>NC_141683.1:51642043-52842043 GCF_028749965.1 Puma concolor
TTCCCCTATTCTAATTACTATGTCCTGACTGGACCCTGACTGGCATACAATGGAACTATAAATGGTACCAGGAGATAGATTCACAAAGGTAGGATTTGGGGATCGGTTTGGTTGTACCTATGGACTTGAGTATGTGAAGCTCCTTATCAATGAGAAATGGGAGGCTGGCAATCCATAAAACACAGTAGGATACTTAACAAGCATTACCTTTGGTCAAGGGTGATGAAGAGCCAACCGGAAAAAAGTACCCTGGGAGCCCAAGTGGCTGCGATACTTGATGGAAGCTGTTCTCTACACCACATGTCATGTCATAGCAGCAAAAGAGAAGAACACACACTGAAAGCGGGAAGCCAAGCCCTTCCTCCTGCACTGTCTCTCCATAACCCTCTCCTGACAAAACTGAACGTGGCATTAGCCAACAAAGGATAAATATTAATGAAATCCTGTTCTAGCATTACACATTCACATGCTGCGAGTGGATTTAGAGCTGGGAAGCAACAAAGTGCTAGCGGCACACCTTGTAGAAGGAAGAATGGAGACAAACAAAGATGAGAAGTGGTGTAGAAGCCACCATGGGCGGTGCTCCTGCCCGGGGCTACGTGGTGCGACAGACTCCGCATGGATCATTCCTGGTTAATCTCACAAGAATGCTATGAGGTCATTTTTCCCGGCTTCCCACTTAAATTCCGACAATACAGAAAAAAATATGAAAACTCTTATCAATATCAAAAACCAAGACTGACAGCTGGAATCTGTGTGGATTCCCTCCTGATTCCAAAATGTATTGGAGTTGAATTGAGAAACATCATTGGAAGCCAAAGTATGTATTTTTTTTTTTCCTAAAAAAAAGCAAATAAGGAATAGAGCCATACTAAAAGAAGAGAGGGAAAGGGTCATTCTTTATTCATTCTCTGGCTTCTCTTGAGACCGGAAAACTGGGCACTGCTTTTCAGGGGTCATAAATCTGTTCTTTATCCATCGGTCCTCATCAGCCTTTCCTGACTTCAAGACATCAGGTCAGGAAGGATAAGGGTCTTGGTCCAGTGAGATGGGAGAGAGTGGGGGTTGGGGGAGAGCCACTGGCAAAGGCCATGGAATCCCAGAAGATAAATGTTCCAAAGGTAAAAACACTGCAGGGTCCTAAGGCTTCTAGAGGCTTGGGGACCATGAAATAAATTTTCAGAATAAACTGCCATGCAACAATCTGCCCTGGGCTCATTGGCAGTGAAGACAGAGAAATGTTAAAAATAAAAGAAATGCTAATATTTATCAAATAAATATAAACAAATGGAAAGCAGGAATGGAAATTTAAATTCCAGACAAAGTAGAATACAAAGCCAAAGGCATTTAATGGGGCAAAAGGGTTGGCACAAGGTATGATCTTAATAAAGATAAAAGAGTCACAAGCAGCTATGCACAGAATTCTGTAACATCAAATTATAAAAAATCCAGAACTGCTTGAAATACAAGGAAAAGTTAGGGAAGCACAGTTATTTGGGAGATTACACTGCAACCTTTTATAGAGAAGGTAGATGGAAAAATCAATTAAGAGGGAAAGTGCAAATGTTGCAAAGAGAGGAGCGGTCAGAAGTTTCAACCATTGTAATCAGCCAGGCCCTGGAGAAGAAGACCAAGGTCATCTTCAGAAGATTCAACACTGGGGGATCTGACGAATCTACTGCCATCTGGAGGGGCAGAGAAGTTACAATCAATGTTTCCATTATATTTTGTTCATGTAACTGGAAGAATAAAATTCTGTTGTAGGAGAAAACACACACCCATCAGCAATTCTTGTCTATCTGTAAATTCTTCTAGAATTGATTATGTGAATTTCCAAAGTAGATAACAAGAGTCCTGATTAAATTAGAGTCCAGATTTCTGGAAGCAAATCCACTCATTTAGGCCAAGTAACCTATTAGTGCCTGGATTATATCTGGGGCACACTCCAATTCCTAATGCATTAATCACAAAAGTGGTTCCCATTCCCTAAAGCCATCAACCCGATCTTGGGATGGTTGGGGGGTCTCCCTGATTCTCCAACTCATGGGATGCTGTGGCAGGTTACGCAGGACCTCTCCCTAAAGTGACCAGAGCTAGAAACAGCCAGAGAGTAGGAGTGAATTGAGCTCTTAGGGAGCACTAGTGGCCAAAACCAAGAATACTAAACTTGGTTTTCAAGACTAATGGTTCATTACCAGTAGACTAAGCCCAAAGGGTCATAAATTGGGAAGCCATCACAGCGAAACAAGAAACAAGATGAAGAGACAGATCAAAGCTAAAGGGTCCAAGGTGAGAATCATGAAGATCACTGGAGTGCCAGACAAGTTTATTCACCTTCAGCTGAGATTCTGTGGGGCAGTCAGGCTGGTTTAAGGATGCAGAACTATAGGAGGGAGAAGACACTAGTCATCAATGGTTAAATACGAAATGGACAACACATCCTCTACTGCCAGGCATCTGTCAGCTCTCCCTTGCCCATTTTAGTATTAATGGAATTCAGGTCATAAGGGGTAAGAATGAAGTAGCCAGGAATCCCTCTCACTATGCCCAGAATTTGAGGGTTTCATATTATGATCTATCCACATCTACAGTCGGGATTGATATAAAGAAACAAAAATACTCCTATTCTTTGAGAGTATATATAGAGATTAGGATTTTAAATCTGTTCACAAAGAAAAGATATGAAATCTTTCAGGTTCCCTGCGTATCAAAATTTACTATGTTGCACTGATTTGCTGGCTAGGAGGGAAAGCCAATTTGCATGGCTCCTGTCAGTCACATGTGGTTTGGAAATGCTTCTGCATTCCAGATACACTCTGTGTAAACTGGAGAATCATATCCTATTTCTACTGGTTTGCATGCATGCATATAAAACTTGTTTTTCCCCACAGTGCCAAATGAAAATAAGTGAACTAGCAGCAGTGATCACAATTAATCAACTTCTTTGTCAGAACTTCACAGCCATGATGGTGAGGGAAATTCTTGTCCCTTGAGTCTAGAGAGGCTATGACTTCTACCACTTTTTTTGGTTTGCTTGTTCGGTTCTGTTCCATACAGCATTTAGAGATAAAATCTGTTACTATCATTCAACGCAGTTTCTGATACCTACTATGTGCCAGGCTCTCTGCTAGGTGCCGAAAGACACCACATGGAATTTCCACTAGAGAGAGCTTGGGGCTTAGTGGAAAAGAACAAGTAAATAAATAGTCACCACCCAACGTGAGAGCTGTTTCGGTAGAGAGTAGGTTGTGTACAATGCCCTACGGAGACAGGCAAGGAATCTGCCAAGATTGCACAGAAGAAGGTGAATCCTGACGATGAAGTATGAGTTGAAGAGAAGAAGGGCTGGAAGGCATTCAAGAAAGTAGGGAACATAATGTGCAAAGGCATGAAGCTCCTCAAGAACACATGTTTCAGGGACCTGAAAGAAATTATGTATGGCTTGAGGCCAGAGGTAGAGCCAATAGAGGAGATACTTTGAAAACACATAGGAGAGAGGCAAGAATTCTGGTAAACAACGGTATTTTAACAGTCTGTATTCCTGTGCTAATATGTGAAGACGTTTGCTCAATGAGACTACTTAAGAGTTGCACATGAGCTAACGTCACAACGTCCATCATCCAGACTCTAACCCTTATTGCTTCTCTCTTTCTAGCATTTACAACAATACCTGCACACACAGTTAGTATTCAATTAACATAAGCCACCATTACTGGATGTGGTAGATGGCCTCTAAGATGGCCCCTAGTGATTCATGCCCTGATGATGCAAAGCCTTCCCCTTGAGTACAGGCTGGACTTACTGACTCACATCTAATAAAAAGAATATGCCAGAAGGAATGGATTTTCACTTCCACCATTATGTTATAAAAAGACTCTGGCTTCCCTTTGGGGTGGTCTCCTATGTACTCATCCCCCATGGCCTCTTTCTCTCTCGGATCATTAGTTGTTGTGTCAGAGTATACTCTGGCAGCTTATGAGGAAGCCCACGTGGTAAGGAACTGAGCCACACCTATGTGAGCATGCCTACCGCTAGTGCCTTTGTGACTGAGCTTGGATGCAGATCTTCTGAGGCCTGCCAATCACCACATGAGCGAGCCTGGAAGTGAAATCTCCAGCTCCTCTTGGGCTTTAGGTTACTGTATCTTTGGCCAACAGCTTGATGGCAAACTTGTAAAGGACTCTAAGCCAGAGGCACTCAACTAAGTCACATCCAAATTCCTCCCACTAGAAACTGTGATAGAGCACTAAATTTTACTATGATGTGCTAAATAGCAAAAGATAACTGGTATATTACACACTAATGTCTACTGCTATTCCCTAATCAAAGCTGGGTTTCTGGTATACCTAGGTGGGGCACAGTAGTATCAGAGCTCCTGCTTGGTGATGGAGCATTGCCTGGAACCCCAGCTTTTGTGACTAGGATCCCAATCACCTGACTCCTTGAGGGAATGAGCTCTATTACCTAGAGTCCCACTCAACTGATGAGACCACTCATAGAATGAATCCAGCCCAACTGCAGCACAGATTATTGTCTGGCATGCTCTCTCCCACCTTCGGGCCACCCTTGGGCGCACCAACATTATAAAAGTATAGTCCCTCTGCTAGCTGAGGCAGAGAGTTCAGGAAACCTCTTGTAAATGATGACAATCACAGATGTCCACAGAAAGACCCATGTAGATAACATAGTCCTGATTTCCATATGTAACTCTAATTGATTATATGACATGCCTTGAAAACTAATTGTTCAACTTGCTGCATACACTGTCCAGGTGGGAACAAGTGGAAAAATATACATTGCTTAGGGAACATTGAGTTTTTGGCAGAAAATTTTTGGCAGTTTATATAACAATGCTGATGTGAAGGCAGCGGTTTTATATGTAAAAAAGATTTTAAGACCTTGTAAAGATGTTAAATATTTACATAAAAAATTATGCTCAGCTAAGAAAAGAAGAGCAAAATGCGAAAACCAAGTGTGCCTTCCATAAATTGTTCTTTACTTGTTTCTTCTGTGTTTTTACTAGTTTTTAGACCCACTTTTTAGTGATCAAGCACCCACTGAAAACAAAATCATATGTATGGAAATGATAGTAGTATTTCACAGCCACAAGAAAAAGAAAGACAAAAAGGAAGAAAGGGGACTTTGTACCTCTGTCCCTGATGATTTTGTCCCTCATGCTCTGGGATGCAGTTATTGAGAGTTGATGAACTTATGTGGGAGGATGTCCTTAGAGCCACCGCTGAGATGCCCACCAATGGGGATGAGAAATTCAGCAGCACTGAGGAGGTACGGTGGGAGAGGACATTCGGGTGATGGCTCACATTGATAACCAGAGGGTTATGCTGGCATGACAGTTCATAGGTTCCTGAAGAGAAATAAGATGAATGATATCGTAGCCACCCATACAGCACTGTGTTTCCATATCTAGCATTCATTTTTATCTTCTCAATAGCTGTGTACTCCAGGCAGGGTCCCAGACAATGTAAGGGACGGAAGCCTAGTTGACTCCAGGGTATACTGGCTTATCCCCTAGCAGCCCTAAAGGGACCACTGTCAGACTCACCAAGAGAGTGGTTGTTCCCACTGACATCAGTCAGGTGAACAGTCACTGTTGGCCGCCGATGTTCTCCAAGTACCGGGCCATCAGATGTCAAAAAAATGAAAATTGTCGTGGCCACTCCTGGTCTACTGAAACACACCTAGGCATAAGCACACATAGGTATAAGCCATTATTTCCAGAGGGGTATCGAGGAATGTGTCACATTACTTTTACATTTCCTCAGTTCACCGTTTATAAAGCAAGAGCTCCCTTTTCCTTTACCTATGAGAAAAATACAGAGTAGGCACAGAAAGATATCCAGGTTCCCACCAGAAATCAACATTAGATGAAAAAAGATTAACTTGCGGCTACTGAACTTGCCATCTTTTTCTGAGATTTTTGACTTCAACTGTTCCTTTTTCACTTGGGCCTGTCTTTCTTTAAATTTCTCAAAAAGATCACTGAAAGGGACCATTGCTGGAGACAATAAATCACTGCACAACGAGCCAATACCACATCTCCAAAGTGGGAGAAGTGGACAAGACTCACCAAGCTAACATACTGCTGTGAACTGGCCTAGCTCCAAACATAGTTCTTCCTTCCCCATCACCCTGTCTTCCCCCTAAACTTCTTATCCGAACGTCTCACTTAGCACGCGAACTATGACATTAGAGGCTACCGTGGAATCTATGGTTTCTGAGACTAGAAGCTGACGAACCGTCTGTTCTGATGAAGTTTTGCTGGTGCCCCAAGCGTATATGCCCAACTCTACCCATGGCTGAAAAATAAGCCAACACCGAGGCCTAGGATATTCAGTTATTTATAAAGAATATTCCTAGATGGTTAGGCTGATTAACAATATAACTGTCTTCCAAAGTAAACTATGGGAGTTTCGTCCGTGAAAATCCTTTAATCAAAAAAGAAAACACCTTAGAGTTCGGGGGATGACCGGGAGGGCTTATTTTCCACGTTGAAATTATTTGATGCAGCAATTCCAGTTTTGCTTTATGTCCTTTAGCTCAATATTATGCTGAATTTCTATTGATCGTAAATCCCTACCTTGCCTGGTATTCCATGATGGCTGCATCACTAGATTCTGGTGCTGGACCTTACAGTGTTCTCTGTGCATTTCTGTAGCTTTTTATCTGGTTCCAAGGGCAATGAAGCTCCAGGACAACTGTCCTCAGGGTAAAAGCAAGGTGTATCCACTGGTGGGGACCTACCTCTTCCAAAAATGGGGAGGAGGAGAGTAAAACATGTTTTCCATTTTACCAAGAATTCTTCCTTGTATGCAGGCTGATTTTTCCTGAGTCTTGCTGGTGTGTTTATAGAGTGTCCGTTTGCACTGCTGGCTCAATTAGGGTGATTTTATGATTTGCAGTGGTCAGTGCAACACAGCTCTCCCTTCTTCCTCTCCTCCTTTGAGGCAAAGACCAGCCACACTCTCTTTTTACAGTGTCTTTTCCCCCTTCTCATTTCCCCTCTTTGAAGTAATAAATATTCCTTTATAACTTAAGAAACATCCAGACCCATAGGTTAGAGCTTGCAATACGAGGTCCTTTGTCCCTGGCTGGATGAGGGCGAGACATGAAACATACCATAAGGTAACCAAGAGCCTAACGCAAAGCCCTCAACTTCAGCGGCAAAGGACATCAAAGTCCCTTGGGAACTCCCACAACCTCTTCCTTTTCCTACACCACAAAAGAGACCTGAGTACTGGAAAAAAGTTCTGGGTTGTTTCCTGAGCCAGGAACAGACGGAGTCCAAACAAGTACGTGGTGGCTTTACCTCTGTAGGCCTCAGACTGGAAGAGTGGGGTGGGTTCAAGAAGGAACAGGGGTGCTCAGTCTTCCCACCTTCTGTTGGGCCCCAAAATAGACACCACCCACCTGAAACTAATTAGTTGGGGCAGGTCTCATGGTGTGGATTTCTCTGTCCTGAGGGCCCATGCCCAAAACCTCCAACTCATTTTGCATCTCCTGGCAATGTGCCTCCTTGCTCTAAGGGTCTTTGAACCAAATCACTTTGAACCGTACAGCCTGCTCCTGGTGGCAGTGTCTCTGTGCTGTGATTTGTGGGAAGGGCTATGCCAGGATTTCTAGGCCATGGCTTAAGTAGGAAACCACAGGTAAGACTTACAAAGGAGACACAGGCACAGGAATGTTGGGATACACAAAGCAAAAAGAGACAAGGGTTTGATCGGAGTACAAGACACTGAATCTGAGGCATTTCCTCTCCCAGTGACACAGGAGAGGTAACCGAACTTTGTTTTCATCTGAATACCAAATATGCCCCCACAGCAGCCACTAGACGTGAAGAAAGTATGAACTCTCCTACAACCATCGGAGCCTCTAAAGCAGAGACTGGCCTGAATGTGCACATATGCACATACCCACCAACCTGAGCCAGGATGAAAAGACCCAAGTAGGTTCACCATTCTGGAGAGAGGGGTGCCAGGCAGAAACTTCAGTGACTCTTAGCTCCATCCTTACTAGCTGGTGAAATCCGAGCAGTCCATCCCTCCCCTCTGAGCCTAAAGTTCCTCTTTTGCACATCCCAAACACAGACTTACTACCTGTCTCGTGAGGCTATTATAAGGATTAGACCGTGGCTCTCATCTAGTTAAGAACTCAATGTTCATAAATTAATTCATGAAATAATTCTTATTTCCAAAGAGAAGTGTGTTTTATTTTGTTGGTACTTCAGAAAGATGAGAGTAAAGAATAGAATTTCAAAATTAAACATACACCTATATATTTTGGTGCACGGGGAATTATGCTTTTCCAACATCTGCGGGCTGAAAAATTTCACATATGCTATTTTAAATTGGCACATGTAGAAATGTGAGTTGGTATTCCAGGTTCTACTTCTATAGACACTGGTGATATCCAAGGCTTTTGATACAGAGTATAATCTCTATAAATGGAATCCATGAAAAATACATCATATATATATATGTGTATATATATATATACATATATATATGTGTATATATATATATATATATATATATATATATATAACTCTTTCAATAGACTTTTCACAAATTCAGTTCAATATGTGTTTATCAAAAACCTACTTTGCTGTGTACACAGGTGGACAAAGAAACTTCTAAAATTGACAGTATAATTAGAATAGTAAAGGTGTATTCCTTACTTAAAGATGATGACTTTCATTGAAGTATACTTAACATACAGTGTTACATTAGTTTCAAACATACAACACATGATTGAACAACGCCACCCATTACTCAGTGATCACAATAGATTAGTCATTATCTGTCACCAAACGACATTTTCACAATCTTATTGACTGTATTCCCTATGCTGTACTTTTCATCGCTGTGACTTATTTGTTTTGTAACTGGAAGTTTATGCCTCTTAATCCCCTTTATCTTCACCCATCCACCCACCACCCCTCCTGCAGCCACCTGTTTGTTCTCTGTATTGAAGAGTCTGGTTTTTTAGTTTCCCTCCTTTTTTCCTTTGCTTCTTTATTTATTTTGTGGAATTTCTTAAATTCCACATACGGTATTTGTCTTTCTCTGACTGGCTTATTTCCCCTAGCATTAAACCCGTTAGGTCCGCCCATGTTGTTGCAAAGGCAAGATCTCATTCTTTTTTATGGCTGAGATATATTCCATTGTATTTATATGCCACATCTTCTTTATCCATTCATCTATCCATGGACACTTGGGATGCTTCCATATCTTGGCTATTTTAAATAATGCTGCAATGAACATAGGGGCGCATATATCTTTTCAAATTAGTATTTTCTTTGAGAAAATACCCATTAGTGGAATTACTGGATTGTATGATCTTTCTGTTTTTAATTTTTTGAGGGACCTCCATACTGTTTTCCACAGTGGCTGCATCAACTTGCATTTCCACCGAGAGCGTACGAGGTTTCCTTTTTCTCCACATCCTCGCCAGTACTTGTTATTTGTCTTTTTGATTCTAGCCATTCTGACAAGCATAAAGTGATACCTTATTGTGTTTTTGATTTGCCTCTCCTTGATGATGAGTGCTGTTAAGCATCAAAGATGATACTTAAAAAAAATTTTAATGTTTATTTGTTTTTGAGAGAGAGAGAGAGAAACAGAGCGTGAGTGGGGAAGAGGCAGAAAGAGAGGGAGACACAGAATCCGAAGCAGGATCCGGGCTCTGAGCTGTCAGCACAGAGCCCGACATGGGGCTCGAACTCACTCACGAGCTGTGTGATCGTGACCTGAGCCGAAGTCAGCTGCCCAACCAACTGAGCCACCCAGGCGCCCCAAAGATATTTTTAAAAGTTGCTTTTCCCACAGCTAAATCACAGCTATTTTAATATAGTATTATAGTCCACACTATTTTCACTTTATACAAAATACATAATGAGTTTTATGTTCCTAGATGTAAAAGCTAGGTATCGGCTGGAACAGGTACGTGGGCAACGTGAAGTTCTACTTGTTCTACCCCTGTGCCACTTTTGCCACTATGGTGTGACACTTCTTTAATCACCACACCAAATGCATTATGTGAACAGCTTCCCCTTCAGGATAAAGGGTACCAGATAGTTCACCTCCTGGAGAACTATCCAGATCTAAAATGAGCACCAGGCACACCCCAAGAGAAAAATCCAAGATGCTAAGAGGTCAAGGGGATTATTAGCTTCATCCGTAATACTGTATTATTCGTTTTAGCAAGGAGATTGCATTCTTATATTACATTAGCAATATGAGATTAATTTGAACTTAGCTCTTACGAAGAAAAACTAGAGCTAGATGTCAGAAAGGAGGCAGAATCTTTTAGAAAAGCGAGGGATTCTCAGGACTGAAGGAATGGTGTTCAAGATAGAGGGACTGCCAGTGAAATGAGCTCAGTGAATCCATTGCAAAATACTCTGAACTAGAGAAACAGATTGGAGAGACAGACAGACAGATACTGACTCGCACACAGACATGGAAAACCAGTCCACCACACTCAATGGCTTTTTCATCCAAAGCCTTGACATTAACTACTGGATCTAACTTCTGGCCACTGGTGAAGGGTAAGATTGAAAGAATGTTCCGTAGTGAAGAACTGTTTGGGCTTAAGAAACCCCTCTTCAGTCTGCCTACTGGGTACAGACACACTCAGTAATACTCCCAAGCCAAGCATTTCGACTTCCAGGTCATCCTTTGTGGTGGTCACTGGATAGCAGACCCTGAAACTATACCACAAACTTGAAAAGAATCTTCGCTGAGGTTTTTAAATGCTTTTGGTTAGTTACTGGGTTGTTATTTTTTCTGCGCCTCTCCTTTTCACTCCTCTATGGCACATCCTGATTCCAGAGAGACAGGGGAGGCCCTTGAACAGGACACTACATTCTCTTTGTATAGCACTTTACAGCACGCCAAGTATGCTCACATGCTTTGCTGGAGCCTCCACAAAGTTCCTTGGGTTTTTATTCCTATTGGAGATTTTTGTACGATAATATCCCCAGTATACAAAAAGTCATATCATAGAAGTGGAAAGTAGGTTTTGAGGAGGTTAAGTGATTTCCTCTAGCTCAAGTCTAGAGAGGTAGGAATTTGGGTTTCCCCACCTTCAAGTTCTGTATTCTTTTGACTACCCAATGCTTCTTAATTTGGGGTGAGCAGGAAGTCACAAACTCCCTATAAAATTTGTTGACACTCGTCAACAAAAGTGGGTAAAACATCATTTTCCCCCAAAATGAAGTCACACAAACACTTAGGCATAAAAGTTTCCCACAATTTGGGAAATTCCCACAATTTCTGAAAGCTACAAGAACCCTTTAAAAGCTATTTGTAGTCCAATTAGGGGTCAACAGAAATCATATTAAGAATGCTTGCACTATTGGTGTGCCTGGGTGGCTCAGTTGGTTAAGCGTCCAACTTCGGCTCAGGTCATGATCTCACGGTTCATGGGTTCAATCCCCGCATCAGGCTCTGTGCTGATGGCTCATAGCCTGGAGTCTACTTCAGATTCTGTGTCTCCCTCTCTCTCTGCCCCTCCCCACCCACACTCCTTCTCTCCTCTCTCTCTCTCTCTCTCTCTCAAAAATAAACATTATAAATTTTTAAATGTTTATTTTTGAGAGAGACAGAGACAGAATGTGAGTGGGTTAGGGGCAGAAAGAGAGGGAGATACAGAATTCGAAGCTGGCTCCAGGCTCCGAGCCGTCAGCACAGAGCCCAATGTGGGACTTGAACCCACAAGCTGTGAGATCATGACCCGAGCCGAAGTCGGTCGCTCAACCGACTGAGCCACCCGGGGAACCCCTATAAAATTTTTTTTAATGAATACATAAAAAGTGCTTGCACTATTGGTTGAACCATGTGCCCTTTTTGTAGATGAAAAATTATCAAATGTTGGCAATTTCATATGGCTCACCCTAATAATATTGCTACCTTTGTAGACTTAAGAAATATGACAGGGCAGAGAGATTAATTCTCACAGTTTCAGGGGATCTTACCTGACATCCAAATCTAACAGAGGAAGGGAGGCTGTGAGGCAACTAGCATCTTGCCACTGACCTGTCTCAGTAGTCTCCATACGTGACAATGTGAGTCAGAATGGGAAACGGTTTTGAACCTGGTTTGACTTCCTTCCCACATCCAAGCCTGTCTCCCTTGCTTTGGTCAAAACTCAGCTGATATCCTATGTTATATTCCTTCATAGTACAGGTACGGCTATCAACACTATGGGCTTATGTGATTCTCTTTATGGAAGAGTAAAGTCAAGTTGTCATTTTGGGAAATGAAGAGGGAGCACCATTATGACCCCCCACCATCCAGGGGGAGACATTTGGAAATGTGTGACTCGGCAAGTCAATGGAAGGACTCAGATCAGAATCAGCTTGTTGTCTCACTTCTTTCTAACAGCATTTCCTCATCTGTGATTTTAGACACCAGGGCTAAGTCTGCAGAGACTCTGTGTTAGAAGAGCCCGTGCAACTCAGAAGGGGGCTCAGAAAGAGGGAAATCAAATCTGTGGCGGATACTGCGGTGTGGGGGTCCACTGTGAAATCTGGGAGATACTGTGAGACCACCTCCTTCATGACTGAGCACTCAACCCATGGCAAAGTCTCCTTCTGGAAACTGCCCTCCAAGGAAGAACGACCCCACAAGCTCATGGCACTCTTCTGGGGAGGCTGGAGAGGGAAGAAACCCACGTCCAGTGGCCTTTTGATAGGAGTGAGTGGTGTACAGGTAGGAGAACTCTGAGGGCCATCCAGCTCCGTGTGGGATGCCGACGCTGTCACATGGCCATCTCACAGCCCTCCTCTCTCACTACTTTCTAGTTCTTTCACTCCCCCAACAAGTGTTGATCTTACGAAAAGTTCTCGATAAACTCGCATCAAATCTTCGCCTCAGACTCTGAATCCTGGGGACACTCCACACAAGACAAACTGAGGATGAGGGAAGGTATTATGGAATGCATACGGAGAAGCTTCTCTTGGGAACAAGAATGTGTAAGTGAGGGAATGAAGGAGCGCACTCCAGAGCCAGGCAAGCCTCCCCACACCCCGTTGAGAAAGATCGCCGTCCCAATTACTCATGTCACTTAGAGTCAGATAAGATGTTGCGTCAAGGGTGTGAAAAAGCTTCCATGTCAATCAATGAAAAGTTACAGAAGTAGCAATCAGACGGGAACGTGGAAAATGGGTGCTTTTCCTTCTGGGGAGAAACTGTTGAGCCACTGGGAAATGAAGTTCCTCTTTCAGTGCACCAGTCTAGTCTCTGGTGGAAATGAAAATCGTGTTACACGTAGTCACCTTTGTTTTTCCAGGATTCCCAGGGAAGGCAGGGATCCACACAGACTGATTTTCTAAACAGGTTTTCTTTTGAAAGGCAAGACCTGTTTAGAAATGTCAGGGGTGTGTACAGAAATAATTCTAATACCTATTATAAATGCTCCTGGCCTCTTCACTAGGGAATCCTGTACTTAACCAAATTTTTACTTGGTAAATTGGAGGCCTCATTTTGAACATCAATTATTTTCCTGAATGCTAAGATAACAACCCTATAAGGCAGTGCTCTCCAAACTTTAGTACCTACAGCTCGCCTGAAGGTCTTGTTTTAAAATGCCAATTCTGATTTAGTAGAGCTGAGGTTCTGCAGTCCTACCTATCTCTCAAGTGATGTGGATGCTTCTGGATGCCAACCACATTGTGAGTAGCAAAGCTCTAAAGGTATCAGCAGATATACTTCTTTTTGCTCTCAGCATTTGGTAGCCTACAACTGGAATTCTGTTATTCATATTTATTATCTCTTTCTTTTTTAAGTTCACCATCAAGCTTAAATGAAAATAGAGTGGAAGAGAGCCAAAGCATAAGAGACTCTTAAAAACTGAGAACAAACTGAGGGTTGACGGGGGGTGGGAGGGAGGGGAGGGTGGCTGAGGGATATTGAGGAGGGCATCTTTTGGGATGAGCACTGGGTGTTGTATGGAAACCAATTTGACAATAAACTTCATATATTGAAAAAATAAAAATAAAAAAATACAGACTGGAAGGAATCATCTAGTCCAAACACCTCAGTTTAAAAGTTTATTTATTTATTTTGAGACAGAGACATGGCGGGGGGGAGGGATGGAGGGAGGGAGAGAGAGGGAGAGAGAGAGAGAGAGAGAGAGAAAGAGAGAGAGAGAGAGAGCGAGCATGAGTGGGGAAGAGGCAGAGTGAGAGAATCCCAAGCAGGCCTCGCACTGTCAGCATGGAGCCTGATGTGGGTCTTGAATTCACGAACTGTGAGATCATGACCTGAGCCGAAATCAAGAGTTGGATGCTCAGCTGACTGAGCCACCCAGGTGCCCCCAAATACCTCATTTTAAAGCTAATAAAATTGATGTCCAAGAAGGCTGTATGATTTATATAAGGTTATTTGACTGACTAGTGGTAAAAATAGGGCTTATAATACTGCTCCTCTGAATACAGGTCTTCTCCCAGTTTCTATCTCCCTACTAATTTGTTGCTCCTTTTCTGTAGTGGATTGAAAAGTCAGAAAATTAATATTATTAAAATTCTAGGTAAGGTAAATAAGCTTTAACAAAGAGATCTAACCACTTTCCTATGAACAAAACGTCAAAGAATCCAAAGTAATGATTAGACTTGATGCCTTCTATATATGAGTTTTTCTTTTTTGCTAAATAATGAAATCTGGGCAGTTTTCGGGATGGTTGAAGTCATTTCTAAATAGAGGATTAGTATTCAACTAATTAAATTTAAAAAAGTGTTGCCAAATTTAGCAAAACAAACAAAACTTAACAAGATGTTCACTTAAATTTGAATATCAGAAACAATAAAGAATTTCCATTGTATAAATATGCCTTGAACATAGCGTAGGACTTACTTACATTAAAAAATTCTTCATTGTTGATTTGAAATACTTTTTTTCAAAAAGCCCAAGTTGGCAAGATACAAGAATGCACAACTTCAAAAAAATGAAGAGATAAAAGAAAGAACAGAGAAATAAAAAAAAAAGAAAAGAAGAAGAAATGATTTTGTAGGTGTTTGTATATAAAGAGGAAGAGAGAAAGAATAAATGGGAAGAGTGGTAGATACTTTTTGGACCAGCTGATAGAGAGCACACATTTCTAATACAGACTGGTCCTTAATTTCTGAATGAATGGAGGCTCATTCTTTAAGTGCTTCCTAATAAAATGTAGGACCAAGAGAGGAAGGAAAAAAAAAACCTTTACTAATGACAGAGCTGGCATCATAAAAGTTGTTACCCTCTAAAACTCAATGCTAGAAACAAACAAATAAAATCCATGATTAAGAATCCATGATTTTAAAAAGATGTTATGAGTTATTACAAAATACTTAGGGTAGACCAATGATGAAAGCCCTATATGTCAACATTTATTGGCTAAAATCAAAGCAGTACCTAGAGGGAAACATTAGGGAACAGTGAAAACAAATTATCCAAGTGTTTGACACAGGAAGCTAAACAGAACATCAGTATGAATCCAGAATAACAGGGAGAGAGGAAATAATAAACATAAAGACAGAAATCCATGACTTGGAGAACCGTGACTAGAAAGAGGAGGAAAATGAACAAAAGTAGAAATTGTTCTTTGAAGAAACCCAGACATGAGTAATCAAGAGAGTGAAGAGGAGAAATCAGAAGGCTTAAAAACATACAATATAAAAGGAGGGGTAACTATAGCTAAGACAGAGATGAGACAAAATAAAAATACATTATGAACAACTATCAGCACGAAATTTGAACACGTGGAAGAAATTAGTAAATGTATGGAAATCTCCCATAGTCCAAAATTGGAAAGGAGAAATTGAACATATTAATAAAAATCAAAGGAAGTTAAATGACAAACATAAATATTTCCTCAAGAAAAAACCCCAAACCCAATTGGTTTTACAGGTGGGTTAATTTTGAAGGAATAGATAATCCTTATTTTATACAGATGGTTTCAGAAACTACAAGAAGGAAAACTTCTCAATCAATTTTATGAGGCTTGTGTAATGTGAATATTCAAAAGAGGAACAAACTAATTCCTTATATAAATACAAGTGCAAAAATCCAAAGCAAAAGATTAACCAATAAAATCCAAGAGCATATTTAAAATATAATATGTAATAATCAAGCAGGTTCACTCCACAAAGGCAAAGATAACTTGATATCTAAAAAAAAAAAAACTTATCGATATGATTCAACATAATGATAGATCAAACAAGAAAACTCATATGATCCTATCAATTGACATGTATCAAGTGTTTGATTAAGGTCGGCTCACATATACCAGTATGTTTTTCAAGAGGCAGAAGAAAGAATCTAAGGCTTATTCTAAAATTTATATAGAAAATAAGTGCTCATGAATAATGAATAGCTAACTCAATTTTTTTAAATGTGCAAAAGCAGAAGAAGGTGGGGACATGCCCTACGAGTTATGCTTATGTAGCAAAGTCTATTCCAGAAACTAGTATATAATTAACGTGGCACTTGAGATCATCAGGGCAAGGATGGAATGTTTTAATGGTTGCGATTATAAATTGGCTTCTCATATATAGGAGGAAAAAAGGAGAGCCCTACTTATTCTAAATACAAAAACAAATTTCAATAGGTTAAACGCTAAGCTTCAAAAGGCAAAACTGTAAGAAAGTAAAAAATATTTTTGCAATCTTAGGAAAAAACTAATAGATTTATCTACATGACAATTAATAGAAGAGGAACATGAAATGGCTGACAGTTATTTTTGTAAAGGGATGCTCCACCTCACTAATAATGCCCAATATCACGATATCACTTGTTCACATCAGATTTACCCATTTTAGGTAATTACATAATATTATGTTTATGCAAGGATATGTGGAAATGAATGCACTATTTTCATTTGTCTTGGAAGTATCAACTTTAATTTCAAGTCCACATGCTGACATAGATGTCTCTCTCTTTCAGTGTATTTCTGAGCCATATGGTTCCACTGATTTGTCTATTTGTTGATATTTTAACCATTATAACTTCATGGTATATTTTGATGTTTGACAGAGTCAGGCCTCCTTCCCCGTTAAACTTCTGTAAAATTTCCATAAACACATTAATATCAACTTTGTCATTCCTTAAAAGTACTTCATGAGAATTTTTATTGGGATTCTGCAAAGTCTGGGGTTTAGGGAGAGTCGACCTTCATAGGATATTGAGTCTTTCTGTACAAGACCAGTTTGTGACTCTTCATTTATTCAAGCTTTCATGTGTCTTCTTCATACAGATCTTTCCATTTCCTCTTTTTTTTTTTTTTTTTACATTTACTCCTAGATATTTTACTACCTTCACTGCTATTGTAAGGGAACTATTTTCTTTAATCGTGTTTTCTCTTTGACTGCTATTTAAAAATTAGCATATTTGCTTTCATCTTAATTTTGTATTAAACTATGATACTAAATAAATAATTTGGGGGTTGTTTCCTCTTTTCAGGTATCAACTTAATTTCTGGGGAAATAATTTGAATTTTATTTCCCCCTTCCACATTTTATCGTTTCATTTCTTTTATAGCTCAGAAAGTATAAAATTCAAAGTCTAGCATTGGCTGCTATTTCCAGAGAAAGTAAAATAACAATGGTGATACAGGAGTTTTTGCTACTTTGCGCCTCTTTCTCTGTTAGTTCCTTTACATTTTTACTTTGACTTTAATTTGATGTTTTCCTAATTTAGGTGGAAACTTTGATTATTAATTTTATACTGCTTATTTTTCAAACAGAGACATATAAAGCTATAAATCTCCCTGGAAGTACTATTTTTTTTTTCAACGTTTATTTATTTTTGGGACAGAGAGAGACAGAGCATGAACGGGGGAGGGGCAGAGAGAGAGGGAGACACAGAATCGGAAACAGGCTCCAGGCTCCGAGCCATCAGCCCAGAGCCTGACGCGGGGCTCGAACTCCCGGACCGCGAGATCGTGACCTGGCTGAAGTTGGACGCTTAACCGACTGCGCCACCCAGGCGCCCCTGGAAGTACTATTTTAATCATATCTCATACATTTTGAAATGTTGCTTCATTATCATTCAGCTCAAAATATTTTCTAATTTTCCCCAGAAAACCTTCTTTGACCTATGGATTATTTAGAAATATACTGCTTGACTACCAAAAAATTGCACATCCCCTAGACATATTGTTATTCATTTCAAATCTAGTCCTGTAAAGGTCAGAGGATGTACTCTGTATGACTACCATCATTACAGATTCGCTAAGACTTATTTTATGGTCTAGTATATAGCCTATTTTGGTGAATGTACCACGTGCATTCTGCAGTTGCTGAGTGTAGTGTTTCTACCAATGTCAAGTAGATCAAGATACCTGATAATGATCTTCAAATCTTACACACTTGTCCTGATTTTTTTGTCTGTTTGTTATATCAATGACTTACAGACAGATATGATAAAAATCTCCAATTATTATTATGAAGTTGGCTATTTGTCTATTAGTTCTGTCAACTTTTAATTCATTTCTTTTGAGGCTCTGTTCTTAGGTGATTCAATTTTATAACAAGATTGTTCAGCATTTTTGATAAATTGACCCACTTATCATTATGAAATATCCCTATTTTCCTCCGGTAACACTCTATTTTGTCAGATATTAACATAGCACAGAAATTTTCTTACAGTTAGAGTTCACATGATATACAATTTTTCACTTTTACTTTCATTCTGCATGTCTTTGTATTTAAAGTGTGTTTTCGGGGTGCCTGGGTGGCTCAGTCAAACGTCGGACTTTGGCTCAGGTCATGATCTCACAGTTCGTGAGTTCGAGCCCCGTGTCGGGATCTGTGCTCACAGCGCGGAGCCTGGAGCCCGCTTCCAGTTCTGTGTCTCCGTCTCTCTCGCCCCTCCCCTACCCCTGTTCACATGGCCTCTCTCTCTCTCTCTCAAAAACAAAAGAACATTAAAAATTTTTTAAATAAAAATAATAAAGTGTGTTTTCATAAACGGTATGTAATTCTTTCCATGTTGTGTAGACTGACAATCTCTACCTTTTACATGGCATTATTAGGCAATTTGAATTTAATGTAATTAATAACATCCTTAGTTTTAAGTCTGCCAGAGGGTATTTGTTTTTTATTAGCTGTTTCTTCGTTCCTCTTTTCCTGCTTTCTTTTGAGTGAATCAAGTTATTTTATCATTGTATTAATCTTCATGTATATGTGTATTTTTAATTATTGTTCTGGAGATTATAATATGTATATCTAACTTACTACAATCTACATTCAAATAATATTACTATCCATAATGTAAGGACCTTACAGCCATATTACTCCACTTACCACTTGTCCCTTGCAATAATACATATTATTTCTTTGCAGGAGAGGACGGTCAAGCTGTCACTAAGGTTGCTCGACTTCCCTTTTCACACACTCACGCTTCCTTCCCTTCTTTTCCACAGATGTTGGTACCCAGGCCGCTCCTTAACAAACACCTGGCACACTAAGTTCCATCTCAACTTTGGTATACGTGCTGATGAAGCAAGCACCTAAATTCCATCTCAGAATCTACTCCTACAGCATCCAACCTGCCAAAACCAAAGAAGATGATCAAACTTCCCCCCATCTTCGAAAAATTTCTTTTGATGTGGTTTTCACTCAAACTATAGCCCATCTTTTATAAAATTTTGGAGGAAGAGGTAGTCTGCCTCTGTTTCTAGCCTCTGTCTCCTCCCCTTTCAATCTAGCATAGCCCACAGTCCCACTTACCCACCTCCATGTTGTGTCATAAGTAGCCTCCCCCCAGTCACCGGATACATTCCTGTGGACCCCTAGGGGATGCCTGAAACTGCAGATAGTACCAAACCCTATATTTATACTATGTCTTTTCCTATACATCATACCAATGATGACATTTAATTTATAGATTAGGCACAGTAAGGGATTAACAATAACTAATAATAAAATAGGACAATTGTAACAATGTACTATAATAAAAATTATATGAATAACTCTCTCTCAAAATATCATTGTACTTCTTGTGATGGTGTGAGATAATAAAATGTCTACGTGATGACATGTGAGGTGAATGACCCAGGCATTGTGACATAGCGTGAGGCTACTATTGACTTTGTGATGATGTGTCAGAGGAGGGTCATCTGCTTTTCAACCGCAGTTGACCGCAGTCACGGAAACTGCAAGAGTGAAAACACGGATGAGGGGGTGCCACTATGTTACTATTACGCTCCCAATTGCCAAGGCCGAAAGCTAACATGGCATCGTTCATTCAAGCAATCACCAAACATTCTGAAGATTACAACAGGGAAGCTCTGTGCTCAATGCCTGACATAAAACCATGACTATACATGGTCACTGCCCACAAGTTCCTCGAGTTCATCAGATGAAGATGGAGAAAGGAGAACAGCAAAGTATACAAATGCTGTGACGGAAGAGTCTGCTGAGGAGGTGCATAGGAAGAAGTTACCAATTACACTAAGAGGGGCTTGGGCAAGAGGTTCGGGAAAGGTCAGACTATAAAAGATATAATCCATGAGTTAAATCTTAGAAGATGAATATGTGCTTCTTAGAGACACAAAACAGAGAAAGCACTTACAGAGAAAGAAAAACACGAGCTCCCTACCTGAAAGGTTATGGAGATGTGAAAACCTTAGAGTATTCCAGTACTGAAAGCAATCTGTTATGACTAAAATGATTAAGGCCTAGAATGTGTGTGTGTGTATGTGTGTGTGTGTGTAGAGGAGTGTGGAAGATGGGATAAATGGGGGAATTCAATGAGACAAGGTTTATCTCTATCTCTCTATGTCCAGTCACCAGGTCCTTCTGAGTTTGTAGTTACTGTATCTGTACCATATGACTTAATGACATTTTGTCTTCTGGAGTATTTGTGCAACATGGCCATGCAGTGTATGTACCTCAAGGATGAAGATGGTGACTCATTCAGCTTTGAACTTCTCTATAGTATAGTATTCTATTCATTTTCGCCAATGTTTATGGAGTAGAATTAAAATTGGCCCTGTTATGAGGTGGAAATAAGGCAAGTGTCTATCAACATCTTTCGTATGAACTGGACACGTGATCCAGAGTGAAGGTGGGCACGCTATAACCCATGGGCCAAATCTGACCCACTGCCTGGTTTTGTATGGTCTGTGAGCTAAGAATGTCTTTTGCATTTTCCAATGGTTGAAAAAAAAATCAAAGAAAACCAATGTGAATAAGGTGAAAATTATATGAAATGAAATTTCAGTGTTCATACATATAATTTTATTAGAACACAGCTATGCTTGTTCATTTACATACTGCCTGTGGCTGCTTTCATTCTATAACAGCAGTGTTAACAGAGTTGTAAGTAGTTGTAACAGAGACTGTATGGCCCATGAACCCTAGAATATTTATTATTTTGCTCTTTATACCAGCTCCTGGTAGAGAGGAAGGACCGTGGCATTTTGGGATAAACTGGATTTGAATCTGAATCTTATCTGTATCTCTATTAACTATGTTATCCCAAAGGTTTAGCAACTCTGAGTTTTCAGGTAATCATTTTTAGAATGAGTAAAATCACATCTCTGATAGAGAGCTTATATGAAAATTAATAATAAGATACCTGGAACGGAAAAAAATATCAATAAATGTGTTTCTCAACCACCACCGTCCCCACACCACTGTGTGGTATCACAGACTCTTTGAAATCCAATCAATTAAATATGTAATACATTTTCTGTTGAAGATTCATACTCAGTGTTGGGCTAGTTGAACCCAAACAAAGAAAAGAAGGAAATAATGGTTTATAGGCTTTAGGTTTTACACAGCAAAGGCTTCACATAGCACATGTTTCCAGCAGTGGTCTATAATTTATAATTGATGTTTTAAATATTATATTCAAAATACTATAAGCATACTATATTTAAAATACCTAACTACTTTCTGTTAGGATTGCTAACCAGTCCAGCCTGAGTGAGACCATTCCAAATTGGGAACATTTTAGAACAGCTATGAAAATAAATATGAACATATGATTTTGCATATGTTGATGGGCTCTCTGTGTAACCAAACAGCACCTCCTTCTCAGATTGCTTCATTTGTTGTCTGTATTGCTGAGATTCAAAGTACTTTCTGGAAGGAATCATTCCCTCTGTTTCTTTCTCTATCCCCCAATGGCACCTCGAGTTATAATATGCACTTAATAAATCCTATGAATTAGGTCCATGGATACATGGTCTTTGAAGAATTTAGAAGAAATTCAACAAAAGAAGACAAGAGGGCTTTCCTTCCAATTCCACATGTTTTAATTTGTTTTCTTGCTCGTGTCATGTTCTCATGTTTATCCCCGGTGTTCGATTCTGGGTCTGGCATATAACAGGTGCGTAACGCGTGCTGACTGAATACGGCAACATGATATAGAGGAATAAACATGCGATCATAGTCAAGAGGCATGAGTCTGATCTTCAGTTTTACCATTTGATTCTTGAGTAATGTAAAAAAAGCACTTTGAGACGAATTCTTATTTTTCTAATCTATAAAATAGGAAAACAACTACTTTGCCAAACTCAGAGCTACTGCAGGGATCAAATTAAAAAGCACATGAGAATGCACTTTGTAAACTATAGTGGCTTTTAAAATGTGCTTATTACTGTAAATAATAAAAATTTACATGCTATGCCTTATAAAAGAAATTCCTAACATTTTGGTGTATTGGTTTGAGATTAGATGAAACCAAAGAAAACTAAGAGAGACAAGTTCTCAGTAAATGAGGACTAAATTGAGAAATTTGTTGGGAGAGTAGCATTTTAGTAAATGAAGGATTTTGGAAAGATATTTTCAAGGCTAACTTGTACAATAAATTTGTCTCTGATCCACTACATGCAAATCATATGTGTGTGTCAAATCAAGATTAAAGTAAACTAAAAAAATAAATAAATAAAGAGTCAGAAGTCCTATAGCCCTCAGAAAACTTGTGGAAAAAATCCCCAATGAGCTTATTTTTAGAAATCACTTCCTAATTTATTTGGTATTAAGTGGATTTGTAAAAACTAAATTTTATTAATAGGTTTGCTATATTAACTCCCAAATATATTTGTGATCCCTACACCATTTGTAGTAAAAACAGGGTGCACACCGAAAATATAAAATATACATGGTAGTTAACTGACATACATTAAAAGAATTCCAGTTGGAGACTTCTGCTTCTAGCTATGAGGAAATAGCTTATAATAGAACAAACACTTCTGTCAAGAATAATTATAAAATATGAATAAAGTAAAAAGAAAAATTTTTTATTTTTTTAATGTGTATTTAATTTTGAAAGAGAGAGAGAAAACAAGCAGGGGAGAGACAGAGAGAGAGGGAGACACAGAATCTGAAGCAGGCTCCAGGCTCTGAGCTGTCAGCACACAGCCTGATGCGGGGCTCAAGCCCACAAGCCATGTGATCACGACCTGAGCTGAAGTCAGACACCCAACTGACTGAGCCATCCAGATGCCCCAAAAAAGAAAAAAGTTTGAAAACATGTGAGAGCAACCACAGCAATCAGGACTGAAGAGACTTGAAAAGCAAGAAACCACATTGAAAGGAACCTCACATTCTGTGCCACTTTTGCCATTGAGGTATTTTTCAAACTCTAAGCTCTGCAGAATAAGAGCATAAGAAACTAAGCGGGAATTGGTGGGTGAGAGGCCAAAAAGCCAAACAGTTTTTACCAGACACATACTGCTGAGGAGACAGAAATTGTACTTCAGAGACTATCAAGGTGGAGGGCCTAATCCAAGCTTTTATATGAGACCCCTAAAAAGGGGAAAAGAGGAAAAGGGGAAAAACATATCAGCTCACTAATACAGAAATCTGAAGCATCTTTTCTTTTTAATTTGTTTAATGTTTATTTATTTTTGAGACAGAGACAAAGTGCAAGCAGAAGAAGGGCAGAGAGAGAGGGAGACACAGAATCCAAAGCAGGCTCCAGGCTCTGAGCCGTCAGCACAGAGCCCGACGCGGGGCTCGAACTCACGGACTGCGAGATCATGACCTGAGCCAAAGTCAGACACATAGCTGACTGAGTCACTCAGGCACCCCAGAAATTTGAGCCATCTTCATTACTGATTGGATTAAGATGTTCTTTCCCAAATCTTTCTACATGCTAAAAAAAAAAAAAAGTAAATGGTCTTGAAAGGAAGATATCATTAGCCACAATCTCTACAATAATATTTAGTTAAAACTTTATTCAATATGAAAGTAAATGAGGCTAAATGAATGAAAATAAAGAGAAGAAACAGTCAACATAAACAGACCTCAGGTCACCATGCTATTCGTATTATCAGGCACAGACTTTACAATTATAGGGATTAATATATTTTTAAAATAAACTATAGGATAAAGAATTTCAAACAAAATGATAATCTATACAAAAAGTTAAATAATAATTCTAGAATTAAAAATACAATAACTGAAATTAATAATGTAATAAACAGTTTAACAGCCAATTATATGGAATAAAAGTTGTGATTAGTAAAACAGAAGGTATACCAGTATGAAATAACCAGGTTATTTCATAACCTAATCCAAACTTTTATTAGGATTAGGTTGACAAACCGTTAGCCAGATATATACAAAGGAGAAACAGGCCTTGGAACATCATAGTAAAAGTGCCGAAGACAAAACACAAAGAGAATATACTAAAAGCATCACAGAGTAAAAGACATTGCCTTCAAAGTTGTACATAGCAGATTGATAGCTAACTCTCCAAAGAAAGTACGAAAGTGAAAAGACACTGGGATAACATCTTTAGGTGATGAACAAAAACAACTGGCCACTTAGAATTCTATATACCAAGCAAAGATACCCTTGGAAAATGAATGTCAAATAAAGATACTTTCAGCCGCACAAAAACTGAAAGAATACATTGCCAGCACACTCACATAAAAAGAAACGATGGAATTTCTTTTTCACGCTAAATAAAAATGAGGAAAGCATAGAAATATGGAAAGGCCTGAAGAGCATTGGGCAGAGTAAATATTTAGCTATTTTTAAATCATATTAACTTTAAAAAGCCAGGAAGCAGTAAATGGAGGTAGAGTATTCTCAGGGGCTCACTGCTTATGAAATTATGAGAGCTCTAATTCATAGCAGAAAATTGTAAAGAAATCACATAAGTTACGAAGACAATGACAGACAACCCTACAAAACTGAGCAAAAGATTTGAATACGACCACCAAGAGAAAAAAAAAAAAGAAAAGTATACAGAAATGGCCAATATATATTTAAAAGACCAAACTCATTAGGCAACATATAAATCCAACTGACATGATGGAGGGGCTACTACCTTTCTATGCCAAACAGAATGGCTAAAATTAAGGCTTGAAATATCAAGTACTGATGAAAATGTGAAGCATCTGGAATACTCATAAGCCTCTGGTGGGAGTATGAATTAGTACAACCACTATGGAAGACTACTTGGAATTATCTACTAAAGCTTCTCATCTGCCTACCAACGGCCTAGCAGTTCCAAATATACCCACCTGTTTATATATGTTCACCAAAAGAAATACAGAAATGTTTATAGCAGAACTATGTGTAACACCATAGAGAAAAACTGGAAATAAGCCAAACATTCATCAATATGGACACACAAGTTTGGTGTACTCATACACTGGAATGCTACATGGCAATGAAAATGAACCCTACTGCTAAATGAAGCAGCACTCTAGCAAATGAAATGTTGAGTAAGAACGAATGAGACACAAGAAGTACGTACTGTAAAGTTCTTCACATAAAGTTAAAAAACAGGCACAATAATCTATGGCGATGGAACTAAAAAGAGTAGATACCTCTGTGGTAAAATCACTGAGAAGGGGAATAAGAGTGATTTATGGGGTGATGTCATACTCTGTTTCTTGATCTGTGTGGTGGTTAGAGAGGATGTTCACTCTGTAAAAATGTATTGATCTGTGCATTTTTGATTTTTTGCACCTTTCTGTGTGTATGTTACACTTTGTAAATGGGTTGACTTACAAAGAAAGAAGCCCAAAATTCAAAAAGAGGTGAAAAATAAACCCAAAATATAAAACCTCAGAGAAAAACAAGAGGAAATTTCCCGAGAAGCCAATCCAACATATCACTTTACACACACGCGCGCACACACACACACACACACACACACACACACACAATCTACCCACAGCCTTCACAAACAACCATTTGGTTCACTTACTTTGAGCCAAACCTCCTCCTCCCTCTCCAGGCTACCTTCTGTCTGCTCACTCCTTTTATTCTGAGGTCTGTTTCCATTGGTGACACAGGGAAACCAGCCAGTGAGAGGACGGTGCTCTGGTAAATCTGGATGGTATGACGTGCAAATCTGAAATGTAATTTCAATCAAAAATTAAATGTATAAGGTGAGAGAGAAGTAAATACAATGACTCTGTAGCTCAAAACCAAAGTTTTCCTCTCTTTCTGAGTGCCTAATGATCACACTATTGGCAGAAAACTTTTCTCTAAGCAGAAGAATGTCTCAATGCTCTCTGTTAACCTCAAGATATAATTTACCTGGGTAGAAAAACACACATGATAACTCTCAGCCTACCATCAACCCAGATATCTTGCCCAAAGAACAGTCCTGGAACATTTTAGGCAACTGCTCCTAGAATTAGCCATAGAAGTCTGTCCAGGATGATGGTTATATCCTTACTGGGCAGGATCCACCAGTCCGAGGAGTGAGGCTACTGAGTCAGAAACCATTAAGATTCAGCTGGGTAAAGGAGTCAGGGAACAGAAACACCAGAAAATTTCTCCACTTAATACTTAAGGAAGATAGACAAGCTAGACTAAAAGCCACTTCAGAGAGCTGTTACTAACTCAGAATCTCCCGACTTTCCTGGCTTCCTGTCACTGGGCACCAAGAACTCTTGAGAAAGATGCCAGATTTCACTGAAAAAGTGTAGTGAACATTGCTAGCCGCCTCCCCATATCCATTTCCCCTTACTTTCTTATTAGGAAACTCTGATTTTGTTCAAGGTGGCAGTAAATCCAGTTATAAATGCTCATCTCCTCAGAGACCTTTACAACAAAGCGTGATGACGTGACCTGGATGTGACCGATGAGATGTTGGTGGAAGTCTATAGTGTTAAACGTCCAGAAAAGCTGCCATGATTGTTTCCCAACAAAAAGGGAAAGACTCAGTTAGCATATACGTACTTCCTGTGAACTTCCCCCATCTTCCTGCCTGAAATGCTGACTTCATGCCTGGTGGAATCATCTTATGAATAGGAGGAAGAAAGCTGCAAGCCAAGGATGGAAAGAGCTAGAATCTAGAAGATTCCAAGGTCCTTGAGGAGTCTCTTGAACTAGAGCACCAACTCCTGGCTAGTTTCTCAATCTCCTGGGGGTCTCCTGAAGTATACAATGCAATGATTTCATCCTGGCCTAAAATACCAACAGAGCTAAATCACACTTCCATTGAAATGATGGTATTGCTTATTGTTATGATGAATGGAAGAGTTTAGTTGGCAATGGTTGCATCTGGAATAGTACCCAAAAGCCAAAGCCCTTAATCTTCTTTTCAGTATTCAACTTTAATTCATAGATGTCAGTCCTTAAAGTCCTTGGAGGATCTCCTATTTATTTAGGTGGATATTCATGGAAAATTGTATACCAGAGGATTTGTTTTTAGTACTAGCTCTAGAATTTCTTCAATAATAACAGTCCTTTAAATCAAGTTATACTTTGATCTTTAATATACTTTAAATTTCATTTGATCCTTGTGATAAACCATTGAGTTAAATGCAAAAGTTATTATTATCCCCATTTTACATATGAGAAAATTGGGGCCCAGAGAGGTTAAGTGACCTGTCAAACCTCGTTTAGTGATAACAGTAGTAATACCAGTGAATTCAATATTGTAATCCAGGCATTCTGACTCTTTGCTACTTCTTTTTCTTCTTGTAAAATAAATTCTCCCGTATAGAAAGCCCAAGTGTAATTTCTGATATTTGTACATCTAAAGTTAATTTTGCGATGCTTCTCTGTACCTTGGAATCAGCGATTGTACAGCCAAATGTTCCTAGATGAAAACTAGTAAGGGTAAGTGGGGTAAGGGAGGTGTGGGGGTGGGGTGGGGGAGATGAGATTTAATTGCTAGTCCAGAAATTTTTCATTTAATGGTACCTTATTCCGAGTTCAGTAGGGACTAAATTTGATGTCAAAGACAGGAAAGAAATGTAAGCCCCCCCATAAAGCACATGAGAGAGAGAGCCCCTTTACAATTCTGCTCAGCCTTCACTCCATTCTTCCGGCTTGATTTACCATGGAATGAGGTTCTCCAGTTACCAAGGAAGCAGGACACTTCTTGTCTTCATGAGAGGAATAAGCTTGGGCGGCCCACTGATCCACATATCCTTTGGGAGTATAGAGGCCACAGTCTATGATGCTGGTTTCCTTCTCAAAAGGTTCACATATCCCATCTCCCTCATATATGTAACATAGGCTTGGCTCCCCTGGCAAGAAATATTGTATAACATTTCAAAAAGTGTTCATAGATGTCATGGAAAACTCATTGCATTTTTTCTCAAGTCCACAAAAGAAAATGCTGTTACTGCCAGCTAGCTTAATACCCACCCCAAACATACAGACAAAACGATGTGCGTGCACACACACACACACACACACACACACACACACACACCTTCCTAAAGAAGAAGGATTCTTCATGGGGAGAGGAGTAGAATCCATCTCTATAATAGAAGGTATAGAAAGCAGTGGGATTTGTGAATAAAGAATAGCGAGAGAAAAGTAACCGTAGGCCGGAGGTAGAAAGAAATTTGAAGGCATCATTAAGCAAGATCCTGAGGGAAGGAGGGGATATAAGAGTAGAAGGTAAAAGAAGAAAGAGAAGTTAAAGAAATGGTATGATGGGCTATGTACGTGGATCCCCTTCATGGTTCTTGAAGTAGTAAAGTATTTGAGGGATTTGTTTTCCATTACTCTTTGTGGCTGAATCGTGTTTCCTCAACTAACTGCGTCACTGCTCTGAAAGAGACAATACGGGCACTGGGTTTTCAAGGCTTACATGCCTCTTCTTTCCTTTCGTCTTACAACAACCATGCGGGGTGTGCATTTTTTGTTTGTGTCATAAATAAGGAACATTTTGCCACAGGTCCCTTGATACGTAAGTAATAGAGCTTGGATTGGAGCCAGGCTCACAGAAGGTGGGCGCAGTGGGGTCTCTATCAAGCTGAGGCCGAGGCACTGCCTTCAAGAGCAAACAAGTGAGGAGCGAATCTGTAAGAAAACCTGCTGGAGTGTTAGCAAGCGAGCTTGTATTCCCTGGACAAGTTCCACACTTGCTCACCAGAAAACTCCTCCTAAGTGAATAGTACCAACTACAGACATGTAAACTAGCTTTCTTCAAGTGTGGAAAGCTGAGGTACAGTTAGAAAGCCACTTACTGAGTTCTGGTCCGTTTTCTACCAAAACGTAGGACAATTAACATTAGTGGCACGATTCTAATGTCCTATTTCTACTTTAAGTAATAGGACAAGATGACAGGACCAAGATTTGGAAACATAGCAACGTATAGGTATACATTCAGTAACATCATTACTAAAATTCACTGTTACTATACCATTCTTGTTATTTTTAATTCTTCACAGCAATACCACAGGGATGCTGAAGTAATTTTTTCAGTGGCTCATCAACATGTAGCTACTAATTATTTTCCTTCACAATTTCTTCCAGTCTAAGGCCCTTCTGCTGTAAATCTGTCTCTACTTGCCAGGAATAAGCCAATGTTCCCAGGACGGGGTTCTAAGCTTATTTGGGGTTTTAAACTCCTGCATTCCATCCAACCCATGGCCTTCCCAAATCACTCCCCCAAACCCAAAGCCAATATATGTACATTTGGAATGACTTTCCCATGATGATTTCTCTCTCTCTCTCATATATATGCGTATATATGTATTTACACATGTGCATGTATTCATGTACATAAATATGTGTATTTAATATATATGTTTGCATTTATGTATATATAAATGTATTTTATATTATATTTTATAATGTACATATATATATATGTCTTGTTTCTCTATTTATAACACTGAATATTTCTTCTTGCTTCTATTTTTTTCACCATGGACTTAAAATTTTTGCCTGTTTTTTCAAGTCCATCTAAAAACAACAGGCCATTTAAAAATATATATATATTTCACCATGGTCCCTTCAATCCTAATTTTTGAGAAATAATGGAATATAACTATATGCTGCGCCATGCTATGAGCATATTATACAATGAAACAAGTCTAACTGTGGAATGGATCATCTTAGCCTTACCCTGTAAAGTTAAAATAACTTAGATGCAGTCTTACTGGATTTGGAGGCTAAGGAAACAGGAGCCAAGTTTAATGGGATCGAATGTGTTAGAAACAAAACAAGGTGTACTGTTAAGTTAAAGGAGGCTTGAGCTGTACTGGAGGAGCCACAGCATTAAGAGAATACATGTGTGCGTGTATGTGTGTATTCAATGAGCCCATTATGTTACCACACACACACACGCACTGCAAACAGAGGTGGCATTAACAAATACTTGTGTACAGAAAAGGGGAGGTAATCGGTTCGGTGTATTCTGTACAGCCAGACCACATCTGGAGTATTGAATTCCTTTCTGGGCATTGACCACATGAAACATGCCAGGTTAGGGTAAATAGGAAAGGGTCTGGAAACCTAATCACATGAGGGGATGTTTGGATTGGAAAGGAGAATAATGGGGAGGCATTTCAAATATCTGAATGGTAGTCAAATAAAACAGGGAAAAAATTATCCTCTGTAGTTTCATAGCAGGGCAAAAGCACTTGATTAAGCATGAGGAAAGCTGGGCTCCAGTGCTGGCCCTTCAGAGCCTCCTTATATGCCTGTGGATTAGTCACTACAATGCTCTGAGCCTCAGTTTCCAAACCGGAGAAGAGGAGAAGGATCGTATTGCAACAGATAAAGCCATTCTTAAGTAGAGTGGTGCATTTCAAGATGTGTCCTTCACTGCTAGAAGTATGTAAGCAGAAGCTAGAGGCCTCTCTCTCAAGAACTGGCAGAAGAGATTTCTACACAGGAAGGAGGCCAGACTCCAAATCCCAGTTAGACTGCACACATGAAGGGAGCAGGGCCTCTATCAGACTCATGGTACCTGGCGGGCACTGCCTATGTTTTGTTAGATGGACGGATGAAAGACTCCTAAGATTCTATAATTTTGTGAATCTACTCTAGGTAGCAGGAGAATTTGTGCGTCCTGTACAGTATTTTACACCTTAATTATACATTACAATCATATCCTACTTTACCTTGTGATTTAGAGGCATTAAGATATTTTTCAAAGCATCACTCTTTACAAAATTTTGGCGAATGGTTACGTTCCACAGAAACACTGCAACGTATACAGATGGGAGTAAAAAAATAATAATAATCTACATGTAAGGAGCCCATTGATGATGTCTTTAACCAGAATTGGGAGAAGTTTCCTAGATGGTCTTCCTGCATGGCAAGAACCTAGAGTCAAAGCCACCTAGTGATAACTTATTGCTAGTGATTTGCCGGGATTAAGCAGTGTTAGGACTCCCCGTCATCAGTCATTATCTTACCTATAAAACACAGCCGCCAAGAGGTATCTTGCAGTCTCTTTGGCTTAGAATGTTTCCCGCACTGATTTTTATATAAAACCTCTGATTGTGCTGCTTGGCTGGTGTTTTGGTGGTAGACATGAGGACCCAAGGGCAATCCTTGGTAACATTAATCAAGGAGGCAGTGTACCCCAGTGGTTTATATTTAGATTCTAGAACCTCACTTCCTTGGTTCAAATCCCATATTATTTAAGCTCTCTGCACCTCAGATTGATCTCCTCATAGTTCATGTAGGGATTAAATGAGATACTACAGGTGGGGTGACTGGGTGGCTCAGTCAGTTAAGTGTCTGACTTCAGCTCAGGTCATGATCTCACGGTTCATGGGTGCAAGCCCCGCGGGGGGCTCTGTGCTGACAGCTCGGCGCCTAGAGCCTGCTCTGGATTCTGCATCTCCCCCTCTCTCTGCCCCTCCCTTTTTCATGCCCTCTCTCTCTCTCTCTCTCCTCTCAAAAATAAACATTAAAAAAAATTTTTTAATGCGATACTATAGATGAAAGTTAGTGCCCGCCTGGCACACCACAGACACATCAAATGTCATTGTTGTTATCATTCAGCTATATGTTATAGGATATCAAAAGCTCAAGGAAATAAGACACGGAGACACCTGCAGAAACAGGACATAAGCCTAGGTGGTGGTCCTCCACGCACCTGCGCAGTGGAAGCCTTCCTCCAGCTGGCATGCCCTTGAGCAGCCATCTCCGCTCAGAAGGTCCCCATCATCACATTCTTCTCCCAGGCTCCTGGAAGGTCAGAACATACATTCTTATATACACACAGGCATAAAATAGTTTTCTTTTAAATTATTAAAATCCCTCATTATACATTAAAAAGTGCAAGCTGGAGAAAAGCAGGCGCTAAGAGAATGCTCTTACATAAAGAGTAGCTCACATCTCAGAAACATCTAGGAGATCCACGGGGGTCCTTCCAGGGTTTCCAGTAGATGGCATTAAGCTAGAAAAGGCCTGCCAGCCCTATGATGAGTGAAATCTTAAAAACAGCTGGTTTGGTGAGGAGGAAACCTGCCTGTCTATATGTTGTTCTGTTTTCTATTCTCTTTTATCTGATATTTCTTTGTGTTTTCATTGTTTTATTCTATCTAGACACAGTTGCTATTAAAGTTAGGGTTTTGTAAGCTTGAAATCTTCTGTTTTATATACCAAGAGACTCAGCAGCCTGATTGCTGCCTGGTCTCCGTCCAGGGCAAAGCTAAGGCCCCGTCAGGTCCTGACTCCCTACTACCACCTGGTGGCAGCTATCATATATTGCAGGGGAGAAATAAATACTGGGAGAAGAAAAATGTCATCGTTTTGTTTTGAACCTGAAAAGCTGGACGCAGCTGGTGACTAATTTGGATTGGGGTGGGAGAGTTAGTTTAGACTGAGGGCTACAGGAAGCATGTTATGGGAACAAAACAGGTAACACAGATGTGGCCATTGTAAAATGGATGGAGGGTTACCGTTTTTTTCTTCTTGACTTTGCACCAAAACGGACACATATTTTAACTCCAGTAGACAAAGCGTTTGGGCATGCTAACGTGCTTTCAGATGAGGACATAACTAATAGCTCTAACCATTGTCTAAAGCGTGCCTCCCCACAGGGATGGAGTAAAGATTAAGTTATTGGATATGAGAATGCTTTCATATGAATTAAAAGCATGTTATGAACGTAATTATATAATAATGTGTTAAATGGTACGATGCCAACGGAGAAAGGATAACAGATATGAAAAACAACATGATTGAAGAAATCAAGGAAACTTCAAATTTCCTCTTTCTTGGAAGATAAGCCAGCTGAGGCACTGCTACCCAACAGAAAGATGAGCGTCACACACATCATCTTTCATTTTCTAGTAGTCACGTTAAAAGAAATAGGCGGAATTAGTTTTAATGATACATTTCATCAAACTCGAGACATCCAAAATAGTGTCATTTTAGTAATGTAATCGGTATGAAAATGATTAATAAAGCACATTACATTCTTTTACACATCCCACATCTTTGAAATCTGATGGGTATTTTTCACTTACAATACATCTGGGTCCAAACACTTGATCTGTATTTAGATTTCATAAACTCTATTGTTGGAAAAGTAGATTCATCTACCCAAGTTGTTCCAAATATATTTAAAGGTTTTCTGATAACTGAATCAAGTTAAGTTTTTAAATTAAATTTAAACTACTTAAAATTAAATAAAATTCCGTTTCTTGGCTGCGCTTGCCACACTTCCACATGTGGCTCGGATGTCCCACATGGGCAGACTGAGATGATCGCTTCCAAATAAATGTGGCTCACAAGTCCAGGGCCTCCACAGTGTTTGCTCTGATGGTCTTACTGTGGTGTTATCCAGTGTGACAAAAATATATTATAACTAGTCTCAGGATGACTTCTGGGGCATCTGTGATCCCCTTAGATTGAATCTATACATTTGTCAAGCTTCAAACAGTGGGTTAAACAATTTGCATGGCTCCTTCTTGCTGTGTGTGGAGTGGAGGCCCTGCCTCTGGCTGAGACAAAGCTGTAATTCACAGGTTTCTTCCCACTGGGTGGTGAACCATTTATGACTCTTTATAGGGAGGGAATACAGGCAGGAAACAGGAATGTTTGGACGAGGAAACTTGTGAGGACGAGGAAACTTGGCCCAGCAGCCAAGCAGATGCTGCTTCAGGTAAAGCTGTTTCAAGGCACAGGAGAGAAGGTGCAAGAGCAAGTTGGGAAGGGCTCTTCAGCCCTTCCTGTCCCCAGACCCCCAGGCAGAGGTGGCATCCTGGGGCCTCCAGGCAGCCACCATCAGAGAAGTGCGGTGGGAGATACCTAGGGCAGAGTGTTTTTCTCAAGGAGGCTTCTGCCTGGGTAGTCCTGGTAACCAAGCCTCCCAAACACCTTAACTGGTGGGCGGCAGACTTCAAAAGAGGTGGCCAGAGCAGGGAGAGCATCAACAGCAGCCAACCTTACTCTGTGCACAGAGCCCCGGGGAGGAGCCCAGCAGAGACGGAGGAAGCTGGGTGCAAAGCTGAGACCGCGGTAGGCAGAGGTAGCAGCCAACTAGCAAGGTCGGGGTATCGGCGAGGTTTGCCTTACACCAAAGGTTAAAATCTTTGAACAGGCAAAGAAACAGGCAGTGTTCAGTGACAGCTAAGCAATGCGATGGGCTCCCAAGAAAGGCTACAGAACTGCTTTCTACTAGGGCGTCAGGATACTATGTGTTTTCACCCAGTCTGGGAAATTAAAAAGAGGCCATCTTATTAGCATGCAGAATCTAAGACACATCACAGCGCCTGGCCATCCGGTCTCCTACTGCCACAGTTCTATACAACGAACATATCAGGTCAGACGAGCATTCAGGACAGGTTAATACAGGGCGACTGGTGGGACATGGGGGCGTTTTCAGTGCTAGATTTGGAAAAGTCCCGGACAAACCGGCATGAATTAGTCCCCTAGGCTGATACCACAAAAGGGAAACAGAAAAAGGAACACGGTGTGTTAAGAAGGCAAAGTAGTGATTTCATCCTTACCTTGGTAGTTTTACAGAATGGCTGTAAATACACCACAGTCAGGTCTCCTAGGGGTCAAGTGAGCCAGTGAAGCTGAGAACACTATAGGGACTTTCCCCAGGTCACACAGCTAGTCAGGGGTATGGGACAGGACACGGATTCAAAACATACCCTCACCTGGTCTTTTAGCATCATCTGACATATAACCTTCTCCCTTATAAATTCCTTCCCTCAGTCACTGTCAGCACTTGTCCTTTGAAACCTTAAGAGCTGCCTGCCACCCCCTGAATCAGCCCCAGTATCTCAGTACCCTGCAGTGAGCTCTAAATAAAAGTGAGCTTCTCCTCAACTAAGATGTGAGTGATCTCTCAAGATCACTACCAGGTCCTAGATTTTGTTAGATGCTAGAATCACATAGTGCCTCCAATTTCCAAGACAAGTCAAACTGAAACTCAAGATTAACCCTCCTGTTCAGGGTACGGCAGGGCATCCTTGCTCACACATTCCCATGTACCCGCTACTCACCCTGCCACCTTCCCGTCTCCACAGTAAGGAGCTCCATGGATGTGGCTCAGCGGAGGCGAGGCTTCTCCTAGTTCTGTTCCAGCTCCAGCTTGAACTTGGTACCGATACAGCTGCCCAGGTGTGACCTCCCTGTGGAAACCAATGAGCCGTGACCATTACATCCAGAAAGTGAGACGCTGCCCTGGGTCCTTTGCAGATGGCTTGCAGGGGTTTAAAAGAAATATTATGGGGAACATAAATGTTAAACATATGCTACGTTATGTAAATCCAAGTTCGGGCACACAGCCTTACACAGCAGCAGGAGGTTTGCAGACATATTGGTTTCTGTATTCCCAGTATGTCCCACATAGTATACATGCAGTAAATGGTTGCTAGAGAGAACCACCGAATTAACCAACAGTCCTATACAATCTAGGAGGATGGCATTTCAAGTATACCTTTATCGTGTTAAAAAAAACAACCACAAGCCAACTATTGGAAAACCAGCCATCTGCATTCTCGAAGTAATCAAAGACACCGACGAGGAAAGCGTTAGTGTTTGGACTCAGCAGGGTCCTTCCTGGGTCTTCGGGTCACAGTTTTCTTGGGTTTCGAGAGAATTCTTGTCTTAAAGAGTCTGAGTCCTCAGGGGGAAGGACAAACTCTTTCCTAGAAGGAGGGGACAACAGCTTCTGCCATCATTCTTGGGATGCCAAAAATCCCACAACTAGGAATATGTTAAATGACTCCCCACCTGTAGCCCTGCCCAAATTTATATACACCAGGAATTGGGTTTTATTGGTTGACTCCAGAGATGGAAGGGATTTATCAGACTCTCTCTAGAACCTGAGCGCACTGATCAGGTAGAGGCATGAAAAACAGAACATTTAAGTGGGGGTAAGGGACTCAAGAGAGGGCTGCTGTTTCCAAAAATAAACTCTGCCCTTCTCTTAATTTTGCTCAGTGCCTGCCCGATTGGAAAACTCCCACCAAAGTCAAGCTCGAATGGGAGTTACTTAGGAGGACAGGATCCCAGAGGGTTAAGGGGACTGCCATGAATGGCCGCCACAAATCTCCTGCCAACAGCCTCTCCTCCTTAACAGATTCTTCAACTCAGCCACTCTCTTCCTTAATGCCGCAGCCAGCCAACGGGAAATACTGTGGGGTCTCAGAAACATCTTTAAAAACCTCCCTAGTGGCTTTTGATTATTTTAATAGGAAAGACATCTAAATATTAAAGACTTTTCAAGCTCCACATCGGCTTTTTTTAGGGAAACAATCTTCTCACGAGAGTGCCAGATATTTCAAAAGCAAAAGCAATTTTTTATTCTAATCAATTCTGATGGCTCCCTTTTCAGAGTGGTTTCTGTCAGACTTCTCATCCAGCCACGCATAAAAGTCTCACACTGCCCTGCAGCTGGGAAAAGATTGGCCGGGAGCGTCAAAATGTGTTTACGCTTCTTGTGGAGAAACTCAGCAGCAGGTTGCCCGAACCTTCAATGACCTGAGTTTATAAATGGCACCGTGTCACAAAGGAAAGGGAACCAAAACAAGACTCGGTCATAAAACTGGATTTTAATCCTGAGTCTGCCACAGGTAGCTGTTCAACCAAATTGAAGTGAAGTCTTAGTTTTCGCATCCACAAAATGGGGTACGACTGACTTTAAAGGTTGTGTGTGTTTGTGTGTGTGTGTGTGTGTGTGTGTGTGTGTGTGTGTGTGAATGCATGTGTGGATACCATGTTAGATGCCAAAGGTCATTTTAACTGCCTTATTAGAGAAGCTTGAAAACTGATTTTTCTTTTTAAATCTGTCCCATGAGCTCCCCTCTCATTTTCATGAGCTTTGTGCCCATTTCATTGTCCCCCAGGTGTAATTCAGAGAGCAGGTATGACAAGAAAACTGGAGTAAAGCTCAAGGTGAACGTCATCTTCTACTTTCGAGCAGCTATGGTAGACTGCAAATTGGCCTCGGTTCCTTCCGTCCCACGTTCACGCCCCTCCGCAATGTGACGTCGCTATTCCTCCCATCAAGAGACAGAGTCCATTTTGCCGCCCCTTGCGTCTGGCATTGGCCGTGTGACTTGCTGTGGCTAGCGGGACGTCAGCACAAGTAACGTACAAGCAGGTGGGGGCTTGCCCCCCCTGCTGCTGGTGCCCTCCCATCCACCGTGAGGACAAGCCCATGTGAAGCCTACCAGGGAATGAGAGGTCATGGTCGTCTTCGCAGCCCTGCCGGCTGTTTCAGCTCAGCCAACAGGTACAGGAGCTTGACCGGGACCATCTCCGCTGACCACGCCAGTCCAGGTGACAGCACCCAGCCGACCCGAAGGATCATGAAAAATAGTGTTGGTGGGGCACCTGGGTGGCTTAGTTGGTTAAGTATCCGACTCCTGATTTCAGCTCAGGTCATAATCTCGTGGTTCATTGGATCCAGCCCCGCATCAGGCTCTGCACTAACAGTGTGGACCCTGCTGGGGATTCCCTCTCCCTCTCTCTCTCTCTCTCTCACTCTCACTTTCTCCCCCTCCCCCACTCGTGTGCACTCTCTCTCTCTCTCTCTCTGTCTCTCAAAATAAATAAATAAAACTTAAAAAAAAAAGAAAAATTGTGTTTGTTGGTTTAGCCTACTTCATTTTGTGATTATTTTCAACGCAACAAACACTAATCTAGCACCTCTGATACCATTTTTGTTTTACCCCAAGTTCTGGGCAGTCTCTGAGGAAAGTTATAAGGCGGGGGTAATGTGCCTTTGGGGATACAAACCTTCTCCTTTAGACCTTGAACTCTTTGGCGCCAATGATCTTACCTTACTTAGTCTGTGTTACCAGCACTGAGCACACAGTGCCAGGAACACAGCACAACTCACTAAGCGTAGAAGGAACAGAAGAAAGAGAAAAGGGAGCTGGAAGGGAAAGAGAGAGAGGGAAAGAGGGAGGAGCAAAAGAGGGAAGCGTGAAACACACATCAGGAATGAGTCTTGAAATGAAGGTGTGCCTGCAGGACACTTGGCTTCCTCGCTCAGCTATGAAGAGTTAACTACCGTCTTCAAATGGTAGAGGAGCTGTGGCAGATTATCCAAAAGTTACAGCAAGGATCAGAAATTAAATTGTGTCACTAGACAGCAGTCGACTCTGATCAACTTATTTGTGGCAAATACTTTCAGTCCAGCAGAAGCACCTCAGAGAAGAACCTCTTTTTTTTTCCATGATCCTAATGATGGCAACATTACTCAGAATACTTGCTCGCCCCTTCCTGGGAAATATTTTTCTTCATCTCAGATACGCCACTTTAGAATAAAATCCCCTCTGGGATTCTGAACATTTCTCCAGCTAATGGCATGTTGGAATGGAAAAAAGTGGGAAAGGGGAAGCAAGACCCACTCCCAAAGCCCCAGGAAGCCCCATGGTTTAGAAAGCCCTACTGCCCAACTCACACGTCCGTGAACTTCCTGTGAGGATTTGTCACCACCATGGGCAAGCCATTGGCAAATGGGGGCTCACGAAGAACCTGGTACCTCACAGGCCTGCAGCCAGAGCACAGGGGACTATGGGGCTGGGAAGTTAGCAGAGCTGCGTCAATCTCCATCCGCTCATCAAAGGTGTAGACCTTCACCCCAGAGACCTTCCCGTCCACATGCAGTTTGATAGTGAGTGGGGTGTCACAGAAAGTGTCTAAGGGGCCCAGGTGCACAGACTCCTGGTGTTCCAGCAAGATCTCCGTGTCAAAGAGTGCCTGGGAGGAGTCCATGGAGAGGTAGGTGACCCATAGGGTAAGGGTGTCAGCTTGGACCGGGTGCTGGAAGAGCAGCTCCAGGCTACAGCCTTCCGAAGGGCAGGGGACCGTCATGTTCATATGGTACAGGTGGAGCTCGGGACTCCAGGCCTGCAAGCTTGGCTCACAGGGCTGGTCCACGTCTGGAGGCCCTGAGGGAGGTGAACAGAAAGACAGATGCATCAGGAACTGCCATTAAGTCTAAAAATGAGTAGCTCACATGAGCAACCAGAAAGAAGAAAGAAGAGAGCTTTGAGCCAATCCCCACAGAAGTTGGTCGACGTCGTGGGGTAGATCTTCAGTCCTAATGAGGACAAACATGTGACAATTTAGAAGTATTGTGTCTTGCTCCATACCCCTATACATGGGGCCTCTAATAAGCGTAGTCCAGCAAGGCTTCCAGAATGGAGCGGGCCCACGTGGAAACATGAAGCTAATGCAGACAAGGTAAGTCATGTCCTTAAAGAGTCCTTGATCAGAGGAGAATTATTTGTACTGAGTTTATTAATAATGTATGATAAATCAATGCTTCTGAAACCCTGTTTTATTTATTAATAAGGCCAATGTTTGTTTCGGTCCGTCACTACATTTTGTTTAACTAGGCTCTCCGCAAAACTTTTTTCATTCCCTAAGATCACACCTTAGCAGTCCTTCCAAATGACTTTTAGCCGAATTTTACAACCATACGTTGAGATTTCCCTTTTAGTTCAGGTATGAGCAGTTAGGTCACTGCATGGAGGAAACTGCAGGCAGGAAATAGAAGCATGTATTTCTGATTGGGGAGAAAAATAGATATTCAGTAGCTAAGCAAAAAAGGGACGGTCAAAAATCAAATATTGCAAATATATTAAGGTCAGTTCTGTGAAAATAATCTATACAAATGGTGTTCTTTCATATCACACAAGGGGAAATTCAGAAAAAAGTGCTAAATTAGAATCAGCAGAGTCACAATCTAATTGGTGCCATGCCATTAGCTGTGGGACCATGGTAAGTCTTTATAAGCCTCAATTTCCTCACTGATGAAATAAGCACTATTTAACCCCTGGGTTACTAGGTTAGTGTGAAAGACCTATACAATGTTCCATGGAAACATTTGCAAATTACATTTGCAAAAACAGAATTATTTAGCCCTTCAGAGTTTGGAAAATAAAGAATGCTCCAAAACCCAGAGGAGACAAATTCAAATGTGTGTGTGGGGTGTGTGTGTGTGTGTGTGTGTGTGTGTGTGTGTGTGTGTGTGTTACGTCTCACAGTCCTTATTATCTTTGGCCTGTACTGTAAATCCATTCATTCATTTATTCATCCATTCAACAAAAAATGACTGTGTACCTCCTTTACACCTAGCACTGATCTGGGCATCAAAGAAAGATAAGCAACAAAGATTAAGTCATAATTCTCACAATAGGGTGATAGGGCACAATACTAGACAAAGTGGTAATGGCATCTTTGAAGAAAAATGAAAAAGGATAAAAGGCTAGAGAGGGATAGGGTCTAATTTAGATTACAGAGCCAGGAGTTCATTCCAGAAAGATATTTAAGCAGGGAATGTGGTTCCATTTTCTCTTCTTCATTGCATTTTAGAAAGTAGTTGGTGGTCAGTAAGTGTTCGTTAAGTAGGTTTGGATCGTATCTGTAGATATGCGTGTTTGTGCACACTCTGCCGGGGAGTCAATCACTTTCATTGTGTATATTTTAAGTACGACTGGGTTCTCCATCTTTTCAAAGCAAAGGAAGACCAGTATTTCTTAGTGGTATTTTCCAATAGCTGTCCCCAAAATATTAGCCAAGTAAAACCCCTTGGAAGCCAACCCAACAGCACCACCGTCTCAGAACATTTTTATCATGATCTCATGGTAAGACAGGAAGCGGAGGCCTTGAAAGCTGATTTGATTTGCCTCAAGACACGACTCAACAATTAGAACCCAGACCTTCTAATTCCTTTCACCTCTACCACATAACTTTAAAGTCTGCCAAGAATTAAAAGGAGAGAAATTCAGAGCCAGGGAGTTGAATGGCCGTTAAAACACTAGTACAGGACAATCTGTTTGCCACAGAAAAGACTTTTTATGAAATGCCAATCTCCACATGAGTCCAACACAATGCCAATGTGAATTTCAGAGTCGTTTTCCATTCTTCCTTGAAAACTCACATCTGAAAAAAGTTCTATATGTCCAATCAGAATCAAGTACAATGTCTCCCTCCCAATTTCTCCTTGAGGCTCCCGTCATTTGAGTGACTGGGAGCTCAAAGGGACATGTTACAGACACTGTTGACTCTAAAACCACTGTCCTTTTTCTTTTCTTTTTTCTTTGTCAGAATCAAGAGTGCAAACTAACTCAAACAGGACTGTGTCCAATTCATCTCACTAAGCAGTTTTCATGATCTTAATAAATACAAGAAAAAGAAAAAGATGACAACGAGGTAAACACTGAAGATGATGGAGATGGAAGAACTCAGGCCATTCAACGGAAGGTGCTAAAACCCCTGTCAACAGCATTTTCCGGACTTGAACTAGGATAACATTTATGCTTGAATTTGTCCTAGAGGCCTTGCTATACGTATGTGAGTGAGTATTAACTGAGAAGTATGGTGAGGACCAGGAAAAGGGACAGCTAAAAACACTTTCCCCCTCCAAGAGTCTAGGATGTAACTTAGATCACATCCAAAGCACAACCAGTACCCCGTGATTAATGGACTCATAAAATAGCATAGATGAGAACGATCAGTTTGGAACACCTAGTCCACCCCACCCCCACCCCCACCCAGACTGGCTTGGGCCGAACGTCGGTGTTCCCTGCAATGTGTTCTCTATTACTCTCCTGATAGAGATCAGCTTACACTGTTATGTGGCAAGGCAGCTCTGTGGGCTGGTAGGGGTGCGTAATACTGAACGCCTGAGCTCTCATCCTGAAGTCACCCCCTGAGCTCAGCCGTCCTTCTCCATCCCTCTGTCCTCTATGCTGACCTCTGCTCTGCCACAGCCATCGGGCCTCCATGCTAAGCACACGTGGGACACACGAAGGTACCAGACAGTCTTTCCCAGGCCCCTGGAGACACATCCAGCAAACCACACACACACACACACACACACATACACACACACACACACACACGGGCTCCCTTCTTCTCACCATGCCACTGCTCCCCCCTTCCCCCCACCCCCATCCTCAGCAGCCACCAGGTATAAACAAAAAAGCTATGGTGCTTTACCCACAGCCTCCTCTGGAGTCCAGTAACCTGAGGAGTCACACACACGCCGGGAGGAAGCTGCGTGCACGTACTGACGGAATGTCCCATCTTCAGCGCAGGCACCACACACGCTGCCTGGGACCCTGGGAAGATGAAGGGGGAAGGGACACAAGGAGAAGTGGTCAGGTGAACTGGGATCACAAAATTCGAAATTTGGAAGGCCTCTGGGGACGGGGGAGTGGCGATGGGTAGTGAGGCCCCGGGGGGTAACTGGGAACACAACTGTTTCTCAACTCATTTCCTTCTGGGGTAGACCTCCTCTTTTAAAAATTCATAGTGACATGAAAATCTCAAGGTTATGAAGCAGAAGAATTTAACTAAGTCATAAAGGAGGCCTGTGGAGATGAAAGCGGACAGCTTCTATCCTAGGAACATTCAACCCAAAATAATTATGATCTGATCTTTCAGCATAAGACCCCTAACTAGGCTGACTTTTAATAACCCATCCCAAGACCCCTTCCATTGCTCCCAACTAAAACAGACAGCAATTTTCAGAGTAAACTCATTAACTATATGTGGCCTTATGTTTTAAACTCCTCACTTGATGTATGAAAGTCATATGAAATGTGATGCCCCCTGGCTCTCCATCGCCTGTGTGAATACCTCCAGATTTCTTACCATGATCCAAGGTTCTTCACGAGCTAACTCCAGCCTTACTCACTTTCGTTCCTTTATGAACTTATGTCCCCAGCACAATGAACTCATCACCATTCCTCAAATATACAGCCCTTCTCACAGCTCTGTGAAACATGCTCTTCTCTCTCCTGAAAAAATAGCCTTTTAAAGCTTCTCTGCTTAACAAACTCCTATTCATCCTTCAAAGCCCCTTCACATGTAACCTCTGCAGTGGTATTTATGTCTACTCTTCTGCCTGGCAGGCGCTCTCTCTCCTCTACGCACCCAGTGCAAGTTCTGGCTCCTGTCTCAGGGCAGGACATTCCCGTTCTCTCCTTTGCCTCTGAGCAGGCCCAGACCAAGTTCTAGTCTTTCTATGCCCAGCAGTTAGCATAGGGACTGGCTTCAGCCATCCCTCTGTAAGAGCTTGTTTTATGAGCATCCCTGAGACTATCAGCACACTCTACAAGGAGCTCTTCAACAGCCAGATGACAGGGTGAGAGCACTTGATGAGGCTCATCTCTGATACTTAGAATCTTTTTAGAAGCCCAGCTGGGCATCTGAAAATGGAGGCATTAAGCCAAGGTCTCTCCCAGCTAGAGAGAGAAAATGAATACCGTGTAATAGACTAGAAAAATAATATGATTGTTAAATAGAGATAATAATTATGCGATTGGCTCCCTTTTCTTCCAAGCTCCCGTTTTTAAGCACCTTATATACCTGGCGTGGTGCCACAAGGCGCTTTTCATAAATCATTTCTAATCCCTACAAGAACTCTTGTGTTTACAAATGAGGACACTCAGGCTCAGAGAGATTAAGTCAACTGCCTAAGGTCACAGCAAGTTCCTTAATTCCTTTCCGCAAGTTCCCCCAAACCATCCAATGTCCGGGACCTTGGCAATGAAGAGGTGCAGTTAACTCCAACCTCTGACTCGGGTTAGCACCCACTTCTAACGTGGACACAACTCCAAACCACACTTCCTTGATGTACTTGGCCTCTCCAGGGCCGCTGCTGAGTGCGTGGTTGGGCTCCTCTCTGACATAAGAATTCCAAATACCTACTGGGGAGGAGTAAACACAACTCCGAGCGTGACACAAATCGCTGGGTGTGTGACGCGAGTCTCCCCGACATGCATGTTGGGAGGCCTCCACGCTGTGGCCCACCTAGCTGAGAAAACGAAGCAAATTACAGCCTTTTCTGCCAACAGACTCACGGCATGCCAGTACTGATGTCTGCTCTATCGTAACGTTTGTACCAGAGGGAGAATTGAGAGATTAAATTGTTTACGTGTGTTACATAAACTGATATAAAACTCCGGTCTGCACATGCCCACAGGAGGACTTACTGTTCAGCCAGTCCGACTGAAGTTGCACAGGGTCACCCTTGCGGGAAGAGGATTCTTAAACACATCACATTTGTTGACTCACAGATGGAGCCCAGTAAAGCCTGGGTGCTGATGGCCATCAGAGCTGCTCTGTAGGATCGTTAAGTGCTAAGTCACATCACGCACTGGGCACGCATCAAGGTACTGAGGACGGGTCCCAAGATCCAGCAGGCTGGGGACGCCACTTTGAAAACCGATTCGCCTGCTTGCCCTCATCCCTGTCTCTCCCTGTCTTTTCTCCCAGGCTTTCGGCAAAGGTGGAGTGCACGGAAACATGCTCCAGGGACACGGAGCTCAGTTGCTGGGGTTGCACACCCAGGGGGAAGTTCTAAGTAGAAGAGGGGCTATCTACCTTCTAAATGGGAAAGCTCGAAGTTCATAGAAATAATCGATTCCAGGTTTCCCGTTTCTGCAATTCGAGCACATGCCACACTTTCACCTCTGCTCGGTTGCGGGGTCTGGGGCTAGCCACCATGCGCCTCTCTGGGGCTCGGGTCTCTCACTCATGGGGCAGGAGTCGTGCTCGCCACAAGGACCGAGGAAGACAACTGCCGGTACAATACCTAGTGCAACGCTTCACACAAAGATGGACCAAAGAGACAAGAGCCACTGCTGTCATTTAAAAGACAGTGGCAGGGCTTGATAGTGGAGAGCCCGCACAGGCCAGCGGTGGAGTTCTGGCCCTTTCCAGAGAATCCACATTCCCCCAGACTCCCAGCACTGTCACAGGGGATGCTTTTCCTACCTTCTCTCCTTTTTTACACCTTCCCCGGTATTCATTTATACCAGTATGCAAAGGATAAGTAAGGAACTAATTTTAGGTATAATGATTCTCTTCAAAAAAAAAACCCATGTATCAGGTGTCTATTGTGGCAGGCCAAGGGACAGAGATACAAAAAATAGTCCTGCCCCCAGGGAGTGGCAGTGAAATGGGGCAAATGGGAGAACACACAGATAAGAACAACTCCGTAAGACAGTAAGCCATCAGTGGGGCAGGCGCCAGGTACAAGAGGAAGCAGAGAAGGCATTAGAAACACCACAAAAGTCGGTTAAGCCCCTTACACAGCCCCTTACACAGTGAATAACCTGCCACCCCCCCCCACCTCCAGCTGCCTGAACATACCACACTTCCCCCCAACACCACTGTGCAGGCAGCAAGTCTCGGCCCCTCGCCCCTCACACCAGGGAGGATTGGTTGACCTGGACAGGTAGCAACTGCCACCTCAGCTCTGTCAGCTCATCTTCATCACCTTTGTCAACCTCTTCAAGGCTCGGGAAGCATGCCTGATCTGACCATGACAGGCCCCTCGCCAAGGAGTAAGCACGTATGACGAGCCAGGGGCTTACCTGACAGCCCCGTGAGCTCTCCCAGGGGGAGGACGACTATGGAGGGTGGCCCTGAGCAGTGGTCTGCAGGTTTACAGACCCAAACCGGGGCTCCCCTCACTTCGCATCCTTCGCCCTGCGTGTCCAACATGCCCCAGAGACCCCAGAGACATGCCCTCACCCGCGGCAAGCGCCTCTCTCACCTGTCGTGCACAACCCCACTGATTGGAGGAAGCCAGTGGATGGTGAGGGAGGTGTGGGTCTGCCCGATGACCATGGGTGGGATGGGAATGGGGGTGGGCTTCCGGCTTTGACTCCACTGCTGATACACAAGGTCCAAATAGCAATGCATCCGGGCCACCTGGTTAGGGGTGAAGCTGTCGGTGCAGTCATCATCTGTGGAGACAAAAAAAAAAAAAAAAAAAGGAACAGGAGAGATGAAGGCTTTAACCGCCAAGGCCCACTGAAGCAGGGGTGAATTCTGCCTTGCTCACACCCTGAGTCACTTAACACAAAGCCTCACACGTACTGGGTTCCCCAGGGACTTGTCAGGCGAATAAATGTATGCTGTTCCAGAGAGTATGTAAGCCACAGTGGGAAAGAGAAGGCAGAGAAGAGCACTGCTGATCCCTAAAGCAGGGCCAGTACCTTGCTATGAGGCCGAGCCGGGGGAGACTCACGCCCTGGGGTAAAAGATTACTCGGAGCTGACGGTTACTTATTCAGGAAACCACAAGATGGCAGTGTTTCAGCATATGGCCTTTTTACTCATGAACATCTCCAGAGTTGCAGACACCTGTTTCATACCCAGTGACTGCCAAGGTTAGGGAGGATTCGGTGGAGACGCTCAAGGAAAGAGAGAGCCAAAATGTCAAGGATGCAGCAGGACTGGGAACGGTGGTCCTTACCTTCTTTTTGGGGCCTGCAACATCTCCCTGTTAACATAATTTTCATAGGGCTGGAAAAGGAGTTATTTTAGTTTCAGAGCTTTTTTAAAAAATATATTTACTTATTTTGGGGGAGAGTGTCAGCGGGGGTGGGGGGCAGAGAGTGGGGGCCAGAGGCTCCGAAGAGGGCTCTGCGCTGACAGCCTGACGGCAGCCAGCCCTATGTGGGGCTTGAACTCACGAACCACAAGATTATGACCTGAGCCGAAGTCGGTCACCCAGCTGACTGAGCCACCCAGGCGCCCCTCAGAGCTTTTTTTAATGAAAGCACACCAGCTGAACACTGCCCCCTGTTCCTTAGATGGTTTTCCCGGCCCACTTCAAAGGCGGTGCCTAAACAGCTCTGCCCTCTGCACCCCATTGTCTGGTCTCCCGTGGCAAGGGCCACTGTGGCCTCGTTGGGGGGAGGCAGGGCTGCTGGTCCTTATGAATTCAGTGCGCCTGAATTATATGCCAAAAGGAGACAATAGCTGACCAGGTCACCACTCTTTTCTTCCCTTCTTTCCTTCAGAGGCATGACCAAGGCCTTGTGGTTTATCTTTTTTTTTTTTTTTTTCTGGAGTTGGGGAGAGGATAGCCTTAGAATTTATTACCAAACAAGACCCTTCACCTTACAGAAAAATCATCCCTTCCTTCTCCCTAGAATAAGTCATCAAATCAAATCAGTCCTTACTTTTAGGGATAAATTTGAGTCCGTCACCAAGAGATGATGATAAGTACTACTTTTTGCCAGAAATGAGCAAGAGAAACTGGACAAGTAAGAGACATAATCCAGGATAACAAGACCAGATAATAGGGTTGTTCCCAGGGCCAGGAAAGTAGTGCCATTTTTTTTTTTTAATTTTTTTTTTCAACTTTTTTTATTTATTTTTTTGGGACAGAGAGAGACAGAGCATGAATGGGGTAGGGGCAGAGAGAGAGGGAGACACAGAATCGGAAACAGGCTCCAGGCTCCGAGCCATCAGCCCAGAGCCCGACGCGGGGCTCGAACTCACGGACCGCGAGATCGTGACCTGGCTGAAGTCGGACGCTTAACCGACTGCGCCACCCAGGCGCCCCACCATTTTTTAAATAAGACAGCACCTGTTTTTGTTTTTGTTTTTTTTTCCTTTGGTAGGCAAGCTAAGAATCAGCCCTTGGCTCATGTTGGAAGAAGCAAATCTGATACCTTAAAAAAGAACAAAATAAAAAGGAATTCTGAGCTTGAGCTTAAAATTAACCAGGTCCATCTTCTTGACTAATTTCAAAAACAGCACAGAGGCACCTTGACCCAGAAACCTCTTTCCCCATCACTGTTGGGAGTCTCCTTCAGAGAGAATGCTTAAAAACGTAGGCAAGAACAGGAATAACCAAGTTCTAGAGGTCAAAGCAATCTCAAGAGAGCTTTGGGTTTTGTCTCCTTTTTAAACCATCCAAGAGAGAGGTGTGTTTTTCTTTTGAACTCTAGTGGAGGAGAATCCAGCCCCTTAGACCCCTTCTCATCTCCATATTTGTTTAAGTTCTTCAAAGACACACATGAAAAAGAATATGCCGTGGTAAATACACTTCAGCCCTCTGGCATGAGTGACTGCTTCACAGGCCTCTCCACCTCCCACACCTCCATACCCCGCCCTGGCCCCAAAAGGCCCCCACGTAATCTTCATAGCAGATACACATACTGAAACTGTCGTGATACCTGTATAGCTCATGTAGTTGCTGAACGGAGCCCCCGGGAAGTGGGTGAAGCCACAGGTATCGTTGGTAGGCTCTGGGTCCTGGCACAGCTTACTCTTGGGAGTAGGGGCGGTGTCGGCACAGAGGTCTCCCGTATCCATGGATGGCACTGTCTCCCTACAGGGGTCATCACAGGATTCCCTCTCACTGACCCCTTTGAAGACATGGTAGAGTCCCAGCACATGCCCCACCTCGTGGATCATAATGTTGGTATGGCCAGGCATGCCATAATAGGCTGGGTTGAGGACAACGCCACCTGCAATGGAAGATTTGGAAAACATCTCTAAGCATGTAACGAATAGCAGCCTCTGATCCTTAATTATGTCTGCTGGTAAACATCCAGTGTTCAATTTCAGCCTCTAAGGGAATACTGTATAACTTTTAGTGGCATTCAGTCACCTGCTTTTCCCTTTGGTCACAAACACCATCTGAACTAATTAATAAATGCGTCTTTAGCCCCCAACATAGATGAGGGCTGTTCTAGAAGCCAGGGAGAGCAATAAAGATGAAACGACATGATAGAAGGCCAGGATTCTTAGCGCTGGCTGCACATTAACAGCACCTAGTGAAGTTAAAAACACAGATGTCCTAGAGACCTGAATGTGAGACCTGAAATTTTAAAAATGCTAGAAGATAGCACAGACAGTAATATCTCTGATATTGGCCATCGCAACATTTTTCTAGGTATGTCTCCTGAGGCAAGGGGAAATAAAAGCAAAAATAAACTATTGGGACCTCATCAAAATAAAAAGCCTCTGCACAGCAAAGGAAACAATGAACAAAACGAAATGGCAACCTACTGAATGGAAGAAGATATTCGCAAATGACATATCTGATAAAGGGTTAGTATATAAATTATATAAAGAACTTACATAATTCTATACCCAAAAAACAAAGAATCCAATTTAAAAATGGGCAAAAGAAATGTACAGACATCTCTCCAAAGAAGACATACAGATGGTCAAGAGACACATGAAAAGATGTTCAACATCATTCATTATCAGGGAAATGCAAATCAAAACTACAATGAGATTTCACCTCACACTTGTCAGAATGGCTAAAATAAAAAACACAAGAAACAGTGAGTGTTGGTGAGAATGTAGAGAAAAAGAAACCTTCACACCACTGATGGGAATCCAAACTGGTGCAGTCACTTTGGAAAACAGTATGAAGTTTCCTCCAAAAGTTAAAAACAGAACCACCCTATGATCCAGGAATTGCACTCCTGGGAATTTATCCCCAAAATACAAAAATATTAATTCAAAGGGATACATGTACCCTTATGCTTATTGCGGCATTATTTACCACAGACAAATTATGGAAGCAGCCCAAATATTCGTTGACTGATGAATGGGTAAAGAAGAGATGGTACGTGATATACAACACTATTCAGCCATAAAAATCTTGCCATTTGCAATCATGTGAATGGAGCTAGAGAGTATAATCCTACGTAAACTAACTCAGAGAGGATAAATACCATATGATTTCACTCATAGGTGGAACTGAAGACACAAAACAAATGAGCAAAGGAGAAAAGAGAGAGAGAAACCAAGAAACGGATTATTAACTATAGAGAACAAACTGATGGTTACCAGACGGGAGGTGGGGGGGGGGGGGAGGATGGGTGAAATAAATGACAGGAATTGAGCATACTGGTGGTACTGATGAACACTAGGTGATGTATGGAAGCGCTGAATCCCTACATTGGACACCTGAAACTAACATAACAGTGCATGATAACTCCACTGGAATTAAAAGAAAGTGAAACAAAACTGTCAAATCCATTACACTCTTGAGGAGGGCACCTGTTGGGATGAGCACGGGGTGTTGTATGGAAACCAATTTGACAATAAATTTCATTAAAAAAAGATCCATTACACTCTTGGTAGAAATGTAACTTGATACAACAATTTTTATGGTAAAGAGAATGGAGGTTCCCCAATGTATACTTTTTAATTACATTAATTCATTTCAAAAAAAATCAATGTATATGTGGCAGCAAAACAAACAAACAAACAAACAAAAACACAGATGTCCAAATGCTAGCCCCGATGAAATGAATCCAAATATTCGAGGATGGGGATCTATGCCTTAGTATTGTTTGAGACTTCCCAGATTGAGAGCCATTGGTATGGATGAAAGCACATGGGGTTTAGAGTCAGGGAATTCTGGGTCTGGATCCTGGCCCTCCACATACTAGCTCTGAGGACTTGAACAGCTATCTGAGCTTCTAGGACCTCAGCTGTGCCGTCTGTAAAGTGGAGATGATGACACCTACTTCCTGCTTTTTGCAGGTTTGGGTCTTCTAAAGCATTTGGCATGCTGGGGGAGTTTAGTAAATGACAGTTATGTGTGCTGCTTCTGAATTCATGACCCATACTCACAAGGAGCCAACGACCACTGAGACGAAAGACAAGTCCAACCAAACTACCATTCACTTCAGAATGTCAGAGGCCCTACGGGAATATGTCCCACCCTCACCTCCCCCAAATCTCCCTGAGAACACCAGGGAGGTGTTTCAAAGAACAGTTGACTGCATTCATCCGGGCTTGGATGAAAGTAGTGGGCTCGCTGTAACCTTCCAGAAGTAAAGGCTAAAGACCTCGCAGTGTCCCAGCTTCTATGTGTCTAGCTTCCCGATCCCAGCTTTCCAATCTCAGATTCCCAATCCCTGCTTTCCTCCTCTCCCCACGGTTGGAGCCACTTGACCTTCAAACATTGTCGGGATCGGGCCTCATCCTCATCTCTAGGACCTGAAACGGGGCCATGTCAATGGCTCTGGACCAACCCTCTGGTTGCTTCCAGGCTGCCCCTGACCCTCTGATTCAGATCTGACCCCAACTGCCAAGCCGTGCATCATCCCTCCTACCTGAGCCCTCCCTGTATCAACAGTCCACTGAGTACGGCAGTCCCTCCAAAAGAATGGCTCTGCTTTTCTTCTGGAAGATCCTTTCCAGGGACTGTCTCATTTCTGAATTCTATGTGCTGCCCTAAAGACAACTACATAAATGGTTTCATGGGCAGAACGGAATCACTGGGTATCTGGTGCCACAACCGGTGGCTCAACCTGCCCTTTTAGTGACTACCTTCCAGCAAATGACAGTTTCTAGGTCCAAGTTCTAGCTTCTCCCAGTCTACTCAGACATGCTGACATTAACCAAGGCATGCCCAGACACGTCCTGAAATACACTATCTGCTCTCACATCTACATCAGAGCCAGACCTCACCTCCCTTGTTCATCATTTCTATCACTTCCAGTAGAAGTTTTTATTCTCTCATATTAACCTTTTTTCCTTTTATAAAATTATTTTCTGTATATTTCTTTCATTTGTGCATCATTATGTCAACACAAAGTTATTTGAAAACAGATCTATTCCAGTAACATCCTGGGTGCTCAGTATTTGCATAAAGCCAGCAAAATGCAGCATTTCCACGTTTCAAGATGCTGACTGCTTCATGTTTACAGCAAAGGCACTAGTAATCATCATCAAAGTTCATACTTTGGCTCTCAACTCTTCTTTGTTTTTTTTAAGGTTATTTATTTATTTTGGGAGAGAGAGAGGGCATGAGTGGGGTAGGGGCAGAGAGAGAGAATCCCAAGCAGGCTCCATGCTGTCAGCACAGAGACTCATGCAGGGCTCAATTCCACGAACTGTGAAATCATGACCTGAGCCGAGATCAGGAGTCAGACATTTAACCGACTGAGCCACCCGGGGGGGCCCCTCTCAGCTCTTTTTCATCCACATGAGCAAAGGTGCTCTAAGAGCACCATGCTGTTTGTGTCATTACTCTCTTCTGCCTTCCTCCACCCCAACCCTTCCCCCCCACACACACTTAACCTGTTTCCCTCCTCCTCCTTTCCCTTCCCCCACCTCTAAGCAAGATTTGGATTCAAAAAACCAATCTGGGAGTGCCTGGGTGGCTCAGTTGGTTAAGGGTCTGACTTCGGCTCAGGTCATGATCTCACGGTTCATGGGTTCGAGCCCCACGTCGGGCTCTGTGCAGACAGCTCAGAGCCTGGAGCCTGCTTCAGAGTCTGTGTCTCCCTCTTTCTCTGCCCCTCCCCTGCTCACGCTCTGTCTTTCTCTCTCTCAAAAATAAATAAACATAAAGAAAAAAACCAATCTCAGGGGGCGCCTGGGTGGCCCAGTCAGTTGAGTGTCCAACTTCACTCAGGTCATGATCTCATGGTCCATGAGTTCGAGCCCCACGTTGGGCTCTGTGCTGACAGTTCAGAGCCTGGAGCCTGCTTCGGATTCTGTGTCTCCTTCTCTCTCTGCCCCTCTGTCATATCTGATGGTTAGGTGTGCTTGAGAAAAATGAAGCATGCCACACCCACCTCCTGCAGATTGACTGGCCTAAGAACTATAGCTTCTGAAAAGCCTTGCAGCAATTTTGTTGAACCCTTTGCTTCCCAAACTTGTTTGAACACAGAACCTGTTTGGGGTAGAATACCTTTCGACGTAAGGAATACTGGATTCCTTAGAGTACAATTCATACCAAGTACCAAAGACAAAGAAAAGTCTCAAGTAACAGTTACTTTCTACCCATACATATGGTCAGTCCATCTCAAGTCCTCTTGGGATCTCCTCCAATGGTAGAAGAAAGGGGTTATAACTGAATAGAAATAAGATTACAGGAAGAAGGGCTGGCAAAAATAGGAAGGAGGGGTGGCTGGGAGTGTGCTTCTGGGAGCACTGGATGAGGATGAGAGTGGTCATTATACTAGTGGGTGTCTCATCATCCTCCAGAAGTTTCTGCCTCAACCCCAAATGAGATATTTCCCAATATAGGAATATTCTCCTTTCAATAAACCAGCTTATTTGTAAGAAGAGGAAGAAGCATAAAAATGCAAGTTCTTACCACGCTCAGCAAATCTCCTCCACACCAACGACAGTGGTGAGGGTTTTCTGCCATAGCACTCTTAATGCACATTAAGGACAGTGTAGACTTAACCAGGCAACACTTAAATTTTAATTAAAAACATAAATCTTTTATGTTCTATTTTTTTTTACTGTTCTATTTTTTTACTCCAGAAAGATGAGACTTTCGCCCCCAAATCATTGTATGGAACGCACAGTAATAAGTTCAGTTGCTATGTGTGTGTCAGGTAGAATGTTATATATTCTAATTTAGAAGTAAGTGCTGTGTGCACCAATACATGTTGAGGGAAAAGCCCAGGATCCTCTTACAGTAATTCTGCTCGCTAGAGCCTGAGGTTAGGAAATCACGCTGGACCAGAACTTAAGAAATTTGGAAGGTGGCCCTGACCCTGAGTAGTGTATGACCTTGGCTCTGCTCCTTCATCTTTCCCAAGGTTAGCTGCAAAATGAGGGAGCTAGCCATGTTTCTCACCTAGAGTCCCTCTCATCTCGTGCCTCTAAGAGCTAACATTCAGGACTGTGTCGGCAATCATAAATACCACGTGAAGAAAAACTTGGGTTATCACGACTGTCACCCCCTTGGCCTCGTAACCTGTGTTCCAAGACTCCCCACCTCTCGGGAGCCTGAGGGGCAGGAGAGAGCTGGGCATGAGCAACCACATTCTATTCAGATCTGCTAGACCTTCAAGGGATCCAGGTTCACCACCTGCTCATCCTCACGCCCTCTCCTTCCCGTCCCATGTGCAGGGGGTCCCACATGCTTCTTTTAGTCAACCTTTATTCCAACTAAAACACACTTGTGAAATTATTAAGGGAGTAGGTTTTAATCATACAATCACACACCCACCTGGGGAGGAGGGGAGAGACTTTATTTCATGGTTTAGTTTATAAAAGTTCTTTCATGTGTTGATAAAAATCACTCACATACACACACACACACACACACACACACACACACACTCTCATACCAAAGCCTGAGTGAGACATAAATACTGGCTGCCCAAAATCTAAAAAGAAGAATGGGAGAACTTCTTTTCAGTAAGAAGGAATGAAACCTGGGGGCGCCTGGGTGGCGCAGTCGGTTAAGCGTCCGACTTCAGCCAGGTCACGATCTCGCGGTCCGTGAGTTCGAGCCCCACGTCAGGCTCTGGGCTGATGGCTCAGAGCCTGGAGCCTGTTTCCGATTCTGTGTCTCCCTCTCTCTCTGCCCCTCCCCCGTTCATGCTCTGTCTCTCTCTGTCCCAAAAATAAACGTTGAAAAAAATTTTTTTTAAGAAGGAATGAGACCTGATTAATAATAAATAAAAACAGAGTCCCTCAAATGACAAGCCCTTCCTGCCCTCTATTAGTTGGGTCTGACAACGGAGAGTCTGAGGAGCCGTGAATTCCCACCTGCTGGAGGAAACGTGTAATCCTTTTCCAGGAGCAACTTAATAGGAATAATAAAAAGATACTACCAAGTGCTACTTTCCAGTTCCTATTCTATGTTAATATTCACACAAAGCAGCAGCATCTTCTGATGCGCCTATCTGTGCCCCACACTTTCCTGCCTTTCCATTACTGGCATGGGTCAGACTCTGAGTGGGTACCGGGGGGTCCTCACAGCACTTCCCAGAAGCCTCTCACACAAGATGGCCTTTGGAGTGACGTGGGCTCCTTCTTTGGCTGTGGACACTCACTGGAAATGTATCAATCCTTATCTTTGGGACTACTCCTTAAAAGCTCTCCAGGCTACTTCCTGATCTGTTTCATGGTAATATGAGAGTTCTTAACTCAAAGGGTTGTTACAGAGATTAAAACAGTGATGTGGATAAATAAGCATTTAGCTGATTTTCTGAAACAAAGTAACCTCAACTGTATTTTAGACCATTGGTCAATATTACTGTAATTATATAAGGCAGCCTGGCCACACAGGCTTACCTGCCCCCACCTTTTGTTGGCTTCCTCCTAACCATCTTCATTCATCAAGAAACTGGGATGGCGTCTGACCACAAACAGAGCAGGCTTTCCAGAGTGAAAACTGCCATCGCCAGGCAAGGCAGACAAGCATCTCTCCACGCAAGAAGCTCTGATCTGTCCCTAGGCTGCTCACACTTTTTCCATGTTGTTCGGGTCCTGACATCCATGGGCACCCAGGAGACAGATGAGATTTGGACAGAGTTGTAAATAAACAAGTGCCCATTCAATTCACACACAACACACTGACATTCAAAAATTTTTTGCAATAGCCTAAAATTAGTCCAATAGTGATTGTGTATGGAAAGGAAGTCTTGCAGATTGGACTGTTCCTTTTAATTACTCATAGACCTTGTTGGGAGGTCAGATTTACCCAAGACACCTTTCTTCTGCATTTCCAATAATCTATTCCTTCCTACTTCCCTAGTTATACAGAATATAATTATCATTTCTTACACTCAAAACCACTGCTCAGTTTTGTTTCTCCTCAAATGAGGGATAAAATATGGTGATAGAATAGGGGGATGGGATTTCCTTCCCTACAACTGAATCCCTTTCTTTGTGTTCTCAGCTTCTTTAAAAATTGTTTTTAATGTTTATTTATTTTTGAGACAGAAAGAGAGAAAGAGAGTGTGCACACGCAAATGGGGGGGGGGGCAGCGACAGGGGGAGACACAGAATCCGAAGCAGGCTCCAGGCTCTGAGCTGTCAGCACAGAGCCTCACGTGGGGCTCAAATTCACGAACTGTGAGATCATGACCTGAGTCAAAGTCCAACGTTTAACTGACTGAGCCACCCAGGCATCCCTGTGTTCTCAGCTTTTATTTGCTACATGGAAACAGGAAGTAGAAGAAAGACATGACAATATATATTTTCAACAATATCTTGGTTCTTCAAACTTTACTCTAAGACACTATCAGACTCTAACTTCATTCACCTCCCCAACACTTGTTTTGAAAGGCTGCTTAGGAGATGACGACAAAACCCAGGAGTGCCCACTCAAGGGAAACTTTGAAGCGACAGTGTGAATGGAGGGCAACATTTTGGAAGTACTCACATTTTACCCCAGTGGCTCCTGGTCCCTTAGTCCACTGCCAATTCAAGAGGTCAGGCTCTTCTACATTCAGCCATTACCTCCCTAGGAGGTAGAATATGGAGTGAAAAGCAAAAAAAAAAAAAAAAAAAAAAAAAGGAAGCCCTTTTCTGTCTGTGAGATTTTCAAAGTGTATGCCATTTGGGCCCTGAGGAGATTCAGGGTTTAGCCAACATGGTAAGTGAACGAGGGTAGTGATCCTTGCCTCACATTACCAATGCCATCACCACCATCTTAGCCCGCAACAATTTTTTTTAACTAGTGGAGGAGAAAAGAGATAAAAGGGAAATAATGGGACTGTACAGATGGTGGTGGGTCCAGATAAAGTGGACTGTATTCTATATTTCAAGACCCCAGTAAAAGGATTCAAAATAGGTGCATGGATCTGACAGCAGGGGGATCTTGCCTTATTCCAGTAACGGATTCCTGAGCAAGTGCCCTAGTTCTAGAGAAAACTGGCTAAGAGGGAAGAGGGACAGAGAATCTCCGCAGAGACCCCCTGAAGGTGGGGCCTTGTGATGGAAACAACAATCATCTCATGTGACCAGCATCACCTGATAATTATTAAGGACAAAATGCATTCTTTCCCCTTTGACCTTGGCATTTGTAAGCCATCTCTAAAGACAGACACAGCCTCAGGCAAAAAAAAAAAAAAAAAAAGTTCAATTGACTAAGAGTAAATGCCTACTACCCAGCTAAGTAGGGGCTCAAAATAGAAATTAAGTTCAATTATAGAAGAATAAATAAAAGTTACATTTCTTGCATACATGAATGTATATATTGAGACTTGAAGTCAATCCATGCCAGCACCACTAACTTGTGCATAGAACATAACATGAAAGGGGCTCCCTGGATGTAGCAACTGGTGGCCATATGTGGCACAGCTGTTGCTTAATGGACTGACAGGGAAGCACAAATACATTCTTAGAAGACCTTTCAGCCTTGATTATAAGGGACAAGCTAAAACAATAAGACAGGGCTGTTGTGTGGTCCAGGGGATGGTGCAGGGGAAGAATAAAAGAGCAGTTGTTGACTAAAAGATGAAATCTCAGCAGTAGAGAGCCCACGTCCCAAGGTGATGCTGCATTTCCAAGTTCCAACTGGCTTTTCTCGGCTTTGGCACAAGACCACCAGAGTGGCACATGGTAAAGAGAAGGATTCCCAAAGCTACTTCTATTAAAGAAGAAGAAGAAGGGGCGCCTGGGTAGCGCAGTCGGTTAAGCGTCCGACTTCAGCCAGGTCACGATCTCGCGGTCCGTGAGTTCGAGCCCCGCGTCGGGCTCTGGGCTGATGGCTCAGAGCCTGGAGCCTGTTTCCGATTCTGTGTCTCCCTCTCTCTCTGCCCCTCCCCCGTTCATGCTCTGTCTCTCTCTGTCCCAAAAATAAATAAACGTTGAAAAAAAAAAATAAAGAAGAAGAAGAAGAAGGAGGAGGGGGAGGAGGAGGGGGAAGGGGAGGGGGAGGGGGAGGGGGAGGGGGAGGAGAAAACTCAGGCAGTTTGAGTAAAGGACATGAGTTGAAACGACTTGAAAACAGTTCTGTAAAATTTTTAGGGCTGAATGTTATATGGCCATAAAACAAGGAGGTTGAGGGCTAGTCTGCAGGTGCTTCCATAATTACTTCCAGTTACTGGCTGAACCACAGTCCTCCAAACACACTCTCCACAACAAGGGACAAAGTTACCAAAGTATGCCTCGGGGTGGAGGAAAAAGCACTTCAGGGCAGGGCAAGGGAAGAAGTTGCGGAGGCAGATGGACAGACAAAGGGAGAGAAAGAAAGGGAGGTTAAAAAAAAAAAAAGAGGTCATGGAAGCTAGAAAAAGAAGCAAGCTTTTAACAAAACCAGCCCAGAATCCGTCCATCTCCAAATCTTGTATTGGCTTCTTAGTTTTACAGCTTGTGGTCTCCTTAGAAGGAAGTCCTTGTTCTGGGCAAGACTGAACCAAGACAGGGGCACCTGGGTGGCACAGTCAGTTAAGCGTCCAACTCTTGATTCTGGCTCCGGTCGTGATCTCACAGTTTGTGAGTTTGAGCCCCACATCAGGCTCTGTGCTCATCAGCACAGATTGGGATTCTCTCTGTCTCTCTGCTCCTCCCCCTCTTGCTATCTCTCTCAAAATAAATAAAAATAAACTTAAAAAAAAGACTGAACCAAGACAAGAATGTGCAGAGGGTGAAGATTGTGCAGTCTGATTTCACTTTCTGTCCTCTTTTATAGTCTCTCAGCCCACTCCTATTTTCAAGTGTCAAGCACTCAGGGGTCTTTAGCCACCCCCACACCATGGGAGAAAAGTAATCTGATTCATAATAGCTGGAAGAGGTCATTACCCAGGCACTGGAGACAGTCTGTTAATCCTTTCCTTGCTTATGGATATGGTAGTGTTACACACACACACACACACACACACACACACACACACACACACACTCATACCAGAATTTTAGGCACCACAAAGTATGAATGGGGAAGATATTTTTAAAATTCATTTATTAATTTAGCATTTATTGAGTATCTGTTCTATGTCAGGCACTGTTCTGGACACGAAGGGTCCAATAATGACTAGGACATGTTTTAAAAAGAGGAGACCTTTCAAGTAGTCACAAAAAAGGTGATTGTTTACTCCACCTACTTATAAATGCATGAACCTACCTTTGGAGCACCTCAATTTCAGGGCATGAAATTCATATCGTAGGTCAATTTTATCTAAAGCCTTCAACATCCAAGAATGCTCCCAATGTTCAAAACCCCAAGGCACCCAGAATAATCCCATTTGCTGAATATCATCTTCTGACAATTAAATTATCTATAATAGCAGCCAGTGGGTAATTCCTAGGGACGGTCCTCATCTTGTTTCCGTCATGTAGCCCCGTCTCATGAATGATTCTAGAATCCCTCATATTTACTTGAGCTCTCCAGTTTAGGTCTCTCGTTTATTCTCTGTCTCCAGGGAAAATCATCCCGCTTTGGCACCGTAAAGAGAGGAGCAGCGGACTGGGGACAAGATCTGTTCCACTCTGGCCTGGCCATGTAACGACTACTTGCACCAGCGTGCTCCTCGTTACCTCCTGTAGACTCTTCGGCCCATCACACTCTGCTGTCGGCCCCTGCACTCCACAGAAGCAGTCTGGCCGAGATTTCCAGACTGCCACGTGTCAAATCCATGGCTATTTCTCAGCACCTGCCACCTCACCCACACGGTGCATGAATGTGTCACAACTGATGTAACACGCTAATCTCAGGGTCCAACACTTTGGTTGGGAGCGTGCTGAGGTTTGCCCTGGGGACTCCTAAGTTCTGGTTGGGGGAGAGATATCGCACCTCTGAGCAAGTTTCTGCTGCTTTCACCTTCCCCTGCCCCCCATGGTGCTGTTACTTTGCCTTTCCCCAGATAGCTGCCACATCTGCATGACCTTGGTTTTTGCTGTTGTTTAGTTTTGTCACATTTTTTTTTAATGGTAATTTATTTTTAAGAGAGAGAGAGAGACAGAGAGAGACAGAGAGAGAGACAGAGTGCAAGAGGGGGATGGGACAGAGAAAGGGAGGGGGACACAGAATCTGAAGCAGGCTCCAGGCTCTGAGCTGTCAGCACAGAGCCGAATGCGGGGCTCAAACTCACGAACCGTGAGATCATGACCTGAGCCGAAGTCAGATGCTTAACAGACTGAGCCACCCAGGCGCTCCTGCATCACCTTGTGCCAGCTCTGGCTCTCTCCTCCAGTCCACTGGGTCCCAGAGGAGCCAATACCTTTCCCGGGCACCAAAAATCTCCAGGTTGAAGGTGAGGTGGTAGACTGAGGCCACAAGTAGAAAGGGTAATCACGGACACGTGGTATTCGGAGCATCTACTACTCTTGCTGCTGCTACTAATGGAGCTAACAGTTATTGAGGCCCTACTATGTGCCAGGTTCTCTTCCATGTGCTTATCATCCCCATTTTATACTTAGGAAAGGAAGGCTCAGAGAAGTGACTTGCTCAAGATTCCATTTGTTCTTATCGAAGGGAGGCCATAGCCCACTCTATTATTCAAAGACTTTTTTCTACATGACCTGAAGACCCGATAGATTTAAACCCTCATCAGGAGCCAGGTTCAAGTTCCCTCCCACTCAGTTCTGGGGTCCCCTGGACACTGGGGCATGTTGCTAGTGATCTGATCAGGATTTCAGAGTGTTCTTTGGCCGTACGGGCACCACCTAGAACAATTAGAAAGATGACTGGCCCAGAAAACTCTGAAGTGTCTAACTTCTGTGCCAGAGAACGACAGAGTCTCTCTCTAAACTGGACAAAATGACTTGTACTGACTTCATTTCTCTGCAGCAGCTGCATCTGTGGCCCACACGGGACTTTCTCAAAGCTCTGTCTTTAGGTAGCTGGTATAGGCCTGAATCCAGCTCCTCCTCTTGCTTCTGTGAAAGTCCCTTCATAGTCAGATTGCAGAGACCCCAAACTCAACATATCCAAACCAAACCAGCTCCCCATGTGCTCCTTCTCTTCCTGTATTTTCTACCTTGGCACCACTATGCACTCAGTCAATCAAACAGAGTTCCTTTTTTTCCCATCTATTTATGTTAACAAGTTTCTCAGCACTGAGACCTATCAAAGAAAACAAAAGGCAATGTATAACTGGTGCTGAATCTTGTTGCCCTGTAGCAATAACTACTATTCATCCACAGAGACAAGAACTAATTTGAGGAAGAAAAGCCACATTTTCCTCATTAAAATAGGCATTTCTCTTTTTGTTTGCTAGTTATTAATCAACATTTTAAAACAGTGTTTTGATCAATTTTGGACAAGTAATCATTTCAAAAGATGACTCACTGAGAAGAAATCTTTTGACACTTTATAACTTATGATCAGTATCAATGTTAATATCCTGTTTGTGTTACTGCACTACAGTTTTGCTGATGTTACTGCTGGAAGACAATGGGTAAAGGGTACGTAGAATCTTTTGGTACCGTATTTTAGAACATATGTGGACATGCAATTATATCAAAATAAAAAGTTTAATTGAAACATTATCACAAAAGAGTTGTTTTATTTATTTAAAATATGTTTTTGGGGGCTCCTGGGTGGCTCCGTCGGTTAAGTGTCTGACTTCAGCTCAGGTCATGATCCCACGTTCCGTGAGTTCAAGCCCCGCGTCGAGCTCTGTGCTGACAGCTCAGAGCTTCGAGCCTGCTCAGATTCTGTGTCTCCCTCTCTTTCTCTGTCCCACCCCCCATCCTTGCACTGTCTCTCTCACCGTTAAAAATAAATAAACATAATAAAAATAAATAAAATAAAATATGTTTTTGGCAGAGAAACAGATGACTCACTAAAGACTTTTAAAAACATGTTTATGCTACGTTAGTGTGAAGTTCTACAGGAGAAATGGAACGGAAACACAAATTCAAAGAGAAAAAAAGTACAATGAATAACTTGCCAGTGTTAAAAAAAAAAAAGTGCATGGCCATGAATTTGTGAATGATGGTGATTATCAAATCATTATGTGACCAAAGATTCATTTAGGAGAGTACATTTAAATTTTATTTTAAAACGTCAATAATTTAAAATGATATGGCAGGAATTATTTTCTTTGCCGCTATTTAAGCTTCTAATTATATTTTTAGATGTTGCTTTTAGAGAGCAGAAGTAAGTTTGGAAGGCACTGCTTTAGCCATCCCAAGTACATTCCACTCCTCAGCACGCCCAGGTTTTGAACGGCCTGAACCTTGGTATCCCTCAGCTCCTTTAGCCCGGAATTCGGTCTCATGGTCTGCCAAGCCAACTATGGCTCCTCTTTCAACTGTCCTCTCAAGCCTCCACCCCTCTGGGAGTTCTTCCCTGATGCTCTGAGCACAGTTAGGCACTTTCTCTCCCTGTTCCTACCTGACCTCACGTTAGGTGCCATCCCACCGCAGCGGAAGTGTGTTATTTGTATGTCTGCCTCGCAGTTACGCAGCGCAAACCTTCAGGGTGAACTCATTTTATTGTTGTAACTCTAAGTATTGCCACAGACCGATTCGACAGCTTTTCTTTGAATAAATGATTACGAGAACGGTATGGCCAGCTTACAAAAAGGCTGGTTTACTGTAAATTTAAGTCTCCTGCCTTTGAAGATACACTTTCGGTTCAAGTGCTGTGTACTAAGGCTAAAGATGTCCAAACTACCAAACGTTAGAGCTCAAGGGGATCTCATTCATTTATTTATTTATTAAAGAATGCTACCCTGCGTTACCACAGTCTTAAAAAGCACAACATTTTGCTAGAAGTCAGAAAGGCTGTGGATGGAAAAGCACAAGCATGCAGTACATCGGTCTTTGTGCATACCGACTTAAGGCGTTGGTAGTCAGAAACTAGATTCAGTCTTCACAACTCTCAGGCTAGTGTACTTATCTGCCGACCCTCAAAATGCAGGGTTCTTGAATGTTGACACAAACAGACAATCTTAATCTTGAGTCTTGGAAAGACCGTATTTAGAAAATCCTAATGTCTTCCTCTATCACGTTATGCTACACCTGCTCTACCCCTGAGTCATGTCAATATGGTTCCTTTGTTCAGTCACAGTTATGACCGAACCAGAAATAAATAAGAACGCGAGCAACTTCTATTGAGCCAGACCTTTCAGCTGTTCAGTCTAGTCTTCTACGTTTGAAAAGCACATTCAGGAACATGTTATAGGAGAACAGTTATTCCTCAGGGGGTTAAGAATAAAATATAAATATGTCTAGCTTCTTTTGCAATTCGTTATGAGCCAGTGACTCATGAGACAATTTCATCTCTTCTTGAAACCACTTCAATTTCATACCTTCACTCACTTATTCATTCATCCCTTCATTCAGTGAGCCTTCGCAGAGCTCAGAGAGGTCACAGAACTTACTCGGATTTCACCAGTTGTTACGATCACTTGTGTGTGTGTGTGTCTTGCGGTTCTTTTCAATTTTATCACATGTATACCTTGAACTACCGCCGCATTCAAGACACTGAACCATTCCATCACCATTAAGAATCTCTCCTGCTATCCTTCATGTCACACCCATCCTACGTCCCTCTCCCCACACCCCCATCCCAGCCCCTGGCAACCACTAACTTGTTATTTCTATAATTTCCTCATTTTGAGGCCACTACATAGAATTTTGAGAATGCCACCTAAATCATACAGCATGTAACTTGTGAGATTTTTTTTCATTCAGCATAAGATCCTTGAGATGCATCTAAGTTGTTGTATGTATTCACGCTTTTTTCCTTTTTTAAACGTTTTTATTTTTTGAGAGAGAGAGAGAGACAGACCGTGAGTGGGGGAGGGGCAGAGAGAGAGGGAGACCCAGCATCCAAAGCAGGCTCCAGGCTCCGAGCTGCCAGCACAGAGCCCAACACGGGGCTTGAACCCACGAACCGTGAGATCATGACCTGAGCCAAAGTCAGCCACTTAACCAACTGAGTCACCCAGGTGCCTCCCCACTCTGTTCCTTTTTAGTGCTGGGTACTATTCCATTGTGTGGACGTACCACACTTCGCTCAGGCAGTTAGCATGGAAAGACATGTTTGTCTTCTCCAGTTCTTAGGCTCTTACAAATAAAGGTGCCATGAAGACTGATGTACAGGTTTTTGAGTGGACGTATGTTTTGATTTATCAGGGATCAATGTCCAAGAGTCCATCTGCTGGATCATGGGGTAAGTATAGGTTTAGTTTTATAAGAAATTGCCAAAGTACTCTCCAGAGTGGCCGTGCCATTTTACTTTCCCACCAGCAATGTATGAGAGGTCTGGTTTCTCTGCATCCCCACCAGCATTTAGTATTATCACTGTTCTTTATTTTAGCTCTTCTAAAAAGTGTGTTATGATACCTCACTATGGTTTTAATTTGCATTTCCCTAATGGCTAATAATTCTGAACATCTTTCCATGTGCTTATTTTCTCGGTAAAATGTCTGTTCATGTCTTTGCCCATTTTCTTTTTTTTTCATGTTTATTTATTTATTTTATGAGAGAGAGAAGGGGAGGGAGGGAGGGAGGGAGGGAGAGGGAGGGAGGGAGAAGGAGAGGGGGAGGGGGAGGGGGAGGGAGAGAGAGAGGGAGAGGGAGAGGGAGAGGGAGGAGCAGAGAGACACGAAGAGAGAGAACTCCAAGCAGGCCCCCACCCCCACCCCACTGTCAGCACAGAGCCTGACATGGGGCTCAGTCCCACAAACCATGAGATCATGACCTGAGCTGAAATCAAGAGTTGGACACTTAACTGACTGAGCCACCCAGGTGCCCTGAATGTCTCTGCCCATTTTCTAACTGGAATATCTTACTAGTGAATTTTGAAATTCTTTATATATCCTAGATACAGATCTTTTAGGAGATGTGTGGTCTTCAAATATTGCCTCCAAGTCTGCCATTTCTTTGTTCATCTTAACAAAGTGTTTCTCAGAGAAAATGTTTTAAGTCCAATTTATCAGTTTTTATTATTAGGGACCATGCTTTGAGTGGATATATAAGCACTCTTCATCTAGCCCTGACCTGAAGATTTTCTCTTATGTTTTCTTTTAAAAGCTCTATAGGTTTGTTTTTTATATTTAAATCTCTGATCTACGTTGAGTTAATTTTTTACAAGGTGTGAGATTCATATTGAAATTCAATTTTTTTTGGCCCATGAATGCCCAATTGCTGTAACGTTATTTGCTGAAAATACCTATTGGCTATTGATGTCTGTAGCATATATAAAAATACTGCCTCTTTCATTTCTCATGGTGGCAATATATTCTTTCTCTCTCGTGTTTTATTTTTTGATCGGTTTTTCTTGGCCCCTCCCCTAAAAAACTTAACTTTTTTCTAAGTAATGTTTACTTTCTATTTCTTCTCTTTTTCATTATTCTTTTTATTACTTCCTCTGCCTTCATTTTTTATTTAATATGTTATTCTTTGCTCGTTTCTTGAGATGGATAGCTTCGATTTTTCCTTTTCTAATATATAAAGCTACAGATTTCACTCTACTTACAGCTTCTTGTATATACCACAAGTTTTGATACGCCCTATTGTCATAATCATTTTAAAATATGTTCCTATTTCCCTTACAATTTATTCTTTGAACCATGAGGTAATTAGAAGTTTATTACATAGTTTCCAAATATTTGGAGACTTTCTAGTTTTTTGTTGTTGTTGTTTTTTTTTTTTTTTTTTTGTTATTGACTTCTAGCTTCTTTCCAGTGATATGAGATAGCAAAGACTTCCTGATGGCAATTCTATGTAATTTACTTTTTGGCCCTTGGTAAATTTTCCATGACACATGAGAACCGTATATTCTTCACTGCTTAAATACACTTTCCTAATTTTGTTAACTAAGTCATTTATTAATCATTTTTCAAATATTCTAGACCTCTACTAGATATTTATTTACTTACTATTTTCTGAGAAAATTGTTTTTAAAACACCAACTATGATTTTGGATCTGTCTATTTTCTTTTTCTTTTTGTCAAATTTTGCTTTACATATTTTTGGGCGTGTTATGGGATGTACAAATTTATCACAGTTATATTTTCTAATTGAATTTACTTTTTCGTCATTATAAGATATTCCTACTTCTCTCTGGCAATATGTACTACCTTAAAGTTTACTTTGTCTGGTATAAGAAAGCTATACTGACTTTCTTTGGACTAGTATCTTCATTATATTCTCATCCTTATACTTCCAGTCTTTTTGTGTTCTCATGTTTAAGAAATGTCTCTTACAAGCACCACATGGTTGGGTTTTGTTTTCAATCTGCCAATTTTTTGACTTTAAAGTGGTATGTTTACAGGGGCCTGGGCGGCTCAGTCGGTTGAGCATACTACTCTTGATTTCTGCTCAGGTCGTGATCTCATGGTCGTGAGATCGAGTCCCACGTCGGCTCCACACTGAGCACGGAGGCTGCTTAAGAGACTCCCTCTCCCTCTGTCCCTCCCCCACTCGTGCTTCCTCTCTCTCCCTCTCTCTCTCACTCAATAAATTTTTAAAAAATTAAAACATATGGGTATCTCAAAACATTTCATGGGACATCTTATTTAAAAAAATGATATGTTTTTTCCATTTGCATTCAACATTACTAATACATTAGGTCTTAATCAATATCTTACTTTTTGTTTCTATTTATTCTGTTATTTATTCCTATTTTCTCTCCTTTTGTTGCCTTTTCTGGGTCAATTCACGTCTTGCTGGTTTAACTTGTAAAAGACTATTTGTCTTTTAATGGTCACCCTAAAGGCAACAACATGCATTTTTTACTTATTACTGTCTAAAATTACTAAAATCAGTACTTTTCTAGATACAGGCAAGGAAAGCACCTTAAGTTCTTTAACTTCATTTATTTTCTGTCTTTTGTGTGGTTGTTGTTATCTTTTGATTCTACCCATATTTTAAACCAAAAACACATTTTTATTATTACTTTTAATATTTGTATCCTTTCTAATATCATTCATTCCACTTTATATGTCTCTACTTCCCATCTGGGGTCATTTTCTTTCTGCTTGCATAGTTTTCTCTAGTATTATTTTACTGCTGATATTAAATCATCTCAGTTTTTATCTGTCTGAATATATTTTAAATTTTTCTTCATTTCAAAAGATATTTTTGCTGAATAGAGTATTCTAAGTTGACAGTTATTTTCTTTTAGCATCTAAGAAATTATATCTGCTCTCTGATGACCCCCATAGTATCTGTTGAAAAGTCAGCATATGAATCTCACTGTTTCTCCTTTTAAAGTAATGTACCTTTTTTCTCTAGCTACTTATGAGGGTTTTTTTTTTCTCTGTTTTTGGTTGGTAAGTACTTTTGCTGTAATGGATCTAGTTGTTATTTTCCTTCTATTTCATCCTTCTTGGGGTTTGTAAAACATTTTGAATCTGTGGTTTGATAACTTCTGTCACTTTACAAAAGTCTCAGCCATTATCTCCTTGGTATTTTTTTGACCCGATAGCTTTCTTTTTCTTCCAGATCTCCAATTTACATTAGAAAATTTCCATCAGGTCTCACATGTCTCAAGTTATTTTCTATATTTTTCCAACACTTTTTCCCCCTGAGCTTCAGTATGAATGTTTTCTACAATTTTCTAGTTCTTTTATTCTCTCCCTTACTCACAAACCTATTAATTTCCTAATTTCAATCTATATCTTTTGTTCTAAAATTTCCACTTAATTCATTATTATTCATTCCAGTTCTCTGAATATACTCTCCATTTTAAATACATTTTTAACATATTAATATAATTATCTTAAAGCCAATACCCAATAACTCCAGTATTTGGGTAATCTGTGAGTCTGTATTTATTAACGATTGCTTATTTACCATCATTTGGTCCTGTCTCTTGGCATAACTGATAATTTTTTATTGATTGCTGGATAGTGTGCATAACAACCTGTAGAAGCTCTTCATTATGCTGTCTTCCTCTAGAGTATATTCCATTTTATTTTGCTAGGCATTTAAATATAAGCAAATGACTTTCTTTCACGCAGAGATTTAAGAGTGTTCCAGGCTGGATTTTAAGCTTTGTATTATATGGGCTCTTTCTGTCACTCAGGGCCCCTCCTCTTTGACAGGGAGGGCCTCAGCTCCAATTTTTTCTCCCCTCTACTATGAGACTCCTGAAACCATTGTTTGGTTTTTTAATCTCTTAGAAGTTATTTTATATTTATTTTCTTGGCCACTAGCCCTAAGAATGCATGGGTTAGTAGTTAGCAGATATTTTAAAAGAAAATTCTGAGCAGAACATCAGGCTCTTTTTTGGGATTTCCATTTCTATGGGAGTCTCGGATGACTTAGAAGGCCTGACCTCCAATTTTTGTCTCCCCAGTAGTGAGATTTCATCAGGCTCCAGCTGCTCTCTGCTCTGCCTCTATTCCTTTCACTGAGAATTTGGCAATTTCCCTGAATGGAAAAAAACAACTGAGTTACATACAGATCTCACTTTAATGCATTTTCTTCTCACTGGGATTGGGCCTTCATCCTTGTTGTCTCGGCTGTTGTCTGATGTCTTCAAATAACTTTTTTCTTATTTTATCCATTTTTATAGTTAAATGAATCTTGTCAATGGCTCAGCTCCAATAAAGTTAGAAAACATTCGGTGGTCTGCTCCCAGTCCAGTGATTCTTATCAGGAGTCCAAGACTTGTCTCCATAATGGCCAGACAGATCACTTCTAAAGGTTTTTAAACACATAGATTCAGTTCCCAGTGATAGATCTGGGAATCATGAAAACTACTGCCAGGTAAACCTTGCCGTTAGGACCCTCTCACATATACACCAAAAACGTTAAACATTGGCAAATCAGGTGTGCACTAACTTGGGGATACTTTTTTTTGCAGTGTTGCGTGTTCCTCTGAACTCACTATTATTAAATGCATTATTGGAATATGACCTTCTAGCCTACCATGAAGGCTAGAATGACACATTTGCTTTCATCTAGAAAGCACTAACCCCACAAGTTTCTGATTTCTCATGTACCCTGAGCTGCAAATATAAAATTTAGTGATACAAGGATTGCAGAGCCCTAAAACTGTATCGGATACCATAGAGTCAATGAAACCCAGCATACTCACGCAGCATTCAGTTTGGACCATCCCATGTTTAATTTTTTATTGTCTCCTCCTTTGCTTGAGATATGTACCCCTTCTAGATGTTGACCTGATTCACTCCAGAGATCTTCACTTTCTGGTTTCCCCCTGAGCAGCAAACAATATTTTTTCATCTATTGCTAACCTACTTCTCGTCTTCCACCTTCCCCAATCCACAATACTAGCTGTCCTTTGACAACTTGCTCATATTTTCTTTAATTATCAATTCAACCTGTTTTGGACTCTACTTCACAATGACCCAATCATACATGGATTTCACATCTACGGCATTATGTGATCTTCCTTCAATTTATTTCTCTCTGCCTCATAAATGATTACTAAGAAGATTAACTTCACATAACCTATTTCAAGTCATTTATAAAATGGTTTCTAGTCCCTACAGTCATTCTCTTTCCAACATGAAAGATTCCTCCCAGTTATGGTAATGCAGTTTTAAAATAAATTTTGGTAGAATCCCACTCAAGACTCTACATATAAATTTTATTGAGTAATTCCTTTTTAGCCACATTAACTGATTTAATGACTTATTGACTGATCAGTAAGATTTCCTTCATAACAATGATAACACATTGTAACAGGAATTATATTTCTTAAGAATGCAGAGGTTCAAGTGTTAAGGTGTCACCCTTTTCCTAGGTAAGCAGGCAAGTCCCACCAGCCTGAATTTCCCAAGATATCCTCAGGCCCCCGATCCTGGATCCGTGGATCCCGAGGACCCATAGGCACAGCACGCCAGCCTTCCTGCACAGTGATGACTGCAAACCAGGTTTTACAGTCCAGCCAACTTCTTTGCTAATTTCCTCCTCGAGGCTCTCCAAGATGTAAAACGGATCTTATTACACATCAGCAACTTATTTACCTAGAGATCATATATTTGTCTAGAACATCCTGAGTATTTGCCACTGTTTGCTCTAATACCTCTTTCTTATCTGTATTAAACATTTTGACAGTTTCTCCCAAAAGCCATCCTCAGCCCAAGGCAGTGAATTCACGGAGTGAATGTATTTTTCTCTTTATTTCTTTTTTCCTCAAACTCCCTTCGCATAGTCCCTTGGGGCCCCCTTAAGTTTTCTGCCATATCTGGTCTTCACTTACCCAGGTGACTGATGGCTTCCTTGTCCCAAGGCCAGGTGGCAGCGCCTGCAAGGTCTTCCCGCACGGAGCTGGCAAAGTAGACATTGAGGAAGTGAGTACTGTTGAGCTGCAGTGCCTCCTTCAGCTCCTTCACACTCATGTATGCCCTGGACAGCACACAAGAGGAGAGCACGTCACGCTGAGGATCAGTACATAGAAAACAGCAGAGCCAGACCAAATCAGACTCTGACACTCCCAGTCAGCATTGCCCTCTGGAGGGGCAGAGGGGCAGAGACCAGGCTGTCATAAAGATCACAAAAAAAGGCACTAACACACATTTGGCAGATTTACTCCACGATAAATAACGTGGAGTTATTTTATTATTAGCACGGTATTTTTAGCACTATATTATTTATATGAATATTCGGTGTTTGATGTCATACTCCATTCCCACTCTACATCTAGGTTATTTTTTCAAGATAAATCTAATGATAGTCCTAATTATTTGCCCAGAGGATTAACCCCAGGCCATGGTGAAGTTCCAACTCTCAGTTCCTGGTTCCTTCTGCCACACTGCATGAATGTTATTATGATCAGAGGACCAACTGAATCTCTGTTTCAGTATATGGTGAATTTGGGCCTTATTTAAAAAAAAAAACATAATGGTGACTAGGAAACATAAAGTAAAAAGAGAAAAAAGAAAAGATGAGTTATGGGTAGGAAAAGATATCATAAAGTAACTGCAAAGAATGTTAATTGTGTATGTATTTTTCTTTCTAGTCCCTTAATCTGTAGACACGACTCCAACTCCAACTACCTTATGCCACCTAACAAGTATCTTTTCTGGTGGCCTTCAAAGCACTAGGCAATATCATGTTTGCACTTATGCACAGAATTAAAGGTCTACTAAAAACACATGCTGTACGGCCCATAAAAAAGGGAAACAAGCATGCTGTCCCTTTATGAGCTCATACATAGCCAAAGACCTTCATCTTCCTCGCATCAGTGAAACTTTAAACTTACAGACTCACTCAACAGTCTCACTGAAGAGCTATTTTAAGAACAAGCAACTAAAGCAGAGCTCAGTGGCCCTTTGGATCCACTGGATGCTTCCTGTAGTGATCATGGTCTGCCACTCAAAAAGGGGAATGTCCCTATCACAGCTTGAACTGGGCAGACAGCTCCCTCAACATTAGTTGGAAATTTCCTTCACAGATCATGCTTCATTGCTGCCATTCTGCTAGACCAGCTGAAATCCAGAAGCTCATGTTAGGACAGCATGACCCTTCTTCTCTTGCTTGTTCTGCCTCCCAACCACACTGTTGATGCAATCTATTTAATCCACATGTAGGCTATACTGGCAGGGAGTACCCAAGAAATAGAGATCCCAAAGAAGATTGTTTCTGTGTTCTTTGGAACAGAACCAAAAAAAGGGGAATAAAAGTTAAGAAACAAAAAAGAGTTTGCTTTCGAACCACAGATACTTGGGAGAAAACAGATTTAAAAAATACTTTTTCATATTGACTTTATAATATCTTGGAAAAATAGTTCTAAGCCCCAAGAAATCATCCAAGTTCCATGAGGTGATGTCACATGTGATCAGAGGGATATTCCTTCTGCTGCTTTCCTGGAGACACAATGTTTTTTGGACTGTCGCCTGCTTTTCCCTGGATGTTCGTCACATTCTCTTTCCCTTTCTCCTTTGTGAAAAATAATGACAATTTCCTGTATTGACAAATTGATGGTTTGGAGCTATGATGACATCAAACAATTCTTCAACATGGAGAAGCAGGGCCAGAAGAAAGGAGCAGAGAGAGCATGAATGGGGAGAGAGAAGGGAAGGGAAGGGAAGGGAAGGGAAGGGAAGGGAAGGGAAGGGAAGGGAAGGGAAGGGAAGGGAAGGGAAGGGAAGGGAAGGGAAGGGAAGGGAAGGGAAGGGAAGGGAAGGGAAGGGAAGGGAAGGGAAGGGAAGGGAAGGGAAGGGAAGGGAAGGGAAGGGAAGGGAAGGGAAAGGAAGGGAAAGGAAGGGAAAGGAAGGGAAGGAAATAAGGTTAGAAAGAATCAGAGACTGAGCCTACACACAGCTCAAGGTACCAAAAAAGACAAGTCACACCCTTTCTCTGTTTCTATTTCAGAGTCCCCATTAAAATTGGGAGTTGGTAATTTGACAGGTTTTTTTTTTTTTTCTCTCTTTTCTCCTCCCTCGCTTTCCCCAAATCCCCCTGCTCCTGGCATGGTTTACTTGGGCTATCTGTGTGTTACTGGCTTCTCTGTCTGCCATTAACCAGCCTTGGCTGCCATCCTTCTGTCCTCCCTCAACCCAGCAGTGGCACTAATTTCCCTTGAGCACACTCCAAGAGGCCTCCTCCTCCACCAGCCTCATTAGCTGGTTCTACTCATCTCCCTTGTTCTTTTTGCCCAATCCTCTCTCAAGCCATAAATTACTCTTCCAGATGAGAGTGTTTATGTCATGCTGGTGGCAAACTGGGTGTGGTTGCTCTGACTCTTGCACTCCACAGAGATATGTGTAGATGGAAATCAGCACATATAAGGGGGGGGGGGAATACATTTTAAAAAGCTAGAGACGGTTGGAAATAGTCATTAAATGAACTGGTAGAAGATAATCTTATTTTGTTGGAAACAAAGATATTTTTTCTAGATTATTGCTTAATCTATAAAGAGTAAAGCTGTAGCTATCAGTGTGTCCACTTTGCATGTAGGATGCCTTGCCTATAATAACATGTACACCTTTTCAGAACTTAGAGCTAATAAAGATAAACAACTTACTGATGTGACCAGAGTCTGGCTTAGACCTAGGGTATGGAAAAATGGACATTACTCTTAAATTCAGAGCATAACATCTTGCTTTAGAAATGATGTGTTCAGAGAGAGACTTGATATGCAAAAAAATTTATTCAAAGAAAGGTCAAAAAATATACATAAATGTCAGAAAAAGCATAAGCTTTTTGAACTGACCAGATCGTGTATGGAAAGGGAGATGAACTGAATTAATCTGCTTAATTTCTGCCAGGATCTCCGTTTGCTCATATTCCCCATACCCTGGACTGAGGTACTCACCATAAAATTCTCTCTGAGGTCTCAGACCAACCAAAGTGAAATTGCGTTTTGATGTTTATAAAAATTGTCTCAGAAACAAGTTCTGCTTGAGGCACACATATCAAGTTGTTCTGCCCACCGCTCAAGTCTGTTATTTCTGACATGGCCCCTGGAAGAATGCATACCCGCCTCACCATTTTATGACAGCAACCTGCTGGTTTGGGATTAACCGTTGCCTGCTATCTAGACCTGTATTTCTTTGTCCCCCAGACTTAGTGCATTCATTTGGATCCGTGCCGTGGCTCCTTGACTGCTGACTCCCAGCCACACTCCAGTGTCTTGAGAGTACATGCAACCCCAATTTTTGCTTAGTTTCTAAGGAGAAGTGAAAGAATATAAAGCATGCCTATTTGTGCTCTAGCTTAATAGTTGAATAACTGATTCCTTTGTAGACTAACAGAAATAATTTCAAGAATGAAGGCAGAAAGAAGAAAAAGATCACAGGCTGTCTGAAGGACACTGAACCGGCCATCAAAAATTGGCATGCTGAAAAATAAGACATAAATGATGCACGTGTGCCCCGAGATCTCCCACAGCCAGAGCAAGCCCTCTCCAGAGGAAGGCCCTTCTACAGGTGAACAGCAGCCTCCGTGACAACAAAACCGGGTGCTCCCAAGGCCCTTCAGCCAATCAGTGTCATGGCAACAACGGTGCCAAAGTTGGAGTATTTTCGGTTGGTTAGATCAAAACCTTGCTGTCATTACTGTACACGATGGTTCTCTACCCAGTGTGTGCAGAAGGGTCTACCACCTCATCTCCCATGCACTTTGCCAACCATGCTTCTCCCTCTTGGTCAACATCACCTTTGGCCTGCTTCCCCAACCCTTTCATTGTGCCCGCACCACGGGGCTTATCAGTCCACAGAGTACCAGCTAGTGTTCTCCCAGTGCCCAGTGCAACTCTAAAAACAGTTTTCTCCTTCTCTCAAATTCCCCCTGCCCTTAGGTGCATGGGACTCTACTACATCACCATACACTTTATACTCTTCTTCTCTTCCCACCTTCTGGTTAGTCCATACACATCGAGGGTTTCAGCATCTCGCCCAAAGCCTTCTCCTTCCCCACCTCCTATCATAACCTGAGAAATTTCAACATCTATGTGAAACATCACTGAAAACAGTCTTCTTTTTGACTTCCTTACCTCCAGTTGCCCCCCCTCCCACCTCATTCTCACGGTCACCTTTACTCAAAGTGGTTTTTTATTCCTGGCCTCCTGTAGAACTTTAATTCTACTTGTCTCTACTTAGACTTGTTTATGGTCACCTCCTCTCCAGGAATGATTGGAGATCACGATTCTTCTTTTGTTCCTCCTCTCCCACCAACTTCAATCTCTTAATCCCCTGACTCTTAGTAAATGATCATGCCTCCTTCTTCAATGGTAAAATTGAAGCCATTCATCATGAACGCTAACACACACACACACACACACACACACACACACACACACACACCCTTCCTTACCTATTTTTATTCCCTTACCTCTGGTCCCACAGGATGAGGTTTCTGAGCAAATAATAGCTAACACCCTCTCTTTTTCCTTCTCCCTTTCCAATTCAAACTTCTTGAAAGAATAATTTCCCAATCTCCCATGGCTTTTTCCCATGTACCCCCTAATCCCATTGTAACCTGGCTTTCATTGGCACCACTTTATCAAAACTGCTTTTGTTAAAGTTGTCAGTGACCTCAGAACTGTCCCTTCCCACAAAATGAGAAAAGTTCAGTCACCTTCTTATGGGAATCCTTTGCTGTATTTTTATATTTACTTACTTCCTGCTTCTTAAAGTTCTCTACTTCCTTTGCTTTTTTTTGCAATGTTCTTTTCTGGCTGTATTCTTGCTTTTGAGACCACTCTCAAAAGGGCTCCTCTTTCCCCCTTCTAATCCTTAAAAGTTATTCCCCAGGGTCCAGTGGTTCTGTTCGGGTACATTCTTTTGTCATGCTCCTTGTTCACTAGTGGAAACTCTTCTACATCTGAACTTGGAAAGCATCATCAGTGCTTGGGTAACTCTCAGAGAGGAAGAGAGAGAGAGAGAGAGAGAGAAATGACTATAGATTTGATTCTTGCTTCTGTTTTAAAGCAGGACATCTCCACCTAGACCATATACAGACATCTTAAGGTCAAAATGTCAATGTGATGGATGGTTCTACCTGAGCACAAAAGAATTCAGATACAGTGAAGCTCAGTAAATCTGAAATAAATAGTGATCTGACCAATGAATCTATGGACATCTTTTCCATGGACAGATATGCAGGAAGGGTTGTTTGGCTAAACACAGAGGAAGTATATGTCTGTGGCCACAGAAAGACAAAAAGGCTAGGACAAGGGAAGGACCACAATGGCATTTTGTCCCCTACCTAATTTTATAGACTGGATTTTGAGCTCCTCAGGAAAAAACAAACAGCAGTCGTTTCATAAAATCCGTGCAACCCGGGATACACAAGCAATGCTTTCAGGCCTAATAACAAAATGAAGCACCAGTTGAGGATAAGGGACACTCTCTCCATTTCTGGAAAGAATTAAGGGATGTCAGCACCATTCTAGCACTTGAGAGTTTTACAACCTTGGGTTGCATTGGAAGCCAGCTCTCTCAGGAGGCCAGCTTTTCCCTAGAGAAACAGTGAGGGCAAGAGCATCAGCTGGAAACGCTGAGTGTCAGCAGGCAAGGTACATACCATTGCCAGAGTTCAATGGCAAACAGCAGGAGAACCGCAGAAACTGGTGGCCATGAGTGTTTAAGGCACACCCTTCTGGAGACTCCCAGAAATACTACAGAAAGGGAACGTTGTCTGAGGGTAAGATTTTGGTTATATATTGAACTAATGTAATTTGATTGTTAATGGTAGCATGACCTCATTCATGCCCACAGGGCCAAGTGACTACATTTGTCTCTGACACTGAACTCAGTCTTTTTTTTCCACTCCTACTTCTCCAGTGTCTGTCTCTGAATTGGTGCTACTCTTTTTTTTTTTTTTTTAATTTTTTTTTCAACGTTTATTTATTTTTGGGACAGAGAGAGACAGAGCATGAACGGGGGAGGGGCAGAGAGAGAGGGAGACACAGAATCGGAAACAGGCTCCAGGCTCTGAGCCATCAGCCCAGAGCCTGACGCGGGGCTCGAACTCCCGGACCGCGAGATCGTGACCTGGCTGAAGTCGGACGCTTAACCGACTGCACCACCCAGGCGCCCCTTGGTGCTACTCTTATTACCCTCTCTGTGACACAACTAGAAAACCTAGGATTCCTCTCTCACTCCTCCCTCCCCTCCACTTTACTCTCCTCAATATAATCAGTCACCTGCTAACGAGGCCCAAGGAAAAAGACACCATGATGATTATTGTTTCTCCTCTGAATGCCATAAAAGAGGCTAGATATATTAGGACATCATCAACTGGGAATATATTTTTTCTTCAGATTCAAATATGAAACACCTGACAATACTTATTACACCCAAAACATTAACTCACTATTGCTAATTCATATGGGAATGAGTAATACTACTAGAAGAAAAATGGAACTATTATTTAGACACATTGAAGAGTTGGGGCGCCTGGGTAGCTCAGTTGCTGATTTTGGCTCAGGTCATGATCTCACAGTTCATAAGTTCGGGCCCCGCCTTGGGCTCTGTGCTGACAGCTCAGAGGCTGAAGCCTGCTTCAGATTCTTTGTCTCTCTCTCTCTCTCTTCTCTGCCCCTCCCCTGCTCGCATTCTCTCTCTCTCTCTCTCTCTCTCTCAAAAATAAACATTAAAAAAATTTTTTAAGAAACATTTAAGTGTTGTAAGACCTTGAGGCTGAAATAAAAGAAATAACTAGAGATCAAAAGGGTTTGAAGTCCAGGGTCGCAGTATCTTCTGTGGCAGGCAGAATAATGTTCCCAAATGGCCACACTCTAATCCCTGGAGCCTAGGGATATGTTACCTTACATGGCAAAAAGGGCTTTGCAGAAGTGATTAAAAGTACTACCCTTAAGATGAGAAGATTATTCTGGGTTATCTGAGTTGCCGTGGTTCCAGTTCTTGGTGATAAGCTTGCCTACCTTATCAAGGGAGCCATACCTTGAAACTTATTTGGAAGATGAACATGAAAATACCCAGAGAGCTTGTTAGGTCAGATAAGGGAAAGGAAGAGTGTGATGGAGGAGGTACTCAGTAGAATCAAGAGAAAATGATCAGACCAATGGTCAGAGGAGGTCAGTGTGTCACTATCCTGAGGAGCACGGGCTCTCAAGCCAGAATAACTTGGTTTTGAGTCCCCAACTCTTTTACTCGTTGGCCACGTGGCCCTGGCAAGGCACCTACCATTACTACACCTCGGTTTCCTCGTCCATAAAACGAGAATAATGAAGTATCTACGGTATATAATTATTGAGAGGAAAAATGAAATAACATTTATAAAACCACACATAATCATTCAACAAACCTTATCATCGGTAATAGCAGTGCCTACGCCCTCAGACGACTACATAGCTAGCAACAAAGCTCAAACATTGTTAATAGAAGAAAGCAAGTATCATCCCCAAAACTTGATGGGGCGCCTGGGTGGCTCGGTCAGTTGAGCATCTCAGCTCAGATCTTGATCTCAGGGTAGTGAATTCAAGCCCACACTGAGCTCTGCGTTGTGCGTGAATACCTACTTAAAAGAAAGATGTGATGGGGAGCTAATTATGGGATGTCTCAGGAGGGATGTACCTTTCTTACAAGAAAAAATTAAAATGAAATGGAGATGACACCACAGTGCACAAAAAAAAAAAAAAAAAAAGCAAACACAACTTAAATCTAAAACCTGAAGTAAATCCACAATGAAAAGCTTTTAGTGAAAATGAAATCACAATGAATGTTTTCTAGGCACAAATTGTAGCTGGCCTTGTCGGGCAATGGATAGTTTTGATTCCTCCCCAAACAGGTGCCAAAACGGACACAAAATAAAAATATAGTAATGACCCAGAATTTTAGATGCCACTATCTCTGCCAAAAGGCTGACTTTGCTAATAACAATGGCAGCATGTCTGATAAATACTTCTCCCTACTTCCTGACGATCTCTCTCAAAAAGTTCAGGAAACAACAAAGGGATATGATAGTTTGGCTGTAATTCTTACTAGGAGGGAAGAACTATCTGGTTACATGAAGTGGATGTGTTCCTTCAATGAAAGAAACTACATTTTACTTTTTGCCACAGGTGAGGCTGGTTAACAACAGCCTCGAAACTTTAGGGAAACAGATTTCCAAAAGTGAGGAATGATTCTTTGGCCCAGGATGCTCAAGGGGAACATGGCCCTTTGGAAGTAAAAACCGCAAAAATGCACTTAATTCTAGATTGTCCTGATAAAGGCAAAAGGAGACACAAAGCATCAAGTAGAACCAGGTTCTGTGAAGGGAGTATCTGCTCACCTAACATTTTAAAATAACACATGTCGATTTTAGAAAGAGGAATAGCATAAAACTGTTAAAAAGAAAAAAAAAAAGAGGAAGAGAGGTCAAAAGAAGATAAAGCTCAGGACCAGCAAAAAAATGGGAAAAAATGCAAAGAATGATAAATTTTTAAATTTCCATTTTTCAGAATAATAAGCAAAATAGAGAGTATAATGACACAGAAGGGGAGAAAAAGCTGAGCTCTTCAAAGTCTGCCTTGTTGCCAAGACAAATAACTGTGAAAGTGGAAATCTATTCAATGATTCATTAACCTGGCAACCATTTATTTGCCCTAATAATAACAATGCTCAAAATTAATTGAGTCCCAACTATATGACAGATGCTTCCTATATATTTTCTCATGTAAAGCTCCCAACATTCCTATGAGTTTAGTGTATTTATTTTGCTTTACATATAAGAAACTCAAGTTTACAGAATTCACGTCACTTGCCCCAAACCACACAGCTTGTAAGTGTTGGAGGCAAGTTTTAAACCCAAGCTCCTCTGACTCCAAAGCACACATCCTTTCTTCTATTCTTAAATTGGTTTCCCCAGCATCTGTGAGTCACTGTGTTGGGCCTTGGCAATAAAAAAAATACGTAATACACAACTCTTGTTTTCAAGAAACTCAGTCTAATGAGGAACACAACCATGTGAACAAATAATTGTCATACAGGGTGAAAGACACTATAATGGCAGTGCCCGCAAAATTACACTTGTCATGAGGAGCACTGAGTAATGTACAGAATTATTGAATCGCTATATTGTACACCTGGAACTAAATAACACTGTATGTTAGTTATACTGGGATAAAAATTAAAAAAAAAAAAAAAACTACATGCAAGAACAGAAAACAGAGTGAAAAATCGGCTGGGAGAACCATACATTAATGAGGCATGGTCAACTTGGTGTCAGACATCGTGAATTGGTTTGCGCACATTATTCTACCCTCCTTCTAGTGTGTTCCTGCTCCGGAGGACAGAAGAGTTGAATGCACATTTTCCCACGTCTCTTGTACGTAAGGATCCGGATGTGATTTAGAGTCCGCCTAGCGGCTGTGCTCTTGTTGGAAGATGGCAGTGAGGTGAAGAGCTCACTTCCGCCTGCTTTTTCTTTCTCTGCCTGCATCTGTGGCTGGCTGACAGCGTTCTCGTGCCCAGCCACCAGCGTTAGGGTGTGGGGCAAACACCTGTTCCTGGTGTGGCTCTGGCAGGCACAGCATCACTGCAATGGTGGCACAGAGGTGGCTTCCTGACCTCCTGACAGCGGCCATACAGTGTGTTCTGGAAGCCAGCAGTTGCACGGGGACCTCAGGACTCCCCAGCTTCCCAAGAACTGGCTCCATTTGCAGACCAGTTCTTCAGTGCTGCTCTGGGAGATACCCTGGATGCCCAACCTACATCCTACTACGCCAGCCCTTGCAAAAACTTTGTGAGCAACAAAATTCCTGTATTGAAGCCTTTTTCATTAAAATGGCAACCATGCTTTGTGTGTTTTGCATCTAAATACTGACTGATTCAGAGATGATATTCCAGCTGTGTTTTCAAATTTGATTTTAGTCCTCAAGTAGAAAAGTCAGGAAAGATATAGTCAAGCCAAATATATACATGACTGAAAAAACAACAACAACAACAACAACAACTAGAAGTCCTAATTGATGGAAGAAATAGTGTAAGAATTGTTTTTGAATGAACTGGCCTCTGGAATCATAAGACTTATACCCTAAAATCTCCAAAAGACATGTTTGGATACTTACACAACAATGAGCCTTTGTGGGTAACAGAGAGGTGCAAGACAGCTGAAGACTGAAAAGTATTTCAAGTTCCATTAGAAGTAGAAGGAGAGATTTGGAAATTACAGATCAGCGAACTCAGGGTCAACTCCTGGAAATATTTCCAATGTGTTATTAAATAGGCAAATTGTTACTACTAAGGTAAGAAAAAAGTGATTATGGGCACTACTATGGGCTCACTTAGAAAAAAAAATCATGCAAAGGTAATCACATTTCTTTTGTTGTTGCTTTGGGTATTTTGTTGGACTTGCCAGCATAGGTGATTCTTTGGAGAAATGTACCTTGATTTAACAGGATATGTGATACATCGTTAATGAGATCTTTATAGAGAGGGTGGAGAAATGTGCACTATTATACATTCATAACAACTTGCATCAAAGTTAGGGACTGTCTGAAGGCAGTTCAATATCTTGGCCTCAGTATCTGTATTTGTCCCTATTTCATTGGGTTATATAATCAACATCTTGCAAAACTTCATACAATGCAAGTTTGTAAGTTTACAAATGACATGAATTGAAGAGAGATCATATGTTGGGTGGCAGAATAAAGATTCAAAGAGGTCTCAAAAAGTAGTAATTATAGGGGTAAACTCAAAGGTAAAATGCAAAAGCTTGGAATGCAAAAGCCAAATTTAAACACAAAAAGAGGGGGCGTCTCAGTGGCTCAGTCAGTTAAGCCTCTGACTCTTGATTTCGGCTCAGGTCATGGCTCATGGTTGAGAAGTTCGAGCCCCACATTGGACTCTGCGCTGACAGTGCAGAGCCTGCTTGGGATTCTCTCTCTCTCTCTCTCTCTCTCTCTCTCTCTCTCTCTCTCTCCCTCTCTCTCTCTTTGCCCCTCCCCTGCTCATGTGTGTTCATTCTCTCTCTCTCTCTCCCTCTTTCTCTCTTTGCCCCTCCCCTGCTCATGTGTGTTCTCTGTCTCTCTCTCAAAATAAATAAATAAACTTTAAACACAAAAAGAGAACACGATTGCTAAACTATAGCAAAACTCTGGGTTTGGCACCAATTAATAGGGAAAAAATGCCTATGGATTTCAGTTGCCAACAATGTCCATCACTCCCTGGGGGAAAATGTACAGACCCCTAGGATTCCATGCTGGCCACAAAGACTGCACTGCCATAAACAGACCTGTGCTTGGTTAGTCTATCCTCCTGTAAGACATGTCCAGAAGAGGGAGATCTGACAACAATGCTGTGTGAAGAATGGCAGAATAAATGGGGCATTATTTAATCTAGGAGGCAGGGGTAGGAGGGCAGCCTGAAAACTGGTTAAAGGTTTGCAGTTCAATGACATGTAAGGACCATGCTCTGTATAGCAGTGGAAAGGATTAGAGCCAGTGGGTAAAATTACGAGGAGGTATATTTTGCCTCAATATATTAAAAAAAATACATTTTAGTTGTTACGGAATGAATTCCCTATTACTAGAAATATCCAAGCTAAAGCTAAAGGATAACTCTGCAGAGATATTGAAGAGATAAGTCTTATATCAAACAAGATATAAAATCAAACTATCCCTTACAACTCTGAGTTGTCACAATGTTGAAGATATAACACATTCTTATTGTTTCAGTGATTTTTTTTTTTTTTTTTTTGAGACAGAGAGGGAACAAGCAAGCAGGGGAGAGGCAGAGGGAGAGAAAGTATCTTAAACAGGCTCCATGCCCAGCACAGAGCCCCACGTGGGGCTCGATATCACGACTGTGAGATCATGACCTGAGCCGAAATCAAGAGTCCAATGCTTAACTGACTGAGCCACCCAGACGCTCCTCAATGATTATCTTAATACAACTGATTTCTACATCTATAGCTCCCTCTTTTCGATTCTCACACTTTTTTAAATATTTCTACCAGGATAGCCCTTGTTGTGGGCTAAAATGTGTCCCCCCCCAAAAGATGTTGAATCCTAATCTCCACTACCTGTGAAGGTGACTTTATTGGGAAATATGGTCCTTGCAGATGACCAAATTAAGATGAAATCATTAGGGTGAGCCCTAATCCAATATGATTGTGTCCTTATAAAAGGCAGAAATCCCAGCACTTTCAACAATAGCCAAATTGTGGAAAGAGACTAAATGTCCATCAACTGATGAATGGATAAAGAAGATGTGGTTTATATATACAGTGGACTACTACTTGGCAATGAGAAAGAATAAAATCATGCCATTTGCAGCAATGTGGATGGAACTGGAGGGTATTATGCTAAGTGAAATAAGTCAGCCAGAGAAAGACAGATATCATATGTTTTCACTCATATGTGGGACTTGAGAAACTTTACAGAAGACCATGGGGGAAGGGAAGGGGGGGGATTACAAACAGAGAGGGAGGGAGGCAAACCATAAGAAGACTCTTGAATACAGAGAACAAACAGGGTTGATGGGGGGTGGGGGAGAGGGGAAAGTGGGTGATGGGCATCGAGGAGGGCACTTGTTGGGAAGAGCACTATCTGTTGTATGGAAGCCAATTTGACAATAAATTGTATTTTTTAAAAAGCAGAAATCTGGACATAGAGGGAAGACAGTGTGAAGAGACAGGGAAAATGAAGCTTTTTTTTTTTTTTAAATGAAGCTTATAAGCCAAGGAACACCTGAGACTACCAGAAGCTGGAAGATAGATCTGGAATAGATTCTCCCTCACAGCCCTTAGAAGGAATCCACCTGTTAACACTTTGATCTCAGACCTCCAGCCTCCAGAACTACGCGAGAGGATACATTTCTGCTGTTCAAGCCACCCAGTGTAGGATACTTTGCAATGGCAGTTCAAGGAAACTCATACAGCCCTCAACAATGCAAATCTACAGGTCGTCTACCCGATTTTATTCTCCCACCTGCCCCAGACGACCCAGTCTAATTTAATTTTCTCTTCTATTCATGCTATAATAATTCTACTATTTGCTGCATTCCTTTGCCACTGTCACTATCTGGATGGAATAGATCCTTTTTACTGTATTCGCCATGGACTAAAATGTCTTCCTATTTTTCCTCTCTAATCTCCACTCCACTCCAGCCCACCCTGCACAACATCAAAGCTGGTGTCTCCCTGCTTACTCTTGGTTCCCTGTGGCCTACACAACAGTCCTTTAAAATCCTTTCAGTTGCCACGCAAAGCCCCATAATCTGACCCCAGTCTACCCTCCAGGCTTGCACCAGCACCACTATGCCATTGACTGAGCTAAATTGATTTATCGTTGATGACACACCTGCTTCTGATTTTTCTTCTTTGCCTCCCTGTGTTGCTTATGCTGTTCTCCCCTTACATACACAATTATCAAAACTGTAACTAACATCCAAGTCCCCTTTTCTAGCTCACTTGTGTAAAGTCCAGTCTGATTACCCCGGCCAGAAATGAGCCATGAAATCCGAGCCTCTACCTTATTCAGTCTAGTCTACAATGCACAATAACAATACGTTAAGCCTGCTTTGGCAGTATTTCCCAACAGTAGAAACCCTATCTTGATATACTTAACTTGTATGAGTTTCAAATATGCATGAACAATAACAGTAGAATAGCAACATTAAAAAGTATAATAACATGACAGTATAACAGCATATGTTATGCTAATAGAAGAGTGTAATAGCAAACAAGAGTACAATAAAATATAGATAATGTAAATTTCCATTAACATGGATCTGACAAGATAAATTAAAAGTGCATAATGTATATAACATTCATACCACGAAGTCATTAAAAATAAACTAGATCTGGGGCACCTGGGTGGCTCAGTCTGTTGGGCATCCAACTTCGGTTCAGGTTATGATCTCATGGTTCGTGAGTTTGAGCCCCGCGTCGGGCTCTGTGCTGACAGCTCAGAGCCTGGAGGCTGCTTTGGATTCTTTGCCTCCCTCTCTCTCTCTGCCCCTCCCCCCACTTGCTCGCTCTCTCTCTCTCTCTCTCTGTCTCTGTCAAAAATAAACATAAAAAATTTTAATTAAAAAAATGAACTAGATCTTTATTTATTAAAACAGAAAAGTGACCCCAATATACTACTGATTGAAGAAGCAGGCAGTGCAATGGTAAGTGTAATATAATTCCATTTATTTAAAACCATATACATGTCAATCTAGATATCTGGAAGGAAATGAAACAAGTAATGAGCTATAAACTAATTTTCTCTTCTTTGTATTATTCTGTATACAGACATATATATATACATATATATACACATATAACACAAATACACCCATATACACACACATACATATATGTATATATTCTGTATTGGTGTGTTATATATGTATATATACAAATGTATGTAAGTATATATGATAGAGCTTTAATTTTTAATAAGTAATGTTTTATTAAATACAATATTAAATAAGTGCACATTTCCTTAGCACATGTTGAGATGGGGTTGTAAAGTTTACATGAGATTTCCAAAAGTCATTGCCTGGGTGCAGTTTAGTCTAAGGATGGGGGAGGAACTAGTGGGATTCTGAACAATGTACTATTAATTCACCAATAAAACATTTTAAAACATTGACAATTTGGTATATTTATATAGTTATAGTTCTGTTAAGAAAAAATTAGCATTTATAAAACAGATACTTCTTTATTTCAATATTATAGAGCATTCGTTATTTTAGTATCTGGACAAAGTTCCCAGAAGTTGAGTACTCTGTCTTTCTCAGTGTAAGAGCAACTTAGTATATCATCTTGCATATTATCAATTGCTCATTTTTTTTAACGTTTATTCATTTTTGAGAGAGAGAGATAGAGAGAGAGAGCGAGCACAAGTGGAAGAGAAGCAGAGAGAGGGAGACACAGAATCCGAAGCAGGCTCCAGGCCCTGAGCTGTCAACACAGAGCCTGACATGGGGCTCAAACCCACGAACCATAGGATCATGACCTGAGCCGAAGTCAGACGCTTAACCGACTGAGCCACCCAGGCACCCCTCAGGTGCTCATTTAATAGAAGTTGAATATATCAGTGGTAGACATGGACTGTAACTGGAAGTTGAACCAGAGAACCCTCTATTCTTCCTCCCTCACAAATCTGCCAATATTGCCGCCTCCCATAGTGGTCTAGAGACTTCTGAAAGAGCCAAACATCAAAGAGTAACATATAGGACCTGCCGCCTCTGACAGAGAGCAAGAGACAAAAATATGCCCAAAGACAAAAATATGCTCTCTTTGACAACTCTTTGCTGGTGACTAAAGACAGAGCAGGTTCTTGGCAAATACAGTGCATAACAATAAACTCTCTGGGTCTGGGTAGGAATGGGCAGTGTAATTCCACAGGCATTACACTGGGTTTAAAAATAGGAAGCGTTTCCCAGGAGGAGCGGTCCTTGTGGGTAACCGGAGTGGACATAATATGTTTCAACTAATGGTAAAAATACATGAAATCATCCAATATTTTAGTCATTCCTTTGTGTTTTTTTGTTTTTTTTTTTAAAATAATTTATTGTCAAGTTAGCTAACACACATTGTATACAGTGTAGTCTTGGCTTTGGGAGTAGATTCCCGTGATTCATCCCTTACATACAACACCCGGTGCTCGATCTCAACAAGTGCCCTCCTCAATGCCCATCACCCATTTTCCCCACCCCTTCAACCCTCACCCCCGCTGACCCTCAGTCGGCTCTCTGTATTTAATCTCCTATGGTTTGCCTCCCTTTCTGTTTGTGACTTCTTTTTCCTGCCCTTCCTTTGTGTTTCTCTTTTCTCTTTTCCTAAAGCTCCTTCTTCCGTAGCTTTAGAACATTGTAAAAGGTTTTCTTCAAATCCTATTTTTGGGCAAAGCATTCTTTACGTAATATGCCACACACACGCCAACACTACAGAAGTCGGTTCTTTCTGACGATACACATGCACCAAACCAAACTCTTAACTTTCTGTTCTACTGCATGGTGGGGAAGGTGAATAATCCTATAATAACAGGACTATGATGATTGCAAATCCTTTACACTTTGACTTCAGAAGGCAGGACAACACACTCGTTAGTTCAGACAGTCTGTACTGAATACCTGCTAAACCAGTGCTGAACAACTGGGGTACGAGGCTGAACAACCCAGATAGCACTCCCGAACTCATGGAGTTTGTGGTCTGGTAGCGGAGATAACAAGGAAATGGGCCATCGCACTGTGACTCAGCAGATGTTCTTAAAAGAAAGTCAATGTGTCGTGACAGTCCACAGACAGGAGCAGCTGACCAAGATCTAAGGCACTAGGTAAGTCTTCTCAGAATTGACATTCATTATAGCAAGTCCTGGCAGACAAGAAGGCATTATCCTGGTCAGGGAGTGGCCTAAGAGGAAGAGGCAGCCATTGATACAAGGTGCCACGGCCTGGGGAAGAGAGAGTTCATGAGAGTTGGAGAGAAGTGGAAAGATTGATGCTGAACAGAGTAACAGCGGCCTTACTCTGAGTAAGATCCTGAGAGTTCTTGCAAATCATAGTTAAGAAGTTTAGAGTTCTTTAAAGCAGGGAAGCGTGGAGAATGGATTCAAAGAATGCAAAACTGGAGGCAGAGAAGCCTCTTGGAAGGCTGTGGATGGGTTTGAGAGATATTTAGGGGTAGAGTCCACAGAAATTGGTGATCAATTGGATGAGATAGGGTGACGAACAGGAAGAGACCAATATGATTTCTGGGTTTTCAAATTAAGGAACTGGGTAGTACAACTCACTGAAGAGCATTCGGAAGTAGGAGGTGGAACAAGTCTGGGTTGGAGTTTGAAGTCATCTGTGATAATCAACTGAGAGATGCTTATTAGACAGATGTATATGGTGCTTTAGATCTGAGCAGTATATGAATTCAGAAAGCATTAACACATAGATGATAATGAAATGTATGCAATGAATGAGGTGGTACATTATTGACTTCCTAATAGGTATGCTCAACAACACAACATGTGCTTAGGGAACCAGGAGAGAGAGAGAGAGAGAGAGAGAGAGAGGGAGGGAGGGAGAGACAGAGAGAGAGTTCATTTTCAAACCATATCTGGAAATGTGCAATCTGAAAGTCCAGAGAGAGACAATATTAATTTTGCTTTGTTTAAAAATATAAATATTTACTTTTGAATTATATATGACAGGATGGTGAAGGGATGATCTTTTCTGAGGTTCTCAAAAGCCTCAATTTGGCCCATGAAGAGGGGTACAGAGTGACCAAAGAAGACATAAAATCAAAACCTAAGGAACAGTAACTTTAAGGAATAGGCAGAGGAACAGAAATTGGCAAGGAGGTCTGAAAAGAATAGACGAAGTGGCAGGAAGAAATTCAGGAGAGCCACGATCTCCAAAGCCAAAGGAGGCGATCAATCCAAATGTTCCTGGGGACTGAAGTAAGAAAGAGAAGAACAGAAAAGTTTCCGTCAGGAGTAGAAACGAAAAGAAGGTTGGTAACTTTGACAAAAGCAGTTTCAGAAAAATAGTAGAGGCGGAAACCAGGCTTCCACAGGTTGGGGAGGGAGTGGGTCTTGAGGAAGAACAGTTAACAGGCACAGATAAGAATCGTGGCAGTGAAGAAAGATGAGAAGATGTAGAGGAGGCCTGGAAGTTTCTGTGACAGGAAACTGAGCGTTATTAAAAGGAAGATGCCAGTAAGGAGAGAAAAAAAGGGAAAAGAGAGACAGAAATAGTTAGAATTAAATGCAGAACCCAACAGGAGAGATCTACCTCACACAGGAGTGTGGGGGATACCGTTGGCACCCCACCCAAGCAGGTACCACCACCCTGTAGCTGCTGTGAGTGTTGGCTGCTAAGAGAATTCCCCTTAGTCAAGGCAGAACTGCCTCCTCCCGAGTGCAGCTCCCAGACAATGGCTAATTGACAGAAGAGTGCAAAAAGCCAGATCTCTGCCCCAAGGTGGGTCCAAATCCAGGGTGCAGTGCATGTTCCAGAGCTCACTGTGAGACTGGGATGAGGTCAGACTCTAGCTGAGACCACATGCTTGCTCAGCCCCTTGCCTGGCCCTATCCTGTTTCCCTCACCCCTTTCTGCTGAAAGAAACCCTCTGTAAATCACAAATACCGAAACTCCTGTCAGAGGCACCCCTCCTTGCGAACCTCCTCAGAGACAAGAGGAACCTATGCCCGTGCAACAGAAGAGGAGGAGGGACAGGAGAAACAATGCAAATGGTTTTGAGGGTTGGTGGCATTACATTGAGGGACCACTTCTCTAGTTTATGCCGCCTTCCTAATAAAGGAGAAGGTGAAGTGATGGGTCCAGAAAGTTGAGAAGACTTAGAAGGGGCGAAATACTCATTGTGGAAGAACAGGGAACAGGAAACCATTTACTAGGCAGATATAGGGGGATTAGTTAGATGGGGTTTATAAACAAACACTCCCATGCTCACCTTCTTCCAAATCCAATTAGTTATAATTCCTACTTGGAAGTAACTAAGGAGAAGGAAAAAGAGGATCTTCTGTTGTTACTGATGATCTCAAAGTTGATGATTCTTTCCTAGATGTGGAATTTCTAAATATTACATAATAATAAATTCTGTTCATTATAAATTGGACTTAAAGATGTTCTGCTTTCATCCACAACATTCTTTGTAAAACTATCCTCTGCAAGGTCGCCAATAACCTCCCAGTTGCTCTATCCAGTAGACATCTTTCTTTCCTTACTTCCTTGACCTCTCTGAGGCATGTGACGTCACTGACCACTTTCTTCTTGAGACTTCCTCTTCACTTGCCTTTGGTAAGCCAACACTCACCTAGATTACCTCACACTCTATGGACCCTCCTTCTCATTCTCTCATGGATCCTTCTTTCTCTCCCTCTCTGCTAGGCACTGTTTTCCCTGGGCCCATCCTGTGCTTTCTCACTTCTCACTCTCCATATTCTCCTAGGGCGAACACATTCACTCCTGCAGTGATAACTCCAAAATGTATCTCTAGTTTAAATTTGTCTCCTCGGGGCGCCTGGGTGGCGCAGTCGGTTAAGCGTCCGACTTCAGCCAGGTCACGATCTCGCGGTCCGTGAGTTCGAGCCCCGCGTCGGGCTCTGGGCTGATGGCTCAGAGCCTGGAGCCTGTTTCTGATTCTGTGTCTCCCTCTCTCTCTGCCCCTCCCCCGTTCATGCTCTGTCTCTCTCTGTCCCAAAAAAATAAATAAACGTTAAAAAAATAAATAAATAAAAAATAAATAAATAAATAAATAAATTTGTCTCCTCAGTTCCAGGTAAATATATAAAATTGTCTAATGAACCTCACCCTCTAAATGTCCCTCAGAGACCCCACACTCAACAAGTCTAAAACTCAACTCATCTCCCTTTTAATTTCCACTCTTGCATTTCCCAATCATGGACACAAGTCTCACCATTACTCTGTATCCAACACAGAACCCAAGAAGGGAGTTATCCTAAACTCTTCTCCAAATTCACATCCAATCAATCATCAAGTCCAGTAAGCTCTAATCTCTCCCATCCACTGTCCACTCCATCATTGCTTTAAGCCAACATAGTTTCTCTTGTGGTTTTATGAGTAAAATCTTTACTGGCTGGCTAATCTCCAGTCTTCCCCCATCTTCTTCCATTTTCCATATGGAAATCTGAGAGCCATTCCCCTGCTCAAAACATCCCAGTGGTATCCAGTGTGCCTAAGACAAAATTCAAATGCCTTAATATGTTTTCAAAGTCCTTCATGATCTGACCCCTTGCTACCTGTCTACCTTCATCTCTGGCCATTATTTCTCTTACATTGTTTTTCCAAATTCCAAAGTACTCATAGCTCTACACTTGTGCTATGTTCTCGGTTTCATGAAATTGCACAAATATTTCTTCTGCCTAGAATGCTCTTTTTCTGCATATTTTTTTGCTAATAACTACCCATTATCAAAAATTAGTACAGATATTACTTTTTCTGGGAAGGTTTCCCTGGTATCCATCCCAACTAAGGTAGTACCTGGTTGGTTCCCAGCCTAGCTACTACCTTAGCATACTCTGTGTTCCTCCAGCATAGCACTGATGGCATTATGCTGGGGACTGGTGGAAAACTGAAACTTCATCAAAGATCCCTCTGATTCCAGAGCTTTCTCTAGCTATGGTACAGTATTGCTTCTAATGATAGCTGAAATATTTCTCAATATTGAGTCCCTAAAAGGAATTAAAATAAATTTCAATGTGGGATATACACATTGTAATGCAGAAAACAGCCATTTCTGTATCATATTTGACTCCTTTTCATGAAACAATCAAGTGCAAAGGGCAGCTAACTAATAAAACAAGCATCTAAAAAATACCCCATCATTCATAGACTCCAGGGCAAGTTTTATTGGTTGTAACGGGGTACAGAATAGGAAGTTCCAAATGCACCAAAGCTTTCCGGGCCCCTCTGATGGTACTCAAAACTTCCCTAGAAGCTGCATCGCTCTGCAACCAAGAATCATCATGCCTCAAGAGACAGAGGGATTCAAATTCGACCTTCTCACTTGATACATTCTCATAAGCCCACACACTCCAGAAGGATGTTCAGTATACATGCCCCCGAGGAAGAGGCTTCTGATGAGAGAATTTTTCTTTGGGTTTTTTTGTTTTTTGTTTTTTTTTTTGCATTATCATGTGTAAACTTTGGTTCCAGATAGTTGCCAGACCATTGCAACGATTGCAGTTGCCCATCTGAAAGTTGCAAGCATTGTGGTGGCTGCGGAAAGAGAATTCTGTACACATGCACAGAGACGGCCCCCCTTCGCTCCCTTATCCACTCCCCAGTCCGGGCTTTTCCCTCACCACCTCCTCTCCTCTGAGAGTTGAGGCTCAGAAAGATACACCTTTTCAGCCACTCTATTCGGCTGCCTTTTCTAGATGGACAGGTCCAATATTTTATCTAGAGAGCGCATTTTCTCACTTCAACTTCTCTCCCTCTCCCGCCATGCACATTAATGCTTTGAAGCCATCTGAGGATCATTTGTTGGCTGAGTGATCACATTCAGAATATGGCCTAGCAATGACTCACACTCTTGTGGTCTCCCTGTGTTTACCATGGATATTCTATTCCAGCTGGATTTCCCTTTCCCCAGGAAACCTAGAGCTAAGCGATTTCTCCATTTTTCTCCTTCCACTCCAGCATCTCCACATGACCCTTTCACCACCAATGTCCTCTCAAAGTGTGTGTGTGTGTGTGTGTGTGTGTGTGTGCGTGTGTGTGTGTGTGTGTACTCTCTATCTTGAATCTGCAGCTATGGGCTGCAGACCAATCCAGCCTGTGGCCAGTTGTTGTATGGCCTGTGAGCTAAGAATGGTTCTTACATTTTGAAAGAGTTGGAAAAATAAAGAAAGATGAGAAGAAAATGCAAGAAAGGCCATACGTGGCCTGAAAGCTTAAAAATTTTTCACCATTTTTACCCATTTACACGAAAAGCTTGCCAACACCTTTTCTATACTAACATATGTTTCTAAAGCATGAGTCTGAGTTCAGATGGACAGGGACTTTCAGCCCAGCTCTGCCACATACTCGCTCTGTGACACTTTTCTCATCAGTAGCATAAAGTAATAACTCTGATGACTACATGAAAGCAAAATGGCATGCCACACAAAGCACTTCGCGTACTGGCAACTCATAAGGAGAGCAGAATAAACAGTAGCTACTTTTTGCTATTACTTTTGGATTCGGAGGGGCCTATTACACTTTTTATGCACACATATGAAAAGCTAACACCCAAGAAAGGCAACACATCTTTGGACCAATATGTGAACCACATCTCTTAACTATCCTGTGATTGGATCTCCTCTCTCTCTCAAAAAGAAGGGCGCGTCACAGCCACGGTTCTGTGAAGATGAGAGGTAAGGCAAGTGCTTCTGTACATGGCTCCACATGTCTTGATGGGATCTCAAGAGCTACATTTGCCGTTCCTTTTCACCTAGGCAGAAACCTGAGAGTAACCCTTCCTCCCCCATATTTATTCTCACCCCTAACAGCCCCTCAGTCAGTGAGATTTACCTAATTTACCTATTAATTATTTTCAATTCCAATCCCTTCACTCTAATGTCACTGCCATGGGCCCTCATTATCTCTTGCCCAAGCTATAGCAGAGGTCTTCTGTCTTCTTGCCTCCGGTTTTACCGTCCCCAAGCCGGTACTCACGTAGTTACTGGCTTCATCCACCAAAGCCATGAATCTGTCCAAACTGCGACCTTGCTTACAGCCACCTCATCTCTTGTCACCATCTGGCTTGTGCTTCATACTCCCACAACATCAAACCACTTACAGTTCCCCACCTACACCCGGCTATGCTGCTTCGGGTCTTTTCACTCTCTCCTTTTGCTTGTGCTGTTCCTTCGACCCAACCCCTTCTTTTTAAATTATAAAAGTACTACATGCACTTTGCAGAAAATTTAGAATGCAAAAAAGAATTAAAATTACATTGTATCCAAATTTGAACTCCTCAGAGATAACTACTATTGATATTTTGTTCATGTATTTGATGTATTTGTTTCCATTGTTTTTCTATGTATATGCGCATATAATAATTTACCAAATTGGGGCATGCTAACTGTTTGAATCTTGAGTTTCTGATATTACACCATTATTTTTTCTGACCTACACAAATTTTATTCAACCAAATATAGCCAAGTATCCTTTGCAATGACTGTCATTTAAACTGTAATAAACCGGGGCGCCTGGGTGGCGCAGTCGGTTAAGCGTCCAACTTCTGCCAGGTCACGATCTCGTGGTCCGGGAGTTCGAGCCCCGCGTCAGGCTCTGGGCTGATGGCTCAGAGCCTGGAGGCTGTTTCCGATTCTGTGTCTCCCTCTCTCTCTGCCCCTCCCCCGTTCATGCTCTGTCTCTCTCTGTCCCAAAAATAAATAAACGTTGAAAAAACAAATTAAAAAAAAATAAAATAAACTGTAATAAACCATAGTAAACTCACAATTGTGTCTTTCTCAGCCATTTACCCTTTTCGGCAAAACTTTTCCATCCCATTCAGAGGCATTTCTATAAGAGAAAGAACTGCTTAGATACTGCCCAGAAAAGTGGAGCATTATCTTTCACTGGGGCAGGGACTGCTTTCTGCCTCACCATTTTATTTATGTTCATTTGTAGAAACTAGCTGCAATTTGGCTATAGAGTCACATGGCCTCTCTGGGAGTAATGTGGATATCTGAGCTGACTTTGATGCAAAACTGAACACACCAACTTAGACCTCCCTGACTTAGATCCCTGCTCCTGCAAACATTTGCATGAGTCTCAGCAATACCTCCATCACCAAGAAGCCCTTAAGACCAACATGATGATGATGACTTAGAAGAATCTGAGTCTCAAGAGAAACAAAGGCTCTTTAAATGCTTTTTATAAAAACAATTCCATGATCAAAAGAGAGAGGGAAAAAAGAGAGACACAGAGGGAGAGAGAGGGAGAGAGACAGAAGGACAGATGGAGAGAGAGAGAGAGAGGGAAAGAGAAGGACAGAGAGGGAGAGAGGGAGAGAGAGAGAGAGAGGAATGTACTCCCTGCTTTACTTTAAATGCAGGTCATTAAATATTCTGAGACCTCCTGCACTAAATAAAACTAAAATCTGTTTCAATTCCTAGGAGATGGTATGAGTAGTGATAAATTTTGTAGCTCTGAATTAAGATAGCCTAGGTTAATTTGGGTTTTGCCATTTTCTTATTGTATGATTTGGAGTATTATATAATATCACTAAACCTGGGTTTCATGATTTGAAACTTGTGATCAGTTTTTCAAAATGAACATAAAAATAATCTAAAAAGTGAGGATAATAATAGTACCTACCTCCTAAAACTGCCACACAGGTTAAATATAATAATGTATGTAAAGGGCATGGCAAAATACCAAATGCACAGAAAGCAAATGTTATTCCACTCACCATTCCCCAAGCATATTTGAGAAAACTTTTTATTGTTTTTCAAATAATGCCTATTTAGAAACCAATGAAGCATACTTTTGCAAACTGATCTAAACTCGGAGTCAGGCATGTTTTCAAAAGTTGTGGAAAGATGGAAAGAAGTAAAAAGGCAGGGAAAATGGAACAAAGACAGAACTTATAACTGTTCCTTTACTGTTTGAAAATTTATGAGGAGAACATAATATTTTAGAGGAAAAACTCAATTTTTAAAGATTAAAAAGGCAGATTAGACCCTGCAATACACATGCAATTTTTTTAGGTGTTATAACAAAAGCAGCCTCACAATTAAACCACCAGCACACATACAGTAACATATCAGGCCCTGCAAATGATAAGTGGGCAATCCTTCTCCACGTAAGAGAACTCTCCCTAAGCAGAGTTTGGGCTACTTAGTCTCTATTACTCTAACGTTACTCTAATATTTGGAACCCAAAGAGGGGCCAACCAACAATAACTAACAAAGAAAACAGAGACAAAGGGAAAGGACCAAGTGAGCTCATTCTACTTTATTTTCACCTGGTATTTTTCCCAAAGACACTCTTGACAAGCTTCAGAAGACGATAGATGGGTCATCTGCCTAGCCTCATCCTTTATTTAAAAAGCAAATTCAGCGTTTCCAACTCCAGGATCTATTAAGAAAGTATTTTCAACATTCAGCATTCTCCATTTGTCTCCTCCACGCACGCACTCACACTCGCGCGCACACGCCCACACACAATTTCTTAAGACCCAAGTTTATTTTTAGGCCAGAGAGGTTGGGTGTTCCAGATCAGGGCCCTGTGCTCCTGAGCAGACATTCTAAAAAGGCTTCACTGCCAGATATAAAAAGGCCGCTGTATAATTTATTAGAGGAACTTTCACAAAGCTCTGATTACTTTTTAACCAGAAGTGAAAAAAATATCCAAGAATCCTGATCGGATCCAGTATTGCACTTGGCACATGGGAAGTTGTAGGGGCTAGGAATTCTCAGCCCTGCCCAGCTCTCCAGCCCGTTCATCCACAGCACGCCATGAAGGAGGGTCCGATTAGCTGGCATTCAGTCTTCGCCCTTCCCTGCGACTGTGCAATTCCATTTCCCTAAATAATAGAGGGGATTGGGCCAAAGAAAACTCAAAACAATATACTCGTTTAATAGCCCTAATGGCCCTGCTGAGGCCTGCCAATGAAAACGCTGGCTAAATTGTTCCAGAGAGGCTTCTACCGGAGCTAAACAAAGCCTGCCAGCTCGCTACCCACCACGTCCTCCTCACTGCCACTCAATCTTTTTTTCTTTCTCTTATTTTTTTCATGTTGGCCTTTCTCAAGAGGAGTATGTAAAATACCCCAAAGAATGTTCTCTTTTCAATATGTATTATGTTTGGGGTACAGACTCATGTTTACTTTTCATGGATATGGTGAGCATATTTTTCAAACCAAAATCAAGATGTGGTTTTATAGTATAAGGGCATTTTGCAAAACACTAGAATAGAATACTTGAAATCGTGACTGTTCTGAAAAATCCAAGTAGGATCAACCTTCACTATTAAGGATATAAACATGTCAGACATTGTGCGTTATATTTTCTTTCAAAAATAATTTTTTTGGGGACCTGCCATTTCTTAGCACTGTGCAAGGCACGTGGGATGACACAGAGATAATTTAATTAAAAAGAAAAAGTCTCTGTCCTAGACAGTAAGTAACAAATAATCTCTACCCCCTCCTTTCCCAAGGAAAAGGGTCATAGTGACCATTTTGGACAGACCTAAAGAAGAGACTGGCGGTCAGGAGAAAAGAAAGAGAAATGAGGAAGAAGAAAAATTGGGATAAGAATTCTTTAAAAAGAGGCAAAGAGTGTTCATAGAGAAGAGAAATACAGATATTCATAATAAAGCAAGGCCACCAACAATTGAGTCAAAAGCCACTAAAAGCCACTCTTATACACCAAGACCACCTTTGTCCACTCTTACATAAGAGAAGCAATTAAAATCAGACAGTTGGCATTAGATCCCATGCCTGCTTACCTTCAAATATCAAGAGGAAGTAGTCAAATTCTTTCAAAGTCCTTCAAAAGAGTATAATGCCATCACTAGGATTTAGAAGGTATCTTCAGGTTTTCTTAATACAATTCCTATTAAAACTACAAGAGTCCCCTATTTTTACTATAGGTCATGTGGGATACAAAAAATTACAGTGACACTTTCCACTGGTTCCATACTGACTTGATCACAAGTCAGTGAGGAAATCTGTTGCATTCATTCAGTGATTTGAAAAGCAGAGAATGAGCATATGAAAAATGTCGCTCTGTATATTGATACAGGGGAGAGACTGAGCAAGCAATGGGGAAGTTTGGGCCTGACGCAATGTAGTGAGTCTTGTGACGCATCTGTATGAATCCAGGTTTTCTCCCCTCTGGTCCGTCCTGAGTCCTGCTGCAGGAGTAAGTGCTGGTCATGTCAGTTCCTGCTCAAAAATCAACCATGGCTCTTCACTGCCCAATTATCAGTTTCAAAATCCTTAGTTTTGTGTTGAAGATCTTTTATGCCTTTGCTCTTTGACCTTTTCTTTCCCTATCCCACTGCCAGTGTCCTGATCCAGTTGAATGACAATTGATCTCGATTCCCTCAATACAACTAGAAATCTTCTCCAAACTTCACTCATGCTATCCTCAATGTCTGAAATCCCAAATCTCCACCTACCAAGTGTTCTCTTTCCGTCAATATCCAGGTGAATTTTTATCTCCTTTACAACTATGACCTAATTCCCACTTCTTTACTCTTGTTCTATATCTACAACAAAAGCATGCCCTATTTCAACTTGTAACCATACTTTACCTTGTTTTATGTTTATATTTGTATTTGCTCCATGGCGCACTGTAAGTTCACTGAATATATTTTACTTTTAAAAAATATAGCTTACTTTTTGTCTCCCATGAAGATGAAGAATGTAGGCTTTTTTTTTTAACATTCTATTTATTTTTGAGAGAGATGGAAACAGAATGAGAGCAGGCGAGGGGCAGAGAGAGAGGGAGACACAGAATCTGAAGCAGGTTCCAGGCTCTGAGCTGCCTGCACAGAGCCCGATGTGGGGCTCAAATCCACGAACCCTGAGATCATGACCTGAGCCGAAGTCGGATGCTTAACAGACTGAGACACCCAGGTGCCCCAAGAGCATAGGTTTTTAAAGAATGTGCTCAACAATTATTTCCTAAATGAATAAACCTAGGTCTTTCTGTGCCAAAAATGTGTCATAATTCACTGAGAATTTCCAAACTTTTCTGTGCATCACAGTCACCTCTGAGATTTGTTAAAATATTTGAGTAAAGCCTAGGCATCAGAATTTTTAAAAAGCTAATGATTCTGATGTACAACGAAACCTGTGAGGTCACAGTCTACAAAATTTCAAGAATAGAAAACATTTTCAGATAATGATCCTAAATATTAAGTTCCACTGAGAAGTTAAAATCAGTCCACTAATTCTACCAACTTTTCCATCTATAAGCCATGCTAAAATCATGTTTGTTTGCCCAATGTTCCCCCTCTGACCTTCTATTCAGTTGGCTTGTACAACACAGGTTTGAACTGCACAGATCCACCTACACACGGATCTTTTATAATGCAGAAGTGTACTTTCTTATGATTTTCTTAACTTTTTCTCTTCTCTAGCTTACTTCATTAGAATAATACAGTATTTTATACATACAACATACAAAATATGTGTTAATCAACTGTTTATGTTACTGGTAAGGCTAATTTAGAGCCTACCTAAGTTCCAATACTGACAAAGGCTTCTGGTCAATAGTCAGCTATTAGCAATTAAGTTTTTGGAGAGTCAAAAGTTATGCGTGGATTTTTTACTGCATGGCAGGGCTGGCGCCCCTAGCCACCTGCATTGGTCAAGGGGCAACTGTGGAGCCAACCACCCAAGAAAGTGTTTGTTCAGACAGATTTGCTAGCTATTTAGATTTAGAGCTTACCCAAGCTCCAATACTGGATTCTAGTCCTGGCTGTCCAGATTAGTAGCTGGGCAATCTTAGTTTAAGCCACATAACTCCTCAAGCCTCGTTTTCCCTGTTCAAAATATGGAAATGCAGAAAACAGGCGAAGTCCATATTTAAAAAAAAAAAAAATCTATGATTATCCCTGCAAACTGAGGAAGCTGCAGTAGGAGTTCTTCGCTAATTTGCATGACTGTCCCATTACAGCTCCGTCTGTTGACAGCGTCCCTTTCATCTTCTCAATAGCAGACTGCATCGGGAGGAAGCCATTTTATGTAGGTGCCGCAGAGGGAGGAAAGAGCATTGGGGCAAAGCTGTTTCATGTTATTTACTCTGACTCCCTGGTTTCAGAATTGATGACAAACTTCATTTGGCACTCCTGGATCTGTGGGTTCTGGGTCTCCAGGATTCATTCCTGGTAATGTCAGGTGAACTCAGGGCATTTGGCAGTACCGTACGAGGTGCTATGAGTAACATCAGTTTTGCAACCTCGTTTGTCATATAATTAGATGATTATATAATGAAAACTATGTACCACACAATAAAATGTTCATTCTCCTACTGTGGTACAGTATACTTAAGCATAAAACAGCCACAAGGGAAGACTGGAAATGACATGGAAAGGTCAGCCTTAAAATTATTTTAATTCATTTAGAACAAAAAAAAAAACAATAAAAAGAAGAACAAACCCAGGAAGAATTAATTTCCAAACCAAAGGGACCAAGGAAAGCTGAGTGGAAAACAGGAAATTAAGAGAGGAAAAAACAAATACTGGGACAAGGGAATAGAAAGAGAGTGGGCTGTAGAGATGGGACTATTGTCACAAATTCTCATGATAAATTATAGAAGGCTGCCATGGAGAGTCATTAACATCTGCCATTTTTCTAATAAGACTGGCCAAGCTTGAGTATTCACAGCAGCAGGTCTCTGTGGTACTCTGAACGTTTGAGAGTGGCTATAGGGCAATGTTTCCAAACACTGGATTGTGACCCATTATTAAGCTATAAAATAAATTTAGTGGGTTGCTAACCAACATGTATTTAAAGAAAGAAGAAGAGAAAGGAAAATATCAGCATGCATTATTCGCTGTTAACAGTAAGTACTGCACTTGGAAACTTTGGGGTTACGCAGACGTTCATTCTGGGTTGCCATGCAAAATGTTTTTCTAACTGAAGGTCAGGATAAAAAAAAAGTCAAAGCTTCTGCTATAGGAGTTGATTGCTCTGCTTTTTAAATCCTATTGTCTTCTTAGAGAGCTCCTCTTTTGCTTCTTGTTCTCTGACATGTGAGAATTCCCCCAAAATTTAGTCCTCAGTCCTTAGCTGCACTGTCTACATATATGCTGCCCTTTGGAAATCTTAACTATACCTACCAATTTTAAGAGGATCCATATGAAACTTCTATCTCTTAAATTCATCTCCTTCCAGACTACAAATAACTAGCTTCCGTCACCTACTGGATAGTGCTTCATTGTCACTCCCAAAATCAATGTATCTAAAGTAATAAAATCACTTGAATCCAACTCTCAACACCATCATCATCTACTGACTGTGTCACTTTGGGCAAATCATCTCATCTCTGAAGGCTTCAATTTCTTCATCTGTCAAATGTGGATATTATTTTCTTACGTTAAATACAATAAAGTATATTAAGAGTAATAGCTCTTGAGATACACTGGGTGTTTCACAATACCTAATATATTTCCCTACTCAACCGAATTCCTCATCAAATTTCCAAGTTTTGACAAGATGCAACATTTCTCCAAGACTTGAATTGCTGGAATAATTCCTGACTCTTTACTCTCCTTCACCCCCTATCACTCACTAAGTCCCATTGATCCCATCAGCTTGTTTGCTCCCAAATCTTGATGTCCCTCATCTCTTCCAGAGCTGGTGTCACTTGATTCCCAGACTGAACCCCATCTATGACTCCTGTTTTGGGCGCAAGGTGGGAACGGTTACCAGCAAACCATTCATCTCAGAGACGAGCATTAAGTTACTCTCACGAAATACTCCCACTGCCGCCCCCCATACTAGCAAGGCACCCTTCAGCAAATGACCGACCTCTGTGTGCTTTCATGTCCTTGTCTGTAAAAACAGAGATAGAGGTCTTCTTAAGCCCTTCACTTATTGTGAAGATTAGATATAAAGCATGTGGACCAGTGCCTGGCATAAAGTAAATGACCAGTAAATGTTTCTTCTTCTTCCTCTTCCTCCTTCCTCTTCTCCTCCTGCCCCACCTTCATCTTGTTGTGTCTATTGTCGTCATTGCTAAGATTATTACTCTCATATATTCTGTTTCCACTAATTCACTTCATTAAGCCCTCCACAGATCAGTGGTTTTCAAACTTTGTCCTCAGAGCCCCAGGACCCCGTGAGACTGCTCAGGAACCGCAGCAGAAGGAAACAGTACGCCGAGGGGTGTGCCGACAGGTCACGCACAGAGAAGCTCCGTTTGTTCCCTTGGGAGCTGTTTATTAAGTTGATTTCATGAAGCAAAATAGCTCCACTGCTAAAACAGAATGTGACCAATCCTCTCTGAGAGCACTCTCAGCACCCTCTGACTTCACTGTCTTATCCCCACCCCATCCATCCTGTTAGTCATTCATCTTGACATTTCGTTCTCTGATTCTCCTGTACTTGTAGGGCCCTCCCCTCCCAAACTGCAAAGTTGAATCAGTCCCAGCGTTTGTTCTTCTGTCCAGGTTTCTGAGAGCTGATTTCAAAAAAATAAAATATGCACAACCACCAAGATTGGTGTCACTACTACTTCCTGGTCTTCACCCTCAGTTAAATGCTCATTACTGCCTAGTAATCCAACGTATCTCTAGGAAGTCCCTTCCTCCTTTTCCTTCACTATTGAAAACACTTGCTCCATCCCTAAACCATCTACCAAGCTAAATCCCACTCGATCTTGGAAGATCTGCTGCCCCACTTCATGCGAAAACAGAAGCTACGTGGCAACACTTCGTGTCATTTGCTCCTTCCCAACTACAAACACCACACCCATCTCCTCTCCACTTTTACTGTCACTGCCTTCAAGCATTTGTCATTTCTTCCGAGAATTACCAAAATAACCTCTGTGAAGTCCCCATTGAATCCAATCTCCATACCTCTACAAAATATTGTAATTAATCTTGGCACATTATCCATCGACATAACCTTCAAGGGTTCCCCAAAGCTTAGCACATGAAGCTTAGCACATGAGCTTAGCACATTATCTGCTCCTTGCCTACATCTCTGGCATCCAGAGCCTTTCCCCCAATATATTCTTTGCTTCAGCTTCACATTCCTTGATTGCCATGTCACATATGTATGCTTTTATACAAACTTATTTTGCCTAGCATAGCTTCATTTTAAAAATAAATATTTTATATGAATATATAAAATAATATTTAGATAGGTAAAGCTAGAAATAAATATACCAATACATGTATTAAAAAACCTTTACCTATGTGACCCTTATCACTCCAAGTTCATCACTTAGGAAAGCTTTCTCTAACCTTCCTGTCTGATGTAGATAACTCATTAGTGTTGATTAACTATTGATCACATTAGACTGCAAGCTTTTGAAGGCAGGGCCTACCTCCCATTTAACTTTTGTATCCCCCAAGTGCTTAGCACATTGGTTGGCATATTTGACCTTCAATAATGTTTTAAGAATCTTATACATTTTTCAGGAACCTTTTTTTCTCTTTCTCCCCAGTCTTTTTTGGATGATACACCCAAGTGCTTCTAGAATATAATTGGCATACTCTGTCATAATACCAGTCACATTGCCTAATAATTATTGCATTTGTCTTCATATCCCAGTGGCCTCACTAATGCCTGGCACATAGTAGATGTTCAATGAACACTTACTTAATTAGAGAATTCATTAGCGAGAATGAATACGTGAATGAAAGTCTTCATCGTAAGACCCAATCTCTGTCAGGGGCGCCTAGGTGGCTCAGTTGGTTAAACAGCCGACTTCGGCTCAGGGCATGATCTCACAGTTCATGGGTTCAAGACCCGCATTGGGCTCTGTGCTGACAGCTCAGAGCCTGGAGCCTGCTTCACATTCTGTGTCTCCCTGTCTCTCTGCCCCTCCCCCGTGCATCCTCTCAAAAATGAATAAAAGTTAAAAAAAAATTTTAAAGACCCAGTCTCTGCCATATGTCCCAGTTCTAACCATTGAACTTGCACCTGTGTCATGATCTCTAGATTTGTTCCCTTTATTACCTGCTGAGTACCCTAACTCCACACAGAAATGGACCCCAGCCTAATTCAGACATAGATCCCTTTCACAGTCCAAAATTCTAAATTCCATCTTGATATCAGAGGCTCTGACAATCTCAGCAGATACTAGTTTCCCACCTGCTTACCTGTATGTCTGGACTTGCAAGGACTCACAAATGATATACTGAAATCTTCCATCGTCCCTGTGATCACCCACTTGAATGTCCAATTATCTAATATTTTGATCTATAATTAAATGACAAATAAAGTTACATTTCCTTTGAATGGGACAAATTCTGATTTGGTTGAAGTTACGAAAATTATGTTCTACTTCTATAATTTCAGGCCATTGTCAACTGGTGGAACAGCTTTCTGATGGACTGATTTTCTCCTAGAGACTGAATTCATACTTCTTTTGTGTCTACCTACTCAAAAGGAGGCTGGCTCTGATATTGTAACTTTCTGTTAATATCAGAGGGAGTTATTGGAGTAAATGTCTCTCTCTGGGAATATCCTATAAACCACAAAAGATGGGGGTCAGGTTGGTCTGTTTACACCAATTCTTGATTGCTTTTCCATTGCTGGGGAAGACCTTAAGTTTTATGGGTAGCATAAATCGCAAGTATAGTCTAGGATTCCATATTCAGCTCTTAACATAAAAGACCTGTCAAATGCAATACATCTTGTGAAGAGCAGAACCAGAAAGAAAAACTGAATTTTATCTGTAAGCAAGCTCTTTAAAAATTGGAGACTGAAAATCCTTATTTAATACTGACAGTTTCAATTCCAGATGATAAGCCAAATGAAAAGGCAAATACAAGATTATCTCTTTTAAAGAAACTTTAGAAGACAGCCCACACAGGCTTGTTGTATCTACTTCTATTTTGCTTGTGGGTTATCAACCAGAGATCAATCTGTACTTGTCTATGTTCAAGAGATAGCATTCATTCAAAGGAACTATTCAACAGTAATCAAATAATGGCATTGTAAAATATACAAACACTCACAGGGGCCTGGGTGGCTCAGTTGGTTAAGCGTCCAGCTCTTGGTTTCGACTCAGGTCACGATCTCAGGGTTCATGAATTTGAGCCCTGCGTCGGGCTCCACACTGACAGTGCAGAGCCTGCTTGGGATTCTCTGTCCCCCTCTCTTCTCTGCCCTTCGCTCTCTTTCAAAAAATAAACTTAAAAAAAATACAAACACCAAAGACCTTTGTTCCCTCTTTTATTATATATTTTACACCATGCTCTGTTTATCAGTTAGACTGGCCTCAATTAGGCCCTTATGCTGTCCAGATCCTACTACATTTCCCTGGTCCATTTATCTCCTGTTCACCTAATAACAATTTCATATCTTTTCTCTGCTCAAACATCCAACACTTTTTTTCACATCTTCACTCTTAGTTGATGACCTTAATGCCTCCTTCATAAGCAAACAGAACCGAAAACACTCAGACAGGTTCCTGCCACAACATTTAATCTACCTACCCCACCAGACTTTCTGCTCTGCTTCTCCTACTGTTAGGTGAGTGAACTGAGCAGGCTCTGACCTAAAACCAGTCCCCCTAATGCTCCCTAGATTCTATCCCCTTGCACCTTCTCTACTATATCTCTCAGAAATTCTCCCTAAGCCATTCAATTTTAAAACAACATGCTTCAGGGTATCTTCTTCTAATTTTCCTTATCAGGAAGGATAAATTACACTCTGAAAATGGATACTTAAAATAATGAAAATAACGTGTTTGTTTAGATTCTTTTTTTATTTTTATTTTTTGATGTTTATTTATTTTTGAGAGAGAGAGACAGGGCACAAACAGGGAAGGGGCAGAGAAAGAGGGAGACACAGAATCCGAAGCAGCCTCCAGGCTCTGAGCTGTCAGCACAGAGCCCGACACGGGGCTCAAACCCACAAACCGTGAGATCATGACCTGAGCCAAGTCAGGCGCTTAACTGACTGAGCCACCCAGGCGCCCCCTAGGTTCTTTTTAAAATAACATCAAAAAAAAATTCAGTTTATACACACCAACCAAATTTTTTTTTTTTATAATTTTTTTTTCAACGTTTTTTATTATTTATTTTTGGGACAGAGAGAGACAGAGCATGAACGAGGGAAGGGCAGAGAGAGAGGGAGACACAGAATCGGAAACAGGCTCCAGGCTCCGAGCCATCAGCCCAGAGCCTGACGCGGGGCTCGAACTCACGGACCGCGAGATCGTGACCTGGCTGAAGTCGGACGCCCAACCGACTGCGCCACCCAGGCGCCCCCACACCAACCAAATTAAATCAAAACCTGGAGGCAGGGAAAGGTGCGTGGGATGGGTCTAGAGGCCTGTGTCTAGTCCTTGTTCTTTGGGCAGTTCACTGAGTGCCTCTTAGCCTCAAAGGATTAGAGATCTCTGCAGTCCCGTCCACCTTTCAGATTCTTCTCTAGCACTTGCATTCATTCAGGCAATAAGCTTTTTCGAAAGCAATTTAGGGTAACAAATTGTTGATTTAATCCAACTGTTTTTAGCATACCTGGCTATTTTTTTTCACCTTTTTTTAAGTTTGTATTTTAATTCCACTATATAGTTAACATACACTGTTATGTTAGTTTCAGGTGTACAATATAGCGATTCAACACATCCACCTGGTGTTCCTCATGACTAGTGTTCTCCTTCATCCCCATGACCTATTTCACACGTCCGCCTACCCCCGTTCCCTTCTGATAACCATCAGTTTGTTCTCTGTAGTTAAGAGTCTGTTTCTTGGCTTGTGTGTGTCTCTCTCTTTGTTCTCCCTTTGCTCGTTTGTTTTGTTTTCTTAAATTTCACATATGAGTGAAATCATATGCCGAATACCTAGTTATTGATAGCATTTCGGATTTGATGCCAAAGCAGTGGATATGTACACAGTCTTAGCTCAAATCTATACGGCCAAAAATAGTTGAGTAATTAACAGAAAAATGCACCTTCCTGGTAGCCGAATCCCTCAGAAAACAGGGCCAACCTTTCTTTTGGTGCCCAACACCATAGGTCTTAATGTATAAGCCTGAATCACTAAAGAAATTGGAAGAAATAAAGAAAGCTCCTCAGTTACAAGAGAAAACACAGGTGCGATCTGAAGGCTACCCATGCATCCAATCTCATTGCCAAAAAAGGAGAGCGTTTCCTTCTCTGAGCACCTGGCCCAGAAATGTAGCAGATTGCTCATCACCCTCTATTGTGTGAACAGAAGTTTCCACTCGTCTTTCTTAAACCTCATTGTAATTATACGTGTTCTTTTCCCATCCCTCAAATGTACTCGCTTTTGATCTCCATGTGACATCAATCCCAAGGTATAATTTCCAAGGTATAATTACTGTCTAAGTTTTAATTTTCTAAATCCAATGACATTTCTGATAAAGGGTTAGTCTCCAAAATATATAAAGAACCTATCAAATTAAACACCGCAAAAACAAATTATCCAGTTAAAAAATGGGCAGAAGACATGAATAGACATTTTTCCAATTAGAGTTTAAATGGCCACTATCATAAATCCTCTTGTAAAATAAATAACCATCCTCGATATCTGTCAGTTTTGCTTTTCCGAAACAGGGACACAGGGGCACGTTACAGCTCCTTCAGAGATTTCTACCCAAAGGGTAGAAGGCAGGCATATTCTTTAGTCATCATAGCAACAGAAATGTTAAAAAGAAAAATCTCAAAATAAATTAACATGATCTGATGAATATGTTTAGCAGAATAAACAACTGTCACAAAAATGCGTACAGGGAGATTCTATTTAAATAAAGTTCAAACCTGTATTCCTAAAATAATTTATTTGTAAAAGAGGCATATTTTAGGAATGCATGAATAGGTAATAAAACTATAAAGAAAAGTAAAGAAATTATTATCACAAAAATTAAAATAGCAGGGAAGGGAGGGAGGGGTGATACCAGGCATGGAAGGGTGAACACAGGGCTTCTCTAAGGCACGAGTGATCTGTATCTCACATGTGGGTGGATGCTAACTCCATAATTATTCTTTAAATCAAATATGCACGTTTTATATACTCTTCTCTATGTACAACATTTTGTAATAAAGAGTAAATTAACATCAACTCTATTTTTGAAATAAATCTGACTTGTTATACTCTTCGGTTTGGGACAATAGTGGGATAAGAACATGGGAAGGAGACTCATACTTGAACAACTATAGGCTGTATCACTAACTATAGGTTGGATCACTAATTGATTTATTTCTCCTATACAACTGACGGTAGACTGTGCATGTGAGTGTGCATTTTATAGGGGCTGGGTACTAGTCACTTATCCATCAACTCATTGCTTCAATCAACATTTCTTTAAAACCTATTGAGTTGCCTAGTTCAGTCATTTAAGCATCCAATTCTTGATTTTGGCTCAGGTCATGATCTTACGATTCATGGGATGGAGCCCTGTGTCAGGCTCTATGCTGACAGTGCAGAGCCTGCTTAGGATTCTCTCTCTCTCTCTCTCTCTCTCTCCCCCTCCCCTGATTGCTTTCTCTCTCTCAAAATAAATAAATAAAACTTAAAAAAAAAACCTATTACATGCCAGGCACAGTATTAGACAGTAGAGATACAAAGATGATCAAGACATGAGCCCTAGTCTAGAGGAGTATACAGTCTTGTGCTAGAAGACCACCACCTTTCCAGTTTGCCAAAATGGCAGCCCTTTCCTTCCTCCCCTACTCTTCCTAGTTGGGGTTTCTGATGCCTGTTGTCTTACTCTCTAGTTTCCAAGCCAACTATCCGGACACGAATTATATTGGCAGCCTCAAGATCCATCACTTGGTGGAGTGTGAAACTGATCGTGCTGTCAGATTCAGTGTCCATCAGGGCAGAGTGAGCCCTGGGCTTCTGACTCCTGTGATACTAACTAAGTCTACTAGACAGTTCCCCTTCCTAGCACTGACCTTGAACTCCTCCTGCCAGCTGGGTCACCCGCTCACCACAGCCCTACTCTGATTTGAGTGACTCAGCCTTCCGTGATGCCCTCCCTGTGTGGTATCCTGAAAGGCTCAGTGTCCTTAGCTGCCGTGTCCACTACCTGAGCTACCTGTTGCTGATACCCACTCACTTGTGTCCACCAAGCAGCCTCCTGTCTGACCTCATGGGGCTCGTCCTACAACCTGGTTAAGTGTCCCAGTGCCAGCCCTGCCAAGCTCTCACTCTCTCTGCCTTTCTCCTGAGCAGTCTCACTAGGCTTTGCTCCCAAATGGCCTATGATCACGACGACAAGGTAATAAGTAGAATAGGGGTGTCTACAGAGTGATACGAAATCGCAGAGGAAGGACTAAGGGTGGAGATGGGAGTAGAGGAAACAACTAAGCTGAGTCTTAATCACAAGCGTACCAGAGGAGAGAACAAAGGAACTTTCCAGCGAGGAGGAACAACTTCTTCAAAGGCATAAATATGGGAAGAAGCCTGACATGCTTGGAAAATAATGAGAAGTGTTATGCATTCAAGGAATGATGACAGATGTGAATAGAACAGTAGACAAGAGGAAAATGAAGAAAGATCTTAAAGTCTTACTAACAAAAATGTGCCCTATTTGGCATACATATTATTCTTGTCACAGTAACAATGAAGTAAGTGACCTGAACCAAAGCAATGCATTGTGTTATGTGGGGATCGGTATGGGCTCACTCACTCTCATATTTTATAAGGCTCAGCACTCAAGAAACTCCGAACTTTGTTAGTATGACTTCAATCATCCACACATTTCCTTGGATAGGTGACAGAAGTGGGTGCAGCACCTGTCCAGATGCACAGTGATTTTAATGGACTTATTTAAGGTCACAAAGTGAAGGAAGGAGCCCAGGAGATGCTCAGCAGAGTACTGGTGAATGTATTTAAATTGAATCAAACAGAAACCTGATCCGTGGAGAAATCTCCCCAGAGTTCTGTAAACTCAATTCTATTTCTTTGAGTGCCAGGACAGCTCACTCCTGTCCCCCCGCAGCTGTTCAGGGAGGGAGGTCTTCCCCAGGGACAGTCCCAGGTGAAATGAGGACTGGCTGTTTTTCCAGCCCGACCATAATGAAGGTTGGCTCTAACTCTTCCTGGCATTGCTGGAGTTTACACTATTCATTGCAATGGCCTTCTGGCTGCCAGAACCTCTTTACTGCCCAGTGATCTACTCAGCCAATAGTGAATCATCAGAGACGCACACAGACCTGTTCACCTCTCTGACTTAAAGACACACTGACTCAACCAGCCAAGAGGACTTTGTTCAGAGCAGAATGAAAATGGGGAAAACATCAGGCCAGAGAGTGCGAATCAAAACGCAAGTTCTTGAGATAGATGGAAATGGTTATAATAATAATAAAGGGAACAAAATATCTCAAGCTATTCATTTGGTCAACAACTTCCCTGATCATTTTACCCCTTTTTTATTGCTCTCGGACGTAGGTGGGCATAGCTGGAGTTGATGAGAACAGAGGACTTTAGAAATTCTATTACAATGCACAGAGCATGCCATCATGTCCTGCCAACTCTCTGTACTTCGGCTGCACTCAACGTCAAAACCCTAACCTCAGAAGGAATCTTGCATTCTTATGGCTTACCATCATCAAGTACATTAGTAATGGTACTTGCTTCAAGACACCTTGATATCACAAGGGGGAAAAAAGGAAAAATGATTGGTAGGTGACCTCTAGAAACAATCCTTGGCCTCAGGTGATCATTCGAGGGCCCAAGAGATCTTTAGGGATCACCCTTGGCCTCCTTAGATCAGTCTGTATATTTATACCTACAACAAACTTATTTAGCACAAATGTATTGAGTACCTACCATGTTCTCAATGCAAGATTATACAAGTCACACCGTGTGGGATTCTGGTTGTTTCATCTGTCAGATAAGGATAATACCCAACTCTCTGAGTGATAATTTAAAATACAATAAATTCAAAATACATGCCTCAGTTCCTGACACAAAATCAAGGCTTAATAGTCATTCCTTCAATTATGGCAGTACAAAGACAAATCTTCCCTCAAGGAACTCATGGTATAGACTGTGATTGAAATCATGGTATAGATTGTGCCTGAAATCACCCCAGTGTCCGGAAAATACTATAAACTGGATCTGAGCTACAGCTACTTGATCCTTCATGGGCTCTGTGAGCAGAACTGATTCAGAGCTAACCTTAATTCTCAGCATTCTGGGCTGAGAACCCCGTGGAGCTTTCTCCTACATGAATTCTAGATCCTAATTCTACCACCCTGTTTAGGTGTTAAACAAAAAAAAACTGTGGAATATTTTATAATTTAAGTTTAATGGATTAGTGAGTCCATCAGGAAGGTGTTGTCAAGTGATGATGAACATGAATAATATCTCTGGCCTGGGACACTTCATAATTTGTAGAAAGGATTCTTAATTACTAGCTTTAAAAGAGAGAGAGAAAGTCAGAGAGAGTAATGTTTCCTGGCCTGAGATGGTGTTACTAGAGGCAGTTACTGTAAGAAACAGGCCATTGACCCCTATATTGAGTCCTCACAGACAGAGCAAGTGAGTCACAGGAATCACCTGTCAGAGAAAAATCACTACCATCAACTTGTCCTTCCTGGGGTCTTGAATGGAATTTTAATCTTTACTCCTACTTAATTGGCTTTGTCAAAAACAACTGCCATTGCCTTCTCTCCCTCTCTCTCTTTTTAATTTTTCAGGTTGTATTTTAAATTTCTTTTAATGTTTATTCATATTTTGAGAGACAGAGCATGAGTGGGGGAGGGGCAGAGAGAAAGGGAGACAGAATCAGAAGAAGGCTCCAGGCTCTGAACTGACAGCACAGAGCCCAATGCAGGGCTCGAAATCACAGACCGTGAGATCATGACCTGAGCTGAAGTCAGGTGCTCAATCGACTGAGCCACCCAGGAGCCCCATTCAGGTTGTATTTTAATGTAAGACCCAGTGTGTGAAATTACTTGGAAAGTGAAGTCTGATGGAGAAGTATGGATAAAAACTAGTAAGAGTATTGGTCATTCCAGGCATTGGGTTGGGGAGCAAGGGTGCCAGAGGTGATGACTGCGAAAAGAGCAATTTGACCACCAGGTAGAATGTCCCTACTTTGTCCATTACTGTACCCAAGGCCTCATTTGTGTTTGTAAATGAGCCCATTACATTCTGCCCAATATTGGGCTTGTCACCTTCTACTACAATGAATGCTTGTTGAGTTTAAAAAACAAAACAACTATTCAACCTGGAGACATCTCAGAAGACCCCATCAAGTAGCTTTCAGATCAATGACCTACCAGTTGTCCTCAACCTCAGAAGAATAGATTGATTCAGTTATTAGCATATTCATGAAGTGAGAGTTTCCCCTCATGAATATATTAATGATATCTCCTTCTCGTCTTTTTTTTTTTTAAAGTAGCTTTCTTTTTTTTTTTTTTTTAATTTTTTTTTTCAACGTTTATTTATTTTTGGGACAGAGAGAGACAGAGCATGAACGGGGGAGGGGCAGAATCGGAAACAGGCTCTAGGCTCTGAGCCATCAGCCCAGAGCCTGACGCGGGGCTCGAACTCACGGACCGCGAGATAGTGACCTGGCTGAAGTCGGACGCTTAACCGACTGCGCCACCCAGGCGCCCCTCCTTCTCGTCTTTCAACAACTCCTTCTAGCTTAGGGATTTCTGTTCCCTTGTCATCCCACCTACGTTCCTCCCACCTGATCCCCCTTTGCGGCATCTTTTATCTCTTTGCTGGTATCTCTATATCTGTAAGGCAGAGTGTGTCTTTAGCGTAGAGTGGGTAAGGATGTTATTATGCCTTTCTCAGGAAAACACGGAAAAGGAGAGAGTAAATAATGTTTACCTTAAGACAATGTACATGAATCTTCAATGCAGCTATAAGTTTATTTTACTTTTTGTACTCAATCTCTTGCAAGAGTATTTGCTAATAGAGTATATTTCTCTAAGTTGAGTCTCACTTGAAGTGTTTTTCCATAGACTTCTATTATCTAAAGAAATTTGACAGTTCCAGGCAGTAACTTGACATCTTGAGAATTGAGCAAATATGCTCCCAAGAGCCACTCCTTTACCAAAAGAGGTATTAACAGAAATAGAGCAATAAAAGTCTTCCAGGAACGTATGCTTAGCATGTGCCTTTGTGATGACAGTCAGGAAGCATTTTCATTGAGTGAACTGGCTCTCAGTACATATTCCTGTATATACATGGTCTTTTCTGGGAATGGTCATAAAGTCTCAAAGTGTCTACTAGTTTATTTCTCTCTTCCAAGAGAAGCAACTTCACACCATTTTTTAATGCTTTGCAAAAACCATCTGCTTAGATTGAACTAACTCTATTATGTTGGCCATAATTGAGTGAATCAGGAATTAGTGTGTTATTTGAAAACCACCCAGTAAAAATGTTCCATATTGGATTATGACCCATTGGCCTGACTAGATCATCTCTGTTTAGAGAAGGTGAATATGGAAGAGGTGAATTAAATAGAATTTCTAGAGCCACTTCTCATACCAACAGAGCCAGTTACATTCTTACACTAACCTCCATTACTTGAGGTCACTAGGACACCTGATAGCACTAAATTCAAACAACCCTCATAATTAAGTCATTTTTTCAAAAAGCTCTAAAAATTGCCTAATATGAGTAAGTCACTATAATGGAGTATGGTAGACATCATCACTGATGATTTTCAGGGATCCCTGACACCTGGTGTTCACACCCTTATATAATCCCCTCCCTTTGAGTATTGATTGGGCTTCATGACTGATTTCTAATAAATAGAATAGAGACAGAAGTGATGGGACATATTTCCAAAGTTAGGCTATAAAAAGTCTGAAGCTTTCATCTTGCATTTTCTTTCAACTCATCTGCTCTAAGGAAAGCCACGTAGTGAACAGCCTTATAGAGGGACCCACATATGAGGAACTGATACCTCTTGCCAACAGCCACATGAATGAGCTTAGAACTAGATGTAGTCACATGTCAAATGACTATAGCCCAGTCTGATATCTTGATTGTAGCCTCCTGAGAGACTCTGAGCCAGAACCACCTGCTAGGCCACTCCCTAATTTCTGACCCTCAGAAACTGTGAAACAACGAAGGTTTGTCGTTTTAAGCTTCTATGTTTTGGACTAATTTGTTAGTCAACAATAGATATCATCTGCAGGGATATATTTATACGCGGGTTGGCAAACCAGAGCCTGTGGGCCACTGGGTGTTTTTGTAAATGAAGGTTAATTGGAACACAGTCATAGCCATTCATTGACACTTTGCCTGCGACTGATTTCACATTATAACAATAGTGTTGAGTGGTTGAGACAGACTGTATGGTCTGCAAAGGCTAAACTATTTACTATTTGCCTTTTGTAGAAAAAAACCTGCTAATCCCAGGACTTATAAAATGAATTTGATTTGAAATGACCAGACAATACCGATTTGGAAGTGGAACCCCAAGAAATGATCTAATTTCTTCTTTCGAAGACTAAGTAACTACCGTAAGACACAGGTGGTCTGCCTAGCATCATATAAGCAATAGCAAAGTTGAACAAGAGATCCAAGTTTCCTAGCTCCCATTCCAATGGTCCCTTCAATACACCATAATACCCTCCCTAAAATTAGCCACTATTTCAAAATAGCATATTGTTTTATCATGAGTTTCCTCTGTTACTTTATAAATCACTACAGGTCCCACTGCATAATTTCCTAACAGCACAGTAGCATTCACTAATGTGTCTCAAAGTCTTGGCAGATGACCTTATTACTTGATACATTTGAGCTAATTCAAATGCATATGAAAAAGGAAAAGGACAGATTATAGACAGACTCACGGAAAATTCAGTTTAATTTCATTACAGTTGACCCTTGAAATAACATGAGATTGAACTGCACGGTTCCATTTACATGCAGATTTTTTCAATAAATACACTGCAATACTGGAAAGGTATTTTCTCTTCCTTTTGATTTTCTTAATAACATTTTCTTTTCTCTAGCTTGTTTATTTTAAGAATACAGTGTCTAATACATATAACTTACCAAATGTGTGTTAATTGACTTATTGGTAAGATTTCCACTCAACAGTAAGCTATCAGTAGTTAAGTTTTTGAAGAGTCAAAAGTTACACATAGATTTTCAATAGGGGGGTGGTACCCTTAATCCCCAAGATGTTCAAGGATCAGCTATATTTTTATTCTTCCCAAGAGATTGTACAGTTGAAAGTGGTAAGCTAATGATATATATTTACTGTTGAAAATCTCCTGCTGGATTTATGTATAAAATCCTTTCATGAGAGAAAGCAAATGAACACTACCAATTTGACCTCCTATGTCCATAGGTCCACTGATAACCAAATACAGCATTCCAAATCCTTTTTAAAACCATGCTTCAGGAACTTACCAGCTAACTTATTCAGTTAAATTTGGCACCTAGGTCAAAACTCATGTACCTTCTCTGACACAGATAACAAAACTGTCACCTCTATACAGAAAACGTTGATCAGGGCACCTGGGTGGCTCAGTTGGTTAAGCATCCGACTCAAGCTCAGGTCATGATCTCGCGGTTCGTGGGTTTGAGTCCCGTGTTGGGCTCTGTGCTGACAGCTCGGAGCCGGAGACTGCTTCAGATTCTGTGTCTCCCTCTCTCTCTGCCCCTCCTCCACTTAGGCTCTGTCTCTCTCTGTCTCTCAAAAATTTATATTAAAAAAAATTTTTTTTAAAGAAAACGTTGATCTAAGTTAGTTTAAAACCTCTTTTGGGGGCGCCTGGGTGGCTCAGTCGGTTAAGCGTCCGACTTCAGCTCAGGTCATGATCTCACAGTCCGTGAGTTTGAGCCCCGCGTTGGGCTCTGTGCTGACAGCTCAGAGCCTGGAGCCTGTTTCGGATTCTGTGTCTCCCTCTCTCTCTGTCCCTCCCCTGCTCACACTCTGTCTCTCTCTCCTTCGAAAATAAATAAACATTAAAAAAAATTTAAAAAAAACCCTCTTTTTAAGACAATTAGTGACCAAGAGAACTTAACTACCATCTATTTAACACTAAGACAGCTACAAGACACACATGTGAAGGACAGAGCTATTGGTACAATGTACATGAGGGAGGATATGTGACCGTGGTCTTAATGTACATCAGGATCCAGGTTAACAGCTACTTTCTCCATAAACCTTTCCCTGATATACAACCATATGTCCTGGCTTACCTGGACAGTCCCAGGTGGTTTCTCTTATCCTGCCTTAATTATTAGTATACAAAGAAGGTATTTGTTGAATTAATGAATGCCTGAGATCAGAAATCTCTAATAGCCAAAACTATCCCTTATTCACCTGAGTAAATCTCACAGAGAAACAGTACTTAGATACTCAGGTATGATGTAGTGCATCATGCATACTTTACGAATACTGTTTGAATAAATGAATAAACAAATACATGAATGCTTATGATAAAATTTCTTGATTTCAGTGTTCAAATTTAGTCAGTATGTTCTTCACAACATACCCATTATAGATGGGTATACTGACAAAAGTTCACTCACTGAAATACCAATTAATTTATACCAAACAGCACAGCATGGGCCCCAAGGCAGAATTCTTTCTTATTTCCTGCACATTTGAGTGGTTGACTGAAATATGGTGAAATAGCCTTGTTAGGTTATTTGGGTGTGGTTAATAATAAACACGGGTCAACAGTGGCCCATCTCTGAAGATAGGGCATGGATCTGATGATATCTGAAGGTCCAGGTCACTCGTCTTGAAAAGCTGTTTTGGCAAAATAGGTCTCACAGTATGAACCATAAGCAGAGGCCACCAAATAGAGTCTATAGGATCCAAGGAGTACAAGGTTTCACTTGATACTAAAATATCTCAAGTTCTAAAATGGAGGAACTAAAGATAAGAGTCTACATAAGCTAGTACTCGTTGGCATCAGAAATATCTTGGGATTGTCTGTCATGACATAACTCACCCACAGTTCTTAAATTCTAGTTTGTGACCTAGCTCTCTGCAAACATCGTTTTCACTGCTCAAAAACTGTTATTTTTAAGTCTTAACCATCCATGAAAGGAAGAACTAGGAGAGCAGTTCAGATCTTCAGACAAGTCATCATAACCAATAAGATGTTCTCGCTAAGAAGGATTGCCTCTTCAGTATCCCATGGAGTTTACTTTGACTTGAAGTCTCTTCCACACTCCTGTGGAGTATACTCAGTGAACCCAACCATTGTCTTAAAACCCCATTTAGATACAATGTGAAGGGTTCTAGATGCCTGAGGAGGACCTTGCATGAAACTCGACAGAAAAAAAATTAAGAAACAAATGTAATCTCAAAGGATTTATTTCGTTTCTGGCCAGCCTTTGAAGTTTTCATATGTAGTAACAGAGCTCATTCGATAGGCTTCTGACCTAACATGAGCTCCTACTGTAGGATAGACAGTCTATGGCCCAGTTAATAGAGCTTCCATACCTCCAGGGAAATGGCTAAGGTAGACCCTCCACGTGGCAACTGAATATCTGCTCTTCATTTGACTCTCATTAAAACTTGATAAATTAAGAATTTCAAGAAAATTACAAAGAAAAGGACAAGGTGCCTCTCTACCCTAGCTGTTTCCTTCCTCCACTTGTCCTCTCTTTTCCTTCACCATCAACCTCTTTATCTCCCTAACCTCCTTCCTTGTCTCCCACCCTGGGTTGAGTTAATGATTTATTCACTCTTCAAAGCAGAAGAATGCCGCCCGTTCTGGAAAAATGATAGGGATTTCTTAGCCCATCCATCGTTGGAATTTTCCTTTATTTCCCAACCTCTTCTATAGCAACTGCAATGAGGCATGGGAACATGGTTCTTTTTGTTCTTTTAAACTTGGGACTTACATGCTGCTCTCAATGCCAACTGCAAAGAAAGAAGCTGCTTGGTCACCAAGCCAGCAGGCTCCCGGGGCACCCAGCCATGGACACCACAGGGTCAGCCCATTCTAATTTCCTGAGAGTCACATTACCCATAGTGACGGGCAGCTCTGGGCTTTATTCTTATTCTGAACTTTACTTCACATCTTCTTTTGATCATCCTTCTTATTTTTCTCCTCAGTATCATCTACTTTATTAATGATTTTATTTTTTTAATGTTTACTTTTGAGAGACAGCATGAGTGGGGAAGGGGCGGGGGCGGGGCGGAGACAGATGATCAGAAGCAGGCTCTGTGCTGACAGCAGAGAGCCCCAATGAGGGGCTCAAACTCAAGGACTATGAGATCATGACCTGAGCTGAAGTCAGACACTTAACCAACTGAGCCACCCAGGTGCCCCTATTAATGATTTTACTTTATGAAACCAATAGACCTGAGAAGCACATGGTCACCTAGGCAAGGAGTCTACTTAAGAATCTGTGATCTCAAATTTCTTCTTCTGAACTCCAAAATATAGTTTACAGGTTATGGAGTGAAGCAGAGGTATAGAATGAAATGGGAAAGTGAAATGAAGAGTTCTCTGCCTTCTGCCTAGCAGCTTGAGTAGTTAGGTGCAGTTGAAGAAACAACTGGGAGTAAGACAACCTCCCCTTGGGTTATTCAATCAATCAATTGGTTTTGTGACTTAAGGCAAGCTTCCTTATCCGTAACGTAACATAATGTAATGTAACATAACGTAAGTTGAACTAAATGACCTCCAAGATCGCTATGAGGTCCCATGACTCTGAATCCAAGTAGGCTCACATGTCTTTCAGAATCTACCTTGGTTGCTCCCCTTACAAATTCACAGCAGCTGTTTTCAGAGTCACTTTCTTTCACAACAATGCATGAAAGAAGGAGATGGGGGAGACTCCTAAGTCTCCTTCCCACTTCTGCAGATAAAGACTGAAAAGAAGCTACTATGAACAATCCCCACCTTTCTCAAGCCCCTAGTTGTCAGCAATCCCCTCCATTTCCTCCTTCATCATCAAGAAGATCGATGCTACTGGGAAAAAAAGGCCTCAAACCCTTCCTGCTTGCCAAAAACTCAGGTGTCTGTATCCACTCTACTGCCTTCCCTCCAGTCTCAGAGGATGTGTCCTTTCTTCAGTTCATATCTGCCACTGTAAGCCGGGCTCTGAATCTTTCCTCTCCTACCTTCACAGAGGGCTACTTACCCTCTTTCCTGTTCTTCAAAATTGTTCCAGGGTAAAATTAGTCCAACCATTCTCTAAAAGACGGAAACTGAGGTCATAAAATTACCTTTACTTGTGCTGAAGAGCAGTCGCAGGACTGATTCTTCAAGAAAGTATTAGATTTTTGCAGAAGGGCATTTCCTGGAAAGGCTGCTGATCACACGACACAGTTTTCTCTATATGTGGTGCCCAGGAGACATTTCTGTCCAGTATGGTTACCTGCCAGTTGTTCTCTTGAGCGGCTGTTTGTTTTCATCATATAAGTACAGTGAGCCATGTAGCCTATACTTTGTTACTTCTTGTACCAATTCTGGGAAGTTCAGAGCTAAATCTGTGCTCTAACTCTAGCATTCTAATATATGCACTCATACTAAAAATTCACCGCTGACTTTAACTTTTCTAATCTGTCCTCATTTTCTCTTTTTTTATCCACATGTTTCTTATTTTAAATTGTTGTATCATACGAAAATATAAATTACACATTAAATCCTATCTGCAGAAAGACCTGGTATAACTAACACCTAAACAAAAAGATAAACATTTCTTCCAGAGACCTCTTATTTAGAAATATGAATGCAAAATGCATAAGGATTTCTCTTGCCATGGAAGAAATAAAGTCTAAATGTATAAGGAAGCAAAACTAAGAAAAGTACTTGAATAAACGTTAGAAAAGAATTCCTTAGATTTGAGTTTTAGAGCTGACCATCATAAATTTTTGAAATCAGGTGATCCACATAAATTAAACACATAAATACGCTGTGACAACTCCCCCAAGAACTCTGAAGACAGGATAGACCACTATGGCACAGGCCATCTTCACTATGTGTCCTTTTCAAAACTACCTGTGATGGTACAAAAAAGGGGGGGGGGGGATGTGACTTTATCTATTTGCTGACCAAGGATCTACGATCACGCAGGAAGATCCCTGAATGGCAAAATTAGAGATGATGATTTTTCCCCATTATATTAAAACCTATGGAAGAGGCATAGACCAGACTACTGAAGAGTCAGATATAATTACAAAATGTATTTACCTGAAAGTATTATGTTCCACATGAAGTCAATCTGAATAAAATTGCCCTCCTAATATTAGACAGGGTGCCCCATAATGCTGCCCTATTTTCACAGTTAATGGTGAGGACATTGAACAAATGGCAATTACTATTATAGTTATTGTCCTAAATCTCCTTATACTATATGACAGATGCCAATTCTCTGTTGACCTTAATCCCCTGCCTAATATACTCTCCCTTCTGGTCTCTATTACCCATCTTTCAAGAACAACTTCAAATTCCATCTCTCCACCCTCCAATGAGTCCTTCCGGTTGGGAGGAGCTGAATATACAAATGATTCTTAGAATGATTTTTCTGGTGAGGGTGTACAGAGTTAATGTTGGGGCTAAAGAGGAGGAAGACCAAAAGTAGAAAGACAAATTGGTTAGTTACAGTAGCAACTCAGACTCGGGGCCAAAGATTATTAACGACAGCACTTGGCTTTGTTCGACTCAGGATTGCAATTCTATTCATGTATGTCTGTCTCTCCCACCTGAACTCTTTGAAGACAAGGATCATATCCCTTGTGCCCACGACTGTGTACAAAACATAGTAGTCATCCCATAAATATTTGTTAGAAACTGAATGAATTAATGAATAAGTAGACAAATGAACAGAATAAGCGAGAGGCAAAAGAAGACACTGTGACTTTTTAAACATTTCTTCATACTGGCTCCTTGATCAAGTAGGAGACATTACAAATCCGTACTTGATGATGAACAGGCTATTTTACCATCTTGCTCATCACCACTCTCCCCCCAAACTTTGGATGTGTTCCAGGTTGTTGATGTTCCTCATAAAACCTGCTGCCCAGAACTGAGCACAGGCTCCAGACAGAGCCTGATCAGAACTGTGTCTAGAGGGAGCATCTTTTCCAGCCATCAAGCGCTCTATCCCTTTTTAACGGAGTCCAAAATTGTTGGCATACTTTTCATGGCCACATCACACTTCTGCCTCATATGAAGCTTATGCTCATGATTATTTTCACATTGATTGCCGCAAACACAAGTATACACCAGCTTGGTTTATGCGGGGTTTTTTATATCCTAAAATCTAAATTCGTCCCTGTAAATGTTCATGATGTATTGAGCCCAGCATTTACTACTTTAACTTTTTGCTTGAAATAATTTTCAATCCCTAACTCTGTCATCGACCTAAATGCTATGACCCCACCTCCAGCTTTGTAGCATTCATTCTGTAGGTAATTCTTAGTACCTACTAAGTACTGAACACAGATGGTAGACAGAGGCCTTCCTGAACATAAATTGTGTTGAAAGCAAAGTAGAGAAAGATGCTCATTGTATTCAGCTTTGCATTTTTTGTACTTAGGTGAGAGAGAAGTCTAGGAGAGGAGTATGGATCAGGGTGATTAATGTCTTATGCTTTCTGTTTCACGATGACTTCTTTTTCTATATAAGGCATGACCTTGCCCCTGTAAGTTCCACACTGAGATGAATGATTCTTTCACATCTCTTTTTCAGTCTTCTGCCCAGTATCTCCTTGGGATTTCCACTATCTCTTCAAACTCACTGCTGAACCCAATGCAATGTCTCACCAAACAGTTAGGAGGTATTTTTAATTCATAAAGCACTTTCAACAGGTAGTATCTCATTTAAACTTCACAATATCCCTCTGAGGTAGACAGGACAATTAGGCACATCTCCATACCTTCTCCATTGATATCATTCCACTGCTCAAGGCCTCCTGCAACTTCCCACCTCATCAAAAGTAAAAGCTAAAATCCACACAATGGCCTAACAGGCCAGGTGACCTGTCTCCATCAACTAATCTCTGCTTAACTGATCCTACTCCAGCCACGGTAGCTCATTGCTGTTTCCCTCCATCTTCCAGATTCTATGTGGCTCACTCCATACTTAACTTGCGCTGTCTGTTCAAATATCATCTTTTCAGTAAGACCTTTCCTGGACACCTGTTATCCTGTTTCCGTAGCAAACATTCTCTGTTACCTTTATTCTGCTGAATCTCTCTCCACAGCACTTATCATTTGGCATATCAGGTATTCACTTGTTATTTGTAGACTGTCTTCTCACATTCAACTATAAGCTCCAGGAGGGAGGGGATTTTTTTCCTTCACCACAATATCCACAGTGCCCAAGACAGTGCCTGGGCTAGACTAGGTGCTCAATTAACATTTGCTGAGTATCAACAATATGAATATGAATATAAATGAACAGATGCTTAAATTATGTGACTAGGCTAGAGCTAGGGCTAAAACCCTAGCTCAGTTTTGCTCATTTCTAGTTTCTTATTTCTTTCCACTATGCCACAATAATTTCCATAATCTTTTTCAACCCGTTATCCTTGCCTGTGTAGACTACTACAGGAGCTTAGAGACTCACATTCCTGCCTCCAATCTCCCTGGATCATAACACTGATTCTGTATGTTACTTCCAGGTTAGTTTTCTGGAAAATTACTTCCATTTCTGATATAAGGAAATATCTGAAAACAACTACAACTTCTTCATAAAATGCAAAAATAGATTTTAAATGAATTACAAAGCTAAAAGGAAATTAAGTTATCTTCAGAGGCAACATATAAAGCAAAATAAGAATCTACAAAAGTAAACATTCTCTGAAGCCACTGGGTTCTCTGAGGCTCTGCCCATTCTTAATGCCTTTGAATTTCAGTTTGATGACCTTGTGAAAATCGTGGACAGGAAACAAAATTTAAGGTTTAGTCAAGGTGGGGAGTTTTATGGAAGAACCCCACACAAAGCCAAAACTCTCCAGGATTGTACCATCAGTAAAAACAGAGCGCAAAAAAAAAAAAAAAAAAAAAATTAAAGCCCACTTCGTCAAGGGAGACAGCAAGGAAACTTACATTGCCTGATCTTGACTGGATATGGATGCTGAAAATCTCCCCTGGGAAGTCACCACAGTCAAACCTCACAGGTTTGCAACGCAAATTCATAATACTCTATGGTCTTAAAAAACCTCATGCCAATCATAGAAATTTAGTTTTGTGTTAGTAGTGCCCAGACAATTGGTAGAAGTAAAAAAGAACAAGACAGATAAAGTTTTAAGGAACATAGGCTCCCAATAAAAAAATTGCAAACACAGGGGCACCTGGGTGGCTCCATTGGTTAAGCATCTGACTCTTGATTTTGGTTCGGGTCATGATATCACAGTTCGTGGATTCAAGCCCCCCACTGGGCTCTGTGCTGATAGTGCAGAGCCTGCTTGGGATTCTCTCCCTCTCCCTCTCTGCCCCTCCCCTGCTCTCTCGCTCTCTGTCTCAAAATAAATAAATAAACCTAAAAAAATCATAAACACAAAGGAAACAAGGCACCATGAACAAGAGCCAGCAGAAATAACAATCAGGCTAGCTGATATAAAATATAGAAGTATGCTTAATATGTTTTTAATTAACTATCTTATTTTGAGGTAATTGCATATTCACATGTACTTGTAAGAAACATTACAGTGTAATACTAAGCACCTGTCATCCAGTTCCTCCCAATGATGACATCTTACAAAACTGTAGTACAATATCACAACCAGGATATTGACATTGGTACAATCCACCAATCTTGTCCAGATTTCCCCACTTTTACTCACACTAATTTATGGGTGTGTTTAGTTTAATGCAATTTTATCACAGGTATAAATTCATGTATCTGTCACTTTAATAGGTTTTTAAAAATAAAAGAGAATGGGGCGCCTGGGTGGCGCAGTCGGTTAAGCGTCCGGCTTCAGCCAGGTCACGATCTCGCGGTCCGTGAGTTCAAGCCCCGCGTCGGGCTCTGGGCTGATGGCTCGGAGCCTGGAGCCTGTTTCCGATTCTGTGTCTCCCTCTCTCTCTGCCCCTCCCCCGTTCATGCTCTGTCTCTCTCTGTCCCAAAAATAAATAAACGTTGAAAAAAAAAAAATAAAAGAGAATATCCAAAGTATGAATAAGTAACAGAAACTGATTCCTAAAATGACTAGTCAGATATGAAAAAAAACTAAATAGAACTTACAAAGATAAAAAGCATACTAATAAAAATTAAAAATTTATTGGTAGGTTCTGAAAGCAAGTTAGCAAAACCTGAAGAAAGGGCCAATGGGGCAATAAATCAAAAATAGTTGCTAAACATGCAACATAGAGAGGCAAAGATGAACAACTGAAGAAGATGTTAAGGTGTAAGCCAATCTGACAATAAATTATATTTTAATAAATAAATAAATAAGTAAAAACAAAAAGAGATGTTAAGAGACATGAGTGAAAAAGAGTAATATATAATTCATAGGAAATCCAGAAGGAGATAATAGAAAAATTATTAAAAGGATGTATTTGAAGAAACATGACTAATAATTTTCCATAAATGATGCTGGCATGAATGCTTAAATTCAGAAATGATAATAAATCTCAAATGCAATAATAAAGAAAAATCTACATCAAATAACAGTGAAACATATCACAGTGCAGAACACTGAAGGCAAAGAAATGATCTCAGGAAGATATGGTGTGTGTCTATATATAGAGAGAGAAGTCCCAGATATATGTATATATACATATACACATAGTGGAATATTACAAAGCCATCAAAAAGAATGAAATCTTACCATTTGCAATGACATGGATGGAGCCACGATGTATAATGCTAAGTGAAATAAGTCAGAGAAAGACAAATACATTATGATTTCAGTCATGTGGAATTTAAGAAACAAAACAGATGAACATAGGGGAAAGGAAGAAAAAGTAATAAAATAAATAAAATAAAATAAAATAAAATAAAATAAAATAAAATAAGAGAGGCAAACCATAAGAGACTCTTAACTATAGAGAACAAACTGGGTTGCTGGAGGGGAGGTGGGGGGGAGGGATGGGCTAAATGGGTGATGGGTATTAAGGAGAGCGCTTGTTGTGATGAGCACTGCGTGTTATATGCAAGTGATGAATTACTTAATTCTACTCCTGAAACCAATACTACACTACATGCTAACTACCTTAAATTTAAATAAAATCTTGGGGCAAGGGGAAGAACATCCTAAGAGAAAAGGTAGAATAAATGTAAAAGAATGACAATTGAATAGCTAACTTTTCAACAGCAGTAATGGAAACCAGGAGACTCTGGTATAATAGCTTGGTGAGAGAAAACACATAGCCAATCTAAAATTACATACTTAGCAAAGCTATCTTTTAAGAAGTTTGGTAAAATAAAGGTATTTTCATAGAAATAAAAATTAAGAAAGCATATGACTAGCAAACATTTAATAAAGGAAATCCCAAAAACTGTCTCTCAGGGATGAGCCAAATGATCTCAGAAGGAAGATCTAAAATTCAAGAAGGATGGTAGCTATTAAAACAGATATATATTAAATAAGATGTTCATCTATCTATTGACCAGCTGATCAATGGATTAATAGATATCTCTATACACAACACGGGGCTCCCAATTGCTCACTGTTCAAATCCTTTAGCCCATCTAAGGGCTTCCCAATATCTTTTCCAATTGTCTCTCTTTCTTACTCTTCCCTAGGAAATTTCCCCTCCTTTCAAGACGTTCTTTTTATAGTGTTCAAAACAGGTTTGCATATGACTATCTATACACTGGTTCATATTTTTTTCCTTTGCCTTACAAACTCTTTCTCCTGCAGCTTACTAATCATGTTTTAAAGGATCCACCTCTTATATAACATCCTTCCTAAGAATAAGTACACAGTCATTTCCATTTCCTTTCCCTCATCTTTTCAAGTATACATTCTCCCAGACAAACACTATATAATTAAAATAAATAAATGTTTATTATACACTCACTATGAGCTACATACCTTGCTAGGCATGTAAGACCCATTCCTGACACACAATACAGAATGGTGGTTAATAACATAGACTCTGAAGTCAGAGTTCAATCCCTGTTCTGCCACTGCATAATGATAGTTATTTATCTAAATTTCAGTTTTCTTTATATAAAATGGAGGTAATAAAAATATCGACTACTGGGGAGCTATTGTGAGCACTGAATAAGATAATTCATACAAAGTGCTTTGTTCATTTGTGTGACAGATAGATGATTGATAGATAGATGACAGACATATATCACAGTAAGATATGTACATGCTACTATGAACTAGGTAGTTTACCTGGATTATCCTGACAAATTTAGTTTTGAATTCTAAATCACAAAATCCCGGAAAATAAAATTGGCATTAAACTTCTGTGGGAGTTACATTACTAGGAACACCAAGGTCTAAGATCTAAGGAAAAGGACAGTGCCAGAAATGACTGCAGGCATTTCATCTCCGAGAAGACAAAAAACTAGCTTGCTCTACCCAGATTGTTGGCACCAGTTGGGAGAGGACTGCTATCTTAGAACCCCGCTGTCCTGCTCTTTTGCCCACAAATTGCTTGAACTCAAGGCTGGCCAGGAACCTATGACTGCTGGCCTCCAATGTAAAGATGAGTTGGGCTAATTCACACTGACGGCTTCCAGCATTTGAACCAAGATACTGCAAAAGGCCAAGGCCAAGGGGCAATGGGATATGAATCCGAAGAGTTAATGAGATAAAGCAGAAGCCAAGACAAGCTGAATTTAGTTTTAAACTAAAGTTATAAGGGTACGGGAATTCTTAATAATCTAGCAAACTGCTATCAAGACATGAATGTTGCAAATGCACTAAGATTTAGAGAATCCTGCAGCCTCTACTCCTGAAACTGCCCCATCTCTGGGGGCCTTCGAGCTCCACTTCCAGCCCATATGCAATTGTATAACAAATCTTTATTTTTTATTTTTATTTTTTAGTTTACTTGGATGAGCCTCTCTGTTCCTTACAACCACAAAAGCCCAACTAAAATGTTTGGCAAGAATCTTGGCTAATCTGTGACATCATTTCAAACAGGCTTTATCTGATGGGAAGGCCCTGAACAGTGCTCCCCCCACCCTTTATTTAGAAAAGTGTAAACAGAGGGTGACTGCTATATCCCTTGTGAGGAATCTGTTCTTTATCTCAATCACTGTCTCCTGGCTAATATCTCAATCATCTTACTTCCTGCCTATTGTAGTTGACTTTTTCTCCAACCATCAAAATTTACTCCATGTTTCATACTTTCAGAGCCATCTGGGAGCTCTGCTAGTCAAGTAATGAGATAATGAATAAAATGGCTTACAGCCTTTCCCTCCTCAGCTAACATTTTCACACTTTCATGGGTATCTTTAGTTATTTTTACTTACTTCTGAATATGGCAATTCTACCAAAGTAATGAGACCAGTAAAAAGGATTATTCAACTGTGTATTCTGAATAACGTTTTTTCAACACAGAGTAGCATACTCTATTGTGCCCAAACCCTTGCCCGACACTGTCATTTCCCCCATGTCATTGATTTTTGATTTATATACTTGCTAATTCATTTTAAAAACACCAACTGAGTACTTTCAGTGTTACAAGAAGTATGAAAAAAGAGCCTAAGTCTTGTGCAAGAGAGGCAACAATGGGTAATTACAATATAGTATGATCAGTATGTACCTGGACAGGGGTTGGCAAACTTTTTCTGTAAAGGGCCAAATAGTAAATATTTTTTATTTTCTGGGCCACATAGTCTGTTGTAACTACACAACTCTGCCACATGAAAGCAGCCATGAACAACAGTAAACAACCAGATGGGGCTGCATTCCGAAAAAATCTCATTTACAGAAATAGGCAATAGACTAATTTGGCCCACAGGCCATAGTTTGGCAACCACCATTCCAAGGTAAGAACATTCTATCCAACAGTTATTTATTGAACACTCTTTGTCTAGTCCTTTTGCTATTCTATGTGCTAGGGTGAAACAGTAACCCAAACATACAAAAACCGCTTCTCTAATGGAACTTAGAGAAGTGGGGAAGATGGACATTAATCAAAACTATATATATGTGTGTATCTACATATATATATATACATACATACATATATATACATACATAAATATACACACATGTATATACACATATATATATGACTGTGCTTATTTATATATAAATATATATACACATATATTTATCACTAATACACACACATACATATGTATATATATATATATATATATACATGTGTGTATATATATATGTATCTATACATATGCTAGTGATAAAATCTAAAAAAAGAAATAAAATGAGAAAGACATCATGAGGAGTCAGAAGAGTGTGTGAAATTTTAGATGAGGTCAATGGGGGAGACTGCCTAGAAGGTGACTTTGAAAAAAGACTGGAAGGAAATAGGAAAACTAGCCATGTAGAGATCTAGAGAAAGAATGTTCTAGCAGAGTGAAAAGCCACTGAATAGCTCACGTGGTAGGAGTCTGTCTGTCAAGTCTAGGGACAATGAGAAAGCCTGTGTGGCTGGAATACAGTAAACAAGGGGAGCATGGTAGGCAATGAGGCCACAGAAGTAGCTAGCGACAGATCAGATAGGGCGCTGTAAGTCACAGTAGTGCTACTGGCTTGGACTCTGAATGAGCTGGGAAGCTGCTGGAGAATTCTAGGCAGAGGAATGTCTTGATCTGAGTTATACTAATAGGATTACTCTGGCTACTATGTTAAAAACAGACTGGGGGTGGGGGCGCCTGGGCGGCTCAGTTGGTTAAGCATCCAACTCCTAATTTTGACTTAGGTCACGATCTCACGGTTCATGAGATCGAGCCCCATGTCAGGCTCCGCGATGACAGTGTGGAGTCTGCTTGGGATTCTCTCTCTCTCTCTCTCTCTCTCTCTCTCTCTCTGCCCCTCCCCCACTTGTGCATGCATGCTCTCTAAATAAATAAAGAAATAAAGAAATAAAGAAATAAATAAATAAATAAATAAATAAATAAATAAATAAATATTTTAAAAAAAAACAGACTGGGATGGAGAAGCACGAAAAACATGGGTGAGACCAGTTAGGAGGCTACTGTAATAATACAGGTGAGAGACAATGGGGTCAGAGCAGAGTGGTGGCAGTAGGCGGAATGAGAAGTGATACAAACAACACAGCTCATTGCTATCTGAGGACAAAGGAATGGTCTCAAGAAGGAAGAAGTGAGATCTTAACTGAGACTTGAAGGATAAGTAGGCATCATCCAAGTGTCAAGCGAAGGAGCCCGATCCCTGTCTGCAGACAGAGCTCCTGATGAGAAGTGAGAGGCACATTGGGATTCAGGGAATTAATGAGTGAGAAGCTTCCTCCAGGGAGTGACACCCGATGAAACACATCCTCAGAAAAACCTCTGATGCTATCTGTTCCACCCTCTCCCCAACCTACCGCTCTGGGTCAAGGGGGAAGACCCACCAACAAGATTTAACTTTCCTCCAGTTACTAAAGTAACATCCAAACAGGGTTCCCAGAGAAACAGAGAAAGAAAACACATTTGTTGTACGTGTGCAGCCGTCATTCAGATTCCTAGGCATAAATTCTAGGAAGGGATTCCTAAGTGAAATCATCTGAGACAGGCTGGCATCTGACCACGTACCAGGGCCAGCGCCCCACTCCTAGGAAAATGCCCAAGTATCTTGAACAACTGAAGGTGGTTGCAGACTAGGGTCTCTCCTAAAAATTTTCTAAGAGGAAATATTTTTAACCCAGACATACCACATGGCTCTCTCACAAGTCTGTCTATTTGGCTAGGAAATAACCACAAAAACGAGAAAAACAACCTCTCCTCACTTACCTGGGGAGAAAAGTTCACTGATCCAGGTGAACAGAAAAACGATGGATTCCAGTTACCCTACAACAGGGTACCAGGTGGGACTATGGAGAAAGTGGCCCATAGGAGAACAAACAGGAGACATTTCTATTTGTCGGCAGACTTTTTAAGTTGACCTGTAAAGCTATTTTCTTGTTTCCTCCCTCCTATTCTCTTTGCTGGGAGTTGGAGTGGGAGAAGGTGAGACTCATCTCTTGAGAGCTTACACTGCTTTTGCATTTCGAAGGGGAGGGATTGAGAGGTTTCCTTGTTTTGTTTTAAACTTTCTCCTCCATTTCTTTTCTCTCTGTCCTCTTCTACCCCTTATGCTTATTTTCCGTGTGTGTGTGTGTGTGTGTGTGTGTGTGTGTGTGTTTGGCTCCAGGGAACTTTGAATCCCAACTTCAAAAGAAACCTATAATGAAGCCTGGCTGATGTTTAACAGACCCGCCACTGCAGGGGCCCAGCCCAACCACTCCTCTGGCTCCACAGCCACAGAGGGTGAGTGAACAGAGCACGGCTAATCCTGAGTATCCAAGTCTGTGCAGCGGCACCGATTCCTCCACCTGTTCCCTCTGATGGCACATGCATCTGCCCTCCTGTCCCCAGACACAAACTCTACCGTGTCCAAGGGCAGACGCCACGCTCGGCCGCGCCTGCAGGGCACCTCCCAGCCCACCCTCCCGAGGATCTTACAGAGGGAGGTGTGCCATGTTCTAGCACTGCCACGTGCAGCAGTTCTGCTCAAACCCCCCCAAGTGCCAAAACTCAGGGAATGAGGCAGAAAAGAGACAGTGAGTCACCAACACACAGAGACCTCAGCCCACCACAGGCTTCTGCAAACAAACGCACAGCAGCCTGTTATCTGCTTCAAAGCATGGTCAGGCGATGGGTGATTGCTCCCTTAAACTCTGCACAGCCATTTGTTTTTCTTTGTTTTTATTTTAGTATAGTTTTCTCCCTGTTATAATGGTATCATGAGATCTGACACACAGAATCCAAAATGGAGAGGCAAGCACGTTGTTGCACCCTTGACTGGATACTAAGCTCAATTCTGAAATGTAAAGGAGAGAGAGGGCAGGGGATGGAATGGGGGTTCAGCAGCAAAGAGCCTTTCATCTCTGAGACATAATTTTAGAGAGGAAAATAACAGAAACAAGTCATGACCAAAAAGAAGCTGAAGCTTGCAAAGGTCAGGGAAGCTCGAGTTTCCCTTAAGGCATAGAGATTCCCTTGGCTTGGCTTCCGAGGACACACCATAGGGAGTGACCCATGACATTTGTGATTTTATTAGGTGGGCTCTCCACCCCCTTTATTCCCTCAGCTCTTGTAGACGCTCTCCCAGGGTGGCTACTATGTACAAAGAGACATCTGGCCTGTGTAGCCTTCCTTACCCATTAGCCAAGTTCCTCTATCTTGATAATCTGTTCAGCTGGCTGGGTAACGTATCTATAATTCATATCTCCTTCTGACCAGCCCAAGTCTGATAAATACCCTCCCTTTGATAGGCCCATCTGGGTTACAGATGTTTGGATGCTGGATTCCTCAGGCTTTCTGCTCCTCTCAGAGCCTTTGGGAGAGGAACTCCTTTGGGCTAGATTTCTTGCGGAGGGTGGGTAAAGGGAGAACATTGAGTAGGACTTGAAAAATGAGGAGGATTGTTCATATGCCAATCATTGTCCATGCATGTTAGTAATCTATCTGTAGGTGTGTCCTCCACTATAGCATCTGTTGAAATTGGACCCCTTCAAAGTCACAGTATAATGGAGTTGTGAGCTTGAGCTCTGTGATTTAATTGTAATAATAGGATGCTATATATGAGTAATTTAGAGACAACCACCAACTCAACCAAGTCACAGACTCTTGTAGAAATCCAGAGCTCTACATCCCTATGAATCTGAAGTCCTTTCAAATGACCCAAGCAGGGGCGCCTGGGTGGCGCAGTCGGTTAAGCGTCCGGCTTCAGCCAGGTCACGATCTCGCGGTCCATGAGTTCGAGCCCCGCGTCAGGCTCTGGGCTGATGGCTCAGAGCTGATGGCTCAGAGCCTGGAGCCTGTTTCCGATTCTGTGTCTCCCTCTCTCTCTGCCCCTCCCCCGTTCATGCTCTGTCTCTCTCTGTCCCAAAAATAAATAAAAACGTTGAAAAAAAAATTAAAAAAAAAAAATGACCCAAGCAATATTTCTCACAGGAAAGCAGTCTGCACCCCATATTCTGCTTTTTTTTTTAAGTTTTATTTATTTCTTTTGAGAGAGACAGAGATAGCATGAGTGAAGAAGGGGCAGAGAGAGAGGGAGAGGGAGAATCCCAAGCAGGCTCCACACTGCCTGAGCAGAGCCCAATGCAGGGCTCAAACCCACGAAACTGCAAGATCATGACCTGAGCTGAAATCAAGAGTCAGATGCTTAACAGACTGAGCCACCCAGGCGCCCCTCCATATTCTGCTTTTAGTGCCTTGGCCTGCTTTTAATTTTGATAAAATTAAATCCAGGGAATTTTGACAAAATTACTAAAACTCTCCACTAAGTTGTTAGCACCTACTCTTTATATATTCTTTACATTTGTTCCTCTGCTTAGCTCATTGTGTCTGGCACATCACAGGACCTTGATTAATTGTTTTTCAAAACATGGTTCTTTCCAATAAGAGTCATGAAAGACACTCAATATTTTTAATAATAAAATTTAGCATAAGGAATACAAGGCAGAGGATAGAGGGAGGAAAAGTCTTTATGTGAAATAAACATAAGGGAGTTGGAAAAGAGAAGTTCTCCTCTCCACTGTGCAGATTTCTTCCTCCAAAAGAAGAAATTCAGAGCTAATTATCCTTTTTTAGATCATGATAAGTAAAGATCCAAAAGTGTGGTTCCTATTGTGAACAAGCACTAGACATTTGAGGAAATCTACCAGCATGAAAGACAGATATAAACTAAGGGGGGGGGGGAGCAGATAAAAGTTGACTACTGATGAATCAGATAGAGTGCACGGGGAAAAAAGAATCACAATAAATCTTATTTTTAGCCTCAGAAAAAAATTGCATCCTCAAAATAAAAATGGATTAAAATAGAAAGTCAAAGAATAAGAAGGTCTTAAAAATATGATTGCTAAAATAAAAAATTCAACAGAAGAGCTGGAAGATAAACTAAAGGAAATCTCCAAAAAAAAAAAAAAAGAACAAAAGAACAGTTACAACATATGAGAGAAAAAAGACAGAGAATAGATTCAGAAGATTCATCCTCAGGAGTTTCAAGGGGGAAAAAAGAGGACAGAGGAAACCGAATAAAGCAGTTTCAATGTAATAATTTGACAAAATTTGCCAGAGGTAAGGGCATAAGTGCCCAGATCAAAAAGACCACTGAGTGCTCAACTGAAGAAAAATTGTTTAAAATACCATAAAATCCCTCAAGTGACAAGGCTAAGATTCTAAACAACTTTAAAAGGAAACAATTCCACCTCTAAAAAGACACACCATTATGAAAAGAGAAGCAAGAGGCAGCTAATGAATTTTTTTTCAAAAACCTGAGAGGAAAGGTTTTCTGACCCAAAATTTTACCCCAAGGCAAACCTATTGATTTTGTGTAAAGGCAAAACAAAAACACTTCAAGAAATGTTCTTCAGAAAAAAGTTACCTAAAACATTCTTCCTTAGAAAGTTACTTAAGGATATTTTCCAGGAAAAGAAGATTGTAAGTTAAATGTCTGGTAAGGTAAGGTAATCGGGACATGGTGGCTCCAATCCAAAAAGCAGCAAAGGGCATTTCTGAGATGACAACTGTGTAGCAGACTTAGATAACTGGTCAAGATTGGAAGAGAGAGAAAAATAGAATAACCTAGAAGGAAGAGCTCCAGAAGAGTGTAAAAAAAAAAAAATTAGATAGATTAGTTGATAAGATAATTGAGACTATCAAAAATGATGGAAGGGTCACCTGGGTAGCTCAGTTGGTTAAGCGTCCAAATCTTGGTTTCCACTCAGGTCATGATCTGATGGTTTGTGGGTTCGAGCCCTGCATCGGTTTTTGAGCTGACTGCGTGGAGCCTGCTTGGGATTTTCTCTCTCTCCCTCTCTCTCTGCCCCTGACCTGCTCACTCACTCTCATTCCCTCTCACACAATAAATAAATAAACTTAAAAAATATTTTTAAAAATGATGGAAGGAAGAAAGGGAAAAAAAGAGAGACTCAACGGGTAGGGTGGTGGCGGGGGGGGGGGGGGGTGTGGTTGGGGAAGGAAGCTATGCCAGAAAGGAAATACAATAACAGAATCATAGTTTGTTCTACAGCAAAAGAAAGAAAAGAAAGAAAGAAAGAAAGAAAGAAAGAAAGAAAGAAAGAAAGAAAGAAAGAAAGAAAAGAAAGAAAAGAAAGAAAAAGAAAGAAATCATAGCCATGATGTTGTAAATATATATAACTGATTCAACTAAAGACAGTGAAAGAACTATATTGGAAATATGGAGGGGAGAAGAAGGAGACAATATAAGAGTCAAAGTCTCCTCTTTATCGTAAGAGAAAGCTAATGCACAATGTTTAAAGCCAATGAATCAAGTAATATAAATACAATATTTGGAGGTACGGAGGTAAGTACCAAAAGAGAAAGGTAAAATAATCAAATATGGGAGCAAGGCTAGAGGGGAGAGAAAGATGGGAAAAATTAGGCAGGGGGCTGTCATCCCTATGTTTTCCAGTACAATTTGGTTTTGTACCCATGAGCATGTATTACTTTGATTTAAATATTTTTAACTATCAAAAAGGCACAAACAGTTCCTTTTATTCCACAAAGTGAATTTTGCATGTCGGGATAAGGAGGTCTGAAACATGTCTGGGTCTAGAGCTAGAAAGAGATCAGTTGCCATGGCAACTCTGCAGCAGTAAGGGGAATACGTTATAAACACCTAGTTAAGGGTAGTGGCTGTAGGTGTTCAGAGACATAAAGGGACACTCAAGAATGATGTCCGGTACCTGGAATAACGCTCTCAGTCATGACAGTGGGTTGCTGTAATCAGTGAGTGAGGAGGAAAAATGAGAACAAGCCAGATTTCTCCGTCTCTCCAGAGAGTTGGAAACCACTGTCATTAGTGAGGTTTAGCTTCTGCTTAAGGTTATCAAAATCTAAAAACCAAACCCAAACAGAATCTTTCTTATGTGAGTATTTCTGGGAATGTGATCAATTCCTCTTATTATTACTATATAAACAAAGGCTTCCCATCTGTCAGGTCTAATTATGACAATAATAACTAATGTTAGATTAGGACAGTTTTTTAACACTGAAAACTTCAGTCACCAAAGCACTTCTCTATCCCTGATTTCATCTGACTCACCAAATAGCCCGAGGATATAGGTAAGGCAAAGTATCACTGCAATCATGCTCTTTTTTACGGACAAGACATCGGAGTTTCAGAAAGTGACTTGCACAGTTTATATAGCTAGCGGAGCAAGGGCTCTAGAATTCAACTGTGTCCCGATTCTGAATTTTATACTCAATATTTGATATCACATGCCTCAACTACAAGCCGACCTACTAATCGGTGTTAACTGACTGCCCCCACACAGGGCTACCATGAATTACTCTGCAAATCGTGGCCAACAAACACAAAGGCAGCCATTCAGGTATTGGGTGGGAGCTGAGACCCACTCTTCCCACCTTTCACCAACACTACACCCTAGTTCAGATGTGAGCCTTTTCATAATTTGTACAAAGGTACCAGTTATGTAATGAGGAAGCCCTGCCCACATACACCAATTAACAAGTTTACCACCTCCCTCCCTCCTTTCTTACCTCCCTGTAACACTCACCAACCCCTGCATTGACCATCAAATGGAAATCCTCATATTGACTTCTGTCTCACAACAGAAGACACATCAAATCCATTAATTCATTAAAATAAACATGAGACAAACAACTGTATGTCAGGGCTGTTCTAGGCACGAGGTCTGTAGTGGTTAACAAGGGCCCTGATCTCACGGAGCTGATATTTCAAGCAAAGGAGAGACAAACTAACATAAGAAAAGCATAAGAAGGGATGAGTGTGACATACAGAATTAAATTAGTTGACATAATAGTGACTGAACAGCTTACTTAAATGAGGGGAAATCAGGAAAGTCCTCTCCAGGAGGTGCCATTTAAGTCGATACTGAAATGACAAGAGAAAATCCACCCAAGGAAGATCAGGGGAAAGAGGATTCCAAGAAAGTGAAAAGCCCTGGGGCGAAAACAAGCTTGATCCATTCAGCAGGCACGGGAGAGAGTCAGGGTGGCTGTGCAGTGAGGATGGTGAGTGTGGCTGGGGGAAGAAGCTAGGCGAGTAGGCAGGGGTCAGGTTGTAGCAGAGCCCGTGAGCCAGGTGGGGAATCCGGATCCTATTCTAAGTAGAGTGGGGACAAAGAAATTAAGAAGGGGAGTAATGGGTTCCGATCCACCTTTCACAAAGGCTCTTTCTGGATGTTGTGTGGGGAATGGAATCTGATGGGGAACAGAGGAAGACTGTGGTCGCCTTAAGGAGACGTGGGGTTGGTTGTGGGGTGTCTCGTGGCCCTGAGGCTGCTCAACTGTTCAAGCTGCACCAGAGACTACACGCACATGAGACCTCTTCCCGGATCTCTGTTACTCTCTTGGGAGCCTAAGACTACAGGAAGAACGATCGTGGATGGTTGGTGCTGACTGGTGTCTACCGAAGTTTACCTTATTCACTCTCTGCTGATCCCCTCGCTTCCTCGGGTAGACTAAGTTGTTTGGCTTTCCTGTGCCTCAAGCAGCTGGTGTGTACACCTTCGGGCACACTTTACACCATGCACATGTCGTCTGCTCCACAGAAAACGAGTTCTGGGAGGGCTGTCGGTTGTCCTCGCCATCCTTGTGTCCCTAATTACCTGACACCTAGTACTTCACAAAAACGCAATCATTAATGTCCGGTGGGACGTGTAATGCGAGAAATGCATCCCACGAGCAGGACACCCCAAGCCCCAGTCCCTTACCTCTTGGGTGAGTCGGGGTCGAAGCAGGTCTTGTGCACATCAGCCACCTCGGGGTCGCAGCAGTCCCCGTCGTCAAAGTCATTCAGCATGTTGTTGCACTCCACGTGGCAGAGCCCGTCCCTGCGGTTCCAGGAGTAGCACCGGCCATGCAGGCGGCAGTCGCCCCCGTCATAGCCTGTGAGTGGGTGCTCACACTCAGGGTCACAGTGGTCATTGCCAATCTTGCTGGGCTCGCAGTTCACAAGCACAACCCGGTGGCGCAGGGTGGAGTTGTGGACCTGGTGGACGCTCAGCTGCCAGCTGATGTTGTAGCGGCTGAAGGCATGGTTCAGCGCCTTGTGCTGCCGGCTGATCTGCTCCTCGCTCACGGTGGGGTTCAGGCCCTCATCGTCACAGATGTTTACCACTCGGTAGCGGATCACCTTCTCTCCCTGGAGGGGCCGGTGCCCGTTGTAGTGGGAGATCAGCTCCACGTTGTCGCAAGCCGTCCGTCCACAGAGTGGGGGCTTCAGAGGTGACACAATTTCAGGCTCAGGCTCAAAGCCATGCAGAACCTCACGCCGTGGGAACTCCCCATCTCTAAAGGGGACCCACTGTTCTTCCAAGGGCTCAAAACTGGCTGTCAGGAGGAGGGAGGCCAATTCTTCCACTCCAGCTGGACGCTGAGGACTGTGCCGGAGATGGCTTTGCGGGAGGGCGGTCGACCAGAAGACCAGGGTGCCCAGGTGTCCACGAAAATAGCGGCCGTCCTCAGAGCTATCCCCCCCCAGAAGCAAAGAGCGACAGGATGCCATGAAGGGGCTGTTCAGGGGACCAGATTGCTCTGGGCTACTGGCCACCCGAGTGCCATCCACATACAGAGCCATACGATGTCCATCATAGGTGGCTGCCACGTGTGTCCATGTGCCTGGTTGGTAGCGACTGTTGCCAGTCACAATGGTGGCTTTCTTCACACGGTCGGTGCGAAGGGAGAAGAAGAAGCGAGCGTCTCGCCTTCCTATGTCCTTCCCTGAGCGGATCCCTAGGGCCCAGCCCTTGTCACTGACAGTGTGGGAGCAGTTATCAAACACACCTGGGAAAGAAGGAAGAATCGGGGGGAGAAATACCAGATACAAAGGGGATGGAGAAAGGGAGAAGAAAACCCATATAAATAGCAAGAATGTAGGTTTTTAGGGGGAAAAAAATAAGTGATACAGATTCCCCACCTGAGATGCCTATCCAGTAACCCAGAGCAGGCCATTCTGGCAACTTCGATCCCCAGAAGGAATCTGACTTGAGATTTGATCCAATTTAACTCATTCTGGTATTTTTCAGTCATCAGAATAGAAGCGAAAAAGACGATGTCTAATGCAAGTGATAAATGTGCTCTAGAATTTGTCACAAATGTTCCTCGTGCTGAGTCCACATCTTCCCCCCACTTCCTCAGAAGCCACAGGGTGGGGGCAGTCACAGTTCCTAGGAAAAATGGTCATCTCCCACTCCCTCAAAAGGTCCTTTGTTCTCATTTGAATATTGAAATCATGATTCCCACAGGGGACAGGAAGGAGTTGGTGAACCGGGAAGTCTCTCATAGAACACTGTAACAGACATCATTCCTAGCCCACCATCCCCTCTAGTGCAAGGACACCCATCCACAGTGAACAACTGTTCCCCAGCTTCTGCACTGCCCTGCAGTCCCAGACCGAAAAGAATAGTCAAGGCAGTTATAAGAATGATTGTTCTATAACTGGTGATGCCTACCACAGTACAGAAGTGAAACTCTACAGGATAAATGAAGCTGAAGTTCCACACCACACACTACTTGACCGCCTTACTTACTGAATAAACAAAGAGGGGGATGCTTGGAGACAGCTAGATCGTCAATGTGTTGGAAGCAGGAAAAAGGAGTCAGATAGAACACAACCACATATAAAAGAGGAATCCCGAAGGCAATTTGGACGCCTTGAATATTCCCAGCAACCCATCTGCAGTTACGAACCCACCATCCCTTCCCAGCACCTCTTCTACTACTAGTATGTAGGTAGAGTCTTGGGAGCAAACTTTACTTGTAAGTTACACAGAGGCAGTATATTCACGTAAGAAATGCTTAACAAACATTTCTTTAAATAATGACTAAATGAGGGGCGCCTGGGTGGCTCAGTTGGTTCAGCATCTGACTTCAGTTCAGGTCATGATCTCTCAGTTCATGAGTTCAAGCCCCGCATCAGGCTCTGTGCTGACAGCTCAGAGTCTGGAGCTTACTTTGGATTCTGTGTCTCCTGATCTCTCTGCCCCAACCTCTGCTTGTGTTCTCTCTCTCTCTCAAAAATAAATACGCATTCAAAAAAAAGTGTTTAAAAAAATGAATAAATGATGAAGAAGTCTGCTAGCCTTTGGATCACATATCTGAAGCTAACAGCACAAGTTGTTCTCCCCCAACCTGGTTATAAGAATTGCATTTCTTACCCTGAGCTCCTATACAATCCAACCCAAACAGTAGTTCTCTATGGAGAGTCAGGACTTAAAAGCCATGAGGCCTCCTGTTCTGATTCCAGTCAAGTGTTTGTAAAAGTCGCTACTTTTTCATAAATGCTAGAAAATTTTTTCTTCTGTCTCTAGTATAAATCAGTAACTTGTGATCTAAAAAAATAAAATAGAATAAAATAAAAATAAATAAAAATACCAAGACAGGGTCAGAGTGGCTCAGATGGTTGAGCGTCTGACTTCAGCTCAGGTCGTGATCTCACAGTCCGTGAGTTCAAGCCTTGCATTGGGCTCTGTGCTGACAGCTCGGAGCCTGGAGCCTGCTTCGGATTCTGGGTCTCCCTCTCTTTCTGCCCCTCCCTTGCCCCCCCCCTCAAAAACAAACATTTAAAAATTAATAAAAATAATAAAAATAAAAATAAACAAGACATTCTTTTTAACAAAAGCAACGCTAACGGTTAGACTTTGAAGTCCTGGTGAGGACTAGGTATAATGCAATCATGATGTTCCAGTTTTATTCATTGAGGAGGGTGTTGTTTTCACACTGAGGTCTGTCTGGTAAAGGAGCATAAGAGCTCCTACATTAACAGATTCTTGTATGGGGTAAACTTTCAACAGGGCAGACAAATCTAATGAGGTCAATAGTAAGCTCCCTGCTTCAGAGTTTCAATTTGGTTAACTTATTTTGATAAGTACATTTAGCCTTAATTATGTCCATCTGCTGACCTATGAACAAATGTACTACAATACTTAATATTTAACATCAGGACCATAGAGTTACTAATCTCTCGACTAGCAAATATCTGCTGGCTTTTAAGAGGAAGAATTGGAGAGGCTATTTCATATTTGTTACACATAAATAGATGTGTCTACAGATCTTTCCTGACTTATGACGGAGTTACTTCGTTATCAACTAATCCTAAGTTGAAAATGCATTTAATGTACCTGCCCTACTGAACATCACAGCTTAGCCTAGCCTCGCCCCCACATCTCAGGCCTCACCTACGTTAGCTACACTTGAGCAAAATCATCTAACACAATGACTATTTTACAATAGAGTGTCAAATACCTCGTGTAACTTATTGAATACCGCACTGCCAGTGAAACACAGAATGGTCATATGAATACAGACTGGCTGGAAGAGTATTAGCTGTTTACCCTTGTGAGCATGTGGCTCACTGGAGCCACATCCCTGCCACCCAGCATCACGAGATAGTATTGGACCATCTACTGTCAGCCCGAGAAAAGCTCCAAATTCAGTATTCAAAAAGTACAGTTGCTACTGAATGTGTGTCACTTTCACAACATCATAAAGTCAAAGAATCATAAGTTGAGGGGTGCCTGGGCAGCTCAGGTGGTTAAGCTTTCGACTCTTTATCTCAGCTCAGGTCGTGATCTCATGGTTCATGACTTAGAGCCCTGTGTTGGGGCTGTCGGCCCAGAGCCTGCCTGGGACTCTGTCTCTCCCTCTCTCTGCCCTTCCCTTGCTCTCTCTCTTTCTCTCTCAAAATAAATAAATAAACTTAAAAAAAAATCATAAGTTGAACCAATATAAGTCAAGGTCTGTCTATATGTGAGTTGAGGTATAAATTATTAGGCTTCATATATAAATTAACAGATAATTTATATTTGGCATCTAGTTGCAATTTTGAACACTTTTGTTTACTGTTCTTAGAACTTCCATTTTAGCATCAATAAAATAATTGTTTCTACTTATTTATCTCATAGGAAGCTATAAAATTATTAAGTGTGTCTAAAATGATATTTCTAACTTCTTGAGAATGACACAAAAGATGTAATTTTGTCATACTAGTCTAGATCTGATTAATCCAAGTGTTAGTAATTATATTAGAAAAGATTTATTCAACAAAAGCACTAAAATAGTCATTTTAGTTGGGAGCTGTAGCGAATATGATGCAAGTATTACTTTTTAAATGATTACCAAAGTAATTATCCTTTGCTCTCTAATTTAGTAAGATGTCCAAGTAGCGTATGAGAAATCTCACTCAGTGCTTAGATGACTGCATTTTATTTTTATTTTATTTTTCCTTTTACTTTTTAATGTTTACTTATTTTGAGAGACACAGAGAGAGAGAGCATGAGTAGGGGAGGGGCCAAGAGAGAGAGGGAAACACAGAATCCGAAGCGGGCTCCAGACTCCAAGGTGTCAGCACAGAGCCCGACGCGGGGCTCGAACTCACGAACCGCAAGCTGACGTTGGATGCTTAACTGACTGAGCCCCCCAGGAGCCCTTGGATTAGTGTCCTTCCAAGAAGCAGAAGAGAGCTAGCCCCCTGCCACGTGAGGACACAAGGAAGGGTCACCTGCAAACCACTTAGAGGATTTTACCAGACACTGAATCTGCTGGCGTCATGATTTTACACTTGCCAGCCGCCAGAACCGTGAGAAAAAAAATTGCTTTTCTTTAAGCCACCTAGTCGATGGTGTATCTGTTCCAGCAACCCAAACTAAGACACCAATGTTATCAGCCATAGCTGCGGATCAGAACCACATGTGAAACTTTTACAGATACAGGTTCTTGCAAACCTATGCTGACAGCTTCTGCTACCCAACGTATTTACAAAAGAAGCCCGTCTTCTCACTGCTGCCTCATGTATGGAAATGCAGAAGACAGAAGTTGGGATTGGAAAGACGGTTATCAATGGTAAGTTAAATCAGACATGAAAGCGGAAAGCTCGTCTGAAACTGCTTTAAGCCATTTATTTAAGAATCGCATGTGATCAGGCGTTTTGGTACAACCTGTGCAACCATCGTACATACTTGCTCATTAATTCAGCAAACGAATGGAATGAGAGGCAGCTAAAAGAAATAAGGGCTTGTTAGGAATAGTGCACAGATATGATACTGACAGCGACCGTGGCTAATTGATTGTCGAGGAACTGATAATTAATTGGGGCTTTTTATTATCGTAATAAAACTCATATTTAAGACTACTGAAATGAAAATAAATATCCCCCACTCCCAGTGAAAGATCTATTACTCCAAAAGAAGAAACTGTGGCACTGTGGCTAACGTCTCCCTGATAATCACTGCCATCAGCCCCAACTTCTTTCATAAAATCTTGAGTCCATCCTTGTGAGGATTTTCAAAATTCCCAGGGCCAAAGTAAGCAAATATTTCTATCCTCCCACATTGTCTATAGTCCATACTAGTAATCATCCCTTCCTCCAATGTAGAGGACATGGATAGAAAAGTATGATTCTCTTATCTCTTGGGACTGAATAAACCAGTACAGTTAGGCTGAAATTGAAGCCTCTGCTCAAACACAGACGTAACCCCACCTCTGAATCTGTAACTTGAAGCTCCATGCTTCAGCCCTAGCTGGTGGGGAGAGGATCGTCTTGGTCACTTGAAGGACCGTCACCCTATTAAACCACACTGGATTCGCATTTCATCTCACTGTCTTGCTCCTTGTGGAAAATGAAATTTCACTTGGAATTAGTCATTTCTGTTCATCAAACATTTACTGACCATCCCATTCATGCCAGACATAGCAACTCATTTCAGCTTTGGAAGAAAAAGCAGTCTTTGCCCTTGAGGATTTATAGTCTCATGGGTGATTGGAAATATTATGAGGTGACTTCAACCTATCAGGACTTAAGATCAAGGAATACATAGGTGAGTGAAGACAGAGCCTGATCTCATACAGTCCAGTCTCCTAAGGGGAGAAGACTGATACCTGCTCTTGAAGAGTGGGGAAGAGTTGGCCAGGAAAAAGAATTATGGATCACTCTACACAGTGGGGACAGCAAGATGGAAGGCACCAGGGGTGGAAACAGGTCAAAGCAGGTCGTGCATAACACAGTAAGGGCCTTGGACTGAGGAAGTTAGGGACTAGCTGAAGATTTCCCTACTGCTGCCAAATGCCTCTGATATCCCGAGAGCACACAGAGGAGAGGCAGCATGAAACACCCCATGGCTGGCCTTGCCCTGCACACTTGGTCCCACTGCAGTTAAGGAACTTTCCAAAGCTTGCAGATGGACAACTGTCGCACAAGAAATACATGAACGCTACAAGAGTTCCGTGTAGTCAGTCTGCCCACGCACTTGCTCAGGAGATATTTATGAACCAGTAATAGCTGCCGATCTCAGTATTTGTGCTGGGGATTTCTAGTGATCAAATGGTTATTTGACATCATGGAGCATTTGGTACAGTGCGAGAGATAAGCCTTAAATAAGGAACTACAGTGAGATATGCTGACGGTTAGTATAGTCATGTGAACAGCAAAAGAACCTCTTTATTAAAATATGGAGATGATATGGCAGAAATTCTCCCTGAAGTTATTAAATGGCAGCTTTCCAGCACTGACCCACCTTGTTAATAATTTGATTGTATCCAAATCTGCCTAATGAAACTAGGGGTACTCTGTTCACAGTCGGATTGTTTGAAAAGGTTAGGGAGACCTAAAGCCAAGGAACTCCAAGATGGAAGTTCAGACGTTCCCAGAGCGAAGGTCATGACCATTCACCCAGAAGCATTTACTGTAAAATTCCTTATATCAAATATCCACTTCAGCTGAGTCTTCTAAATTGGGATGCGGTGTTCTTTTTGTGTTTTTTCTCTTACTTCTTAGCATGTAAAGATATCTCCCATTTGGGGCACATGGGTGGGTCCGGCAGTTAAGCATCCCGACTCTTGACTTCAGCTCAGGTCACGATCTCACGGTTTGTGAGGTCAAGCCCCACTTCGGACTCTGCGCTGACAGGGTGGAGCCTGCTCGGGATTCTCTCTCTCTCCCTCTCTCTCTCTCAAAATAAATAAGTAAACATTTAAAAAAAAAGGTAACTCCGATTTATATTTGAGCTTTCCAAAGCAATCTGGTGTAACTATCATTCAAACGGTAAAGCCGTCTTATGAGCTTGGCAGGATAATGGTCACCTCATTGTATAGATGAAGATACCGAGGCTCTGAGAAGTCGGGTGTCAGGCTGGGTGCAGAGAACACACTAGAGCTGAGGTGTCGTGGTCTTGTATTGCTTTCCTTTTCAGTGTGTCCTGTCAGTTCTGGTGAGTCCGTGTGAGCCAGCTCCACCACGGTAAAGACCGACAAGGAAAAAAGACACAAGCTGCCAAGTGTCTCCTTCTCCCTCTGACTAGTAAAGTAGATGTGTGTGCTTTGCTGGTGATCTGATCTTCTTATCACTTAAAAGGAGGAAATGTCACTTCAAGATGTACTATGAAGCCACAGTAATCAAGACAGTGTGGTATTAGTGAAAGAGTAGACCTACAGATCATTGAAACAAGACAGGAAGCCCAGAAATACACCCACATAAATTGAGTCAACTGATCTTTGACCAGGAGCAAAAGCAATACAAGAGAGCAAAGACAGTCTCTTCGACAAACAGTGCTGGATCAATGAGTCCACATGCAAAAATATAAAGCTAGACACAGACCTTAGAGTCTTTACCAAAATTAACTCAAAACGGATCATAGACCGACACGCAAAATGTAAAACTATAAAAATCCTGGATGATAACAGGAGAAAACCTAGACGACCTTGGATTTGGTGATGACTTTTTTAGCTGCAACACCAAAACATGACCCACGAAAGAAATAGTTTACCAGCAAGACTCGATTAAAAATAAATATAAAAACTATTGCACTGCTAAAGACAGTATCAAACCAACGAGAAAACAAGTCACAGGCTGGGAAAGAATACTTGCAAAGGTCACATCTGATAAAGGACTCTGCTCCAGGACACACAAAGAACTTGTAAAGCTTAACAGTAATGACAGAAACAACCAATTTCAAAGTGGGCCAAAGATCATAAGAGATAACTCACCAAAGACCTACAAATGGTAAACAGGCATATGGAAAGACACTCCACATCATCTGTCATCAGGGAAAGCCACGAGATAACACCACACACGTCGTAGAAGAGCCGAAATCCAGAACACGGACACCAAATGCTAGGAACATCTGGAACAACAGGAACTCTCCTACGTTGCTGGTGAAAATGCAAAATGGCACAGCTGCTTTGGAGGACAGTTTGGTGGCTTCTTGAAAAATTAAACAGGGGCGCCTGGGTGGCTCAGTCGGTTAAGTGTCTGACTTCGGCTCAGGTCATGATCTCGTGGTTCAGGAGTTCGAGCCCCACGTCAGGCTCTGTGCTGACAGCTCAGAGCCTGGAGCCTGCTTCTGATTCTGTGTCTCTCTCTCTGACCCTGCCCCCATTCATGCTCTGTCTCTCTCTGTCTCAAAAGTAAATAAACGTTAAAAAAAATTAAAAAAAAAAAAGAAAAATTAAACATATTCTTATCATATGATCAAGAAATCACACTCTTTGATATTTACCCAAAGGAACTGAAAACTCTGTTCACACAAAAACCTGCACACAGATGTTTGGAGCAGCTTTATTCATAATTGCCAAATCTTGAGAGCAACCAAGATGTCCTTGAGTAGGTAAGTAGATAAATTAACTGTGGTGTAGACAGACAATGGGATGTTATTCAGCACTAAAAAGAAATGAGCTACCTAGCCATGAAGAAAAAAAAAAAAAAAAAAAAAACATGGAGGAAGCATAAATGCATATTACAAAGTCAAAGAAGCCAATCTAATGATCTATATACAGCATGATTCCAACTACATGACATTCTGGAAAAGGCAAAACTATGAAGACATTAAAAAGATCAGTGATTGCCAGGGGTGAGGGGAGACACATGAACGGGCAGAGTGGAGAAGATTTTTAGGGCAATGAAGATAATCTGTGTGATGTTATCATGATGGATATATGTCATTTTACTTGGTCCAAACCCAAAGAATTTGCAATACAAAGGGTGACCCTTAAGTAAACTCTGGACTGGTGATGATGCTGTGTCAATATAGGTTCATTCTTGGTAAAAAAATAAAATGTACCATGCTGTACCATGCTGGTGAGTGACATCAATCATGGCAAAGCCCATGCATGGTCAGGGCGGAAGACATATGGGAAATCTCTGTATCTTCCTCTAAAATTTTATCGTATACCTAAAACTTCTAAAAATATTAAGTCTTAAAAAAAATAAAGGATAAATGTTGCCTCCACTTTGGATTTTGAGCCTTAAAATGCCTATCCACTTTAAGCATCCAGTAACCAACTGTGCCAGTTCAGCACAATTTGTCCACCTCAGATCTGCTGTTCAGCCCTTTTGACCACAAAGGGGATCACAGAGCTGTCTGCAAGCTTGTGTACACGTTCTCAGGAGGGACACCAGACCCGCTTTCTTAACTCCATCAGGTAGGAGCAAGATGGACTTTGATTCAAAAGAAAAATGACCAAATCCCCATTTAACAGGCCTCTCTCTTCTCGGCCTAGCAGAGAGGAGGCTGATAAGACCAACCCAATCTAAGCCAACACACTATACATGGTACAACTCTGAACTTGTGCAACACTGAGATTTTACAAGTTTGGATGTATATGTGATAAAAGCAAACATGTTATAACTGGTGTTTATTCATCAAAGTCACATTCTTGGGAGGAACAGAGGGACCAAGTCGTTCAGCATGATTTATGAAATCACTCAACACCAGACTGAACTAGGATAGCCCACGGGTCGGAAAAATGAGATTGAATGATGTAACTTGAAAAATGGTGGTGGTACTGAGGCCAAACATTTGGACCACGTCATCTTAAAACTTTAAGAATCATTCTTCCAGCTCTTGCTCAGAACTGGCTCCCGTTATGCATCAATGTTTGCTAAATTGACAATTGTCCAAGCACCCTACCTTGTATTTAACATAAGGTTTGAGAAAAAGGAAAGTAAACTGGAGGAGTACATCCGATTCATTGTATTTCTGCTGTAAACTCCAAAACTCATTTGTAGAGACCATGGGTATCTTAACAGAGCTACGTACCCATGTGAGTCTTAAGGAAAAAGCATTTGCATCCAGTTCTCTATTACTATAAATTGCGTTTGGTATTAATAGAATCCATTTCCGTCAAGGAGAAAAGCCTTCTTCAAACTGGGATACAGTCTCCCTGAGTGATTGTGAGAGATTTTAATAGTGGCAAACATCATAGCTAAAGAGTTACAGACAACTGTTTAATGGGTAAGTTTTTCAATGTGGCCCCTGTCAAGGAACAATCCTGCTTCTCTGCATTCCTTAGGTTCTTTCTTTGCGCTCAGGAGATCTGCTGCTTATGACAAGAGGAAATAAAGAGACCTCAACTACCTTTTACGAAAGACCTACCATGCGCCACCCCTGTTAAACCCTACCACAAGTGTACGTGCTGATTTTATGATCCTCAGTTACAGACTAAAACCTGAGGATCATAGAAGTTAAGCAAATCATCCACAGTCTATCATCTAGGAAGGGCCAGAGATGGGGACCAAAACCACCTCTGTTTGACCAAAAAGCCCCAGCTTTTCCCTCGATACTAAAATATCTCAAATATTGAGAAACAAGTGTCCAGTTACTGCTGTGAAGCAAGACCAGCAACACAGGCTGGTGGGCGTGGCAGCAACAAAGATGCGGACCACTCTGAAGGCGACTGGGATCGGTCTTAAAGGACCGTGGAGGCTAACATCCACCCCCAGAAACCACGTGCAGGATAGACAGACTGGCCAGCTGCCTGACATGTCCACGTTGCCCAGTACCTAAGCTGAGCGGCGGGCTGGCTGAATTTCATAAGATTTCTGGGTGGTCCCACAGGCCTTCCTGTGACACATGACACTCAGTCATCAACTCTAGGGGACCCTGAGGCAACACAGAGTTTCTCACCCCAAAGCCAGGACAGCAACTGAAGGTGGAAGGGAGGCCCACGTAAAGAACCCTCAACGGAAAACTCCCTGGGGCCCTTGGGTGGCTCAGCCGGTACTCGGGCGCAGTTCATGATCTTGTGGTTTGTGGGTTCGAGCCCCGTGTCGGGCTCTGTGCTGACACTGCAGACAGAGCCTGAAGCCTGCTTCAGATTCTCTCTCTCTCTCTCTCTCTCTCAAAAATAAACATTTTTAAAAAATTTTTAACTGAAAACTCCCTTCCAAGCCAGTCGCTTCCACCCCCACTTTCTCCTTTTCTTGGTTTCCCCATTAGGCATTAGTGGGGAAGGGGACCCTGTATTAGAAGAGAATGTAACAGAAAAGGGAGGTGGGTGGTCCAGGTAGGAGCTGCCCCCACCTCTCAACCAATCTGCTCAAGCTGCTCTGCCAGCTCGCTGGTGGAGAAGGATCCGCCAGAAATCTTCCCTCTCCCCTACTGGGATCTTCCATCACTTGGTTTTGACTAGACAGAGGCAGTTACGTTTCCACAGTGCTCTTGGCATCATAATTATGAGGAAAGTATCATCAACTCCAGGAGTTATAAAAGTCAATATAAAGTGAGATTAAAAAAAAATCTTCTGAGAACTGTCAGGAATCAACCTGTCCTTGGCATTCTTATTTTATGGTAATGACAAAAGGGGGAAAGGAGCATCTCATACCCTTTTCTTCAAAACAAAGGAGTATCTGTGTTTCAAGAACATTATGTGAACTTATTTCAGACTGTTGAAGTAAATGGAAAAGAAAAAAAAAAGGCTGTGAGAGGCTATGCAGGCCCAGTGCCGAGAAGGATGCACAGAGATTCATTCTCTTACATGCCCCCAATTAAACCCCACTCTCCAGTCAACATGTCATTTTCTGACATCAACGTTCTAGCCCCGTAAATAATGCTATATAGCTCCCTTCCTGTGAAATGCCCTCCACCCATGGGCATGTCCTTTGGAAGTCAGCCTGAGCTCCACCTTGTCCGTGAAGCCTTCCTTGACCGCCCCACAGAGTGGCTCAGGGAGCTGCATGCTACTGTGCTATTTTCTTTACACCATCAAGCAATTTGAGGGTGCCGTGAGGGCAAGAGCCTGTCTCGGACACCCATGAATTTCCCACAGGGTCACGAGAGGAATGGGTTGTAGTTCCCGCATTGCACCGACTCTGTTCCAGAAGTCAAACTGAGTCATGAGTCTTGACTCAGAGAAGAAACCTTCGCCACCGGGATGGGGTTGGGGGGTGGGGGGGGGGAGACAGGCAGTGTGGCCCCAAAGCCCTACAACTGCACGTGACCCAGAGGGATGACACAACGGAGACTGAGCTTTCTCTTCACCGTGTAACCATGAGTGCCTGGATGTCCCGTGACGCTAGACGTCTTTTCCCCAACCCTCACAGAATACGCTGCTTCCTTGTGGCTCCTAACAGATGCATTACAGCACATGCAGTAAAACCGACTGACATCTTCTCTTGGGCAAAGCCCCACTTTGGAGAGAGCACCTGTCCATGGCAGAGCCCCACAGAAGGGATCGTTTAACTACAACCACAAGCCAAGGTGGTGGAAGATAAGGTAAGGTCCAGGCAGAAATCCTGCCCTTGGCACAGGGATGGCCACAGAACGTCACTTTCAGGAAAGCCCCATGGCAGAGTTCTCTCTGCACTTCTGGGAGAATAAGAGTTGGGAGAGTCCTGCTTCTCCCAGAAGGCCCATCAGCTTCCAGGAAGGTGAAGTTCTATTCAACAAAACAGAGGAGTCATGCACAGTGTCATCAGCTCTGGTAACTAAAAAAACATGCTGTATGGTGCAAGTTTGTTTTTATGAGAAAAATGAGCAAAAAACAGAGCCAGGTTAGGTCATGACCATAAATCAACCTGATACAAGGCAAGGTCTTTTCTCAGGATGTTAGGCCTGCGCCCCCACCCGCCCCCCAGCCACCCGACACGTATATCTACTGCCTTCTGCAGAACTACTTACCCAACAGCTTACCCCCCCCAGAGAGGCCATGAAGAGAACAGAAAGGACCAAGGAGGAGGAGACAGGCCATTCATCAAGGACCACACAACCTGGCAGACAGCAGGGCCATGTCAGCAGGAAGAGGAGAAAGTGAAAAAAGCAGCCCAGGGAGGTGTTTTTCAGCTGCTCTAGATAACTTTCCTTCCAGACGGGATTAGGCGCAGTTTTTTATCTGTGAGTCCAAGCTTTTATAAATTAGAGCACAGAGTGGGAAAATCCTCCTGGGAACGTTTCACTAGCATCTTCCCAGCACATTTGTCAACATCTTCTCGCAGTCCACTCTTCCTCTTAGTCACGCTCTCGCTGTGCGCAAAGATGGTCAGAACCGGGATGGGGGGCTTCCCTGGCTTTCCAGAGACCGCTCGGGCGGGGGTGAGAGTCAATGCAGCGGCTTGGCAAGGAGAGGAGACAGCGGGGAAGCACAGAGTGAGGTGGTCGGGGACAAGAATCCAAAGGCATTTGCAACCTCAGAAGCCATGGTCCGCACAGGACCTCAGAAAGCAGCTAGCAAGGGAGCTAAATCCAAACACCACCACTTTTACCTTTAATCAACAGTGTCTGCCTACAAATTCAGGCTGAAAGGGTCCACAGACCCTCTAACAGGCCAACTCTAGTCCAGGGCTGTTCAGATCTCACTGAACAACTTACTTGGGTTACTGTGGGTATGAACAACCCAGGGACCCGAATAAAAGCAGATTCTGATTCAGTAGGACCTGGGCGGCACCTCAAATTCTGTATTTCCAACCAGCTTCCAGGTGAAGCCAACGCTCCTGGCCTTCACACCACACTACGAGTAGCCGGCTTCTAAAGGAGAGCAGATCACGATCTCTGAGAATGGGCCTCTGTCAGCAGTGGGTGAGGGATGGAGCTCAGCTAGCTAGTGACTTCGATACATAAAGCTCCTCCACTCCCATCCTCATCCATGACTGTGCCTGGGGGCTCAGTCGGTTAAGTGTCCGACTTCGGCTCACGTCATGATCAGGTCCGTGAGTTCGAGCCCCACGTCGGGCTCTATGCTGACAGCTCAGAGCCTGTATGGAGCCCACTTCGGATCCTGTGTCTCCCTCTCTCTCCGCCCCTCCCTCAGTCGTGCTCTGTCTTCTCTCTCTCTCAAAAAATGAGTAAGCATTAAATATATATATATATATATATATATATATATATATATATACATACATATATATAAAAGAAAAACAGTACAGTCCACCCAAACAATATATTTTTGGTAGAATACTATTCTACCTTCAGAAATAACATTTTTGGGAGGCTGGGGGAATTGGATGAAGGGGGTCAAAAGGTACAAACGTCCAGTTGTAAGTTAAATTAAGTACTGGGAAAATAACACACAACATGACGACTATAGTTCACATCACTGTAAGGTATATTTGAAAGTTGCTAAGAGAATAGATCTTAAAAGTTCCCATCACAAGGGAAAAAAACCTTTTTTCCCGTTTCTCTTTTCTTTTCTTTTTTTTTGTATCTATATGAGATGATGGAAGTTAACTAGACGTATTGTGGTAATTTATAATATACAGTCAAGTCATTACGCTGTAGACCTTAAACTTACATAGTGCTTTAGGTCAATTACGTCTCAATAAAACTGAAAGATAAATAACTGAGTATATAAATAAAATTTTCAAAAATAAGATAGCTGGAGGTAAAACTCAGCAAACGTCTAAGATGGCAACACAGGAAGACCCTGAATTCACTTCCTCCCATAGACACACCAGCTCTGCAGCTACATGTGGAACCACTTCTTCTTTACAAAACCTAAAGCTGTGGGGGATGGGCATTGAGGAGGGCGCCTGTTGGGATGAGCACTGGGTGTTGTGTGGAAACCAATTTGACAAGAAATTTCGTATTAAAAAAATAAAAATGAAAATAAATAAAAAATAAAAAAATAAAAAAACCTACATACAGCCTGGCTGAGTGATGACTATCCATCTGGCAAACGAGCAGGTAGGAGAGGCCGGGACGGGTTCACCACAAACCCCATCCTCAGCATAGTGACCCACAACCAGGAGGGGAACTCAAGCCCAAAGGTTCTCCCTGAGGAGTGAAAGGTTCCAGCCCCTCACTGGGTACCCCAACGTTTAAGATACACGCTTGAGAGACAAGCCCCCCCCCCCCAGAACATCTAACTTTGAAAACCAACGGGGCTTGTGTCCCGACAAGACACGACTAGCGATCTGAGAGCCCATCCACGAAGAGTTGGTGCGCTCTGACTCACCTGCCCAGGGTCCAGCTCAGATGCAGCCAATGTTGCCCAGACTTCAAGTGAAGGAAGCCCATCTGCTGACATTCAAGTGCTGGCCAGAGGGGCAGGTGTCCAACGTACCACGCGCATCACAGCCTGCCAGAACGCATTCTAGGGATGCAGACTGGCTGGGCTCTCTCAGTGCTGCTCTTTACTGCGCCCCGAGCTCCAGTAACTCCCGGGAAGCAGCTTTTAGACACATCTGTTGCCCTGATTTTTGCAGCTGCTGCCTAGGGGATGCCCCCCTTGGTCTCCTGGCTCCGTAGGTCAGGGGAGCTTGCATCCCCTGGTCCCATGGGACTGTAATGATGGTGTCACCAAACACATACCCCTATCTGGTGTCCCGATTTCTGCCACTGTTGCCAGGGAACACATTGTCAGGCTTTGGTGGCCAGTGAGTTTATGATCCTGACTCCCACAGATCCGTACCAAGGGAGAAAGGGTGCTTAAACGGCTACCACCCGTAGGACAAAGCAAGAGGCAGCAGACCCAGGAGCTTTGTCTTTTTGTGGACGAGGCCAATTAGCTAACCCTCCTGACTGTGGCCCAAGGGGCAGGCTTCCAATTAAACACGCGTCTTGGGGCTGACTGTCTCCTTTCCAGAGACCCCTGAATGGTGGGCACTCTCTTCATGCTCTCCTTATGCCATGCTCCAGAGCACCAGTGTCTGGAGGGGAGCTTGACATGCATCTGGTACCTTGGTTTTTATTCAGGTGGAGGCAGGGGTGTCGTATTCCTGGGATCCACGGGACTGTGGCAATCAGACATACCTTCCTTGGCAGGTGGTTTCCACCCCCAGGCACTGCATGGAGAGCAGATGGAGACACATTCACCAGTATTTCTACGAAGGAGGCCTCTTTGCTTGCGATGGAGCTCTGGACGGAAGGTCAGGCCTCAGAGGTGACACACATTTAGTGGCCTACAGAGCTGCTCTCAAGGAACATGGGCTGTGGACACCATCGTGGCTCTCCCTCTGCCTTGTTCCAGAGTGTCAGGACCCAGAAAAGAACTCAGCTGGAGCCCCCGTTTCTGGGACTGCCAGCCAGGGTTGTGAGATGATGCGACCACATCATCATTACCTCAGGACATCTCAGGACATTTAAATTCTTCTTCTCCCACATAAAGAAATAAATAGTTGAAGTTTAAAAAGTGCTGAAATGTTCCTTACATCTACTCATTCCCAGTAAAAAAAAAAAAAGAAAACGGTCTCCTAATTAGTAATTTTAAATACATGGATTTTTGGGAGGGGAACATAATTTCGACCACTTTTAATAACCTTTGAGAATGAACAGTACGAAATTTCCCGAGCATTCATTCACACACCCCACTGGTCCTGTGATTCTGGATTCCGCGAACATGCCATCAATGCCTGAACGAGGAAAGGCTGGTTTGCGCGATGAGCGTCTGCCTCGGGAGGGTGTGGGCTGGGCCCCTTTTCCCTCGGCAGCCCACCTAGACTACAACAGACGCATCTCAGCCTGCCAGAACACGTTCTAGGGATGCAGACTGGCATCCCTAGGAAAGCAAGTCCTTGGCATTCCAGCAAGCCAAGAGAAAGGATCACAGCCTCCAAATGCAGAAGGTAGGCTGTGCAAAAGCTAAGAGAATGATCTGAAATCCCACCCCTGGAGTGTTTTGAATCTCTTCATCTTTGAGAAGACACTTTAGTACCTTGCACAGGCCAGTCCTGGGGGAGACAGAGTCACAGGGGCACCCACAGCTGGGGGCTTCCGCCCTGTTTCTGCAACCTTATCCCATTTCTATCAAGGTCCCTCTGAGAACTCTTAAAATTCCAACTGAAGAGCACCAACACCAATATCCTGGTTTCTCCTTTCCTCCGCCAAATAAATAATTTTGAGATCTCTCTCAAAAATTTGCTTTGCCATTTCATTCGCTAGGTATGGTTTACAGAATCAAAGAAGTGTTTAAATGGTGTTAAATATATACTTGATTCAGAGGCGCTGCAGGAGCCTTTAGTCAAAGGAAGCTTGGAGAAGATCCTTGTACAATGAAAATAACCTCCCAACTTATCAGTCAACTAAGGTCAGATGTTTCATATCAGGTTTTCGTAAAGCGAGACATCACAGTATTAAGTACTCGTCCAACACGTCTCATATTCACTCAATGAACACGTACTGTCCATGTTTACTTAATACTATCTGAACGTTTTTGCCTCTACCGTGTGGTCACAAATTAACCCACAGAGACCCTGACCGCCTTCTAGGGTGCAAAGGCCCACAAAACCCAAATATTATGCCGATCAGACCCTAAAGGCTCAGAGCTCCCTTTTCCACCAGTTTGAAAGTCTGAGAAAAAACCAGACTTCGGGGTGTGTGTTCTCAAATTAAATCCAGGTGAGTCTTCAGAGCCCAGTGTTCAAAGAGAACACTTCAAGCTGACCTATGAGTCAAGCCCTGCTGTGACACAGCTTTGGCTGCCTGGCCTCTGCATGCAAAAGAGAAAGAACAAGGAAAATGGGTGATTAATTGGCATTTCAGGTTAAATGAGGACTAAAATCATATTTATTTCCCTTTCTTATTGAAAGTCTTTCTAAAATGTTTTCTTCTGTTTTCCACTAAGAAATTTAATTTTTTTTAATGTTTATTATTTATTTTTGAGAGAGAGAGAGTGTGAGCAGGGGAGTGGCAGAGACAGAGAGGGAGACACAGAATCGGAAGCAGGCTCCAGGCTCTGAGCTGTCAGCACAGAGCCCGACGCGGGGCTGGAACTCAGGAACCGTGAGAGCATGACCTGAGCTGAAGTCGGAAGCTTAACCGACTGAGCCACCCAGGCTCCCCATCCAACAAGAAACTTAAATTGACCAAAAGCAACCTGGAAGAGTTGAAATAGTACCAAATTGGGAACCAAAAAACTTGGAATCTGGTCCCAGCCTACTGCCGTGTGATGTCTGGAAAGTGCCTTTCCCTCTCTGGGCCTCATGTTCCCATCTGTGAAGTAGAGGCTGGGCTGGGTTGTCACCAGGCCCATGTTGTTCTGAGAGTCCATGCCTGGGATCTCTAGGCTCATCCTGAAGGACTTCAAGGTCCTCATCCTTCTCATCACTTCTCACTGTTACACATCCTGTGACAGTCCACAGAGGGTAGAAAGGATTGAGCTGAACCTACATTTTGATGGGCAGGTTTTGTTTCTACTAGATCCCTCCTTTGAATTCATCTTGCAATCATATGCTTCTATTTCCTAAAAAAGTGGAACCACTAAAACATGATGGTTAGTTGAGGATACTGGGTAGTTGGAATCCAGTGTATCAAGATTTCGCTACAAGTAATTCAATGCCCAACTGTGTCACAGTAAATCTACATGCACATCTACGCGTAGGAGCTCAGGAAAAAGCGAATCTGCATGGACCAAAATGGACAGAGGAGGCCTCAGAGAAGAGGGGCATGAGCCAGCCCCGGTCTGATCAGCTGGCAGTGTCTTGAAGGCTTTGGGTCCTTCCCGTGCTACCGCATCACCATGGAAGGATGAAAATAGCAACTAGCACTGACTGACCTCACACTATGCCGCAGGCACAGCGCTAAGCACATGCTGTGCATTAATTTATTTAATCATCACGGCAATTCTATGAAAGAGAAATGGTCGTGATGCCAGTTTTACCAATGAGGGGACTTTAACCTGCCAAGTTCACACAGTTAGTCAAGAGCTTAAGCCCAGAACACCTGCCTGCAGATCCTGAATTCCTAACCACTACATTAAGGAAAGAATTTAAAAAAATAAAAAAAGGAAAAGAAAGAATTTAGATGCAGGAAGAGATCGAGGTAGGGAGTCCGTTTGTGCAGAGGCCAGGAGCTGGTAAGAGGGGGGTCATGTGGAGGGGAGAGATAAGACTTCCCTGACTTGGGAAAGCGGTTGACTCTGGGAGTGAGGAGAGAGCAGGTTCTGTGTGTGGAAAGTGGCTAGATTATTCTCAATTCATTCTATTCAAAGTGCCCACTCCACTCTAGACCCTGTCTTGGGTGCTGGGGTGACACATACATGATCAAGATCCAGCCGAGCCCCCAGAAGCCTGCAGGCAATCAGAGGGCTCCCGCCACTGAGCTGAGCAGCTTGAACTTGAGCGGGAGGTGGAAGCCACCATGGTTCTGGACTAGAGAAAAGACTGGAAGTTTGCAGTCAGGTGGGACGCAGGGACAGGAGGAGGGATGGTGACAGAAGTTCCAGGAACAGCAAGGTCAGCAGGTGCCTTCCTCCTTCCTGCCTGGCTTTCTGCAGCCAGCATATGGCACGTCTCTCCTAAGTTCCCAGACCTTGCCGTGGGCAGAAAGCCAGAAGGGGTGGGGCCACCTGCTCACATCCCCTCCTCTGCCATGGCTGCTCCTGGCTAAGGTCAGGCCAGTGACACTCAGCACTCTGTCCAAGGGCGAAGTAAGACTGCCACACCCAGGGAGGGAGCCGTGCCCAAGATTACCTCCATCCACAGGACGCATGCCACAGGCTAGAATCATAAGGATTATAAGGATATTCTATTGTGCAATTATTTCAAATTATTAATGTGCCTTGAAACAAACAATGTCTAAAATACATCTCTGCTATGGCTAGTGTTTATTATTATTCTCCATAAAGTTGGAACTTATTTCAAAATAGTTCTTGAATACCTACTTTGTATTCAATAAATATCTGTCAAATAAATAAATTAGTGAGTGAATAGATTAAAAATAATGGAGCTAGGTACCACCTGTGTTTTATGTTAAAAGAATTCCACCCCCTAAAAAAAAAAAACCTTTGTGATAACTCCAGATTTTTAGGGAACCAGAGAAGGAGCAAAGGCTGGAAATACTTGGAACCCAAGGAAAGTTTCCAGGTCCCTTCTTGGCCTCTCCTTCAGATTAACAAGATTAACTTTCCCTAGGTATACTCTCTATCCCTTCCTTTCTCTAATGTTAACAGAAGCACAAAACAAAAGTTCTAGGGAGAGAATGAGAAAGAGATCATATGTTCAAACCAGAGGAAGCAAATAAATAGAAGAGATAATTTCTGAAAATTTAGAAATAATCATAGTTAGGGGCACCTGGGTGGCTCAGTCAGTTAAGCTTCTGACTCTTGATTTCAGCTTAGGTCATGATCTCACAATTTGTGAGTTTGAGCCCTTGCTTCGGGCTCCACAATGACAGTGTGGAGCCTGCTTGGGATTCTCTCTTTCTCTCTCTCTCTGCCCTTCCCCCCACTTGCATACATGCTCTCTCTCAAAATAAATAAACTTACAAAAACAAAAAGAAAGAATCATAGTTAAACCAAGTTGCAATCATACCCAGTTTTTCTAGGAGACTAGATCTTGGTCAGTATCTCTCAAGTATTGATAGATTTGGGGAGTTGAGGAAGTTGAAGTGGGGGCTGAGAGTAACCACTCCTTCTAGGGTATTGTTGAGTGAATTTAAAACCTCTTGGCCACCTTCTAAATCAATAGGACTTGGAGATTACCATGCTTCCTGTGTCTACTTCCAGACAGAATTCGCTCTACAGTCTGCATCAAGACCTACATCTCGCCCTTCGTGTGTTCACCCATTCATTCGTGCTCATCAAACATGTGCTGGATGAGCTTTATTTGCTGATAATGCACCCAGTGCCATGGGTGCAGCCATGTACAAAGGACAACCCCTGACCTCAAGCAGCCTATAGCTCAGTGGGGAGCTGGCCCAGGAGAGAAATGGCACAGGAGTAGGGGCCACGTGTGTCCGTTTCACATCAGCCCCCAGCACAGTGCCTGGCACACAGTAGGAACCCAGTAAGTATCTATTGAATAAATAAATGTGGAATGGGAATTACGGGAAGTTGCTCTGAGTGTCTTCATAAGGCTGAGTACAGGTTACTGGGAGAACCCAGCAGAGAACAAACCTACCTTGGTCAGTGAGACCAAGGAAGATTTCCTGGAGGAAATCATATTAACTAAAAAGCCAGGAAGTGACTTAGAGTAAGTTAGATGAATGTGGGTTTGGGGAAACGGTTTTCTGTTGGGAGGAAAAGGGCAAAGGGCAGAGGCCAGAGGCCAGAGGTCCGGGAAAGAATGGTATATCTGTGTCACTGCTTGTAGTCTGGTGTTGGAGGAATTAACTGAGTGAGTGTGTGTGTGCGCGTGTGTGTGCGTGTGTGTGTGTATGGGAATGGGTTTGTGAGTGTGTGTCAATCCTGGAGGGCAGTGACGAGTCTGAGGGCGTAAGTAGGGTCCCGCGTGGCAAATGAAGGCAGCAAAACTTGACCCTGAGCACACAGTGTGGTCACCCAAGGGTCGGGGCAGGAAAGTGACTTGAGCTGCTTTGTATTTGAGAAAACTCCCTTTGGTGCAATTAGCCGAGGGATGAATCGATCCGTCAGGTGAGAGACGTCCGCAATTAATGTGGCCAAAAGGAAGGGAGGGGCCGCACAGGTCCGAAAGATACTGTCTAGGTAAAGTAGCCATGATTTGGTGACTGGTTCCTGGTATTATATGGGATATATATTGTGGGCGGTAGGGGCGAGGGGTCTCCATGTGGGACAGGAACTCCCAAGGGCTGGCCTGTGTGGATGGAGCCCTTTGCTGAGAGCAAAAACAAAAAACAAAACAACAAAACAGGGAAGGGTTCAGTTGGGATAGGCTGGGCCCTCCACTCCTTCCTGCTCCTGCCATAGAAGTTAGAGACTGCTTGGCCCAGTGGGCAAAAGCGTGTCGTCTAGGAACACAGCGCTCAGGTTCCGATCCTGGGGCTGCATGAATAGGCTGTGTGATCTTGGGCAGCGTCCTATCCTATTCTGCTCTGTGCTCCGGCTCCTCCAGCCACTTCCTCGACTTGTTCTGAGGAGCACATGTGTTCAGGCTTGTGTGGTGACCACAGTGAGGCCTGGCACAAAGTACTACATGAGTTATTGTCAAATAAAAACTTCTTCAGTAAGGTCTTGGCATGACTGGGGCCTGTGTGTGCACACTTTATATTTGTTACTTCACCTTCCGCTATTTTCCCCTGCATTTATGTTGTGTCCTACTTTAGATTACTAGGGTTTTTCCTTTTTAAGTTCATCTATTTTGAGAGAGAGAGAGAGAGAGAGAGAGAGCGCGCGCGCGAGCAAGTGGGGGAGGGGCAGAGAGAGAGGGAGAGAGGGAGAATCCCAGGTAGGCTCCACACTGTCAGTGCAGATCCAGACATGGGGCTTAATCTCACAGACTGTGAGATCATGACCTAAGCTGAAGTCAGATGCCTAACTGGCTGAGCCACCCAGGTGCCCCCGCTGTGTCCTCCTTTAGATTACTAGTGCTTTATAATAAGACCTGGAGACTTGGATCTCTCTTACCTTGAAATGAACCCTCACAGCCGGGTTTCTGTAGAGAGTGCACAAGACTCTGCTCTCAGGGCACCTGGGGGCTCAGTCAGTTAAGCATCCAACTTCGGCTCAGGTCACGATCTCGTGGTTCATGAGTTCGAGCCCCGCGTCGGGCTCTGTGTTGACAGCTCAGAGCCTGGAGCCTGTTTCAGATTCTGTGTCTGCCTCTCCCTCTGCCCCTCCCCTGCTTATGTTCTATCTCTCTCTCTCTCTCAAAAACAAATAAACACATTTAAAAATTTTTCAAAAAAAGACTCTGCTCTCTGTCTTCACCCTCCAGCCATTCATTCATATTTCCACTCACTGTAATGGGACGTCCCCTCCCAGGACCCCAACTCTGGAGTGGAAACTCTCTCTCTCTCAAGCCACCAGTGATATTCTTTTAAAGAATTTTTTTAATGTTTCTTTTATTTCTTGAGAGAGAGAGAGCACGCATGCGCACATGAGCGGGAGAGGGGCAGAGAGAGAGAGGGAAGGAGACAGAGGATCCAGGGCTCAAACCCACAAACTGTGAGACCATGACCTGAGCTGAAACCACGAGTCAGACACTGAACCGGCTGAGCCACCCAGGCGCCCCAGCCACCAGTGATGTTCTAACTGCTGGATCTAAGCGAGCCCACGTCAGGCCTGCCAGTTGGCCACCCCTGCACCATCTGACATGTTGGGAACCCATCCTTTTCCCTTTCCCCAATTCTGCTGCCTCCCAGGCCTCCTCTGCCTCTCTGGTCACCAGCTCTCCTTCCCTAGCCGTAGGGAACCCTCAGGCTCCTCGGGGTAAACCGGCCCCGGCCAGCGGCTGGGCTGTGATCATTAGTTACAGGTCCGCGCGCTGGGCACAGAGCGCCTTCCAGGCAGTCCCTGGCTTCCCCATCTTTGCTTCTCCAGCACACGGTCCAACGCCTGAAACTTCGCCTGACAGAAGCTCAATATACTGGATGAGTGAATATATGAGTGGAGGAAGAAGCAAACAGAACCCAGCTACCTCCGTTCCTCCCTAACCTTCCTAAAATGTACAGCAATGATCTGTACGAAAATGAACATATGGTGAGTCACCGCCCGACTGATGACTCACGAACGGACTGATTAACTTTTGAACTCTGTGACTTCCCCTCTGATTAGTAACTGGACTTCTAATCCAGAAATGAGCTAAATGACTAGTCTTGGTATCCCAACTGGTTGCCATGTCAAGTTCAAATGTTCTGAGACTCGGGGGTCCTGTGACCATCCTGTATATTCGGGCAGAACCGTGTTTACATCACCACTCATTGCTGCCTCATAAAGACAACTGGGATGTTTTCGTTTGGCCGCTGGATTTATTTCCCGGATGTTCTCTTTTTTAAAAAAATTCAAACAGATGAACACAGGATAGGAGGAGCAAAAATAAGATAAAAACAGAGAAGCAGACAAAGCAGGAGAGACTCTTAAATACAGAGAACAAACAGAGGGCTGGTGGAGGGGTTGTTGGGTGGGGGGATGGACTAAATGGGCAATGGGCATTAAAGAGGGCAATTGCTGGGATGAGAGCTGGGTGTTAGGTATAACTGATGAATCACTAAATTCCATTCCTGTAATCATTATTATACTATATATCAACTAACTTGGAAAACATTCCATGCTCATGGATTGCAAGAATAAATATTGTTAAAATGTCAATACTACCCAAAGCTATCTACACATTCAATGCAATCCCAATCAAAATTGCACCAGCATTCTTCTCGAAGCTAGAACAAGCAATCCTAAAATTCACATGGAACCACAAAAGGCCCCGAACAGCCAAAGTAATTTTGAAGAAGAAGACCAAAGCGGGAGGCATCACAATCCCAGACTTTAGCCTCTACTACAAAGCTGTAATCATCAAGACAGCATGGTATTGGCACAAAAACAGACACACAGACCGATGGAATAGAATAGAAACCCCACAACTAGACCCACAAACATATGGCCAACTCATCTTTGACAAAGCAGGAAAGAACATCCCATGGAAAAAAGACAGTCTCTTTAACAAATGGTGCTGGGAGAACTGGCCAGCAACATGCAGAAGGATGAAACTAGACCACTTTCTTACACCATTCACAAAAATAACTCAAAATGGATAAAGGACCTGAATGTGAGACAGGAAACCATCAAAACCCTAGAGGAAAAAGCAGGAAAAGACCTCTCTGACCTCAGCCGCAGCAATTCTTACTTGACACGTCCCCAAAGGCAAGGGAATTAAAAGCAAAAATGAGCTATTGGGACCTCATGAAGCTTCTACACAGCAAAGGAAACAATCAACAAAACTAAAAGGCAACCAACGGAATGGGAAAAGATATTTGCAAATAACATATCGGACAAAGGGCTAGTATCAAAATCTATAAAGAGCTCACCAAACTCCACACCCGAAAAACAAATAACCCAGTGAAGAAATGGGCAGAAAACATGAATAGACACTTCTCTAAAGAAGACATCCGGACGGCCAACAGGCACATGAAAAGATGCTCAACGTCGCTCCTCATCAGGGAAATACAAATCAAAACCACACTCAGATATCACCTCACGCCAGTCAGAGTGCCAAAATGAACAAAACAGGAGACTATAGATGCTGGAGAGGACGTGGAGAAACGGGAACCCTCTTGCACTGTTGGTGGGAATGCAAACTGGTGCAGCCACTCTGGAAAACAGTGTGGAGGTTCCTCAAAAAATTAAAAATAGACCTATCCTATGACCCAGCAGTAGCACTGCTAGGAATTTACCCAAGGGATACAGGAGTACTGATGCATAGGAGCACTTGGACCCCAATGTTTATAGCAGCACTCTCAACAATAGCTAAATTATGGAAAGAGCTTAAATGTCCATCAACTGACGAATGGATAAAGAAATTGTGGTTTATATACACAATGGAGTACTATGTGGCAATGAGAAAGAATGAAATGTGGCCTTCTGTAGCAACATGGATGGAACTGGAGAGTGTTACGCTAAGTGAAATAAGCCATACAGAGAAAGACAGATACCATATGTTTTCACTCTTATGTGGATCCTGAGAAACTTATTAGAAGACCATGGGGGAGGGGAAGGAGAAAAAAAAAATGTTAGGGAGCCAAAGCATAAGAGACTCTTAAAAACTGAGAACAAACGAGGGTTGATGGGGAGTGGGAGATGGGTATTGAGGAGGGCGCCTGTTGGGATGAGCACTGGGTGTTGTATGGAAACCAATTTGACAATAAATTTCATTAAAAACAAGTTTTTAAAAATCCCTGAATAAATAAATAAATTCAAAGAACAGGATTGTTTTAAAGTAGGCAGTGAACATGGGAAAGAGAGGATGTTGTTACTTCTCGGACACAAACTTAGCCTAAGATAGCTTTCTGGAAGGTGCCAGGGTCACGGTGCGTATGATGCAACGAGCCCTGAGAGTAACCAGATTCCATGTACTGGAGAGCAGAAGCGTGGAGTTTATGTATCTGTTTATGGCATCAGGAACTGAAGCTAACGGACGTTCAGAATCCAAACTAAGGTGCAGCCTCCCTCTCCTCTTTATTTGGCCTCCCTGAGGAGCAGGCTACGATGGGAACAAGAAGGAGCCAAGAGCACACATTTCTGAATGACTCTGAGGGGCAGCCGCAGAGGAACAATAAAGAAGAGCATGAAGGATAGGGCAGAGAGGAAGGACAAAGTGTTGCAGGTGACAAACAGCGGATGAGTTTATTTGGGCTGCCAAAGGGGATTCCTGGTTCCCAGCCCTGACACTCCTTAGCATTTCCAACTTGACAACCTGTGCTCCAGCCAAGGGCAAGGCCAAGAGTACCCAGGGGTCCCGGGTCATCCTTGAGAACTGGGAGAGGACACACGGCTAACAGAGGACGGGGAGAGAGCGGCTAATGGCACCGCGCAGGTCACTCAAAGCCGGTCCTCAGGATCTTGTCTCCCTGAGATCGTAGAAGGGCTAAGAGGCACTAACTTAAGGCTGCGGGTGAGGACAGGAAAGGCCCTAATAATAACTGATAATAACAGGGGTCAGGCACTGACGCTGGAGTGTGACAAGGAGGATGGTCACATGGTCGTACTCAGAGGAAACTCCTCTGTGCTACCACCGGGAAGTGACTCTCCTTCCCCCAACAGATACCTGGGCGGCCCCTAAGCCCCAAATCTGCCCCTTGTGAGTCAGACACTAGGCCCTGAACAGAATGGCTTACAGGGTGACAGCAATGAACCCAAAGCTGGAACCCAAGAGAAAGTTCAGGGCATTGTGAGGGAGCCATATGGGCTTTATTTTTCCTCCTCCTCTGTTTCTCTTCTCCTTTTCTTTCTGAAGGTGCTGCCCCATCACAGTCTGATGTACTATGCCTGCTGGGGGCCTGAATGTTCCCCATGTGCATGTAATTTAGGGCTCGTGTGTGTGTGTGTGTGTGTGTGTGTGTGTGTGTGTGTGTGTGTAAAGTACTAGAAAGCAATGCAATTCAGGCCAAAGGAGAGCTCCTTCCATGCAGAGCTGGGTTCAGGGAAGAAAGGGCCACTTTAGGGTGTCCTTGAGAAGCTGGAGGAGGGAGCCTGATGACAGCATCCGCCTCCACCAGTAAGGGTTCCCTGTGACTGCAGAGACCTCAGCACCAGAATCCAGGTGTCTCTACCCACCACACAAGACAACAGCACAGTTCTCAAGGACCACCAGGTGCCATCAGATGTAAGCAACGGCCCTAGTCATCAGTGAAGTCGCAGGAACCCTTTTCACTTCCAGGGTCAGAAATGTAAAACCGAACCCTCACGCATGGCTGGGGATTGCAAAATGGTGCAGCCACTTTGGAAAGTGGTCTGGCAGTGCCTCAAAATGTTAAACACAGAGTGATACACCCGAAAGAAATAAAAACGGAAGTCCACCTGTGCACAACGTTCATAGCAGCTGTGTTCACAGTGGCCGAGAAGTGGAGGCCACCACAGTGTCCATCAACCGAAGAATGGATGAACACAGGGTGATAGATCTACGGACTATTACTCAGCAAATAAGAAGGAATGAAACTCTGGCACATGTTAAACATGATCAGCCTCCAGTGAAAGAAGCCAGGTTCAGATACCAAACGCCCAGAATAGGCAAATCTGTCGAGGCAGAAAAGAGATTAGCAGTGTCTCTGGTGGTGGTGGATAAGGGAAGGTGAGGAGGGAGATGGGGAGTGACTGCGAAGGGCGACAGAGTCTCTTCGGGGTAGAATGAAACCTTCTAAACTTAGGTTGATAAAAGTCTCCCAATTCTTAAAAAAGAAAAACCATTAATTGTAGAGTTTAAACGTGACGGTATAGAAGTTATATTTCAATGCTATTTTTTTAAATAGAAAATAAGTCACTATAAACTCCACCTGGAATGCTCAGACCAAGAAATTCGCAGGATTTGTTGCCTGTGGGAAGGAAATCTCCGGGAAGTTTTGTTTTTACTTGAAAAGAAGGTGTGGATACTGCCATAGCCCCTCGGTTGGTATTATTCTGGACAGCACAGAGCTAGGAAGCAAAGCAACAGAGGGCTGTGGGAGACAGACGGCATACAGGAAGTGCCCTTAATACCACAGGGCAGCAAACTCTGGCGTGCCACCTGTTCTTGTAAATAAAGTTTTACTGAAACACAGGCACATTCGTTCATCTACAAATCGTCCGAGGCCACTCACATACTCTAATGAAAGAACAGCCGCAACAGAGTATGGCCTGCAAAACCTAAGCCATTTACTACTGTTCCTTTACAGAAAAAGCTTGCTGACCGTTGCTCTAGACTCACAAGTCTAGAGTCATGCTACTTAAATACGGTCCCCACACCAGCAGGATCACCTAGGAGTCTGTTAGAAATGCAGCATCTCAGGCTGCCCCAGACCCACTGAATCAGAATCTGCATTTGTGTTAGTTAGCTGCGTCAGTGCAAAAAGCAGATGCGAAGATGGGATCGATGTACGATGAATTAATTAGGGGCGACAACTACGAGAGAGAATAGGATGGGAGCCTGAAAAGGCTGGGGGAGCCATCAGTCCATGCTGCCAGTCTGACCCGGAAGGAAGGAAAGAGGGAAGGGAGGTTTGGTGGAAGGCTGCTGTTCGGGCTGAGGAACCCTGCCCGAAGAAAGGGGCTGCTCCCATGAAGGTGGGAGGGGGCCCCGCACCCAGCAGCTCCTCTTCCAAGCTCTTGACGCACCCCTATAGTCAGCAAAAGCGAAATTTGAGAGCCACAGCCCCGTTCTCCAAAGAGCCGCTGGTTTCAGGAAGTTCCTCTCACCATTTTTCTCATCCCTAATGGGTGTCCAGGAATCGAATGTCTACCTTACGTGTCCTGCAAACGTAAGTGACAGCCTAACACCGTGCTGGATATCTGGCGATGGCAAAAGTGAATCAGACATGAATTTGGCTCCTGAGGAAATTTCGGCAGATAGAAACGAGACATGTGCCAGAGCTAACGAGGCAGGAAGCAATGTGTGCCCCCAGGAAACCACACCTGAAGGGCTATGGAAGTGGGGAAGCAGAGATGACCCTCACACAGGGAATCGGGAAGGCTGCATGGCCAGGGGGCTCAGCAGGCAGCGGTGAAAGGAGGGACGGAGTAACAGCCCGTTTCACTTCTCACACTAGACGTCGCCTCCCTTCTGGAGGGGCATACAGGCACAAGATACAAAGTCCCCATGGGCAGATGCTAACTTACAACCATCAGGGCACATGCCTCGTCCACACAAGCACGCTTAGGTATCTCGTCCTCGCCAAGGCGGGCAAACCCACCCCCAGGGACTGTCGTCGGCATGCGCGTCCATGGCTCTTCCATGCAAAGGGTAGGGGTGCTATAACTTTGCTGTACATCTGGGTCCCGGTCCAGGGAGCAGGGCTATAATATGGAAGGAAATGGGTAACTCCTTAGGGTCCCATGAGGGCAAACACTCCGACTTTGACCGCTATTGTCACATACGAAGAGGCAGCTGAGGGAGATGGTCACAGACTCCTCATTCTCAGAGGAGCTCTGAGAAAGGTATGTATGTAGCTCTTCCCCTGTCATTAAGACTGGATAAAGGGGGACAGAGCACATATGGCCCTTTTAAATTCTCTTCACATCTACACTGACACTTCTGCGTATGGGAACCTGTCTTCTGTGAAGCTCCGTGCTCTGCACAATGAAACTTCTTACCCTGAGGACGCAGCTCCCTTCTTGGGAGAAGGGGGTGTCTTAGCATCCCGTGAAACCGCATTTCTTAGATGTCATTCAAAACAAAACACAGAGTCATCAAGGTACCTAAACAAGGCCAGTTAGACACTAGCCCTCAAGAAAACCCAAAAAGGGCTGAAAGTTGTGTCAACTATGTGAACATGTACATTTTTCTGAGGAGTAAGGACAGCTTTCATCAGATTCTCAAAAAGGTTTGGGATGCCAAAGAAGCTTCAGTGCCACTGTCCAGTTCATTCAAAATAGTACTGCCCAAGCTAAAAAGAACACATGATTTTAAAAAACAGAGTTCTTTTAAGCATCTGATTCTAGTGTTCTCAATCATCTTGAAACCATCTTGTGAAAATTCCTATTTACCATCATTCCTGTCTCACAGATTAGCTCACTAAATTCCTAAGAAGTGAAAGTTAACATCCCACCTAAGGAAAAATTACAGGTTAGTGGGTAGAACCAAAGATGAGCAGGTTCATGCCCACTGCGCTTAGTGATGACTCTCTCCCGCTATTAATACTATGTCATAAGTACCATGGGTCAAGCCCCGTGTTGGGCACTTTACATATATGACTTATGTAAACAATGCAAGACATTATCTCATTTCTTAATGTGAGGAAACCAAGGCTCCAATCAGTTCAACGGATTGCGAGAACAGAGCGCTGGTAAGTGTCAGAAGTGGGATCTGAGGCCAGGCCGGTCTGACTCCCCAGTTCTGTACTGGGATATGCTCTGAAACTTGGATCCTCAGAGGAGGAAGATAGGTCTTCAAGTCAGGGACAGTTTCTTAGACATCTTTGTATTCCCTACAGTGCCCTGCCGGGCTTTGCATGGCAAGGCGCTCAGTAAATATTTGTTGAATGAAGAAACGTGGGCCCAGGCTCTAATCCTGCCATGGACTTACTGACTCAGTCTCCTGCAACTTGGAGCTGCAGGTGGTTACTCAGCTGGGCGACTGCAGGGAACATTTGAAATCAATTATGGGTGAGGAGGAACCTATTAAAAGTCTCTCTTCTGTGTACGCTGGGGTTGAAGGAAGGGAAAGGAAGTTGAGAAGGAGGGAAAGGAACAGGATGGTTTCAGGGGTGGGTGCTGGAGCTTAAGGATTTCATCAGGACGGGACAGAATTTGGCTTCTGTCCACTGCTGAGTTCCAAAAGTCCAACCAAATGGGCTCCTGACCTCAGGCTACTCCTCCTTGGCCCCACGTCCCTAAATTGCCAGGCCCTTGAGAAGTGACTTTTAGGGAGGCCTCTACGCTGGAGCAGCTGCACACGCCCGTTTCCTAGGTCTCCATTGCCCTGCTTCAGAGCACAGGCAACAGGCAACTTTGGGGGTGCCTACCTCTGGGGTGGGGGGTAGGGAGTCGGCACCATCATGCCCCCTTTAGGGGCCAGAGAGAAACTCAGCACCGAAAGGCTGAGGCCTGCATTGCCCTTGGCCGTAAATAAAAGGATTCCGGCAATCCATTCTGGAGTTCAACTTCCTATTTTGGAAGAACGTGGGAGTTTGGGGTGGAGGGGGAGGTAACTCCAGTTGATTTTGTTTTCTTTACTAGTTGCTACAAGTGCAGGGTGGTCATAACCCCCAAAATGCCACCTTAGCCCTATCACACAGGTCCTGCAAAAAAATACTTGCATGAAGCCGACCCTAAGGGATGCCTACCAACAACACCCTGGGAGGGGATGAAACAAGACAACCCAGAGGCCAGGGCAGGGGCACCAACCCAAGAAACCAGACACATTCCCCACTACGTGGCTTCCCTGGAGCCGCCTCCTCTCCTGTGCGTGAAGCAACACTGCCACCTAGTGCCCTGCGTGCGAAGTACTCCCTGAGGTCCCACATCTCTTGGGCGGGGGCCGGCGGGGGGGGGGGGGGGGGGGGGTTCTTCACCATGGCCAGTGTGGCTGAATGGCTTGATGTCTCTGCTGAACGGAAAATGCCCCAAGTTTGGGAGACTAAGAACTGGGAGCTAAGTGGGTAGAAGCTGAGCTTTGAGAGCCATTGGGAAAGAGCATGGGAGTCAAGTCTTCTAGCACCTCAGATTATCCTCAGTGGTGCAGCAGAACTTCAAAGGCTGAATTACGTTTAGCTCCCAGGCACACGATCTAATTGTTATTCTGTACAGGTGAAGGCCCACCGGCCCAGGTACAGGCAGTGACCTGCCACAGGGCCAGTGCTGGGTAAGAGAGGGGAGATGGCCTAGTCTGTTGATAGGAGTAAGCAAGTTAGAACCAATCAGAGACCTTTATCCCCAAGGAGGCCTTCCTTTGGCCACCTCGTGTCTCTCAGCCAGGGCCCACAGGAGCTAAGCACAGTGAGTAGACAAAGACGCCTATGCCCTCGGGAGCCCGGCCGCTAAAATCCTAAAGAAGGAAGGCGTCGTTCCCAGCCCCCATCTTTCCCAGACTTTTACCTTAAATCTTTCCTGAATATGTTCTGATGTGCACAACTCTGAAGAAAGATAGAGGGCAGAAGGTGGAGAGGAGCTAGACCTGGGTAGTCCCTGCCCTCAACCTTCCTGGTGTGGACCTAAAGGGGAAATACCAGTACACCACAGGGGTCCACTTTGATTTCAAGAGGGAGAAGCCCCAGAGGCTACACTGTCTGCAAAAGATTTCCTGCCTAATTTTACATGCTTGGGGACGTGAGGGAGTTCAGAGGGGCACTTCGGAGAAGGATCGGAGTGTGTGTGCCATGGCATTTGAGGAGGGAGGGTGGCTGGTGGTGGACAGGTGGGCGAGGGAGGGAGATGCACTGGGGGCTGGTGGGGACGTGCCCCACGGAGCGCCGGAACTGGAATCAGCTCAGGATGCCACTCTCTGCAGAGCACGAGACAGGACACGGAAGGGATAGGACAGAGGGCAGGCACCCACAGGCCTGAATCTGTTCCCTCAGCTCTGGGTTTTAATAACTGAAAGCAACAGTCTCTGAGAGCCTCGCTCATATATTCCTGTTGGAGCCTTCTCTAATTCTTCACAGCCAGGGAACTGATCCCAGGTCCCTCTGTGGCTACTGCAGGAGGCGGGGGAAGCGGAGTCGTGGGTCTCGGTCTAGACTGCAAGCACAGTTTCCCTGGCAGATGGGCACTAGGAAGCGAGATGAGGCAGCAAGAAGATGTCATCTGGGAAAAGGTGTGAAGCTGCCAACTCTGATCAGATAATCACCTCATTATTTCTTCCATTTGGCCCCAGAATAAGGATTTCCTTCTCTCTCTCTGCCACCACCTATCTCACAGCCCAGCCCCTTCTCTCTTCCCTCCTCTCGCCCCCTCTCCCACCCAAAACTAAAATAAAGCAAAACCACAAGACTCTAGAGTGCTCAGTGTCTGGGAATCCCAGCTTCCAAAGGAGAAATTGCAGCCAAAGAGGGGGAGACAGCGTGTCCAGAAGGGATGTTCCAGCAACACCCCCACTGAAAGAGGTTCCCTCCCTCCAGGTTTCTTTCTCCAGGCTGAAACTTATTTGTAGGCATCCGGCAACCTGAGAAGTTTTTAATCTGGGGAGCTGTCAAGCACCTCAGGAGCTCAGGGGTTCCGCTCCCGCTCTGCGTCTGGCACACCTCCCGTGGTTTGGTTTCCCCATCGATGCAAACAGGACTGGCAAACATCAAAGGGCCTCGTAGAAGATACAAGCTAATGAGATTACAATGGATCCACTATGTGCCCAGCCTGGTGTGAGGCTCTATCATGGGGGGCACCCAAAGGGATAATGAGACCGTACACGGTGACCTACAGGTCTAACTCCCACCGCTTGCTGGAAACCTCAGGAGGGCCACAGAATAGTTGTTCCTGATGCCATCCTTTTCTTTGTCCTTCTGGGTGACTTTCCGTGAAAGCCAAGATCTGGGTATAGTGCAAGATACACACAGGTAGAGTTCTGAGATGTTACCTCTGACCAAAGCCATAGAGTTCTACACGGTTCCTTTTTACGTCCTCAAACAACACCAGCGGCCTGGCGTGGGAGCGCCCACCTTTTCCAGCAGACCCCGCTGTTCTCAGGCTGGATACGTGACCGTTAGGACAGGCAACAGGGATGCCAGGACCTGGGCCAGATAGTGGTTTTCTGCAAAGTTCCAGGGCTGCTCCAAGCAATGGGGAACTGCCAGGATTTATGGCTGTGCACCTGGCAACCTTGTCCTCCCGCAGCCCAGCCCTGCCCCTCCCACGGCCCGGCACCCCCTACCCCTACCCCGGGCCTGGCTCACTGAACGGGTCCTTGTCCTCACGTCCTCACGTGCAGCATCAAAGGTGCCCAGGCTACGGGAAATAGAGGGCGATACCTCTTCCTCATTGACAAAGACCCAGAGACCTTCCCCTTTAAGGAGGGGTAGGGAGTGAGCCGAAGGTCTGCTAAGTGCAAGCACCATCCATGTACAGAACCACAGGAGATCAATACTCATTGGGACAATGCTCTTGTGGTTAGAGTCATTATCGTGGATGATGTCTAGAGTCCGGCCGTGCTGATGAATAAGAGCCCTTCCCCCTCTCTCCCTGGCCACCTCTTCCCGGCTTTCCTGCCCCTGCCCCCTTCCTCTCTGTGCCCGCTTCACCTAACCCCGTCACACGTGAAGCCAGCCGTCCCCCAAAGACCACGGAGAGCCCAGGAGTGGGCCGTTACCTGCAATGATGGCTGGGTTGTTCTGTCCTCCCTCCGGTCTCACCCAGGCTTCCACTGTGAATGCCTCCCGGGGAATCTCAGCCAGCACTTCTGGACGCAGCAGGAGCCGCCCCCGCCTCCCGGAGAAATACAAGACAGGCAGTCCTCCCTGGGACTCTGCTTCCCAGGAGGGGTCCCCTCCACCCTTCTGGATGCCGTCCTCCGACGGACTCGTTCTGACCCCGTGCACAAGGGGATGCTTCGGCCGCGGCCGGAGACGATGGGGAGAGACACCGGGCTCTCCCTGCACGGCCCCTACCTGCCCCTTCACCACCTGGCGACGACGCCTGGTCTTGGCCCGGCCCTTGCTTTGGGTCTCTGGTTTGGGTTCCTTTGGGCCCACGAAGGTGGTAGCAGCCGTGGCAGCCGTGGCCGAGCGTTCGCGAGTCCCAGCCTCACCTAGAGACTCCTTGGATCCTCCATCACCAAGATAAGTGTCATCATCTCCCCGCAGCTCAGACCGCCCAGCGGGACCATCCCTGTCCCACGAGGCGGCTGGCTGCTCAGCTGTGCCCCTCAGCCCCACACCTCCAGCTGGGCTCGCAGCCCCCGTGGCAGCTGGCTCACTGCGTCCTGCGGGGCGGGTTCCCTGCCCCCCCACGGGGTAGGGCCTCAGGTAGTCCCCAGGCCTGCTGGGGTAGACCCCAAAAAGATGATGCTGGGGAGCGGCTCTGGGTCTTGGCGGCCTGGCCCCCAGCCAACAGCGTTCTCCTTCCGACAGCAACTGATTCAGGCGTCCCCTCTGAGCCAGGGACCTCTTGCGTGTCCAGCCCGGCTCAGAGCCGGCAGTGCCGAGCGCCCACCCGGCCAGAATCACCAGGCTTATTCTCAGGATCTTTGGGCCCATCATACCTCCCCCAGCTCTTTACACAGAACCAGAAGTCAACTTCTGGGTACCACACCGGAGTGATGGGGGAGAAGAGGAGGAGACGGCTAGCAGTGGATTCGCAGTCACCGGGGAAACTGTTTTCGTTCAGGGACCAAACTTTCAGGAGCAGCAGCACCCAGGGAGTGCGTCTTCCGGCTCCCTGCGCGGGGCGCTGTGCTGCGTGAGCTGTGCTGCCCTCTCCCTTCTCCCCTGACCTGCTTCTCCTGGCTCTAGTTTAGTCCGTGCAGCACGAAGTTCATTTCTCCGGGTTCCTCTGAACCTCCTCCCACACGGCTCAGGTTTCTTTCTTTTTCTGTCCCTTCTTCACTGGCCCCTCCCCTCGCTGATACTACAGGAGGGACCCACGGATGGAGGTGAGCCAAGTCCCTCTCAAACACACACTCCCTCACCAACACATACCCCTGGCTACCTGAAGTCATTCAAAGGACGCTGATCTTCTAATTTTCATGGCTTTCTCCTTCTTCCTTCCCTAGGAGTTACGTTCTTTTCGTAGCCCTTAACCTAAGATAGAGCAACCTTCAAACAAATCGCGAGAAGAACTTGCATACAGAGACACAGAATTTGATGCTTATTCTCTAAAAATGCAAAAGGATTCTGGGGGCACAAAATTCCAAGCTGGTACTTAGCTTTTGCTCTCCAGATGTCCTCCTCAGCCAGATGCCCATCCAGCTGCCAGTCTGCCTGTGCAGGTCACAGTGCTTCCCTCAGCCCGGTGCTTGGGCGTGTGGAGTGGTGAAGGTTTTCTAATCCCCTTCCAACTTGTTGGTATGTTGTAAGTCTCCGTGAAGTTCTCCTTGGGGAAGCCAGTCTGGTGTCCTAATAACCTGATGAGTCTGACAGCCCTTGACTTCACCTTCTGGGAGTCTCGTGGGTCCCTGGGAAGATGGGAAAGAGAGGCAGAAGAGCATGTACTTCAGGGGACCTGTTCTCTCTGGTGCCTCCTGCTCTCTTCTCTCCCTCTCCCTCTGCCTGTAATTATCGTCTTGTTTGTTTCATTTAAAGACGATGATGATGTCAAAGCTAATAAGTTCGATGTATCACTCCACCTCCTCCCTGCCCCTCCTTCCTCCTGACAACCTCTCCACCTCACTGAGGCACTGGGGACAGGCGTGACTTCCGGTTTCCCCGGTAAACATCTCGGGCTTTCTCCTCCAGCAGCCGCAGCCTACACAATCAATAACAATCAATACTGTCTTGGAGCAGTCTTTTTGGTGTGTATTCTCTCTCTGTCTCTCTCTCCCTCAGACACACGCACACACACACACACACACACACACACACACACACACACACACACTCGCACACGTGTTGTGAACAGATCTGCTTACTGTCTAATAACCCCCCACCAGCCTCTCAGGGACCACTTGCTTCTCTCTCTTTTGTTTTGCCACAAGCCTCCTGTATTTTTTTTTCCTACTTCAATCATTCGGGATTCAAAGGAACAATGCCCCAAATTCACTTTACACCGGACACTGGGAGAAAGGAGAAATGGACGCATCTGACCTAAGAAGCATTAAATGGAAATGCCATGAATCGTCCTCCATAGATCTTCCTATTCTCTCCGAAGTTCCTCACTCTGAAGTTACCAAAAGTCACCATATGCCGAGTGTGCAAATAAGCAAATGAGATGCTCAAAATAAGTAATTTACAAAAATGAACAGCTAAACCCAAGCAGCTATTTTTTCCAATTGATTTCCAATGAATGGATAGGCTGGGGAAGTAAATAACGTGTCTCCAGCCTCTGTCATAATGCTTGCCTCGAAGCAGGCTATCTCAAGGAGTCCCACCCCCCAAACACATGTACGTGTGTATGCACACTCACACACATATGTGCACACCGAGACCGTGGTTGTGAATTCTTGACACAGGTGAGGATGTTTGACCACAGGTGGGTACAGAACAGGGAGAGAAACAGACTGGGTCCTTCATTCACTAAGAAAAATTACTTACGGTTCTAAACCCCCTGCTTGTGTTGCCCACACATAAAACACGCAGCCCACATACTCTGGAGTACGATCGCACTGCCTCTTTTGCCTTGAGACTCCTCACCGCCTTCTAAACTCCTCTACCCCTGCTAAGAACTGACTCGTTTGCTTTCAGAGTGCTGTGCCCTAATCACCCGCTCCCTGGCATGCCCAGCTCCCCTTTGCAGCATCCTCTGGAGCCTCAAAGTCAGTCCCCAAAGAGGAGATCAGTTCAGGCACGTGGATATTACTCAACAGAAATCCCTGGATCCCAGACTGCCTTTTTTCCTCTTCTCATTTTCCTATCTCCCTTCACTCCTTCTGACTTAGTCCCTTTTTCTTCTTCTTTCTTACTGCCCTCCCCCCTGCCCCCAACCACCATGAAGCAGCTCAAAAGAGTTTGGGGCTTTGGAAGGGAGGAGAGGGTGATGTAGAGAAAGACAGAAAAGCACAGGAAAGGGAGAGAGAGAAGGACAGGGCAAGGGAGCGGGAAGGGGGAGGGAGGGAGAGGAGAGAGAGAGAGAAAGAGAGAGGAGAGAGAGGGAGAAACGCCAGGAAGGAAAGGAAGGAAGGAGAGGGACCTTGGTGTAAATGAAGAAAAGATACTCAGGTAAGAAAAGAAGAAAACTTCCCCCTCCCTCCTGCCACCCCCCATGACCCTCAGAAAAAGGTTCCATACCATTCATTTCAGGAAGGAGGGGTAACACAGCAAGGAAGAATCCCGCCTGCTTTTCTCCCCTGTTAATGTGTGAATGATCCTGCAGTCCCTATAGGTCTCTCCTGGATCTCAGCTGCCAGTAATCCATTCATAAGGTTTCAAGAAGCTACACAAAACTCAAGCTTCCAGTTTAGTTTCTCTCTCTCCCCTTCATTCCTTTGCTCACCACTCTCCTTCAGCTCTTGGCAGTCCAAAGTTTAAAAAAAAAAAATGTTGAACCATTTCTGTGTTTTCCTCCTGTTGTAACTTTTGCTGTGACATCATAACCCTGCCCACCAACACCCCACCTCTCGCTCTCCTTTCCATCCCACCCCTCATCAGCCCCAGACCCCCCAAAGCACCCCCCCCCCCACGGAGAAGAAGGGCTCCTGTCAGTTCCAACGTGTGAAAACACAAAGCTACTAGAAGTGCCCCTCTCTCCCCTCGGCCCCCTCCCCTCTCCCCCTCCCTGCCTTACCCACCGCTCAGCCACGGCTCTCTCAAGGCTTGTAACAATGATCCCATCTGTTTGACATGTGCGGAAAGGTGGGCTGGATTCAAATAATCTGTCAAGTGGATCAGATAAAACACACACACACACACACACACACACACATACACACACACACACAGCAGCCCCCTCCTCAATTCCATCACACATGCACATCATGCCCTAGCAAAAGTGTGAGAGAAGTCAGACGTGCCGTGCCCGGCACCCACCCGGGATGCCAGGGAGGGAGACACCACATACGCCAAAGGCAACGCACATTTATATATACACAAATTTTGTGGCTTATTTGTTTATGACAAACACCAGCACCGGAGCCCCTACTCCTCTTCCCCAAGTCCTGCCACTCCGCAAGTGCACAGATTGGAAAGCTGGTAGAATCTGTTTTGAAATCTCCAACGAGAGGGTTTTTCCCCCTTTTTTTCACTCCAAAGCACTATCTGTGGCGATCAGACTCGAGCAGGGTTGCCAGCAAATGCAGGAGGCCCCTTCTAGGGTACAGGCTTTCAAACCAGCAAAGCCAGAGGGAATGGATTTAAGGACACACAGCAGGAGCTGGCTGAATTTATTTTATTTTGACGGGGGTAGCTGGGGGAGGAATATCATTTCTGAAATGCCCAAGCAATGAAGGGAGAGGATATGGATTTCTTAAACAGTTTTTGCAAGAGGAGCGGTGTCTTGTTCTGCAGGTAAATCTATGAGGCGAGAAATTGGAGCTTAGAGATAAACAAGGACCGAGAGGGAGGGAAGGGGAAGGAGACAAGAGAGGGGGAGAGGGGCAGGGGATGGGGACATGGGGACGGAGAGAGAGGGAAAGAAGGGGAGAAGGACAGAGGGGCGAGGGGAAAGGAGAAGGAAGGGAAGAGAGAGGAGGGAGGAGAGAGGAGGGCAAGGGGGAAGGGGGGAGGGGCGGGTTGAGGAGGAAAGGAGTGAAATGGAAGGGGGGGGTGGGGGCGAAGGGAAAAGAGAAGAGTCTGGAAGGAGAAAGGGCTGAAGAAGAAAAGCAGGGAAGAGAGGAGGGAAGAATGAGACCGAAAGGAAGGAAAACAGGGGAAGAGGCGGTGAGGCACATAAAATATGGAGACCAGGAAGGCAGTTAGAGCCATGATGGCAAAACACAAGGAAATCAGAGGGGCAGGTGAGGAGAGCCACTGCAAAAGGAGGCAGAGATTGGATTTTATGCACAGAAAACAAAGGACACTCAGTGGAGGGGCTCGCTCTAGTGATCAGACACGTTTCAGAAAATCAGATTGCCAGGGTTCAACGTTGTCTCTTTAAGTAAACCCCCATTTCCTCCTCCTTCCCTACCTGCACCCTTCCTCCACACCCACCTCCACCTTCCTTCATTCACTTTTTGTTGCCAGCATTATCTTCCCCTGGAGAATACTCCAGTCCAACTCAGACACCCATCCCCCTCCCCCTCAAAAAAGCCACCCTTAATGCTTGGTAGCCTCTTTCTTTGCTTCTGTCCACAGAGGGCCCTGGCTCCTCTTACCTAAAGGTTGAGCTGTTTATGACAATCTGCACTTTGATTTCAACCCAAATGATACTATGTTTCCCTTAAGCCCAGGGACCGGCAGGGCTGTTACTGTTTGTATTTGCTGCCATAGTGGGGCTGGTCAGTTTCCATTAGCATTGTCATTATTATTAAGAGTCTTGGAGCACTGGGAGGAGCCAGTCCACGTTGGCATCCACCTGCAGTGTAGAGCGTTAGGGAGGAGAGAGAGGGGTGGGGGGTGGGGGGTGGGATGGGACCCCTTAAGATGGTCACTGATCCTCTCTGACTTTCTGATTCCAAAATGCGATCCCCTGAGGGAAAAGCTCAGCTGGGAGCCGGCCAGGGAGCGTAATAATAAAAGCCTCCCAGAACACAACCAAATGCAGTATCTATATATAGGAGCCGGATCTGTTTTCGCTACTTGCAGTCTAAAATGACACCCGGAAACAAACATTTCAGCAATATGTTTATTGGAATCTTATTCAGCTAGTGCTGGAAAGAGTGAGCTTCTCTGAAAGATTTCACTCGAAGGCTCAGGGCTGTTGCTTTCTGCGCCCTTTGCTCCGGTGCTCAGAGCTGGGAGTCAGGGGCCCTAACTTTCAAGGGGTCGCTTGAGATGCCTCTAGGGTGACCTACCACAGCCCCCTCTTTTGTGGGTGAGGAAACAAGAAAGAAATCACACAAATAACAGCAGGGCCAGACACGGCATCCAGGTCTCCTGAATCCCAGTCCAGGTTTTCCCTCCTCTGGTATGCACCTGTCTTACTGTTTTGGTATCTACATACCAACTGAATAGGAAGACCGGGATGAAGACTGGCCTCTCCGGTTCCACATCCAGGCAAAAATGCCCAGGGAATATATGTTGGTCATATGTGTTCCGTAACTCAGATTCACACGGCACTCAGATGGAAACACAAATCTGCATTTCCTACTCCTCCCTGTGTATTTTGAGCCAAGGGAGGCCCTATCTTTTTGTCAAACTGTCTGGTGCTCCGTGTGTTAGATAGTCATATTTTTTTCCACGCTACTATTACGATTATAAATTATTATCAGTGCTAACGGTAGTGTTTTTCTAAGTGCCTTTCATCCCAGGTTAGGCTCCCCCACCCCTTGGGGGTTGCGTGGTGGAGACAACATGTCAGAGATCTATTTCCCCTGCTGACAGTCCCTAATGGGAAAGTGCTTCTTGTAACATTTCAAGCCTTGGGACCAGCTTGTGGAGCCCTTCGGCTGGGGAGAGTTTCACAGTGATGCTGGAACGTGCTCTGCTCACCAGAGGAACAAAAGCTCTCCTGGGTTTATGCGTCAATCAGGACTGCCTTTCCAAGTAGAGTCTGCTCAAAAGACAGTCTCGTAACAAAAAGAACAGGAAGACCGTGTACTTGCTTCTCCTCTGACCTCGTGCACATCTGTGTTCATTCTTTCTTCCCATCTATAACGGCACAAAGGCAAGGCAAGTGGTATGTCCATTTTACAGATGAGGACACCGAGGCTGAAAAGCTAAGCAATTTACCCAAAGACCTGTGGAAACTAAGAATGCAGCCAGGACATACCTTAAATGCATTCTGCTAAAGTGGAAGAAGCCAGACTCCAAAGGTCATGTCCTGTGTGATCCCATTTATATGACATTCTGGAAAAGGCCAAACTATAGAGACAGAAAAGATCAGTGGTGGTCAGAAGTTGGTAACTGGGGGAGAAAAGCTGAAGACAAAAAGCACAATGGGACTCTGGGGTGGGGGGACTGTTCTCTATCCTGATTATGGTGACGATGCAGGACTACACGCATTTGTCAAAACTCGGAGAAGTACAGACTAAGAAAGGTAACTGCATGCAAATGCTACCTCAGGAAACCCGAGAAAAGTGGAGCCGGGGGTGGGCCCGGGATCTTTTGATTCTGCATACAGCGTTCTTCCATCATTATCCTGCAGGTGTCCGAAGACCAGATGATAGTGTAACAGTGGTTGGTCATGGACTGGGGCCCGTCCGTAGATCCCCTCACTTAGCCCCTCAGAGGACCCCATGGAGCCAGACAGAACGGAGCGGAGCTAGCTTCTGGTCCCAGCTCCGTCAACCCCGATGACCCTAACACATCAAATAGCCAATCACCAAATGAGCACTGGCCAATGACTAGGCCACCGCTCTGCCACGAAACAGCTGCCTGACCGTGGGCAAGTTAACCAACTCCTGGGAGCTGTCTGTAAACTGGAAACATCGGAATAGAAAACCTCTAAGCTTTCTTCCAGGTCACACTTGAGCTTCTCTAATTTTCAGCCCACTGTTTTCCTAATTGTTTTCTCAGTTATTTAACACACACACACACACACACACACACACACACACACACACACACAGCCAGTGCCCACTTCTCATAAATATCTCAGAGAGTCAAGTATACTTTAGCAATGGACACCCCCATTTATTTTAATCCTTAAAGAAAGCCATATATTCAAAGACAACTCCACTGTAACACTGATGGGCAGCAACAGGGGAGTTTTTGAGTGCTGTCATTAGAGTGGCAAAGGTGTCCTATACAACATGTCACTGTCATATGTTTAGCAAATCAAATATCAGAACACATGGTATTAGTATGAAAATATTTAAATCGGAGCAGTTTTTAAATTTGCTACTGTGCTGGAATCTTAAAATTTAGTAATTTCCTCAAGATGGTAATAATAACATTATTAATAACAATAACTAACACTTATTGCTTACAATATGGCAAGCACCATCCTGGTCACTTTATATATATATATATATTATATATATATATATATATATAATATATATATATATATATATATATATTCCTCACAAAAGTTCTGTGAGGTAGGGCCTTTTATTATCTCCATTTTCAAATGAAGAATAATAAAACCATTTAACATTTATTAAGCACATACCATGTGCTCAGTGTGGCATCTACTAGTCAATAGACACCTACTAAGCAACATACATAAACTATCTCATTTAATCCAACAAGTAACCTATGAGATAGCTCCACTTTCTCCTTTTTTTTATTTTTATTTTTTTAGTTTATTTACGTACCTGAGAAAGAGACAGTGCGGGCAGGGAAGGGGCAGAGAGAGGAGAGGGAATCCCCAGCAAGCCGACGCGGAGTGCAAACTCACGAAACCATGAGATCGTGACCTGGGCCAAAACCAAGAGTCACACGCTTAACTGACTGAGCCACCCAGGTGCACCTGATCCTCATTTTGAGAAGGGAAACCAAGGCAAAGAGCATTTAGGCACCTTACCTGGGCTTACGCACCTTGAAAACAACCACCTGTCTCCAGAGCCCACTGAGTCACTATGCCGCACAGCCTCTTCGTGGAGGATATAAATACATACCAATGAGGCTATGACTCCCAACACAACACCACCAGACTTCTCCTGATGAGGCCATTCAGCGGTTTCTCTGGAGTCAAGGAAGATCTTCCTTAGGTCTTTTCCTAAAGTCTCCCCTGGCTGAGGGGCCGGTGCCTCCAAAGTGGCCCCAGCTGATAGCAGCAGCCAGGTGTAGGCTCTGATTTTGCCAATGCTCAGGTACTTTCCACAGATCCCCGAGGACTCCTATTCTCACCAACTGTGCCCCCAGACCCATCACATCCCCACTGAAACCTAAGGGACATGTAACCAACCAGCTGCAAACAGAAAGTGAGTCACTCCCCCAAGTCACTAACTCCATCTGGAAGGAATCATGCAAGATAGAGCAACGTTGAGTAGTCTATTTATTATAACTAACAAAAACTTTTCATACTAATAACAGCTATTAGTTGATGGTCTATTAACCATCATAAAATACGTATTTCCTGTGTTCAGGTCAGCTCTGATACAGAACTCCAGGTTTTAGCCCCAATTCTACATTCTGAAGGTACTCATGTTATTTAATTGCTGAAATATGGCCCACGTGTAAAATATTTCAAAATGAATATGCCCCCCAGATGTCTTCAAGAAAGGCAACAGGCCTGTGGAAGAGGAAATACACCCTTCTTAAATGCCCACCCAGGCCAGCCTTCCTATAGATCGCAGCCACGGCTGGGGGCAGACAGAAGTGCAAACCCCAAAGCTTGTCAGGTGCCCCCCCACCAAGTCATCCAGCAGAGACCCTGTCCAGGAGCTGCCAAGATGAGTTCAAGTTTCTTTCCTGCAGACTAAACTCTATACGGTGAAGAGGGAAGGCTCTGTAGGTGACAAACACGGATTCCAACGTGGGCTCTGCCCCGTGGCCAGTGTCGTCTGGGGCAGACTCCAGGGCTACCAGCGAGGATAACGGCGTGCCTACAACCTAAGTGAGAGGCCATAAAAAGGCACATTTCTCAGCTACGTATCCAGAACAGTGAAAGTGCCTAACAAACATTGGTATTACTAAAGATGTCAACTCCTTCCAATTTTCTACCCTACAAGTTTCTGACTTTAAACTTTCAATAGCCCCCAAAGATCCAGTTGGATGTCATTTCTTACTCTACTCAGAAGATCAGCCTTTCCTGTGTCCCAGCTGCCCCTCATTTGTTGAAATCTGTCATTGTCAATCCTGCCAGTCCATTTTTATAGTAAACATAAACATTTTGCACTGAAAATTCACAGTATGAGCCACCATACGTAATTGCAAAAAGAAAAAAAAACTTAATACTCTAACATTAAAAAAGAAAATAAGGCTATAATGAAATTAAGTGAATTTCAACATATATGTATTTCTGACACAACTACATTAAAAGATAAATGAAATCATCAAATGCTTGAACGTACTTCTCATGAATCAGTATGGACTTAAGAGCAATAACAAAATACTCAACAAACATTACAGGCATTTTTTCCTTATGCTGACATCTTGAAATCATGGCTATCAAAGTATCTTAGTACAAGTTCATGGAGTCGGCATGGCTGTCATAGCTCCAAATGCAGAAGGATAGAGGTATGTCCATCAGTGGCTGAAACACCATAAGCAGCAATGCCATCAATGGCACATTTCCAAAATGGGGAACGACCCTGGGTAAAATGTGCAAACCAATCAAAAGGCAATCTTTCTTCAATAACATGGAAGTTGCATTCCTGGGAGAGTGTATTTAAAGTGCACCCAAAAAAGACCTTTGTGATTGAAGCATCTGTATTGAAAATAAAGTTAACTTCCAGACTTGGATCATTATAAATGGGTTTTTCGTCTATGTGAATGTTCGGCCAGAATTCAAGAGTCAAGCAGGAGGAAGATTCATTCTGTGGGACTATCCACGCACTACAGGGAAGTCTGATGTCCCTAGCACGTGCCCACTGAGCCAACAGTAACCTCCAATCGCTGCGACACCAAAACCATCCTCTCTATTTCCCAAAGCGACCCTAGGGGGCAGCACTTCCCCCACTGAGAACCACCCATCTAAACCAAGGCCAGAATATTATGCAGACAAATCGGGTTGAACCTTGTATATATGTTTGACCGTAACACACTGCCAGGATCCACAAAGGTGAAAGTCATGTGGAGGCTTCTAACTGCATTTCTTACATTATTTGGTGAGAAAGCTGAAGTCTCTATTCCTCAGTAGTGGTTTGAACTGTGTGTGCCTTATATACACACAAAGATGCATAGAACGCATTCTACCAAATGATCACTTTTCTCAGTATCATCTATTGAGCTTCTCCCTGCTCAAGTAGCCATCTACTCGGTTCCATTAAAATCTTTCTACTTAAAAATAAATAAATAGAGGGGCGCCTGGGTGGCTCAGTCGGTTGAGCGTCTGACTTCGGCTCAGGTCATGATCTCACTGTTTGTGGGTTCGATCACTGTGTCAGGCTCTGTGCTGATGGCTCAGAGCCTGGGGTCTGCTTCAGATTCTGTGTCTCCCTCTCTCTCTCTGGCCTTCCCCCGCTCACACTCTGTCTCTGTCTCTCAAAAAATTAATAAATGTTAATATATATATAATATATATATAATTATATAATATATATATATATATATATATATATATATATATATATATATATAATATCCAGGATTGCAAATCTCAAAACTCAAATAATGAACTCTGATCCTTGGTCCTCAAGGCCACATAACATGGCTCAAATAATCACTGGAAAATTTTAGTTACCAAACCCATGGCCATCACTGGCTCTGAGTAGTTCTTGGGCTAAAGCAGTTAAGATCTCAGAAGCCATGGTGGAAATGCTAGTGGTTTCTGGAGAAATGTTTTCTGCAGAATGCTACACATACATTCCCCCCATGGAGTGTCTGAGTTCTCAGATGATAAGATACAAGCCCTGCCCTATATTGCCTCATAGACTTGCTAGAAATACCTGAACATGAACAAATTGTAAGACACGGCTATAAGTACTATCTTGGAAGACTGAATGAAGTCCTCCCAGGCACCAAGGATAAAATAACCAACGGTTCATGCAGTAATCAAGGGGATTTCACAGAGGGGGTGATTTTTTAATAGAGTCTGAAATGAAGACTAGGAGTTTTCTAAGTGCGGGGTATTTCTAGAGAGCGTGGCATGAACAAGATGCCACAGTAACACTTCATTCAAGGCTTCAGGACAGCATTTATCGCTAAGTCCCACAGTTTACCCATAGTCATGTCTTTCTTCCCAATGACCCTGGAAAGCAATCTAGGGTGGTACCTGTGTCTTACTACCTGTGTATTTCCAGAAGCAATAAACAAAAACAAATACACACACACACACACACACACACACACACACACACACACACAAAACAGGCTCAAATGAGGAAACCATGAAAAATTTTGATCACTGGGGAGAAGAAATTCCTAGAGAGAAGCAAATGATCCCTCCCTTTCCTCATCTGGCTGTTGATGAGCCTGGAGCCCCTTCCAGCACACTGAGACCAGAAAGGGCATACAGAGGTTGAAAGAGTACCTACGGCTCTCAAAGATACAATTTTAAAAATATATTATTTGAATAGCGAAAGGCTACCTGTTCCTCATGTCTCCTTCCATCATCAGGCTCAACCAAGTCCAGACCTGAAAGAAAAGCATACCAAACACAAGGAAGAAAACAATTAACAAAATGAAAAGACAACCTATAGAATGGGAGATAATTTTTGCAAACTATATCTGATAAGGGGTTAATATCCAAAATATATAAGGAACTCCTACAACTCAATAGCAAAACAAACAAAAAACCTTCAAAAAATAAGCAAAGGGCCTGAACAAACATTTTTCTAAAGAAGACATACAAATGGACAACAGGTATATGAAATGTCACTAATCATCAGGAAAATGCAAATCAAAACCACAGAGATACCTCACACCTCAGGATGTTTTTGAATTATCAAAAAAGACAAGAGACAATGAGTGTTGGCGAAGATGTGGAGAAAAGGGAATGCACACTGGTGCAGCCACTGTGGAAAACAGTATGGAGGTTCCTCGAAAAGTTAAAAATAGAACTATCTTGGAACTGGCGTGTATTATGCTAAGCAAAATAATTCAGTCAGAGAAAGACAAATATCATATGATTTCACTCATATGCGGAATTTAAGAGACACAACAGATGAACATAGGGGAAGGGAAGCAAAAATAAAAACAGAGAGGGAGGCAAACCATAAGAGACTCTTAAATACACAGAACAAACTGAGGGTTGCTGGAGGGGAGATGTGTGGGGGGATGGGCTAAATGGGTGATGGACATGAAGGAGGGCACTTGTTGGGATGAGCACTGGGTGTTATAAGTAAGTAATGAAACACTAAATTCTACTCTTGAAACCAATACTACACTATATGGTAACTAACTTGGATTTAAATAAACAAAAAAAGTAAATAAAATAAAACATACATTAAAAATAAAAATAAAATAAAATATTCTATTTCTTACCTTAAAAATAGATAAAAATAAAAACAATAAAATAAAAATGCAAAATCCATTCTTGGTCCATGGGCCACACAGCAACAAACCTGATCTGACCCACATTATTTGCAAACCTCTAGACTGAAAAGATTGAATTAGCATAAACTTTAGATGGAAACATGTAAATAAATGGAGTGCCTATGCATTATGGTGTCACTAAGTTTGGAGCATATATATAGAATTTTCAGACTTAAAAAAATTTGAAGGGGAGATGATTTTAGGAAACATCTCAAGGAAATAAGTTGTCATCCTCCAGAGCTCCTGAAAACAGTGGCACCAGAGGCCAGATAACCCCTCTCTGAATAGGAATGATAAATATATTAAGATACAGGACAACTGACTGATGAATGGATAAAGAATATGTGGTATATATAATATACAAGGGAGTATTACTCAGTGATCAAAAAGAATGAAATCTTGCCATTTGCAACAACGTGGATGGAACTGGAGGGTATTATGCTAAGTGAAATTAGAGAAAGACAAAAATCATAGGACTTCACTCATGTGGAATTTAAGAAACAAAACAGATAAACATAGGGAAAGGGAAGCAAAAGTAAGATAAAAACAGAGGGGGAAACAAACCAGAAGAGACTCTTAAATACAGAGAACAAACTGAGGGTTGCTGGAGGGGTTGTGGGTGGGGGGATAGGCTAAATGGGTAAGGGGCATTAAGAAGGGCACTTCCTGGGATGAGCACTGGATGTTATATGTAAGTGATGAATCACTAAATTCTGCTCCTGAAGTCATAATTACACTATATGTTAACAAACTTGAATTAAAAAAAAAAAAAGATATCACACCGAGATAGAAAGGCTGAAGTATGCACTCCAGATCTCAAGCCATACAGGCATCTTTCCAAATTTCAAGTACCAATTAACATTTGAGCTGCTTCTCACATAAGCAACTCCAGGCAGACAAAGTCCCAATAAAGATGCATTTACTTTAAAAAAAAAAAAAAAAAGAAATTCCCCAGATCCGGCAATCCCACTTCTCAGTATTTACCCAAAGGAAATGAAATCAGTTATCTCGAAGAGGCATCTGCACCCCCGTGTTCACTGCAGCATCATTCACAATAGCCAAGATACGGAAGCAGCCCAAGTATCGATCGGCTGATGAATGGATAAAGAAGATGTGCTTTATAGACACAATGGAATATTATTCAGCCATGAAAGAGAAGGAAATCCTGCCATTTGCAACAACACGAATAAACCTGGAGGACATCATGCTAGGTGAAAAAAAAGTCAGAGAAAGACAAATACTGCATAGCCTCAATTTATACGTGTGATGTGTAAGCAGCACACCTAGAACCAGAGAGTGGTAGGGTAGTTGCCAGAGGCAGGGGGTAGAGGAAGTAGGAAGACATTCATCAAAGGGTACAAACTTCCAGTTATAAGCTGAGTAGGTTCTGGGGATCCAATATACAGCATTGTGATTATAGTCGATAATATTGTATTGTAGACTTGAAATTTACTAAGATAGTAGATGGCAAGTGCTTTGACCACTAAAAAAAAAAAAAAAAAAAAGTACCGTGTGAGGTCATGAATGCGCTGATTAACTTGACTGTTCATCATACCACGATGCATTTGTATTTCAAATCATCACATCGAACACCCTCAATATACACCATTTTTATTTGTTAGTTACGCTGCAATAGAGCCAAAAAGAAATGTGTCGGGCATGCCACTACCAAAACGTTCTGTGACCACCTGCCCGGCGTGAGTTCCCCTAAGAACAGAGCAAATCCTACGAGGAGTCACGGTGGCAAGGAAGGACAGGAGATCAGGTGCCCGAAGAAATCTCTGCTGGCCCACAGGGAAGGGTGCCTTATCAGAGCAGCTGTACCCGTTCCCGAGAGCACACGTCTCCCCAGCACGTGTCCAGCACAGGCCACAGCTCGCTGGCAAAACCCGCACCGTTCGGAGCGGTCAGAATCGGCACCCCGTACCTTCTGCCCTCCTCCCGTACATCTCTCCACCACCGACCACGAGCTGCCGAAGTTCGCAGACCTCTTCTTTTTCAGCCCCGGGGGCCCACAGCCTAGCACAGAGCCTGGACGACAAAACAGGAGTCGTGGCTTGTAGACCTGACAGAAGGCGAGCCTGTGTGTGAGCCATCTCCCCGCCACCGGCCCCGCTCAGCCGGCCCAGCCAGATAAGCAGCCTGGCGCAGCCCTCAGGCCTCTGAGCTCTCGGCTGTCAGCCTGGCTCTTGCCGCCCGCCTGTCCCGCACACGGTCGTCTGAACTGAAGGCGTGGTGAGGGGCTTCTCCGGCAGGGAAACACCAGGCCTCTGCTCAGCACCCACCGTCCCCCCGGTGGCCTCAGGCGTTGCGGAGGTGAGGGGATGTAGATGAAAGGAGAAGGATTCAGATTCTCTACAAGAACCTGAGGGATGATCCGCGAAGGCCGTGTAAACAGCCATCACGGTAACCAGAGCGGAAACAGACCGAAAGACTCTCCCAGGCAGAGTCTCCGGGGCCTCTTACGGGTCGGCCTTTCAGAGCCCCGAGAACGAAGAGCTGACAGCAGGGTCTGCAGGTGGCTTGGACCCGAGAGCTTGTCTAGTGATGAGGTGAAGAGACGGCCTGAGTGGGCAAAACCCGGGCCAGGGCCAGGACGGAAGGAAAGTGGGGCTGATCCAAAAAGGAACGGAGAAACGTTGCAAGTCTCGTGTCTCCCCATGTCTCCAACGATAATTACGAGAGCTGGTTCCCAGGCAAACCCAGCTTGGTTTGGCTTTGAGATGGCAACAAAGTGGATCAAGGCGGAGGCTCTGGAGTCAGCGGGATGTGGCTCTGGAGCCTGGCGTCCTCATTCGCCATCGGTGTCACCTTGGACAAGCATCCTCACCTCCGCGTCTTGATTTCCACTTCTGTTAAACGGAAACAGTGACAGTAGCTGCCTCGCAGGTCGTAGGGGTTAAAGGAAAAGAGGGTTATGAAGGGCTTGTGCGTTTGACACCCAACCTGCTCGAGACAAAGGGGAGACAGAGGGCCCCAAGCTTGGCCCCGACTCTGTGGGGCATGAGCGGGAAAGGGGGAGGCGACATCTGGGCAAGAGAACCCTGTTGCTCAGGAGTGTATGTCAGTAGAATAAAAGGTTAGGACGGGAGGGTGAGAAACGAGATCAGAGGGAGGCCCGCAGCACTCTGAGTCACTACGTTGAACTGATGCACAAGCAGAGTCGGGGCAGAACCTTGCTCCAAGCAGCGGGATCCCAGAGGAAAGAAGGAGACGCAGCAGGGCCGGGCTGCATGCTCAGATTCAAGACATGGGGCGCTCAAGCAGGAGAAAGGAATCCATCACACGTGATGCTGAAGACGCAGAGGCAAGTAAAGCGGGAAGAACCGGCAGATGAGGGTCACGGTAGGGGTGTAGAGAGCAGGGCCAGGGTCCCAGGGGACCTGGTATCAACAACTGAAGATGCCCGGTCCTGGGACGAGGCTGCTTATTCTGTGTCGTGTAGGCCAGACGCTCAGAGGCATATGGCGGGCAGAGACACAGAGCCCGGGTAAAGCATCCCAGGCGATACTTTCACAGGGAAACAGAAACGTTGTTCCTTCCACACTCGGGAAAGGGCCACGCTTACATCCTTCCTGAATTACTTTTATTCCTGGATCGGTCTGTGTCAGAGAAGGAAGCTGCATGTATGTCTCACAGACACGCACACGCACACGTGCACACACAATGCCTCCTCTACCATCAAGTGACTATGATGGTCTTCTCTTTTTTTTTTTTTTCAGCAAAGAAGAAGAAGAAGAAGAAGAATAAGGAGAAGAAGAAGAAGAAGGAGAAGAAGAAGGAGAAGAAGGAGGAGAAGGAGGAGGAGGAGAAGGAGGAGGAGGAGGAGGAGGAGGAGGAGGAGGAGGAGGAGGAGAAGAAGAAGAAGAAGAAGAAGAAGAAGAAGAAGAAGAAGAAGAAAAGAAAGAAAAACTTCTTAAGCACAAGACAAAGAATGAAGAGAAGTAAGAAAACACAGAACTCAGTGCACGGTGAAGGTGCAAGGTGTGTTCCAGTTCTGCACACCAATGCCTGGTGCACCAGGCACCGTAGGAATTGAAGTCAGAGTGTGCAATTAATTGAGCATCTCTTGTATTCAGAGAACTGCTTACAATGCATGGGGGTGCCTGGGCAGCTCAGTCGGTTGGACATGCGACTCTTGGTTTTGGCTCAGGTCACGATCCCAGGGTTGTGGGATTGAGCCCCGTGTCGGACTCCACACTGAGCATGAGCCTGCTTGGGATTCCCTCTCTCTCCCTCTGTCCCTCTCTCCTGCTCATGTTCTCTCTCTCTCTCTCTCTCTCTCTCTCTCTCAAAAAAAGTGTATGCTTGATGAAACGGCACGAGAATAGTCCAAGTTCTAAGAGAATAATGACAAAGCAGCGGACACACAGGTGCAAGACAGTACAGCACGGACGACATTTGGATCCTGTCACCTTCTAATACCCGAGCCTTGTCTTCTGCTCTGGAGGGAGGGGGCATTGGGGCCCCACTGAGTCAGCAATGGGGGGCAAAGCTGAATCTCTACCAAGTGCACTCAGAGCAAAGGGGCAATCGGAGTACACAACTATCTCTACAATATGCTTTCCCCTCATTATCAACCAGGACTAGAAGATTCTATAAGAAAGGTACCTTTAGAAAAAAAATCTGGTAGGAAAATAATCTGCTATACCTCAACGGGGCCATGAAAGGAAGAAGTTAAAGGCATGGGCTCTGCAGTTAGATAAATGAAGTCCAAGGCTATCTCTACGAAATACTCTTCTCGAAGCCTCTGTCCCTCACCTACAAAATCAGGATGGTAACTGCGCCTCTCATGGGGTTGCAGGCAAATTAAATGAGACAGTGTACGAACAGAGCTCAGCAGTGTCAATGTAGACGACGTATCCAGTACCTGTTAGTATGAATACCATCTGTATGCTGATCAATGCCTCCAATTCTTTCCTCCCTCCTCTGCCTGCCTTTATAAGTGCTTTCTCACCTGGCTCTGAGCTCGGCCAGTGGGATGTTAGTGCATGTGACCAAGCAGAGGCCTACAAAACATCTGCACACTTGGGTGTGTTTGCTTTTGCTGCTTGGCTGTGGCCCCGAGAAAGTGCGGATACCCTCATAGAAAAGAACCACGAAGCAGGATGAGTGATCCCAGGCACCCTGGCTGAGGCCATTCTAGATCAACCCATGCTAGCCAGCCCCCACACAGGTAAGCAAATCGAACTCAGGTAGGCAGAGCGCTCGGCCAACCAGCAGCTAGCCTCAGGAGCAAGAACTAGAATAGCAGAGATCAGCCAAGTCAAACGAACTAAATCGCACAAACCCGTGAGCCAAATACATCTATATACCGTTGGTGCCATTGTGTGTGTTCTGCTTGCTGGGATATTGTTATGTAACATCATCATGGCAATATATAACTGATACACTATATTATGAATGCTGTTATTGTCATTTTTCTTATAACCATTACTTTTCAGAGGAGCAGAAAAAGCCTCGCCCAGACCCTACTTAGCTGTCACAGGTAAAACATCTTTCTCACAACCTGCTATTCTGTCCAGAGGAAGAAAAGAAAACAGTAGACAAACGAGCAGGTGGCTGCTGCTTCAGAAATTTCTGCCTTGTTTTCCTGACAGGTTGTTGCTAACGATGCTATTATTTTTCTTGTGAGTGGAGATACCCATGACAGTGTAACCTCACAGGCTGCTATGATGAATTGCTAATTAGTTTAATTAGTGAAGAGCCCTTTTTCCATCAAGTTAGATTCTAGTCTTGTATGTTCCCACGGGGACTTCACAGTATGAGGTCCTAAGAAAGCGCTTGTCAGGAGACCTTCAAAAGGAAAGGCACTGGATGAAGTGCGTCTTCGGGGCTTCTAGCCTTCGCTTGCAAATAATAACAGGCGGCACTTACTCTGTGCCAGGCGCTATCCTAGGTACTTTATGTGCAATATCTCATTTATTCCTCACAAAAACCCAAAACGCAAGAACCATTCTTATCTCCAATGTATACGAGAAAACCGAGGCGCAGGGGATAACATTGGTGTTTACGAGGTCACGGGGCTGGTGAGTGACAGAGCTGGGATTAAAACCCAGGTCTGTCGGGTCCCATCCTCGTGACTGCTCCCCATGCTGTTTCCCTGGCCCTGCAGATGCCCTCCTTGTCGGGCCCAGAGCTTGTCTGCTCTCCGCCCCCCCCCCCCCCCCCACCACCACCACCACACTTTGCTCTCTGAAGAAACCACAATACTAGCCCTAGGACCTCTCATGTGCCTTTTGGCACTGTGTTCCTTTCCCCAAGCCATTTGCATGTTATGTATCTGATATTAGTAGCATTGGTTTAACTGTGAGGGAGAGCAAACCCTAAAGAATAGTAGACTAAGCCAGATGGAACATTTATGAAAATGAAAGCTGGAGGTCGCAAAATAGTAATAATAAGTAATTATTATTATTATATTATTAGTAATAGTGTATTAGTAGCTACGATATTAATAATAACTAATAAGTACAGGTTCTCCAGTCATCAAGAATCTGGGTTCTTTCTCTTATTGTTCCAAAATATCAACATGCACCTCTGCCTCATAGCCCAACATGGCTGCTTGAGCTACAGGTATCACATCTATATTCTGGACAGCAATGTGGAGGAAAGGGGAAGAGGGATGGTCCTTCCTTCTATGATCATTTTTTTCTCCTATTTTATTCTTTTACCTTTACCTCTTTTTCACCTCATTCTCCTCTTTCTCCAACCAGGGGCAAGCTGTTTCATCCCTCTCCACCCTCCACTTTTTATCACAATCTTCTGCAATCTCCCTCTCATCTTGAGAATGGAAACAGGAACAGAAGGAACATGGCAAAGAGCAATTTTGCATTCCAATATGCCAGATATTTAGCAATCTGCAGAAGATTTAGTCATAATTAGAGCAGACTAAGAAGAAATAATTTCCACATCAACCATTCGCTAACCCTCCTTTGTGTCCTTCTTTCTTCCCAAATCTCACCAAAGCTACACCTGACGTCTCAGTTTACCAGTTTGGGATGGTTACCCATGAGAAGGCAGCTCTGAATCTGTGAGCTCTTGCTACTCCCAGAGATAAATTAAGTGTGTGGGTTGCTTCTCTTGGGCACACACTTCTTATCTGTTCAGATTCAGGTACACCCAGCTCTGGCTAGAACAGCCCCTCCTGCAGTTAACGATCCTAAGTGAAATAACCTTCTTCTAATTGCGAGTCTGTTCTATCTGTTGAGATCATCAGAGATCTTCAAATGTTTTATTATTTTTTTTCTTATCTAAAGGCAACCTGAAACAATGCATTCTTCCCCCATTCTTTATTTTAAATATTTTTTCACTGTTTATTTTTGAGAGAGAGAGAGAGAGAGCGCCAGAGTACAAGCAGGGGCAGGGGAGGGGCAGAGACACAGGGAGACACAGAATCCGAAGCAGGCTCCAAGCTCTGAGCTGTCAGTGCAGAGCCAGACACGGGGCTCGAACTCCGGGACCACGAGATCATGACCTGAGCTGAAGTCAGATGCTTAACCGACTGAGCAACCCAGGCGCCCCTTTCCCCATTCTATGTAGCCAGACTGGTTCTTCCAATCTGAGCAGGTCTGAGCCACCATCTTGCTAAGGCTGTGGGAAGCTATTAATCACGGAGATTGAGAGGGACGTCTAAACTGGAAGAGAAGCAAGTGAGCAGTCCAGGCCCAGAGATCACCCAGTAATCAGCAATCAACCTAGACCCTGACGTCAGAAGCCAGGCAGAATAGGCAGGGGGCTAATGATGATCAAACAGACTGGGGAAAGAGGGCAGGAACGGAAGGAAGGGACAGAGCTCAGATGGGCGGGATGTCTGTCTTCTGCTACTTTGCGTGGGCACAGTTGTCTAGCCCAAGAAGGCAACAGAAAGGCATTGCAAATTTTATGTGCAATTTAAAATTTCCTAGCAGCCACATTTTCTAAACAGTGAAAAGAGAAAGGTGAATTACAATTTAGTGCTAGGGGCACCTGGGTGGCTCAGTCAAGTAAAGCATCCAACTTCGGCTCAGGTCATGATCTCACAGCTTATGGGTTGGAGCCCTCCGTCGGGCTCTGTGCTCTGTGTCTCCCTCTCTGTCTGCCTCTCCCCCACTCACACTTTGCCTCTCTCTCAAAGATAACTAAACATCAAAATTTTTTTTAAACTTAGTGCTATATTTTATATAATCAAATATATCCAAAATGTGGTCATTTCAAGATGTAAGTCAGAATTTTTAAAAAACAGACTCATGAGACTTTTTACATACTAGGTCTTCAAAATCTGGTGTGTAGTTTGCACCTCTGGCAAGTCTCTCCTTTGGACCAGCCACGTTTCAAGAGCTTAAGAGCCGATGTGGCCAATGACCACAGGGTCGGACAACACACGCCTGGACCCTCCGCTCACAGTGAGGTCTGGAACCAGCAGCAGCAGCAGCAGCAGCAGCATCTGGGGGCTTGTGAGAACGGCTGCATCTCGGGCAGTGCCATGCAATCAGAACAGGCGTTTTAACCGGATCTTCAGGTGGTGGGCACATTTGAGTATGAGAAATGCTGCTGCAGGAAAGGCGGGGATCCTTTAGAAGTAAATGTCATGTGGTGAGTGTTTCCCAAGGTATTAGCATCGCTACAGAAGTGACAGGGATGACGTACAAAGTTTCCTCACTCCTCTGGCTGGATGCTCAGAGAAAAATAATTTAAACAGCATCACAGCTGAGTAAGAAACAGCTCCAAGTGGGGTCGTCTGAAGAACCAAGGACTGCTCTCGTTACGTCCTCAGCAGCTGAAGACCTTGGCATCCAGTGACCTGGGCCCAGCCTCATGAGACGGCTTAAACGACCCAGCCCTTTGTCCAAGGCAGAAACAATGGACAGAGTCACGGGCAACAGGTAGGAAAGAATCCCTGTCTCCCCTAAAGTAACTGCCCCAGAGGCCTGCCAAGGTGACCAAAATCCTTGCCATTCGATTTACTGCCATTTGAGTCACTGAGGTGTGACTTTCAGGAAGTCCTAGACACGTGCAAAGCTCGTGTGGAAAGAGGGTGCCCCGTACAGGTCGCGGTTTACCTACAGCATAGTGAGAATTTGTAGCACACACGCAGGAGGACAGGAGCGGAAAGCCAATCCTTTGACAGGAGTAGGAAAAGTTTTGAGGTATGAAACCAAGTGAGCAAAGACTGGCCCCGAGGGAGGACGGAGGGCATGGAAAGGGGCAGCAGTGAGGAATCCGATGCAAATTCCACAAACCTTCATCTTGTTTCAGTTTGCTTCACTGCGAACCACCTACGTGACTGCCGTGAATAATCCCACCCGTGTAGAGGTCACCAGGGCTAGCCGGGAAGCTTCTAGTCTGGGTTGGTGGGGGCGGGGGCAGGGCGGGTCCCGGAGGGGCAGGGGGGATTCAATACGTGCGTGTGGAATCCACTGATAATGCCGGTGCTGGGAGGCAGAGATGGAGACAGACACAGAGGCAGAGGAACTAGGGAAGAGAGAGCAGAAAGAGTCAGTCAAGGCCACAGAGAAGACATGACGTGGATGTGTCAGTCTGCTGCACGCGTGGCAGCAGCTGGAATTATGCTCTTACTATGTCCGGAGAGGGAGGGTGATGCTGTGTTGACCCAGAGCCAGGCGGGCACAGGAAGCCGGGTTGCCCTTTGGGCCCTTGGCCATCATTAAAGGTGAGCAGCCGGGAAGGGTAAGAACGTAAGACTTTCCCCTAGCACACATTTGTTAGCAGTGGCCACGAGGAGAATCAAACAAACACAGCGCGAGTAAATCAGTCACTGTTTGAGCAGGTGCCCTTTTCCGAATGAAATTGCGTGTGTTATTTTTAATATCTCTTGTCCATCTGCTCTGGTTGTTTCCTCTGGCCCACACTGGAAGGCTCCGTCGTGTTACCTGGATGGAGATTTGACCATGCAGTCACCTTCGCGGAGCTGCAGGGACGTGCTTGGCTTCTCTAACACGCAAACCCCAGGAAGTATAAATAGAAATGTTGCTTTTATTTGTAGACTTAATGCTTATGGGGAAGCTGGCTCAGAGGCATAAAAGCTTACCTCTTCCAATTCACTGAACTTTGGGCCCATAATTCTTGCAGTTCAGAAAATTAAATAGAGGTCAGCAATTTATGCCTAAGGTACCGGAGGTGGAGAGCCAAAGCAGGGCTATTAAACCCGGCAAATGTGCTTATGTGCTTTCAGTTTTCTCGTGTTGTTTCTGCCGGGGTCTTCCACAACCAAATTGCTGCTGGTTTATGGATTGAAAAACCTCAGAGTGAGAGACAGCTTTTCTTCCGCACCTCTGCCAAATTGTCAGGACCGGTTTAGAGCCTGGGAAGCCCTCAGCCAGGAGGTCTCTGGGGAGCCCAGTTCCTGTGATACAGACAAACTGCCATTAGCATCAACTTGTGTCAGCGCCCAAAGGCACCGGAGGGCTGGCTCATGTCCAATAGGAGTTCCGTACACTGCTAGAGACTACCCTTTTTATACGGGTAGGTTTTGTATTTGTAGATTTTTCTTATGACTGACTTGTGTCCCACCCATACTTTGGTTGGAAAGAAGTCCTGGGGACTGGTATAAAGGGAAACACTGATGCCTAAAACCTCTGATCAATATCAGATACCGGTGGGTTGGTAGTGACCTCAGCACATCCTGGCAAGGAGCTCCCAGAAGTGCTGGAAAGGAAAGCTTCTCAGTCTCTTTAACGGAGGGAGAACAGTGACCAGCGTGCTTGAGGAAAGGAATTGAAAATCTAGATTCTGTGGGAAAACCTTGGAAAGGGCAAATATGACCGTCAGGCGCATCCTCCGTGCCACATCCCGGCACCCGGGATGGGTTCTCAACGAACACGGATCGGCTCTAAGACACAATTCCAGGCTTACCGCTGTCCTCCCACCATGTTTATGAACACCCTAAACACCCCAACGCCCAGACAGCCTTTTTTTAGATTCAGTCCTTACTCAGCAAGACACACATCTGGCAGCCGTGGCCTTTGACACAATACACTGAAAACCAATGATGGTGAACCTTCAACATCTCCCAGGGTCAAGTTGGACTAACTTGCATCAACAGTAGCGCGGAGCTACTGGAAGCAGGCGGCATCCAAGTTGGACCCGGTCGGCCTGCCTGCTGCTAGGAGCCATGTTGTCGCAAACGCTCCTGTTTACATGAGAAAGAGCTCCATATTTGCTTGGCAAATAATTCAATACAAATTAGAACATTCAGTTCCAGTTTGGCCTGGTAGCCTCATGTAGACAGGGCTAAAACTTTAGTTGCCTTTTATGAACTACCAAAGGGGCCTAAGATACTAGGCCTAATGGAGACTTTCATGTGGTCATAGAATTGATTATCCCGGTTGGAAGCAAGAAGCTTGAAAGTGCACCAAAGTGCATGAAAGTGGAGAGAAGAAGGAAAGGGGGTTGGGCGGGAAGCTTCCTTAGCCCTATAAAATTCTGGACCCCAGTTCTTAGGGCCTGTTTCTCACACCAGGGCAACCCCAGCATCCACAAGAATTCCACGAAATACGCACCCCCAGTACAGACTCATGCACTTTCCAATTCTTAACAATTCACAGATAAAGAAATTAAGATCCAGAGATTTTAAGTGACTTGTCCAAGACCACAAGCTGCTTGGCAGACATCTTCGTATCTCAGTCTCAGCCTCTTTCTACCACAGGACAATCTGAGGGGAAAGGGAGAATCTTCCACAGCCTGCTACAGATGTAGCTGGTTATTAAGCTTCACAGCTTTCATACTCCTGACTTGAGACACAGTTCAAGGTCCGAGGGGAGAATAAGGTTTGACTTCTCTTAACTGAAGGTGATTCCTCTGCCCTTTGCCAATCACGGGGGGCATCATGTCTCCACACTGTGGGCAACGGCAGGGACCTGGGAGCTGCTCATCTACGTTCTAAGAGCAGTTGCTTGCCGGCCTCTGAGAAGGGCTGGACCATGAGCCTTACCTTCTTCTGCAGCATGGGTGACATGCCCACTTGCAAACATGAAAGAGAGAAATTTCCAGAATGTGTGTGAAGTAATGTTGTTGAGATTTTTAGCCAGTTCCTGTGCATCAAGGGTTTGGAATCTCTCCAGGCCATTGGTATTACTTCTTCTGGCACTAAAGAAGGGAGGAAGGAGAGAAGAAAAATCCTAAAGAAACACGGCACGGATGGCAAAAATCAGGAAAATAAAAGAGAAAACTCGGCCTCCAGAGAAGTGGCAACACTGATGCAAACATGCTGACAGAAAAGGCAAGTGGCTATCTTGCAGGGTTAAAAAAAAAAAAAAAAAAAAAGTCCAGTGATGGATCACCACGCCGGCAAATGTTCCACGGTATTGAAAACAGAGCTAGCCACAAAATCATTTTTTCTCCAGGTTTTTTGTTTGGGTTGGAGGACGCAACGTCAAGGGCACTTTTGGAGGAGATGTGTGTGGCGAGGCAAGGCAGAGCGCCGGCTCCCGCAGCAGCCTTCCGGGCTGATAGCTGCTCTTCTGCCCTGTTCTCCCCGCCACACCCTCCCCTCTCCCCAGGACACAAGAAGATGCCTTGCAACCTCAGGGAACGGACACCCCCCGCACTTGCAAGCTCAGACCTGGGTGAGTTGAGCAGTCAGACCCAGGGCGTCCTCTGACTGGTTAACCGCAGGCTGGAAGGAGAGCCTCCGAGAGGACGTGCACCCACAGGCACTGTGTTCTGACACCTGCCTTCATGCAGGTCAGAGAGAGCGGTATTGGGCTCTAACACTTTTGGGGGCACTCTTAGAACGAAAGGGGCTCCTGGCCCCTCACTCAGTATCCCCACCTGATTTTCCTCACACTGTATCAAATTAGCTTTTGTCCCAATTCTCAGTCACACTCCAGGGAAAAATGAACGATGCGTTCCTGCCTTTAATCCGCTGCAGTGGATTTCAACAAATATAGGGTGCCTACTATGTGCAGATTGCTGTGCTAGGTTATCTTGGAGGCTATAAAAAAAAAATGCTTGGCATGTGTCTTGCCCTCAGGGAACCCTGTTGTAAGCACAATGAGTTACTGCAGCCTGAATGCAGGGGGCACTGAACTGCAGGAGATCAGAAAGGCCAGATGGAGAATGACTTCATGAATACTAGAGATAAGGGAGCGTGGGAGAAGAGCATCCCAGGAAGCAGGCTCGGCAGCAGACAGGTGCTCAGAGGCGGGAAAGCATGGAGCAGCCCTGAGCGGCTGAAGCCCAGGGTACACGGAAGAAGGGCTATCAGCCAGAAGAGGTAGGTTAGGGCTAAACCTAGTAGTCTTGAATGTCAGACTGAGAAATCTGGACCGGAAGGAAAGGGGACTGGAAGGAAAGGAGACTGGAAGGAAGGAAAGGGAAGGGGCTGTAGGAAGGAAAGGGGCTGTAGGCTAAATCAAATCAGTCAGGTGAAACAAAGAAATAGTTGTGAATGAGAGCATGTCCAAGAGTTCCCTTGAATGGACAAACTGTTGTCTTCCTTTTCATTCAGTGTTTCGTGTCACTGTGCCTCCGAAGGTTCTGTACAATGGAAAGAAAACCAACATCTGGGCCAGACAGATGTGTATTCAAGCAGTGATTCTAATATTACTTAGCTCTGGACCTTTGGGCAAGCCTTTGCAGTTGGTATGAATTAGCTCACCTTCTGACGTATTAGAAGCATCACATCGTCCTCTTTTTTCCAAGTTGGATGAAATGTGCCTCTGGATCTTCACCAGCAGGCAAGAAATGTATTCTCTGTAGTACTTGGGGGTGGGGGAAGGTGAGGGGATGAGCTGCCCCTCCATGGGCATGTTCACGAATCTTGTGCATCCAGAGAACATGGGGAAGGGCCTCTGTCCTTTGGTCATCTCGGGCAACCCGAGTTCTTAATGCGCGAGCCCTCATGGTCCATCTGGAGGTGGTAGGCTCCATTTTCTCCAGGCCAAGCTTATCACGATCATCTTTCATTAGAGATCCCCAGACATGGCCGTGGAGGGTGACCGACTGCTTTACTGGGGACTGCCGGGGTTTCCAGGAAGCAAGTCTTTCAGTGTTAAAACCAGGGAAATAGGGTGAGTGGGCACCCTGCTTGGCACTCAATGTCCAAACCAATGGCATCCCCATGCCACCCCATGGGATAGCTCTGTCTACCCAGAGCTCTACTGGGGAGCAGGACGGGACTCATACTACCCTCCCATTGGTCGCTCAGAGCCGATTCTACTTCTTTAAACCAAAGCCCCAACCAGGGTGAGGGATTTCTTCTTAATACCTGGAAACTCCTGTTTTGGGCTTTGAAACAAAACAGGCATCAAACAACTCCAGAAGCACAAGAGTCCAGAAGTCTGAACAAACAGGCCTGACCATTCTATCCATAGGTAAGAGGAGGAAAGTGTAGGGACAAAAGCAAAGGAACAAATTACTCACTTATTCTTCTCAGAGATCAGTCAGGCATTCGGCCAAAAAATACACACTGAGCCTGCACTCTACCTACTCTGAGCCTTGTGCTAGGTGCTTGGCATGCCGTGGGGAGGTGACAGACAACAGCCCTCTCCTCACCGGACTTGCATTCTGTCGTTACTCTGACACAAGAAGGAAGCAGGAAGAAATCCCTCAAAGCAGTTTCCAGCTGCACACTCGATCTCGATGAGCCTCAGTTACCTCATCTGCAAAGTGGCGTGGCGCCAGATGCGATAATGCATGGAAGGCCCTCGCCACACCGCTCTGTCGAGCCGGCGTGCCGCTCCCGGCTGTCCAGACTTGCTTCTTGAAGCTACAGACTGCTTTTCTTTGATGCATCCTTCAATTTCTGCTACGGTCTTGCTGTGTTCTGGAAGTCTTTGGATCATGGGCTCCATGGCCACATTCTTTTTCACGTTATCTCTTGTAATTCCCGGACTCTCCGGCATGACAGCCAATATGTGTAGGCTACACAGTTAGGCAGAAAGTGAGAACTTGAACCTGCGTCTTCCAATTCCAAGCCTGTACTTTTGTCCCATGTCATATCACCCTCTGGTGGTTCCTCTGAAAGACCTGTTCCATTTGCCCCCTGGCCTGGAGCTCTCGGGTTAGAGGTTAGGGTTACAGTTGTAGAGGCTGTGACCGAAGACACAGTGGCTTGTATTAGTCGGGGGAGGTTCACTGCTGTAACAAATCTCCCCAAAACCTCAGTGTCGTGATTCAGTAAAAGTTTATTTCTCCAGTAGGACTGTCTGACAAGGATCTATACAATCATTCAGGGCTTTTTCTGAATCTCCTAGGGTTTTTGTGATCTGCTGCATTCAGCCTGCACATCAGAAGAGAAAAAGGGCCCAAAGGATTATACCGGGGCTTCTTAATGGGCTAAGCTCAGAAGTGGACACATATTCTATTAGCCAGAACTCAGTCACATGGTCGCACTTAACTGCGAGGCATGCTGGGAAACGTAGCGTCCAGGAGGAAAAGGCAGTGGGGTTCACTGAACACCCAGAAATCTTTGCCAGAGTGGGCAACAGGATCTGAATGGCAGCAGTGTCCCAGACATGATCAACTCGTGGAACACTCCATCCACAAAATGGAAGTCTTCAGAGATCACTTCCTTTGCAGGACTGTGGTGAGGATGGCGGAATGCACACAGAGCCCCAGGGCCAGTCACGGAGGAGATGGAGCGAGGGGTCATGACACAGACATGACCTCGAGCTCCCCTCACCAGCTTTAGGTCGTATGATCTCTGTGAGCAGAGAACCACATCTCAAAAGGATAGACACGAGCAGTCCGTCTCTCCTCATGAGAGTAATAAGGAAGCTTATCTGAAATGAATGCTGTCTCAAAATCCCAAGGTACATGGGCACCAGTTTGCACTCAGAGAAGGAGACCATGAGCACACCAGAAACACAGCACTGGGAGAAGACCAGAGGAGCAACAGGTGAGCGCCTGCAAAGCGAGCGTACTTCCCTTCCAAGAGCTACCTGGGCGGACTCCCAGTGGCCCTCTACCACCTGACCTATTTCTGGAAAACTGCCAACAGCTAGGAGTTTTGAAACTTTAATCTTATTTTAGAGACTAAAGCAGGGGTGCCCAATTAAGCAACCGACGGGTTAAGTGTCAGTGGGTTAAGTGTCTGACTCTGGATTTGGGCTCATGTCATGATCTCACAGTTTGTGGGATCGAGCCCCATGTCAGGCTCTGTGCCGACAGCATGGAGCCTGCTTAGGATTCTCGCTCTCGCTTTAAATATATAAATAAATATATATAAATAAACTTTAAAAATATATATACATAAATATATATATAATATATAAACTTTATATATAAAAATATATATGATATATAAATATATAATTTATAAATAAATAATATATAAATATATAAACTTTAAAAATATATAATTATATATATAATATATAAATTTATTTGTATATAATATATAAATATATATAAATAAACTTTATATAAATAAATATATAAATAAACTTAAAAAAAAAGATTAAGGCAGTGGTTCTCAAACCTGGCTATTTATCAGAACCATCTGAGGAAATTTTCAAAAATACAGAAGGCAGGCCCAAATATCTGAACTGCTTTAAGTTTCCTGGATAATTCTGAGGTAATCAGACTGGCACTGTTCCATTAACTTCATTAAGAACCATTATCCTACTGTATGAAAAGAAATCCTGAACACTTTTTTTGACATACCTATTTATCTACTTTATATAATTTGTTAAATAAAGCGAAACACCACCCTCACGTATAATACCTTCCAGAGTGTTGAACTACACAAGCCAATGCACCATAATGTTAAGTATAGACACTTTAAATTTGACAGATAAATGCGTGAATGGAGACATAGGGCTGCTCGGAAAGCAGAAGAGTTCCACTAGACTGAGTGATTTATCATTCACCCATTCAGCCCATGAGCTGACAAATTATTATTGAGCCATTTGCCAGGTACTGTGTTAGGCTCTAAGAATATACGTATGAATGGGAAATCATTCCTGTATTTCAAGAAGGCAAAGAAGAAAAGTGATAGCCAAGCTTGCTTCCTGAAAGTACCCAGGACAAAGCACTTGAAATTGTTAAGTTTGTAACATTTTATTAGGAGCCTACGCAGCTCCATGTGGGAGGACGATACTTCTCTCTTAATCACATTTCACCTCCCTGGAGTTAATTTGTTTATTCCGTGGTGAATGGTCTCATTATTCATTGCAAATAATATAATGCTGTATCAAAGGCTACCTCCTCCAGGAAGCCTTTCCAGATCACCAGAGCCAAAAATAATAGTTTCCTATGTGTTTTATTTGTTTTAGGTCACACCCTATCCTTGTATATTTGTTTTAACGTCATCTCCCTTCCCTTGTAGTGTTGACATGTTTGAATGCTGTTTTCTTCAAAATATTTTCAGGGGAAAAATCCATTAAAGTATGCTAGACATCTAGCACTTTCCCAGGACCTGAGTGCCACCCATGAGAGCAAGCGTGGCAGCCTGATGGCTGCACCCTTGGCCACCATATTGCAAGTGCTGGCCACCAGAAAGGGCGCTACCATGCCACCCTGCAGTGGGTGTGACTTATCCAACAAATCCTTTATCTCTGGCATCTGTTTTATGTGTACAGATCAACAGTTTTGACATGTAATGACTGAGAAAAGGTCTGCAAATTATAGTACTGGAAAGAAATACACGAAGAGTAACATGATGTATGTTGAAAGGTAAGTTTTGGAGCAGCTGGAGAATTCTTCAGGGAAATGGCCATGGATGAGAAAACAGGGTAAAAGTCAACAGGCGATTAAAGATTAGTGGGAGTCCTTTGACATAATGAGGGCTCTAAAACATCACCGTTTCCTGAAGGGCTGCCAGACAATTGCATGAATGGGCCCGAAGGAACACTGCAGGTCACAACTTGAGAGAATCTGGAGGGGAGAGAGGGGCCATTTGCCAATGTACAAAAGAGAGGTTGCAATTCTGCAAGGATTGTGCCATAAATAACCCTTCTAGCTCCGAGTCAGAGTTCCCATTTCCAAAAGGGCATCAACCCTGCCAAACAGGACAGGTATGACTATTTCATCCTGCTGAACTGTGAACTAACTCTTTTAACAAAACATTCTGTGGCCCGTTCACATTTGACGTCCTAGGGACTCTACTAAGAGAGTCATGCCATTAAAATGAATGAATGAATGGATGGATGGATGGATGGATGGATGGATGGATTTCTAAATGAAACAGACCACTCACCATCCCCGACATGTCACTTAGGAAAAAAAAAAAAACAAAAACTCCCAAGTTCTGAGCACAGATCATTTTTGTCAGCAATCTTCCAAGTGTCAGGGCCTCTCCAGATGAGACCAGCAAGACAAAGAATGTTGGGCTGGGGATGAATCAGGCTCGAACTGTGGATAGAGGCTCACGCTTGTCACAGTCTGACTTTCAGGGATTATCCAGAGATAATCGGACAGTTTCTAGGTTCCCAGGGAGGTCCCATATTCAGTTTAATGAATGAGAAGAATTAGGGGAAATGTAGGGTTCCTCCAAAGGAGTAGGCTTGTCCAGGCCAGAGAACAGAGTGCTTGGAAGTTCTGAGGAGACAGTGAGGTGGGAGTGGGGGAAGCAGGAAGGGGCCGGTGCCGGTTACTACGGAGCAGCAGCTACACATTGGATGCGCTTAGACTTCACAAAAAGAGGACCGGGCTCATCAGCCCATTCCACAGCTCTGTAAGCACAAAATCGTTTGTATTTGGTTTGGGGAAGGTGTCCTGAAAAGCCAGGCTGGAGATTCAGCCCACCCTGCCCACAGAGTCATAAGCAAACACCACACCAGGGGGTATGCCCTGAAGTCGTGCACATCCAGGGTGTCAGGAAAACCCTACCTAGTGGATTTGGCATGGTGGCAAGGGATTCTTCACGTCAAGCCGGGACGTTGCAGTATTTGCTCCTAAGAGGCTGCCTCCCCTGTGCCCCTGTTTGCCAAAGCCTGCAAGGCTGCCCTGCCTGACTGTCCCTAGTCCAGGGGAGGGGAGGCTGGTGTGGAATGGGGGAGACCCTGTACCAATAAACCCAGAAAGGAGATTCAGAAACTCATCCCTCCTCACCTAGGCAATGCAGAGGACTTACAAAGAGAGCACCACCCTGCAGGGTGCCTAATAGGGCATTACCCCACCCTCCAAGAGGAAGGGAAAAAAGGATTGGCAGTGAGTCTGAGTGTGGCCCAGGTTTATTGTTTGATTTTCCTCTCACTCAACACACGTGCGCACACACTGCGGAGGTGGCGAGGGTAGAGAGACCAATGTTGGGCACCTTTACGGGAAACCATGTGATTTTAGTAGGGTATGAAGTGGGAGAATGAAACGCTATCACTATAACAACTGACATCATACCTGCTCTTGCGAGGGCAACCGTCTTTGCTCAGTAAATACCCTGATAAGCAGCTTGGGGCAGAGAGTGAGACACTGAGCATAATAAACAGATAGCTGTTCCAAGGAGAAGATGAAAGGAGTTTGCATTTCCAGCCCAGAGTGAAGCTCGGCCAGTACTTGGAAAATGACACGGTCGTGAAGCCCTCCAGTGGACAGGCACCCAAGACATTTGAAGAATGGGGAGAAACTCAGTTTCAGTGTGAAGTCTGTATTGCTACAATTTCTTACCTTCCCAAACTCCTTATTAGAATCTACTCATCACAAAAATTGCTTTTATGAGTAGAAACTGTGGCATGGAAGAGAAGGCTTACATTTCACATTTAGGTTGATATTTTGTGAATTGAATTTTGTGTTTAGGTTGATATCATGTGACACAGAAACAGCATAAAAGGGACAGTGAGATGATCCATAAATGGAGGAAGCAAGGGTGTAGAGCCGGGACAAAGGAGAAGAAAATAATTCCCCTAGAAATTCACGGCGATCCCGGGGAGTCTTGTGGACTTTCACTAGATATGGAACTCAAGTTTGATCCAACCTCATCTAGATCTCAGGAAGAGAGGACCCAGCTGACAACAAGGTTATGGACTAATAACACATATCTGCATCGGCTGGGGTTCTCTGAGTCGTCTACTCACTATTGTGGAATCTCCAGGTCTTACCTTCACTTGCATCAAGGTCTCCCCACATCTTTCCAGAAGTTTCTGACATGTATGTTGTCCACCTATGCCAGAATATGAACTACCTGCCATCCCTTAGTGACCATTGCTTTTCCTCCTTCCCACTGGCAGCTGGCCTACCTCTTATTACCACAGGTGTTGTCTCCAGTTGTGTTGTCTCCAGTTGCTGGCCACCCCTGCCCCAACAAAGCTGCACTCCAGTGAAGTCAATTACCGCTCCGAAGTGTGGGGATTCCACATGTTTTGATTATCTGTTTCTGTGTAACAAACCACCCAAAAACTTACTGGCTTAAAAACACAACTTATTATTTCCCATCATCCTGTGCATGGACTAAGCATTTCTTCTGCTTCACATGGCATCAGGTAGGGCAGTAGGATGACTGGATGATCAAAATGGCCTCATTCACGATGGCTAAGGGCTTTGTGTCCCCCCAGTGGATCTCACCACATAGCTTCCCAGGATTCCTCACAGTGGAATAAGGCTGTTATTTCTTGGCTAAGTTCCAAGAAAGGTGAAAGAAAAAGCCATAGATCTTTTAAGGCCTGGCCTCACAGCACTATCTCTGTCACATTCTATTGGTAAAGTCCAAAAGGAAGGAAAATATGCTCCACTTCTTGTTGGGAAGGACAGGATGGCAAAGGAAGAAAGTTGTAGTCACTTACTTACCACATCACCCCACACTCTCTCTCTCTCTCTCTCTCTCCCCCCGACTGACACACACACACACACACACACACACACACACACACACACACACACACACACTCCAGTTCTGTGCTTCCTTATATTAAATCTCAGAGCACCCTCCAATTCCAACCTCTTGCACAGTCTGTATGAGAACCACTTGGTCGATTTCTACTGGCAGCTCCCTAATCCATAGAAACAAGTCCAGGAGAGTCTGGTAACAGGACCAGTCTACTGAATTAATCCTCCCCCTGCCAAGCAGTCTCTTTCTCCCCCAACTCCCTTGCCTTTCAGTCACCCACACTCCCTTCTATGACCAGCCCATTTATCACAGGACTTGTGTGTTCTTTTGAAGATTTCATTTCATTGACTTACTCAAAAAACTGAGTTCACCTTAATCAGAAAGATATGCATGTGCCATCTTTGATAAGGGGTTAACTATGAAATATCTCTACTACTTATCCAGCATTGGCACAGAGAAGACAAGATCTTCAAAGTGTTGTGATAGCCGGAAATCACTGGAAGCTCCCCAACTCCAACTCAGCATGGCAATTCTGCTCTCTGAAAGTGTGGCTTAGCTGCTTGAACCTCAGCTACTTTAGAAAAACTCCCGATGAGTCAAGTTCCTGAACTCAACCGAACTGGTGTACTTCCAGAGTTTTCTTTTAGTTCTGGGAAGCTAAAGAGGGTGAAAAATCCACCCCCTACCCCCCCCCCCAAAAAAAAAACAAATCCCCATCATGGTACAGTCTCTGACCAGCCTGTGTCTAGACCTAAGACCAGCAAGAGACGTAGGGAAAAAGAAAAACAGAAAAAAGATAGGAGATGGAATTAGTTGAAGAGGAAGAAGAGAAGTATTACATTTCTAATTCCACCTTGTCCCCTGTCTAGAGAAAGGATAAAGCTGCTCATGCTTCAAAGGCGTAACTTTTCCTCCAGTCCCCACTTTCTGCAATTAAGACTTTGACCTTGGCCAGCTGCTAAGAACGGGACCCAAGGACAGTTAATGTTTACGCAAATTAACCCAGAGAGAAGGTTAAGTCTTTCCCAGGTCCAAGCTTCACCATTCAAACTGCTCTGCTCCCCACTCACCTTACAGAAGAAACACAGTCGAGAATACTTGATAACAACTGAAGGGACAATAAGAAAGTTTCTTTCCATTGTAGCTTCCAGCCAACTACTGACTTTTAGTTTCACTGACTGGTTATGAATATTAAAAACAAAATGACACTATCACCAAGTGCAGGGAGTTTGTGATAAATTACCGTGTTTGGTTTATGTTGATTAATTGCAATTCCTTATGGAGGCAGGTGGTGGACATTCACGGTATTTCCATTTTCTGGAGATTATCAGCAGATAATCTTCCGGGTGGAAACACAGGAGCAACTCAGAACAGTGAATGGTGGGTTGCTGATTGCTCTGTTATTAGTTCTTCCTATCATCATCCCATAGAAAGGCAAATTTCTAACTCACACAGATGTGGACTTTCATCTGGAGGCAGGAACGGCAAAATAGGTTCTCCTCCAATGAGAAAAATCACGTGGAATAGAGAAGCACTCCGGGCGCCACACTGTGCACCTCTCTGCCACTGCTCCCGGGCTAGGTCTGAAGGTCACGTCCTTTCCCCTTCCTGTCTCCCTCCATCGTCCACCCTCTTCTTCACCCATCTGACTCAGACTCTATCTTATCTAAAAGCCTCTCCCCACCCCTCAGATGAGGCAGGCACTGTTCTCTGCGCTCCTTCATTCCCTGTGCACACCCCCACTATTGCACTTACAGCAGTGTGTTGAAGTTACTTGTTCGTGTGTCTCTTGAGAAAAGCAGCCTGTAAAGCTCTGTGTCTTCTTTGGCTTTGCACCATTAGATCGCAATCCCCTGCCACATAGAAAGTATCGAGTCTACACTGAACCGAATTACTGCTATGTGACACTCACCATCCTCTTCCTTCTCCTCAATGTTACCAAATAAGTTATATTATTACATCTCATATTCATACGGCTGAATTGAATGCATCTCAAAGAAACTTTGAGCCTACCTGACCTCTGCTCTCTAGAATGAGGTGTGTGAACATTTACATCATTGCAACAGCAGCTCTTTCCTATTCTTTTTTTTTTTGTTTTTTGAGGAAGGGAGGGGCAGAGAGAGGGGGATATAGAGAATCCCAAGCAGTTTCCTCACTGTCAGTGCAGAGCCCAATGCAGGGCTCAAACTCAGGATCCATGAGAATCATGACCCAAGGCAAAATCAAGAGTCACATGCTTAACCGACTGAGCCACACGGGCAACCCTTCTACTACTTTCTTGACTTAATCTCTGAATGGCTTTTCCAGTAGGAAGTTATCTACATTCTCTCCTGAGTTCCTACTGTACTAAAGGCAGGTGTCTGTGAGATGTGTGTCCCATTTTGGGAATGCTGTCCCACTGCCTGATGAGACCAACTGAGGAGTTGCCTTCATCAACCTGTTACATGTACACTCCCCCACACATAGGCTCATAAACATATAATAAAAATTTCTAACTTTTTCTTTGAAAAGCTCACCTAACGCTTTTCAAAATCCTAAGTACCCTTGATTGGATTTCAAATGCATAGAGTTATTTTTTAATTGCACTCAAAAGAATTATCTTCTGCTTAGCTTCCTGTCAAAGCTGGCCAATGCCAAACTTCAAGGCCCACATGTTTTTGGGCATCTTCTGGTGAGTTTCTTTCTTTTTTTTTTTAACCTATCCAGCTTTCCAAAATCAAGGGTAATTCCACAAAGGCTCTACAGTCTTTCTGTTGACATCACCAAAATTTAGGATGGACCTTATAGATGTTCTGCATTTGGGTTGCATTATTACAGCCATGTAGATGAGAATCCTCAGATTATGTAAGACGTACAAGTATTTCCTAGAAGGAAATGGTACATGAACACACAGACAGGTAAGGAGGTAGGTGGGCAGATGAAGAGGCAAGCGGGTGAGTAGACGGGTAAATAAGCAGCATCTTCCTACTAACCAGCATTCTGAGATGACTCCCCTCCCTACTAACCAGCATTCTGGATGACCCGCTGCTCTCCTCTGGCCTGTTTCTAGTTCTCTGAAACTGAGGGCTAGTGGGTCACTACACTCTGCTGAAGGCCTCTGAGTCTCTGAGGTAATCCATGCCTAACTATGAGGTCATCAGCCTGCCTTCTCATTCCACGCTCCCGTTTTCACTACCATTGTGTCTGTAGTCCCTTCTGACCTCCTCTACGGATATTCTCAGGGGAATTCTAGATCTGCTGACATCTGCTTTCTTAAATTTCATTTCTTTACGGCCCTAGGATTCTAACACTTCTCAGTTGATAGCCCCTTCCCCCACAGGGGTGGGTCACCCTTCAGTCTTCAAATGCTTTCTTCGTGTTAACAAGTACCAAAGGCCCCTGACTTCCTTGTTTCCTGCGGCAAATGGTTCTGAAGTGACCTGAAAAGTTCATGTAACTTCCTTACATGCCTCACTCACTGACCTCCAGAGAAGTGGGGCCCTCTGGCTCACCCTGGCTCCCAGTCACCTGTTTCTAATTGCATCTGTCCCCGTATGTGCCACAGGCTTTGATTTCACAGCCTGGGATGAGCGGTCTAGGGAGACTGCCTTCCCCGCCTTCCCCAAACACCTCCAGCCTGAGAGGAGCTGTCACGGATATCCCCTCATTTGATAGTTTTCCTTTTAATATTTATAAACAGGAAAGTATTTTTCTCTCCCCCACTTGAAATGTATATATTCAGTCATTAAAAGGCATTGACATTGCCGAGGTAATGGCCTGCCGGCAGATTTACAACAGGAACTATCTCACTGCCTGCAGGCCTGTGCGTTTTAATATAATTAAAAGGCTACTGTTTGGAATCTTAGCTAATTAATATTCATGCTTTCCTCCTTCCACCTGCCATTCCCAATTTGCTGTCTTTTAGGAGATTGATCATGGCCCAATTAATCCCACCACCAGTCAAAGCAAACAGGCAGGGGAAGAATGGGGAAAATGCCATTGCAGTGTTGGCTTCTTAATGAGGAAAAAAGCATTTTAACTAATGGAAATCTTCTTCTGGTTCATGAGGAAAGTCAAGGAAGGGTCTCTATAAATATGGGAACTTGGTAGGGATGGAACTGCTGAGCAGGGATTGTAGGTGAATTGCTCACAGTGAAGTGAGTTCAATTTATTAATTTTTAAGTGTCTGAACAAGTTTCATTCATGCCAGAAATCACAGAAGAACAGGAATTTGAAGAGGTAGGTAACAGATTTTTTTTTTAAGTAAAATAAAGTGAAAGTGACAATGACAGTAATCACCATTCAGTACCTGAGAAAAGAACAAAGAAAAGTGGTTTACCTTTAGGGACCTTTGAGAGCCAATCAGATTCCTGGATATAGTCACATGGTCACTTGATTTTCTTTGTCCTGCCATCGTTCAACACCAAAGCTTAGGGGATCCTGGGTGACTCAGTCGGTTGAATGTCCTGCTCTTGATTTTGGCTCGGGTCATGATCTCAGGGTTGTAAGATCAAGCCCAGGGTCAGGCTCTGTGCTGAGTTCTGAGTGTGGAACCTACTAACGCCTCTCTCTCTCTCTCTCTCTCTCTCTCTCTCACACACACACACACACACACACACACATAAATACATACATACATACATACATACATACATACATAAACAAACAAACAAACAGCAAAGCTTACCAATGGAAACTGTTTTGCCTTAAAAAGCATAGCCTAAATGAGAGATCGGGCCATGGTAAGGAATGAGGATAAGGGTGTTAATGATTAAACTTTTCTCAGATATGTGAAAGCAGGCAGAGGAGAGAATATAGCTCTCTCTACTTGACTTCAAAGGATAGAAAGGGGAATCTTGTCAGCATTTGTGATGAAACGTTTGATAGCCACGCACCTGAGCTTGAGGGAGATCTGAGGAAAGCAACCGCTTTAGGGCTCTGCCTCCCCCACAGAGCTGCTCTTCCCCATCTGAGTCTCCCAAGAACATATTGTCTAATGATGCAGGCGAGCCCAAGAGAAAGCCACCAAGAGAAGAGCCCCTCACATTCAGTAGGCTGACGCTGGCTTCACCACTCTGAGTCTCATCCATAAAATGGGAAAACAATGTCACCTTCAGAGGATTGTTTTGAGGACTAAATGAGAAAACACCTTTAAAGTGCCCAGTGTTGGGGCGCCTGGGTGGCTCAGTCGGTAAAGGGTCCGACTTCGGCTCAGGTCATGATCTTGCGGTTTGCAAGCCCCGCATCGGGTTCTGTGCTGACAGCTCAGAGCCTGGAGCCTGTTTCAGATTCTGTGTCCCCGTCGCTCTCTGCCCCTCCCCCACTCGGGCTCTGTCTCTGTCTCAAAATAAATAAACATTAAAAAATAAAAAAACAAAATAAAATAAAGTGCCCAGTGTAATGCTCAGTAAATACTAATTCCAGCTGTGTATCTCCTACGGAACAAAGGGCAGAAGTGGCCGCTACTCTGTGCTGTAGTGAAGACTACTTTTCCAGAAGGAATAAAGAAAGGTGAGGTGAAGAGGAACTCACTCTCTTGGCCACAAAAATGTATAGGAAGTGCAAAAAGCCACAGTGGAGTTTATCACATTTAAGTCTGTCTTGCCCAGTACATTGGGTATTAATAATGGAACAAAGAGGGGTTACGGAAACAAGATAAAAATAAACCTAAAGCACTGGGTTTATGCAACAGGTACATGTCGTTTGTTCTCCCGATGAGTCGCCGGTCTGAGAAACCTGTTTAGGTTCATCAGGAAGTCCACGAACAGGCTGCAGCTTAATTGTCCTACCATGGTCGCTCCCATTGTGAGCTGGGGCTTTTTATCTTTTACAAGTTGGAGCGATCGTATCCTTCTGGAGGAGACCACGTATGGACTGTATTGCTGACCCATCCAACCAGAAAGCCCTTGTACAGTTTCCAACTATCAAACTCCCACTCGTCCTTTAGGGCAGCTCAAGTGTCCCCTTCTCGGAAAAGCCATCCCCATTAACCTGGTCAGAACTAACCATTCCTTACTTTGCATCCCCAAAGAACATTCCTGCTCTGTTAACATCTATGGGTCTCTCTGCCTCAGTTAATGATGAGAATATTTGCTAACAGCTGCTGAACCTTCCAAGCCCAAACACTATGCTCAATGTTTTACTGGCACTATCTCGGTTAATCCTTGGAGATGTATTTTTTTTTTATTCTCTCTATTTTATTGGTAAAGAAACCGAAGTTTAGTGAATATCATGAATATCTAGCCCATGGCTGCAGAGCTGGTAAAACAAGATCAGGACCAAGCTGGTCAGACTCCACAGCCCCCATATTCTCATTCATTGTTGTCTCTTCAGCAATGCTTAATACATATTAAGAGTTCAACAAAGGTTTGTACACAGAATAAGGATCCCTTTGATGGGATGCAGAAGTATACCTGACCAGTGGAGACAGTCTGAAATGGGCAAAACCCACCACAGACACACATCAGAGGAAAAGGCTCTCTGTTGTCATCCCTGTCACCATATTCCCACAGAGCTTCCTTTTTGGTCCCAGCCACACCTAAGATTTTATGCAAAGTCCAAAATTTCCTTGAAACAGTTTCAACCTATGAAGAACACGGTGGAAAAATAATTTTATGCCTCTTTTTTTAAGTCTTATATTTTGTCAAAACGTTCTTTTTGGTGATGAGCCTCAACTGCAATGAAACAGAGGCTGACCCTCTCTCCATATTCCTCCCCCGCTCACACTCTGTCTCTGTCTCAAAAATAAATAAAGATTTTTTTTAAAGTTTAAAAAGAAAAGTGGGACGGGGGGACACCTGGGTGGCTCAGTCAGTTGTGCGTCCAACTTTGGCTCAGGTCATGAACTCAGGGTTCATAGGTTCGAGCCCCACATCAGGCTCTGTGCTGGCGGCTCAGAGCCTGAAGCCTGCTTCAGATTTTGTGTCTCCCTCTCTCTCTCTGCCCCTCCCCTGCTCACAATCCCTCTCTCTCTCTCTAAAATAAACATTAAAATTTTTAAAGAAAATTTAGAAACTGTAAGCAAACAGTAAGAATCTATACAATAGGTTACAGGATATGAGAAAAAAATAAGATCATTCACAATTGGTAGAAGGATCAGGTCATGCCTAAATTTTGAATTTGTGAAAATTCATCAGCCTCCTGAAAAACATCTGGTGAGAGTTGTGCTCAGTCCGGTGCCCAGAATCACTGTTCTTATGACTCAGCGTGGCACCTCACACGTTGCTTTTGTTCATTTGCATGGAGGCCAAAATGTCAAGGTTCCGTTATGTTCTTTTTTTTGTTTTAACGTTTATTTATTTTTGAGACAGAGAGAGACAGAGCATGAATGGGGGAGGGTCAGAGAGAGGGAGACACAGAATCTGAAACAGGCTCCAGGCTCTGAGCTGTCAGCACAGAGCCCGAGGCGGGGCTCGAACTCATGGACCGCGAGATCATGACCTGAGCCGAAGTCGGCCGCTTAACCGACTGAGCCACCCAGGCGCCTCCTGTTATGTTCTAATAAGGTTTTAAAAGTATTTTGATCAACTCTATTGAAGAATAATTTCCATAAACTAAAATGCCCATTTTAAGTGTATAGTTTAATGAGGCTTGACAAATATATGTGTGTGTATGTGTGTGTGTATATATCAGTATAATCGGTACTGTAATAAAAATACAGAATATTTCCATCTCCCTAAAAAGCTCCTTCCTGTCCCTTTGTAGCCTTTGTAGTCAAGTTCCATCCAACCAGTGACCTATTTTCCACTCCCCTAAGATTAGTTTTATCTGTTCTTCGACCGCTTATAAATGGAATGATAGCACATGTACTTTCTTGTGTCTGGCTTCTGTCACTTAGCATAACGTTTTCAAGATTCATCTATGTTGTTGCATATATTAGTGGTAGCCCGTTCCTCTTTGTTGCTGAGTGGTGTTCATTGTATGTACGTATCACAATTTGCCACCCAATGATGGATATTTGGGTTCTTCTGAGTCTGAGCCTTATGATTTAGGTTGCTATGAACATTCACGTGCCATTCTTCATGTGGACATGTTTTCATTTCTCTTAAAATGGGATTATTAGGTCATATGATAAATGTATGTTAAACTTTACAAGAAACTGCCAAATTGTTTTCCAAATTGGTTGTAACATTTTGTGTTCCCATCAACAACGTGTGAAACCTCTGGTTGTTGTACATTCTCCCCAACACTTCATGTGGTCATTTTTTTAAAGTTTCAGTCCAAGGAGAGATGTAATGGTATGTCTTTGTGGTTTTCATAACTTTTCTTGAAGAGAAATAACACTGAGTTACATTTTCATGTGCTATTGGCCATGTATGTATTCTCTCTTGTGAAGTGGTATGAAATATTTTGTTTGTAATGGAGCATTTTTATTCATGTTATCAAGTTATATGTGTTCTTTATATATCCCAGATACAAGCCCTTTCCTGATATAGAAACTATGAGCATTTTCACCCAATATGTGGCTTGAATTTTACTTTTCTTTACCTTTCAGAGAAAAGATTTTAATGTTGATAAGGTCTAATTCATAATTCCTTTTTTATGTCTTATGCTTTATATGTCAAAAATAAATTTTATCTCAAGCTGCAAAGATGTTTTTCCTGTCTTTCTCTGGAAGTTTTATAGTTTTATTTCTTCTATGAAGTCCTATGATCCATTTCAAGTATATAAATGTTCATGGTATAAAGTAAGAGTAAATGCTGATTTTTTTTCCAGCATATTAGTTCCAGCATAACTTATTTAAAAGATTATCCTTTCTCCCATCGAATTTCCTTGGTTCCTTTGTCAAAGCCAATTGACTATGTATGTGGGGATCTTTATCTGAACTCCATTTTGTTTCATGAACTGTCCTTACATGAATACCACACTGTCCTAAATTCTGTAACTCTGTAGTAACAGTTGAAATCTGATAATGCCAAGTCTTTTCCTGCTTTTTTTTTTTTTTTTTTTTACTTTTTAGAAAAGAATTTTGGCTATTCTAGGTCTTTTACATTTCTATATAAATTGTAGAAGGACTACGTCAATTTTTACTGAAGAGAAGAACCATGATTGGGATTGCATTGAATCTACAGATGAAAGTAGGGAGCATGACATACCTTATTGAAGGATTCTTTAATTTCTCTCCTCAATGCTTTGTAGTTTTTATTGCACAAGTATTGAAAATATTTTGCTAAATTATTCTTATTTTATGATTTCATGGTTTTTGTTGCTATGGTACTGGTATTTCCCCATATTACTCAGGGCTTTCTAGAATACCACTGTAATGGTTTGCTAGGTCTATTATAACAAGAAGCACACACTGGGTGGCTTAAACAACAGAAATTTATTGCTCACAGTTCTGGCAATCTATTAAGGCATCAGCAGATTTGTTCTCTTCGGAGGACTCTGTCCTTGGTTTGTAGATGGCACCTTTCCACTGTATCCTCACGTGGTGTTTTCTTTGTGTGTGCAAGTTCCTGGTCTCTCTACATCTGAATTTCCTCTTCTTATAAGGACACCAGTCAGGCTAGATTGGGGGGGGTCTACCTTAATGGCCTCATTTTAATCTTTAAACCCTTTAAAGGCCCTATTTCCAAATACATTTACATTCTGAGGCTGGGAGTGAGGGCTTCAACACATGAATTTTGAGGGGCACAATTCAGCCCCTAACAACTACAAGTTATCCACAAATAAAAGCATTTTCTTCCTCCTTTCCAACTGTATGCCTTCTATTCTTTTTTCCTGCTTTACTGTACCAGCTACGACCATCAATAACAGGTTGGGTAGAAGTGATAAGAACAAACTTGTTCTTGACTTGTTCAGAGTCTCAGGTGGAAAAGTACTCAACTGTTCCCCAATTAGGTATAAATGTTCACTGTCGTTTTTTATAAATGTTCCCTAAGTCAAGTTAAGAAAATGTATTTCCATTCCTAGTTTGTTGGGGGTTTTGATGATGAATGGGGGTTGCATTTTTTTCAATTGCTTTTTCTGTATTATAATCCTGGTAACACGCCTTGTTCTGAAATCTACTTTTCTGATATTAAAATAGCAGTTGGAGCTTTCATCAGTTAGTGTCTGTATGGTATATCTTCTTCCATCCTTTTATATTTAACCTATTTGTGGCTTCATATTTAATGGAGACTTTCTGTAGACAACATATAAAAATAACAAAACAATTAGTTCTTCCCTTTTTATTAGTTCTTCCCTTTTTATCCGTTTATCTGTAGACAACATATAAAAAGAACAAAACAATTAGTTCTTCTTTCAAAGTTCTGACAATGTCAGTGCTTTGAAGTATTTAGACTTCACACCTAATGTGATTGCTGATATGATTAGGCTTGAATGGACTATCCTGATAGCATTTTCTATTTGTCCCATTGTTTCTTTCTTTGTTCCCCTACTGTTCTGCCTTCTTTGGGATTAAAGAAATATCTTTTATGATTAGATTTTATCACTATTATTGGCTTATTAGCTCCATTTCTGTGCTTCTTAGGTTTTGATTTGTGCCTATGAATGTGTGCTGCATCTAGGGTTTAAAATGAACATTTTTAGGGGCACCTGGGTGGCTGAGTCAGTTAAGTGTCACTGACTCTTGATTTTGGCTCAGGTCATGATCCCACAGTTCTTGAGATCGAGCCTCACATCAGACTCCACGCTGATAGCATGGAGCCCGCTTGGGATTCTTTCTCTCTCCCTTTACTCCTACCCCGCTCGCTTGCTCTCTCTCAAAATAAATAAACTATAAAAAAATTAAAAACATACATTTTTAACTTACCCTGGTCTACCTTCAAATGCTATTATACCACTTCTGTCAGTATGCTTCCATTTCCTCCTTCCCCTCCTTCGTGCTAGTACATATTTTACTGCTGCTGGTTTACACTACATTGTAAACCTCAAAATGTAGTAGCATTTTTGCTTCAGTTGATTATCTTTATCTTTATCCTTCTTCCCTTCCTTCCTTCCTTCCTTCCTTCCTTCGTTTTTATTTAAATTCCAGTTAGTTAACATACAGTGTAATACTAGTTTCAAGAGTAGAATTCAGCTATTCATCACTTCCATACATCACCTGGTATTCATCACAGCAAGTGCACTCCTTAATCCCCATCGACTGTTTCACCCACCCACCCCCACCTCCCTCCCCTCTGGCAACCATCAATTTGTTCTCTATAGTTAGGAGTCTGTTACCTGGTTTATCTCTCTCTTTTCCCCCCTATGATTGTTTATAGCAGCATTATCAACAATAGCCAAATTATGGAAAGAGCCCAAATGTCCCATCAACTGATGAATGGATAAAGAAGGTGCGGTGTGTGTGTATGTGTGTGTGTGTATACACACACACATACACAATAAACAATATGTATATATGTTTACATATATGTTTATACATATATATATATATACACATACACACACACACACACACACACACACACACACACACACACACACGCATACACACAATGGATTACTCACCCATAAAAAGGAATGAGATCTTCCCATTTGCAGCAACATGGATGGAGCTAGAGAGTATTATGCTAAGCAAAATAGAGAAGAAAAATATCGTATCATTTCTCTCATATGTGGAACTTTTTAAATTTTTTAAGGTTTATTTATTTTTGAGAGAGAGCAAGGGAGCAGAGAGGCAGAGAGGGGGACAGAGAATCTGAAATGGGTTCTGTGTTGAGAGCAGAGAGCCTGACATGAGGCTCAAACTCACGAATTGTGAGATTATGACCTGAGACCTAGATGCTTAACCAACTGAGCCACCCAAACACCTCTCATATGTGGAATTTAAGAAACAAATGATCATAGTTGATTATCCTTTGAAGAAATTTTAAAATAACTTAAATTTATCCATATATTTACAATTTGTAGGGCTCTGTATTTCTATATATGGCTCTAAATTTCTGACTCAAGAATGTCTTTTTTTAACATTCCTTGTAGTTCAGCTCTTCTGGATACAAGCTGTTTTAACTTTTGTTTCTCTGAAGATTTACTATTTTACCTCCATTTTTAAGTGTTTGTTTAATCTAGAATTCTTGTTTGACAGGTACTTTGTTTGCTTTTCTTGTTCTGTTTTTGGTTGATTTCAGCATTTTATTAAAAAAAAAAGTTTATTGAGGGAGGGGAGGGAGAGAGACAGAGAGAGAAAGAGATCACGCTCCTGCATGAGTGAGGGAGGGGCAAAGAGAGGGAGAAAAGGAATCCAAGCAGGCTCTGCGCTGTCAGCTGTCAGTGCAGAGCCCAACACGGGGCTCCATCTCACATACCATGAGGTCATAGGACATGACCTGAGCTGAAATCAAGAGTCACACACTTAACTAACTGACCCACCCAGGCGCCCCTGGTTTCAGCACTTTAAAGATGCTGTTCCATTATCTTCTTGTTCTTACAACTTCAGATGAGAAAACTATAGTAAGTATCTTCATCACCCTATCATAACATGTTCTTTTTTTTTTTAAGATTCTCTCTTTATTACTGGTTTTTACCAATTTGGTTATATGATATATCTCAATGTGGTTTTGTGTTCACCATACATGAAATTCCTTAAGCTTTTCAGATCTGTGACTTTACAGTTTTCAGATCTGTGAGCTCACAGTTTTCATAAAATTTAGAATATTTCAGCCATTATTTATTTAAATATTTTTCTCTGTTTCCCCCATCCTTCTAGAACACCAGTTACATACATGCTAGACTACTTACTGAGGATCTGTTTATTTTTGATCCATATGCTTCATTTTGGAGTTATGTTTTCAAAGTCACTGTTTTTTCTTCTTCTGAAATGTCTAATCAGCCATGAATTCCACCAAGTAATTTTTCATTTCAAATGTTCTGTTTTTCAAAATGAAAGTTTTTCTTTACCTCTATATTTCATTTTTCTCATCACCCTATTCATATTTTTCTTTATTCATGTATAATAGCTATTTAAATATCCTTATGTATATTAATTCAGTCATCTCTATCATTTCCAGATATATTTCTTTCAACTTATTTTTTAGCGACTATGGATCATACTGTCCGGTTGTTTTTTTTTTTTTTTTAATTTTTTTTTTCAACGTTTATTTATTTTTGGGACAGAGAGAGACAGAGCATGAACGGGGGAGGGGCAGAGAGAGAGGGAGACACAGAATCGGAAACAGGCTCGGCTCCAGGCTCTGAACCATCAGCCCAGAGCCTGACGCGGGGCTCGAACTCACAGACCGCGAGATCGTGACCTGGCTGAAGTCGGACGCTTAACCGACTGCGCCACCCAGGCGCCCCTGTCCGGTTTTCAAATGATGGTTGAGTTTTAGTGAATGCTGAACTTTGTTATTTTTATGTTGCTGAATGCTGGATTTTGTGGTCTTCTTTTTAAGAGTGCTGTACTGGGGGAAGATGGATGGGTCGGAGGACGCTGGGCTCACTGTGTCCTGCTAATCACTTAAATTCCACCCACATCTGCCTAAATAACTCAGAAAACTGCCAGAAGACTAGCAGAAGGGACTTTCCGGAGCCAAGGTAGACAAGAGGCCCACGGAAGAGGGTAGTAGGAAGGGCAGAGAAGTGGTGTACGCTACACAGACTGGCGGGAGGGAGCCAGGGTGGTGGAGGGGCAGCCCGTCCAGCAAGACAGAACCCCCGAGTCTGACTTGCAAAAGCAGAGGGGCCGGATTGCATGAGTTCTGACAGCCAGCAGGACTTAACATCTAGAACGTTATAAGTCAACAGCTCTGCTCGGAGAGCAGGAGGGCGAGAGGACACCGGGAGGGAGAGGTGTTGAGTCCCGGAAGACAGAGCTCAGCTCGGCAGGGAACAAAGGCACAGGCCAGCGCCATCTCCCTCACCCATCCCCCAGCCGAAACCCCAAAGGGAACCAGTTTCTGTCACAGAGCTTGCTTGCACCGCACCAACACCCAACGCTGTGCTTCTGTGGCTCCATCCCTCCGACGGGTCTGCCTCCCTCCTGGTGCCGCAGGGCCCCACCCAAAGCGGACCACCAAAGGCAAAGCGAGCTGAGTCTGCCCCTCCCACCCCTGTGCACCTTGCGGATCCACCCCGGCTAATACGCCAGATCCCATCGAAGCAGCACCACAAGCCTGGCAGGGTGCAAGTAGCCCAGACAGGGCCACACCACTCCACAGTGAGTCCTGCCCCTGGGAGAGGGGAAGATAACGTACACACCAGTCTGACTGTGGCCCCAGCAGTGGGCTGGGGACAGACAGCAGGTCTGACTGTGGTCCCGCCCACCAACACAAGTTACTCCAGACAGCACAGAGGAAGAGCCCTGCAGTTCCACGCCACTCCAAGGACTATCCAAAATGATGAAACTTGAGGAATTCTCCTCAAAAGAAACTCCAGGAAGTAGCGACAGCTAACAAATTGATCAAAAACGATTTAAGCAATATAACGGAACAAGAATTTAGAATAATAGTCATAAAATTAATCGCTGGGCTTGTAAAAAGTATAGAGGACAGCAGAGAATCTATTGCTACACAGATCAAGGGACTAAGAAATAGTCATGAGGAGCTGAAAAATGCTATAAATGAGGTACAAAATAATATGGAGGCAACCGCAGCTCGGATTGAAGAGGCAGAGGAGAGAATAGGTAAATTAGAAGATAAAATTATGGAAAAAGAGGAAGCTGAGAAAAAGAGAGATAAAAAGGTCCAGGAGTATGAGGGGAGAATTAGAGAACTAATCAAATGCAACAATAGCCGTATCACAGGAATTCCAGAAGAGGAAGAGAGAGAGAAAGGGGCTGAAGGTATACTTTAACAAATCATAGCTGAGAACTTCCCTGATCTGGGGAAGGAAAAAGGCATTGAAATCCAAGAGGCACAGAGAACTACCTTCAGACGTAACTGGAATCGATCTTCTGCACAAGATATCATAGTGAAACTGGCAAAATACAAGGATAAAGAGAAAATTCTGAAAGCAGCTAGGGATAAACACACTCTAACATATAAAGGGACTGATAAGACTAGTGATGGATCTATCTACTGAAACTTGGCAGGCCAGAAAGGGATGGCAGGAAATCTTCAATGTGATGAACAGAAAAAATATGCAGCTGAGAATCCTTTATCCAGCAAGTCTGTCATTCAGAATAGGAGAGATAAAGGTCTTCCCAAACAAACAAAAACTGAAGGAATTCATCACCACTAAACCAGCCCTACAAGAGATCAATCCTAAGGGGGTTCTGTGAGTGAAATGTTGCAAGGACCACAAAGTACCAGAGACATCACTACAAGCATGAAACCTACAGACATGACAATGACTCTAAACCCATATCTTTCCATAATAACACTGAATGTAAATGGACTAAATGCACCAACCAAAAGACATAGGGTATCAGAATGGATTAAAAAAACAAGAACCATCTATTTGCGGTCTACAAGAGACTCATTTTAGACCTGAGGACACCTTCAGATTGAAAGTGAGGGAATGGAGAATTATCTATCATGCTACTGGAAATCAAAAGAAAGCTGGAGTAGCCATACTTATATCAGACAAACTAGACGTTAAATTAAAGGCTGTAACAAGAGATGAAGAAGGGCATTGTATAATAATTACAGGGTCTATCCATCAGGAAGAGCTAACAATTATAAATATCTATGCGCCAAATATGGGAGCCCCCAAATATATAAAACAATTACTCACAAACATAAGCAACCTTATTGATAAGAAGATGGTAATTGCAGGGGACTTTAATACCCCACTTACAACAATGGATAGGTCATCTAGACACAGGATCAATAAAGAAACAAGGGTCCTGAATGATATATTGGATCAGATGGACTTGACAGATATATTTAGAACTCTGCATCCCAAAGCAACAGAATATACTTTTTTCTTGAGTGCACATGGAACATTCTCCAAGTAGATCACATACTGGGTCACAAAACAGCCCTTCATAAGTATACAAGAATTGAGATCATACCATGCACACTTTCAGACCACAATGCTATGAATCGTGAAATCAACCACAGGAAAAAGTCTGGAAAACCTCCAAAAGCATGGAGGTTAAAGAACACCCTATTAAAGAATGAATAGGTCAACCAGGCAATTAGAGAAGAAATTAAAAAATGTATGGAAACAAATGAAAATGAAAATACAACAATCCAAATGCTTTGGGATGCAGTGAAGGCAGTCCTGAGAGGAAAATACATTGCAATCCAGGCCTATCTCAAGAAATAAGAAAAATCCTAAATACAAAATCTAACAGCACACCTAAAGGAAATAGAAGGAAAGCAGCAAAGACACCCCAAACCCAGCAGAAGAAGAGAAATAATAAAGATCAGAGGAGAAATAAACAAAATAGAATCTAAAAAAACTGTAGAGCAGATCAATGAAACCAAGAGTTGGTTTTTTGAAAAAATAAACAAAATTGATAAACCTCTAGCCAGGCTTCTCAAAAAGAAAAGGGAGATGACCCAAATAGATAAACTCATGAATGAAAATGGAATTATTACAACCAATCCCTCAGAGATACAAACAATTATCAGGGAATACTATGAAAAATTATATGCCAACAAACTGGACAACCTGGAAGAAATGGACAAATTCCTAAGCACCCACACACTTCCAAAACTCAAACAGGAAGAAATAGAAAACTTGAACAGACCCATAACCAGCGAAGAAATTGAATCAGTTACCAAAAATCTCCCAACAAATAAGAGTCCAGGACCAGATGGCTTCTCAGGGGAATTCTACCAGACATTTAACGTAGAGGTAATACCTATCCTCAAGCTGTTCCAAAAAATAGAAAGGGAAGGAAAACTTCCAGACTCATTCTATGAAACCAGCATTACTTTGATTCCTAAACCAGACAGAGACCCAGCAAAAAAAGAGAACTACAGGCTAACATCCCTGATGAATATGGATATAAAAGCTCTCAATAAGATACTAGCAAATCGAATTCAACAGTATATAAAAAGAATTATTCACCATGATCAAGTGGGATTCATTCCTGGGCTGCAGGGCTGGTTCAACATTCGCAAATCAATCAATGTGATACATCACAATAAAAGAAAAGATAAGAACCATATGATCCTGTCAATCGATGCAGAAAAAGCATTTGACAAAATTCAGCATCCTTTCTTAATAAAAACCCTTGAGGAAGTCAGGATAGAAGGAACATACTTAAACATCATAAAAGCCATTTATGAAAAGCCCACAGCTAATATCATCTTCAATGGGGAAAAACTGAGAGCTTTCCCCCTGATATCGGGAACACGACAGGAATGTCCACTCTCACCACTGTTGTTTAATATAGTGTTGGAAGTGCTAGCATCAGCAATAAGACAACAAAAGGAAATCAAAGGCATCAAAATTGGCAAAGATGAAGTCAAGCTTTCACTTTTTGCAGATGACATGATATTATACATGGAAAACCCAACAGACTCCACCAAAGGCTGCTAGAACTGATACATGAATTCAGCAAAGTTGCAGTATACAAAATCAATGTACAGAAATCAGTTGCATTCTTACACACTAATAATGAAGCAACAGAAAGACAGATAAAGAAACTGATCCTGAAAACTATAGAAAGCTTATGAAGGAAATTGAAGAAGATATAAAGAAATGGAAAAACATTCCGTGCTCATGGATTAGAAGAATAAATAGTTAAAATGTCAATACTACCCAAAGCTATCTACACATTCAATGCAATCCCAATCAAAATTGCACCAGCATTCTTCTCGAAGCTAGAACAAGCAATCCTAAAATTCACATGGAACCACAAAAGGCCCCGAATAGCCAAAGTAATTTTGAAGAAGAAGACCAAAGCGGGAGGCATCACAATCCCAGACTTTAGCCTCTACTACAAAGCTGTCATCATCAAGACAGCATGGTATTGGCACAAAAACAGACACATAGACTGATGGAATAGAATAGAAACCCCACAACTAGACCCACAAACGTATGGCCAACTCATCTTTGACAAAGCAGGAAAGAACATCCCATGGAAAAAAGACAGTCTCTTTAATAAATGGTGCTGGGAGAACTGGACAGCAACATGCAGAAGGATGAAACTAGACCACTTTCTTACATCATTCACAAAAATAAACTCAAAATGGATAAAGGACCTCAATGTGAGAACAGGAAACCACCAAAACCCTAGAGGAGAAAGCAGGCAACAACCTCTCTGACCTCAGCCGCAGCAATTCTTACTTGATACATCCCCAAAGGCAAGGGAATTAAAAGCAAAAATGAACTATTGGGACCTCATGAAGATAAAAAGCTTCTGCACAGCAAAGGAAACAATCAACAAAACTAAAAGGCAACCAACGGAATGGGAAAAGATATTTGCAAATGACATATCGGACAAAGGGCTAGTATCAAAATCTATAAAGAGCTCACCAAACTCCACACCTGAAAAACAAATAACCTAGTGAAGACATGGGCAGAAAACATGAATAGACACTTCTTTAAAGAAGGCATCCAGATGGGGCGCCTGGGTGGCGCAGTCGGTTAAGCGGCCGACTTCAGCCAGGTCACGATCTCACGGTCCGTGAGTTCGAGCCCCACGTCAGGCTCTGGGCTGATGGCTCGGAGCCTGGAGCCTGTTTCCGATTCTGTGTCTCCCTCTCTCTCTGCCCCTCCCCCGTTCATGCTCTGTCTCTCTCTGTCCCAAAAATAAATAAACGTTGAAAAAAAATTTTTTTTTAAATAAAAAAAAAAAAAAAGAAGACATCCAGATGGCCAACAGGCACATGAAAAGATGCTCAATGTCGCTCCTCATCAGGGAAACACAAATCAAAACCACACTCATATACCACCTCACGCCAGTCAGAGTGGCTGAAATGAACAAACCAGGAGACTATAGATGCTGGCAAGCATGTGGAGAAACGGGAACCCTCTTGCACTGTTGGTGGGAATGCAAACTGGTGCAGCCACTCTGGAAAACAGTGTGGAGGTTCCTCAAAAAATTAAAAATAGACCTACCCTGTGACCCAACAATAGCACTGCTAGGAATTTCCCCAAGGGATACAGGAGTGCTGATGCATAGGGGCACTTGTACCCCAATGTTTATAGCAGCAATTTCAACAGCAGTCAAATTATGGAAAGAGCCTAAATGTCCATCAACTGATGAATGGATAAAGAAATTGTGGTTTATATACACAATGGAGTACTATGTGGCAATGAGAAAGAATGAAATGTGGCCTTCTGTAGCAACATGGATGGAACTGGAGAGTGTTACGCTAAGTGAAATAAGCCATACAGAGAAAGACAGATACCATATGTTTTCACTCTTATGTGGATCCTGAGAAACTTACCAGGAGAGCATGGGGGAGGGGAAGGAAAAAGAGGGAGGGAGCCAAAACATAAGAGACTCTTAAAAACTGAGAACAAACTGGGGGTTGATGGGGGGTGGGAGGGGGGAAGGTGGGTGATGGGCATTGAGGAGGGCACCTGTTGGGATGAGCACTGGGTGTTGTATGGAAACCAATTTGACAATAAAGAGTGCTGTACTTTGTTCTGACAGAGTTACATTACTAAAAGATCAACTGGATCTTTTTGAAGACTGTTTTTAAGCTTTGTAAAGCGGATCTTGAGTAGTCTTTACTCCATGGCTCGTTTAGCCCCACTATTAAGGCATGACCCCTCTGTGGCCTCCACCAAACAGCCCATGTTTTCAACAAGGACTCTCTGCTCTGACTGCTCAGAACATGAATATCTTCCAGTCCAGTTTTGGAGGCATTTCTCCCTGTATGTGCACAGTTACGCATTCAAAAAAATAGACCCAAGGGAATCCTCATGAAATTCTGAAACTTTGCCTGTACACCCCCTCCCTTCCCATACTCTGTCCTGATAGTACCAGCCACCTCAGCCTTCCTGATCTCAAGTATCTATCTCTGCAATTCAGCAATTCTGCAGCGCTCTGTTTGGGATTCCCCCCCTTAGAACCAGGGTGGGGAAGGGGCCTCCAGGCACAACTCTGGGCAATCGTAGGTCTGCCTCACTTGTTTCTCTACTTTAGAAGTCACAGTCCTGTGCTATCTGTTTTCCAATATCCAAAATGGTTTTTAGTTATTTATGGTGGGAAGGGAAGTCTTAACCCTGTGACTCCATCACGGTCAAAAGCTGACATTTGTTCCCAATATGCTTTTGTTTGTTCTTAAAAGCACAAAAATATTGATTACTTAGATCTGGGGACAGAATAGCTTAAGGATGGCTGAAACAGAATGAAAATACAATAAAGTGAATAAAGAGAATGAAAATGTTATACGTGTCAATGAGTATTGTATTCTTTATTAGTGGGCTTTTGGGTCATGTGATTTAATGAATTGGGGAGGAAGGAATTAGGAAAGACAGGATCGCTGGAAAGCCATTTCACAATCAGAAGGATTACTTTATTAAAAATTTTCACATTCTTTGACGATTCCTTATGTTGCTCCCTGTATCAGGCAGAATAGGCTAGGTCATTCTATAGTTCCAAGTGACCTCTCAGTAGCAGTTACTTAAGATAACAAAGTTTCATTTCTCATGCGTGCTACCCATCCATTCTGGATAGGCTATAGATGACAGTCTGGTCCATGTCATAGTTATTCTATAACCTGGCAGAAGGAGTGATAGCCATCTGGGACATAAACAGCTTTTATGGAAGAGGGAAGAGATATATGCTAAACTGTAAGATGGCCCCTACAACTTCCGCCTTGAAATGGCACAATCGCGTGGCCATGCACTACTTTGACAGGCCTAGGATATAAAATCCTTCCACAGCGAGGGCACCATAGGGAACAATTAAGACATTTTACGAATATTAATATAACCCACCATATTCCTCTACATAGCATCTTTGTCTTGGATTAGCTCCTAGAAAATAGCTAGACAGCATCAGGAAATGTAGCTAAGCATTTAAATGTGGCATCCATCCTGGAAATGCACAAAGTCTAGGCTTAAAGGACTACTATGAGCTATTAAAAGAGTAAAGGGAATCTATATCTGCTGATACGTGAAGATCTCCAAACTATTTTAAGTGAACAAAAATAAGTTACAAACTAGTGTTTATGATATACTTTCATTTGTGTAAAGAGGAGAATATATTTATATATCTGCATGTATATGCATGGCAACATTCTGAAAGAATGCATAGGAAACAGATGCTTCCAAAGTAATACTCAGGAAAATGTGTCTCTGGAACAGAACATAGGAGTCCAGACTGGGAGAGATATTCCTGTCACATCCCCTTTGGTACCACTTAAATTTTTTCAGTATATTTATTATTTCCTTAATGATTCCTTAAAACTTCCCTCCTTCATGTACACTGAAGATTTTATCAGTCAACCACCTTCCCCGGAATGTTTTAGAACATCATAAAGGGTAAATGGAGAGTGACCAGAACAGAGATCAGAGATCAAAACTTAATGCTCAGTCCTTCACAACTGCCAGAGATCAGACTAATGAAAAAAAGGAAAAAAGGAAATGAAACTTCCAAGTTTCAGGACCTAAGGAGGTAGGTCCTGACATCGATGCTGTGGGTTTTCAGCCCACGTCATGAGAGACATTTAGTTCATGATCCTAGAAATCAAACAGTTTAATGCTTATTTGTGAAACTCCCTTCTTGCCATCTTTTTGTCTTTCAAAAAAAAAAAAATGCCACTAATGAGTTACTCCAGCTCCTACTCTGAAAAGGCTTTCTGCAGCTCTGGCCTCCCAAGCATGGAGATAACATTTCAGAATGCCTGTGCCTAAATCTTACGATGAACAGACACTACTTTTACAAGACTTTCTCAGTTGACAGTACTGACATAGTGTCCCCTTTACTCAAGAACAAGGTCAACTCCACACTGGAATAATGAACATATTGACTAAGAAGCTTTTTTTCTTATTGTGAGAGTCCGGAAGTTAAGTTTCAAAATTTTTTCCCCAATACTAACTAAGAATTTCTTGAAATCCTCTCTCTATTCACGTGGGAGAGAGAATAGTCCACCCAAGATGCCTATGTCCTAAGCCCTTGGATGTGTGAAAATGTCACATTACATGACAAATTATGGAAACAAATTATGTTAAATTATTTTAAGGCTGCAAGTGGAAGTAAGGTTGCTGATCAGCTGCCCTTAAAATAGGGAGACTACACTGGATTATCCAGGTGGGCCCAAGGTAATGAAGGAGTTCTCAAAAGTAGAAGTGAAGGCGGAAGAGGAGATAGCTTCAGAGTGATGTGATGTGAGAAAGACGTGACTGGCCACTTCTGGCTTTGAATACAGAAGAGGACTACAAACCAAGGAATGTGGGCAGCCTCTAGAAGCTAGAAAAGATAAGGACATGAATTCTCCCTAGAGCTTCCAGAAGGAACGCACCTGCTAACACCTTGATTTTAGACTAGTATAGCTCTGTGAGACCTATATCAGACTTCTGAACAACAGAACTGGAAGGTAACAAATGTGTGTTGTTTGAAGCCACTAAATTTTCAGTCATTTGTTACAGCAGCAATAGTAAACAAACACAATATGTTTATTCCTCGACACCTGATGATATAGAGCACTGGGGTCTCACATTCAGGACATAAGCCAGTTTCACTGACAAGCCTGGAAGAGAAACCTGGCCGACTCCACAGACACATGATCAAGTTGAATCACTTTTCTTCAAAGCAACTAAACGTTGAAAGTCCTCTTGGTAATCAAGCCACACAATTAACTTTGGAGGATCCAAAAATGGATCATGCTTCAGTTGGACGTGAAATGAGTTGCGTGTAAGAAAAACAACTTAGTCCTGCTGTGCATGAGCCTTCTACAGGACTTCTCTACCTTCTATCTGGTGAGACCACACTGCTGTGCCAGCACTTTCACCGCTCCACGTGAAACATAACTAGATATATACATATATATATATATATATATATATATATATATATATATATATATTTTTTTTTTTTTTTTTTTTACCTGAAATGTTGACCAGATGCAGTATCTATTTCATCGAAGGTGGAATGGGGCAGAGGTGGAGACTATTAAGAATAATAGAGGGGTGCCTAGCTGGCTCAGTCGGTTAAGTGTCCAACTTTGGCTCAGGTCATGATCTCATGGTTCATGAGTTCATGGTTCTGCTGTCAGCAGAGAGTCCGCTTCAGATCCTCTGTTCCTTTCTCTCTGTCCCTCCCCCACTTGTGCCTTCTCGCTCTCTCTCTCAAAAAATAAGCATTTTTTAAAAAAGAATACACACATTATTTAGCATCACTCAACAACAAAAACAATTTTCCAAGAAAAAAATTGATCAATAATTGATCACAGCATTTGTATTAACCATTTCAGGGAACAAGTAAGTGCGTAAGAATGGCTGAGAATACAATGAAATCCAACTCTATCCTTACAGCTATATGATAGTTGCCTGTATCACATCAAATACCACTTTCACTAATATCATTTAAATGTAAAGAAATATGGACAAGAACCTTGTCTGGGGCATCATTGCTTCATCCTAATGCTCTCAAACCATTCGTCTGAAAGAATGGTGCAGACAGCTAGCATGTCTTGAATTAGATGTTGGAAGGAAAGTGGATAATAAAACTCACTTTTTTTGTAGTTGCTTCATAGGTCATCCCTACATTTAACAGTAAGTGTTAGTCCTGCTTATTTTTTAAAATAGCTACATCCAGACTTAAAAGAGAACTTACGCCAGAATTTATTTGTTATGCTAGTCTACGTTCATCACTTTTTCACACATTTATTCCACAAAAGATGATCTTTTATTAGCAACTGTGAAGCTGAACCGCAGTGCATTAATTTTATAAATGAGATGGTGGCGTCACTATCACAAAAGGTTCAGAGGGATGCTGAAGAGTATGGCATTACCATGGTGACCTGCTGTGATGGTGAGCTCCCCAGGGGCAATGGGCCACAGAAAAACCATTAGGAAGCTCTCCTTCAGAGACATGTTGTTGTTTTTTACTTAACCACTTAAAGAATGATCAGACCCACAAAGTCAAGGAAGCAATCACTCTTCTGTATTACAAAGAATGAAATGGGAGTCTCTAGGCTCTTTTACAACCATCTGTACATAACCTTGAGAAAGGCTTCCCCATCTCTGGTTAGAAAATTACATTAGCAAGAGAGAAAAGGTTTCATAAATGCCAAGGGATACAATGGTTCATTATTAGTTTGTTTGCTCCCATTTTAAGTTCCTGTAGTTTTGTGTTTTATCCATTTGGAAAGAGAGGAGGAAATGACTGGGGTGGGGGTGGGGGGGGAAGAGTGGCCTGAGGGACAGAGATGGGGATGGAAGGGATGGGACATCTTTACACAGAAGAATTTTGCAGCGATAATAGATTTTCTTACAAAGCTCTGTCCCTCCTTGTTTGTTTGCAATTGCTATTCAAACTAATACAAACAGGTAAGGGGATCACTACAAATATAGGAAGGTATTTATTAGAAGCCACATTAAAACTACCCTTCAAGAGATAATAAAACTGTGAGAAAAGACTTTTCCATCAACTCTGGGATTTGCTTTGCTGCTACTACTTCTGTGCTTTTAGCTTTTGGAATCAGTCTTATGAGTGGGTATGTATTTATTTCCTTTATATTTTATAACGTATGTATGCACATTGTCTGAGGCATCATTTTATGACTAACATTTGGAAATGAGTAAGGCTGACAATAGCCAGTTAATGCTAACCCAACAGCCTTCCAGGTACTATAAAAGAAAAGCAATTTGTTTAGACTATTAGCAAAGTAAAGCACGTATTCGTCAATATTTTAAGTGAGCTGCTTCAGGATGATTTCTCAAGGACATTAGCCAATTAATATTGCTGATGTCAATGGTAACCACGGCTTAAATTTATGCTATTGTGTACATAGGTTAGGGGAAATTGGTATTGAGTCATTATCAAAAGTTAACCCCAGCAAGAACTGGTTATATTTGATTTACTGCATGGCTACAGAATGTACCTCTAATCTAAGCCAGAAATTTTCCAAATTCATGTTGCTGGTCAAAAGAAATCTGAGATAAATAGACATAAATTGCAATTACTAATGGAAGATGGTACTAATGGAAGCTCATAAATCAGGTACGAAGTCAACTGGTTATGTCTATAAGAACACATATTTAGAGGTATGAATTTTCTTTAAAAATCAACTTATGGTGAAAAAAGTTTTGGAAATGAAGTATATAAGGGAATTGAATTTTTTTCTTTTTGTCTCCTTTCAGATCTAAAGACACTTTTTTCTTTTGTTTAGGAATGTAAAACTAAACTATGTTTAATTTGGTTTGTTCCTGATACCACTTTTTTTCTTATTTTTGAAACAGTAATACTTGGAAATGAAAAAACACATAGGGAAATTTTCTAATGGGCAGGGTTGGGGGAAAAATCTGGAAAACTATCTTATTTTCATTAAGGTAACAAAACCTCACAACTTTCAACTTTCTGCATACATAGACATACTTCTAAATGTGAAATTTTTCCAAGGTGCCACTTTTCCTTTGACTTGAGTACATTTATCCATGTGCATCTAAACACATACTCATTTATCTTAGGATTCTTTTTTCTAATTAAATTGCAAAGGAGAAAACATTTCAAACCTAGAGCACGGTGTTCTCATTTATTATGGAAAGAACATGGTGCTCTCTCCAAATACATCCATACATACACACAGAGAGACACATCACGGACTCAGACCAAGGGAAAGGTTGCAAGCATTTATTCAGTTACCATGAGCTAGGACAGGGACAGTAATGTTCTCACAGACTCAAAAGGTTATCATCCACAACATAAATTAAAGCATGGGTTGGCTGACTGTCCAGAAAGGAAGGATTGTGACAAGGCTAACGTTGGGCAACTTTCCTCTTTACAGTGGGTCTTTTCAGCCTCTGAACTCCTTCTTGTGAATTGGAGAGAGGCGCAGTATGAAAGAGAGCTGATGGAGACAGCTGTCCACCATGGTCTCCCCTCCCGACCTGGGAGCCAGATCTGGGCTAGAAGTCAAATTTGAGGGCTCACAGATACTCCACAGAACTAGAGATCAGAACATTCAAAGCAATCCCGTCCTTTTTCTACACTAGATGTGTTTAAATGCACCTCTCCTGGTCCCAGGGGAAACTCAAAACCACTAGCCTAAATGCGTGTGTCTTGCAGAGTTTTGTAGTCTTCAGAATAAATATGAGGCAGAATCCTGAATATGCAAAGATTAAGTTACTGTCTATTCTGGGATCGTGGCATAACTCGCCATATACTCTGAAATTCTCATCCATTACATTGAACCATTATTTATTATTAGCTTACTATTCTTTAAACACAAGGATTAATAAGACAAAATTGAAGTCAATTTAGTACATAATTATTTCCGCAAATATGCAGTCCCAAAGTGATTGCCATGGACTAGAAGTCACAGGAATTTCATGGTCCACCCTAGCAAGAAGCCAGTTTCTCTTTCAGTCAAGCAGTCATTTGTTCATTCGTGCAGTCATATCACCTGTGAGTCACCCAATATGCCAAAGAAGATTTTCTAGCTTGGCTGCCAGCTACAGAAAGGTACTTTAAATTAGCATAAGACTCTTTAGAAGCAGAACAACACGGAGGAGACACAAGTGGCCTGAGAGTACAGCCACCATCACCATAAGCCTACCCAACAAGCCCAAGAGTGAGAGGACCCTGGAGGAGCTACAGAAGTGGAAGGAAGAGGAGTTGAATAGGAGTCCACTCTCCGTGCTCATGCAGTGGGCCAGGAACGACACCTAAGGGCTCATCAACTGTCACAAAAACAAGGAGATCCTGGGCTATGTGAAGGCCATTGACAGGCACTGCAACACAGTGTTGAGGAATGTGAAGGAGATGTAGACCAGGATCCCCAAGAGCAGCAAAGGTAAGAAGTTCAAGGCAGTCAACAAGGACCACTACATCTCCAAGACGTTCCTGGGAAGAGACTCAGTCATCACGGTCCCGCAGAACCCACTCACTGATGGCAAGTATAGAGGCCTCCACCCCGCTGTCAGAAGTCACTCCCCATCCTGCAGAGTCCTGCCCTTAGTGACAGGTATAATAGTCTTGTGTTTTTTCTTTATAAATACATACATACATACATACATACATACATACATACATACATACATAAAATTTGAAGGAAAAAAAGATGGAAAGAGAGGGAAAAGGGAGGAAAGAAGGGATGGAGAGAGAAAGGGAAGGAAAAAGAATACACCAGCTTACAAAACCAAAATGTGGAAAGGACAGCCTTAGAGGTGCCTGGTACCCTGGCACCAGGGACTTCAGTGATGCTTCCTGGTATTTTTTCTTATGATTCTCCTCTCTGCTTCTCTCTGTGTGGTGGTTTCTTTCTGATCAACATTTCCAATAGGCATGAAGGCGGGCCACTTGTAGCTTCAGACTTATATCCTTACAATCTCAGAAACCAAAATTTCAAGCTCTGGTTAGAAAAATCCCAGCAAAAATCTTATTGTCCTGGCTGGTAACAGGTGCTCTCCCTGAGATGAATCTCTGTGGCCAAAGTCTTATAAGCAGTTAGCAATTCCCAGAAGAGAGCATGGTAAGGAGCAGGTCCAAGAGAAGAGAATACTGTCTCGAGGAGGAAAGAAGGATATTGTGCAAACAAAACAGAAAATGTCTACCCTTCCCATTCAACCTACAACATTTACGGATTCTGGAGACACCTCTCACTTGAGAATCGGAAAGGATAATGGAAGTCCGTGGTTCCAGCTTTCCACCACTGTTCAGTTTTGGGTACCATGTTTTAAAGGAGGCCTGGACAAATTAAAGGAGTGTCCAGAGGAGTGATGGCATTTGAAGCATGACCTTACAAGGTATGGTGAAAGGAACTGAAACTTACTACCTTACAAAAAGGACTAAAGAAATGGAGGGGGCAAAAGGCATCTCTTTCAGGCAGGGGAACAAGCATATTTACTCTATGCTGCCCAATTCTAGGGGTTGCAAAGAAAGCTACAGGGTTCAGAAAGGTAACATAAAGGAATGAAACTGGCCAGATGTTAGAAAAACAACAGTGCATGTGTGATAATTAATGGGAAGTGACAGCCACAGGATGTGGAAACCCACAGGGAGTGGAGGGCTCCATGCGACTGGAGAACTTATGCCCCATTTAAGGAAGCAGCCCCCACTCAGGTCCGTATCATTGTTGACCTGTAGGAATACAGATGCAATATTGCAAGATCTTTCTTTTTCAATAAGAGCCAGAAAACCTGATCTTTATATAAAATCTCTCAGTTTCTTCAATGTTGGCTCGTTATTTTTTAAAAATACCACGTGGGCCAAACAAAATACCATTTTGAAAGGGATCCCTCATGGGGCCTCAGTTTGAAATGTCTGCTCTGGATGGTAAAACCATAACCAGTGGATCAAAGTTCTTGAGAGCCAAGTTTTTAGTCTTCAAAACTTACATATAACAAGTTATATGTAATAATAACAATAATTTAATAACAAGAACTCTTCAATCATGATAGAGTAGATGCTTTGTGAGGTAGTAAGCACACACTAAATAGAAGCTGATGGTCATTATTAAGGAATATTGTAGAAATGAATCCTGCATTCAGGTGGTCTGACTAGCTCATAAAGAAGTCTACAGACTGACTCTGAAATTTTTGAAATAAGATCAGAAAATATTCTCTGAAAGAGATTCTAAGGAAGTAGAAGACAACATTTGAGGACTATAGAACCTACTTTGGATTTAGACACGTTGCTGAAAGAGACAGTGGAGAAAGCCAACATAACACAATATTTCTAAGTGTAGACAAGACCACACGGAAGACACATATTTAATACATGTTCTGGCAATGGGTTAGGATTTTAATGGACATAAATCCAAATCTCTTTCTGTCTAGCTCCAAGAAGAGAAAAAAAAAGGTTTCCTGGCCCTGTGACATGTTTTAGGATGTTTGGAATGAGGGAAGTGTGGTTTTGGGGGTTAAGTGTTCTGGATTCTTGTCATTGGTCTGTTACTCCGTGAGTCATATGACCGTGGACAAGTAACATCCCCCACCATCCAAACAACTTGAATGATCTACCATCATTTCAAATTCAATTCTGCTAAAATAGTATTCCCACTTTCTTTTTTTCTCAAGCTCCCTTTCTTAATTTCCTCATGTCAAAGGAAGCAGAAAAATTTAATCTCCTCCTAGACTCCAGCAGCCTATCATTTGCCCACTATCACACGGGAGGTCTCCGAGGGGCACCTGGGTGGCTCAGTCGGTAAGCATCCGACTTCAGCTCAAGTGATGATCTCATGGTCCGTGGGTTTGAGCCCCATATCAGGCTCTCCACTGTCAGCACAGAACCTGCTTCAGATCTTCTGTCCCTCTCTCTCTTCCCCCCACCTCTCCCTGTCTCAAAAATAAATAAACATTAAAAAAAAAAAACAAGGGAGGGCTCCAAGATGACATCATGAACAATAAACTAAGAAGGAAATTCAAGTTCCTGGTATAGTGGACAGGGTAAGGAATTTCCACTTGAAACCAAAAACAATGAGGTACCCAGAATAAGAAAGCAGGTCTATCACTGAGCCACCGGACTAGTAAAGGTCTATTCTGGGCATTACAAAAACCAAACGAAAGCTCAGAAATTACCTCTACAGAGGCCAGATAAGTTCTAATGCAGGACCAACCTCTTCTCATTTTTTTGCCTATAGGATTTTGGGCAGGGAGAAGCGTTCATCTTCTGGTGGCAACTGTGTCCCTCAAACTTCAAGGTAAAGTATTTATATGTCAAATCATAGGTATCTATCAAACTTCATTAGAACTTTAGATATATTCTTAAGAGGGAAAAGATGATCCTTATTAAAAAGCAGTTATTAGACTTCTAACATTCCAATGCATAGACTGGATACATTTTTTTAAGTTTTATTTTAGAGAGCGAGCATGAGCAGAGGAGACAGGCAGAGGGAGAGAGAGAATCTTAGGCGGGCTCCACACTCAGCACAGAGTCCAATATGGGGCTTGATCCCACAACTCTGGGATCATGACCTGAGCCAAAATCAAGAGTCAGATGCTCAACCAACTGAGCCACCCAGGTGCCCCACACTTAATTTTTTTTTTTACAGCAACTGCAGAAGCCTCTCAGGAGCAGGACTATTGCAGGCGACAGCAAGGCAATGACCATGTGGAGGTGAGCAGTGACGGGACGCTAGGCAATATGGGGCAGGGCAGCTGTGTTCAGACCGGCAGAGTCTGGCAACACAGTTGACTTTAAAGCAGTGGAAAGGAGGTGTGCCTGGGTGGCTCAGTCGGTGAAGCATAAGCCTGGGACTTCAGCTCAGGTCACAAACTCACTGTTCATGAGTTCAAGCCCCGTGTCAGGCTCTGTGCTGACAGCTTGGAGCCTAGAGCTTGCTTCAGGTTGTCTCCCTCTCTCTCTCTCTCTGCCCCTCCCCTGCTTGCACTCTCTCCCTCTCAAAATTAAACACTAAAAATATTTTTTTAATAAAAAGTAAAATAAAAAGCAGTGGAAAGGTGACATTAGGCACAGTTCAGGAAAAACAAGTGAGAGAGAAATTCAGAGCAGAAAGAAGGCAGAAGTGTGAACAAATGTTCAATTTTTTTTTTTAAGATAAACCCTTTTTGGAGATCAAGAACCCAAAGAGAGGAGCATGGCCGACATGCCGCCATTTGGAAAGTGGGACGAGGGACCCGGCTGCCCTCAGTGAGGTGTGTGCGACCACTCGTGATCTGGCACCTGGCTTTCTTCCAAACTCTCTTCACTCTTCCCTCATTCTCCCTCTAAAAGATCCCATGCTGTCCCTTTGCCTAAAATGATTGCATCTTGGGTCACCACACAGCACACCGCCTCTTCAAAAGTCACCGCTTCGGCATGGTGAGCACAGCACAATCCATGGAGCTGTCCAATCACAATGTTGTACCTGAAACTAACGTAACATTGCATGTCGACTACACAACTACACAACTTCAATAAAAAGAAAAGTCACTGCTTTGGCAAAAAAATTAAAAATTTAAAAACTAAAGTGATTGCAGAAAAATTAGTTGAAGTGCATAATGGTAAATGTCACCTTAAAGTTTGTTTACATGTGGCACCCATAAAATTTGTCTTCAAAATTTACTGAAAAATTCATTTCCCTTACTGCTGAAAAATAACAAAGGTGCCATGAGATTAAAATGCTTAGTCTGAGAGGTTACACTATTGCTACTAGTATGTAGGAAAGCCGAAGCAAAAACAAAACAAAACAAAACCTTTTTCAGACAATTAAGGTCACACAAACAGTTGTTGACAAGCTCTTACTACTAAAATGTTTCTGCCTTTCTCAGTAGGATTGCCCAGCTATCATATACATTATTTGACTAATAACTAATTAATAATAAACAATTCCTGCATTTTAACTGAGAGGCAGTCTAGGAGAACAGATAATAGCCTGACCTCCGGAGCCAGACTGCCTGGATTGAATTCCCAGCCCTACCACCTACTAGCTGTTAAGTCTCTAAACTTCTGGAGAGTGTCCTCCTTTCTAAAACAGTAAATAGGGTATGGTAAAAATCAAATAATCTAATATATATAAGACAATGCCCAACACATAGTTAGCTCTGTACAACTATGAGCTATTATTATTATTATTATTATCATTATCATCATCATCATCATCATCATCATCATCATCATCCTCTTGCCTTATAGAATCTATTTGTCCCCTAGATACTCACTAGGTGGCTTCCTCTGTCCCAGATACTGCACCAGGCACTGGGATGCTTATATCATTTTTTAAACCAGCAGCAGGAGTTTCATTAGTGTAGACAGTGCATTCTCTAGTACAAAAACTAAACAGTAAAGTGGAAGGAGGTGAAAGCCTCCTTCTCCTATAGAATTAAATGCATAAATCAGAAACTGCACTGAGTATATTTCAATGGGAGGTCACCCATAATCTGCCTGCGAAATGTGTGGTTAGACAGTTACCCACTCAGGTGGCTTCAGCCGTATCTACATTAAATTTGCATCTGGATTAAATTTCTGTATTAGATGATGCTTCTAATTTGTGTTTGGGGTTAAGGCCCAGCTCCCAATATGCGGACAGAGAGCTACGAATGAGGAGGTCGTGTTATCAGAAGGTGCGGGTTGGGGGAGGAGGGGGACGGGGGTTTTGATGTGAGAATGGTGTGCCAGTTCTCATATGTCTATAGCCCAGGCCAAAATCTGCCCTCAGTTATGCATCCACAGTGTTCATTGACGTCAGTAAGAACTGTGCTCATGTAACAGAAGGCAGAAATTTGGCTCTTTGATTTTAATAGAATTAAATGCCAAAAGTTTTGCTGATGCAGGTTGCAAATTTAAACCCCAAAGGGTCAGGAAAATGCAACAGAACACTGTTCTGTTGGCAATCTCGTCTTCTGCACAGGCCATGTAATTAAGCAAGACCCAAATTTCTAAAGCCTAACTTGGAAGCCCCTGATACTATTGTGCCTATGAGTTGTGTGTGGCCTCCCACTGCAGTAAGACCTTTAAGTATGAGTCCAAGAGTTTGTCTGTGGCTTCAGATAAAAGGCTAACACACAGCCCAAATTCATTGTCAGTTGCAGGATTCCGTCCCCGGCTTGGGTTTTAACAATGCTGAAATCAGTCGGTGGTGCCGAACAGACTCCACTCCCCACCTTAGATGACTGGAGCATTATGTAATGAAATTGGGGGATTTAGCATTCTTAGAGTATTCAGTTTACATTTCAGTCTAATTTATGTTCAGACATATCCATAGCTTTGTCTTAATATTTGTGTGGTTTTTTAAATCTTAATTTAATTTTATGTGGTGATGTTAACAATTGGATCTCCCAGACCTGAGCATCTGGTAGTGAGTTTCGGAGTGGTAAAACATAATTCAACAGAAATATAAGGCCAGGCCAATGACATAAAAAAAAAATCCCTTAACTACGAGTAGAGATGTTTTTGGTTCCTTTAATCAGCTATTCAGGGTACGGTTTCCTGCTTTGGGTCCAGAGAAGCAGGCTTTCTCTTGGACGGTTATTTACAATTTAGATGGATGTATGCTTAAGTGTGTCTCCCATGCCGTGAGTTTCCTTGCAGAAGATGTGACCTGGAAAAGCCTTCTTGGCCACTCATCACTTCTCACTTCCCCTTATTCGGGGAGAAGGAGATTATACGGATGGGAAATCTGGAAACAATGACAGAATATACCCTAAGCTGTCTCTTCAGGATCTTCCTGCCTGCAGAGAGTATGTATGCTGCTCTGCTCCCAGGCCACAGATTTTGCCCTTGAGAAGGGAGGTGTAGCATTAACTGTGACTAAGGATGAAGTCTATTATATGCAGGAGACCGGTATTCACAAACCCCTCATACCTAAACCACATTGTCCAACCTTCAGAAGCAACAGAGCGGCCATCTTGACATTTTCATGAAAGGGCATTGGGGGACAAGCACCAATTTAAAAAAAAAAAGAAATAGGGAAGCAAATATCAAGGGGAAAAGAAGAGTTTGAAAGTGGTTCCCTTGAAAATCAGATTGGGAAGAGAAGTGACATGGGGTAGGGCAAGAGGTCACTGGCCTCACTCTCCTTCAACATTCAAGTTTGTTTTGACATTTGGTAAACAGCTCATGATTCCACACTTACTATATCATAGAACAGTAACACATCAGAGTGAGACAGACATCAACAGATTGTCTCCAGTGTTTTCCAAATTAAGAGTTACAACTGGTTAGCATGTCATGAAATCAATTTGTTGGACTGTAACCAACATCTTGAAATCAACGCAATGAAATGAAATAAAAAGAATAGATCAGAGGCCATTAGAATCTAGATCACAATACAAAACACATTTTTATTGTGGATTGTAACAAAAATGTTTGAAATCTACTCAGTTTTTCCAACTTCAATGAGTTTCCTTAACTTTAATACCCAGCAGTTCTAAATGAGAGTATGGATATGAAAATGCTTCAAAACCATAAAACCAAAACCACATTACGACCTTGTTTTGATTACTTCATCGTCATCGTCATCATCATCATCATCATCAAAATGTCCAAGCTAGCTGACCTTCAATTTTGTACAGCACTTCAACATGAAAGCAGCCATATTACCAACCCCAGCCTACCCCCACACTCTTCTAAGAAGCTACCAATATCATGTGGGGTGTGGGCTAGAGCCCCAGATCAGTCAGGGGTAGCACTGATCTGGTAGCACCTTTAGGCTACGCAGAAGGGTAATGGTTATGACCAGACTTTGGGAGTCATAGAGACTAGGACCCAAATTTAGCTCTGCCACTGATCAACTATACAACTTGAGATAACTTATTTCACTTCCCTGAGTCTCAGGATATCACATCATTATGGTCATCAAGATGATGACTTTTGTTTTATATTCTGGAAACAAGGAGAAGAAATGCTCCTGACTCTCACTGGAGACACTGCAGTGCTGATGAAGAGACATATACTCTGTCTGAGCTGAGAGAGAGCAGGGAAAGGAGGAGAAAGAGCGAGTCCAAGCCAGCTCTCCGGCCACCTAAGCATGACCCGTGCAAAACACCCAGTGAGACCCACAGTGCGGGACTCGACCGCCCCTGCCCTGTAAGCACCGCTGACTCTACTGCTTTTACAGACATCTCTCATCCTCAAGTCTCACGTCCTGCTATTTCCCATCTCGTGCATTTGACCCACTGGCATTGTGACTCAGGGTCCATGCTCCATGTTCAAGAGCATCCTGTGGGCATCCACCCACACACCTGCCAAGAACAGAAGAGCCTGGGGTCTGCTACATTTGAAAAGTGCCAGACATAGGGATGGAAGGCCTCAGCTCATGTTCCGGTTCTGCCACTTTCTCACGTGGCCTTTGCTAAATCATTTCATCTCTCTCGTCTTACTTTCCTGCTTCAGTAAGATCAGATGAAACCAGAGTCAAAGTGCCGTGAGTAAAAGTTTGGGAATATGTGCATTTCCCGAAACAGAATGATGTTAATGGAAGCAAAATACATAACCACTGTGACATTTTTTTATTTTAGAAATGACTTTAAGTAAATAGAAATAATAACAATACTGATCTTCTGATATGTTGATCTTTACCATTTATTTAAAAAGCAACAACCTTGATTTTTCCCAAGTCCATTTTTTATCAATTCAAATAACTTCCTTTGACATTCATCACCTGTCACATCTGGCTCTACCTACATTTTTTACTTCATTTTCCATCATTCCCCCTACTCTGTTCATCCCATGCTAAAGCTACACCAAACCTTGGTATTTCCCAAACATGATCATAACTCCATGTTTCTATTCATGCAGATGTCTTCCTCCCTCCCTCCCCTAACTCCACACTTGCATTCAAGCCCAGCCCAGTGGTCACCTTATCTGTGAAAGTAGCTCCCCACTCCTCCCCCAAGCAAAACTAGCCTTTTCTACTTCAGGACTCCCATAGCACTGAATCTACACAGATAGTGTAGGGCATAGTTATCCTCATAGTTCTATTCCCTCTGGCCCCCTTAGACCATCAGCCCCTTGAGTGCAGGGACTATCCCTCCATTATTTTTTTTTTAATGTTTATCTATTCATTTTGAGAGAGAGAGCATGAGTGGGAAGGGGCACAGAGAGATGGAGAAAGAAAATCCCAAGCAGGCTTCCCTCTCAGCACAGGGCCCAACATGGGGCTTGATCTCATGACCATGAGATCAGGAATGAGCCAATATCAAGAGTCAGATGCTTAACCAACTGAGCCACCCAGATGTCCCTATCCCTCCACATTTTATTTTAGTCTCTAGCCTTTCTATAGAGACACCTAGCATGTAGTAAATGTCTAATCAAGGAATAAAGTTACCTTAACTCCTCAAAATTCACAGCCTTTCATAAGGTTATGGAAGAGATTCTCATTTTTTCTCCTTCAGGCTGCAAAGCCAGTAGGGGTCCAGCCCTTGTGAGTCCACAGGCAGAGCCAGTACTTGTGATCAGGCTGGGGAGACTAGTATCTGGTCACCAGACATTTTGCAGTAAGTAGGATAGTCTCTAGTTTGGCCTAAGATACATGGTAACAACAATAAAACAATCCTTATTTGGGGGATGTTGGGAATCTTCCAGTTCAGACAGACCCTGGGACTCCTATCACAGCTGTGGAGTGACCATAAGGTGGGACAGTCAAGTGGTCTGAGTCCTTTGAACCTTCCTATCCTCCATCAAAATGCAGGGCCCTAAGAAATACTGAGCCATGACAGAGCCAGCTAATTCCTGATGCCTGTAGTGGCTACTTTGAGCCTCTGTCACTTCAGACAAACATAAGCCCCAAGCAATCTGCATGGACTAATGGACGTTGCACCCCTGGGGGCAGAAGATGAACACACATGAAATATTTGGAAGAAAATGCATAGCAATGTATAACCAAGGACCAACGTAGGCCAAACAGACAACAGATCTCCTGGTTTATGATTCTACATCTGCATCGCAAAATATGATCTGGGATGGTTTTACACTAACAGAAAGGACAACCATTTTTGATATGGGGTTTCGGCATAACACAAAGACCCTTCCCACTTCCCCCAGCCTACTTTCCTATCCCAAAACACTTCTTTATCAGGCTAACTGATAACTGAAGATCCAACACTAAAAGTGTACAATTCCTTTGAACTGGTGCTTTTTGTTTTTATTAAATGCCCCTGGAAAGGATAATACATTCACCATAGGGCAAAGTTTGTCAATTCCTTTCAGATATAGAAGATGGACCAGACGGATCCTAGGGCCTCAACAGAAGAGAGGCCTGTCATTAGTGGAAAAAAGGAACCAAAGAAAAAAGAAAGGACACCTAAAAGAAACTTCGCCTCTTCCCCGAACTTCCAGAGAACTTACCCTTAAGTAATACAGCCTGAGCAGCACATGTTCTGATGACAAAGATCCTCTTTTCCTAGAGTCTGCTCTAGCTAGAATAGAATGAGGTCAGGAAAAAGGCACCCCTATCTGAAATTGTTTCACAAATTCAAGTAAGCCAATTTGTCAACTATTTATTGACTATAAATAGAAATACTATATGCTAGGCACTTTGATATGATCTAGAGATAAATATAGCTGAATAAAAATCAATCCTGGCTGTTAAGGAATTTATAGTTCAGTGGGGACACAATTCTATAAGCTAGTAAGTACTGTATAGCACTATAAATGCCATGATCAATATAAAGTTCAAATTTCAAAAAAATTAATAAAATAAAGTTCAAATTTCAGGGGGTCGCCACTGGACCTGAGGTTTCACCAATTTTTCAAGCCTTTCATTTCTCTGCGCTAAAAAGAAAAAAGAAATCCATTGAAAGGAAATTCAGTAAACCTAGACTACAAAGCAAATAAGCCTACCATGATCTGGCCTCCTGCAGGGAGAGTAGACACAAAGGATTACGGAGTCAGAGAGCTCACCCCAAATCTGCAGGGGATGCCACGGGACCCCAAAAGATGTACAACCTCCATGGGTTTTAGGCATTTACCTACCAACTAGGATATGTCACCAGCCTCTCCTGAGACCCAAGAGGACCAATATGGTAATGTCTCCAAGCATGTTGTTTCTGGATAAGGGCTACTTTTTATGAAGAATGCAGAAAAGGTATTTGACTCAAAGCTCTGGAAACTATAGCACTTGGGAAGCATCTAATTAGAACCCGTATATAAAGAGCATGCTAACACTCCAATCACAACCACTGCTGGTCTTGAAATCAATTAGCTTGGACACAATATCAATTGTTTAATGATATAGAACATAGCAGAATAAAAAAAAAATCAGAGTATATTACCCACAGTAATGGTAACTATTGTTTTGTAAAACTTATGTTTCAGTTACATTCATGAGAGTGGAGGTTTGTTTGTGTGTGTGCATACTGAGTCACCATGTAAATGTGGCTGGTGATCCATACTTTACTTTGAGAAACATGGCACTAGACAGCATGTGGCCAACCTCACTATACAGATGAGGGTACCAAGATCCAGAGAAGTGAAAATACTTGTCCAGAGTTTGAGAACTTGTCAGTGGCAGTATGAAAACTAGAACCTGGCATCCTGACTCCCACCTCAGTGCTTCCCACACCCTATCACAATCCACACGGGGTCCTGATGGAGAGGGGAGGGGCAGGAGAAGGTGAGGGAAGGACAAAAGGAAGGATGAGGACGGAAGAGCTGAATCTTTGGGTCTCCCTGTATCAAGTAGACGGGAGCCGCACTGGGCTTCCTTCACACCACGTCTGAACGACCATGTTCCATCCACAAAAGAATATAGATAATTGGTAGTATTTACCAAGTGCTTTCTACGGGTCTTGCACCATGCTAGGTACTTTACATATCAAATACATATATAAAGTAGATAGTTTTATCATCCCAGTTATTCAGGTGAGGAAACAACATCAGAGATTCGGGGTCTTGGTCCCAGGCCATGCGCCTACTTGGGGGCAAACACTCATAGCCAAATCCAATTTCAAAGTCACTCCTCTAAGTCCTCTACCCCAAAGCCCTGTTTCCAGATGGATTTCAACCCTATTTCCCATATTTTAGCCACGTTTTTCCTCTGTATTTATTTCCAAGTTAATTGTATATATTATATAAACCGAATATATATCCCTGTGTGTATATTGATGTAGATATATTCATATATCCAACCCTCATTATACTTCACATTTTGATTTGTATATTATAGGATAAAGTTAGAGCATCCCTGAGAAGCAATAGCCTATGACTCAACCAACTCTACAATTTATTCTTATTTTCAAAAACAAAAAAAGATGCCTATAGAAGTTTACTTACCCTGGAGAATGAGAAAGACCTGGGCCTATTTTCTAGCCACACAGGACATCTGGAGAAAGAACAGCATCACACAAAGGGGAAATAGTAGAATAGTAACATGAAGGTTTAATATCTTCAAAGATATTTTCGCTGCTTATCCTCAAAACAGGATGGAAAGCAGGCCTCTCCATTTTTCCCATTCACCTGATAAAATCCCGGATAGATTCCCACATCAACCTCATTGCTTGAGTTGGATTTTGACGTGGCCTCTTAACACTAGCGTTTCAGTTTGGAACCCAGAGCCTAGATACCATCATTCTTAACCCAAGTACCCTTCTTTTTAATCCCTCCTGTCCCTTTTATTGTCTCTGTTGTGTTAGTTACGCATATATCTGACCCCTCCTTGATTCTGAGCCTCTTTCAAAAAGGAACTATCCTCTATTGATCTTTGGCCCCACTGGGTCTGAGCAAGGACCATGAACATACTCACACTCAATCAATGTTTATTTGAGGAAAAACAACGAATTCCTGGGGGACCATCCCAGCCTAAGCAGCCTGATTGGCAGTGTGTGGAATAGTCTGTGTTTTTGCTGTGACTACTGACCCCAGCCCCGGCCACTCATTTGGCTTGCCTACCCCTTTATGTTTCAGTGTGCCTTGTCCAAAACCAGGGTTACAGGGACTGGAAGAAGTAATAAATATTTAAAATAAGAATAAAAGCTCCCAGGGCTTTCCACTAGGATTTCTCATACTTGGATTGCTAGTCATGGTTTAAAACTTTTGCTTTGGAAACTCACTAACTTGCTCTCCAATTAGATTCTGACTATGTGGCCATAGTAGCCAAGGTCCATGTGGATCAGCAGAGGACAGCAGCTGGGCATCACCTCTTCCAAGAGTGAAGACTCCTTGGCCAATAAGGCAACCTTGGGGGCAGATACGGAGGTTTGGAAACTGCCGGTTTTCTGAATGCTGCTGGAGCTGGAGCTGGAGCGTGTTTTCAAAGGGATACATGTTAGACTATGGCTATAAAATGGACTTTGATCAAGATGGCCTTGACCGGAACACCCAGACACTGTTAACTTTGAGGACCACGTTTTAAAATTGCTTGTTTTGCGGATTCTCAATGATTATCTAAATCCGTATTTTCCGAGGCATGTCTTTAAATGGTTGATACCAAATTATCTAGGGTGAGGGGTAAATTTTTTGGAGCTCTCCTCCTTAGGATCTGTGAAAGGTCTTTTGGCCATTACCTCCTGGTGTTTGATCTCATCCCCTTTCACCTTCTCTAGACTTGGTTCTTCAAGTATTACTTCTTTCTCCAATCTATCCTCACACCCCATCTTAGCCCCTTTTCCTTTACCATAAACACGATCAAGTCATCTAGAGCCTCCGTCTTCAAAAGCCCTCAATGGCTCTCAAAGTACACTCTCCTTATCCTGATATGCAAGGCCAACTACAACCTAGTCCCGATGTGTCTTTCCACTCTCCTCTCCCACTGCTACTCCCCCTACTCATAGAGACACCCAAAATGGACTGTTCACTCATTTCAAAACATACTCTGTGCCTTCCCACTCCTAGGCCGTTGCTTATGATGGCTCCTCCATTTGAAAGCTTTCTATTTGCTGTCCATCCAGGAGAATTAAGACACTACTCAAATACTACCTCCTCCATGAACTCTTTCCCGATTCCCTAAATTCAATATGTAGTATGTATCACATTCGACCTTGTACTGTAGATGTGTCTGTACCTGTCTAAGTATTCCTACTAGATTGTACCTTGTCTATCCCCTAGAGTCCTGTTTTACTCCCTCTCTAGCCCACTTTCTACAAGTGCACAAAACAATGTATCAATACAAAATAATTACTGGGGTGCCTGCATGGCTTAGTGAGTTAGGCCTCCAACTCTTGATTTCAGCTCAGGTCATGACCTCACAGCTCGTGAGTTCAAGCCCCACTGGTAGTGTGGAGCCTGCATGGGATTCTCTCTCACCCTCTCTCTGTGTCCCTCCTCTCTCTGTCTCTCAAAATGAATAAACTTTAAAAAATCCAAAATAACTCTTTGCACTATATTTTTTTATGTTCAAATCACTGGTGTGGTTTCTAAGTCTTGACTGATACAATCAGGGAGAGAAAACAGAACCAGCAAAAGAGCAGTCAGTGAAGGACTCCTGCGGAGATAGGTAGGACCTGGAATCCAAGCGAAGAAAACACTGTAAGAAAGCAGGAGTGATCCGGTATGTCAAACAGTGCTGATTATCATGTAAGAGGAGGAAAGAGAATTGACTAGGGGACTCAACAACATGGAGGACATTTGGTAACCTCGAAAATAGTATATGTAAGTTTTACCTGCCTGGCACCTTCCCCCCAGTTCATAGTACCAGTGCTCTGATTTTCCTTGAGAAGCCATCCATTCTCCTCTCTCATGACACATGCTTTGAGTAGGCTTGACCTCTTGGTTGCAATGACTGGATAAATAAATATATAACCCAAGTTGATCCAATGAGATTTGTACCCAAGACACATCACGACCTGAGCTTCCAGGAAATAGGAATCCTTTTCCCACTGGACACGAAGCTGAAAAGACGGGCTCTAAGTCCAGAGATGCTGGTAGTCACCATGCTGCCCAAATCATAGAGCCAGCCTGAAAACAGAGCCAACAGAGAAAGCAGAGCAGAAAAACCAAATCCTGATGCCATCCGCGTGAGCCCTTGGATCTTGTTAGCCTGAAACCACCCCTAGGCTTTCTAGTTACGTGAAATGATAAACTCCTTTTTCTCTGTTCATGACAATTAGATTTTAATTTTCTTCACTTACAATCAAAAGAGTGACAAGCAAAATAATAACATTTAATCAGTGATCGTAGGGTAGAAAACAACTGATGGGTGAAGTGACTTGCCCAAAGTCTCTGTGGTCATGCTGAATCTATCCACCACGTCTTCTTACTCTAAACAACAGCTCTTTCCATTGTATCAAACTCCATTCTAATGAATGCAGCATCACTCATGGCTGCCATTATTCAGCTTCAAGGAGAAAAAGATTTCTCTTTCTAGTAGATTTCGGTGTGACTGAAAGATTTTTCTAAATTGTGTTGAATGGTTGCTCTCTTTTTCCCCTGTGGCATGAGAATTTGTTATAGTGAAGAAAGGAGAATTTCCGAGTATTATAGTGGCAAGGCATTTTGACCAAGGGAACTAGGAAAAAACTCTTTATTTTGAAATTAATTGGAAATATGTAGAAATCTATCCTTTTTTTGAAGAAACCTATCCTTTTATGAACATCCATTCTTGTCCAGGGTCAGAGCAATATAAATCACAGCCTCAATTTTTCCTTTACCCCCAAGTGCTAGAACTGATTTGCTCCCTTCATTAACTCAGCTGCAGACAATAAGCTAATTTGACAACTGGTCCCCCCTCAGCAATGGGTAGCTGAGGAAGTCAGCTTCCTCGGTGAGTCACAAATGTGTGTTAAACCACTCTTTGTCTTCTGGAAACCTTGCTCTGACCACACTAGGAGATGACCCTGGTTAGATATAAATTTAGATAGATGCTTGTCCCGTTAGGTGGATGGATAACTCTGTCTCAAAGCTGCCACATGGCACCGTCCCAGAGCTGTGTCTGAGCCCCAGGCTCAGGAGGATGGCATGAGGGTCCTGTTGCCGACAAGGTGCTTTGTCTGTGTCTGTGTGTTTTCAAATCTCAGAGCTTAAATCAACCAATGAAATATTCATGGGGATCTAAAGTAGTGGGCAAGCTAACGGCTTTCTTATGGGAATATCAATATTCTTGGAGCCAGTCTTAATCCAATATTCAGAAAGCTTCTCTTCCCCCTTCGTCACTTTGGGTTCAGACTTATTTTCAGAAAGCCTCCGCCCTTTTGCCATCCTGCCGCATTAACAGGATGAATGGTGGTGGGTGGGCCAAGGGCAGAGGGAGATAACAAAAAGGCACCGCCGAGGTGCGTAGGTGCAGGTAGGGGACGTGGAGGAGCGCTCTCCCACACGCAGTCACAGGTAGGTCCAGGAGAGACATTTCAGCGTGGCTTCCCTGGGAAGCTGGAGAATGTGTGCACAGTCGGGTGACTGGCTTTAGTGTTTTCGTCTGGTCTATGCTTCCAGGTGTGTACGCAGGATTTTCCTTCCTGGCGAGAGCCAGAGGGAGGGCTGGGGAGAGGGAGGGGGGAGGTCCTAACCAGTGTCATGGAAGGAAATTACTGCTGGAGAAAGAAAATATTTTCCTTCATCCATTCTCTGTCGCATTTGGGTGCCCCTCCTGAGTGTAGGAAGAGGTACAGGATGAGCATCTACAAAGACAGACCTTGCCCAGCAGACGGCCCATGTGCTACACAATGACTCGCGCCTGTCCCCTTCCCCACCTGGCCCTTCAGGCCTGCCCACCTCCACTCCCCAGCAACCACATGCCTGCCCTTAAGGTGGGGTGGAATTCTACATTCTCCTTTTCCCTTCTTAGCCTCTCAGTTCAGACTGCCAAAAAAGGGGCCAGTTAGGATGGTGGTTTCCTGATGTGGGTACCTGTCCCTCAAGACTGGAATACAGCCTGCCAACTCATTCCAGGTCAGCCCGCCCAAAACCCATGGAGCAGCCTTCTCCCTGGGCTGGCCTGTGTTACTGAGACTTATCCAGCACTGCCCTTTCGGGTGCCCCACTTGCTGGGGAGGCAGAGAGACTTCTTGGAGACTGGTGCCCAGAGCAGCACTGCCAAGCCCAGCTGAGGACTGAGGAGGCCCAGTTCCAGGCGTGGTAGAGAGAGGTAGGTGGGAGCAGCAGGACTGTGGGGGGAAAGCGCTGCTCCCCCCCCCACACCCCTTCTCCCACCAGCTGGCTTCTCTCCAGCAAGACGAAATGTGCAGCAGTGTTCCACATGAGGCCTCAAAGGCTGTCAGTCAGCTGGAAACCCTACCCTGTGGCCAGGGGAAGGCTGAGAGAGGCCCCTAGCCACGGGCACTTCCCTGCGTATTTCTCTTCTGAAGGCCAATTCTTCAAACCCAGGCTTGAGAAAATAAATTTGTTTAGACTTTCTGTGCTTTAAGGGTGACGTGCTGTAAATTTGGGGAATACGACACTAGCAGTCAATTTCACAAATCAGGTCACTGTGTTTTATCTTGCATGAAGAGGTTTCCTGAGCCCAACGCTTGAAAAAGGAAAGCGCCTAGATGCAATGCAGAAAGCAAGGTATTCGGATTCTCTCTAGAGAAGCCTGAACCTTCTCAGGTACTAAATAACACAGGTTGACCAGCAATGAAAAGAAAAGTACAAGGAATGGGGAGGCCATAAGAGGACACTCCCTTGTTCATGACATTTCTAAGTCAGCCCGCTCTACAGTTACCCAGCAAACACCTACAGGAATCCCTGAGGGTCCTTGGAGCCTCAAACCTTGAACCACACTGCCTTCTCTCTCACACTTCTCCCCATCTGGCAAGAGCCAAGTCAAGGGGTGTTATTTCTTGGGGACAGCTGCTTGTTTCTCTGGTATGTACAGGGGGAGCTGTGTGATTGTCTCGTCACTGTAAAGGTCAAAGAATCACTACTTCCCTATTTGTTGTTGTTAACGATTCTGCTGAGCACTTAAGAGCTGCTATCCCTCATCATCATTCACCATAACCAAGAAACAGCAAAAACCCAAAACCAGCCAAAAGAGACGGCTCTAAATGCTGTTGCTGTCTGCTCTCACAGATTCTGGTTCTGTGCTTCCATTTACTTCCTGGGTAGCCTTGGAAAAATTACTTCACCTCTCCATGCCTTAGTTTCCTCATCTTCAAAATGGAGAAAATAATAGCACCTACCCCATGAGTTGTGTGCTCATTGAATGAGGTAATATATGTAAAGATTTCTAGAACACACAGTAAGTGCTAAAGATGTGTTGCTAATATTATTACTATAATAATTACTGATGTCCCCTAAATGTTTGTCGAGTAGAATTCTTGTCAAGTTCCAGTGGAGAAAATGTCCTCATTGGTTGATTAATGTGGAGACACGGAAGCAGCTAGTCTGCCCTCAAGGCCCTATATTACTCAGACCCCATCTCCATCCACCTTGGGTCAGCTGCACCAAGCAGACAGCAAAGTTTTAACTCCTGTGCTATAAACAGATGGAGATATATAGACTGTGATGGATATTGATAGACTGTGATATAAATAGATGGAGAAGCTTCATCAGGGATTCAACAAGACTGCCCCCTATCTTTGAACCCAGGATTGACCGACCGAGCATGGAGAAGCAAGTCTTGCTGGCCACTCTGTCCTGCCTGACCAATTGCTCAAGAATATCATGGCATAATGCTGATAGCTTAGATAGGTCACTGTCCACACATCCTCAAACTGAGGTCCACACGTTCTAACTGCAGTAAAAACAAATCCACTACTGAGTCTACATCTGGCATTTGATGGGAGGCATATAATGTCACTGGACTATGATTACTGCTGCGTCGTGCACCCTGCTGAACACTTTATGTTCTTTCATTTAATCCTCATAATATCCCTACTGGTAGGCAGATTCTACTTTTCTCCCCATTTTACTGATGAAGCAACTGAAACTCAGAGAGGCTAAGTAACTTGCCCAAGAGCACAAAGCTCAGTGGTAGAGCCAGGGACCAAATCAAAGTTTACCTGATTCCTGAGCCTGAGATCTTAACTATTAGCCTTTACTCCTACTTACATTCAAACTATTTTTATTTTTCAATTTTTTTTAAAAGGTGTTAGTATTTATAGGAGATTTCTATGTCTTCATTCTATTTATAACTGCTATAATTAATACATAAGGATTTTTTTTGTCATTTCAAATTTTTATTTAAATCCTAGTTAGCCAATATAGTATAATCAATATAGTGTAATCCTGGTTTCATCAGGAGGACAATTTAATGATTCATCTTACATATGACAGTCAAACGATTTTTAAAAGGAATCTGTCATATCAGAATATAGTCCATTGGAATGATTTTTGAAATCAATACGGATTCTTAACAAAGATTTCTCAATCTCTTCTTGTTGAAAATGAAGTGCCTTTGATGGCTCATGCCCTGCAGTCTGCCATGTGCCTCTTCCTTTACGGTCTTCCCAGTAGCAGAACCCCCTCAGAATATTCAGCCATTGCTCCCAGCCAAGGCTAGCATGCCAGCAGTTCCCAGATATGCTGAGTTAGGCATTGCCTATATGCTATAACAAATACGTATTGCATCCACATAATTGTCCTATGTCTGTAAGAGCAGATAACTAGGCCGACAATCTGTGACAAGTTTAAATTCTCCAGTGTTCATGCTCTCCACACCATTATTTCAGGCATATGTCTGGAGACCCTTAGAGCAGTTTTTTTTTTCCAAAAAAAATTGGGTTGGGCCCCCTTGGTGGGTCACAAAAATAACTTTGCAGATCTAAGCGAGTCTATTTTAATTAAACAGAAGGGTATAGAGAATGGAGTGTATGTATATAGTAAGAGTTAATAGTGTTACACATAACTTTTTTTAGGTATCTATGTTTGTAATGAATCACAACATAAAATGCATTTCTTTTCCTTACTGTAGATCACAAATAAAAATGCTTGAAAGCCATTATTTTAAAATTCAGACTCACAGGAGCTCAGCTGATTAAGCGCCCGACTTTGGCTCAGGTCATGACCTCATGGTTCGTGAGTTCAAGCCCCACATTGGGCCCTGTGCTGACAGCTCAAAGCCTGGAACCTTCTTCAGATACCATGTCTCCCCCTCTCCCTGACCTCCCCTGCTCTCCCTCAAAAAAAAAAAAAATAATAAACATATTTTTAAAAGTATAAATTTAAAAAATTTTTTAATATTTATTTCTTTATTTCTTTAAAGGGAAACACAGAATCTGAGGCAGGTTCCAGGCTCTAAGCTGTCAGCACAGAGCCCAAGGTGGGGCTCGAACTCACGAACCGCAAGATCATGACCTGAGCTGAAGTCAGACACTTAACCAACTGGGCCACCCAGGCACCCCCAAAATTTTAGAATTTGGACTCACATTCCCCAACTCTTTGCTCTCAAAGGGAAGCACTGGCATGCACCAAGGTCATGGGAAACAAGTACAAGGGGGCCACCATTCTAAGAGGAAGTGGTAGTGGAGGGGTAGATTTTGATGATAGGAATAAAGGAATCAAAAACTGTGTTTCTCCTCCCAAAAAAACAAGAGTCCAGGGCCAGATGGCTTTCCAGGGGATTCTACCAAACATTTAAGGAAGAGTTAACACCTATTCTCTTGAAGCTGTTCCAAAAAATAGAAATGGAAGGAAAACTTCCAAACTCATTCTATGAAGCCGGCATTACCTTGATTCCAAAACCAGACAGAGACCTCACTAAAAAGGAGAACTACAGACTAATTTCCCTGATGAACACAGATGCAAAAATCCTCAACAAGATATTACCCAACCAGCTCCAACAATACATTAAAAAAATTATTCACCACAACCAACTGGGATTTATACCTGAAATGCAGGGCTGGTTCAATATCCACAAAACAATTAAAGTGATTCATCACATCAGTAAAAGAAAAGGACAAGAACCATATGATTCTCTCAACAGATGCAGAGAAAGCATTTGACAAAATATATCATCCTTTCTTTATAAAAACCCTCAATAAAGTAGAGATAGAAGGATGATGCCTCGAGATCATAAAAGCCATATATGAACAACCCAATGCTAATAGCATCCTCAATGGGGAAAAACTGAGACCTTTCCCACCTAAGATCAGGAACAAGACAGGGATGTCCACTCTTGTCACTGTTATTCAACATAGTATGGGAAGTCCTAGCCTCTGCATTCAGACAACACAAAGAAATAAAAGGCATCCAAATCAGCCAGGAGGAGGTCAAACTTTCACTCTTCACAAATGACATGATACTCTGTATGGAAAACCCTAAAGATTCCACCAAAAAAACAGCCAGAACTGATTCATGAATTCAGCAAAGTTACAGGATATAAAAATCAATGCAGAAATCGGTCGCATTCCTATACACCAACAATGAAGCAACAGAAAGAGAAATCAAGGAATCAATCCCATTTACAATTGAACCAAAAACCATAAAATACCTAGGAATAAATCTAACCAAAGAGGTGAAAAATCTATACACTGAAAACTATAGAAATCTTATGAAAGAAATTGAAGAAGACACCAAAAAAATGGAAAAAGATTCCATGCTCCTGGATAGGAAGAACAAATATTGTTAAAATGTCGATACTACCCAAAGCAGTCTACATATTCAATGCAATCCCTATCAAAATAATGTCAGCATTCTTCACAGAGCTAGAACAAACAATACTAAAATTTGTATGGAACCAGAAAAGACCCCGAATAGCCAAAGCAATCCTGAAAAACAAAACCAAAGCCGGAGGCATCACATTCCCGGACTTCAAGCTATACTACAAAGCTGTAATCATCAAGACAGTATGATACTGTCACAAGAACAGACACTCAGATCAATGGAACAGAATAGAAAACCCAGAAATGGACCCACAAACGTATGGCCAACTAATCTTTGACAAAGCAGGAAAGAAAATCCAATGGAATAAAGACAGTCTCTTCAGCAAGTGGTACTGGGAAAACTGGACAGCAACATGCAGAAGAATGAACCTGGACCACTTTCTTACACCATACACAAAATAAACTCAAAATGGATGAAAGACCTAAATGTAAGACAGGAAGCCATCAAAACCCTCAAGGAGAAAGCAGGCAAAAACCTCTTTAATCTTGGCCGCAGCAACTTCTTACTCAACACATCTCTGGAGGCAAGGGAAAAAAAAGCAAAAATGAATTATTGGGACCTCATCAAAATAAAAAGCTTCTGCACAGCGAAGGTAACAATCAGCAAAACTGAAAGGCAACTGACAGAATGGGAAAAGGTATTTGCAAACGACATATCAGATAAAGGGTTAGTAGCCAAAATCTATAAAGAACTTATCCAACTCAACACCAAAAAACAAATAATCCAGTGAAGAAATGGGCAAAAGACATGAATAGACATTTCTCCAAAGAAGACAACCAGATGGCCAACCGTCACATGAAAAAATGCTCAACATCACTCATCATCTGGGAAATACAAACCAAAACCACAATGAGATACCACCTGACACCTATCAGAATGGCTAACATTAACAAGTCAGGCAACAACAGATGTTGGCAAGAATGCATAGAGAGAGGATCTCTTTTGCATGGTTGGTGGGAATGCAAGCTGGTGCAGCCACTCTGGAAAACAGTATGGAGTTTCCTCAAAAAACTAAAAATAGAACTACCCTACGACCCAGCAACTGCACTACTAGGCATTTATCCAAGGGATATAGGTGTGCTGTTTCAAAGGGACACATGCACCCTCATGTTTATAGCAGCACTATCAACAATAGCCAAATATGGAAAGAGCCCAAATGTCCATCGGTGGATGAATGGATGAAGAAGATGTGGTGTATACACACACACACACACACACACACACACACACACACACCGGAGTATCAATCGGCAATCAAAAAGAATGAAATCTTGCCATTTGCAACTACATGGATGGAATGGATGGAACTGAAGGGTATTATGCTAAGTGAAATTAGTCAGTCAGAGAAAGACAAATATCATAGGACTTCACTCCTATGAGGACTTTAAGAGACAAAACAGATGAACATAAGGGAAGGGAAATGAAAATAATATAAAAACAGGGAGAGGGACAAAGCATAAAAGGCTCATAAATATGGAGAACAAACTGAGGGTTACTGGAGGGGTTGCGGGGGGGGGGGATGGGCTAAATGGGTAAGAGGCACTAAGGAATCTACTCCTGAAATCACTGTTGCACTATATCCTAACTAACTTGGATTAAATTTTTTTTAATTAAATTTTTAAAAAAACTATCTTTCTCGCACAGAATTGATTTATTTTCTTGAGAGCAGTTAGATGGGATTGAGAGGGCTTCTTGTTGGAGCTGCCCTTAAAGGCTAAACATGATAAGAGTAGTGTCCAGGGGAAAGGGAACATGGAAATTACTCAAGGATGACCATGGCCCACATAAAAGTCTTGTCAAACCATTTGGAGAGTTTTGAGGCTCCTGGTACCTCACCGGCTTGGCAAAAGAGCTGAGAGCACCTGACTCCAGCTTTCCCCAGGCAAACGTCCAAGTGCCAAAAGAGAGGCAATAGACCATTGGCTCCACGCTGGTTTCACGTAAGAATCTGTTCTAAAAATACAAATTGCGGATCTTCCACCTTCTTATACAAAATTATAACCTGCAAGGAAGGACCCAGATATCTGTCATTAAAATCTTCCCAGATGATGTTGATACAGTCATCCCAGCTAAGGTTTCCAAACGGACAACTGGGCCAAGAGACCAACTGAAATAAAAGTCCCCTTGAAGTAAGGGTTCAGGGACCTTGCTGGCTTTGCAGTGTACCCATGGGAACAAATCCTACTGGTAGGTAGGAATTCTTGAGTCTAAATAGGAGTAGGGGACAGGTCAGTCCTCATGTGGGAGAATGCCCAGAGCCCCACTTAGGGCCATGCATGTGGGAGCACTAGTTCATTGATTATGGGTGCCTAAGAATAGCACCCTGTCTATAGCTCTGCTTCCAGGTAGTCTGAAAGTACCTGAGGCTCCAGGCATCTGTTCTGACCACTACAGAGCCCCTGGATCCCACACATTAGTTCTGGTAAACTTGAAGCACACTTTGATTTCTAGGAGTTCTTATTCTCAGACCCATGTTGTCCAACAAGAACTACCAGAAGAAGTCAGTGCAAGGAATAGGGCTAAGGATTAAGACTTCATGGCAGGGGAACACTTCCCTATCTTCCTTCTAAACAAAATCTCTAAAGGTCCCTGTTATTAAAGTCACAAGGAGTGCGAACTCCTTCTAAAGGCTAGTGTTCAGGTAAATCTAAAAGGCATGCATCCCAGGCTTGAAGGAGGAACAGAATTTCTTAGTGCAGTTCCGTTCTCCCCAAGGTAGAAGAGTTTTTCTTTTCCCATCTGTTAAGTGCTATATGCCTGGGAAGTCTGAAAGTGGAGAGGACAGCAGACAGGCCTCCCTCCAGAATAGTAACACAGATGCCCATTCTGGCTAGCCTGGGCACAGAAGCCACATAGTGCCAGTAAAATGTCCCCACATTGGCATCCAGAACACACAGGGCTTTTCCACTAAAAACAATCATTGAAATTCATCAGAACCACCACATTTCTGATTTCCAGTTCTTGTCTTCCATACCTGACTGGCTGTGCCGGTTTCTCACTAAATGTTGCCATTGGAATGGAAATATCTGATACTTCCTTATCGTAACTACAAGTAACTACCATTTCCACCCTGATACCCACCCCAAATGCCACTTTTTGGACCTCCTCAGACAAAGCTGATGGCCTCCATGCTCTCTTTATTTTTTTTTTAATTTTTTTTAATGTTTTATTTATGTTTGAGACAGAGAGAGACAGAGCATGAACCGGGGAGGGGCAGAGAGAGAGGGAGACACAGAATCGGAAGCAGGCTCCAGGCTCTGAGCTGTCAGCACAGAGCCCAACATGGGGCTCAAACTCACGAACCATAAGATCATGACCTGAGCCGAAGTCGGATGCTTAACCGACTGAGCCACCCAGGCGCCCCTCCATGCTCTCCTTCTACTGACCTAACCTACCCACTCTATCCTTGTCATGTCCCATCACAATAAAGCATGTCACCTGGAGGCAAGGTCATTGGTGTTAGGAGATAATGATAGTTGTTATCTGTTTACCTTATGGTGGGGACCTGAGTGTTCTTGGACCACAGACATGGCAGAAAACAAATGTGTGCTCAGAACCAGTGTGCTCAGAACCACAGACATGGCAGAAAACAAATGAGAAACAGAGAACAAGATAGGCAAGGTCCTTGCTCACAATGAACATATAATATAGACAATTAACACAGTGCTTGTAGGTATTTTTTGAATCATATTTTATATCACTAGAGTACTCAGATGTTGGTAAGACTGAGAGGGAGGCTTCTTAAGAATATGTTATCAATAATTTCCTTTTCACATTTTGAAAGACAGTTGAGTGAGCAGGAGGGGCACAAAGAGAGGGAGACAGAAAATCCCAAGCAGGCTCCATGCCAGCAACGCAGAACCTGATGTTGGGCTTGAACTCACTAACCATAAGATCATGACCCAAGCCAAAATCAAGAGTCGGATACTTAACCGATGGAGCCACCCAGGCACCCCTCACCCCTCCCCTTAACTCTTTTAAAAGAGTTTTAAGGGGTGCCTGGGTGGCGCAGTCGGTTAAGTGTCCGACTTCAGCCAGGTCACGATCTCCCGGTCCGGGAGTTCGAGCCCCGCGTCAGGCTCTGGGCTGATGGCTCAGAGCCTGGAGCCTGTTTCCGATTCTGTGTCTCCCTCTCTCTCTGCCCTTCCCCCGTTCATGCTCTGTCTCTCTCTGTCCCAAAAATAAATAAAGGTTGAAAAAAAATTAAAAAAAAAAAAAAAAGTTTTAAAAGCCTGGTCATCAGAAAAGACATTAAGGAGAATGAGAAACGATCAAAGCTTTTATAAAATAGTCTTCTCCAAAACTCACAAAATTCTTTTAGAGTCACAGCACCAAATAACTAGAGTAACTCACAAAATCCAATACCTTAATAATGCTAAAAACCTGCACTCTCTGCAGGTCCAGTAATTTCTCTTGATTTCTGTTTCCCAATGCCATTATAAGTACCAGTTGGGTGTCACAACAGATAATTCAACTTCTAACATTTTACCACCTCAATTTTTCAGGCTTTTAAAATTAAGTGGACAAATGGCCATGCCTCTTTCTCTCCTCCTTAAACCACTTCCCTCTCCCATCCTCCAAAAAACAAAGTGAAAGAGCAAACTAAAATTACTAATCTCTCTTAAAAGGAATTTAAGGTGTTGGGTTATTTTCTTGGCCCATCCAAGATATTGCCAGGTGACCTTTCTCAATCATTTAACTTGTCTGGTGAGATTTTCAGAAAGTAAATATGTCTGGCAATTTTTTCCACAGTTCCCATCCTGGAAGATCCATAATGACAGGAACTTTTCTAGCCACGGCTATTCCTGGGTATCAGAAGGATAAAGTAACAGCACACAGGGTTCCTGCTGCTTACTGAAAGAGGTAACCATCTCTCCCCAGTGTAGACCTTCCTCCTGTAAAGACGCACTGAGGCCAGTAACAACTGATGCTGGGCCAAGAGTGGAGAATCTAGGCTTTTTATTCTCAGTAACACTCCATTAAAAACTCCACACCTATACTAGGCTTTCAGTTATTTGTGAGCCAAGTCATACCCACACATACACACACATGTAATCATTCATTCATTCAACAAATATTTATTGAGCACCTACTCTGTGCCAGCCCAGAGTTAATGACAGTGGAGTTGTCTCACCATGGGAAGCCTATGCACATGTTTTAGATGAACCATGTGCCCCAGGAACAGATTTATGGCATAGCATCCGTGTACTATGTTTATTATGTAAATGTATTCTGCCTTATTTTTCAATATAGAAAATATGGAAAATACAGAAAGGTAAAAGAGAAAGAAATTTTTCTTTAAACCAAAGATGACTGCCACATTTACATTTATTGGCTTCTCCTTTTTGTGTGTTTAGTTTGTATTGTGGTTGTTTGATGTAGACGTGTTCATACTGCACATAGAGTTTTCTATCTTGCTTGTTTTTCCCACTTCATACAACATATGACTTTCAAGTGTAAAATCTTGGGGTTTGGAAGAGCATTCTGAGGAGGTAGTGGAGTAGGAAGCACCAGGAATGTGTCTCTTAACCGAGACAATAATTGCACCGGCAGAATCTATTTGATATAACTATTTTGGAACTTGGGAGTCTGTGGAAGGCTCGCAACTTCCAGGGGAAGGCTTGGATATTAAATTATGGTTAATTTAGTCACTTTTAGCTCTTGCACTATCTGTCTCCCACTCTTAGCTCCAAAGCAGCTGCTGTGCATGTCTTTATGGAACAATCTGTATACAGCTTGCAGAAGCCAGGATGGGCAAGAAGGACCCTGTCCTCCTCATTTCAGGGATCAGTGCTCTCAACACTGATTACTCCTTCTAATCACTGAGATTCAGATGAAGAGGTAGGCAGTTGTTGTCATACTTCCACCCATGTGGCAAGCCCCTCCCCTCTGGCTGAAGTGATTTCCAGGAGGTTTAAAAGGCTGATGTTTTTTCCCCCTCTTCATTTTTCTTTTTTCCCCTTTTGGGAGCCAGATATTAAAGACTAGAATATTCAAAAGCAACTGAATATACAGGGAAAATTAGAAAGTAAGCATACACACCCAGGGAAAGGTGCAGGCTCATAAAACACCTGAAATGACCCTAAGTTTACACCTCAGAATTATCCTTGGCACAGAGACAGTGTAAAGCATTTTTTAAAAAGCAATGAACAAAAATGAAAAAAACCCCGGCAAATCCTATGAAAGGAGGAGAATATGATCTCTAGAGTTAACAAGTTATTAGATCCAAATGTCCAGTTTTCAACAACAACAAAAATCACAAGGCATACAAAGAAATGGGAAAGAATAGCACAAAGAAAAAAAATTAATCAACAGAAACTGTTCCTGAAAGACATGTTAGCAAATCTACTAAAGACTCTAAAACAACTGTCTTAAAGAAGTTCAAAGAACTAAAGGAAAATGTGGAGGAAGCAAAAAAAAAAAAAAAAAAGCCAAAAAAAAAATCAGTGTATGAACAAAATAGAAATGTCAATAAAAAGATAGAGAGTCTAAAAAGAAATCGAAAAGTAATTCTGGAGCTGAAAATAACAATAACTAAAATTAAAATTCCCTAGAGGGATTTTAAGGCAGCTTTGAGAATCTAGAGGAAAGAATCAGCGAGTTTGAAGGCAGGACAGTGGAAATCATGGAATCTGAGGAACAAAAAGAAAAAAAAATGGAAGAAAAATAAACAGAGCTGAGGGAACCTGGATGACACCATCAAGTGAATCAACATATACACTGTGGGAACCCCAGAAGAAGGAGAGACAGAGAAAGGAGCAGAGAGAATATTTGAAAAAATAATGGCTGAAAACTTCCCAAATTTGATGAAGGACATGAATATAAAAACCAAAGCTCAACAAACTCCAAGGATGATGAACTTAGCAACACATATGGACACTATAGAGAACTTTCAAAAGGCAATGACAAAGACAGACTCTTGAAATCAGCAAGAGAAGTAACAGAACAGAAGATTATCAACAGATTTCTCTCAGAAACTGTGGAGGCCAGAAGTCTCCAAAATAGAAAAAGAAAAAAAAAAAAAACTGTCAACCAAGAATCTATGTGCAGCAAAATTGTCCTTCAAAAGTGAAGGAGAAATTAAGACATCCCCAGATAACTAGTACAGAGGTTAAAGCACAAAATCAGTAAAATCAATTATATCTATAGAAATCAGTCAAGAGATTCACACAATAAAAGGATATAAAGTATAACATCATATACACAAAATGCAGGGATGTCAAATTTTAAGGCTTTTAGAATGAATTTAAACTTAAGTGACCATCAACTTAATACAGACTTCTGTATGCATAAGATGTTATAGATGAACCTAACAGTAACCATAAATCAAAAAGCTGTAATACACAAAAAATAAAGAGAAAGGAATGCAAGCATATTAACTAAAGAAAGCCATGAAATCACAAAGAAGAGAATAAAAAAAGAAAGAAACAGAGAAAAACTACAAAAACAACCACAAAACAAGTACCAAAATGGCAATAATAGATATCCATCAATAATTACTTTCATTGTCAATGAAATAAATGCTCCAATCAAAAGACATGGAATAACTGAATAAATTAAAAAGGAAGACCCATCGGGGTTCCTGGGTGGCTCAGTCAGTGAAGTGTCTGACCCTGTTTTTTCTTAATTTTTTTAGTGTTTATTTATTTTTTATAGAGAGAGAGAGACAGAACACGAGCAGGAAAAGGCAGAGAGAGATGGAGACACAGAATCCAAAGCAGTTTCCAGGCCCTAAACTGTCGGCATGGAGCCCCATGCAGGACTCAAACTCACAAACTGCAAGATCAGGACCTGACCCAGAGTCAGATGCTTAACTGACTGAGCCACCCAGGCGCCCCAAGTGTCTGACCATTGATCTCACCTCAGGTCTTGATCTCGGGCTCATGAGTTCAAGCGCTGCATGGGGCTCCATGCTGCACATGGAGCCTACTTAATTAAAAAAAAAATGGGCGCCTGGGTGGCGCAGTCGGTTAAGCGTCTGACGTCAGCCAGGTCACAATCTCACGGTCCGTGAGTTCGAGCCCCGCATCAGGCTCTGGGCTGATGGCTCAGAGCCTGGAGCCTGTTTCCGATTCTGTGTCTCCCTCTCTCTCTGCCCCTCCCCCGTTCATGCTCTCTCTCTGTCCCAAAAATAAATAAACGTTGAAAAAAAAATTAAAAAAAAAATAGCAGGACTCATCTATATGCTGCCTATAAGAGCCCACTTCAGACACAAGACACATATAGACTGAAAGTGAAGGGATGGAAAAAACATGTATCATGCAAATAGAAGTGAAAAGAAAGCTATGGTAACAATACTTACATCAGAAAAAATAGACTTTAAAACAAAGACTGTAACAAGAGACAAAGAAGGACACTACTGAGTGATAAAAAGAATTCAACAAAAGAATATAATAAACTGTAAATATTTATGCACCCAACTTGAAGGCACCTAAATACATAAAACAACTATTAACAGATATAAAGGAAGAAACTGGGGCACCTGCATGGCACAGTTATTTGAGCGTCCAATGCTTATTTTTGGCTCAGGTCATGATCCTGGGGTCATGGGATCGAGGCCTGTATCAGCCTCCGTGCTAAGCGTGGAGCTTGCTTGAGATTCTCTCTCTCTCTCTCTCTCTCTCTCTCCCTCCCTCCCTCCCTCTCTTCTTCCCTCCCTCTCTCCCTCTATTTCTCTCTCCCCTCTTTGTCCCTTTTCCCTGCTTGAACTTGTGTGCACTCTCTCTCTCTCAAATAACAAATAAAAACATTAAAAATAAATAAAGGCAGAAATTGACACTAATAAAATAATAGTAGAGGACTTTAACACCCCATTTACAACAACGGATAGATCATCCAGACAGAAAATCAACAAGGAAATAGTGCCTTTGAATGACACCCTGAACCAGATGGACCTAACATATATTCAGAACATTCTGTCCAAAAATAGCAAAATACACATTCTTTTCAAGTGCACAAGGAATGATCTCCAGAAGAGATCACATGATAGACCAGAAAACAAGTCTCAGTAGATTTTTAAAGGCTGAAATCATATCAGCATCTTTTCTGACTGCAACAATGTGCAAGAAAAAATCAGGAAAGAACACAAATACATGGGGGCTCAATAACATGCTATTAAGCAATGAAATGGTCCACCAAGAAATCAAAGAGGAAATGAAAGAAAATATGAAGACAAATGAAAATGAAAACACAATGTTCCAAAATCTTTGGGGTGAGCAAAAGCTGTTGTAAGGGAGATAGAGCCCTACTTCAAGAAGCAAGAAAAATCTCAAATAAACACCCTAACCTTACACCTAAAGAAGCTAGAAAAAGAAGAACAAAGAAAGCCCAAAGCCAGTAAAAGGAAGGAAATAATAAAGATTATAGCATAAATAAATGAAACTAGGGGTGCCTTGTAGCTCAGTCAGCTGAGCGTCCAACTTAAGCTCAAGTCATGATCTCGTGGTTCATGAGTTCGAGCCCGGCATTAGGCTTGCTGCTGTCAGCACCAAGCCTGCTTTGAGTCCTCTGTCCCCCACTCTCTCTGGCCCTCCTCCACTTGCTCTCTCTCTCAAAAATAAATAAATGTTAAAAAAAGAAAGAAAGAAATGAGACTTAAAAAAAAACACCAGATCAATGAACTCAGGATATTATTCTTTGAAAAGATAAACAAAACTGATAAATCTTTAGCCAGATTCATCAAGAAGAAAAAAAGAAGACTCAAATAAATAAATCAGAAATGAAATAGAAGAAATAACAACTGACACCACAGAAATACAAAGGATTATAACAGAATGTTAAGAAAAATCATATGCCAACAAATTGGACAACCTATAAGAAAATGGATAATTCCTAGAAGTATATAATCTTCCAAAACAAATCACAAAGAATAGAAAATTTTAACAGACCAATTACTAGCAATTAGTAGTCAAAAATTTAAAAAATACTGAATCAGTAATCAAAAAACTCCCCCAAAACAAAAGTCCAGGACCAGAAGCTTTCACAGGTAAATTCTACCAAACATTTTTTTAATGTTTATTTATTTTTGAGAGAGAGACAGAGACAGAGCATGAGCAGGGGAGGGGTAGAGAGAGAGGGAGACACAGAATCTGAAGCAGGCTCCAGGCTCTGAGCTGTTAGCACAGAGCCCAATGTGGGGCTCAAACCCACAAACCACAGAGATCATGACCTGAGCTGAAGTCGGATGCTTAGCCAACTGAGTCACCCAGGCGCCCATCTACCAAACATTTAAAAAAGACTTAATACTTATTCCTCTTAAACTATTCCAAAGAAAAAAAGAAAAGGAAGGAAAGCTTCCAAATTTATTCTACAAGGCCAGCATTATGCTGATAACACAGCCAGACAAAAAACACTACAAAAAAAGAAAACTACAGTTCAATATCTCTGATGAACATAGCTGCAGAGGTCCTCAACAAAATATTAACAAACCAAACCAAATAATACACTACAAAAATAATTCATCACAATGAAGTGCGATTTATTCCAGGGATATAAGAGTGGTTCAATATTTGCAAATAAATCAACATGATAAATCACATCAATAAGAGAAAGGATAAAAACCAAATGATCATGGTAATAAGTGCAGAAATAGCACCTGACAAAGTATAACATCCATTCGTGATAAAATTCTCAACAAAGTAGGTTTGGAGGGAACATACCTCACCATAATAAAGACCACAGAAGAAAAACCAACAGCTAACATCATAGTCAATGGTGAAAAACTGAAAGCTTTTCCTCAAAGGTCAGGAACACAACAAGGGTGTCCATTCTCACCACTTGTATTCAACACAGTGCTAGAAGTCCCAGCCACAGCAATCAGACAAGAAAAAAATAAATAAAAGGCATCCAAATTGGTAAGAAAGAAGCAAAAATGTTAATTATTCTAAGACAACATACTATATGTAGAAAACCTAAAAATAAAAGGCCTCCAAATTGGTAAGGAAGAAGTAAAAATTTTCATTATTTGCAGAAAACATGATACTTTAAATAGAAAACCTAAAAACTACTCCACCAAAAGACTACTAGAACTGATAAAGGAATTCAATCAAGTTACAGGATAAAAAATTAATAATATGCAGAATCCTGTTGCATTTCTATATACTAGTAATGAAATAGCAGAAAGAGAAATTAAGAAAAAAATCCTAGGGGCACCTGGGTAGCTCAGGTGGTTGAGCATCTGACTTCAGCTCAAGTCATAATTTTGTGGTTCATGAGTTCAAGCCCCACGTCGAGCTCTGTGCTGACAGCTCAGAGCCTGGAGCCTCCTTCAGGTTCTGTGTCTCTCTCTCTCTCTCTCTGCCTCTACCCCACTTGTGCTCATGCTCTCTCTCTCTCTCTCTCTCTCTCTCTCTTTCTCTCTCTCTCTCTCTCTTTCTCTCAAAAGTAAACATTAAAAAAAAGAAAACAATCCCATTTACAGTTGCACCATAAAGAATAAATATCTATGAATCAACTGAAACAAGGAATGAAAGACCTGTACTCTGATAACTATAAAACGAGAGAAAGTGAAGATGACATAAATAAATGGAAAGATATTCCATGCTCATCAACTGAGAAAACCAACATGGTTAAGATGTCCACACTACCGAAGGCAAACTAAAGATTTAACGCAATCCCTATCAAAATAACAATAGCATTTTCAGAGAGCAAGAACAATCCTAAAATTTGTATAGAATCACAAAAAAAAAAAAAAAAAAAAAACGAAAAGCCAAAGCAACCTTGAGAAAGAACAAAGCTGGAAGTATCACAATTCTATATTTCAAGTTATACTACAAAGCTGTAGAAATCAAAATAGTACAGTACTGGCACACACACAAAAAAAGGCACATAAATCAATGAAACTGAATAGAGTGCCCAGAAATAAACCCAAGCTTTTATAGTCAATTAACCTATGACAAAGGAGGCAAGAAAATACAATGGGGGGAAAAAGTCTCTTCAACAAACGATGTTAGGAAAAATGGACAGTTACATGCAAAAGAATCAAACTGGACCACTTTCTCACACCATACCTAAAAATAAAGTCAAAATACATTTAAAAATCTAAATGTGAGGACTGAAACCATAGAAATCCTAGAAGAAAACATAGGCAGTAATTTCTTTGACATCAGCCATAGAAACATTTTTCTAGCTATGTCTCCTCAGGCAAGGAAAACAAAAGCAAAATTAAACTATTGGGACTACACCAAAATAAAAAGCTTTTGTACAGCAATGGAAACCATCAACAAAATGAAAAAGCAACCTAATGAAAGGGAGAAGATATTTGCAAATGATATATATCCAATAAGAGATTAATATCCAAAATATATAAAGAACTTATACAACTCAACACCAAATAAACCCCAAATAATCTAATTTAAAAATGGACAGGGAACCTTTCCAAAGAAGATATACAGATGGCCAAAAAGACGCATGAAAAGATGCTCAACATCACTAATCATCAGGGCAGTGCAAATTAAGACCACAATGAGATATCATCTGACACCTGCCAGAATCACTAAAATCAAACAAACAAAGAAACAAACAAAACAAGAAATAACAAGTGTTGACAGGATGTGGAGAAAAAGAAACTCCATGCACTGTTGGTGGGAATGCAAACTGATGCAGCCACTGGGGAAAACAGTATGGAGGTCCCTCAAAAATCAAAAATAGAAATATGATTCAGTTAATTCTACTACTGGGTATTTACCCAAAGAAAATGAAAACAGCAATTTGAAAAGATACATATACCACCATGTTTATTGCAGCATTATTTACAATAGCCAAGATTATACTCTGGTTTCTCTTCAGGTCACATAAATCTTCTGCCTTTTACAATAGCCAAGATATGGAAGCAACCCAAATGTCCACCAATAAATGAATGGAGACAGAAGATGTAGGATGTGTACACACACACACACACACACACACACACACACACACACACACACACAATGGAATATTACTCAGCCATTAAAAAGAATGTGATCTTGCCATTTCTAACAACATGGATAGATCTAGCGAGTATATACTGCTAAGTGAAATAAGTCAGACAGAGACAGAAATACCGTATTATTTCACTCATATGTGGAATTTAAGAAACAACAAATGAACAAATAAACAAAAGGAGAGAGAAACAGCAACAACAACAACAACAAACAGACTCTTAAATACAGAGAACAAATTGATGGTTGCCAGAGGAGAGGTTGGTGAAGTAGAAAATGGAGATTAAGAGTACACTCATCTTGATGAGCACCAAGAAATGAAGAGAATTATTGAATCATTATATTGTACACCTGAAATTAATAGCACACCATAGGGTAAGTATACTTCAATTAAAAATGTCTTTAATCATTTGCAGCAAAGTGGATGGAACTGGAAGGTATTATGCTGAGTGACATAAGTCAGTCAGAGAAGGACAGATAGCATATGTTTTCACTCCTATGTGGTTCTTGAGAAGCTTAACAGAAGACCATGGGGGAAGGGAAAGGGAAAAAAAATAGTTACAAACAGGGAGAGAGGCAAACCACAAGAGACTCTTAAATACAGAGAACAAACTGAAGGTGAATGGGGATGGGGGAGAGGGAAAATGGGTGATGGGCATTGAGGAGGGCACTTGTTGCGATGAGCGCTGGGTGTTGTATGCAAGCCAAGTTGAAATAAATTATATTTTGAATATAATAAAAAAAATGTTTTTAATCAATGAAAAGAATTGTCACTACAAAGAATCATAATAAGGCTGGTTTTTCTAGTATTTTAATTAGAAAATATGTGTTGTAAATCAATATTCTGACTTTTTAAAAACTCTAAATGCAGAGCATATTTATAACAAACTGAGCTTACATTTCTACCTCTAAATATGATCTGGCAAAGTACTGATTTAAGCATTATTTATATTTCAAAGATTCACACATAAACTCATTATTTTGCTCCAGAATTTATATCAGCCTTATATGGGTAGGGAGATATACCTTTGTTTTTGCATATGTGCTATTTATTATCTTCTCTCAAATAAAATATTTGTGATTATATCAAGAATGAAAGTTAACTAAAAATAAGGTACTAAGTATGAAGAATTTTTTTCTAATTATTTTTTTTTTTTTAATTTTTTTTTCAACGTTTTTTATTTATTTTTGGGACAGAGAGAGGCAGAGCATGAACAGGGGAGGGGCAGAGAGAGAGGGAGACACAGAATCGGAAACAGGCTCCAGGCTCCGAGCCATCAGCCCAGAGCCTGACGCGGGGCTCGAACTCACAAACCACGAGATCGTGACCTGGCTGAAGTCGGAGGCTTAACCGACTGCGCCACCCAGGCGCCCCTCCAATTATTTCTTATTGTGGTAAAATACACATAACATTCGCTATTTTAACCATTTTAAATGTACTTTTCAATGGCATTAAGCACATTCATATTGTTATACAACTATCACAACCTTCTACCGCCAGAACTTTTTCCATCTTATAAAACTGAAACTCTGTATCCATTAAATAACTTCCCCATTCCTCCCATCCCTCAACCCATGACAACCATAATTCTGTTTTCTGTCTCTATGATTTTGACTACTCAAAGTACTTCATTTAAATGGAATCATACAGTTTAAAAAAAAATCTTCTCTGACCACAATAGGCTGAAGTTAGAAATCAATAACAGAAGCAAAACTGGAAAATTCATAAATCTGTGGAATTAAATAGCACACTCTTAAATAACCAATGAATCAGAGAAAAAATCACAGGGGAAATTAGAAAATACTAGAGATGAATAAAAATGAAAATACAACATGCCATAACATGTAAAAAGTGAAAGCAGTACTAAAGGGGAAATTTATTTTTTTGAATGTTTATTTATATTTAAGAGAGAGACCGTGCAAGTGGGGAAGGGGAAGAGAGAGAGGGAGACAGAATCTGAAGGCTCTAGGCTCCAAACTGTCAGCACAGAGCCCGATGCAGGGCTCGAACTCACAAACCGCGAGATCACGAGCCAAAGTCGAACACTTAACTGACTGAGCCACCCAGGTGCCCCAAAGGGAAATGGATAACTTTAAATGCTTATCTTAAAAAAACACACACAAGAAAAATCTCAAATCATCAATCAAACTCTATAACCTAAGGAACCAGAAAAAGAAGAGCAAACTGAGCCCAGAAGGAGCCAGCAGAAGAAAGGAAATAATAAAGATTAGAGCAGAGTTCAATGAAATAGAGAATAGGAAGAAAAAAAAAACAGAAAATGAAACCAGAAGTTGGATCTTTGAAAATATCAACACAACTGACAAACCTTTACCTAGATGCACTAAGGAAAAAGGAGAGAAGACTGACATTACCAAAATGAGAAATGGAAGTGGAGACATTACTATTGATTCTACAGAAACAAAAGGTATTATAAGAGAATACAATGAACAGGTGTATGCCCACAGAGTGGATAACTGAGATGACATGGATAAATTCCTAGAAACATAAAACCTATCAAGACTAAATCATGGAGAAATGGAAAACATAAATAGACCTATACCTTTTAAGGATTTTGAATCAGTAATCAAAACCTCCCAAAGAGGAAAAGCCCAGAACCTAAAAAGCTCTGGTCTTCACTGGTGAATTCTACCAATTTTTTTTAAGTAAGCTCTATGCCCATCAATGTGGGGCTTGAACTCACAACCCTGAGATCAAGAGTTACATGCTCTAGCAACTGAGCAAGCCAGGCACCCCAAATTCTACCAAACATTTAAAAAAGAACTAACACCAATCCTTCTCAAACTTTAAAACTTAAAGATGAGGGAACACTTTCTAACTTATTCTATGAAGCCAGGACTACCCTGATACCAAAGCCAAACAAATACACTACGAGAAAAGAAAACTACAGACTAATATCCTTTATCAACACTGATGCAAAAATCTTCCACAAAATACTAGCAAACCAAAATCAGCAGCATATTAAAAGGATTAAACCGCATGGCCAAGTGGGATTTATCCTTAAAATGCAAGGATGCTTCAGCTACATCAATGTAATTTACCACATCAATAGAATGTAGAGGAAAAAAAACACATGATCATCTTAACTGATGCATAAAAACACATTTGACAAAATTCAACACCCTTTCATGAAAAAAAAATCAACAAAATATGAGAAGGAAACCACATTACAACAATAAAAGTCATAAATGAAAAATCCACAGCAAACATCAAACTCACTGGTAAAAGACTCAAAGCATTTCCTCTGAGGATGCCCATTTTCATCACTTCTATTCAACATACTGGAAGTTCCAGCCAGAGCTATAGGGCAAGAAAAAGAAATAAAAGGCATGCAAATCAGAAAGGAAGACACAAAACTATTTCTGTTTATATATAATATGATCTTATACATGCAACACTTAAACTCCCACACACACAAACAATGTTAAAACTAATAAATGAATTCAGTAAAGTAGCAGGAAGGTCAACACACAAAAATCAGTTGCATTTCTATACATAAAGAATAAGCAATCTAGAAAAAAATTATAAAAGAATTCCACTTACAATAACATCAAAAAGAATAAAATACTTAGAAATTGCCTTAGCCAAAGAGGTCAAAGAGTGCTACAATGAAAAATACACAACATTGCTGAAAGAAATTAGAGTACATGTAAGTAATTGCAAACTAATCTCCTCTTCAGGGACTAGAGGACTTAACATTGTCCACATGTCAACAGTACCCAGAGCAATCGACAGATCCAATGCAATACCTATCAAAAATCTCAATTACATTTTTTGCAAAAAAAGACTCATGCTAAAATTCATATGAAATCTCAAGAGACCCTAAAATAGCCAAAACAATCTTGAAAAAAGAACAAAATTAGAGAGCTCACATCCCCTGATTTCAAAACTTACTACAAAGCTGTGGTAACCAAACCAGTGTGATAGTGGCATAAAAAACAGACACATAGACCAACAAAAGAGAAAGCCTAGAAATAAGCTCTCGCATATATGGTCTAATGATTTTTGAAATGGGTACCAACACATTCATTGAGGAAAGGCAGTCTTTTCAACAATGATGCTGGGGAAACTAGATATCCATCTGAAAAAGAATAAATTTGGACCATTACCTAACACCATACATAAAACTAACTCAAAATGAATGAAAGACATAAATTTAAGGGCTAACTATAAAAACCTTAGAAAACATACGACAAAAACTTCACAACATTGGACTGACAATGATTTCTTGGATACAGTGCAAAGGACACAAGCAAAAAAGGAAAACAGAAAAATTAGACTTCATAAAAATATAAAAATTTTATGCATCAATAGACAATATCAACAGAGTGAAATGGTAACCCACAGAATGGGAGAAAATATTTACAAATAATGTACCTGATAAGGGAGTAATATCCAGAATATTTAGAAAATTCAGAAAATCAACAACATAAAAACAATCTGGCTTCAAAATGAGCAACAGAGGTGAATACACATTCCCCCAGAGAAAATAAATGGCCAATTAAGCACATGAAAAGGTGCTCAATATCATAATCTTTAGGAAAATGCAAATCAAAACTACAATGAAGTACAACCTCACACCCATTGGGATGGCTACTCTCAAACAAAATAACCAGAGTTGACAAGGACAAGGAGACATTGGAATTCCTGTGCACTGCTAATAGGAATGTAAAATGATACAGTGTCTGTGGAAAACATTTTAAAATATTTTAAAATAGAATTACCATATAATCCAGCAATTCCGTTTCTGCATATATGCCCCCAAAGTATTGAAAGCAGAATCTCAAAGAGATATTTGTACACCCATGTTCACAGCAGCATTATGCACGGTAACTAAAACATGACAGCAACTCAAGTGTCCACTGATAGGTGAATGGATAGGCAAGTGTGGTCTATGCATACAATGGGTTACTGTTCAGCCTTTACAGGGAAGAAAATTCCAACATTTGCTACAACACTGGATGAACCTTAAGGATGTTACAATAAATGAAATAGTCCAGTAACAGAAAAAGACAAACACTGTATGGTTCCATTTATACGAGCTACTTAGCACAGTCAAAATTATAGAGGCCAGGAAGTGGAATGGTGGTTGCCAGGGACTTGGGGGGAGAGATGAATCGGGAGGCACTGTTTAATGAGTACAGAGTTCCAAGATGTTTCAAGATGATGAAATCTCCAAGTTGCAAGAGTTTTACAAGAGTTACACAGACTGATGGTGATTATGGTTTGCACAACATTATGAATGTATTTAGTGCCACTTAACTATGCACCTAAAAATAGTTAAGATGGTCAACTGTATGTGTATTTTGCCACAGGGGGGAAAAAAGAAAAAATAGAAAAAAAGAAGAAAAAAAAATCCTAGGTCTTTAAAGCACAGGTACTTCCAGAACCATGGTGGGTCACCAAGTAGTTTCTACTCCTATGGCTTCTTCTTTCACAGCCCAGATTTGAAAACTATCACATTGTCTGGTAGTAGTTTCCTCTCACTTCTATACTATGCAAATCAAAAGGGTTGGCAATGTTAGCTTTTATGTGAGGCAATATAGCAATCAGGGAGTTTGTAATAAGTGGGTGAGCCTTATCTAGAAACTAGATGTCCTCTTTTCCCTCTATTCCCTGAAGTCTCCTGCTGAGCATCCCTTCTAATTCCACTGGGTAACCCTATTTCCTGCTGGACTCTGTAGTCTCCAAGAGGGCACTGCTGCCACTACCATTAAGCCCAAAATGGCTACTAGAGTATAGCAGAGACAGTTGTATCACCAAATATTCCAGCTTATTTCCCACATTTTCCAGCCCTTTTGCCATTAGGCAGCTAATGTGACAAGTGCTGGTCAAGGGACTGTAGATAGAAAGTATGTGTGTCACTTCTAAGCCAGGACACACAAAATCCAACACGGAACCCTCCATGAGTCTCTCCCTCTAACAGAAACAAAAAACAAAAGTCATGTACTCCAGATAGTGCAACCACAAAATAGTACAGCCTTCATCAGTCTGACTTCCCAGTGACTGAGGTAATGGAACCCTCACCAACCAGCACTGAACATACAGAATGAGTAAGAAATAAACTGTTGTGTCCACCAAAAAAAATTGTAGAACTGATACATGAATTCAGTGAAGTCGCAGGATACAAAACAATGTACAGAAATCTGTTGTATTTCTATATACCAATAATGAAGCAACAGAAAGAGAAGTAAAGGAATCAATCCTGTTTACAATGGTACCAAAAATCATAAGATACCTAGGAACAAACCTAACCAAGAGGTAAACGATCTGTACTCTACAAACTGTAGAAAGTTTATGAAAGAAACTGAAGAAGACACAAAGAAATGGAAAAACATCCCACGCTCATGGGTTAGAAGAGCATATATTTAAAATGCCTATACAACCCAAAGCAATCTATACATTTAATGTAATCCCTATCAAAACACCAACAGCATTTTTCACAGAGCTAGAACACACAACCGTAAAATTTGTGTGGAACTGCAAAAGACCCCGAATAGCCAAAGCAATCCTGAAAAAGAAAAGCACAGGCATACAGATCAATGGAACAGAACAGAAAACTCAGAAATGGACTCACATCTGTATGATCAACTAATCTTTGATAAAGCAGGAAAGAATAACAAATGTTATTGAGAAAACTGAACAGTAACACGCAAAAGAATAACATACACAAAAATAAATTCAAAATGGATCAAAGACCTAAATGTGAGACAAGAAACCATCAAAATCCTAGAGGAAAACACAGGCAGCAACCTCTTTGACTTCGGCTGTAGTAATTTCTTACTAGATACATCTCTGGAAGCAGGGGAAACAACAGCAAAAATGAACTATTGGGACTTCATCAAGATAAAAAAAAAAAAAAAAAACTTCTGCACAGTGAAGGAAAAAAGAAAAAAACAAAAGGCAACCTTTGGAATGGGAGAAGATATTTGCAAATAACATCTGATAAAGGGTTAGCATCCAAAATCGATAAATAATTTATCAAACTCAACATCCATAAAACAAATAATCCAGTTGAGAAATGGACAGAAGACATAAATATACAATTTGCCAAAGAAAACATACAGATGGCTAAAAGACATGAAAAGATGCTCAACAACACTCATCATCAGGGAAATACAAATCAAAATTGTGATGGGATACCACCTCACACCTGTCAGATGGCTAACATTAACAACACAAGAAACAACAGGTGTTGACGAGGATGTGGAGAAAGGAAAGCCCTCTGGCACTGCTGGTGGGAATGCAAACTGGTGCGGCCACTCTGGAAAACAGTATGGTGATTCCTCAAAACTTAAAATTAGAACTACCCTACGATCTAGCATTTGTACTACTAGGTATCTACCCCAAGGATACAAAAAGACAGATTCAAAGGGATATGTACACCCTGATGTTTATAGCAGTATTATCAACAATAGCCAAATTATTGAAAGAGCCAGAAAGAGCCTACATGTCCCTTGACTGATGAATGGATAAAGAAGATGTGGTATATATATACAGTGGAATGTGACTCATCCATAAAAAAAGAATGAAATCTTGCCATTTGCAATGACGAAGATGGAGCTAGAGTGTATTATGCTACACAAAATAAGTCAGCCAGAAAAAGACAAATATCATGATTTCATTCATATGTGGAATTTAAGAAATGAAACAGATAAACAAAGGGGGGAAAAGAGAGAGGCAATCCATAAAACACACTCATAACTATAGAGAACAAACTGAGGACTGATGGAGGGGGAGGGGGGGGAAGATGGGCTAAATGGGTGATGGGTATTAAGGAGGGCACTTGTTACGATGAGCACTGAGTGTTGCATGTGAGTGATAAATCACAAAATTCTACTGCTGAAATTAATATTACACTACATGTTAACTAACAAGAATTTAAATAAAAACTTGAAATTAAAAAAATAAACTACCAGTCAGGAAAATTAAAAAAAAAAAAAAAAGCAAATAGACTATTATGCTATCAAGCTACTGGTACTCCATACTTGATGGTTAGTGAATCATAACCTGGCCTATTCTTACTACTGGACATAGTTGTTAATGAAATCATCCTTCTAGTTTTTATCTATAGCCAACTGTCTGCATAGAAATCAGACATGAGACAAATAGGAGCAATATACACTTTGCTGTTTTCAGACTTGCCCCTAATGGATTCACTTCCAGGGAACACTACATGCAAATAACCTTCTAGCTACCTGTTTGACCAATTCATCAAACATCAGAAGTCTATAGAAGATACAGCTTAGGCTCATGCTGAATGAGTCACCTGCATGTCACCCTAATCCCAAGCATGGCACACATTCAGTAGTAGGTAAAAATGTAATGTGGTGAAAAACTAGGCCAAAGACCTGAATAGACACCTCACCAGAGGAAAATATAACAAATGGCAAATAAGCATATGAAAAGATGTTCAATACTGTATGTCATCAGGGAACTGCAAATTAGAACACCAAGGAGATACCACTACATACCTATTAGAATGGCCAAAATCCAAACACTGACATCAAATGCTGATAAAGATGTGGAGCAGCAGAAGGTCTCATTCATTGCTGGTGGGAACACAAAATGGCTACACTTTGGCAATTCCTTACAAAACTAAACATACTTTTAACATATGGTCCAGCAATCATGCTGCTTGATATTCACCAAAAAGACTGAAAACTTATATCCACACAAATACCTACACACGGATTTTTATAGCAGCTTTATTCATTATTGCCAAAACTAGAAAACAATGAAGATACCCTTCAGTAAGCGAACGAAGAAATGAACTGTGATACATCAAGACAATGGGATATTGTTCAGTGCTAAAAAGACATGAGCAATCAAGCCATTAAAAGACATGAACTAAACTTAAATGCACATTCCTAAGTGAAAGACGCCAATCTGAAAAGGGTACATACTATTTGATTCCAAACATATAAATTCTGGAAAAGTGTAAACTGTCGAGGCAGTAGAAACATCAAGGGGTAGGTGGAAGGGAGGAATGAATAGGCAGAGCAAAGGATTTTTACGGCAATGAAACTATTCTGTAATACATTATAATCGTGTTGTCCACACCTATACAATATATACCCCTGAGAATAAACCCTAATGTAAACGGTGGACTTTAAGTGATGATGATATGTCAATACAGGTTCATCAATTGTAACTAATGTACTGCTCTGGTAGGGGATGTTGATAGTGGGAAAGGTTGTACATAAGTGGAAGCAGGGGATTAATGCGAAGTCCCTATGCCTTCTGCTCAATTTTGCAGTGAACTTAAAATTGCTCTAGAAAATAAAGTCTATAAAAAATAAAAAATACACCCACCCAGAAAAGAGGCAAATGCAGACAGCAAATTAAAAAATCTTTTCTCCCAAAAATAGATTTTTAATTAAAAATTAATTTGAGTATACATAACAGTATTATATTAGTTTCAGGTGTATAATATAATGATTTAACAATTCTAAACGTTACTCAGTGCTCTTCATGATAAATGTACTCTTTTTTTTCCTTCAAATTTTTATTTAAATTCTAGTTAGTTAACATACAGTGCAATACTGGTTTCAGGAGTAGAATTCAGTGGTTCATCACTTACATACATCCCCCACTGCTCATCCCAACAATTGCCCTCCTTAATACCCATCACCCACCCACCTCCCTCCAGCAACCCTCAGTTTGTTCTCTATCATTTAGACTCTCTTACGGTTTGTTTCCCTCTCTGTTTCCCCTTCTCATATGTTCATGTGTTTTGTTTCTTAAATTGCACATAAGTGAAATCATGTGGTATTTGTCTTTCTCTAACTTATTTCGCCTAGCATAATACACTCTAGTTCCATCCATGTCATTACAAATGACAAGATTTCATTCTTTTTTATGGATGAATGATATTCCATCACGCGCGCGCACACACACACACACACACACACACACACACACGCCCCATACCTTCTTTATCCATTCATCAGTCAAAGGACATTTGGGCTCCTTCTATAATTTGGCTATTACTGATAATGCTGCTATGAACATCGGGTTGCAGGTACCCCTTCGAATCTGTATTTTTGTATCCTTCGGGTAAAACCTAGCAGTACAATTGCCGGATCATAGGGTAGTTCTATTTTTAAGTTTTGAGGAACCTCCATACTATTTTCCAGAGTGGCTGCACCAGTTTGTGTTCCCACCAACAGTGCAAGCATCCTCACAACACCTACCGCTTCCTGTGTTGTTAATTTTAGCCATCTGACAGGTGTGAGGTGGTATCTCATCATGGTTTTCATTTGCAGTTCCCTGATGATGAGTGATGCTGAGCAACTTTTATGGTCTCTTAACCACCTGTATGTTTTCTTTGGAAAAATGTCTATTTGTCTTGTGTCCATTTCTTAACTGGATAATTTGTTTTCTGATATTGAGTTTGGTAATTTCTTTATAGATTTTGGATACTAACCCTTTATCATATATCCCGTTTGCAAATACATTTTCTTAATCACCTTCACTTATTTTACCCATCCCCCACTCCCCTCCTTTCTGGTAACCACCAGTTTGTTCTCTATAGTTAAGAGTCTGGTTTTTTTTTGGGTTGTCTCTTTTGAAAACATCTAACTCTTAGTAATTATATGGGTGAGAACAGTAGTGGTGGTGTTGTTCTGAACCTGCTGTTCTTATTAAAAAATCTATAGTGTCAAATTTTTTTCAACGGTTTTTAACGTTTATTTTTCAAAGACAGAGCACAAGCAGGGGAGGGGCAGAGAGACAGGGAGACACAGAATCCGAAACAAGCTCCAGGATCTGAGCTGTCAGCACAGAGACCAATGCAGGGCTCCAACTCACAAACCGTGAGTTCATGACCTGAGCCAAAGTCAGATGCTTAACTGACTGAGCCACCCAGGGGCCCCTATAGTACCAAATTTGAACTGAAAGTATCAAAATGAACTCATGAGATATTTTATCTTTTAAAATACATGGATATTTCCTCACTCTGTCCACCGACAAGGCCTAGAAACAATGACCAACACAGTAGTAATGCATATACTCTGTGTCTAGATTGAGGTTCTGAAATACCATTTCCTACTAAAAAAGGAAAAAAAAAACAAAAACAAAAAAACAGGGATTCTTGAAGAAATGGCAGATTTCAGGTCCAAGGCAGGAAAGGTACAAGATGGGCCTAGAATATCTTGCCACTAGGTAGCAAGGAAATCATCAAAGACGACTAGGTCCTGACAAAGCCTTCAAGTGCCAATGGAAGAAAGTTTCCTTGACAGAAGATGGGATGGACTGAGCTGCAATAATTATTACAGTTGCTTGAAACCCATCTAGTATGTTGAATACATGCACAGATACATGGAAACCTGCACTCATGATAAATAAAATTAAAAGTCATCTTTGGATGATGATAGGAAACATTATCTTGACAACTAGTAAATAAAAGGAAATAATGAAGCATTTACTTTACCATTCCTATCTGAATTGTACCCCTGATTAAACAAATAGATGAGGAAAAGTGTCTTTTTTATAGACATATTCTGGGGCACCTGGGTGGCTCAGTCGGTTGCGCTTCCGACTTCGGCTCAGGTCATGGTCTCACGGTTTGTTCCTGGTGTATCACACAGCATCTTGCCAAAAGGACTGAGCATGAGTTTGAAACCTCAACATCCAGCTGTCCCTTTGCAGGAAACACAGAGGACAGAGGAACTTGCTGAACATCATCAGGAGTGTGCAGCCAGCAACAACTACGCTGAAGGAAACTCGGCAGGTCAAATGCCCCGGTTTTTCAACAGATCGTTTAAATGGGATGAGAGAAGTTTGGAAAAGAAAACTGTAGGTTTAAAAAGATTTCAAAGATATATCAAAGGTTTTTAAAGTGGCCAAAACTAAACTGTAATTATGCTACTTTGGGAGTAATACCTCCCAATCTATAAAAAACAAAAATAGAAGGAAGTGATCTAGAGAAGTAAGTATAGTGGTTACTTTCGGGGGCTGAGAGGCTGTCGTGACCATGACAGGGCACCTGGAGGGCTTCTGGCTTGGGTGACAAAGTTCTCTTTCTTTATCTGGGTGACAGTTAAATAGGTGCTTGCCCTGTAAGAATCCACTAAGTCCTGCACTTGTTTTGTATGGTTTTCAGTATTTGTGTTTTACTTTACAATTTTATGTTTTTTCATCATAATAAGTATACTCTTTAATCCCCATCACCTATTTCACCTACCCTCCACCCACCTTCCTTCTGGTAACCATGTTTGTTCTCTACAGTTAAGAGTCTATTTCTTGGTTTGTCTCACTTGGGTTTTTTTCTTTGCTTATTTGTTTTGTTTCTTAAATTCCACATGAGTGAGATCATATGACATTTGTCTTCCACTGACTGACTTATTTTGCTTCACATAATATGCTCTAGCTCTGTGCTCTTTGTTGCAATTGGCAAGATTTCATTCTTTTTGTTCCTTCTTTTTGATGGCTGAGTAATATTCCATTATATATACACACACATACATATATATATACACATACATATATACATACGTACACACACACACACACACACACACCCATCTTCTTTATCCATGCATCAATCGACAGACACTTGGGCTGCATCCATATCTTGGCTACTGTGAGTAATGCTAGTATAAACAGGTGTGTGTGTCCCTTTGAGTTAGCATTTTTGTATTCTTTAGGTAAATACCCAGTAGTGTGATTTTTGGATCATAGGGTAGTTCTATTTTTAACTTTCTGAGGAATCTCCTACTGTCTTCCACAGTGGCTGCACCACTTTGCATTCCCACCAACAATGCAAGAGGATTCCTATTTCTCCACATCTTCATCAACACTTGTTGTTTCTTGTGTTGTTGATTTTAGCCATTCTTACAGGTGTAAGATGATATCCCGTCATGATTTTGATTTGTATTTCCCTGATGGTGAGTGATGGTATTTATGTAGCTGTTGACCATCTGAAGGTTTTCTTTGGAAAATTATTTTATATTTTTTAAAGCTTTAATTAAACACACACACGCACCCCAAATGAGCTCAGGTATCTAGAAAAGGCTTTCTAGAGGTAGGAAATCTTGAACTGGGTCTTAAAAGGCAGAGAAGGAGGGGCACCTGTGTGGCTCAGTCAGTTAAGAGTCCAACTCTTGATTTCAGCTGAGGTGATGATCTCACAGTTCTTAAGATAAAGCCCCACATCAGGCTCTGTGATGACAGCGTGGAGCTTGCTCGGGATTCTCTCTCCCTCTCTCTCTACCCCTCCCCCGTTCACATGCATGCACTCTCTCGCTCTTTCTCTCTCAGAATAAATAAATGAACTTAAAAAAAAAAAAAAGCAGGGCAAATGAAAGTTGGGAATAAAAATCTAATTAGCTTAGAGGAAAATAATTCTCCAGAAACCCTGCTTGAGCTCCTCATCCATTTGGAGGAGCATCTCAAATCCCTCAGGCCCAAGCCAAGCAAGCTCAGAACACCCATAATCCTCCTCTCCTAAATTCTGCCCATTTTTCACTGTCCCACATGGGTTCTTATTGTGCCAAGTAACAAACACTTCCCTCCCCATGTTCTCCTTGACTTAGGCATAAACCCCACCCAGAGAGGCACATACACCAGCAATGGCCAACTATCTTTAAAAGCTGAAGAAGACAAACCCTGAACCCTAGAATTAATAGCCCCCTCGCATTCTGAGGGTGTGCTGTTTGACATGATAAGCCACTGGGGACTTGGAGCTAAACCATGAGGCCAGCTCTTGCTCTCTTTCAACACCCCCCCCAAAAAAGAAAAAATCACTGACCCAGCGCAGTGGTGTCCAGATTAGAAATCAGATCCCGCAGTGATTAGAGGAGACGCCACTTGAGAAAGGCTGGCGCAAAGCTGATAAGCACAAAGTATTTTTGGAATTATCGTGTTGTTTTAAAAATGGTTGTGTTTTTATTTCACATTTTTTGTTGCTTCTGGTCCAATTTTCATTGGGGGTTGAATATTTCCTTGGATTTTCTGTTTCGCTGCCTACAGGGACAAGAAGTCTTCCTTCAGGAAACCATTCTTAATCTCAGTTCAGCTCTATTTTCCGTCTCTAAGAGCATTCAGTGCAGCTTAGAGCCAGCCCCACTTCCCTTGACGGGTATCTCCTGGCCTGATCACTCTCCTCTCCCCATAATCTAGAACATGTCCCTCTGGTTTGCCTTTCCAGCTTTTGGATCTAGAAAACACAGGTGAAAAGCATCAATGAATGCTGAGACATCATCATTAGGACAGTAAAGAGACTGTCTTATACAGCTGTCCATTGAAAGGAAGGCAGAAGTCAGAAGGGCTTCTGGTGAGCAGAGGAAACAGACAGAAACACATGCCCACGAGGGGCAACACGGAAAGTCGGCACAAATTGTCAATTCATGCTGTGGTTGTAAGAGTGAGCCCCACTCAGCATCCTCTCTCACCTCCACCTCAAATCCAGGACTTTCCTGGGGCCCCTGGATTGGCCCAGTCAGTTAAGGGTCCAACTCTTGATTTTGGCTCCGGTCATGATCTCATGGTTCAGGGGTTCGAGCCCCCACATCCAGCTCTGCACTGACAACAGGGAGCCTGGTTGGGATTCTCTCTCTCCCTCTTTCTGCCCCTCTCTCTCAAAATTAATAAATAAACTTTCAAAAAAAAATGAAATCCAGGACCTTCCTGCTTGTCACTGTAGTGGAGTGGTTCCCATTTACATTTCCATGTGAGTGTGAATTTCAGTTAGCATTTGTATTTGAGAATTTACCAAAACTGAACCATTGTGCTTCCTTTTAGAGAAATTCCATCATGTTTTCTGGACAGTAATTTGGAGGGCAAAATCCCTTTCCGGAGCCCATAACAAACTCCTGCAAGCCGTTGGCAGCTTCCCCTGCAGGGGTATGTGCAGATCATGGGGCAGAGGGCCTGACCCGCATGGAGTCCGCAGCGCGCACATCGGCAGCTGGAGTGTACACGTAGGGCTGGCCAGAGGCCTCCCAGCCGCAGCTGGGATTCCAGGGGCTGGGGGACATCTGCAGACGCCTGATGTGTCTGAGGCCCTCCCGCGCCTGGGAGGTGACAGCCGAGTCTTGCCGTAAAACAGTCCAGGACCTTTGGCCCAATGGACGTTCTCTCAAGCAGTCACACTCGGGCCAGTTCCCAACAAATACCATAGTCAGCTTGCCCTTCCTTTCCTAGTGGAAGCTGTTCTCCAGGGCTGGGCGGAAAGTACGCAACTGCTAACGTAATCCTTCAAGACAGAACTTCCCAAGGTGCCACCCACAGTAAGAGCCCAGCCAACAAGCTGCTGTCCCCACTCCTCCCCATGATGCAATTAGCCCTGGGCCATTCTCCATTTATCATCACAGATAGGCTCCTGGGGCGCCAAACGGATGTGAGAGCTATAGCGCATGCGCATATTCCACGCCCAAGGGTTAACACTTCCGCTCACAGAAAGAAAAGAGAAAAGGAGGAGAGGGAGGGAGAAGAGAAGGGACTAGCGCGTTCAGTGGATACCAGAGGCAGGTCACAAATGACTTTTCTTTTTTTTTTTTCCTGACAGAAACGTACTTTTTCAACAGTTAGGCTCTTTAAAAGCCACAAGGAGTTGAGGAAAGACGAGTGTTTTCTGGTCAAAAAAGACCTGGGGCTTATCAAGGAAATTAAAGCAGAAAGAAACACTTTGAGACCAACCAACATTGTGTCCTCCGTGTGGTGCTGACAAGCGAGCTGCTGAGTGTATACAGTCTTTGAAAGTAGTTGTAGGTGGAAGGGTTAGAAACTATTAGAAACTGGAGTCTGAAGTTTCAAACCTGGACATGAATCCTGATTGTTCCATCTGCCAGCTACCATAAGTTACTGACTCCTAAAGCTTCACTTTACTCGTCCCTAATACGGAATAATCACCATTCCTGCCTTATGGGACTGGTGTGTTGAATGAGATAATGTGTTTAAGTTGCCAGGCAAAGTGCCCTAGCAGATAGTATATGTTCCATAATTATTGTTAATATTATTTATTAAAGTAAAGCTTTTCAAAGGATATAGGTCCCAAAGTACCCATAAGGGGCAGGGGATCAACATCCTTCATCTATCCCTCCATCAGGGAACCTCTTCCTTTTAAGAAAGGTGATACCTAGAAGCAGGAGGGGAGAAGGAAGCAGGCCCCTGAGTGACCAATCCAACACTTGTGACCAGTGGACTAACAGACTGTAAAATGAGTTTGTCTTTTCATGTGAAAGATGGCAGGACGGAACAAGAGAACGCAGAAAAGTGCCCTATGCAGATGCTGCCTCTAGAACTCCTGATTCTTTCCAAGCCCACTTCACCCGCTGGACAGTTGGAGCTGCACTGGGTGCATGGACCTCCACGGCTACATTCTGCACTGCTTAGCAAAGAAGACAGAAGAGATGGGATCGTCCACCTGTAAGCATGTCCCCAAGGAGTTGGCAATGAGAATTTGCCCGGCTGACAGAAGTAGCTCCCTTCCAAACTGGCATCCCTTGCTAGTGGTGGATAGAGCTAAAAACTGCAAGGACGAATAAGCAGATTTACTTTGCCCTTCCTGGTACTTGTTAAATATCCAAATACTCTTCTCGCATCAACAAAGCCTGAGTGCAGTGGAAAAACTCAGCCGGGAGCTCCCCATAAAGGGTTATTTGAGAGAGGAATGTGATGGCCAAGAGGCATCCAGGATGGGAGAATCTCACTGGCTTGTGTTAAACATCACCTTCCTTTCTGGTGCTTACTCAGAAATTCCAAAAGTGAACTCAGCACGACTCATTTGAAGCTACTTGAAATCCACAGACCCTGAGACAAATGGAGGTTTAGGATAGTGAGACCTTTCAGATCATCCCGTTGATTGCATTCTGTCCACTTTGTAATGATCTGCCTTCATTTCACACCCCCAGCTGCCACTTACCTTCCCAGCCAGTCCCTCCTGGATCTCATAATGCTATCCTTCTCATATTTATCACTGGACAGAAAGCACCTTAATTAAATTTTCACTTTCAGCACCTAGCACAGTTCCTGGTACATTGAACTCGCAAGGTATAAATGCTCATCAAATACTCATCAGGTGGACTCATGGGACACAAACTATGTGTCTACAGCTAAGTTGTGAGGCACGAATGAGAAAGCGGCTTGTGCTGAAGCATCTACACCTCTCCCTCTAAACTAGTGACTTTGTAAACTGAAGGATCAGATTAGGGAGTATAATTTCGGACCATTTGTGGAACAGAGTGAAGTTAACTGTATCAAGTGAGAACTGAACCCAGCACCTCAGCCTCACTAGCACCTTGCTCCATTACCTGAGTAAACGAGGTGCAGGCTGTCCCCGATCCGCCAGAAACTGCAGGTGCCAACGCTCCTTCCCTTGCAACGGAACCCAACTTTGTGACATCTTTGTTTCCATCTCAAAGTCCAGAATCTCAGCTGAAGCTCACCTCCGGCAGGGCAACTGCTACTCTCTGTAGCAGACCTGCCAACACGTCCAGCAATGTGAATAAAAGCTCAGGAGTAAACAACTGCAAAAGGAAAAGAAGAGAAAAACTCTTAGCCTATTTGGATTTGCTCCATAATGACGGCCTCCAACAAAGTCGCCGAGCTACAAAATATAATCTAGGATTTCTTATCAAAACAGCTGAGCCTTGCACCAGAATTTCACTGTGGAATTCCCAACTGGAGTTTCCCTTAGCTCTGGAAACATTCTTCCTCACTTGGTGTTCCAAAGAATTTCTGGATTCCAAGATGATCAATCCTCTTCTACCCAGATTTGACTGGTGACAAATACACAGGCCATCCCTTGACAGGGCTCATAACCCTCAAGTCATATTGATTTTTATGCACCTGGAAGGCCTTCACACCCTCTCTAGTGCACAGACTGATTCACTCCAGGCTCACTCCCTCCAGGAGGACTTACCTGATTTCCTCCTTTTTTACTCCCTAGAATACTTAAGTGTGGTCCTCTTGATCATACCACTCATTTTCACTTTCTCTCAGATAATATACTGTTATTTATAACACGCTAACTTACTTGACCCAAGAAGGCCTGAACGTACCTGGAGGTAACTACTCACAGATTACAACTGGAAGAGCCCTCGCCAGATAGACAATGCTATTTGAAAGTTTACCACTATAATTAGAGAAAGAGAATCAAAAATAATGGACACCATCCAGGCAGCCCAACCTCTCCCTTGGTGCAAGGATCCCCTTCCACATCACTCTTGGTGAATGTTCATTCAGCCTTTGCTAGAATTCTTACCATTGCAGGAATTTCATTTCTTTTGCAGGAACTTGTTCCCATATTGAACACCACCAAAGGTGTTATGGGGAACATAATTCCTCAAGTTTAAAGAATTTTTAAAGGTCATCTTCAGCAGAGATAACATGTTAAATATGCATTTATTTTCAGCCACTTTACCTAACTCTGCATGTTCCCAAAAACTTTTCTTAAAAAAATAAGATAGTTAATAGATGACTAACTTATAAATACCAAGAAAACATGGAGCACTCTGATGAAACAGTGAGTACCAGTTGTGATTGGGTACTTTACAAAAGAGGCACTATCTGCACCCAATAAATCCATGAAAAATATATTCAGTCTGATAAGTAATCAAAGAAATGCTGTCACCAGTCAACTTGGACGACCAATTTAGAAAATAAAAATAGTCAGTATTGGAAGATTTATGAAATAAGTCCTCTTATTCACATCCTGGTGAAACTAAAAGTTGTCACCCTCCTCTGGAAGACAATTTGCATATATGATTCTCCACACCCTTTAGCCAGTAATTCTGCCTTTTAAATTTATAGCAAGAAAATAAGCAAGGAAGCAGACAAAGATTTATGTACAAGGATATTCATCCAAGTGACATTTATCTCAGCAAAAAAACGGGAAACAACCTAGATGTCTTCAAAAAAGAAGACAATAGATCATGGCACATCCATGTGATAGAATGCTACCAACATAAAACACCATGTTTTTGGAAATTATTGAATGATATGGAAAATGGCCAAAATGCAACTTTAAGCAAAAAGGCAGGATCATAAAATTGCAAACACAGTGGGATCCTACCTTGGTTTAAAAATATAAATAAGAATAGGGGCACCTGGGTGGCTCAGTCGGTTAAGCGTCTGACTTCAGCTCAGGTCATAATCTCACAGTTTGTGAGTTCAAGCCCTGCGTCAGGCTCTGTGCTGACAGCTGAGAGCCTGGAGCCCACTTCAGATTCTGTGTTTCCCTCTCTCTCTGCCCCTGTCCTGCTCATGCTCTTTCTCTCTCTCAAAAATAAATAAACATTAAAAAAATTTTTTTAAAGGATAAATAAAATTGAAAATAGCTAATACCCCACCAGCCAGAGAGAACTACCAAATACGGGTGATAGGACCATGGACTGTTTGGGTTTTTTTTTTTAAGTTTATTTATTTTGAGAGAGAGAGAGAGAGAGAGAGAGAGAGAGAGAGAGAGAAAATGGAAGGGGGGGCACAGAGAGAGGAGAGAGAGAATCCCAAGCAGGCTCCACACATCAGCACAGACCCCGATGTGGGGCTCGAACCCACAAACCATGAGATCATGACCTGAGCCGAAGTCAGATGCTTAACCAACTGAACCACCCGGGCACCCCTCCTTGGATTCTTTTAGAATTTCTTCCTTATTTTTTTTTTTACCTAATTTTTGATAGTAATTTCAACCACATTTATAACAAGGAAAACATTTATATAATCTGTAAGGTTTTCTAGTGAATTAAGAAAAAACTTTTCAAACTGACAGTTAGCTAAGACAGTGTTTCATGGATGACTGCATGAAGTGCTTTGTCCCGATACCTGGGGTGCTGTCTAGGCAGCAAGCTGGTGACAGCCAGGGAGAAACTTGGGGAACACCTGTCTTTGCGTCCTTGTATCTCCAACACCAGCTACATAAGGATCCCTGGCTGAAGAGACATTACCAACTGGAAGACAGCAGCACCACACCAAGCCCCCTATGCAAGGGTAGGGCTCTGTTGCAACTGCACCGATCCCATGCCCGTGAGGCGGCCCCTGGCCCCACACGTTGTAAGTGCTCAGTCAGTACTGGTTGGAAGGAAAAGACAGGTAGAAAGATCCCAAACACACACTTCCCAACTGTGCCTGATGGCAAACCTACACTCAGTTCGAAATGATGGAAGGGAATGATGTCATAGATAGAACACGTTTCCAGAATTTTCCCAGTCTATATTTGAACTATACTGTCCTGCTGTCGTCATAAATATACCTGTTTGATCTCGGGCCACTGTCTCAGTGTTTGATCTGGACAACATGATCACCCTATATATAGAAGAAATCGATACTCTCTCTTCCGTCTGTTCAGATAAACTGTCTGGCTCAGGCTATCACATCCTCCATCGATGCACTTTTCCTCCGAGAACCTTTGAAGCTTGGCAAGACAGCGCTCCCACCCATCCTTTCCTTCCTGCGCCCCCTCCGCACCCACCCTCGGCGTTCCCTCTGCCTGAGATGCCAGCCAAGAAGACACTGAACATGAGAGGGTGTCTGCAGAGGATGTGAATAACCCTCATCCTGATCTCCTGTGCAGGCCTGGCCGAAGCCCAGGAGGGCTAGAGGTGCCAGCTCAAGGCAGCATTTGCACCCTGAAAGGAAACAAGGCAGCCAGGGGTGGTCACTTGTCAAAGAAAAATCAGACAATTGGTTACAATTTGCTAGACTGGGGAAACTGAGCCTTTAAGGGGGAACCTGACCTTGGACGGGGGGGATGCTAAAGTGGGATGTCTGCCATCACCTGCCAGGACCACATCCCCGCCCTCTGACCTCAAAGGAATTATGAGAAGTCTGATGCCCCCTTGCAGAAACCAAACTAAGATAGCAAATGTCTGGCATCTCTGTCAGTCAGCCGGCACGCTATGATAATGGCTGTCTGTCAACGTCCCCTAACACGTACTGAGGGTTTTGCTCCTTCTTAATGTCTGTCACACGTTGCAGCTATGTTGATCCTCAAACGACCTTGTGTTATGAGGTGGGACAGGCATTATGATCCCACTGATAGTTTAGGAGATTACGTGACCTAGGCAAGGTCAGATTTTTAGCTAATGGACGGCCCGGGACACACACCCACGTTTCCTAAGTTTGCTCTTGTGGCTCCTTGTACAGTGCAAAGGATAAGGATGGGCAGAAGCACTTTATAGTTAAGACCAGTCTAACAGAGGCAGGGTAGGTAAACAGGAAGGGTCGGGGGTGGGAGGGATGCAGCAGACTCTTGCAGGAATTTCTGGACATTTCGCATAAATAAATAAGATCTAAATAATTTGCCATTTGTCTTGCAACTTAGCAGCTACTCAGCTTTTAATGAATCACATAAAAGCAGGAAGCCTGAACAAAAGTGGAGTGACCAATTTCTTTGTCAGTTTGGAATGACAAGTGGTTTTTTGTTTTTTGTTTTTTGGGGTTTTTTTGCTTAATTTGAGTATTTCTGATGGCCTGGGGACTCTTGGCATACCAGATAGTGAAGCCAGACGTTGAAATGCTGGTTCAGTTCAACCTAACAAGCGTTACTGAGCACATTCTCTGCGCGCCACTGCAAGGAGGAAGCCTCGCACTTGCTTCTGGGCATCCCAGACCCCCTTGGGCAAGTTCAGGGCTTCCTCATCCAAGGCCCCATGCTGCAAGCACAGGCTTGATCACAACAGTTATCAGACTGTAATGTGATTTTGTGGCTCTTCTCCCACTGCACTGTGAGCCCCGGAGAGCAAGGCCCATGCCCTAGCCGTCTTCACATTTCAAAAGCCTAGGAGATGATCTGGAACATAGCAGGCCCTCCGTAAATGGAGGCACAAACCTGTTCCCCTAAAACCTCAAACACTTGACCTCTTCCAAGGTTCGGATCTCCCATTTATGAAATGGGTAGAGGCGCCCCTGCCCTACCTAAGTCACAGTGGTTTAAGACTAGATGTTTTCGGGGGCACCTGGGTGGCACAGTCAGTTGAGCGCCCGACTTCAGCTCAGGTCATGATCTCCCGGTCCGTGAGTTCAAGCCCCGCGTCGGGCTCTGTGCGGACAGCTCAGAGCCTGAGCCTGCTTCCGATTCTGCGTCTCCCTCTCTCTCTGCCCCTCCCCCACTCATGCTCTGTTTCTCTCACTCTGAAAAATGAATCAATGTTAAAAAAAAAAAAGATTAAAAAAAAAGATTCTCCCTCTCCTCTCTCTCAGCTCCTCCTCCACTCACAATCGCACTCTCTTTAAAAAAAAATAAAAAAAAAAAAAAACAAGATGTGTACGTGTTTACTGCCAGGCCCTCTCTCACACACGTGTCCCAAACACACCCTAAAATGTAGAAAACCTGAAGACAGGAGACTTGTGCTCCTTGTTACTCGCCGTCTCCCCGCAATGTGTAGTCCTACCATAGTATGCAGTTCACGCTGGTGGACGGCACAGACAGGCCCAGAATCCATTGCAGCCTTTGACCACCTGAAAGCTTACCGCACCGCTGAGGGACTGCCTCCGTCCCTTCGCCAACAGCCCCCTCCGTCACCCGCTCCTCTGATCACACTCGCCTTCCTCTTTCTCAGTAGAGGACAATTTTGTCTTTTTCAAACTTTCCGTAATGCCATGGGCAAGGGGTGGGGGCGGGCAGACTAACTGACCCAGGCTCCGAGAGACCAGGTGGGACAGACGAAGAGCCCCAGCGGGACCCGGGAGCTGGCCGGCGGGGCCGCTGCTGCCACCTTGAAGCTGGCGTGGGCACCTGGGGGCCTCTGTGGCCTACTAAGTACCTAAGCACAAGCGCTTCCCGAGGATTAATGAGGCACAGAAGGGAATAACACCTCAAACCATTAACCCTCACCAGCCATAAATCCTCAGGAATTGCACGGTAGAGTGGCTGCTCCTCGCTATATTTGGTGAGGATGCGTTTTTAAATAGCCTGTGGACTTTTTTAATGGACAACGATATCACTGGTACCCACCAGGTCTTTCCACAGGCCAGATACCTCAGCCTGGGGGCCTGGTCCTTTACTCAATTTGCAATGCTCCTCCTTCTCCCTCCTCCTGCTAGCTGCTTTTCCTTGTGTCTTTTCCTCCTCGAAGATTAAAAAACACCACATAAACTGAAAACACTGGAATGTGAGAAAGAGAAGCCCAGCTGGCCTGAGAGCAGGTGCCAGCTCTGCAGGTGGGCTCTGTGGGCAGCCAGATGGGAGAAAATCAAGAGCAAAGACAGCCAAAGTGCGGGAATCCTCTGTGGACTTCTTTGACATTGAAATCCCCAATGAAAATGCAAATGCTATCGAGTGGAGGAAGCCTTTAAGCCATTTGTAGGCCACTGGCAACTCTGCTACAAATAAATCATCAAAAATAGCCAATCACCCATTGGGGCCATGGGCAATGGAACTCAACACAGGTGTTAATAAGGGAAGTAAGGAAAGTTAGGAATCACGGGGGCAGGAAGGTGGAAGACGAGGAGGAAAATCAGAGACAAAACTGGACTTGGGGGAGGCATCACATCCTTGGCCGTTGGAGATGAAGGGTGGTAGTTGGAAAGTAAACGCCAATGACATTACCGGACGCATCATTTTTTTTCTAGAACAAGCCCAGCTAGAGGATGACCAAAGATGAACAGAAGCCAGAGAGAAGGCAAAGCAGGGACAAAAGAAATGAAGGCCAAGGGGCTTAGATGCAAGGAGGACCAGATGCATTAATTTTGGCAATCATGGGATGCTCAAGACCCCGGGGGCTCCACCCAAGTACTCAGTACGCCATCACTCGATTTCTCTATGAAAAACATCTCTTTCAAAGGAGCTTGCCTCAGAAAGTCACTCTGGGCGATAAAGAGTTAACATCTGAAAATCTCAAGGAGACTTTGGAGAACAAAGTTCTATTCTAAGTGTGAGGGATTCCTATTATAAGACACTCTGTAGATTGACAGAACTAAATGGCCTCTACATCATACAACCATAATCCTCCTCAGTGTACAAAAGTCCAAAAATAAAGACCAGATGTCTTCAAGTTGCTGACGTTGGTTGAGCTGGTTCCACTCGCTCACAGAGATTGCTAAACCAAGCTTTCCCTGGACGCAAAGCTGAGGATTTCCATCATCGTATTATTGGCTTTTTTTTTTTTTTTTGCCACAATTTTCCTGTTCACGTATCTGGGCACCCTTCTGGCCTCCTTGGGTCCGGAGTGGAGTTTTCCACCCCTTAGAGGATGCAACCGCAGAAGCTCAATCGAAACCGTGAAGCACTTGCACTGCTCTCAGCAGCCTCTTCCGGCATCAAAGAACCGGCTTCTCATTAGCGGCTGGTTAGGACAACGAGGCCTCCACCAGCGACTTGCTCAAACTCTGGTTCCCCCAGAAAACCTTTGTGAAGATTCTCCCCCAGGCCAGCTCTCCCAATTACCCCCTCCACCCCCCAAAGCCCCACTGCTTTGTGTAAGCCAGCTGGGGATCGTTCCCCATTTTCTAACCATCCACTCACTCTGCCACTTTCTTGTAAGTTTCCAAAAGGCGTGCTGTGGTTCAGAAAGCTTCCTGGTTTTTATTCTCATGCCTTGCTCCTATATATTTGCTCCATTAGATCATCCGCGACTCTGCCATGAGAACTGTATTTTTTAAGTCCTTCTTATTCTCCCCCTTGACTCCCACAGATGTCAGTACATCAAGAGGTTTTAGTAAAGGGAGAAACAAAAGAAAAAGTAAACTGTGAGGCCAATGACAAATAAGTGTGTGCTTTTGTGTGTGTGTGTGTGTGTGTGTGTGTGTGTGTGTGTGTGTGTGTGCGCATACGTGTATGTGGGGGCAGGGGGGCAGGGAGTTCATTTGTATATTCACTCATTTCATAAATATTTGTTGAGGGGCTCCCTCAAACGGTGCCACCAGCCTCAGCGCCGCCGTGGGCGGTCCTGCAGAGAGTAAGCCCTGGCGTGGAGCAGGTGCCACGGGAGAGACAGGAAACTCTCCGCACAGGGCATCTTTGTTCCACACTGCAGAGATGGTGGAGCTTTCCAGAAACCCCCCACAGCATCTGTCCCAGGCGCTGCAGAGTGGCTTCACAGCAGACAAGCTTGTTTAGAACTATTTATGGGAGATATTTTTAGGAATTAAAAAAAAAAAATGTTGAGTACTGAGCAGTTTAAAAAAAAAGGTATTACAATAGGCAGTAGGCATAAGGATTCAGCAAAGAACAATAAAAATAAAGTCCTTGTGGTCCCAGAACAACACCTCCTCGGACTTCTTTGATAAAGTTTTCTAGGTCCATGAGCTTCACGTTGCTTGTGTTGTAGAGTTTATTTCATAGCTGAAAAGAGACAGTGTGTTCAGGTATGTGTCATGTAACAAAAAGTATATGTGCCCCATAAGAATATGTTTGATGTAGATTCAGAGTACAAAACCCAGAAAGGAGCATCAGATACATTTTAGAACCCAGCAGTTTTCTTCATGATGTGTGATTCTTTTATCTCAAACATGGAGGAAAATACAGTACAATTTACATATGCTAATGAGGGCACCCAAAACTTTCATACCACTGCATATATAACAGAATATCACTCAGCCATAAAAAAGAATGAAATCTTGCATTTGTGATGACACAGATGGATCCAGAGTATATCGCTAAGCGAAATAAGTCAGTCATAGAAAGACAAACACCGTGTGATTTTATTCACATGTGGAATTTAAGAAACAAAACCAATGAACAAAGAAAAAAAGAGATGAACCAAAAAACATACGCGACAGTCCCCAGAGTGGAGGTGGGTGTGGGGATGGGTGAAATAGGTGATGAGGATTAAGAGTGCACTTATCATGATGAACACTAAGTAATGTATAGAATTGTTGAATCGCTATACTGTACACCTGAAACTAATATAATACTGTATATGTTAACTATACTGGAATTAATTTTTTTAAAACTTGCATGCCATCGAATATTTTAGGAAACCCCAAACTGCAGATTACTACTAAATCAAAAGCATGAATTTCAAGCAAAAGGTTTTAGACAATAAACATACTGATTTCCAACAAATTGTTTGCTTTTCATTTTTTTATTTTTTTTTTAATTTTTTTTTTTAACGTTTATTTATTTTTGAGACAGAGAGACACAGAGCATGAACGGGGGAGGGTCAGAGAGAGGGAGACACAGAATCCGAAACAGGCTCCAGGCTCTGAGCTGTCAGCACAGAGCCCGACGCGGGGCTCAAACTCACGGACCGCGAGATCATGACCTGAGCCGAAGTCGGCCGCTCAACTGACTGAGCCACCCAGGCACCCCAAATTGTTTGCTTTTTAAAAAATAGAAATTGGGGCACCTGGGTGGTTCAGTCGATTAAGTGCCCAACTTTCGATCTCGGCTCATGATCTCATGGTTTGTGAGTCTGAGCCTTGAGTTAGGCACCATACTGACAGCTCGCAGCGTGCTTGGGATTCTCTCTCTCCCTCTCTCCCTCTCTCCCTGCGCCTTCCACACTCTCCCAGCAAGCGTGCACTCGCTGTCTCTCAAAATAAATAAATAGATTTTAAAAAATAGAAATTGCTTAGTCAGAGAAAGACAAATATCATATGACTTCAGCCATATGAGGACTTTAAGACACAGAACAGATGAACATAAGGGAAGGGAAGCAAAAATAATATAAAAACGGGGGGGGCACAAAACAGAAGAGACTCTTAAATAAGGGGAACAGAGGGTTACTGGAGGGGTTGTGGGAGGGGGGATGGGCTAAATGGGTGAGGGGCATTAAGGAATCTATTCCTGAAACCATTGTTGCACTATATGCTAACTAATTTGGATGTAAATTTAAAAAATAAAATTAAAAAATATATAGTAATTGCTTCCCATCTAATCTTAGTAGCAAAACCCCAACTCCAGATTGCTTTACTTTTCAAAGCATGGAAAATCACCTACAGATGGGATCAAATTTCACTCTCCGGACAACACAGAGGTGGTTGGGAGAATACAGTATCTATTCCGTGACACTTTAAGGACAGTTAAGGTCACATGATGCTCCCACATAGGATGAGATTAGTGCTCATGTCCCTTTCCTCACTTAAGGCATTTTTTAAATTTTAATTTGAATGAGAATTTTATTCTGAACCTTAAGTACTTGGAGAGTTGAGTTGATTACATGCTTCCATTCCTGGCACATTCTCACTACCAGTATGTGCAGGGCTTCTCTCTTCATTTATCATTCTGCTTTTATACCTGATCATTCACACTTCCCTCACTTTCTCTCTCTTTTGTGTCCCCTCCCCCACCCTAAAGGCACCCACGTTAACGTGTTTGATTCACATAGGTAGATACAGAGATACATGTACATATATGTGTATGTGTTTATGTATGTAAATGTTATGTATGTGTATGTTGCAGAGGGATTATCTTTGAAAAGTATGTAGTGTGTGGTGTGGGTACGGTTTCTTAGTTGGTACTCTGATATAAACTTCATTGTGCTTCTTTCATTCTTGACTTTTAAGCTCCTATTCTCTGCCTCCACAAGCAATGCTCTAATGAGTATCCTTGCATACGCCCCCCTTCCATTAGTGTACGAGAATTACTCTATGGTATATAGTCAGGCCTGGGGCTCCTGGGGCATAAGGTATACCCAAAAACACCACTTTAGTTCAGTACTGCCTGATTGTTCCCCAGAATGCTATACCAATGTACATTTCACCAGCAGTACATACAAGTTCTCCAGATCCCCACCAATACTGTCAATTTTTGCTATTCGATGGAGTATACAATAGTATTTCATTGTTATTTCAATTTATTTATCTCTCATTTCCTAGTTTAAGCAAATTTTTATATACTTGCTTCAGATTCCTCCCTTGTGCCTATTCCTGTTCTTTGAATATTTTCCATTGAGTTCCCCAGTCTGTTCCCCTGAATTGTAACAATTCCTTTTCCAATTAGATATCAATCTCTTATTATTGTCTTTTTAATGCAGATATCTTCTCTCAGGGGCGTCTGGGTGGCTCAGTTGGTTAAGTGTCTGACTCTCGATTTCTGCTCACGTCATGATCTCACTGTGAGTTCAAGCCCCACATCGGGCTCTACGCTGACAGGGCAGAGCCTGCCTAGGATTCACTCTCCCTCTGTCTCTCTGCCCCTCGCCTGCTCACACAGCCTCTCTCTCAAAAATAAATAAGCATTTAAAAAATATATATCTTCTCTCAGCCTATTAACATGATCTATAGTGCTTACACTGAAGAGAAATCCTCTAATTTGGTTGCAGTGAAATGCACCAATCATTCGCCTTATGACTTGTACTTTGGTGGTCTTATTTACAAAGGCCTCCCTCACTCCAAACCCACAAAGATATTCCATTCCACTAGCTTTATAGTTCCACTCACATTTGGGTCTTTAATTCTTCTGGAAGATTAAATTTTAGCATCATATAGGAATCTGTCTTAATTTTTCTCCATATAGTAACTTTATTCCCTCAACACCACACATTAAACAAACCGCTGGTGAACACATTTGTGGTGCCACATCTATCATATGCCATTTTTCCGAATAAACATGGGCCTATATTTAATTCTTTGTTCTATTGCATGGATTTATTTCCTATTCTTCTTCTCATGCTACATAGCTTTTACTACTATGATTTAATATGTTTCCATATCTGGTAAAGCAAATCCTCCTCTTTCCTCTTCTTTTCAAATGTGACTTAGCAGCAGTTCATGGGCATTTGTTAATCCATACAAATTGTAGAATAAACTCAAGGTCATTTCTTTATCTTGAAAGACCATGAACTTTTCTTCCCCTTCCCTCTCCGGGCCTAGGGCATGAGACTAGTCCTTTATGGCTTGTTTCTTTATAAAGCAATTAGCAGAAACCCACCTGAAAGCAATTTAAGTCAACAATAATAACGTAGTAAATGCTCAAACAACATCATAAGGACTCTATCTTTTCATGCTTTTCTTGACTCTACTCTCTTCTGAGTTGGCTTCCATATGAGACATTTCTCTGGGAGGAGGCCCCCAGCTGCAGCTTACTTTGCTAGCAATCCACGCAGAAAGAAAATGCTTCTTCCCTCAGAGCTTCATCAGTTCTGGATGGGGCTTTCATGAGCATCCTGCCCTGGCCTGAAACACACCCCATCCTCAAACAACTGATGTGACCAGAGTTTAGAAGACTCTCCTTGGCCACGCCCATATCTTCTGCCTGCCCACCCCGGGATCGGCCCCATCAGACACACATGGACTAATAGGGAGGGAGCAGCTCCATAAAGAAAAACTGAAATTCTATCAGAGGAAGGGAGAACAGATGCGAGGCAGACAAAAACTACAAAGGTCAACTATCCACTTGAAAAAACCCACTGCGGTTACTTATTCCATGTGACTCCTCCTACCACAAGATAAATTCCTTGAGGGCAGGCCTTGTGGCCCTTCATCTTTGGGGCCCCAGCACCTAGTCAAGTGCCTTTATATAGTGGACACACAACATTTCCTGAATGTGAGTGAGTGGGTGGGTGAATGAGTGAATGAAACAATGCAAGAATGCCAGGGCTAGATTGCATGGGATTGTACCTTACTTGGAGAGAAGAGGAAACAACAGTGACTGCATCGGGATTTTACAAGCTAAGGCGCCGGACTCAGAAACAGGTCACCATTCCTTTGTCACACTGATGTAAACCTAATAGTTAACTTCACCAACTTTCCCAATGGCCTGACACCTCTCATAAGAAAAAGTCTAGGGTAGTGGTTAGGAGTTTTAGAGTCTGACAGACCTGATTCCCATCCTGACTCTGCCACTTATTATGAAAACTTGGCTCATTTTAACCATTTTCAGCCACAATTTCTTCTTCTGCACAATGGGGACTAATATGTACTTTTTAGAATTACGATATTTTAAAAGATAATTATGTAAAGAGCTCAACCCAGTGTCTGGAACTGGACTATAAGAAAATCATTGCCTGTTGATTTATAACCTCGGGAGTTCCCTGGGTGGGATTTGAAACTGGCCCCAAACACAGAGGGCAAGAAGAGACACAAGAAACAGGAAGACAATTCCAGATTAGTAGGTGGCAGTTTTAATAGGCAGGGGAACTTACCTACAAGATATTCAGCTGAAAAGCATCGCCTTTGAAGACTTAAAATCATGGAGAGGCAGACTCCATCCCTATTCAATCAGACCTACTGATTCAGTCTTACCGGAGGAGGTCTGGGCCACCACAGCGATGCTACTTCTTTGGCTCCCTTTCCTACTACCCTTCACTCCAACCAAATTGACCTCCATGCTGTTAGTTATCTCTTCCTGTGTAACAAATTGCCCCCAAAATTTAGCGCCTTAGCACAAAAAAGTACCTATTACTTCAGTTTCTGTGGGTCAGGTACCCAGGCGTGGGTTACTTTGTATAGTGTCTGGCATATGATAATAACCCAATAATCATGCGTCGAACGGAGCAATTTGTGGCACTATCAGAGTATTTTTTGTGTGTGAAACCTTGATCTCATTTGGAAATTGCCTGATAGAAAAACAGGCAGCTGCTCCCAACCACCTCTGCATCTGACAGCTGTATCTGTTCTCATCCCAAGTCCAGCTACTGCCAAGGGAAACTTTTACTGTCGTTTGTATATGGCAATAAGAACCATCTTAGGTCATGGTCTCAGAAGCAGACTCTGAAATGAGGATTCACATGCAAGAAACTTATTAAGAAAGTGGTCCCAAGAGAAACTGGTAAGGAAGTGGGGTAAGTCACTTAGAAGACAGGGAATCAGTAGTAATCAAGCAAAAGCATGACCAGGAGAAGTCCCAGCCTCAATCTAGTCCCACGGGGAGATCAGGAGCACAAATTGCAAGGTCAGAGTTTGCCCTCCTCAAGACCAGAAATCTGGGCTTTCATTCCCCACAAAATCTCCACTGGCTAAGTGGTACACAGGCCAAACAGCTCTAGAAAGCCAGGGAGAGTCCTCTAGAGGAGGTGAACCTGTAAGTCACTGGAAGCAAAGTGCACAGACCACAACAAACCAGTAGGAGGGACCTGAACTCTGGGATGGGATGCTGTCATGTCCACCGCAAGTGCCCTGGCTCCTCTGAATCCAGCTGTTGGTCCAATTTAGGGCAAGACGGGTTGCCACCTATTCACATTTAGTCACTACCAAAACCAAAACAAAACAGAAAAGTTATAACCATTACTCCTACCTTAGCAAAGCTTCAAGAAATTAAGGCACTTGCCTAAGATCAAATCACTATTTTGTGTCTGAGCCAGGATTCAAACTCTGGTTGATCTGTCTCAGAAATGATGCTCCTGATTGCTATTTTATAATTAAAAATGTATTTGTTCTCCTAATTCCCTAACATGATAGAGAACGTACAAAAGTTAAATAGGATCTACTGATAGATACAGGAACAGCCCAAGTGGACTGACCCCCCGCCTTGATGCCTCTGGCATTGTAGACAGTAAACATCCAGTTCGAAGTAATTATGACCAAGGGACCCATGCCATACAGCAGTCCTCAGACAGTTATAGGTTGGGCACACACAAATCTAAGTCTGTTCCAAGATGCTGAAAAGGTGACAACAATATAGACTTTATGTACACTCTGGAGTGGTCCAATAAGTTGTCTGCCATGCCAGAAGACCTCTTTATTGTTCAGTGTAGGTTTGGATAAACTCAACACTACAGCCTTTAGTCTCATTTCTCCTTTCAGGCGAACTCAAGTGAATTTATAATGGCAGTTCCAGGGAAAGTGTTTTGGGTTTCAACAGAGGATGAGAATTTGGTCTTACCAGGGGTGATGACAGAGACGATATATGGAGATCACCAAACTCAGCCAAAAAGCTTCTTGCTGCAGAGAACAGATGCTCTCATCTAGGTTCATGTGATGCTCTGTTGGGCAACATACCTGTCTTTGGCACATAGTCTTTTCTGTTGGGTCACTGGGTCACTGGAGCACAGCTAAAGCCCTCTGATTATACACAGACAAAAGGTCTAGAGACCAGGTGGGTGGGGTGAGATGGTGATACCAATCAATGGGGATTTAAAAACCTTCAGCTTTAGGCTTTTGGTTTGTTTGTTCATTTTGATAGGTTTGCAGTGAACTGGTCCCCTAATTCCATCCTTTCTTGCAACCAATGTCAATACCTTTCCTAAGTGACTTTTAAAAACAAAAATTTTTTTTAAGTTTTTTTTTTTGAGAGACACAGAGTGTGAGCAGGGGAGGGGCAGAGAGAGAGGGAGACACAGAATCCGAAGCAGGCTCCAGGCTCTGAGCTGTCAGCACAGAGCCCCACAGGGGCTTGAACTCACAAACTTCGAGATCATGACCTGAGCCAAAGATGGATGCTCAACCAACTGAGCCACCCAGGCACCCCTCCTGGGTGACTTTTAAGGTTGGAGTTTAACCACGTGATCACATAACAGAATGAAACGAACCAGCCCCATGATGCCTTTTACCTCTTATGAAAGTACATGTGCAGGGACATGCACATAAGTGCACCACTCAGTGAACTCTCACAAACTGAATACACAAACTGAACATGTTTGTTTAATCACCACCCTAGGAGCCCCCCTTATGTTCTCTTCTGGTCACTGCACACCCCCCCAGGACTAGAAACGTTCCTGACTTCTAACACCACTGATTAGTTTAGCTTGTTTTTGTACTTTATAAAACTGAAATCACACATTGTGTATTCTTTTGTGCTTGGCTTCTTTTGCTCAACACTGTTGAGATTTACCCATGTTATTGCATTTAGTTGTAGATCATTTATTCCAATTGCTGTATATTATTCCATTGTGTAAAAAAGCCATAACTTATTTATCCTTTCTATTGTCAATGGGCATTTGTGTCGTTTCCAGGATTTGGCTATTATGAATAATGCTGCTATGAACATTCTCCTACAAGTCTTTTTGTGTATTTCTGCTGGGTATACACCTAGCACTGCAACTGCTGGGTCATGGTGTGGGCACCTATTCAGCCTCAGCAGATACCACCGAACACTTCTCCAAGACTGTATTTTCAACTGTGGCTCTCTCCTGTGTATTTTTCACCTGTGATTTTTACCTTCCAACACTGGCCTCATTAACATGGGACTTGAATAGAACTAACCAGCTAGGGACTGCCCAACTGCAGCCCTACCCCCACTGAGGATGCACATCCTTGTTGCACACAAATTCCCTGGCATTCTCAAAAGGAACTTAACCCCTGTAGATGCTCTGAAAACATGATCTTCCCCCAGTGAGGGGGGGAATAAAAAGGCAATTTGGAGGCAATTCCATGCTGTTGGTGATACAGATTCCCATGACGGAAGTTTTTTGCTTTGGGAGGTGGAGGGGGTTGAGGGGTAGTTTCATAAAGCCCAAAACAATTCCAAAGAAGCCTCTGCAAAAGAGAAGGAGGTTGGATCAGAGTGCTTCTGCTCTCCACACATGCCACAGCAAAAGTCCCGGAGGTCCACTGGAACAGAGATTGGTTGGAACCCTTTACAATCCCAATGAGAAGCCATTCTAATGATCTCCGAAATGGAGTGTAAATCACAGCTGTGTGGAGCTTTGAAAATCTATCTTTTGTTGCTAATCTGTCTGTTCTGAAAGGGTGGGTGGGGGTGCATTGAAGGCACGCAACACTCTACAAATCGACAAACAAGTTCCAGACAATGGTTCCTGCCCTTGCCAAAGTTGTGGTTCAGTTTTTTAATGAGCTCATTGGGATTTATTCTTGTTACTGTACTTTACTCATTAGCTCCTTGAAGTTACTGTTGGGTACCTCAGGGTGGAGGCTCCAGACCTCAGCATTCTCCTAAAGGGCTCGCTCACCACCACAGAAGGGAAGGGGGGGCACCGCGGGAGCTCACACATGGCTTCAGCAAGGTGCCGCCTGCATGGTTCTCCTTCCCAGAAAAGAGAAGCAGAGCCCTGAGGTGGGAGCCAGCCTGCACGCACAGGCCCCAACGAGGAAGGCTTCTAGGGGAGTCGAGACAAGAGTCCCTCAGCACACAGAGTTCCAGTGCTGTAGCAAGTCCTAGGCTTTAGAGGAAGCCCCTCCCAAACGTCTTTTGCTACAGCTTTGTTGGTTTTCCTCTGGACACAGGGTGAAGAGGCACTGGGAAAATACCCTCTGACTGATCAGAGCTGCAAAGTTGTAAGGACAGCATTATTTCTTTTGACATTAAGCTGATGAAAAGCCCACCTACTACAGAACTTATGACCTGCTCCTAGTTTTTCTAAGGTCCATCACGGTGGGGTATCTGTGAATTTTGTTCTTCAAGGAGGTTTATTCAAAGAGAGAGGGAAGAAAAGGAGCAACAAGTTCTTTTTACAATAATGACACCAAACTGGAGCTTTATAAGAATATGCTACACTTAACACTTGCTGATCCCCACCCTTTACCATAGGGACATTCTATTATGCTTATTATACTATTATTACATTATGTTAATTGAATTAGCCCCTTCCCTGGCTCCTCATGCCTTCCGGAAACAATTTAAACTACTTGCCCTCCCTGTGAAGGCCCTCTGCCACTTAGTTTCTGGCTGCATTTCCTCTCTTGTTCCCAACTCCTCTCCTAGGTAATTGCTACATCTGAACGAGGTATATTTTTGTTCTGTCTCTTCTGCTCTATTCATTTTATTCTACCATCTTGGCCTGTAGGAAAACCAGATTATTCCTTAAAATCCCACCTCCCTATGTCCATGTACTTCCCATCCCTTCTTATGACTCTCATCTTCCAGAATATCTACCCTACTTCCCTTTCTGTTGCCCACTCATCATGGAAATAGAAAGATTTCCTTAAAACTCTGATGTTGCAGAAACATATGCAGTGTATACCAAACAGAACCTGGTCACAACTCTGTAGCACAGCCTTTCCTCAAAGGCTGGTCCAACTTGTTTTCTCATTTGTCCCCACACCGCGCCTGAAAGTTATGGGGATCATTTATGATTACCCATGCGTGTAAACAGAGAAAGGAACAGTTTAAGAAACTTGACCAGGGGCGCCTGGGTGGCTCAGTCGGTTAAGTGTCTGACTTTGGCTCAGGTCATGATCTCGCAGTTCGTGGGTTCGAGCCCCGCGTCAGGCTCTGTGCTGACAGCTTAGAGCCTGGAGCCTGCTTTGGATTCTGTGTGTGTCTCTCTTTCCGCCCCTCCCCCATTCATGCTCTCTCTTTCTCTCTCTCTCTCTCTCTCTCTCTCTCTCTCTCTCTCTCTCTTAAAAATAAACATTAAAAAAAATTTTTTTAAAAAGGAGAAACTTGACCAGATAGCCAACAGGGTCATTAGAGATCATCTTATTGATACTTCTGCACTGAACTATTTTCAACCAATATTCTTTAAGGTAAGTTGATGCATTTTTATGCATACTTACACTTAAACAGCCATGAGGCATGGCATCATGCATTGTAATACACTGTTTACTTACAAAGTACTTTCAGAAAAACCTTAGCACTTGATCCTCAGAAAAGCCCTGTGATTAGATGGAACAACAATAGCAGGTCCGTTTTATGGGGAAAAAAGAATGAGACAGAGACTTAAGTGGGTTGCCCTGGGTTTCTGGCTCCTGTTTGGTGTTTCTCCATTATACTATACTCTCCTAAAATTTGAGACGCACAAAAAGGCCTTCTGACACAAGTAAGTGGCTTTGATAAGCTTACCACAACAACTGACATCGTGCCATTCTAGATGTGTTCACTCCTCTAAAGTACTACATCGCCAGATACAAAGCATAAAGCCATAATCGTGAGAATTAGTTCTAGCATAGCTGACTGCCACCTCTGACGGCTGCAAACAAAGAAGCTAAAGATTCAGATATAAGTTGCCTGAGGTCCCCAACTAGATGACAGTCAGGACACTAGTGAGGGGGAGGGGGAGAAAAAAAGGTCCTTGAAGAATAAGGTGTTTGTCCTGTCTTAACGGCTTGCTCGTCCGAAATCTTGAGAAAATTACTTTTGAACATCTGTTTTCCTCTCAGTACAAAAGAGATAGTAATAATACCAAGATGAAATAAACTACTGAAACTGTAAGCTGATACACTGAAAACTAAAAGTTTTTTAAAATGTCAGTTCCCATCACCATGATGAGTTAAAACCATCCTGGACTCCTTGAAAGACTGAGGCTTTGTCATTAAAATGATCTATGGAATGAAAAAAGTCACCCTTGGAAATAAAATTTAGAGAAGTTACAAGGGATCAATCATGGTGACAAACCACCTTTCTGATTTCATGTTAAGTCCCTAAACCACAGAGCTTTTCATTACTCCATGACTGGAGCAGTGTGTGCAAGGACTCAGGTCAGAATGGAAACGGACCTGGGAAGTTCAGAGCCACCCTATGACATCAGTTCTAGAACCAGGATGAGCAGAGCGGGGCTACTTACAGACCTTCCAGAGGTCTCCAAGCAACGGCGAAGCAAATCTGGCCAAAGGCACAACCAAGATAGTTATAATCACTCAGCCCCTTACTTATCCATTTATTCATTCATAAATTTAACAAGTATTCATGGAAAGCCAACTATAAGTCAAGTACTCGGTAAGCTTGGGAGCCTCACAAGTGAGCAAAAAGACCAGGTTTCTCCTTCAGGGAGCCTACATCTAATTTCCATGAACATGAAAAACACCTATCCCAATAACATAGCCCCTGGAGTCCTTACTTAAGGCCTCTCACAACCCTCTCCTGTCACCGTAAAGCAATGAAAACATTCACTGAAATCTTCCAACCATACAATTCTATTTCCTTTCCACCTATTGCCCTTGTCCCCCCACTGTACTCCATACTCCCCTGACTTTGCTCTCAGGTATAAGATCCCTTTCTTGTCACATCTGTGACCAGGAACAATTTCCTAGTCAATGGAAAATCTATTCTGACTTCAAAGGAATACACACACCATTCTACCTATCCGCCCTCACTCCCTGTGTGCCAGCCAAATTAGATTTTTTTAGTTCCTCAAATGAACTATTCTCATTTTCACCTCAAGCCATTTGCACCCTCTATACCTGCTGTCTAAAAAGCACTCTCCAAGAGCACTCCCATGTACTACCACACGCGCAGACACACACACACACACACACACACACACACACACACACACACACACCCCTCAAACTGGGACTAAGTCCTACTCACCCTGTTGAGAGTATCATTCCCACAAAGAGATCATCCTCACCCCATGGCTGAGGTTAGCTTTTCTGTTCTCTGATTGTACATCTCACAGATTCTCCCTGTGTATCATGTATTTCATGATCCTCTTCACACTCATGGTGACTTGCCTAATATTTCCCTTAAGCTCCATAAAGTGTATCTCCCAGCATCTAGCACAGTGCCTACAAAGGTAGAGAGTTGGCTAATAAAATATTTTGTATGATTAAATGAATCTCACCATGGTGAAGTTTAAATATGCCTGCTCAATCTTGTGAGTTGATCTCAAATGTTCTTCCTATTTGAGAGAGTTCATTCCTTCACAGCATAGGCTCCTTCGAGCACAGCCTTTTCCTTCTCCTGGTGTGATCTCCCCCTCATGTATACCCATGGCACCATATAAATATTAGAAGCATGATCAAATGTTCCATAGCTGGAATATGGCGAGTGAATGACTCAGTGAGAAATGTCCTTCTATTGCGTGATTAAACAAGACACAGAATATTACATGTTGTCAGAACAGGATGAAGTCAACATAATCTAGATTAATGTGGATGTTACTGCCTTGTCTATATCCAGAATAGATGGGGAATCTGGCATAGACCCTGGCCAATGGAAAAAAAAAATTAGACAAGTTCTGAAGCTAATGTTTTTTGATCTTTCCACACCCCAAAGAGCATTTCTTCACTACTGTGGATCGGAAAGAAGGTAGAATGATTCAGAACACATGGAGCACTTGAGAAAAGAGAACACAAAACACTAAAAACTCAATTCTCATAAACATAAAACTTGTGTCTTGCCAACCTCAAATACGGTTTTTCCAAGATACAAATTTCATGGATAAGTTCAGGGAACCAAAGGGACATTTGATCAGCTGGCAATGGAGCTAAAGCTGGTTCTGGACCCAAATTCTTTCCTCAAATCTTCACATCCAACCCCTCCCCCCACCACAACCATTTGGGTATTCCATGGTGTCAAATTTAGCCTTTGGATTCCTTCACACAAGCTGTCTTTACAAGCCTTCACGAGAAGAGAAAAAAGAGCAGAAACCAAAGAAACATGTGAGTTCTTCTTTTACCTCTCTGTCTCCTGAGCGGATTGAGTGTCCTTCCTCTTTATAAAATTCTGCCCGAAAACGGTGCTGCATCATACATGTGGCAAGCAAAAGCAGGCATCATGGAGGGAGAAAGGGGAGTTAAACTCGAGTTGGGGGTGGGTCACGTCATGGAGACAATGGATTCTCTCCAAAAAAGAGAAAGAAACCCTAAGACAAACAAACAAACAAAAAGATCTGAGAGTCTGTAAAATAACATTCAATTGGAATCCCTTTCTTTAAACATAAACAGATGTAAAATGTCCACCCGCCCTCCAGTGGAATAGTGTCTAAGTACCTGAAGGCAGAATGTGGCTAACTATCCAGTGATAAATTATGATTTAAAAAAAAAACAACATCTTGTCTAAAGAGCTACAGTTAAGATAATCAAATTCATGCTTTCATTCAGCAACACGCATTGAATATCTACTTTACGCCCAGAAAATGTGCGAAGCGCCAGAGTGGTCACATAGATAAGAGATGCAGGCCCTGGAGAAGCTTGTATTTTTGTGGAGGAGACAAGATAACAAAGAACTACAATAACACTGTGAAGGAAGAAGAAAGAAGGGAAGAAGGAAGGAAAAGGTAATGAGAGAGAGTAATACGGAAGAGAAAGTGCCTAAATCCATCTGGGGAATTCTAGAACGACTTTAGTGGATGACACTAACATGAATAATTAATAGTGGCATTAGCAATGATCATCATTGTTATTTTTATTGTTGTACCCTGGTGAATCTGGGGTGACACATAATGGTATGAATAATATGGGTCAAGGACATTAAAATAATCCCTCTTTGGGTGAGAAAGTTCCTTGCATCATGTGAAGCACCTAAAACAGGCAGTGAAAAATTATGGAAGATGATTTTCAGTAGTGAACAGGATGTCACCGGGCAACAGAATCCTTGACGAAATTCAAAGGGAGTCAAACTATGCTAATAATTAACTCTTCCAGAAAGTGAGTGATATTTAAGAGACATTTAAAATTAAAAAACATATATATTAGGATTACAAGGGATCTAAACAGACATCTAGCTTAATACCGGCATTCCTTTCTTGCATATATTTGTCTATGCTTCTGTCTGTTCAACCAGTCTGCAAGCTCTTTGAGGCTAGGGCCTATGTTCTTATTTCTTTTGTATCGTAAGACTAAACAAGAAGCAGGAGCTACATAATGTTTTCTGGAGGAAGAAACTATTCATTCAAGCCCTGTGTTTTAAAGATACAGAAACTGAGGCCCAGAGTTATGAAGAATTAAAAGACAAAACAAAATTTGTTATCAGTAAAGCCAGAGCTAGAGCCCCAGTTTCTTGACCCCAGGCCAGGTTATTATTTGTATTATCGTAGTATCCAACTACAATTAATCCCTAATCAATACGCTATGTGGAGAGGACGTTTTGACCACAGGGTTTCCAAAGATCTGTTGGTGCCTCCTCCTAGCTTTCCCCTGCGTATCTTCCCCCTCTCCGTGTAGATGCCAAAAAAACAGAGAGCAGAAATTTGGAACTCCATTTTCAAAACGTTGCTGATTACTGAAACCCTAAGTCTTTTGACACTGTCCCCAGATCCCGTAGATCCCTAAACCAGTAGGAAGTCCCACAGAGTATGTGAAACTAGCCCAACTTTCCATGTCTTTTTTCCACTGTGGGTCCTTAGCAGGATTCTATTTTAAGACAGAAATGTTTTTCGCTACCCCTCATCATACCAAAGTAGACAGTTCTGTACTGAATTGATTCTGCATAGCAAAAAGCACCTCTGTTCTTTCGAACAGCAGAGGGTCATACTCTTGGCCTGAGATCATCTTTATTCCTGTATACCTCGTACTATGATGTTGATGGTGATGATGGTGATGGTTTTATTTTCTATTTGTCTTTGGGTATTACTGACTGAATTTTACCCTAAGGATTACAGGTAAATAGTCAGTAGAGGAATTCACTTTCCAAGAGTTTTCATTTAGAAATAAATAAAGCAAAAAGTTAGGTAATGATAACAGTGCTCTCAGGACATCTTGACATATAGTCCTTCATCGGGTTCACTGAGGGAGAGGTTTTTATTTTTATTTTACAAGTGAGAAACCTAAGCCTCTGGCAATTATCCACACTCACATAGCTAATGAATGACAGAGCTGAGACTCCAATCCAAGACTTTGGACTCCAGATCCATGTGAACTTTCTCTAAGACAAGACAGGGTGATGGGTAATCAGCAAAACCCAGCAGGTGAAAATTAAACTTCCTTTATGAGGAAATTATAAAGAACTAGAACCAAACAGCTTAAGCTTTTGTGTCAAGCTCACAGAACTAAAGCTGTATTCTTAACACCAAACTCATTCTCTATATAGGGCCACCATATTGACCCTAGAGTTGGACCATTTTCACTGGTCATCCAGGAGAAAAAAATAACTAAAATCAGGAAGGCCAAGCAGTAGGAGAATGTTTTGATTCCAACTGTTTTGATAGGTTCAGAAAAAAATCATATGTGAGCCATCCCTCGTGAGGCTCCAGTATTCATCTGTCAGGGTGAAATTTGATATTGAATCATAAGTGCATATTATATAAGATTCTGAAAATTTGGCATTTCCAATATAACCGTACCTTCTAGAGTATCCTTCTGGCTACAGAGGTGTATCATCCTGAAGACAGAAGGATATTTTGCCAAAAAAGCACAAACTGATTCACTGTATTGAATTTCTGAATTTTCATAACATTTTCATCAATTGATTCTTCTTTAGTCATGAGACACTGAGTTATATCTGGATCTGAGGCCTATTCCTCTGGTGCCAACCATTGATCCATTTGTGAACGAACAATCTGATATTCTCAGTCAATAGGCAGGCACTCTGGTGGGAATCTTGACCCAAGAAAACTTACTTGTTCTTTGACTTGTTAGACATCCCAATGCATCTCTTCAGAGAATTACTTATTTTCCAGGATCACTCTGACCTCAAACACTCAATTACCCAAAAAAAAAAAAAAAAAAATCAGTAACTGGAATTAAAAATGACTGAATCCACAGATGTCTTAAATGAACATTCTGAGAGTCACCAGAAGCACTCAATATTCTCCAAGGAGCATTAATAACATAATTTGTAACTACTGTAATTTAATTCATTATATACTACTGAGTACCAGATATATGCAACACACTACACTACGTATAAGAGAGTCTGAGGACTTAAAAAAAAAAAATTTAAAAACATGGTTCCTCCCTCAAGGAGTTCATTGTGTAACAGGAGACATTAGATATGCTTATAAGAAACTAAAAAATGAGTAAAAGTACCATAAGAAGTGTCACAGCACTCAAACAGTCCATGAGTACCCCTATCTGCTACCACTGCCTCTAGCCAAGTGCAAACACCATCCTACAGACCCAGGCTGAATCAGCACTGGCGTTAATATCTGCTACAACAAGGAGCATCTGGCTGGGTCAGACTCTAACTCGGAATCAATGCTCTGCTTTTCGAATCTGTTCTCCCTTCTGCTTTGGCCTGGCTGCTTAGCCCTGACCCTTCCTGACCTCTGCTCTCCACCTGCCAAACCCTTAGTCTGTCGTTTTTGCTTTGCCTTGCTCTGGGGGGAATCTGTATTCTCTTCATTTCTGACCCTCTGCCCAGGTTCATTCTACTGACAGATTGTAGCACAGGACGTGCATGTCATGGCACTGTCAGACTGATCATATGGCTTCTGACTCCTGACCCTTCACCCTCGATCTGGTTCACTCTTTGGAGGAGCTCTGAGTCTTTTCAACCCACACCTATTCCCTGTTCCACACCAAGTACACTGACACCCCAGGTCCACCAATAGGCTCTTAGAGATGCATAATAAAGTCACTGAGTAATAAAGTCTGATCCAGTACAGTGACACCACAGGTCCACCAATAGGCTCTTAGAGATGCATAATAAAGTCACTGAGTAATAAAGTCTGATCCAGTTGCTTGAACAGAGATAATGGAACTAAATTATTTCTGTCAGGAAAATAATTCAATTAGGAGAACCTTTTGAAAATAGGATTCACACTCTGAACTGAACCGTGAAAAAGATCAAAATCACCAAATTTAATGCCCAAGCAAGAAAAATATGTGTTATTATGTAGAAGCAGCTACCTGCATTTTATATCAGGGTCCCAATATATCATAAAATCATGTATTTAAGAGCTAAAAAGGACTTTATAGACTGTCTAGTTAAACCATGTACTGAGTAAAAAAAAAAAAAAAAATCTGTAGATCAGCCTTGTTAGGGAGCTCTGTAACCTCATTCATCCAGCCCACACTTATTGATCATCCACTATGGGCCAGTTTTGGTGCTACAGCAGGAGATATGGGAATGAAACAAAGAGCCGGGCCTCAAGAAGCTCCCAAGCAGGTAGGAGGGGTAATTGTGCAGAAGACAACTGTCACACAGTGTGATGAGTTCTGCAATAGAAACAAGTATGGGGCTCTATGGGGATTCACAGGAGTAAAGAATGGAACCTCATCGGGATAATTCAGAAGAGGAAGGGGGACCCTATAGAAATGGCTTTCCAGTATAGGAGACTCTTGGGTGAGCTGGAATGGACCAAGTTACAGGTGGGGGACAGGTGTATAAGGCTGAGACAACAGCATGTGCAAGGTAAGAAAGCGTAATGAAGGAAAACTAGGGAAGGTAAGCAAGGGCTGGATAATGAAAAGATTTATCTATTTCCCTGAGGACAATGGAGGGGGCACAGAAGGAAAGGTACACAATATTTGCATTTTAGGGAAAAAAAAATCACTCCAGCAGTAACGTGAAGGATGGGCTAAAGGAGCATGAGACTGTAGCAGTAAAAACTAACCTGATGCATCTGATGGAGAGGGCCATGTTGGGACTGTGTGAGCTCCATCCCAGGCCCAAGTCAAAATGCTGCAAAACAGATAAGAAAAGGAAGCAGCAGCACCTCACTGGTGCAGGAGCAAACAAGATACATCACAGCCTCTGATCAGACCCCAATGAACTTTGCACCTTCCTTTCCAGTCTATAGAAGTTCCCAGGAATGCAGAAACTGTGTGATTCATGGCACCCACATGTCTTTCTTCATGCCTTTGGTACACTCATACCCAACATTGTATGCATTTTCCCTCTTCCAATTTTCCTACCCATGTCTGTCAGACCATTGCTAGTCAATTTCCCCAAGCTCACAAGAGAATAAGCAATTGTGTAGTGTGGACCTGGGAATACCAGACCTTGCATTGCATCCCATTTTTGTGCTTGCACCACTGAACTGGAGTTTGCTGAAGGAAGAGACAATAACAGCAATCCAGAATAGAAGACCATGGGGGAAGCGAAGGGGACAAAAAAACAGTTACAGAGAGGGAAGGAGGCAAACCATAAGAGACTCTTAAATACAGAGAACTGAGGGTTGATGGGGGGGAGGGGGCGGCGGGGGAGAGGGGAAAATGGGTGATTAGCATTAAAGAGGGCACTTTTTGGGATGAGCACTGGGTGTTGTATGTAAACGATGAATCATGGGACTCTACTCCCAAAACCAAGAGCACACTGTATACACTGTATGTTAGCCAACTTGACAATAAATTATATTTAAAAGAAAAGAAATGACAAGGGTCTAAACCAAAGCAGAAGAGATGTGACAATGACAGAGAACAGATTAGAGTGGCATTTTAATTTTTTTAAATGTTCTATTTATTTATTTTTCAGAGAGAGAGGGAGACAGAGCGTGAGCAGGGGAGGGGCAGAGAGAAAGGGAGACACAGAATCTGAAGCAGGCTCCAGGCTCTGAGCTGTCAGCACAGAGCCCGACGCAGGGCTCGAACTCACACACTGCAAGATCATGACCTGAGCCAAAGTTGGACGCTTAACCTACTGAGTCACCCAGGTGCCCCTAGAGTGGCATTTTAAAGAAAGAACTGTCAAGACCCACGAATAATAGAAACTAAAGAAAAAGACTGAGTGCTTAAGTGTCTTTGAATTAGTTCTCTGCCTAATACCTCCCCTGAATGGAAAAAGCAGTGACAGAAACGCTTTCTAGACAGTGAATTATTATAAAGGAGAAAAGTCTTCTTCCTGAAGGTTATAGATTCTCTGTTGGTTTTCAAAATAGGTAGCACTGATCATCCTCCATTTGATATGGCTTAACCAAGGCTCATTTACCTTTAAGAAAAAGAAACAGAGGGGTGCTCCTGGGTGGCTCAGTTGGGTTGAACATCTTACTGTTGACCTTGGCTCAAGTCATGATCTCAACAATTCGTGATTTGGAGCCTTGTGAGCCTGCTGGGATTCTCTCTCTCTCCCTCTATCTCTACCCCTCCCCTGCTCACTCACACACACTCTCTCTCAAAATAAATAAATAAACTTAAAAAAAAAGAAAAAGAAACATATTTTCACACAGTTCTTTCTAGACTTGAGATTCTGTCTTTGGTTTTTACAGCCTGCATTAAAACACTCATATTATGTCCTGACAGCATTTGACCCTATAAAACCAGTTGACAGGTACCGAATTTCTTGTTACACGTGTATATAATCCACCAATTATATATATATATATATATATATATATATATATATATATATATATATATATATATATATCTCCACTCTTTGCTTTTTGCTTTATGCTAAGTAGTTCAGGGACTTAGTATTAGGGCAGTAAATGCATTTAAAAAATACCTCCAATCCACTGATTTCCTTCCAACCTTCAATATTATCTGGGCACAAGGTGAGCCTAATGATTTCTACCCAAAAATCTGTTATGAAGAAGCAATCCTGGAAGGGCCTCTCCTGAAGCACTTGATTAATCCCAGGCCGACTGTGATGGAAAATTCTGTGCTGGGTTCCAGAGGTCACACAGAGAAATGCATATGTGTCAACCCTGGAAAAGTATCATCTGCATTCCAGCGGCAAACTGTTTTGGAAATGTCGTCCCTCAGAGGAGTTCATGCCAGACCCAATTAAAGTCATGGTAATGAAGAGTGGGACGATGACAGAAATGGCTAGAAATAATCCTAAGTGTTAGAACTGCAGGAGATGGTGCACATGATCTAGTCTAACTCCTTCCTTTGTCCTTGGGGGTTAGTGGTGCTAACAGGTCTCCCCAGATCTCCCCACCACAGGTTCGCAGGCCCAGTGCTCTTTCTAGCACGCGTTATCCCTTCATGGAATCCCAAAGTCGTACGGAGCAATTCGTTCTGGCTGAGGTTCAGATATGCTAGCATGTGGGACTAGGCGCCCTCCTGTCCAGAGGTCATCTGTGTGCACCAGGCTATTAAGGGTAACTGTCATGGAATGTTTGTGGACACTCAGATAAGGATCTAGCTGCATCCTTTTACTGGTATGGGACCCGGGACCCCCATGGGAAAGGAGTTGAACTGTGTCCACAATTGAGGTCTAGACAAATAGACATTTCTGATAGACTGGGGAGGTCCCAAGGGAAGCTCTGCTCCAAAGAGTGACAACCAGGTCACTGAAGGCAAAGTTGTCCTAAGTGTGGAAGAGTCTTGGGAGGGACAGACTTCGTATCAGGGCCTGAGTGTAAGAAAGGGAACAGTTATTCTGGGTACGATATGAGGATGTCCTTAAAACGCTCTCCAGCGAGCCCCAAGCAGCCCCCTGGGAGGCAGAAGGGAACTACATGAAAACAAACACACAAGAGAAATCAGTCACCCAAAGGCATCTGCATTTCTGACAAGAAAATGACCTCTACAGAGGGCTGGATGATAAAATGAAAGACCTTACCACTAGGGAGCCCTCTAATGGAGCTAGACACAACAAGGGGAACAGGTTTCCTCACCCTCGAAAGACTCGGAGAACAGAGATGGGCAGAGATGGAGAGAATCTTCAGTCGGATAGCAGCAGAAAGAGCAGACACGTCAAGGGAAGCAGAGGCTGAGAACACATCATCGACTCTCCCAAGGCATCCGGGGTCTAGCACAGCCAGCACGGCAGAGCTGTGCCCATCCCGTCAAGGTGACGGGTGGCACAGCCACAGGCGGTGATGAGACGCACCCAATGACGCAGGGACTACGAGGAGTGCAGCAGCAGCACCTGTATCGACAGCAGGGCAAACCTGTGAAGGCGGCAACATGCTCTCACCAAACCGTGGCGTAGAACGGGGGCAGAAGGACCGGAGCTGGGACGGATAAAATACAGAACTGGAGGCTCTTCTCACTGCCATCTCCCATACACTGAGCACTTGCTTGATACCTAAAATGAGACAGCAAGGACTTATGTCGCAGTCTGAGTCCCCGAGGAGGAAGACTTCTGAGACGGCGAGCCCCGTGTGGGTCCTCCTGGGATTGTACCTATGGGAACAGATGGAAGCAATACTGAACAAAGAGAGAAACCGATCAGTGTTAAGTCACAACAAAATCCTCAGCCAATTCCACGGGGAGCTCTGGAGCTGAGATGGCCCTACAGAGCTGCCAAACTGGGGCAAATGGGTGGGCCCTTACATTCCTGTATGTAAGGAATGTAAAACTTTCCTGTGAAAGTTTTCTGTATCAACTGTGTGGGAAGTGACACCTTGAGTGAGGTGACACCGGGCAGAGGAAAGTTTCACTCCAAGCCATCGGCTGCCAGCTCCCAACAACTTGGGGGATAAATGTTCTGGTCTGCAAGGTAGGGTCTGGACAGCACAGCACAGCGTGTACCACAATTTGTTACATAAATAAAAGCTTAAATCTTATGTGATACCCCCACCATTTTAGAGGGTTCCTAAAGCCATAGGAAATAGGATATGGTTTAAGTCCAACCATTTGACAGACAAATATTATTGATCAGTGGATTTAAGGACAAACTGTTCAAGCATTATCAGCGAGAGTCTATAAACAAATGGGGTCTTGGAGCATCCAGGCTCCATTAAGACTCTGAAAGGTTAACGGAGTCATTTCAGTCCAAACTTCCACCTCGAGAGACTAACTGCCTGGATGCCAGGAGAGCCCGAATGCTAGTTTCCTTACGCCACTCAATGAGGAAAAAAAATGTGTTATGGATTTGTGGGCCTATGAATCATCTCTTCTCCACCTCAGAACTCTATCCAATAATGGAACTCCCAACCAAATAGAGATCCAAATATCAACTTCTTAATGGCCTGGAAAGCATTCGATGATCTTCAAAGCAGAAATCCTGGTAATTATGCTGGAGAATACAGCTTATACCTGATGCAAGTTGGGACCCTATTTTCCATCTTCAATATATACCGTAGAATTTTCGCCCTCAGATCTGTCATGGGGTCTTACAGAGCAGAACTTGGGGACCCACCTTCATCTGGACGAAAAGCCTGCATGTCTGACTCATATAATTATCACCAGCCTGATAAAGGAAGAGCTTTTTATCTTGACTTGCCCCTAGGAAAACATGGCCCCAGACTCTAACAAAGTAGACTGGTCTCTCCCATAAGGAGAAGTAAGCAGGACAAGAGAAATGGGGGTTAAGAGGGGGACAGTGTTGTTATAAATGTCCCTCTTTGTACAAAGGTACAAAGGATGGAAAGTATGAACATTTCTCCCCAAATCACATGACAGGGGCTTGTCAAGCCCCCCCCTTTTTTTTTATCATCTCCAGGATGAGAGGTATAGCGCTCACTAGGAAATCTCTTCAAGTTTTAAACTCCCCCCACCCCCCACTGTTTAAAATTCACTATTCTGAGCCAAAAACTGGTCCCATTTAATGTCTGCTCACTGATTCTAATTCTGGGACACGCAGGAATAACTGTGCTCCCGATACTACATGGAAGACTTGATAAAACAGACAGACTCTCCATCTCATATGCTACCTAAGCACATTTGACAAAGCGCCACGATAATATTTATTCAATTTTTTTGTTAATAGGTGTGGTCCTAAAAATGCAGTTTTCCAAACCTCCTGCCATGGGCTGATTTGGTTAAGTCTGAGGAGGCACCATGGACTCTATACTGTTTAACAGGCACCCACCCAGTTCGCCCAAAGATCCTGCTTTGATTTTTTTTTTTTAATTTTTTTTTCAACGTTTATTTATTTTTTGGGGGACAGAGAGAGACAGAGCATGAACGGGGGAGGGGCAGAGAGAGAGGGAGACACAGAATCGGAAACAGGCTCCAGGCTCTGAGCCATCAGCCCAGAGCCTGACGCGGGGCTCGAACTCACGGACCGCGAGATCGTGACCTGGCTGAAGTCGGACGCTTAACCGACTGCGCCACCCAGGCGCCCCTATTTTTTTTTAATATTAAATATAATTTATTGTCAAATTGGTTTCCACACAACACCCAGTGCTCATCCCAACAGGTGCCCTCCACAATGCCCATCAGCCACTTTCCACTAACAAGTTATCTAGAAGTCTTTTCCTTTTCAGAATGAACGTATCTAGTTTTCTTCACAATGGACCCTCCTAATTCTGCCACTCCCCTCTGAAACACTACAGTTGTCAATATTCCTGTTAAAATGTTGTATCTGAAGTCTAACTCATCTTCCACATGCTCCCGGTTCGGGGACAATTAACTCCCTTGATCAGAACACAAGACAGAGTAAGATTGCAATCACTTCTTTTGACAGCTAAATGACATTATTGGCCGACATTGTACTTATATTCAACTAAAAGTTCTACAAGCTACCCCTCATCTTGAATAGAAGCAGTTGATTTTTTCCATGAATTGTAGCACTTTCCTCCTACCCCTATTAAATTTCATCATATTATTTTCAGCTCATTGTTCCAGTCTGTCAAAAGACTTGAATCGTGATTCTATCATCCGTATTAGCTAGTCCTCCCAGCTTTGTGCAAAATTTTTCTAAGAGGTTTGTGTGAACATTTAGTAAGAGATTTTCTGTGTCTTCATCTCCAATTCAATAATTAAAATGTTAAACATGACAGTGAGAGGGCCAGAGCCAGAGAATGGAAGTATATTATTACAGATCTCTCTTCAAACAACACAAACGTCTTAAATTTTTTTTAATTCTTATTTTTGTGAGAGAGAGAGAGAGAGATAGGGACAGAACGAGTGGGGGAGGGGCAGAAAGAGGGGGAGACACAATCTGAAGCAGGCTCCAGGCTCTGAGCTGTCTGCACAGAGCCCTACACGGGGCTTGAACTCACAAGCTGTGAGATCATGACCTGAGCCGAAGTCGGATACTAAACCAAATGAGCCACCCAGGCGCCCCAAACAACACAAGGCTTCTTAAACATTTTCGGAGCGTAGCTATTATACCAACTATAAACCCACCTAACTGTGCTTCATTCAGTACCTACTTCCTCATACCAAGAAAGATGTCATGAGAAGATCCTAAGGCTCTAGAAAGAGCTCAGACTAGGAGACGTGAAGATATTCCAAGTTCTACCTGCCACAAACTTACTGTGTGACATGAAGTCAATCTTCTGGTCTTCCATTTCACTTACGAGTGAGGGATTTGAACCAGGTGATTGCTAGGATCCCTACCAGCTCTGTAATTCCACAATCTCTGGCATCTTGACAAAATGTGCTACTTTCAACACTAGTAAACCCCTCAGGGGTAAAAGAAGTTGTTTGCGCAGAACTTGTTGCTAGTGAACTTCTTCTGGTTCCCAGTGATACTCTTCTAAATTCTTAAAGCTGTTTGCTTAATGATCCATGCTAAAATGCTGCAGTCCTTGCTTCCCCTTACGGGCAAATGGAAATCAACAGTTGCACTGAGGTACAGAATCCTGGGAGCTGGCATGGAGTTAGGGCACCTCTTACCTGCCAACCCTTGCCCATGGGCATGGACAAATGCAGCCTGACAGTTGTGTGAATCAACATCAAAGTCTCCCATCTGCAACTTCTGAAATCTATACTTTGCATTATAAAAGCTGAGATAGTTACTGCCCTTGAGTTTTTGGCAATGCTCTGCTTTACCATGATTTCTCTCAAAGATCCCTAGTACCGATTACCTGCACGCATTTCTAAGTTCGTGGTTTACTTCCTCTTGGTCTAAAGAGGTTAAAGCATGTATCTAAAGCAGATGGATGCCCTCTTACTTTTACTGACTCATCTCAGTCCTTAATTCTTTATTCTATCCTTCAGATTTTTAATTCCTGTTTTTAAGTAGACAGGAATGAAGGAAATGGGACTTAGATAAGTCTGTATTATCTTCAACTGTTAACACTGCCCCATCTGCCTTTAAATAATGGAACAATCTTTTAGTATTTTTCTTGCTACCAAATTCCTTTTTTTTTTTTTTTTCAACCCTCATTTTACCCTTTTGCAGTCCCTCGTGATATGGTGATCTTTGTTAGGTGACTTTAAAATGTGTGTAAGAGAAAAGACTGGACTTCTGTAGAAGCCAAGTTGAAAAGCAGAAACTAGAAACTAGCCATTAGGTAAAAAGCAGAAACTCTTAGTTAGTGAACCAGGATCAAGCAGCTGTGTGAGAAGGCCATTTCCAAGTCCTCAGAGAACCACTCAAGAGATTAAACAACACAGAGGCTTTGCACTTCAGAGGGCAGACCAATAAAGAAATGTGGCTACCAGAAATTAAATTCATTTAGTGCTCACAGAATAATAGGCATTTAAAAAGCAATTAAGGCCTTTCTTCTGAAAAACAACCAATTTAATGTTTCATTTTATCTTTGCTCTGAGATTTTTTATTTATGAGTACAAAAAGAGTAATTAATCAAATTATGTATTGTTTTCCAATAAAGACACCTTCATATAAAATTAAAACCACAAGACTGTACAATCTAGTGTTATATCCCTAACTCTCTGTTACTCATATCTAAAGAAAGAGTACATAGTGAATCTAATCTATTTTCAACATGCTCTATTAATGATCTATTGTCTCTGTAAAAATGATCTATTGTAACCAAAAAAAAAAAAAAAGGCATAATTTCTAGGAGAAGTTCATTTTCCAAAGATTTACTCCAGCCCCCCTGTAAGTTATCCCAGTTGTGACACTGTCCCAGAGAAAGTTAAATGTGTATGATACAGAAATCAAATGAGAAGATCAGATAACAATGAAACTAACAGAAGACATCAAAACTTAAAAAGATTTCGTTTTTTCCTGTCTTCCTCCTCTTGAAGCACCATGTTACAGTCATCTAGGGGAAATTCTAGGTGATATATTTTCCCATTCCAACCCCAAATGCCAGAATTTGGAGGATTTCAGCATGATAACACATTTTTAACTTTTAAAGTGACCTCAGACTATTTTTCTGGAGCTACATGCAGCTGTACAGGAGGTAAAGAGCTATATTTTAATCTAAAATCTCCAGATTTCAAATCTTTCCCTCCCAACCCAAAGGGAACAGTATTAAGGACAGCTTGAGAAATACCTTAAGGACTAGCTTATACTGATTTTTATACTGACTTTTCTTACTTTGTTAATTAGTTAATTTTAAAAAACATGTCTATGCAAGCAACCTATAAGTTCATTATCTTTACCAATAATCATAAAAATTATTTCAGCCAGATGGAGCTGGGATTCAAGTAACTGATGTTCTTACAGAGTAGAACTAACCAACAGAAGGATTTCTTTCTCCTAGACAACTATTTTAGGCATTTGTATTTGATTAGGTGGTGGTCCCAAAAAAGACAGGTCATTAATCTAGGAATAGAGGGGAACTTCCTCAACTTGACAGAGAGTATCTACCCAAAACTTACAGCTAACATCATACTTAACGGTGATAGTCTTGAAGCTTTCTCAGTAAGATCAGGAAAAAAGCAAGGAAATTTCTCCTCACAGTGTTTTTCAACATCACACTGGAAGTCCCAGTTAATGCAGTAAAACAAGAAGAAGAAATAAACAGCATACAAAAGTAGAAAGGAAGAAAGAAAACTATCTGTCCACAGATGACATGATCATCTATGGAAAACCCCAAAAGAATCAACAACTAATAAATGATTATAGCAAGGTTGCATTAAAGGCTGAGGAGGATGTGAACCCACAGGAACTTTCATTCATTGCTGGTGTGGATACAGAACACAGTCACTTTGGAAGACACTCTGGTGGTTTCTTAGAAACTAAAGATACTCTTACCACACAATCTAGAAATTGTGCTCCTTGGTATTTACACAAAGGAACTGAAAACTTATGTCCACACAAAAACCTGTACGTAGATGTTACAGCAGCTTTATTCATAACTGCCAAAACTTGGAAGAAAACAAGATGTCCTGTAATAAGTGAATGGATAACCTTCAGCACATCCAGACAATGAGATGCTATTCAGCACTAAAAAGAAATGAGTAGGGCACCTGGGGATGCTCAGCTGGTTGAGCGTCTGACTGACTCTTGATTTCGGCTTAGGTTGTGATCTCATAGGTTTGTGGGATCGAGCCCTGCATGAGGCTCCATGCTGACAGCATGGAGCCTGCTTGTGATTCTCTCCCTCCTCTCTGTCTCTCCCCCCATTCACACACACACACACACACACACACACACACACACTCTCTCTCTCTCTCTCTCTCTCTCTCAAAATAACTAAACTCTAAAAAAAGAAATCAGCTATTGTTTCGAGGGGCACATGCATCCCAATGTTTATAGCAGCACTATCAACAATGGCCAAGTATGGAAAGAGCCCAAATGTCCGTAGATGGATGAATGGATAAAGAAGATGTGGTGTGTGTACACACACACACACACACACACACACACACACACACACACACACACACAATGGAGTATTACTCGGCAATCGAAAAGAATGAAATCTTGCCATTTGCACCTATGTGGATGGAACTAGAGGCTATTATGCTAAGCGAAATCAGTCAGTCAGAGAAAGACAAACATCATATGACTTCACTCATATGAGGACTTTAAGATACAAAACGGATGAACATAAGGGAAGGGAAGCAAAAATAATATAACAGGGAGGGGGACAAAACACAAGAGACTCTTAAATATGGAGAACAAACAGAGGGTTACTGAAGGGGTTGTGGGACGGGGGATGGGCTAAATGGGTCAGGGGCATTAAGGAGTCTACTCCTAAAATCACTGTTGCGCTATATGCTAACTAACGTGGATGTAAATTAAAAACATAAATAATTTTTTAAAAAGAAAGAAAGAAATGAGTACCCATGTTGCCAAATAAACTGGAAAAAAAAAAAGAAGAAAAGAAAAAAGCTATCAAGCCATGAAAAGGCATGGGGGAAACGTAAATGCATAATAGTAAGTGAAAGAAGCCAGTGTGAAAAGGCCATGTACTTACATGATTCCAACCATATGACATTTGGAAAAGGCAAAGCTATGGAGACAGTAGAAAGGTCAGCAGTTTCCAGGAGTTAGGGGGAAGAAAGGGATGAACAGGTGAAGATTTTTAGGGCAATGAAACTATTCTGTATCACTATAATGGTGGCTACATCATTATAAATTCATCAACCCATACAAAGTAGAACACCAGTGCAAACCATGAACTTTGGGTGATAATGTGTCAATATAAACTCACCAGTCGTAACAAACAGGCCACCCTGGTAAGAGATGATAATGCATGTGTTGAAGGCAGGATATAAGGCAAATCTCTGCATCTGCTCAATTTTGCTCTGAACTTAAAACTGCTCTAAAACATAAAATCTATTTTAAAAATTGATTAATTGGGGTGCCTGGGTGGTTCAGTCGGTTAAGCATCTGACTTCGGGCTCAGGTCACGATCTCACGGTTGTGAGTTTGAACCCCACATCAGGCTCTGTGCTGACAGCTCGGAGCCTGGAGCCTGCTTCGGATTCTGTGTCTCCCTCTCTCTCTGCCCCTTCCTCTCCTGCACTCTCTCTCTCTCTGTCTCTCAAAAATAAATAAGCATTTAAAATAATCAAATGCTAACTGTATATGTGTATATCTCCACATCCTAAATGATGGAACTTGTGAATGTAATTTATTAGAAAAAAAGGATCTTTCTAGATATAACTAAGGTAAGTGTCCCAAGGTGAGATAATCCTATACTATCCAAGTGGGCCTTAAATCTAATGACAAGTGTCCTTAATAAGAGACAGAAGAGGGGTGCCTGGGTGGCTCAGTCGGTTAAGCGTCTGACTTCGGCTCAGGTCGTGATCTCGCGGTCCGTGAGTTCGAGCCCCGTGTCGGGCTCTGTGCTGAGAGCTAAGAACCTGGAGCCTGCTTCTGATTCTGTGTCTCCCTCTCTCTCTGCTCCTACCCCCATTCATGCTCTGTTTCTCTCTGTCTCAAAAATAAATAAACGCTAAAAAAAATTTTTTAAATAAAAAAAAAAAGAGAGAGACAGAAGAGAAGAAGCCACAGACCCAGAGGAGAATACAGAGGCAGAGTTTGGCGATATGCTGCCACAAACCAAGGAACACCCGGAGCCATCAGTAGCTGGAAGAGCCAAGGAAGGATTCTTCCCAAGAGCCTTCAGAAGGAGCACAATCCTCCCAATATCTGAATTTCAGACTTCTGGTCTCCAGAACTGTAATAGAATAAATCTCAATCGTTTTATTTTTTTCAACGTTTTTTTTTTTTTTTTTTTTTTTTTTGGGACAGAGAGAGACAGAGCATGAACGGGCGAGGGGCAGAGAGAGAGGGAGACACAGAATCGGAAACAGGCTCCAGGCTCTGAGCCATCAGCCCAGAGCCCGACGCGGGGCTCGAACTCACGGACCGCGAGATCGTGACCTGGCTGAAGTCGGACGCTTAACCGACTGCGCCACCCAGGCGCCCCTAAATCTCAATCGTTTTAAACCACCACATTTGTGATAATTTCTTGAAGCAGCTCCATGAAGCTTTATACATCAGTTTATATACCAGTTTAGTAGAATAGTATGGATTAGTCACATTTCAAAGACTCAAGTCTCCCTTTTTTTTCTACCCGCCACAATCCCCTTCTGCCATCTTCAAAACCAGTTGTGCTAATCAAGTCTTTCTTTCTTTCTTTCTTTTTTTAATGTTTATTGGTTTATTTTGAGAGAGAGAGCAAGCATGAGTGGGGTAGGAGCAGAGACAGAGGGGGGGACAGAGTGAATCCCAAGCAGGCTCCACACTGTCAGTGCAGAGCCCAACACAAGGCTTGATCTCACGGTTCATGAGATCATGATCTGATCTGAGATCAGGAGTAGGATGCTCAACCAACTGAGCCACCCAGGTGCTCCTAGTCAAGTCTTTCTTATATCACAACACTCTAACTTTGCTTCAATCATTGCATTTCCTTCTCTGGCTCTTCTACCTCCTTCTTTCACTTACAAGTTCACTTATAATTACATGGGGCCCACCCTGTCAATCCAGTATAACCTCCCTATCTCAGGGTCCTTTACTTAATTATGTGTGCAAAGCACCTTCTACCATATATGGTAACATATTCAGAGGTTCCAGGGATTAGGATGGAGACATCTGGGGTGGGAAGCATTAATCTGCCTACTATACATAAATACGTGCCCTTGGATAAATGTATCACAAAACTAGATGACAAAAATTAATACAACCACGGGAAACCTGGATGGCTCAGTTGGATAAGCATCCAACTCTTGATTTCAGTTCCGGTCATGATCTTACGGTTCATGGGATAGAGCCACACATTGGGCTCCACGATGACAGTGCAGAGCCCTCTCTCTCTGCCCCTCCACTGATCACTGTCTGTCTGTCTGTCTGTCTGTCTCTCTCTCTCTCTCTCAAAATAAATAAATAAAACTTAAAAAAAAAAGAACTGTCACAACCACAAAATAAAAACTGAGAGAAAGAGAGAGAGACAACTAACAACTACAAAGTCTACATGGCATCAGCATTTACACAGAGGAAGCAGAGGAAAATAGGAGGATGTCTCATGCACCTGAGAACATGAAAACTCCAAATTCCCCAACAGATACTCACCAAAAGAAGCAACAGGCCAATTTGAGATCAGCAGCTGAACTGAAGAGTTTCAAAGTTCAGGATGAGAGCAAGGAATGCACCATAAAGTATGAACGAGCTAGACCAGCCTAGGCCACAAGCAATACTGAAATTAACTAAAATACTCATCCAGGATAAAGTCCAACAGTAAGGACAAATCCCTGAGAGTCTACTCAAACAGATCAGGACAGAGAAACAGGAGCAAAATGACAGAGTTCTAGGGGAAGATGATCTCAGACAGTGTGAGGCCATTTATCAATCACTTTGTGAAAACAACAGAAGAGCTATCTTGGCCCATCCCACCAGCCTGATAATAAGAGAAAAACTCATTTCACCCAAAATGAGGTACAAGCAAGGATTGTGATCAAATCCTGTAAGAAGTTACAATCTTTAAAAAGATTTCATTCTTTTTTATGGCTGACTAATACACAATGACATGGATAGAGCTAGAGAGTGTAATGCTAAGCGAAATAAGTCAGAGAAACATAAACACCATATGATTTCACTCATATGTGGAATTTAAGAAACAAAGCAAATGAGCATAGAGAAAAAGAAAGAGAGGGAGAGAAAGGAAAACCAAGAAACAGACACTTAACTATAGAGAACAAACCGATGGTTATCAGAGGGGGGGTGTGCGGGGGACGGGGTAAGTAGCTGATGGGAACTAAGGAGGGCACTTGTTGCGAGTGCCGAGCACCAGGTGTGGTATGGAAGTGCTGAGCCACTACATTCTACACTTGAAACTAATGTAACAGTGTCTGTTAGCTCACATTTAATAAATTTTAAATAAAATTTCTTTAAACTTTTTAAAAATAAATTGAAATAAAAACTTTTTTTAAAAGAGTAAATAAAGTGGAGAATAGCATCCTTTCAGACAACAAAAGCATGCCAAAAAGTCACGTCAACAAAACAGATAAAAACTGTAACCTAACGTTTCAAAACGAGCTAGAAATCAATTAAGAAAAGGATGAAAGTGTCAAAAGAACAACATGCACCATAGTTAGAATCCTTAAAAAAGAGAATATGGAACTCGGAATTATTACAAATTAGAGAATATACATTTTCAGGAATTACAGCTAAATTAAAAGGAAAAATGAACGGGTGCCTGGGTGGCTTAGCTGGTTAAGTGTTTGATTCTTAGTTTTGGCACAGATCATGATCTCATGGTTCGTGAGTTCAAGCCCCACATCGGGCTATGCGCTCACAGCTCAGAGCCTGGAGCCTGCTTTGGATTCTCTCCTTCTCTCTCTCTCTCTCTCTCTCTCTCTCTGCCTCTCCCCTGCTGTTCTCTCTCTCAAAAATAAATAAATAAATATTTTTTAAAAAACAAGATCCAAATATTTGCTACTTACAGAAATCTGTTTTAAATATAAAGACATCAAGTTAAAAGTAAAAGAATGAAGAGAAAATACAATATACCATGCTAATATTAATCAAAAGAAAGCTGGAATGGCTATATCAATATCAGACAAAGTTGACATAAGAGCAATGAATACTACTAGGCATCAATAATAAAGAGATCGGGGCACCGGGGTGGCTCAGGCAGTTAAGCATCTGATTTCAGCTCAGGTCTTGATCTCATGGTTCATGAGTTTTAGCCCCACATCCGTCTCTGTGCTGATAACTCAGAGCCTAGAGCCTGTTTCCAATTCTGTCTGTCTGTCTCTCTCAAAAATAAATAAATATTTTTTAAAATAACAATAAAATAATAATAAAGAAATCAATTTATCAAAATAATGTAACAATGTAAAAAGTTTACATGCCTGATAACAATGTTTCAAAATAAACATAGTGCGGGCACCTGGGTGGCTCAATCAGTCTAGGCGTCCAACTCTTGATCTTGGCTCAGGTCATGATTTCATGATTTCATGGTTTCATGCGTTCAAGCCCTGCATCAGGCTCTGTGCTGGCAGCGTGGAGCCTGCCTGGGAGTCTCTCTCTCCTCGCTCTCTGCCCCTTCCCCACTCATCTCTCTCTCAAGATAAATAAACATTCCAAAAATAAATAAATAAATAAATATAGTGGAACCAACAGAACTGTAAGGAAAAAGAGTCAAATCATTAATTATACTTAGAGATTTCAACATCGCTCTATTAGTAATTAATTGAACAAGTTCAGAAAATCAACAAGTGTATAGGAAACTTAAATGACATTTAAACCAAACTGACCTACACTGAAATATTCGAACCAGCAACAGAATACATAGTCTGTTGTGCACATGGAACATTTACTTGTATAAAACATATTCTGAGGGGCGCCTGGGTGGCGCAGTCGGTTAAGCGTCCGACTTCAGCCAGGTCACGATCTCGCGGTCCGTGAGTTCGAGCCCCGCGTCGGGCTCTGGGCTGATGGCTCAGAGCCTGGAGCCTGTTTCCGATTCTGTGTCTCCCTCTCTCTCTGCCCCTCCCCCGTTCATGCTCTGTCTCTCTCTGTCCCAAAAATAAATAAACATTGAAAAAAAAAATTTAAAAAAAAATAAAATAAAATAAAACATATTCTGAGCTATTAAACTACTCTCAACAAACCTGAAAGAATTTGAGGTATCTTCTCAAACAACAATGGAACTAAATTAGAAATAAAACACAGACACTATATAATAGAAACTACCTGAATAACCTATAGATAAAAGAAGAAACCAAAAGGGGAGTTAAGAAGTATTTTAAACTGTATAAAAATGAAAACAAAAATCTCAGTATTTGTTAATTACAGCTAACTAGGACTTCGAAATTTATAGTTAATAAATGCCCTTATTAGAAAATAATAAAGGTTTGGGGCATGCGGGTGGCTCAGTCTATTAAACATCTGACTTCGGCTCAGGTAATGATCTCACAGTTTCTGAGTTCGAGCCCCATATCAGCTCTCCACTGTCAGCACAAAGCCCACTTTGGATCTTCTGAACCCCTGTTTCTGCCCCTCCCCCAGTTGCACACACACACTCTCTCTCTCTCTCTCTCTCAAAAATAAATAAACATTTTTAAAAAAAGAAAGAAAGTAAGAGGGAAACCTGGGTGACTCGGTTGAGCATCCAACTTCAGTTCAGGTCATGATCTCGTGGTTCGTGGGTTGGAGCCCCAGGTCAGGCTCTGCACTGACAGCTCAGAGCCTGGAGCCTGCTTCCAATTCTGTGTCTCCCTCTCTCTCTGCCCCTCCCTGCTCTTGCTCTGTCTCTCTCTCTCTCAAAAATAAATAAACATGAAAAAAAAATTTTTTTAAGAAAGAAAATAATAAAGGTTTGAAATAAATGACAAGCTTTCACCTTAAGGAACTAGGAAAAGGAGAGTAAATTAAACCCACTGTGTGCAGTAAGTAAGTAATAAAGGTTAAGAACGAAAACCAATGAAATAAGATAAAAACAATAAGGAAAATTGATTAAATGAAAAACAGGGTTTTTTAGAAAATGAGTAAAATAATAAACTTCTAGCCAGACTGATGGAAAAAAAAAGGAGAGGGGGGAAAAATTGTCAATATCAGGAATGACAAAGGTGACATCACCACAACATCTATAGATATTAAAATAATAATAAGGAAATATACAAACTTTATGCCAATAAATTTGACAATTTAGGTGAAATGAACTCGTTTCATGAAAGACACAAACTCAAAGCTCACTCAAGAAGAAGTAAATAAACTGAACAGTCCTATAGCTGTTTTAAAAACTGAATTTACCCTCTGTTTATTGCAGCATTATTTACAATAGCCAACTTGTAGAAGCAGTCCAAGCCCAAGTGTCCACTGATAGATGAATAAAGATGTGAGATGTGGTATGCATGTGGCGAGGGTGGAGGGGGATTTATGTATATATAAATATATACATGCACATATATACCCACAATGGAATATGAAATGAAATGTTGCCATTTGCAACAACATGGATGGAGTTACACGGTATAATGCTAACTGAAGTAAATCAGTCAGAGAAATACCATACAATTCACTCACATGTAGAATTTAAGAAACTAAACAAATGAACACAGGAAAAAAGGACAGACCCAAAAAACCAGACTCTTAACTATAGAGAACAAACAGATGGTTACCAGAGGGGAGGTGGGTAGGGGGATGGGTGAAATAGGTGAAAAGGATTAAGAGTACACGTATCATGATGAACACAGAGTAATGCATAGAACTGCTGAATCATTATATTGTACACCTGAAACTAAAATAACCCTGTATGTTAACTACACCGAAATTTTAAAAAATATTTTTAACTGAATTTAGTATTTAAAACCTTTCCACAAAGAAAACTGCAGCCCACATGGCTACACTGGTGAATTCTACCAAACATTTGAGGAAGAAATACTACCAACTTTATACAAACTCGTCCAGAAAATTGAAAAGGAGAGAACACTTCCCAACTTAGTCAATAAGGCCCAGATAACACTGATTCCAAACCTAAACAAAGACATTACAAGAAAAGTAACTTGTAGAAAAATATCTGCCATGGACACAGATGCACAACTTGTAAGCAAAGTATTAGCAAGTTGAATTTTACGATATATAAAAAGGATATTACATCATGACCCACAAAGTTAGCTTTATTTAACATTTGAAAATCAATCAATATAACTCACCATATTAACACTCTAAAATAGAAAAATCACACATTATCTTGATAGAAGTAGAAAACGTATTTAACAAAAACCAAAAGTCATTCCTGATTAAAAAAAATTGCTCAACAAACTGCGAATAGAAAGAAATTTCCTCAATCTGATAAAAGGTAGCTATGAAAACCTAAAACCAACATAAAAGCAAATAGTGAAAACTTAAATGGGTCCTCCTTAAGATTAGGAACAAGACAAGGATGCAAATTCCTATTTTTATTCAACACAGTGGAAGTTCTGGCCACTACAATTAGACAAGAAAAAGAAATAAAATATACCCACATTGGAAAGAAAAAAGTCAAATGAATTTATTCACAGACAATTACAATAAAATGCAAACATTTCTAAATACCAAATACATATAAGAAGAAAGATTTTTTTTAAAATAGACCACACGCTGGAAGACTATTTATATAAAAGACTTGTGTAACAAACAGAAAATGGAAAGATAAGTCATAATTTTAAAAATAATTACCTATAAATGAAGAATAATGTGGAGTGGACAGAGAAATTCAGAACTTCTCTGAGTATATCTTGTTTTATAGATTTAATTTTGGACTCATGTACATATTTTACGTGGCTGTTAAAACTTAAATTTAAAAAATCATTCCAAAAAAAGTTAAAATAAAATGAAACTAAAGAACCTAAGTGTGTATCCATCTGGTCACTAACCACATAGAGAAGAAGACCAAAGTAACTTCAAAAATAGACTCCAAATCATATTGTTGGTGGAAAGCTGGTATTATTATTCTGAGATTCGTGTGTGTATTGTGGGATAAAGCAAATGAGTGACTATGTGATATTCTATCATTCCTGTTGTAAACCAAGCATTCTCAGAATACTCAGAGAGAGAACTGGAATTCCTACGGCCACATAACTTAAGGTTATCTAATTATTGTCATTCAATGTCAAAGAAATCCGAAGATTGGAGAGCCTAAGAAAACCTGGGAACATTTAGTTACTTTTGGCTTCTAGGTAAATATGAGTTTACCATCTTTGGGAGTTTTCTATGAATAGAATAATAGCATAAATAAGTCATTACATAAAATGTTCATTGAAAAGTTAAGCTCCATTTCTCTTGGCTGCATAAAACATTTTTACCAGTAGAGTCTTGCTCAAGTTAAAAATAGCACAGTAAAGCGCAAGAGTTGAGAGCCTTGGGTTCAAGCTCCGTATCAGTGAAGGCTGATTCTGAACTGTGGGTACTGAACTGGATAACCTCCACGGTCTCTTGAAGTTTTCAAATTCTGTCATGGTTCCAGTAATGACATCAAGCAGTCTACCTTCTCAATTCAGTTTCATTAGTAAATAGCCTGATTCATCAGAAAATGTCTAACCTCACTTGAACAGTGCACAGTGTATGTATGTATGTGTGTGTATATATATATATATATATATATACATATATATATACTATATGTATATAAGTATAGTGTATACACGCACACACACATTATACACCTTTCAAGTGAAACTGTATATATGTACAAATTTACATATATATATATACACACATATATATTTATATATATATATACACACACACATATATATATATATATATATATATATATATATATATATATTAATGATATCCCAGGCCTCCACAACCAGACCGCAGCAGAACATTGGCACCAATATGTTTATCTGGAAGAAAAAGTAACAGAGACTATATCATTAGGGGGATAGCTACAATAAAAATCTCAAGATTGGAAAGCCTGAACAATACCAATTTACCACAAGAGTCCACAAATTGAAGGCCACATTTGCCAGACATGGAATTCCTAAAAGGATTATCTCTGTCGATGAGCCACAGTCGTCCAGAAAGGAATTTCCAGATTATGCCAAAACATGAGATTCTGAACACTTCACAGTCAGTCCACATTACCACAGAGCCAAGCCCTTCACAAGGGGTTAGTGGTGAAAAGCTGAAGGACTAAAACTCTAAAACACATTAGACTAGGCTGAGACTAATGATAAAGGCTCCTGCCTCAGACTATTTGGAGCAAGGAATGTGCTGTGGGCAACTTTCAATTCCCTTCCCCAGTTATTATAGTCTCAGCATCTTCCCTCAGCACTATTGTCTATGCATGGAATGTGAGAGCCTACGGCACTGAGTCTACTCCTCACAAAAATATTGTAAAACTGAATAAAAATAGATACAATAAACAACTCACACCACCAGGCTCTGGTCTAACCCCTTAGTCTGTGTGAAATCCTATCCCTTGGAAGTTATGGTTGACACCAAACATTGAAATAGGAGATATTCCTGCTGGTGATGGTTTGTTTAAAATGACACCATAGTCTCACTGAGAACATTCTAGAAAAGATCAATATTTTGTTTAATCAGCTCAGCAAGTACCTTACCACCACAGTCCTGTCTTCATCAAGGTTTTCTTGGTGGCAAGTGACAGAAGTCACTCAAGCTATCTTAAGAGAAAAAACTAGAATCTATTGCATAGATTGTAGGGGTGTATCATGGAAGCCAAGAGCAAGTACTGCAGTTGGTCCTCACGAGTGCTGTGATTAGAAATCGGAAAGATATTACGACTCAAGGCAGAGTGATCCTCATCTATATCTTCCTCATACATCATGTTTCTTCTCTCTCCCTACCTGTGGTGCACAGACTCTAAAATGACCCTCAGTGATCCCCACATCTTCTTATGTATACCCTTGTGTAATCCCCTACAGCCCCGAATGTGGGCTGAACCCTGTAACTCACTTCTAACATAGAATCAACAAAAATAACCGTATGTCACTTCTGAGATTAAGTTAAAGAGAAATGTGGCTTCTGTCCTGCAGACTTTCTCTCTTTGCTCATTACGAGTGAAGCCACTGCTATTTTATTATCTGATCTATGAAGCGACCCCCCCATGGAAAGAAACTGAGGGGAGTCCTCCAAACAGCTAGTGAGAAGCCAAGATCCTCTATCCAATAGTCCTTGAGGAACTAAATCTCGTCAACAACCGCGTAAGTGACAGTGATCTTAAAAACAGATTCTACCTCAGGTGAGCAGCCCCAGCTAAAACCCTAATGGAAGCCTTGTGAGAGATCTTGAAGCAAAGGCATCTATCTAGCTAACCCACATCTGGATTCCTGACCCCCCAAAAATGAGGTAATTAAAAGTCCTTAAATATGGGGGAAACAATTTATATGCAGGTAACTAATGCAGATTATAGTACCACAACAAATACCTAAAAATATGGAATGGGTTTAGAACCAGACAGTGGATGGAGGCCAAATAGGTTTGTTGCTGTTGTTGTTGTTGTTTTACATTTATTTATTCTTGAGAGACAGAGAGAGACAGAGCACTAGTCGGGGAAGGACAGAGAGAGAGGGAGACACAGAATCCAAAGCAGGCTCCAGGCTCCGAGCTGTCAGTACAGAGCCCAACGCGGGGCTCAAACTCACAAACCGTGAGATCATGACCTGAGCCGAAGTCAGATGCTTAGCTGACTGAGCCACCCAGGTGCCCCAAAGCCAAATAGATTTTAAGGAACATGTGTAAAGAAAGCCTAAATTGGCTTGAGTATATTTTTAGTAGAAATATGGACTTCAGAGATGCTGCTACTGAAGGCTGAAAAAAGAAGTTAGGAGTTGGAAACTAAAAGGAGGAGGATCCTTGTTACATAGGGGCAGAAAGTTCAGCAATACTATCATCTGCAGTTACATGGAAAGCGGAAAATGTTCCTAATAAGGTAGAAACCCTGGTTAAGGAGATTTCCAAGTAGAACATTGTAGATGCCAACTGGTGTCTTCTTGTTACTCACAGTAAAATGCAAGAGGAAAGACATAAATGAAGAGGGCTATTAAACAAAAATAAGCCAGGAACTGCTGGTTGTATAAACTCACAGCCACTTCAGATGGCAAACACTGTAAAATTAAGAAATGGCTTCCAGGCAAGGAGCAAATCAAGAGCATTGTCAGGAGAACACGGTTGAAAGATAAAGCTGAGGGAATAACCATACAACCCCGTGTCCAGATCTCAGAGAAAATAACGGTGGTGACTGATAATAATATTCAGTCACACAAAAGTCTCTTCAAAGAGACCAAGGGGTGTCTCACAGAGTCTCTCAGAAAACAGGTTTTCACCCAAATGCAAACTCTAACTAACAGCACACCTAAAGAAACTTGAAGCAGAACAACAACAACAACAAAAAAACCCCAAAGCCAGCAGAAGAAGAGAAATAATAAAGATCAGATCAGAAATAAACAATATATATATTGAAAAAAAAAGAAATAAACAATATAAAATCCAAAAAGAAACACACAGTAGAACAGATCAATGAAACTAAGAGTTAGTTTTTTGAACAAATAAACAAAATTGATAAACTCCTAGCCAGACTTCTTACAAAAAAAAAAAAAGAGAGAGAGAGAGAGAGAAGACCCAAATAGATAAAATCACAAATGAAAATATATTTATCACAACCAATCCCTCAGAAATAACAAGCAATTAGGGATGCCTGGGTGGCTTGGTTGGTAAAGCGTCCAACTTTGGCTCAGGTCATGATTGCATGACTCATGAGTTCAAGCCCCACATCAGACTCTGTGCTGACAGCTCAGAGCCTGGAGCCTACTTCAGATTCTGTGTCTCCGTCTCTCTCTCTTCCCCTCCCCAGCTCTCACTCTGTCTCTTTCTCTCTCAAAAATGAATAGATGTTTTAAAAATTTAAAAACAAATAAATACAAGCGATTATCAGAGAACACTAGGAAAAATTATATGCCAACAAACTGGACAACCTGGAAGAAATGGACAAATTCCTAGACACCCACACACTACCAAAACTCAAACAGGAAGAAATAGAAAATTTGAACAGACCCATAACTGGTGAATCAGTTATCAAAAACCTCCCAACAACTGAATTGAATCAGTTATCAAAAACCTCCCAACAAATAAGAGTCCTGGGCCAGATGGCTTCCCAGGGGAATTCTACCAGACATTTAAAGCAGAATGAAGACCTATCCTTCTGAAGTTGTTCCAAAAAATAGAAATGGAAGAAAAACTTCCAGACTCATTCTTTGAAACCAGCATTATCTTGATTCCCAAACCAAACAGAGACCCCACAAAGAGGAGAATTACAGGCCAATATCCCTGGTGAACATGACACAAAAATTCTCAACAAGATACTAGCAAATTGAATTCAACAGCATATAAAAAGAATTACTCACCATGATCAAGTGGAATTCATTCCTGGGCTGCAGGGCTGGTTCAATATTCGCAAATCAATCAATGTGAAACATCACATTAATAAAAGTAAGGATAAGAACCATATGAATCTGTCAATAGATGCAGAAAAAGCATTTGACAAAATACAGCATCCTTTCTTAATAAAAACCATCAAGAAAGTTGGGATAGAAGCAACATACTTAAACATCATAAAAGATATATATGAAAAGCCCACAGCTAATATCATCCCCAATGGGGAAAAACTGAGAGCTTTCCCCCTGAGATCAGGAACACAACAGGGATGTCCACTCTCACCGCTGTTGTTTAACATTGTGTTGGAAGTGCTAGCATCAGCAATCAGACAACAAAATGAAATAAAAGACATCAAAATTGGCAAAGAAGAAGTCAAAATTTCACTTTTCACAGATGACATGATATCTACATGGAAAACCTGAAAGACTCCACCAAAATGCTGCTAGAACTGAACAGGAATTCAGCAAAGTCGCAGGTTACAAAATCACTGTACAGATATTGGTTGCATTTCTATACACCAATAATGAAGCAACAAAAAGAGAAATCAAGAAATCGATCCCATTTACAATTGCACCAAGAACCATAACATACCTAGGAATAAACCTAACCAAAGATATAAAAGATCTGTATGTTGAAAACTTATGACAGAAATTGAAGAAGACACAAAGAAATGGAAAAACATTCCATGCTCATGGATTGGAAAAATAAATATTGTTAAAATGTCAATACTACCCAAAGCAATCTACACACTCAATGCAATTCCAATCAAAATTGCACCGGCATTCTTCTCAAAGCTAGAACAAACAATCCTAAAATTTGTATGGAACCACAAAAGACCCCGAGTAGCCAAAGTAATATTGAAGAAGAAAACCAAAGAGGGAGGCATCATAATCTCAGGCTTTAGCCTCTACTGCAAAGCTGTAATCATCAAGACAGTATGGTATTGGCACAAAAACAGACACATAGACCAATGGAACAGAATAGAGAACCCAGAATTGGACCCACAAACGGACGGCCAACTCATCTTTGACAATGCAGGAAAGAGCATCCAAGGGAAAAAAGACAGTCTCTTTAACAAATGGTGCTGGGAGAACTGGACAGCAACATGCAGAAGAATGAAACTAGACTACTTTCTTCTACCATTAACAAAAATAAACTCAAAATGTATGAAAGACCTAAATGTGAGACAGGAAGCCATAAAAATCCTAGAGGAGAAAGCAGGCAATAACCTCTTCGACCTCGTCTGCAGCAATTTCTTCCTGGACACATCTCCATAGGCAAGGGAATTAAAAGCAGAAATGAACTATTGGGACCTCATCAAGATAAAAAGCTTCTGCACTGCAAAGGAAACAATCAACAAAACCAAAAGGCAAACAACAGAATGGGAAAAGATATTTGTAAATGACATATCGGCTAAATTTTAGTATCCAACATCTATAAAGAACTTACCAAAGTCAACACTTGAAAAACAAATAATCCAGTGAAGAAATGGGCAGAAGACATGAATAGATGCTTTTCCAAAGAAGACATCCAGATAGCCAACAGACAGACACATGAAAAGATGCTCAACGTCACTCATCATCAGGGAAATACAAATCAAAACCACACTGAGATACCACCTCACACTGGTCAGAGTGGCTAAAATTAACAACTCAGGAAACTATAAACACTGGTGAGGATATGGAGAAACGGGAACCCTCTTGCACTGTTGGTGGGAATGCAAACTGGTGCAGCCACTCTAGGAAACAGTGTGGAGGTCCCTCAAAAAAATTAAAAATTCAACTATCCCATGACCCAGCGATAGCACTACTAGGAATTTATCCAAAGGATATAGGAGTGCTGATTCATAGGGGCACATGTACCCCAATGTTTATAGCAACACTTTCAACAACAGCCAAATTATGGGAAGAGCCTAAATGTCCATCAACTGATGAATGGATAAAGAAGATTTGGTTTATATATACTATATATACAATGGAATACTATTCGGCAATGAGAAAGAATGAAATCATGCCATTTGCAGCAACGTGAATGGAACTGGAAGGTATTATGCTGAGTAAAATAAGTCAGTCATAGAAGGACAGATATCACATGTTTTCATTCATATGTGGATCTTGAGAAACTTAACAGAAGACCACGGGGGAAGGGAAGGGTGAAAAAAGTAGTTACAGAGAGGGAGGGAGGCAAACCATAAGAGACTCTTAATTACAGAAAACAAATAGGGTGGATGGGGGGGAGGGGGAAATGGGTGATAGGCATTGAGGAGGGCACATGTTGGGATGAGCACTGGGTGTTGTATGTAAGCAATGAACCACGAGAATCTACCCCAAAAACCAAGAGCACACTTTACACATTGTATGTTAGCCAATTTGACAATAAATTATATTAAAAAAATTTTTTTGTCAAATGAGTGGGACACCTCAGTGGCTCAGTTGATTAAGCATCTGACTCTTGATTTTGGCTCAGGTCATGATCTCACGGCTTATGGAATGAAGTCCCATGTGGGTCTCTGCGCTGAGAGTGTGGAGCCTGCTTGGGATATTCTCTCTCCCTCTCTCTCTGCCCCTCCCCTGCACTCTCTCTTTCTCTCTCTTTCAAAATAAATAAATAAACTTTAAAAAATGTTTAAAAACATTTCAAATGAGCAAGTATCAGTACCCTTGCATTATATGAAAAATAAATTTGGGTGCACATATTTGAGTAAGTATATAGACCATGTTCATGCAAAGAGTGGATGGCTATCTCATAAGTATATTTGCAGGCACATCTTCCTCTCTGAATGATGGGACAAGTGGAACAGCAAATTTTCAAGGCTCCTGCCAATTACAAAATCCTACGGTTTCTCAAAAAATTAAGTTTGAAAGTTCACATTCAATAATTCAAGAAGTGGAATATTGGAATTTTGATTAAAAGTAGAAACTCTTTCATTGGACAAATGTGTATTGATAAAATTTTCATAATAAAGAAAATATTCTCTTTAAAAGAAAGAAAAGGAGATCCCCATCTGCTGGGAAAATGAAACCCTGGAGTAAACAAAGACCATCCAGGACAATAGATAAACTATGGGCTCAAAAACAAAGTCTAGGGCTCTGCCTAGTGTGACTCTAAGATAACAAGGAAGTTCTGTTTCTAGAATTACTGTTTGTTCGTTGCTGTTGGGGTTTTTTTAATCCATTAAGCTAGCTGTTGAGCAAAGTGCTGAGAAAAAAATCAATTGATTGGATTCATTTGTTGACACAATAAGAAAAGGAAGCAAGCGGGTATCATAATAGCAAACAAATGCTCCTCTTTGATGGAAAGTTAAGAAAATCTCTAAAATGTCAGTCCTCTGCAGGGCATGGCTGTTCCAATGAATCCTCTTAAAAACAGATGTCTTGTTATGACTGAGAAAGGAAGGAAAGAAGGAAGGGAGAGAGGGAGGGAGGGAGGGAGGGAGGGAGGGAGGGAGGGAGGAAGGAAGGAAGGAAGGAAGGAAGGAAGGAAAAGAAAAGAAAAGAAGGAAAGAAAGAAAGAAAGAAAGAAAGAAAGAAAGAAAGAAAGAAAGAAAGAAAGAAAGAAAGAAAAAAAGAGAAAGAATTTTGGGAGAAGGAGGATTATTACAGGCTAAAGATCTTTGGGAGACCATGAACATCATGGTTGGATGGTGTCAGCAAAAGAGCTTCTCATTCCTCTCCCTTGTAGTAAACTTTTCTGCCTGCTGAAAAGTGCAAATTACCAAAATGCTGGTCCCAGAGAGCAAAAAGACAAGAAGAGAAATAGCAAAGGTAAGGACAGACAGTACAAACACATAGGAAGGAAAAACCCAGAAGAAGATCAGAAATGGGCTTTAAGTCTAGGAACAATAAAGAACAGAATCTGATGACTTGTAACATTAATTTATACCTAGGATTTTGGAAGTGAAATTGAAAAATTAGAGATAGAATTTCAAATACTGCTTCCAATGTGTCAACAAGGTAGACTGGGATCTACTGAAGTCCCCTTGGCTTTGTAGCATCAGTACTTACCAAAGAAAAGTTATGATCATTAGCTGCATAAACCTACCCCATCTCCCCCACCACTACCAAAACTTTCTCCTCCAAGTCTTTGCTGCAAGCCTGTTCCACCACATCACTGGGCAACTCACAGCACCATTACTAGTAACAGCACCATTACTAGAAATATTAGCAACAGCTACTGTTTCTTGAGTCTCGACCAAGTCTTAGGCACTGAAGTAATCACCTTTGGTAGATAATTCTCACAAAAATCCTAGAATGTGGGTACTATTAAGCTCTCCATTCAGTAGATGAAGAAACTCATCTAAAGCTGAGAAAGATTTACAAAACTTGTCCAAGGATGCACAGCTGGAAAATGAAAACCGGAAATCTGAAGGAACTTTGAAGTCCATAGCCGCTATGTTAAATAACCTTCCATGAAATTTGATCTATGGAGCACTTACATCACTACACTAAGACCTTGCTTACCTTATTTTATTAGATTATCCCAATAGGCTGAAATCATTATTGCACTATATGCTAACTAACTTGGATGTAAATAAATAAATAAATAAATAAATAAATGTCCCAACAGCCTGTAAGGTAGGGCTGATTTATCCTATCCTATGAAATGAGAATCTAAGTAAATGCACCGATCACCAGGCTATTGCTCATTGACCCTCCAGCTAAAATCAACCACTATTTAGGTCACTAACACGTGCAAAACGAACACTTAAAACAAGCTTTGCATACAATGTGTTTTGTGATGACCATGATTGGTGAAGAATGTACAAATATCACACAGGGAACACCTAGTTTCACAAAATTCTGAACTCATGGTAAACCATTTCTCATTTTCTCTCATTTTAGAAATCAAAAAGGGCCCCTTCCTGCTGTATACACACATATATCGCCCCCAAACAGAAGTCAATGGGTGTTTCAGGCATAAAGCAAGGCAGACGTGGCTGCTGGGGTGGGGTAAAGATGATAACCAGCATACAGACTGTTGTGCTTATGTTGTTCTGTGTTGAGATCTGATATGGCTATTCTCGTCTGTGTTTACATGTCCCATTCATCTGGTTCAACCAGACAGAGTTTTATTAATATTATTGATGGTTGCCATAACAACAAGCATGTGACTATACTTCAGCTATGATACTGTGACAAGTATTTGGTTGATCACAGTCCGTAAATTCATCAGAGGGATGATCTCCAGGGGTGAAAGGAGATGGAACAGGACATCACCAGATGGACACTTGCTTTGATCTCATTGGGGAAATTTACATAGTGATTTCTCCTGAAAAATTCCTTTCCAGAGGCTTCCTCTGGAACTTTGGAGCTGCTTGACCCTTGGAGAAAATCCAGTAACTCAACCAAAGACTCTTCTTAGACCATAAATAGTATTCTGAATTTGCATCCTCCATTTCCATTACTCTCTCTCTCCCAATCATCTCGGTCCCTTCAGTATTCAGAACATTGAAAGAACAAAGCCAAATACTGCTGCTTTTAGGTCTGGCATCTTAAATGACATTCTTTTGGACTATAGATGCTTGCTAAAATGTATGCTGGATATTGTAATGGGGGAGAATACAGGACAAAATGGTGGACACGGAAAACAGATAAAGCTATCTCTCTGCCATTAAGGAATTTGTGGTCTTGTTTAAGGGATAGGGTGACTGAAAGGAATCCTGAGGTGTGGAACTTTTAGTTTTATAACCAGGAAAGTCCAGGGAAAACTAGGATAAATCAGCCCCTCTGTGAGTCAGCCCCTCATAGACCTCATTTCTCCCAACTCTAAAAATGAATTTAAAAATTTAACTCTTTTGCCTTAATTTTCAGCAATTCATGTTCAACAGAAGCAAAAAAAAAAAAAAAAATGCATGAAATCTTTACAAAGGAGAACAGAATTGCCAGCCATGCCTGATAGCAGAGTACTGGCTCCAAAGAGACAGGAAGTCGGTTACCCTTGGTGAAACACTGCAACATCTGTGACCTCAAAAGTTTAGCTTCTCCCTATGGTGCACGTGATCTCTTCAAGGCACTGGAGTGCCATTTAACAAATTGACTCCCTGAAGGTGTCTAAGTGTTTCCTAGGAAGTCACTTACACACTGGAAGAATCTGGCTCGACCAATATTGAACAACAAATCTTAAAACTCCAAACACACAGCTGCATGTTTAGAATGAGACGCGATCAGTAAAATACTTTGATGACAAAGAGTTACAACTTAAAGCACAGAAAGATACTAGACTGAGGTTTTCCATTTAATGTATTGGTTAAGAAGGTGAGAGATGGTAAGGAGAACAGACAGTAAAGTCATCTTATGGTGATTTCGTATCATCACCCTTCTTCCAATAAGAGAAGAGTAGTCATTGGGCTTAGGATCGTCCATTATCCATTTTCTCTAGAGAAGTAAGAGTGCTATGTACAGGTTGGTACAGGGGAAGTGTGTACTCAAAGTCTCCCCTTCTCCCAATTCATAACATACTTGGGAGAAGGAAGGAGCAGAGTCTCCGCCAAGATAATATCAAGAGCAACGCTATCCACCCATCTTGGCTCAACTCAATCAGTAAAGGAAAAGATACTCCACCCAAAATGCCATCCGAGCTTATGGGCTTTGTATGAATGAGGTTGAGGAAACAGGTATGATACTATGAAGCTACACAGATCACTTTCCTTTCTGTGCCCAGGAAGGATTTGGGCATGCTATGGGTTAAATTTTGTCCCCCCCCCCCCCCCGCCCCAAAAGAGATGTTGTAGTCCCAACACTTAGTACTTGTGAATGTGACCTTATTTGGAAATTAGGTCTTTTCAGATATAATCAAGTTAGGATGAAGCCACATTGAATTAGGGCAGTCCCTAATGTAATGACTGGTATCCTTATAAGAAAAGGAAATTTGTACACAAAGACACGTAAGAACAACATGTAATGATAATGCAGTGATACATCTGCAAGCCAATGAACACCAAGAGTTACTGGCAACCAGCAGAAGCTACAAGAAAGGCATGGATAGACTCTCCCTTAGGCAGAACCTCTCTGACACCTTGATCCTGGAAACTGTGAGAGAGTAATTTCTGTCATACTAAGCCACCCAGTTTGTAGCAGTTTGTTACACAACCCTAGGACACTAATACAAAGGTCAAGGTTCTGTCCTTGGCAAAATAGCGAAGTAGGTAACTCTGGAAACTGAATTCTCGCCTGATTTACTATACTCTCCTCATTCTATCTTGCTCACCTTGCCTCTACCCTCCATATCAGTGTTAGGGACATAATGTTAAAATTCAGATCCTTCATGGCTCCCCCCATAAGATAGAAGACTTACAAAGCATTGCTAGGTGTGGACACTGTCCTTCTTCATAGCCCTCTCCTTTGCCTCACATTGTCCTTCTAGTCCGTTAGAATTACCCTTCTTTTTCAGGTATTGATTTCATACAGATGTGTTCTTTGCCACTATGAAAACTCAACTTAAATAGTACTAAGATGCCTTCCTGAACTTCTGTAGGTGAAGAATTTGTCTGGTCTTTGTTCTTCAGAGTAGATCTTCAAAATCCCTCAGATTTTCTGAGTGATAAAAGTGTCTTTGTTATGCTAATGATGTCACTCCTGGTAGGCCCCTAGGTAATTTCATGACAGGGACTAATTACCAGAAAAAGGGTGGGGACTTTCAGTTGCTAGACCTCCAGGAAGGGGAGTTTGACTGAAGATTGAATTGAGCCATTTGGCCAATGCTTTAATTAATCATGCCTCTGTAATGAAACCCCAATAAAAACTTTGGTCACCTAAGCTCCCAGGGCTTTTTGACTGGTAAGCATACTGATGTGCTAGGAGGGTGATGGACCCTGACTCTACCAGGACACAGTGTGGAAGGTCTATGGTCCCTCCAAGAACTCACTCAATGTTCATTCTTTATAAATTTTTCTTTTTCAACGTTTATTTATTTTTGGGATAGAGAGAGACAGAGCATGAACGGGGGAGGGGCAGAGAAAGAGGGAGACACAGAATCGGAAACAGGCTCCAGGCTCTGAGCCATCAGCCCAGAGCCCGACGCGGGGCTCGAACTCACGGACCATGAGATCGTGACCTGGTTGAAGTCGGACGCTTAACCGACTGCGCCACCCAGGCGCCCCAATGTTCATTCTTTATAACAAAACTGTAATCAGAAATATAGCACTTTTATGAATCCTCTGAGTTGTTCTGGCAAATTATCAATACTGAGTTTATGAAAACCGCCAAATTAATAGTCACTTAGAAAAGCAGGTGACCTGGGAACGCCGCAAGTACAGCTTACATCTGAAGAAAGGGCAGTCTTGTGGAAGATCGACCCTTTAATTTGTAAAGTCTAACGTTAACTCCAGGTGGTTAGTGTCAGAACTGTATTGTAGGGGCACCCGGGTGGCTCAGTCAGTTAAGTGTCCAACTTTGGTTCAGGTCATGATCTCATGGTTCTTGGGTTTGAGCCCCACGTCAGGCTCTGTGCGGACAGCTCTGAGCCTGGAGCCTGCTTCAGATTCTAGGTCTCCCTCTTTCTGCCCCTCCCCTGCTCCCACACTGTGTGTCTCCTGTCTCTCAAAAATAAATACACATTAAAAGAAATAAAGAACTGTACTGTAGTATACCCAGTTGGGTTCTGAAACAGAACAACACCCTCTTACTCCCGTCCACCTTTCTCCAGTTGCTGCTAGAGTCTGTATTATTTTCGTATGTCCCAAAGAAATCCCCCTCCACCATCAATCCATATTGTTCGAATGGGGCAAATCTCATGTGTTCGGGTCCAGATTAAGCATTTGACCCAGACCTGGCCAACAGGAGGCTCCCATTTCCCCCGGCTGCTTAGAATGGGTATATGACCCAACACAGCACAAGATCTTCTTCACAGAAAAGCACCTTCTTTCCTAAGTGGGCAACACGCAAGACAGCTGCCTGGTCCATCCTTGCATCGTTAGGAAATGATGTGACACATCAGGAAATGCGTCAACACAGAAGAAAAAAGAGTGAAAAGACACTGTCCTGATAGTGTTTCCGAGACCCTGAACATAGGTGTGCTGGAAACCAGAAATACCTCCTGACTTCCTTGTTATGTTAATCGGGGAATTTTCTCTTTGATTCAAGCTGGTTTGAGCTTTCTGTCACTTGCCAGCAAAAGAATCCTGACAGCTGACCATCCTTCCCAAACACACCTGTGACTGACTTACTTCTCCCATCACACTCATTACCATCATCAGTTTGTTTGCCTACCCCAGCCATGGGACTGGGAGCTCAGAAGAAAAGTGACTATGTCTTATTTGTTTTGTTTTGTTTTGTTTTGTTTTAAGAGAGAGAGCACTTGAGCCAGCAGAGGCCGGTGGGGGGGGGGGAGGTGTGTGCGGGGGAGGGAGGAGGGGGTGGCGGGGGGGGGGGGGTTGCTGGGGGTTGGAGTGGTGGGGAGGGACAGAGGGAGAGAGAGAGAGAGAGAATCTTAGGATGCGGGGCTTGATCCCACAACCACGGGATCATGACCTGAATCAGAATCAAGCTCAACCGACTGAACCACCCAGGCGCCCCCCTATTTGTCTTTAATGTCTGCAATACCTATCTCAATGCGGAGAACAGCAATGTCCAAAAATACACAGCTTTTGAGTGCATGTTGGCTAACTAACCACCTCGTTTCCTCCCTCCTCCCTTCCCCCCCCCACCTTCACCCCCCATAGTCTCATTCACATGGTAATAGAGGGGGAAAAGTCACCAGCCTAGAAACTGAAAGAATTAAACTGTAGCCCTAGTTCTGCTTTGTAACCTTACGGTTTTCTCTCTCTCTCTAGCCTCCATTTCTTCATTTGTAAAGTGACCAATGTCTGAAGATCCTCCAACAGAAAACCTCCCATGACTCTAATATCTGCTAAATTATCCATTAAAAACTAAGGCAGTGCCTGTTAAAAGCTAAGCTGTGAGCTTTCCCTGGAATCACTGCATTTTAATAGATGATTCCTAAAGCCTGCAAAACCTTAAAGGGTAAAAGAGGCAAGGCTCTGAAGGTGGAAGGCTAGGCTACAGACAGAAACGTGGCACAGGTGTGCTCAGCCCAATGACCCCACCCATCACATATTCCTTGTGATTTACTATGGACACCACTGTTGGAAAGATCTAGAAAAGGACCTATTGCAGAAAACAGAATGTGACCAAGTCTCTTCAATACCTGCCCTACCCCACTCCCAGCTTAAATCATTAGAACTAGACCATAAACAAGAAGTTGTCTAAAACCCACTGGTTGGGTAAGTGGCTGAGTCCATGGCATTGACACTGTTGCCCCAAGCCCAAAAGGAAAGCATCTGTTACAAGAAAAAAAAATGGAGGAACCCAATGAAGAAAAAGGCTAAATTATGTCTCTCAGCTCTTACCAAACAGGAGTAAGACCTATCCTGACAGTGTTCACTGGGACAGTGACCTATCCTACACCTGCCCATCCTGACAGTGTTCACTAGGAGACCATCAGAGGCCTCTAGCTTCCTTTCTTTTTAATGTTTATTTATTTTTGAGAGAGAGAGAGAGAGAGAGAGAGACAGCACAAGCAAGGGAGGGGCATAGAGAGGGGTAAATGGTGGATCCAAAGTAGGCTCTGTGCTGACAGCAGAGAACCCAATGTGGGGCTTGAATTCATGAACCGTGAGATCATGACCCGAGCCGAAGTTGGACATTGAACCAACTGAGCCATCCAGAAGTCCCAAGCCTCTAGCTGCTTATGGACAACGTCTTGTTTTCCTGAGGGTATAAACTGGAATGTCTTTATTTTAGGCCAAATTTCCCTCAAGGGTAAAGCTATAGAAGAATTTCAAGAAAAGAGCTACTGAAAAAGACATATATAATAAATCTGATGTTCCCACCCCACCTGCCCATCCTGACAGAGCCCTGACAGGGCATCCAGAAAGTGAGCTCTGACTGGCTAGCGTCTGCTTTTGTCTAAGCAAACCCAGAGGCCATGCCTGGAAGAGGAGAAGCCAGCGGAGGCACAGAAAATCAGCTCCACTATCGGGCCTTGGATTACTTCTGCCACCGTCCCAGGGCTTGAGAGTGGGTGGCCACTGAAAATGGGAAAAGAAAGGAGAGGAAGGGAGACGTTTCTTCAAATTATTCAGGCCAGATTACTACACAATTTTCCCACTTTCCTGCTGAATAGAACACGAATGACACCACTAAGAGATTCCAGTGGGGGAGCTATAAAAGTTCAGGGCAAATACAGGACTGCTCATGAGAAAATGACTTCTTTAAAACTCCAGGAAGAAGCTAGTATCCTCCAACCCAGGCCCACTGGATGCTGCTCCGTGTATCTCTAAATCTTCAATTCCTTGGTTTAAGACCGTAATTTCTATTATAACACATGTCCTCCCAGGAAGGTAATATTTTTAAGTCCGTATCAACTATCCTCAAGGTGAATGAGTTCCTATTCTTTACTAAAGTAATTCTGGTGAGTAAGGAAGCTAGGAAGGAAAGAGAGGAAGGAGGAAAAGAAGTGAGAGAAAGAGAGAGATCATGAGTGAGCTTGTGCACCAAAGAGGAAAGGGAAGGCTCAGACAACTGTCTTTATAACTGTGCAAAAAGTTGTCCCAGCAAGGCAAAATCAAAATTCTTAAATATGACCTCCTGGAGAATTTACAGTAAGCACCCATGAATCAACCAAGAGTCACCCCTGCAGAGAAGCCTACAGCTCCTGGAAACAAATCCTGCATCAGAAAAGCAGGAAGTACCCTGTCCATCTTCAACCGTCACCAGAATATCTCCATTTCTGAACTGCCTGTTCCTCCTTCCACAAAGGCATCATCTGGGATTATTTGGGAGAGAATTCTCCCTATAAATCTCGCCTCCCTGACACAGGCTGCTGAAAGCTACAGGTCACCTCTGCACACGCCCGCCGCAGTTCCTGAGCTGCTACCATAGGGTTCTTCACACTGCATGCAGTTCCTAAAGAACAACCTCAGGCAAAGACGCGCATTAGCAGAGTTCGTCACTGTGGGGACGGCCAACTTTCCCTTGGGTAAGAGCGCCCTCTGGTGGTGAAAGTCGGGTTTGTGGCTAACAGCTCCATCTCTGGAGGTACACTGTCTCCTAACTGGGCTCAACCATAAATCCTTCCAGATGGGAAGCGTATTCCAGGATGTCTCTTGGTAGCGTAACCACCCGTCGAAATCAAAATTACAAAGTCTTGGCTCAGGGCCTACTCCATTACTCCTAGTGTGTAACTTTGGCCTAGTCCCTATCCTCCATCCCACTTCCTTAAAGGTAGGAAAACAATGCCAACCTCAGGTTCAAATGAAAACGCCTGCTAGTCAGTAACGTACTATGCACCTTAAAATAAGAGATACCATTATGGTTTATCAGATATACACAGATCTCAGATCTAAATAGGAAGCTCTTAATATCCTATCCTCATCCCAAAGGATGCTTTGCGTATGTCACCCTTACAAATCTCTTAGACTGAGATTTTCCTTCCGGATGCCTGCTTTTTACCTTTATCTAGTCTCTTCTGACTTCATGACTCTGTGCTACTACAGCCTGGTACTCCTGACTCCAGCGTCTCCTCCAAACCACCTTGCCCACTGCTGTTCTATTAATCCTAACAGCTGTGTTCATCGAGTCACTTCCCAGCTTTGGAACCAAGGACAGCTTCCCATAAACTTGAGTGTGGATCTGCCAAGAGCCAAAGGGGGCACAAACAAGCGGACTTTGCACAGCATGGCCAGAGTCAGCCTGGTGTTCCGCCACATTCTTCCATCTGGGGATCGCTAATATGATTGGCTTTGTGTCCTCTCCTTTCCTGCAGGCTAGCAGGTAATCTCTGGTTAGAAACACAGGACTTCAATCATTTGCCCCCCGGCTACTTCTACTACCTCGTCCTACTTTGCTCCTTCATACATACTCTGCAGCCCACCCAGACCAATCTACTTAAATTCTCCAAATACAGTGCTTTATATGTCTCCATGACTTTGCATGTGGGTTTCCTCTGCCTAAAGCAAACTGTCCACACTTCCAGGTAATCCTCACTCATCCTCTAATGCTCAGCATCAGCACGGAACTCCTGGAAGCCTCCCTTCACTCATCACCTACAAATTTGGGCTAAGGTACGTCTCCCCTATGGACCCCTGTGGTTGCCATTATCAGAGTACTCATCACCCTGTATTTTTATTTATTTATTTATTTATTTATTTATTTATTTATTTATTTATTTATTTACTTTGAGACAGAGAACAAGCAGGGGAGGGGCAGAGAGAGGGGGAGACAGCAGATCCAAAGTGGGCTCTGTGCTGACAGCATGTGACAGCCCGATGTGAGGCTTGAACTCACAAATCATGAGATCATGACCTGAAGTCGGGCTCTCAACCGAGTGAGCCACCCAGGTGCCCCTCATCACACCTTATTTTGTCTCTTACTTGTCTCTCTTCCCCTACTGCCTAGCATAATATTTGGCATTCAACAGGCACTTGAGGGTGCCTGGGTGGCTCAGTCGGTTAAGCGTCTGACTCTTGGTTTTGGCTCAGGTCATGATCTCTGTTTCATGACTTCAAGCCCCACATTGGGCTCCATGCTGACAGTGGGATTCTCTGTCTCTGTCTGTCTGTCTGTCTGTCTCTCTCTCTCTCTCTCTCTCTCTGCCCCTCCCCTACTCACACAGTCTCTCTCTCAAATAAATAAGCTTAAAAAAAATAGGCAGTTGGTACAGTTTGATAAACAGGGGATGGGTTCTGTGTTACCAAATTCAAAGGCCACCTCTTACTCTAATCTTACCTGATCTCTCAACACCACTGGCTGATGATTCCATTTTCTTCCCTTGGCTTTCATGACACCAAACCCTCCTGGTTTTCTCCCAGCCCTGGTTCCTCCAGGAATTCTACGTGCTGGAGTGTCCAGGACTCTGACTTGAGCCCTCGTTCTTCCCGGGTTCATGCTTTCCCAGGGTGACCTCTTCTCATCTCATGGATTTAAATGCTGCCAATCCATTGATGACTACTGGCCTCTATCTGCAGCTTTTACCTTTCCGAGCCACCTTGACTCACGTCCAACTACCTATTAGACAGCTTTGGTAAGTTCACATCACCCCTGGATCTTAAACTCAACATGGTCAAACAGAACTCTCAATTTCCAATCCCTCACTCCCACCTTACCTGTCTCTGACTTTCCCAGCCCAGCATCCACCCAGGTGTTCAAGGCAAAGATCAACAAATCATCCTTAATCCTCTCTCTTTCCCTCGCTTCTTAGCACATCACCGCGCTCTGCCAGTCCTCCTTCCCAAAGGGCCAAATCCCGTCCCTCTCTCCTAACTCCACCACAACGGCCCTCTTCGAAGCATCCACCCTCTCTGTTACAGCCTTCAAATCGGCCCCCTTCAGTCCACTCTTTCTCCCCTCCCATCAACTTTCCACGTAGCAACTCTGCTGGTGCCTCCCAGCAAAGTCACTTCTTATCTTTGAAATTGGAGGAGATAAATTGAGACTATGTAAAATCCCATTTCTCGCCACACTTTTATCCATTAGTTCCAGCACTCAATAATGTATCTTATTTAATTACTCCTCTGACAGTTGCCAATGGTGACTGTCTGATACCATCACTCCTTCGACATTATTAGTTGACTCACGGAGGAAGGAGCTTTCTCTTCTCTTCTCCCCGTTTATTTATTCACTCATTTGTGGATATCAATGTGGAGTCAGGAGTTCCTTTTTCATACAGCAGGTTATAATCCATAACTACCAGAGTTTATTTTCATGCTCAACTTGTTCTAGACTTGGCCCAGGGGAGCCCTTCAAGCTGGTTTCTTGTGTCCTTGCCAGGTTCCCATCATTCTTTGAGCATTTTTTTCTTTCTGACACAAGATATTCCAGGCTCATCTTATACTTTGCCTCAGCCCTAGAATCCATCATTTCTTCAAGCAGAGAGTGGCATCTGGAATCCGAGGTCTGGGCTCTAGATGTGCTCAGTACTGGGGTATTTCTGTTCCCAGTCTCTTTAAGTGGACAGAGCTAGACAACATGTACACATGCACACATACATATGCACACACAGACCAGCATGCATATGTGTGTGCACACATACACACACAGATGCACGCACACATGCATGCATACACACACATAGTATACACACGTACACACAGGTCTATACTTTTTATGTATATCCACAATTTCATATCAATACCTTCAACTCTAACATGCGGTCCATTTCACTCTAGCTTTGTCCCTCTCCACACCTGCTCGTCCATCTCTGACAATGAGAAACATTCTCTCCAGCTCCCACCTTGTGGCTTATTACCTCCCGATGCTGCCAGGCTGCTGCCTACTCCGGCCAGGGCGCCAGCCCCCACCTGTGCCTGTCCGCCAGCCCTCTCTTGTGTTAGCCTCACACACATCACCATATTTTAATTCTCTAAGAAGGGCTTTTCTTCTCAAGAGAGGCACAAGCAGAGTAGAGACGCAGAGGGAGAGAGAGAATCGTAAGCAGGCTCCACGCTCAGTGCAGAGCCCAGTGCGGGGCTCGATCCCACAACCCTGGGATCATGACCTGAGCCGAAATCAAGAGTCAGACACTCCGCTGACTGAGCCCCCAGGTGTCCCGAAAAGGGCTAATTTTCAGTGTACCCTTACTAGAGTATAAGAGTATCTCCCACACCTAATATGATGCTTGGTATACGGTGTGTCCCCAAAAATATTTGTTGGCTGAGTGAATGACTTCATACAGGCATGTTTCACAAGCAGGGTCCTGAAAGAAGTATCAGCTGGGGGATCACGGGTGGTGGGAGGAGGAGGGAGGCTGCAAATCACGAATAGCACTAAGCAGGCCCTGAAGTCTAATTCCAGGAGAGCAAGCAGCCACTTTACTTTCATGGGTCCTTCTCTGTGGGAAGATCATCAGACAACAAGCAAGAATCTTTATGTATTAGAGCAGGTGAAATGAAAAAGGTCGGGGCGTCTGGGTGGCTCAGTCGGTTAAGCGTCCAACTCTTGGTTTCAGCTCAGGTCATGATCTCATGGTTTTGTGAGTTTAAACCCCATGTCAGCCTCTGTGCTAACAGCACAGAGCCTGCTTAGCACACAGCCTGCTTGGGATTCTTTCTCTTGCATTCTCTCTCTCTCTCTCTCTGCCCCTCCTCCACTTGTGCTCTGTCTCTCTCAAAATATATAAACTTTAAAAAGAAAAAAAGGATAAATGTGTTTCATTCAAAAAGCAGGGTTTTAAGGGTGCCTGGGTGGCTCAGTCAGTTAAGCAGCCAACTTTGGCTCAGGTCATGATCTTGTTGTTCGAGAGTTCAGGCCCCGTGTTGGGCTCTGTACTAACAGCTCAGAGCCTGGAGCCTGCTTCAGATTCTGTCCCCCTCTCTCTCTGTCCTTCTCCCACTCACACTCTGCCTCTCTCTCTCTCTCAAAAATAAACAAACATTGAGAAAGAAAGAAAGAAAGAAAGAAAGAAAGAAAGAAAGAAAGAAAGAAAGAAAGAAAGAAAGAAAGAAAGAAAGAAAGAAAAGAAAGAAAAGCAGGGTTTTCAAAAACTCAGACACCAATCTTCAGAGATTGAACTTCTAAAGCCAATCAACAACTATATGCAGAGGGGATGGTGAGAGGGGCTTCCCCAGGACAGAAGACATCTGGTCAGAAAAAGTTAGAGACAAGAAAAGAAAGAAGTTAGAGTAAAAATGAAAAAGAACAAACAGAAACCTGAAAATGGAGTTGGTGACCAAACTAGTGAGATCTCTCAGTCACCTCAGAAGACAAGGACACAGGGCACCTGGCCGGCTTGTCAATAGAGCATGTGACTCTCTGTCTTGGGGTCCTGAGTTCGAGCCCCACATGGGATGTCGAGATTACTTTTAAAAAGTTTTTTAATCTTTAAAAAAAAAAACTAAGACAAGGACTTAAGTGCACCCCATCACTGAAAGCAAAGGAACACCCAGAACAGAGGGGAAGTTAAAATTTCCTGAATAGTCAAAACCATGACTTATGGACGGCAGGATCTTGGTTACCAAACAAAGCTGCTTTTATCTTCCTACCAAAAGGAATGTGGAGTCATCCTTGAGGATTATACAAATTACAAGCATTTTCAAGGGCACATAGACAATGAGGAGTATGCTGGAGTGAGATGACGGCACACATAAATGCATACTCTCTCAGATGCCGGGCACTCAGCCGCTCTACAGCTCTGAGATCACAGCATCGTGGAGTTCTTACAGACCACGCTGACATACCCTTATCCCAGGGTTACGCCACACTACGTTTACTGAGATTATCTATATGCATCCAAGCAATACTGGCCTTTGCACCTCTGCGTGGAACTTCCGGATGAGAACTTCGCTTTAATACTAGACTATCTGCAAGATTTCCAAAGGACCTGGAAGAGATTTCTGCAACTTTGCCTAGTGCCAGCAATTATAAGCTTCCATCAGGAAGTTGTGATCTGTCCACACTCGTGTTTGAATCTCAGTGGCATGCTAGAAAATGTTTGACAACAGCTCTTTTGGGGGGAGGTAGGAGCACTGATCAAGCACTGATCAAGGATCAAAATCCTCGAGGAGAAAGCAGGCAAAAACCTCTTTGATCTTGGCCGCAGCAACTTCTTACCCAACACGTCTCTGGAGGCAAGGGAAACAAATGCAAAAATGAACTACTGGGACCTCATCAAAATAAAAAGCTTCTGCACAGCAAAGGAAACCATCAGCAAAACTAAAAGGCAACCAACAGAATGGGAGAAGATATTTGCAAATGACATATCAGATAAAGGGTTAGTATCCAAAATCTATAGAAAATTTATCCAACTCAACACCCAAAAAACAGATAATCCAGTGAAGAAATGGGCAAAAGACATGAATAGATACTTCTCCAGAGAAGACATCCAGATGGCCAACTGACACATGAAAAAATGCTCCACATCACTCATCATCAGGGAAATACACATCAAAACCATGATGAGATACCACCTCCTACCTGTCAGAATGGCTAACATTAACAATTCAGGCAACAACAGATGTTGGCGAGGATACAGAGAAAGAGGATCTCTTTCACACTGCTAGTGGGAATGCAAACTGATGCAGCCACTCTGGAAAACAGTATGGGGGTTCCTCAAAAAATTAAAAATAGAACTACTCTACAACCCAGCAATTGTACTACTAGGTATTTATCCAAGGGATACAGGCATGCTGTTTTGAAGGGGCACATGCACCCCAATGTTTATAGCAGCACTATCAACAATAGCCAAAGTATGGAAAGAGCCCAAATGTCCATCGATGGATGAATGGATAAAGATATGGTATATATATACAATGGAGTATTACATCCATTACGATGGATGAATGGATAAAGATGTGGTATATATATACAATGGCAATCAAAAAGAATGAAGTCTTGCCATTTGCAACTACGTGGATGGAACTGGATGGTATTATGCTAAGTGAAATTAGTCAGTCAGAGAAAGACAAGTATCATATGACTTCACTCATATAAGGACTTTAATACACAAAAATACTCCTCTGTGCTAGGAGGCTCTTTGGGATTCTTTTTCTCTCTTCCTCTCTCTCTATCCCTCCCCTGCTTGTACGCTCACTCACTTTCTCCCTCTAAAAATGAATAATAAACACTAAAAAATAAAAATAAATGTATTGTGCCTTCTGGTGAACTTTTTTTATTGCAGTATAGTACACACACAGTGTTACATTAGTTTCAGGTGAACAACACAGTGATTCAACATTTACATTACAAAGTGATGACCACAATAAACCTAACCACCATCCATAACCATATGAACTTGTTACATGTTAACTCTATCCCTATGTACATTGTATCCTCATGTCTTATTTATTTTATAACTTCAAGTCTGTACTTTTTAATCCCCTTTCCTTATTTTGCCCATCTTCCAACCACCACCCCCTCCCTTCTAACAATCACTGTTCTCGGAATCTCTGAGTCTGCTTCTGGTTTTCATCGTTGTTGTTCACTTGTTTTTTGAGATTCCACATCTCAATGAAATCATACAGTATTTGTCTTTCTCTGGTTTATATTACTTAGCACAATGCCCTCTAGGTCCATCCATGTTGTTGCAAATGGCAAGACTGTATTCTTTTTCACAGCTGCATAATATTCCAGTGTGTATATATTCCACATCTCCTTTATCCATTCATCTATCAATGGTGGACTTTTGTCAATATATGCTCTGGAATCTAAGGTCCTTAGCAGAAAAGCTACTAACACACATACTGAACATTAACACACATACTGAAAATTCAAGATTGGAAGAAAGAACAAAACAGGTAATTGTTCACTTCGATCTTGGCTTTAATGCAGTGGGTGCCATATTTGGGGAGAAAAGCCCCCAACTAATCACCATTTAGTCTAAAGCATCAGGAAGGACTGCCACATCACACACAACAAGGGTGACCTCACTAAAGAGTATGCATAGTTGATGTGCCTAACAAAAAGAAAAATGCCAGGAGAAAACAATTTTTGGAAGTTGACATGAACTCCTGGAATACGACCAGATTGTGGTATAAATCATGAGATTTCACCTTTTACTCAATGGAGCTTAAATCTCCACGCCCACCTCCAAGGCAGAGATGTGGCAGAAGTGGAAACAATAGGAGAAGAGGTTGTGAGACTCCACCTCAAAGTGCAAAGGCAGTAACTAGCACCTGGCATTCCCAGAAGCAGAGCTATGGCTTGTAAAACCTGCTGTGCTTTCTTGAAGCCAGGTCAAGACCAGCCAATGGCAATGCCTCACTTTCCCTAATTTGAACCTGTACTCACGGAGAATCAAGAGGACTGACTCAGAGATTTCCCTTGACTTCAGTGAAAATATGGTCTTAAGAGGGACATAAAGCATGGTACATTTAAGAGCAACTAACCAAAAGAGGACATTAAAGATTTCAAGAAAGGGGAGCCAGTTCAGATAAGAGTGTTTGAGAAAAGTTCCACAGTGAACATGAGATTTTATCTGGGTTGTGAAGGCCCACTGGACTCAGACAGACAAAGAAGGGGTGAGGAGGTAACTTGAGGGCACTGGGAGCAAAGGCGTAGAGGTGAAACCATGCGGCAGGTACGTGGGCAACATGAGGGGAACCACAGAGTAGACGCTGAGGCGTGTTTTTCAACCAAGGGTGAAAGTATAAAGACCAGATGTCTTCTGAGGAGTGCCCATTCCTCTGCCTGACGCAGCATGAAAATCTCAAGGCTGGGTGCATGCAGTGGCCCCTAACCTTAAAGCATCCTGCTTCCTCCACACCTGCGAGCAGTAGCTAGCCAAACACAAACAAACTACAGGAAGAGTTTGGCGCTCTTCCTAATAAACGGTACCAAAGGGAGACAATACGGTAACAGCAGCCAACTCTACAGCCTACTTAAGAGGAGAGAGCCCCAGGGGGAAAAACGGGCGACGGAGGCAAGACAAGGTTGTGATGACGATGATGGTGGCGCCAACGGCCGCGTGTACGCAGTGTCTGTAACGCCCCAGGAATCGCGCTTCACCTTCCTCGCATCCCCACAGAAACTTCATGACGTCTATTAGTAGACAGGACTTCTGGTAACAAATAATGTAAAACTGACTTAAAATCACTTAGCATCAGGGTGCCCGGGTGGCTCAGTCAGTTAAGCATCAGACTTGATTTCAGCTCAGGTCACGATCTCACGGTCCATGGGATTGAGCCCCGCATCTGGCTCTGAGCTGATGGTTCGGAGCCTGCTTGGGATTCTCTCTCCCTTTCTCTCTGCCCCTCCTCCACTGGCACACATATGTTCTATTTCTTAAAATACACAACCTAAAAAAAATAAAAATGAATTTTAAAATTTATTATTTATTTTAATGTTTATTTGTTTTTGAGAGAGAGACAGAGCATGAGCTGGGCTGGGGGCGGGGGGGGGGGGGCGGTAGGCAGAGAGAGAGGGAGACACAGAATCCCATGCAGGCTCCAGGCTCCGAGCTGTCAGCACAGAGCCTAACATGGGTCTCAAACTCACAAACCGTGAGATAATGACCTGAGCTGAAGTCAGAGGTTTAACTGACTGAGCCACCCAGGCGCTCCTACATTCAAAAAGTTTTTTTAAAAATCGCTTAGCATCCAAGGGGATTAATCATCTGGCATAACTAGAAAATTCATGGGTAGATACTCTAGGCTTCAGAAGGAGTTCAATCCAGGGGATCAAATGATATTATCAGGATCCTGTCAGTATTTTCATTTCTCAGCTCATTTTGCTCTGGCTGGCGGCTTCATTTGCAGCCAGCCACTCTCGGCATACCTGGGGAAACTGACAGCTGGGAGCTCCCAGCCTACAAGTTACACTTGGAGGTCAAAAGGAAAAGAAACTTTCTTCCTTGTTCACTCCCTCCCTCTTGCTTCCCCTGCCCTCTGCCTCTCCGTCTCTCCATCATGGAAGACTTTGGATGGCCCTACTGCATCACATGCACAATACTCAGGCCAGAAGCTCCAAGGCCAGGCTTGAGAGCCATATGCCCATCCCTTTCCACCACGGAGGGGCAGGTAATGGGACCAGAGACCTGCCGGAACCATACGAGACGGGAGGGAAGCTCCCGGGCGGAAAACAAGCTGCTGGCCAGAAAACCACTCCAGGTGAATACTGACGTCATCCCTACTTGGCCACGAGAAAATTGAGGCTCTAGGTAGGTGGTTGTGTATGAAACCAGGCTTTGGAGTAAGACTGCCCTTTGTTAAACCAATGGCCGTTAACCTGAGAAGCTTTTGAAAAGGACTGGGCCGGAGCCCCATCCAGGTAATGAATCCAGAATCCAGGTAGTAAGAACTGTGGAACGGAAATTTTTTTTTTAATGTTCTTAGGTGATGCTAATATACAGCCAATTTTGGGAACCCATATCCTAAACACTAGTTCCCTTTAATAATAAACCCCAGGGGCGCCTGGGTGGCGCAGTCGGTTGAGCGTCCGACTTCAGCCAGGTCACGATCTCGCGGTCCGTGAGTTCGAGCCCCGCGTCGGGCTCTGGGCTGATGGCTCAGAGCCTGGAGCCTGTTTCCGATTCTGTGTCTCCCTCTCTCTCTGCCCCTCCCCCGTTCATGCTCTGTCTCTCTCTGTCCCAAAAATAAATAAACGTTGAAAAAAAAAAAATTAAAAAAAAAAAATAATAATAATAATAATAAACCCCAGCTCCCTTCAGCCACCTTCATCAACCAGCATCTAAGTGAACTTACACTTTACCTGCCGTGCCCCCCATCTCTGTATCATTCCACACCCCATCTTCACAGATGCGGTCCCTCATACCTCACTTGACACAGCAGGCATTCAATAAATTTCTGCTAAACTGTAGCCCCAGATTTTCACACAAACACTCACAAAGGGCTGAGAGGAGAAAATAATAAAACTATCTTCGTGATGTAGTAGTGATGATAACGATAGGAGGAAAAAGTAAGAGGAAGAGTGATCCATGATCTGTCTCTTCTGAGTCAAAAGAGGAACAGAAAAAAAATAAGGATCTCAGTGGGTAAGATTATCATGTAGTATAAATTATTTTTCCAAATTAACATACACTTCAAGCCAGCTCCTGTGTTTTCGTCCTGCCAGGTTCCTTAATTATGACATCCTATTCCCCAGATAAAGACTAATTAAGCTTGTCAGCACCTTTCTAGAATATGAACTGGTTTATTCTTTAAAAAGCTAGACTTCAGGGGCGCCTGGGTGGCGCAGTCGGTTAAGCGTCCGACTTCAGCCAGGTCACGATCTCGCGGTCCGTGAGTTCGAGCCCCGCATCAGGCTCTGGGCTGATGGCTCAGAGCCTGGAGCCTGTTTCCGATTCTGTGTCTCCCTCTCTCTCTGCCCCTCCCCCGTTCATGCTCTGTCTCTCTCTGTCCCAAAAATAAATAAACGTTGAAAAAAAAAAAAAAATTTAAAAAGCTAGACTTCAGTCAGTCAGAGAAAGACAAAAATCATATGATTCACTCATATGAGGACTTTAAGAGACAAAACAGATGAACATAAGGGAAGGGAAACAAAAATAATATAAAAACAGGGACGGGGACAAAACAAAGAGACTCATAAATATGGAGAACAAACTGAGGGTTACTGGAGGGGTTGTGGGAGGGGGGATGGGCTAAATGGGTAAGGGGCATTAAGGAATCTACTGAAATCACTGCTTCACTATATACTAATTTGGATGTAAATTTTTAAAAATAAAAAATAAAGCTAAATCAAAAAAATTAAAAAATTAAAAATAAAAACCTAGACGTCATTAAGTCAAAATCCTTTATGGAAAACAGTATATTCTAATGACTTCTTGATCTCTCATTTCATCTGACTACACCATACTAAACAATAGGTTTATTCTGATCAAAAGTTTAAGATTAATTTTACTGTAGTCAAGCAACTGCATGTTGGTTAAAAATCTTCTGTTTGGGGCGCCTGGGTGGCGCAGTCGGTTAAGCGTCCGACTTCAGCCAGGTCACGACCTCGCGGTCCGTGAGTTCGAGCCCCGCGTCAGGCTCTGGGCTGATGGCTCAGAGCCTGGAGCCTGTTTCCGATTCTGTGTCTCCCTCTCTCTCTGCCCCTCGCCCGTTCATGCTCTGTCTCTCTCTGTCGCAAAAATAAATAAACATTGAAAAAAAAATTAAAAATAAAAAAATAAAAAAATAAAAAATAAATAAATAAAAATCTTCTGTTAGAGCTATGCGAACATAATAGCTATTGGTTCTGTGTTCCTTTGGGTGATTTGTTTCCTTTTCATAAAATAGCTTCATGCTCTCAGACTTCCATTTTCCCCTGCAGGACTCCTGAACCTATGTGATTCATCACTATTTGGGTGTGGAGGTATGTGCCTGTCTCTTTTCTAAGATCCCTCCATTTTTGGCTGCTCTGGGATTTCCCTGTTCTCTGCACCTGCCCTGACTGTGGGCTCTACCCCAGCATGGGCCAACCTCATAAATGTTTATGGGACTGTCTGCAGCAGACCATAGGCGCCAACCACAAGCACCTGTTGTTTCCTTGACTTTCTCCGGACCTGCAGTGCCCATCCCCTGCTGGACTCAGGCATTCCTTCCATCCAGAGAGTTTCTGGGGTTTGTATATCTGCATAATCATGTAATCATCAGTCTGCCAGTGGGTTTATTTCCAAAAACAGATTGGACACTGAAGTGTGTTTCAGGCAACTCAGGTGAGTCCTTAGGCTAAAGAAGCATTTGCCTAAAAGGGCCCTTTCTGTGAAATTTCAAGGCTGACTGGCAACCATAGTCCCTTTGGTCATATTTTTTCCAAAGTCCTGGTTTGTTCATTTTTATTTTCAGTAACCACTAAGGAAAAAAGGAAGGTCTCATTTGAGTCCAGGGAAAGAATGCATGTTTCCTCCGAGGAAGAATCTAGAATTTCCTTTAGGAATTTGATGCTCCTGTCTCCATGACTGCCCCTTCCACCACCCCAGGACTTTAGACTTAGTGGATCTAGGAATCTCTTGATCTCTTTACTTAATTCTTCCTGGACTCAAGTATTTCCTCCATCAAATAATTGTATGTCAGTATCACTTGAATTCAATACGCTCTGAAGGTCTATGTCAACATGCTTAAGAGCCTGCATGGCCCCCTCATATGACAAGACACTGCAAGCTTCCATTGAAAAACCTCCTGCATCCAACCTTCCACATCTCTACCACCCCTTCCATGAACCAACTTAGAACCTCCCATTTCCCCCTGGTTTCCTTAGTGCTGCCTTTTAGCTTCTTTAGCTACTCCCTCAATTTGAAAAATAAGTTTCAGCCTGGTTCTCAATGTCCATTTCCCTTCATGTTAAGATCTATCTCGGGGCGCCTGGGTGGCGCAGTCGGTTGAGCGTCCGACTTCAGCCAGGTCACGATCTCGCGGTCCGGGAGTTCGAGCCCCGCGTCAGGCTCTGGGCTGATGGCTCGGAGCCTGGAGCCTGTTTCAGATTCTGTGTCTCCCTCTCTCTCTGCCCCTCCCCCGTTCATGCTCTGTCTCTCTCTGTCCCAAAAATAAATAAACGTTGAAAAAAAAAAAAAATTTAAAAAAAGATCTATCTCTCACAACTCTTTTCTCTATTACCATTAAGCATAAAAGAGTAGAGCAGAAGACCTCAAGCTTTTTGGTCCTGGGGCCCTTTTACATTCTTAAAAATTATTGAGGGCACCAGAAAAGTTTTTTATGGGTTTTAACTATTGATGCTTTCCATATTAGAAATTAAAACTGTTAATTTTTTAAACTATTCATTTATTTTAAAACAACAGCAGTAAACTCATCATGTTAACATAAATAGCATACTTGTTATGAAAAAACTACATTTTCCAAAACAAAAACAAAAAATAGTTTAAAAAAGTAGCACTGTTTAATGTATTTGCAAAATTTTTAGTATCTCGCTTAACAGAAGACAGGTAGATTCTCGTATCTACTTCTGCTTTAAAGTTTTTGTGATACAACATTTCATGCAATAATGGAAAATTACACTATTCCCTCATAAAATAATGAGAATGGAAAAAAGGAAAATACTAATATTATTATGAGAATAGTTTTGACCTTATGGAGATCCTGAAAGGGACCCAACGACCCATGGACATTCATGGACCATACTTTAATGAGTATTTCTGACCCAGGGTAAATCCCACCCAGCCCAGCCTAGGCTTGGAAACACCACAACCCAATCTAACCCCAGCAAGATAGGAGTCTGAACAGTATTCATATACAGTTGGCCCTTGAACAGCAGCAAGGTTAGGTTACCGGCCCCTGTGCAGTAGAAAAATCCATGTATAATTTTTGATTCCCCAAAACTTAACTACTTAATAGCCTACCGTTGACTAGCAGCCTCACCAATAACATAAACAGTTGATTAACACATATTTTTATGTTATATGTATTACATACTGTATTCTTAAATAAAATAAGGTAAAGAAAAGAAAATGCTATTAAGAAAATCATAAGGAAGAGAAAATACATTTATACTACTGGACTATATTGAAAAAAAAAATGTGTGTAAGTGGGGATGGCTTTAAATCCTACTGTTTTCACTTTATCAGTGAGGATGCATTTAGCAACAAGTAGCTAAAAACCAACCAAAAGTGGCTTACGGGATAGGAATATTTATTATGAGGGTGCCTGTTCAACTCTTGATTATGGCTCAGGTCGTAAGTTCAAGCCCTGTGTCGGGCTCTGTGCTCACAGTGCAGAACCTGCCTGGGGCTCTCTCTCCCTCTCTCTCTGCCCCACACCTGCTCACTTGCTCTCTCTCTCAAAATAAATAAATAAACTTTAAAAACCAAATAAATACCCTTTTTAAAAAAGAATATTTATTATGTCTCATAAGCCCTAAGCAGGATGGTGTTTGGATTCATTGATTCAGCAGGGTCTCTCCACCTCTCCACTCCGCCATTTTCATCATGTCACGTCTGCTCTTCGGTTTTCTCCCTTCATGTTTGCTTGCCTCACATATCGCAGCCTCAAACCAGAGCACCCAGAGGCAGGGAGAGTACAAAGTGTCCTTTTCAAAATAATAATAAGCTTTCCAGAAGCCCCACAGTGGACATCCTCTCTTGTTTCATTGGCCAAAACTGTCTTTCATTCTCATGCCTGAACCAATTAGTTGGCAAGGGGAAGTACATCATCATGACTGAACTAGACCAACTAAAAATCACCCCTGATGAACACTGTAACCCCCCCACTGGTGAAAAATATTGGGGTTCTCTCTGCAAAATAAAGGAGAGAAGAGCTATTGGGTGGGTGACAAATAGTGTCTTCCCACCTTCTTTCTAGCTGAGTTACCTCAGAGAGGTTACTAAACATCTCTCAGGCTCAGTTTCCTCATCTATTAACTGCAAATAATAAAAGTACCTACCATCTCGGCTTTTATGAGGATGAAATAGGATTGTTCATGAATGGCACTTAGCACAGTGCCTGACACAAAGTAAGTACCCAGGACGTGTTAGCTATTAATGTGCCATCTAATTCTCAATTTTCTAATCAGATATTCTTTCGGATACATAAGCTGACCTTCCCTCCTCTTCTAGAGGCTAATAACATCCTCTATAATAATCTATCACATGATTGAAAGGTTTTCTTCTTTATATTTTAATCACTGAGCTGCTTCTTTTCTACTGTCCCTTGGCCATTTATCCAATTGACTTGAAGAGCAGAACAAAAATAGACTCGGTGCTAAATTAAGAGGACTGACAAACACTGAGAATAAAAGGAAAATTGCTATAATCCTGGCGAAAATACAGTTTACTCCATCTGCAATGTCCAAGTATAATATTTGTTTTTTTATAATAAACTATTGTAGACTCCTACTTGGCTAATAGCGCACTGTGACCCCCAGGTCTTGCTATGTCTAAGCATGCTGTTCCCCTCACCATTGGTTTCTCACCACCATGTATTATTTCCTTCTGGTTGACCTGGGGCGAGTGTTTACACTATGTGCCACACAAAACAAAAGACTTCTAAGAATTTCCTTAGACGCCTGTGAAACAGACCATCAGAAAGAGAAATCTCTCAAATATAATGTTTCATCAGCTTGGTATGGCAATATTATCTTTGCAATTATATGCAACTCTCAGGAATGATGTAGGGAATGCAGTTGAATTATGTATGCATGCTATATGTTGGTTAAAAAAAGGAATTGCCCAAGTATGTGTCTTCTAGTAGATGAGTGAAATATACACCAATCATCTAGTTCAGAGGCTTTGTGTTCCTTAGGTGTTTTGTGATGATTTCTCTGAACTATTCCTCAGGATAATTTTAATACGGTCATCTTTGTCGATAAGGCTGCATGGGATAAGAGCAAGAGCCCTAGCCCGGGAAGTAGGTGAGCTAGGTTCCAGCCCTGCTTACTGTGAATCATCTGTGCAACATCCAACAATTTACGTGTCCTTCCTGAGCCTCAGCCTCCTCACTCGCCACGACTAACTTTGTAGCTCTGGTACTCCAAGTGGGGCTGATGTTGCCAACCCTACTTGCATCCTGGGAGTTGAAAACACCTTCACAACACTGTGCTCGTGCAGTGTCCACTCCAGGGAGGTACCTGGTAGCTCTTGGAACGTGCACACGAGCTCTTAACCTTGGCAGACAACACCTGACCATGTCCGTGTGATACCCTTTTGATCCCTGGCTGTGCAGTCTGCTTTTGTGTGTCAAGGACAGTGTCTGGTGTCTATCGGAGAGGAGCTTCCTCTATGTGGAAGTGCAACGGTAGAAATCCGTTAAAAAAAATTCTTGAAGAAAATATCCCAGTGGTGTTTTTTTAATGTTTATTTATCTTTGAGAGAGAGGGAGGGACAGAGCATGAGTGGGGGAGGGGGAGAAGGAGACACAGAATATGAAGCAGGCGTTAGGTCTGAGCTGTGAGCACAGAGCCTTACACAGGGCTTGACATGAACCGTGTGATCATGACCTGAGCCAAAGTCAGACGCTTAACCGACTGAGCCACCCAGGCACCCTTCTCAGTGTTTTTGATGATCAAATGGTACAGGATCAAATATGTTTTTCACGATCAAATGGCCAGAGAGCATATAGAAACCCTCCTGCCACACACATTTTTCATCTTCCATGTAAGAAAACACCACTGCAGCAGGGCTGGAGATGGAGTAAGACCAGAACGAGGACTGGGTCTGCTTGTCCCGGAGACAGCAGAATTTTCACTAAAGCGTGCTACTTTTTTTTTTTAATTTTTTAATGTTTATTTTGTTTGTGAGAAAGAGAGAGACAGAGTACAAGCAGGGGAGGGGCAGAGAGAGAGACACACACACAGAATCTGAAGCAGGCTCCAGGCTGTGAGCTATCAGCACAGAGCCCGACGGGGGGCTCGAACTCACAAACTATGAGATCATGACCTGAGTCAAAGTTGGACGTGTAACCAACTGAGCCACCCAGGTGCCCCTAAAGCATGCTATTTCTTCAAAATATACCAGTGTCAATGTCAGAGGTTAGGCACTCATATAAATACAAAATACAAAAATTATGTTCACAAAGCTTGATGCTTCTTGCTTATAAGCAATTTGTGCCTCTATTCCTATTTTTAATTTTTTAAATTCCAGTTAATGAACATATGATGTTAAATTAGTTTCAGGTATACAACCCAGTGATTCAACAATTCCTTTATTCTTTCATTTGAGCCTCTGCACAAAGAAAGCAGGCACTTGGAAGGGTTAAGTGACTTGTGCAACGTCACTTAGCCAGGTGGTTAAGGGAGCCAGCCCTGGAGACCAACTCTTCTTACTCTGGTCTTATCTGTTTCCTGGACTTGGTCCTGCCTCCTATCAAACAAGCTGATTACCAAGGAATGAAGTACATCTTTCCACTGCCTCTGGCTGCTGAGTGATCCACCTGAAAAGGGCTGGTCCAATTGGCAATATACTCCAAGCTAGTCACATGTTCTAATCTACTAGTATTAACACTATAATTAAGTTTGCTTTTAGGAAACTCCTGAACAGGAAAACCAACCAGAAACCAGATGTTCCAGCTGATTCACTTTTGTGTGTATGTGTGTGTGTGTGTGTGCTTGGAAATGGCTCATCGCTACACATTTAACCATGTTAGCACACAATGATATGAAAGGGTGGTTAAGAGAGACAAATGACTAAATAAGTGAGTTTTTGATGCAGAGTTTTTCCATCACGTAATATTGATGGTTTCTTACATTTACAATGAGGAGCACCAGCATGACGGTCAAGCAGAAGGGCTCCCGTAGTCATGTTCCAGATCAAATCCTGCCTCTTTTACTAGCTGGGTAACCCTGTCGGTCTCCTCATTCACATGACAGAGATAAAACTGTAACACGTACATTGTAACGTTAAGAGAAGTAATTGTGGTAATACCTACGGACAATGTCAAGTTGTACTAAGCACACAGTAAGGGCACGGTATACGTTAGGTTATTATTATTATTTATACAATGGAGTGTCACATTATCTTCATGTTATAAACAAGGAAAGGGAGACCTCAGAGAAGTTAGTGATTTTCCTAAACGTACAGTATCTTAAGCGGCCTTATGGAAATTTATTTGCTAAAACCTTACTAAAGGTTAACTGGTGTCAGGCTGAGAGCAAACCCAAGACTAAGGGAGAGAAGAGGAGGAACAGCAGGCTGACTGAGTGGAAGGGGCTCTCGAAGGACCATGAGAGACAGCACTGAGCTGAATGTTGCCAACTTCACACTTCTGCTACATTTAAGAAGCGACTGGTCTGGGCCACCCTGCTTACCCCAAGTGGTCTGGCCTTCCCTCAAAGCATGACAACAGCAGGAGAATCAGATCAGATAGAAAGACCCATCTTATGTAACTTACCAAAACAGCCTCTAAGCAGAAGGCCTGCTATGTCTAGGTCTGCCCCGTGCGACACGATAAATCTGTTTAAATTTGAGAGGTATCAGTTACGTGGACGCAACCTTCTTTTCTTATGATGTCTGTAAGTTACGAATACTCATAGCTGATAGTAAGTAAAAAAAGAATCAACTAAATTCGCAACTAAAATATCTATAGTGGTAGTGTTGTCATTTTAATTCCCAATCCATCTTGTATTAATCGATATTTTGTTCACTGAGACAAATCTACCGTCACTGGTTTAAAACAATTATCAAAGTACTACAGAGGTATCTAAACCTTATTCTCAAATTTCTGTTCTTATCTCTTTGCAGAGCAGTGAGAATTTGTGGACTGGCACATATTTCCTCACGTTATGTATATAGTATTGGCATAAACGTAAGGATGTTTATTGTCAACTTCCTGAGAAATTCAGAAGTGGTCCCGGGGTTAGTTAGTTAACCGGGGTTAATTTGAGGGCTCCATGTCATTAAAAAAGACCCCGACTTTTTTTTTATTATCCCATTTTGTCATCTGCAGGATATTGGTTCCTATCCTCAAACTTGCAATCTCATGGCCACAGGCTTCTAGAGCCCCAAATATCACCTCCTCACTCAACATTCTCCAAAGCAAGAAGGGAAGAATGAGGGCAAAAGCATTTTCTCTTCATGTGACTATATCTTCACTCAGAGAGGACGATCTGGTCTGGAAGCTCCCCAAAGATCCCCCCGCTCATCCAAGACTGCCCCTATACTGAATATGCAAAGGAGAACGGCATGGCTATGGTTGAATGAGGGCAGTGGAGATCCAATCCCGTGGGGCACACAGCCACCTGAACAAAACCAGATGCTTCAGCAAGAAAAAACAAGGAATAGATGGATGTTGGGTAAGAAAGGAAGAGTCTGCCACAGAAGTCTTAGCTCTTCCCAGACCGCATGAGGCTTAAATAAGCCTACCCTCAGGGAAAATGTGGCATTCTCCAAGAAGAGAAAAGATATGCACTTGAATTTTTGAATATTATATAGACTTCTAATCCACTAGAAACTTCTGGAATTCAGAAAGCACCAAAAGACAGATCTCTCATTCATTATGTCCTGAGCAGGTTTTTCAACCTCCCAAGCCTCCTTTCCCTTGTTTGTAAAATGGGTTTATAATACGACTTTCCTCAGGGGTGTGCTTTGAGGATTTTAAAAGTTAATAGAAAACCCTTAGGATAGGGATTGGCATATGGTAAGCCCTAAATAAATCTTACCTTATTATTATTACCGCTAAGTAGTTATGGAGACTATGTTTGAGTTTCTCCATAATCCAGGGTTAGAAAACCATGAGAGCTTGAGAACGTGGAGACACCTAGGGAAGCTTCTGGAACTTGCCTCACACGAATGCACAATAAGCAAAGGACGAGGAGAGGTGGAGAAATGCTATGGGCCACACAGGCGACTTCAGGGAGAAAGGCGTCAAGGCACTCACTCTGAAGCAATGAATACTCGGCGGGCCCAGATCTGTGTCACAGCCCAGCAGAACCCAAGCAGCGCATAGAACCAGGCCTTGGGCCCTTACAAAGTCTTGCTCTGTAAGTCCCGTTGGGGGCCTGTTTGATGACACTCCGGTCAGGGCTGTAAGAGCAACGGAGCTGTGCCCTTGGAGGTGGTGCTGGGGTTGTGATGCTGTGCCGTCTCCTTGCCAAGGAGTCACTCCAGGAAGCCAGAGCCTCGGGAACAACCCGGAGGACCTTTCAGAAGCCGTTGACAGAAGCAGCTGGGAGTTCTCATGCCCAGCACAGAGTCACTGCATGCAACAATACAGAGAGGAACGGTCACCAAGAGCTGGGCCCACAGGCCTTCCGTGTCACTGAGGGCCATGAGCCACAAAAGCAGGTGCTGTCGACAGCGGCTCCTAAAAGATGGTGCTGGAAACCGCCAATGGGACCGATGCTCATGATTCAAAGCAGCAGAACCTCGGTGAGAAATGGAAGGTCTTACTGCTCAGAAGTTCTGGCTCCCCTCACGGCCAGTGCAGGGGATCCAAGTGCTGGTCAGTGAACAGCACACTGTAGAGGGAACAGCATGGACTTGGGAGTCAAAAGACCTGGACTTGAGTTCTGGATTTTCCATTCCATGCCCTTGAGTAAGTCCCTTAATCCTCTGAGTTTCAGAGGATTTAATAAGCCAATATATATATAAACGCTTTATAACATACAAAGTAACAGGAAAATCAATAACACTGTTGTCATTATGTTCTCAGTATATTCCTCAATGAATAGTAAAATTAACAATTTTGCACGAGGGAACCCCAAGTTCTGAAAGTCTGAGGAGGGGCCCAAGCCGGTTTGGGAGCTCCTCAACAGGAACCTTAGGTTACAAAACTGAGTTCTGGAGAGTGCACATCTCACTAACGAAGAGGATCAGATTCCAATTTGTGATCTCGCCTTTGGGCCTCTGCGGAGACATGGTACAGCTTTTCGACTGCTTAATGTGCTGGAGATCCCATTTTGTTTCAAATGAAAAACCACCTGAAAGTTTCCTAAAAAGGGTTTTCTTAGGGAAAATTTAAGCATAACATATCTGTGGTTGAACTTCAGTCAGTGGAGTCCCTCCCAAAGTTCCCTGAGAAAACCAGAAGGCAGCAGCATCTCAGCAGTTGGGAGAGGAGGACACATTACAAGACGCGATCACAGCTGCTGTGTTGTCAGGACATCCTTCTGATGGCGCTCAGACTGGTGCTCTCCACCCCACGCCACCAGTCTCGAGGATTCCCCGCACACAGCAGGGTAGGGGCACCACCTCCTTGCCTCCCTTGCCTTGGGCACTGTCTTCTGTTTTGGCAACGAGTGCACTTCTGACAGACTCCATCTGCCCATCCACTTTGAGTTTCCACTGCACTGACATCTGGGATTCAAAACTATTCAATCTACTGTCAACAGAGTCTTCTTTAAAAAAAAAAAAATTAAGGGGAAAAAAACCAGTCAAGAAGTAAAGGAATCCAAACACTATCTAAAATGAAACAGAGAAACAGCATTCTTTTTGTCTTGTTTTTTAAATAGAGCTTTCCATACCCCATGTGTTTATGCTATAATTAGAAAGCATGTTGTAGAAAGGGTGTTATGATCACCCTTTAAAAATCTTGTTTTTATAACACTGAATTTGCCATATGATATTAATTTGGGGAAAGAAAAACACAGGGAAGCAGCCACAGCACACAGAGTTCGCATTGCAGGGCTATGGGGTTTCAGAGTCAAGAGGAATAGCTAAAAATATTAATAATAATAATAATGTCTATTAATGTTTTCAGGCATAAAAGTGATGAAATTGTCTAATTTGAGTCCGCATTGACTGTTCCCTAAACAATGGCAATAGACTGAGTTATCCTGCTTCCCAATTTTTCCCTCCTCTGATTCAATCTCCAGAAATCATTGTCCTGAATCCTAAGTCTGATTATGCCCTCGCTCTGGTCAGAACCATTTAGTAGGCCCCTAGCACTTACAGAAGTAAAGACTGCCCCAACTTGGTTGCCCACATTCCCCCTAGAGCCATTCTCAACAGAAGTGATCCTGCCTCCCCCAGGGGGTATTTGAAAATGTTGTGGGGGGGGGGGGGGTCTTTCCAGTGGTCAACATGACAGGGACCACTACTGGCTTTGAGAATGCTGGGACTAGGGATAGACACTCCCTGAGATGACAAAGAAGCTTGCACCCCAAAATACCAATGGATTACCCATTGAGAAACTCTGAGGCTACCTTCTCAAGTTCTCCATATGTATTTTCTATTCCTTTCTCTGTCATATCCAACGCTCCAGCCACCTTGACTAGTCCCACTTCTGACCTCAGTGGCCATGTTCACACAAGTCTCTGGTCTGGAATGTCCTTCCCAGCTCACTGATCTTTACCACCCTCAATCCTTCAAAACCCAGAATAAACTATTCCCACCACCCCATCAACATTAACTTCTCCCATTTCTGTGGTTCCACATCACTTTGCTTAAACCTCTGCTTTAACACTTATTGTATTCTGCCTTTAATTAGTGTCATTTTTGTGACTCTTATCTCCACCACCAAATAATACATCCTTGAAGACAGGAATCACCTTATCATCTTTATATACCTATAACACAGAGCACTCACTTAGTCCCTGGTACGTTGTAGATTTGTTGAATTTAATTAAATTAAACTCATTTTTTTTTTCAACGTTTATTTATTTTTGGGACAGAGAGAGACAGAGCATGAATGGGGGAGGGGCAGAGAGAGGGAGACACAGAATCGGAAACAGGCTCCAGGCTCTGAGCCATCAGCCCAGAGCCTGATGCGGGGCTCGAACTCATGGACCGCGAGATCGTGACCTGGCTGAAGTCGGACGCTTAACCGACTGTGCCACCCAGGTGCCCATAAACTCATTATTTTTAAATATTTTTTCTATCAAATACCTGTGGGGACATTCTAAGTTTTTGTTAAACTATTAGTGGATTTAACATGCAAAGTCTTATTTTATTAGGTCTTCATGGGCAAAATTCTGTTTGAGTAAATTGCAAAAATGGTTGGTCTCCTCTCTCTGTAACTTAGGGTTAAATCCTTTCAAAAGAAACAACCAAAAAGAGTTATTCTTCTAAAAGTCACAAGGAAAAGGAAATTGTAATTTTTTGGTGTTACCCAGTGAGATCTTTGTGTACACATAGCTCCCCAAATGACTAAACTTTACAAATGTCACTTGATTTTAATTCAACTTTCTAAAAAAAAAAAAAAAAAAAAAACTTTTTTTAAAGTCACCTTTGGACTGGGATGAAACATGGAAAATTCCAACTCAAAGTAAGATTTTTTTTCCCCCTAGGAAGCTGTGAGCAAATGAAAACAAGGTTTGGCGGGAGCATTTTATCACCTCTACCATAGGACGGGTCACTGCCAGCCCCATACTTGTTGATGAGACATTTGGCAAATGGCCTGCTGCAGAAATATAGTCTGTGACTTTATTTTGCTGGAGATTTCATCCGTGAAGATTTTCTTTTCCAGTTACAAAGTTCTCCCAAGAGGGACATAGCTGCTTTTTGGAAACCTGTGAAGTGTTGGCAAGTCTTGCCCTGTTTACCATGGAAACTTGTACTTGGATAGAATTACAGTGTATGACCTGGTGCGAGCATAGATGGATGTTTGATGCCTGCTATTTTCTCTTCGTGTTGATTTGGAAATTCTAAATCATGGAACCAGATCAAATAACTTTGATCTTTCCAGTTCATTTGTTCATCGTAGCATATGGTTATACCTGCACAGACTTGAAAATACATTGGCAGATGACAGAACATATGTTACAATTAAAATTTATGGGTTTGGTTCTGATTAATCTGCACAGAGTTGCCTGAAAAGGGAGTAGACTATTGGTAAGCATGGGTGATTTAATGGCTGCTATCTGTTGTTTTTTCTTCAGGAGTTCTAACATATCATATGGGTTTGAAACTGCATTGATGGGTTATTTTATTTTTTAAATAAGAAAGAAAAAAAATAACTAGCCCTGCCTGCAAGCAGATATTATCTGCTTTTCTCTAAATAACTGTTTAAAGCATCTGGCCCAGGATTGTGTAAAAGATTTGTTTTTATGTCTTTGGGAAATATTTAACAGTCTAGTACAGGACTTCTTCGCTTCTTGACTGGATTACGGCAATCATTTCTATCTTGATCCCAGACCACAGTGGGGCACCCCACCCTCAATCCATTTGCCATAGTCTCACTGGCCCTGTCATTCAAAAAGCAGATCTGATCACCCCAATCCAATGGTTAAAACCCTTCACACAATTTTGGGGAGCTTTTAGGAAAAAGTGCCAAATTAGCTTGGAATGCAACATTCTATCCTAACCTCTTCTCTCACCTCACACGACTCTCGCTCTATATTCTTCTGAACCACATGTCACTGGCTAAGGTATCACTCAGTTGTGCCTCTCTGCTTTTGAGCCAGCTGCTCCCATGCATGTAAGGTCCTCTCTGAACTCCCTGCCTTTCCATGGCTTGCTCCTATTCACCTGTCAGCCCATGTGCCATCTTCTCTAGAAACCAACCCAAATTTTCTCATCTAGAAAAGGTGACCTCCACAAGTGTTCCAGTAGTACTTGTGCATGTCTCTAGGATGGCAGCTGTCACACTCACACAGCACTGTAATCACAGAGAAGTTCCAAGGGACCATGTTTTATCCAGAGCGTAAAAAATACCCTGGTATGTAGGGCGCCTGGGCTCAGTAGGTTGAGTGTCTGGCTTCAGCTCAGGTCATGATCTTGCAGTTCGTGAGTTTGAGCCCCGCATCAGGCTCTGTGCTGACAGCTCAGAGCCTGGAGCCTGCTGCAGATTCTGTGTCTCTGTCTCTCTCTGCCCCTCCCACATTCTCTCTCTCTCTCTCTCTCTCTCTCTCTCTCTCCCCCTCAAAAATTAAAAAAAAAATTAAAAAATTTTTTTTAATATCCTGGTATGTAGAAGGTACTCCATAAAAATTGATCACATTATGGGGCACCTGGGTGGCTCAGTCAGTTAAGCCTCTGACTTTGGCTCAGGTCATGATCTCGCAGTCTGTGAGTTCGAGCCCCATGTTGGGCTCTGTGCTGACAGCTCGGAGCCTGGAGCCTGTTTCTCATTCTGTGTCTCCCTCTCTCTGCCCCTCTGCCTCTCATGCTTGCGCTCTCTCTCTCTCTCTCTATCTCAAAAATAAATAAACACTAAAAATTAAAAAAAAAAAAAGATCACATTATGAAAGGACAAAGGATGAATGGAGCAATAAAAGTTTGCATTTATAGTATATTTGTTTTTCTGGTTATACCTTTAGACATTGATAATTCTTGAATTTTCCATTTTGTTTTTTTTAAATTTTTTTGATATTTATTGTTGAGAGAGAGAAAGCGTGTGAGTGGAGCAGGGGCAGGGAGAAAGGGAGATACAGAATTCAAAGTGGGCTCCAGGCTCCAAGCTGTCAGCACAGAGCCTCACACGAGGCTCAAACTCACGAACTATGAGATCATGACCTGAGCTGTAGTTAGATGCTACCGCGGAGCCACCCAGGTGCCCCCTGAATTTTCCATTTTGAAAGGATCTTAATGATCAGGAATTATTTCTTCCCTTTCTACCATTTTGAGAAAACAACATAGATTTAAGAACCAAGCTGAACTAAAAGAAAGTTTACACAAGCTAAGAACTGAAGAATGTTCTTTTCATGGCTACCACAGCCATGGCTCCTGGTCCCAAGAAGCATCTCAAGTGTGCAGCAGTTCTAAAGCAGTGGATGCTAATAATTTGATCAGTGTGTTTGTTGCTCATCCATCTACCAGGCCCCATGAGCTGAGAGAATGTCTTCTCCTCATCATTCTCCAAGGAACACACTTAAGTATGCTCTGACAGGAGAGGAAATAAAGAAGATCTGCATGCAGCAGTCCAATAAGGTTGATGGCAAAGTCCAAACTGATACAACCTACCTTACTGGCTTAATAGATGTCATGGGCATTGACAAGACTGAAGAGAATTCCCATCTCATCTGTGACACCAAGGGTCCTTTTCTGTTCATTATATTACACCTTAGGAAGCCAAGTAAAAGTTGTGTGAAGTAAGAAAGATCTTTCTGGGCACAAAAGAAATCCCTCATCTGGTGACCCATGATGCTCACACCAACTGTCCCCCTGATTCCTCACCAAAGTAAATGAAACTATTCAGATTGATTTGGAGACTGGACAGATTACTGATTTCATCAAATTTGACACTGGTGACCTGTATATAGTGATCAGAGGTGCTAACATATAAAGAATTGGTGTGACCACCGATGAAGAGAGACATCCTACATCCTAGTTCTTTCGGTGTTGTTCCCGTGAAAGACGCCAGAGGCAACAGCTTTGCCTCTCAACTCTCCAACATTTTCATTATTGGCAAAGGCAACAAAACATGGATTTCTCTTGCCTGAGGAAAAGGGATCCACTTCACCATTGCTGAAGGACAGACAAGACACTGGCAGTCAAACAGAACAGTAGGTGAAATGATCTCTAGTGATGTGACCTGAAGGGTCTTTGTACTTAATTTAAGATTAGATGGCACAAATAGACCCATAAATACGGAGAACAAATTGATGTTTGGCAAAGGGGAGAGGTTGGGGGGGGGTGGGCAAAATGGATGAAATAGAGTGAAAGACACAGGCTTTTAGTTATGGAATGAGTAAGTCATTGGGATAAAAGGCACAGCATAAGGAACACAGTCAATGGCACTGTAATGGTGACAGATTGTGGCTACACTTGTGACAGGCATAGCATAACATAGATGTTGTTGAATCACTATGTTACATACTTGAAACAAATGTCACATTATGGGTCAACCATATTTCAATTTTTTAAAAAGATAATATGGCGGGGCACCTGGGTGGCTCAGTTGCTTAAATGCCTGACTCTTGATTTCAGCTCAGATCATGATCTCACAGTTCGTGGGATCAAGCCCTGCAGTGCAGAGACTGCTTGGGATTCTCTCTCTCCCTCTCTCTCTGCCTCTCCCCCGCTTGTGCTCTCTTTCTCTATCAGAATAAACAAACATGAAAAAGAAGTTTTTTAATAAAAATAAAAATAAAAAAAAGATAGGGGTGCCTGGGTGGTTCAGTCAGTTAAGTACCTGACTCTTGATTTCAGCTCAGTTCATGATCTCACAGTTCATGAGCCTGAGTCCCACAAGTTCATGAGCTTGTGCACTGACAGCACAGAGCTTCCTTGGGAATTCTCCCTCTCCTTCTCTCTGCCCCTCTTTGGCTCATACTCTCGCTCTCAAAAATAAATAAGCATTTTAAAAAAAGATAATATGGCACAATTAGAATAAAAAAACAAAGAATTGAAGAATGCCATTGCAGAACTAAGTATTAGTTCTGAAACCATTTCAGAACGAAGTATTAATGAATTACACAGGCATCATTCGAATGCTCCTGTGATCCCCTGCATGGCACACAGGTCACATATTGGCCAACACAGAACCTAAAATAAAAATACCAACCCTAGTTCGTGACCAGTGAGCTGCCTCCAGTTATCCCATAGATGTTGGTAATTTTCAAGATAAAATCATTTTAAATTAACTTGAATACAAAGGAATTAACATAAAATTCTTAGCAGTTTTGGAAAAAGTATGTTATTAACTTGAACCAGTAATAGGGTTTACAAATCCTTCTCATATTTAAAATAATCCAGGGGCACCTGAGTGGCTCAGTCAGTTAAGCGTCCGACTTCAGCTCAGGTCCTGATCTCACAGCTCTTGAGTTCGAGCCCCACATCGGGCTCTCCACTCTCAGCGCAGAGCCCACTTTGGATCCTCTGTCTCCCATTCTCTCTTTCTCTCAAAGATAAATAAAAATTTTTAAATTTAAAATAATCTGCTTGCAGGATTTGTGACTTTCCACTTGTTTTCTTGTATTCCTCCAAAGGCACTGAGAGTTCAGAGACTCCAATATTTAATTCTAGTGTGAATAAACCCAGCTCCAGTCCAGAACTTGCACTTTGTGACATCTTCCACCCAGGCTCCGAGGGATAAAAGCACTGTTTAAAATCAGCCTTCTGAGGCACCTGGGTGGCTCAGTCGGTTAAACGTCAACTTCGGCTCAGGTCATAATCTCACAGCTCATGGGTTCAAGCCCCACGTCATGCTCTGTGCTGACAGCTGGGAGCCTGGAGCCTGCTTCGTATTCTATGTCTCCCTCTCTGTGCTCCTCATTGCTCATTTTCTCTCTCTCCCTCTCTCTCAAAAAATAAACATTAAAATCAGCCTTCTACGTAGAAAAAAAAAAAACCTGGAGTGTGATGAAGTGCAACACTCTTTCTACCCTTAAACTACATCCCTCTCTACCCCTGCCATTACTGCTCAGTGTCTATAACTGCTTCAACAAACAGAAACACAAAATAAGAGGGACTAAGGCCTCAGATGTTACAGAGATCATCCACTGACTTAAACTCACACAGCCTACTGTGTTTCCCTTTTTTGCCTTCTTAGCCTGGAAGCTCAGAGGCCAATTTATTACTCAGTCATAAAACTGTTCTACTCTCTGTTTCAGTTAGAAGCTTCATTCGTCCACTGTATTTTATGAACTACACGTTACTACCCCCCCAAATTCATATCTTGAAGCCCAAACCCCCTAGTGTGGTTATATTTGGAGATGGGAGCCTCTTAGGAATTAAAATTAAGTTAGGTCATTAAGGTGGGGCCCTGATTCAACAGGATTAGTGTCCTTACAGGAAGAGTCACCAGAGAACTAGTGAACTCTCTTTCTCTTTCCCCTTTCCCTCCTCTCGGCCCTCCCTGCACACACATTAAGGAAAGGACATGTGAGGGCATAGCAAGAAGGCAGCCAAAAGGAGAGCTCTCACCAGAAACCAAACAAGCTAGAGCCTTGATCTTGGGACTTCCAGCTTCCAGAACTGTGAGAAAACACACTTCTGTTGTTTAAGCCATCCAGTCAACAATATTTTGCTATGGCAGCCCCGGCTATTACACATATGATTCTCTCTTTGTCTGACTCTTCACTGCTCACCTGGCAACTAGCCCCTGAGCTCCGGTCGCCGTAAACTCTGCTGTGCTACATCTCGCATTGTCCACCCACCAGGCACACAAACTTGGAAAAAAATACTTCATAAGCTGAATGAAATCAAGAAAGGTAATAACTCAGCACAATAATTCGGGGGCTATACTCAATCTATACTTGCAACCTAAAAAAATTTTTTTCATGTTTACTTATTTTTGTGAGAGAGAGAGAGAACACACACAAGCAGGAAGATGCGGAGAGAGAGGGAGACACAGAATCCTAAGCAGGCTGCAGGCTCTGAGCTGTCAGCACAGAGACTGACGTGGGGCTCGAATTCTCAAACCATGAGATCGTGACCTGAGCTGAAGTCGGACACTTAACTGACTGAGCCACCCAGGCGCCCCATACTTACAACCTTAATTCAACCTTGCCTGTTGCTTTTAAAGAGTATCCTCCATAATTTTATAAAAAGCAATGATAACTTTTTTCCTTCATATACTCTGCTGTCCAGTTTTGTAAGTGCAGTTTCTATAAAAGTGGCAAAATTAATAAGTATACTGCTGTGGCTTGATTTCATGGGACGGTGTATCCTTACTGAACACTGAAACAAGCCCACTTCTACCCCATTTGCTTTGTTTTCATGTTTTCCTCTTTTTTCTAATCTGTAGTATCATCCACAACCCAGCCCCACTCCTCCATTCTCAGGACTGTCCCTCCTACCACGCTGGCAACAAACAAGCTCAGTATTGCCTATTTCTTTGCTGTCATTCAGCTCAGAGAGAAAACTCTTTTCTTCGTGTAAGACATACTCCAGATAGCTATCTTATAAGCCTTCCAAACTGTAAGATCTTCTAGAAGTATAGATGTTTAGAGCTACAGAAAAGCTGATATTGTCCAATGAATAGTTTTTGTGTCAAGAAAAAAAATCATGGATTAAGTTAACAGTTTTGGGCCACCTGGGTGGCTCAGTCAGTTAAGCATCTGACTTTGGCTCAGGTCATGATCTCACGGTTTATGAGTTCGAGCCCCGCATAAGGCTCTGTGCTGACAGCGTGGAGCCTGCTTAAGATTCTGTGTCTCTCCCTCTCCCTCTCTCTGCCCCTCCCCCCACGAGCACTCTCTCTCAAAATAAATTAAAAAAACTTTAAAAAAATGTTAAGGTATACACACACACACACACACATATATATATATATATATATATATATATATATATATATATATATATATATATATAACAGTGTCCACTACAGCTCACATGCTTAAAACTTTCCTTAAAAATTTTCCTTGTGGGTGCCTGAGTGGTTCAGTCAGTTAAGTATCCAACTCTTGACTTAACAGCTCAGCTCATGATCTCACGGTTCACGGGATCAAACCCCACATCAGGCTCTGCACTGACCAAGCATGGCCTTGCTTGGGTTTCTCCCTCCCTCTTTCTCTGCCTCTCTCTCTCAAAATAAATAAATAAATAAACATTTTTAAAAATTCTCCTTGTGGGCCAAAATATTCTGAATTTTCACTGAATGAAATCATATAGCTAAGACTATTTTAGATAAATCCAATTTGACTTTTTTTAGGTACAGAATTCAAGAAATGACACGTTTATTTTTTGAAAACTGTATTTGGTCATTTTGACAAAAACAACTGAAAAGTGGTTGAGTCTTGTGAATTCCTGTGTGAACTGACTTCAGTGAGAGACAATGTTAGGAAAAACAATAAACTGAAGTTACCTGTGATTCGAAAGTACTTTATGAGTGACTACGAAAAGGTCTTCAATATCTCCTGGACAAGCACATCAACATTAGCCTTTTGGGCATTTAGAAACTGAATAGATTTAAATATCTCAAGATACAACAGGGTCCAAGTATAGAATGACCATTTCCACTGAGTGGTCCAGCATGGATACATGGTTACAGTGCCTCTATACATGGTTCTGGAAAAGACCATTGGTCAGGAAAGCAAGCACCAGTTCCCACTTCTTTGAAAATTAAAGTACTGTTTTCTTGAAATGCCCAAAGAGAGCTTAGCAGACCTGACATTCAAGATGTTGCAAGGCCGCCCCAATATGACCTTTCCACTTTTCTATCATAGACTCTATTCTCAAGTCTAATTAAACTCCTTCTTGACAACACTATTTAATGTTTTCTACTTACTTATGCTTTATATTATGCTGCTTTGTTTTCTTGATAATACTTATCACTATCTGAAGTTATCTAATTGATTTTTTACTGTCTATCCTCTTGCCTCTCAGAATGAAAGCCTCATAAGAGCAAAGATTTTGCCCTGTTTGGTGCTGTATCTCCGGGGTCTAGAACAGTGTTTGACACAAAGGAGTTACTCTCTCTCTCCCTCTCTCTCCCTCTCCCTCTCTCTCCTCCCTCTCCTCTCTCTCTCTCTCTCTCTCTCTATATATATATATATATATATATATATATACACACACATAAAAGGAATGAATTAATGAAACCATTCCCAGAAACATCCAAGCTTCACTGTGTCTGTGCCTTGGAATATAAAGTTTCCTCCATCTAGAAGGCCTGTCCTCTCCTTCTATACATCTTAACAGTCCAGCTGAAATTTTGTGGCATCTAGGCACATGTTAGAGTTGCCAGTATGCATGCATGCTTCAGCCCCCTCCACAGAGTGGAAGCTACTTACAGGATCAGCCTTTGATAGTTCCTTTTCAAATACAGACACACCAACTAATCTTTGATGAACCAGGAAAGAATATCCAGTGGAATAAAGACAGTCTCTTCAACAAATGGTGCTAGGAAAACCAGATAGTGACATGCAGAAAAAAAAACCTGGACCACTTTCTTACATCAGACACAAAAATAAACCCAAAATGGATGAAAGACCTAAACGTAAGACAGGAAGCCATAAAAATCCTAAAGGAGAAAGCAGGCAAAAACAACTTTGGCCTCAGCCACAACAACTTCTTACTCAACACATCTCCAGAGGCAAGGGAAACATAGCAAAAATGAACTATTGGCTCCCAAAAAACAAGAGTCCAGGGCCAGATGGCTTTCCAGGGAAATTCTACCAAACATTTAAGGAAGAGTTAACACCTATTCTCTTGAAGCTGTTCCAAAAAATAGAAATGGAAGGAAAACTTCCAAACTCTTTCTATGAAGCCAGCATTACCTTGATTCCAAAACCAGACAGAGACCCCACTAAAAAGGAGAACTACAGACCAATTTCCCTGATGAACATGGATGCAAAAATCCTCAACAAGATGTTAGCCAACCAGATCCAACAATACATTAAAAAAATTATTCAACACGACCAAGTGGGATTTATACCCGGGATGGAGGGCTGGTTCAATATCTACAAAACAATTAATGTGATTCATCACATCAATAAAAGAAAGGACAAGAATCACATGATCCTCTCAATAGATGTAGAGAAAACATTTGACAAAATACATCATCCTTTCTTGACAAAAACCCTCAAGAAAGTAGGGATAGAGGAATCATACCTCAAGATCATAAAAGTCATATATGAAAGACCCAATGCTAATATCATCCTCAATGGGGAAAAATTGAGAGCTTTCCCCCTAAGGTCAGAAACAAGACAGAGATGTCCACTCTCGCCATTGTTATTGAACATAGTATGTATGGGAAGTCTTAGCTTCAGCCATCAGACAACACAAAGAAATAAAAGGCATCCAAATCGGCCAGGAGGAGGTCAAACTTTCACTCTTCACAGATGACAAGACACTATATATGGAAAACACAAAAGATTACACAAAAAAATGCTAGAACTGATCCATGAATTCAGCAAAGTTGCAAGATATAAAATCAATGCAGAAATCGGTTGCATTCCTATACACCAAATGAAGCAACAGAAAGAGAAATCAAGGAATCAATCCCATTTACAATTGAACCAAAAACCATAAAATACCTAGGAATAAATCTAACCAAAGAGGTGAAAAATCTATACACTGAAAGCTATAGAAAGCTTATGAAAAAAATTGAAGAAGACACAAATAAATGGAAAAAGATTCCATGCTCCTGGATAGGAAGAACAAATATTGTTAAAATGTCGATACTACCCAAAGCAATCTACATATTCAATGCAATCCCTATCAAAATAACACCAGCATTCTTCACAGAGCTAGAACAAACAATCCTAAAACGTGTATGGAACCAGAAAAGACCCCGAATAGCCAAAGCAATCTTGAAAAAGAAAGCCAAAGCAGAAGGCATCATAATCCCAGACTTCAAGCTATACTACAAAGCTGTAATCATCAAGACAGTATGGTACTGGCACAAAAACAGACATTCAGATCAATGGAACAGAACAGAGAACCCAGAAATGGACCCACAAACATATGGCCAACTGATCTGTGACAAAGCAGGAAAGAGTATCCAACGGAATAAAGACAGTCTCTTCAGCAAGTGGTGCTGGGAAAACTGGACAGTGACATGCAGAAAAATGAACCTGGACCACTTTCTTACACCACACACAAAAATAAACTCAAAATGGATGAAAGACCGAAATGTAAGACAGGAAACCATCAAAATCTTCGAGGGGAAAGCAGGCAAAAACCTCTTTGACCTTGGCCGCAGCAACTTCTTACTCAACACATCTCCGGACACAAGGGAAACAAAAACAAAAATGAACTATTGGGACCTCATCAAGATAAAAAGCTGTTGCACAGCAAAGGAAACAATCAGCATAATAACTAAAAGGCAACCGACAGAATGGGAGAAGATATTTGCAAACGACATATCAGATAAAGGGTTAGTATCCAAAATCTATAGATTTTGGACTTATCAAACTCAACACCCAAAAAACAAATAATCCAGTGAAGAAATGGGCAAAAGACGTGAATAGACACTTCTCCAAAGAAGACATCCGCATGGCCAACCGACACAGGAAAAAATGCTCCACATCACTCATCATCAGGGAAATACACATCAAAACCACAGTGAGATACCACTTCACACCTGTCAGAATGGCTAACACTAACAACTCAGGCAACAACAGATGTTGGCAAGGATGCCGAGAAAGAGGATCTCTTTTCCACTGCTGGTGGGAATGCAAACTGATGCAGCCACTCTGGAAAACAGTATGGAGTTTCCTCAAAAAGTTAAAAATAGAAGTACCCTACAACCCAGCAATTGCACTACTAGGTATTTATCCAAGGGACACAGGTGTGCCGTTTCGAAGGGCACATGCACTCCAATGTGTATAGCAGCACTATCCACAATAGCCAAAGTATGGAAAGAGCCCAAATGTCCATCAATGGATGAATGGATAAAGAAGATGTGGTATATATATATATATATTCAATGGAGTATTACTCAGCAATCAAAAAGAATGAAATCTTGGGGCGCCTGGGTGGCTCAGTTGGTTAAGCATCTGACTTCAGCTCGGGTCACAGTCTCGAGGTTCATGAGTTCAAGCCCTGCATCAAGCTCTGTGCTGACAGCATGGAGCCTGGAGCCTACTTCAGATTCTGTCTCCTTCTCTCTGCCCCTCCCCTGCTCATGGTCTGTCTCTTTCAAATGTAAATTAAAACAACAAAATTAAAAAAAAAATCAGAATGAAATCTTGCCATTTACAATTACATGGATGGAACTAGAGGGCATTATTATGCTAACCAAAATTTGTCAGAGAAAGACAAATATCATGTGACTTCACTTATATGAGGAATTTAAGACACAAAACATGAACGTAAGGGAAGGGAAGCAAAAATAATATAAAAGCAGGGAGGGGAACAAAACATAAGAGACTCTTAAATATGGAGAACAAACGGAGGGTAATAAGAGGGGGTTGTGGGAGGGCGATGGGCTAAATGGGTAAGGGGCATTAAGGAATCTACTCCTGAAATCATTGTTGCTATGCTAATTAACTTGGATGTAAATTTTAAATTAATTAATTAATTTAAAAAAAACACAGACACACAAAGTGTGCACGCACACACACGCACGCACGCACACACACACACACACACACACACACTGGCACAGTGATACTTATTCATTACCGTAATGAATGGGACTAAGGCACCATTCAAGTTCTTAATGTGATTTCACCTTAGCTAAAAATTTAACAAGTGGACCTATCATTTGGTTAGTGCTGTGAAATGGCAAGAGAAATATATCAATTACTGGTGTTCAATACACTCATAAACAGCCAGAAAGGCAAAACTCTGGTGCAAATTCAGGTCATTAGTTAATAAACTTGGATTTATTTTGTCATCTTGAGCTGTCCTGTTGAGCTATTGAGTTGTCCTCTGCCTGGTTTCTGGGACACAGTCAGGACTCCCTATGGCCTTCTGATAGGAGTTTAGAAAAAGAAAAGGAAAGAAGACAGAACCTTCCCAAGCCTACATAAATCTGAATGGGCCTCCTGTCCTTAGGTTTATGTCAGGCTGACCTCTTTGCTGCCCTCGTGGAGGAATCTGGCCTGAACGGGTTGGCTGAGATTTAGGAAGGCAGAAGGAGAAATGCTTTTGTTCATCCCTTGAACTGACGGGCCTTAGTACCAGGTGAGTCATTCGAGTCCTACTCATTTTTCAACCACCAAATTCCCCCTTCTCATCCCTCCCCCTGCGGGCACTCAGTCTCTAACAGCCCATTCAGTAATACGTTCTTCAACTATACTCTAAACAAGAATTCTCATGGCACGTAATGATAGTGAGTCCTCTGACCATAAAAATTATCAATGTTTAATCCCATGCTTTTTTTTCTCTGTACTACCTCTATGCTCCTTCGTGGCCTTATACCACAGAAGAATGTCCTTCGTATTATTTCAACCTGCTCTTCAGTATCTCTTGCTGGATCTAGAGGTGAATGAAATCTGTGGACGATAGCACAGCTGCTATGTTTATTTGGTTTTTTTTTTCTACCAGTGTGAATGGTGGGGTACAAATTGGTGATTTCCAAGGTTCATTTTTTCATACCTAGATGTGATACCCCAAAGGGTATCATAAAATTCTTAAGACTAAACTAATTTGGACTAATCTTAAAATTTCTGAAATAAATACTGGGCAATAGGATTCCCTGACGCAAAGCATAGCAGAAGTTGTTGTGGGGGCACCTGGGTGGCTCAGTCGGTTAAGCAGCCAACTTCAGCTCAGGTCATGACCTCATGGCTTGTGAGTTCAAGCTACATGTCAGGCTCTGTGCTGACAGTTCAGAGCCTGGAGCCTGCTTTGGATTCTGTGTCTCTGTCTCTCTCTGCCCCTCACCCACTCACGCTCCGTCTCTCTCTCCTTCAAAAATAAACAAACATTGAAAAGAATTTTTTTTTAAAGTTATGTCTCCAGATTAGGAACTATTGTGTTCAGAAACAGACCTAGTGCATTTTGTGAATACTGTCCAGTTACTCACAAAGTTTAAATGTTTTGTGATCATAAATAAATTGTTGTTGCATGCAAACTCTTTGAATTTTAAAATATTCACCGTTCTTTAAGCCCTTAGAATTAGAAACCTGACATGTATGAGAAGGTTACACAGACAACTGTTAGTAACTGCAACAAGCATTACTTCCAGGTTGGCTTGCTAACAACAGAAAATAGCTGTAGTCAGCCACAAACAGGTATGCAAGGAAGGAAATGAACAAATGTCAATTATGCGCCCCCCACATGGTCAAAATAGATAGATGCATGTTTGCTGACACTAATCCATTCCACTGATGCTCGTGAGAGTCAGATGGGAGTATGGCTTGTTCACAAGGCTGTCTTCAAAAATGGTCTACAACACCCTACACAAACCGGGGCATAAATCCGAAACAAGAGGAAGAGAAGGTAAAGGTTCATCACGCAGTTTCAATCCCAAATGCAGGTGCACAGAGCTGGAAAGTATTTTACTCAGTACCAGTGAATGCAACACAAATAACATTCATACTTCTTTACTAATAATATTTAGAACTTATTACTTAGTATTTATTTAGTACTTACTATGTGCCAGGAACTGTCCAAAGTCCTTTAACATATTAGTAATAGAAACTTCACAGCAGGTAGTTAGCAGTAGGCTGTTACTGGTTTTAACATCATGCAAATGAAGAAACAGACACAAAGAGAACAGGCAACTTGCCCCAAATCATACATATAGTAAGTGGGTAGGCAATGGAGCTAGGATTCAAAGCCAGGATTTATGGCTCTGGAATCCATACTATTAACCACTATACTACCTGCCTAAGGGGTACACAACATGTTTATAAACTCTACTGAAAGATATCTTGAAGTTACAAAACATTCAAGAAGCACTGCACAAGAAGAAGGAAAATGATGCCCATCCAAGGAGCTGTGCTGCCACAAACAACTACAAAGAGACAACAGACCAACCTGATCAGTATAGGTGGGTGTTACCAAAATGGGTACAATACCTGCATCATCACTAAAGGAAGACATTCAACAACTGCTAAAATAGGAAGCCATTAAAAACCATACAGAAAATATTGAGGTGCCTGGGTAGCTCAGTTGATTGAGCATCTGACTTTGCCTCAGGTCATGAGCTCATGGTTCATGAGTTTGAGCCCCATGTCAGGCTCTATGCTGACAGTGTGAAGCCTGCCTCGGATTCTCTGTCTTTCTCTCTCTGACCCTCCTCCACTCACACACTTTCTCAAAAATAAATCAACATAAATTAAAAAAAAAATACTGGGGCGCCTGGGTGGCTCAGTCGGTTGAGCATCTGACTTCGGCTCAGGTCATGGTCTCACGGTCTGTGGGTTCGAGCCCCACGTCGGGCTCTGTGCTGACAGCTCAGAGCCTGGAGCCTGCTTCAGATTCCGTGTCTCCCTCTCTCTCTGCCCCTCCCCCACTCATGCTCTGTCTCTCTCTGTCTCAAAAATAAACAAACATTTAAAAAAAAATTTTTTTTAAATACAGAAAATACTGTGCATCTGTTGTGAACAAATCAAATTCCTAAGAAATAAGGTAAATACTGTAGTGTGGCTTTTCCTCAGTAATATTGAAGGGAGAGTAAGATATACCCTTCTTGGCATATCAGCTACAAACAGGTATGCAAGGAAGGAAATGAATGAATATCAATTATGGCAATGAGGCATCACTGAACTAATGTCACAACAATCATGAAGGCATCGGCGGGGGGTGGGGTTGGGGGGCAGGAGGGAGGGTGAAGAAGCATCATCACTCCTTCCAAGTTACTCATCTCTTCAGATTAATGGACTATATCCACGGTCAGCAGAAAACTCTTTCAGACAATGTGAGGAGCTGTAAGCAGTGAAGATCAGATTAGACCTCCATTACTAGTTGTTTCCTTTGTTTGTTTGACCAGCATCATCATTTCTTCTTTCTTCTTATGGCATTAACATATGTGGTGATGATACACAGTTTTATAAGACAGGCACTCCACCTGAGCCACGTGTGCCCAGTTGAGGCACCTGCACATGCCTGGATTGGTGAATCCTACCATATATTAGCATTGACCTGATAGAAACAACCAAAACTACCGAAATTACTTCAAGGAGCCAGTTCTAGGGGATTATGACTTAAAAACTAATGCTTTGGGCCTAAGAGAAATTCAAAATTATGGATATTATTAAATAAGTTCAACTATTTCAGCAACAGGAAATGTCACAGCATCATTATAGTTCACGATGAAAATAATAATGCCCAAGTGCCCATGTGATCCTCCAAGGTTATTCATGAAAGGAATTGCTTGCCTTATGAGATATAGGCTTGATACTACAGTCACTGAGATGATCACATGAAATACACCATTTCTAATCTATTCAATTCTTAGTAAATCATTTGGACAATCATGGAGCCTTAACTAAAAATCTTGTTTCATTAATGTTGATTTATCTTTATAAAAGAAAATACAAAATTAAAAATTAAATTAAACCTGCAAATGGAAAGTAAATGTGAAAACCATAGTTAATCATCTAGAAGCAATATTTTTTTTTATTTTTTTTTTCAACGTTTTTATTTATTTTTGGGACAGAGAGAGACAGAGCATGAACGGGGGAGGGGCAGAGAGAGAGGGAGACACAGAATCGGAAGCAGGCTGCTCGAACTCACGGACCGCGAGATCGTGACCTGGCTGAAGTCGGACGCTTAACCGACTGCGCCACCCAGGCGCCCCTAGAAGCAATATTAAGACACTTGAAGTAAGCAGAACATGTGATCATATCTTCAAATAACACCTTTGTTAATAGCACATGAGTTGCTAGTGAAAATTACATGTAAGCCCTCTTATTTTTGAAAACTTTTTTTTGAGAGAGAGAAAAAGTGGGGGAGGGGTAGAGAGAAAGGGGGACAGAGGATCTGAAGCAGGCTCTGTGCTGACAGCAGAGAGCCTGATGTGGGGCTCGAACTCACAAACTGTGAGATAATGACCTGAATCAAAGTCACATGCTTAACCAACTGAGCCACCCAGGGGCCCCAAGCCTTCTTATTTTTAACAAATCCATACACCTGAACCTTCAGCAACACAGTGTTCACACATTTCCTACCTTGTTATGCCAGCGATTATACAAACTAATACAAATACAAAACAGTATTTTAATATTAAAATCCACTAAGACAATACACCATCATTCTGACATTTATTTCTTTATAAAAGTAATTAAAAAGTAATACTAGTGCTGAATTATGTGATACTACAATTAAGACACCTGGGATACAGCATTCAGATAAAACTGCCCAAGCTAATGGGGCGCCTGGGTGGCTCAGTCGGTTAAGCGTCTGACTTCAGCCAGGTCACGATCTCGCGGTCCGTGAGTTCGAGCCCCGCGTCAGGCTCTGGGCTGATGGCTCAGAGCCTGGAGCCTGTTTCCGATTCTGTGTCTCCCTCTCTCTCTGCCCCTCCCCCATTCATGCTCTGTCTCTCTCTGTCCCAAAAAATAAATAAACGTTGAAAAAAAAAATTTAAAAAAAAAACTGCCCAAGCTAAAAATGTTAGGTTATAAAACCTGAGAAAATAAAAGTATTCATTTGTTCATTCATTCATCCATTCAACTAACAATAATATTAAGTACCCATAAAACAGTATAACATATGTTGTACTACCCATTTTTGGTAAGTATTAATATATTTATTTATTGAACATTTTATTCATATAGTCTATTATGAGTTCAATAAACATTGTTCTTAGATACACTTTTTTTAATATTTATTTTGAGAAGGAAGACTGCACATGAGTGGAGGAGGGGCATAGAAAGAGGGAGAGAGAGAATCCCAAGTAGGCTCCACACTATCAGCAGACAGCCTGAGGTGGGGCTCGAACCCACAAACCATGAGATCATGACATGAGCCAAATTTAAGAGTAGGATGCTTAATCAACGGAGCCACCCAAGTTCCCCTGTTCTTAAATATAGTTAATGAACTCTGTGATGAAACTCTTGAGAAAAATCTCATAGTTTTCTCAAAATGTTTTTCCTGAGACCAACTTTTTTTTAATGTTTATTTATTACTGAAAGACAGAGAGTCAGAGCATGAGCAAGGGAAGGGCAGAGGGAGACACAGAATCTGAAGCAGGCTCCAGGATCTGAGCTGTCAGCACAGAGCCCGACGTGGGGCTCGAACTCACAAACCACAAGATCATGACCTGAGCTGAAGTTGTATGCCTGAAGTTGGCAACTGAGCCACCCAGGTGCCTCCTGAGACCAATTTTTATCTGAGGAAAATACACATTAAAAAATTGGGGACCAGCCACAGCAACTTCTTATACAACATGTCTCCGAACACAAGGGAAACAAAAGCAAAAATGAACTACTGGGACCTCATCAAAATAAAAAGCTGTTGCACAGTGAAGGAAACAATCAGCAAAACTAAAAGGCAACTGACAGAATTGGAGAAGATAGTTGCAAACAGCATATCAGATAAAGGGTTAGTATTCAAAATCTATAAAGAACTTATCAAAGAACTCAATACCCAAAACAACAAATAATCCGGTGAAGAAATGGGCAAAAGACATGAATAGACACTTCTCCAAAGAAGACATCCAGATGGCCAACCGACACATGAAAAAATGCTCCATATCACTCATCATCAGGGAAATACACATCAAAACCACAATGAGATACCACCTCACACCTGTCAGAATGGCTAACATTAACAACTCAGGCAACAACAGATGTTGGCAAGGATGTGAAGAAAGAGGGTCTCTTTTGCACTGCTGGTGGGAATGCAAACTTATGCAGCCACTCTGGAAAAGGGTGCAGAGGTTCCTCAAAAAGTTTAAAAGTAGAAGTACCCTACAACCCAGCAATTGCACTACTAGGTATTTATCCAAGGGATACAGGTATGCTGTTTTGAAGGGGCACATGCACCCCAATGTTTATAGCAGCACTATCAACAATAGCCAAAGTATGGAACGAGCCCAAATGTCCATCGATGAATGAATGGATAAAGAAGATGTGGTATGTATATACAATGGAGTATTACTCAGCAATCAAAAAGAATGAAATCTTGCCATTTGCAGCTACATGGAACTAGAGGGTATTATGTTAAGCAAAATTAGAGAAAGACAACTATCATATGACTCCACTCATATGAGGACTTTAAGATACACAACAGATGAACATAAGGGAAGCAAAAATAATATAAAAACAGGGAGGGGGACAAAACACAAGAGACTCTTAAATATGTAGAACAAACAGAGGGTTACTGGAGGGGTTGTGGGACAGGGGATGGGCTAAATGGGTAAGGGGCATTAAGGAATCTACTGCTGAAATCATTGTTGCACCATATGCTAACTAACTTGGATGTAAATTTAAAAAATAACTTAAAACAAAAACTTACTCCCAAATGTTTCAAAGGAAAAAACTGCAGTATGTACTTGAATCTTTTCTACATAAGATTTCTTTTTCAAAAGATTTTTTTAATACTGAAAAAAGATAAAAAGGCTAGAAACTGCATCCTTTGAGACTTTTTTTGGCTTCCACTGCAGGATTAAGCCTTAAATCTCTGAGCTTTCCTGCTTGGCCTTCCACTTGATAAACCCTTTTCCACTTTAGAGTCTTTACACTCGCACTCCATCTGCCAGAAATGCCTTACCCTGAATGCGCCCATGGCTTTGCTCCCCACTGCACTCCTGTCTCTGCCCAAATATCCTCTCCTCTGGCAGTACACGCCCCCATCACTCTGCACCCTTTCCCTGATGCAATAGACTGTTATGCGAATCTGCTTTGGATCCTTGTGACTGAAATAACGAGAAGAAGTTCGTGTGTAATAGACCCAGCGTTAGGATGGCTCCATGACATGGATCCTGAAATAAACAGCAGCATTACTCATCCTCGCACGTCAATAAAGATTGTTTCCAGACATAAGGACGTTTACTGACTTGGAAACTATTTGAGCCTTAATATTAAAGAGTATTACTTCCATTAGAAATTTCTTGGAGGTCTGATGACATTTGCTGATTGGATTTGAAAGTCAAGTAAAATGAGATGGCCCCTCTCAGGCACTAAATATATATGTGGCTTTTAAAGTTAGACAGACCTGGCTCAAATCTCAGGTCTTCAACTAACTGGCTGTGTGAGCCTACACCTGAAACTACTCTCATTAAAAGCACCAAAACCTCCAAAAATCCAACAGGCACATTCCAGATCTTATGTGACTGGAACACTCTGAATCATTTGGTGCAGATGATAATTCCTTTTTTTTTTTTCCAGGAATTTTGCTTTCTTTCTACATTTTTGGCTGTTCCTTCTCAAACTCTTCCTTTTTTGTCTTCCAAATATTGATGTTTCTCAGAGTTCTGAACTAGGCACTCTTTTCCCCTCACTCCATTCTTTCTTGGCGCTATCACTCTCTCCCATGGTCAGACTCCCACTATGGCATACAGTTGTCTCCCAAGGTCCAGATCCAGGTATACAACTGTCTACTCAATATCACCCACCATATACATTTCCCAGAGACACTTCAAATGGATCATGTCCAAGCAGGAACTTGGCACTTCCTTCGCACCCAGCCTATATTCTCCTCTTCCTTCTGCTAATGAAAGCACCGTGACCCATCCAGTCACACATTTCATAAACCTGCATCACCCTTAACTCCACTCTCACTTTCCCCCTTCCCTTCTCTGATCAGTCACCAAATCTTGTCACAGCTACTTCCTATATGTCTCTCAAATCTGTCCATGTCCCTTATTCTCCACTGTCATTACCCTAGTTCAGGAGAAAAAATCATCTCTGTATGGATCGATCGCCTCTAGAGAATACAGGCTTAAACAGGTAGCATTGCCATGAGAAATAGTTCATGAACAACTTCGGGTATTTGGAGTAAATTAATATCCTACTCTAGTGATCTCTGACTCTCAGGGAAGGTGAAGGTCATATCCTTTTTTCCTGGGAGTCAGAAATTATGCGCCTTAAGGAGGTTGTTTCATTAATTAACAATAAAGCAGAAAATATAAGCATTTAATATTTGGGGGCACTGACTTTGCTATCCGAGTGATCCTATACAAGCCCAGAAAAAAATCTAGCCAATTTGATTCTACGTGGTCCAAAGTTGGTTAAATTGAGAACATTAACAGTTAAGATTTAATAAAGAGGGACGCCTGGGTAGCTCAGTCAGTTAAGCATCTGACTCTTAATTCTGGCTCAGGTCATGATTTCATGATTCATAAGATTGAGCACAGAGTCTGCTTGGGATTCTCTCTCTCCCTCTCTCTGCTTCTCCCCAGCTCGCTCTTTCTCACAAAATAAATAAACTTTTTTCTTTAATATTTAATAAAAGATTTAGGAACAAACACATTTATAATAATATACTATTACTAATTATTGTACCTTCATGTTAATAAAAATGTAATGCCTATACCTTTTATGAACAACCTGAAAGCATCAAAATGACAATTTACAAATACCCTACTAGATTTAAAGTGTATTGTTTTAGAAAAAGTTGCTACTTATGTAGTTAAATAGTTACTACTCTTACAACTTAATAATAAAAAAGACAACCCACTTAAAAATAGGCAGAGGAAAAAAATAGGCAAAAGATTTGAATAGGCATTTCCCCAACAAAGACATATAAATGGCCAATAAGTCCATGAAAATATGTTCAACACCATTAGTTATTGGAGAAATACAAATCAAAACCACGCTGAGATACCACTTCAGGCCTACTAGGGTGGCAATCACCAAATAAATGGACAATAACAAGTGCTGGTGAAGATGTAGAGAAATTGGAGCCTTCCTGTATTGCTGGTAGGAATGTTAAATGGTACCGCTGCTTTGGAAAACAGTTCGGCATTTCTTCAAAATACTACCATATGAAGGGTGCTTGGGTAGCTAGTTGGTCAAGCGTCCGACTTCGGCTCAGGTCATGGTCTCACGGCTCATGGGTTCGAGCCCCGCATCAGGTTCCGCACTGACAGTGCAGAGCCTGCTTGGGACCCCCTCCCTCTCTCTCTGCCCCTCCCTGCTCTTGTGCACGTGCGCGCTCTCTCGCTCTCTCTCTCAAAAGATACACACTTAAAAAATACATATATATTACCATATGAAATAGTGCTACACTACCAATTTCACTTCTAGGCATATACACAAGAGAAATTAAAACAGATGTGTATGCAGAAAATCTGTACACCAATGTTCACAGCAGCCTTACTCATAATAGCTAAGAAAAGGAACAACCCAAATGTCTATCAACTGATGAATGAAGAAATAAAATGTGGTAAATCCATACAATGGAATATTATTCAGGCAATCAAACAGAATGGATTACTAGAGCATGCCATAACATGCATGAGCCTTGAAAACATTACGCTCAGCGAAAGAAACCAGATGCAGGTCAGTCTAACTCTAAAACCCATATAGATAGTGCCTGGGGGAACCTCTCATTTTACTTGACTTTTCAAATTCAATCAGCAAATGTCATGGGACCTCCAAGAGATTTTTAACAAAAGTAATATTCTTTAATATTCAGTTGTAAATAGTTTCCAAACCAGTAAGTCCCATTACATCTGGAAACAGACTCTTTATTGATGTGTGAGAATGAACAATATTGCAATCTGTTCGGGATCCGTGTCATGGAGCCGTGTTACACATGGACTCCTTTGCGTGACACAAGGGTCCCAAGCAGATTCGCATAAATTTATTTTCCTAAAAATGACACACCAAATGTATTTACAACATGATATAAAATAAAAGAATACCTTTTCAGATAATTTAAATAAATAACTATAACAATCTCCCTGATTTTGTAAAACTCTATTTCTAAATATACATTTGCTGAATTTCTGTAACCCTTAAGTTATAAAGAGATTTCAAGCAGAAGTTTTTGAAGGTTCATTAAATGACATGCCTTTGTAGATTTATTTTTAAAAATTATTCAGGGCCTGGAAATTCAGATATGATGCTATTGACTCCTTTACTCACCACAATAGACAAGTGTTCAGCTCATTTATTCTCAGAACAAAGCCTATCTTTGACACTTCTTATTATGTCACATTTCATTATATTGTAGGAAACAATTTTTATGTCAGAAAAGTAAAATACTTCCCAGACTTTCCAATGACCTTAAAACAAAAACAAAAACAAAAACATCTGGGGGCACCTGGGTGGCTCAGTCAGTTGAGCTTCCGACTTCGGCTCGGGTCATGATCTCATGGGTTCGTAAGTTTGGCCCCTACGTCAGGCTCCTTGCTGTCAGCACAGAGCCCGCTTCAGATCCTCTGTCCCCCTCCCTCTTTGTCCCTCTCCCTCTCGTGCTCTCTCTCTCAAAAATAAATAAAACATCTTAAAAAACAAAAGCAAAATCATGGCTAAGTCAGTATTTTGGAACTTGTGCTCTTTTACATCAGAATCTGATCCATAACTGGAGATGCCAGGACAGCCCACAAATGCTATCTAGGAATATATAACATTCCTGAGGCCAAGACTAAATGCTTCTAGTAAATCTAGTCGCTATATACCATGATGTTTTAAAGGTAAAATACACTCAGAGTATCATTTAGGATGTCAAGTTCACATTTCCCCACTGTACCTCTGACATAAGATCAGAGTCACTCTTCCGATGCATTTTACTTCAAAAAATATTTAGTGATCATCTGCACCCCTACACCTCTTTTCTTCACCTCCTACCTAATGAGCAAAGAGAAAAAGAAGTCCCTTAACACCGATCCACAGCTCGTGACTCCACAGACTAAGGTTGAAAGCCCAAGAGTACAGATTCTTGAGAAAGATTAATCAAATTTCTTCTTACTACAAAAGTTAGACACCCAACCCAAATTAACCTAAACTTAACAATTTTTTTGAAGAATAAATTGGCTTATGTACCAAAAGTCTAGAAGCAGAACTAGTTTTAGGCATGATTTGACCTGAAAGTCCAAATGATGTAATTAAGCTTCTTTCCTATCTACCTTTTCATTCTGCTTCCCTCCACAAACTGGTCTTCCCTTCTAACCAGTCTTCTTCCCTGCGATTGGGAAAAATGGCCACTGACAACCCCAAACTCACAATATCCTAGTACCATTACAGCAAAGGAAAGAAACAGGCACAAAAGTCTTCTGGCACAAAAGTCCCAATTTGGTTTATGAGTTTGGCTAACATACACACAGTTCGTGAGTTTGAGCCCCACATTAGGCTCTCTGTGATCTGCACAGAGCCCACTTCAGATCCTCTGACCCTCCCCCACTTGCATGTGCAAGTGCGCTCTCTCTCTTTCTCTCTCTCTCAAAAATAAATTTATTTTGGGGGGCCCATGGGTGGCTCAGTTGGTTGTCCGACTTCGGCTCAGGCCATGATCTCATGGTTGGAGGGTTCAAGCCCCACATCAGGCTCTCTGCTGACAGCTCACAGCGTTTTTTTTTTTTTTTAATGTTTACTTATTTGAAGAGAGAGAGAGAGAGAGAGAGAGAGAACACGAACAAGGAAGAGAGAGGGAGACACAGAATCCAAAGCAGGCTCCAGGCTCTGAGCTGTCAGCACAGAGCCCGACACAGGGCTCGAACCCACGAACACTGATACATGACCTGAATCAGAGTCAGACGCCCAATTGACTGAGCCACCCAGGCACCCCTCTCAAAAATAAATTAAAAAAAATTTTTTTTAAAGAATAAGACAACAATATCTGCTCATCACTTCTATTCAACACTGTATTGGAAGTCCTAGACAGCACAACAAAATGCTTTTGTTACACTGTAAGAAAAGAGTTGTGGCTTTTGGACTGATGTGCCGCTGCCCGTTATTTTGATATCCTACAGTCTTGAATCTGTCAACTCACCCATCTGATCCATAACATTACAGATTAGGGAAGTTATTCATTAAAACAATTTTCAGTGAGATGAGCTGGGATTACTTTGGGAGCACATATGATCCTATGTCCTTATCTAGAAGGAGGAGAAAAAATAATGCTTCCAAGAATAGACTGACTTTACTGCATCACTATAATTTGCCTGCAATTGTCTCTTTTTTATGAAGCATATCACATCATTGCCTTTGGTTATCAGGGACAAATAATGACTGTTTCAATTCTTTTTTTTTTATTTTTTATTTTTTAAAATTTACATCCAAATTAGTTAGCATACAGTGCAACAATGATTTCAGGAGTAGATTCCTTAGTGCCCTTTACCCATTTAGCCCATCCCCCCTCCCACAACCCCTCCCGTAACCCTCAGTTTGTTCGCCATATTTATGAGTCTCTTGTGTTTTGTCCCCCTCCCTGTTTTTATATTATTTTTGTTTCCCTTCCCTTATGTTCACCTCAATTCTATTTCTCCTTCTCAACCTTTTTCAAGACTCAAATCTTCACTCTATTTGTAAAGTAACAGTTCATTATCAAAAACTGTCTTGCTCTTTATTTTAAAACGCTGTCTGCATTTTATAACAAATTTATGTATGGCTATGTTTACTGCTGTTTGTTGTGAACATAAAGCTTATGGTATAGCACGTAAACTTTATGTTACTACATTCAAAGCAATTGCTTGTTAACAACCACATCAGTTATTTGGGGATTGGGAAGATGTTTTAAGCATTTTACATCCTAATATGGTAGTTTGTTATGTGTGTGTAAACGATGGCCCCAAATATGTCACACGTAGATGAATAATGTTGTGCAGTATGGTCTTAACATTCAACAGATACACATAGATGGAGAAAGAGAGAGGGACATAGACATAGATAGAGACCCAGAGATGGATGAGTGGATGGACAGAGATAGAGACACAGAGATACAGATGGAGACACAGAGGAAGAGATAGGCAGAAACAGAGAGACATCCTGGGCAGACAGTGGGCACTGTGCCCTTGAACCTTGAGCAAGCCAGCGGATGCCTGGCACTGTCGAACTCTCCCACAAACACTGAGGTAAACTCCAAGAGCCTCTCTGCGCCAACTTCTTATGTGACCCAGGAGGAACTTTCCTTTTTGCTGATGTTATATCGCACCCAGCGATCCTCATCTGCTTCAGTGCCCTGGCACAGTATGTGGGGCGCTCCTCCCTGTCAGTGGTTGAGATGGTCCTTGCTTTCTTCTTCGTCATCTACATACGTGACCTTGCTTTCTTCTTCATCATCTACATATGTGTAGATATGTACATATGTACATATCTACATATGTGTCCTAGTTTATCAACTAGCCCTGAAGTGTTTTCTTTTGAATCTTCATGCTGTGAACCACTACCTGATCATGTCCACTGTTGTCCCTGTTAAACAAGGAAACCCCTCCAGAATTGTTTCCAGGGTAACCTAATCACCAAGGGCTTCTTTGGCTACGATGCCCTGTTCCACCTTTCACTTATGGCAAAAAGACATACAGTAGCCTCCACAGCCTCTGCAGATGACGAATAGGCCAATGCCCCTCACTTCTCTGCAGTCTGCAAGTAACCCCTCCTTCCAGAATAACTCTCTCCAGTGTCAACAATATACAACTGCCAGCCCTTTATTCAGCTACAAGTGCTTTGACTGGGATAACTGTACACGCCCTCCTGGCCACAGCCACCTCTAGGCCACCTTCTGCAGCACCCAAAGGAAGATGCCAGTTCTAACCGGTTCGTGCCCCACCTAAGCCACAAAGTGCAGGGAGAGGGTGTCTCGTATTTTAGACTCTAAATCCCAGGCTGTGACTGACTCCAAATAACCTCCTCTGTGTAGGGAGTGGCTCTGGGGAAGGATAAATAAAAATTAAACAGATGGTTGGAAACAGGATAATAAATAATCTTTTGATGTTAAAAAAAAAAATAGAGGCATTCTGTCAGAAGAAAATTTAATCAGGAAGACATTCATTAAGGTATGTCTGATAAACTATTGGAACTACACCAAAATAAAAAGCTTTTGCACAGCAAAGGAAATCATCAACGAAACAAAACGACAACCTACTGAATGGGAGAAGATACTTACAAATGATACATCCAATAAGCACTTAATATCCAAAATATGTATTGGGGCGCCTGGGTGGTTTAGTCAGTTAAACGTCTACCTCCTGACTTCAGCTCAGGTCATAATCTCATGGTTCGTGGGTCCGAGCCCCGTGTTGGGCTCTGTGCTGACAGCTCAGAGCCTGGAGCCTGCTTCGGATTCTGTGTCTCCCTCTTCTTCTCTCTACCCTTTCCCTGCTCGTGCTCTGTCTCTCTCTCTCAAAATAAATAAACATTAAAAAAATTTTTTAAACCCACAATGAGATATCACCCTGTACCTGTCAGAATAGCTAGAATCAAAAAGACAAGAAATAATAAGTGTGGGTGAGGATGTGGAGAAAAGGAAACCCACATGCACTGCTGGTGGGAATGTAAATTGGGTGGGGCAGCCACTGCAGAAAACAGTATGGAGGTTCCTCAAAAACTTAAAAACCGAAATATCATATAATCCATACTACTACGTATTTACCCAAAGAAAACAAAAACACTAATTTGAAAAGATATATGTATGCCTGTGTTTACTGCAGCAATATTCACAATAGCCAAGATATGGAAGCAACCCAACATCCATCGATACACAATGGATAAAGAACAGGTAGTATATATATGCAATCGAGTATTACTCAGACATAAAAAAATGAGATTTTGCCATTTGCAACGGATCTAGAGGGTATGATGCTAAGTGAAATAAGTCAGAGAGGGGAGCCTGGGTGGCTCAGTGGTTAAGTGTTCGACTTCAGTTCAGGTCACGATCTCACGGTTGATGAGTTTGAGCCTCATATCGGCCTCTCCGCTGTCAGCACAGAGCCTGCTTCTGATCCTCTGTCTCCCTCTCTCTCTACCCCTTTCCCCCAAAAGTAAATAAACATTAAAAAAATAAGTAAGTCAGAGAAAGACAAATACCATATGATTTCACTACATATGGAATGTAAAAAACAAATGAATAAACAAACAAAAAGCAGAAAGACCCATAAATACAGAGAACAAACTGATGGTTACTAGAGGGGAGGAAGCCCAGGGGGATAGATAAAATGGACAAAGGGCAGACGGAGATACAGGCTCCCAGTTACAGAATGAATAAGTCACGGGGATAAAAGTGCACAGCATAAGGAATGTATACAGATGGTGGCTACACTCACAGTGAGCACAGCATAACGCACAGACTTGTGGAATCATCATGTTGTATTCCTAAAATGTGTGTCAATTATACTTCGGTTTTCAAAAATCAATAAAAAGATATGCCTGTACTTCTTGCACTTGGAGAAAGATTAGGGAGGAGAAAGAAGCAAAAAAAAAAAAAAAAACATTATCGAAAATTGCAAACTATTTGACTGAATGACTGACTGCCTCTTTGTTTCATATGCCTATGTAAAAAAATTTAAAAAGCCTTCAATGGCAGAAAGACTTGCCTACAAGCAAAAACTTTAAGATACATTCCATTTTTTAGAAGTTGAATTCAGTTAAGTGCCAATTCTCCCTCCCTTTTGAGTTCCCATTCCTCACACTGAAAGAGATGGCTAGGTCACCATACACTCACTTTCCTAAAGCACACACGTTTCTCCCCTCCATCATCTCTATTTCAAATGTAATTTCAAGTCTCCCCAACAATGGACCAATGTTTGCAGTCGAGTGGTTAATCCCTATGGGTCATGGAAATGACCTCCATAGGCTGACAGCAAAGGGTCAGATAAAGACACTTAAAATACAGATTTTCTTCACCTCTCTCTTTCTATCCTCATTAACGTTCTCACCCCACCTTCTAATCATCTGATCTGGAAGATGTTCTCCTCTGCAGAACCACACCAAAAGTGGGCTTATTCTACAAGTCTGAGGGGAAATGGGAGTCAGATAAAGAGTCTGGTCTTACATTCCAAAGTCCACGTCTGGCAATCCCAAATGCATATTTGGTCAAGTAGAAAGTGAACCAGAAAAACTTGGTTACAACCAAGTATAAATGAAGGTATAATGAATCACTGAGATATTTTATGGTGGCTTTATTTGGAGAGTGGCCATTCTGTAAAAGGTCATTCCCCACAGGACACCAGACTTCCTAAGATGATCAGTATTGTTAACAGCAATTTACTGTTCTGGGGGCGCCTGGGTGGCTCAGTTGGTTAAGCGTCTGGCTTCGGCTCAGGTCATGATCTCACAGCAGGAGTTCCAGTCCCGCGTGTGGCCCTATGCTGACAGCTCAGAGCCTGGAACCTGCTTCGGACTCTGTGTCTCCTTCCCTCTCTGCCCCTCCCTCACTCATGCTCGCTCTCTCTCTCTCAAAAATAAACATTAAAAAAAAATTTTTTAAGAGCAATTTACTGTTCTTTCTTTGTTACAATAAAATAGCACAGGTGCAAGAGGAAAAAATTTTTCACAGAACAGAGAGTTCCTTCCTACTATAGCCCTTGGCGAGTTCTTTCTCAAAATTACCTCCATTAGGAGTTTCTTATTTTCCAGACTTTCTGTGCATTTATATATGTATATGTGCTTTAATAGTAATCCATCTAATTCCAATGTTTTACACAAAAGGAGGAATATGGTTTGTTCTATATTTTTCTTTTTTTTTTTTTTAATTTTTTTTTTCAACGTTTATTTATTTTTGGGACAGAGAGAGACAGAGCATGAACAGGGGAGGGGCAGAGAGAGAGGGAGACACAGAATCAGAAACAGGCTCCAGGCTCTGAGCCATCAGCCCAGAGCCCGACGCGGGGCTCGAACTCACGGACCGCGAGATCGTGACCTGGCTGAAGTCGGACGCTTAACCGACTGCGCCACCCAGGCGCCCCTGTTCTATATTTTTCAATAATACATCTCACTTTTGTTAAGAGCTGCATGATATTTCCTTATTGTATGTTTAGGTTGTTTCCAATTTTTTTCTCATTACAAACTATGTTGCAACAACTTATATGCACATCTTTTCTGACTTGTGGATATATATCCATTTGGATAAGTTCCTAAAAGTTCTGTGTATGGTTATTTTAATGGATATTGTGAAAGTGTCCTTCACAGGGTAATCTGTGCCAATTTGTCCTTGGACTAATAGTGGAGATCAAAGTACTTCCTTCCCATGCAAATCAAACCCATAATGTGAAATCACCTCGCACCTGGTTGGAATGGCTAAAATCAACAACACAAGAAATAATAGGTGCTGGCAAGGAGCAGAGAAAGCGGAACCCTCTTACCCTATTGGTGGGAATGCAAATTGGTGCAGTCACTCTGGAATACAGTATGGAGGTTCCTCAAAAAGTTTACAATAAGAACTACCCTAAGATCCATGGGGCGCCTGGGTGGCTCAGTCAGTTGAGTTTCCGACTTCGGCTCAGGTCACGATCTTGCGGTTGGTGAGTTCAAGCCCCACATGGGCTCGCTGCTGTCAGTGCAGAGCCCGCTTCAGATCTTCTGTCCCACTCTCTCTCTGCCCCTCCGCCACTCACGCTCTCACTCTCAAAAATAAAACATGAAGAAAGAAAGAAAGAAAGAAAGAAAGAAAGAAAGAAAGAAGAAAAGAAAGAAAGAAAGAGTGTAAGATCTAGCAATTGCACTACTAGATATTTACCCAAAGAACACAAAAATACTAATACAAAGGGATACATGCACCCCTATGTTTATAGCAGCATTATCTACAATAGCCAAGCTATGGAAATGGCCCAAGTGTCCATCAACCGATGAATGGATAAAGAAGATGTGGTGTATATATATACAATGGAATATTATTCAGCCGTAAAGACCAAATGAAATCTTGCCATTTGCAACGCCACGGATGGAGCAAGAGAGGATTACGCTAAGCAAAGTAAGTTAGTATAGAGAAAGACAAATACCATATGATTTCATTCATGTGGAATATAAGAAACAAAACAAATGAGCAAAGGAAAAAAAAAGAAAGAGAGAGGCAAACCAAGAAACAGCCTCTTAACTATAAAGAACAAACTGGTGGTTACCAGAGGGGAGGTGGGCAGGGGGATGCGTGAAATAGGCGATGGGGATTAAGGAATGCACCCGCCGTGAGGAGCACTGCGTGATGTGTGGAAGTGTTGACTCATTATATCATACACCCGAAACAAATATTACACTGTATGCTAACTAACCGGAATGTAAATAAAATCTTTGAAAAAAATAGAAACTACTTATTTACCCATAGCCTCATGTATGTTATTATATTATCCAATTTTTAATCCTTTTCAAAATCTGATAGGTAAAAATAACCCCTTTTTTGTGCTCTTTTGTTTCAATATATATTTATGTATAAATGAGGTTGAGCACTTTGATGTGTTTACAATCTATTTGCACTTATTTTTCTGTATAATGCCTATTTATATTATTGGCTATTTCGTGTAACTTGCATTTTCCCCATTAAGGTATAAGAATACTTGCGTATTTAGGGCACCTGGGTGGCTCAGTCGGTTAAGCGTCCAACTTCAGCTCAGGTCATGATCTCATGGTCTGTGAGTCTGAGCCCCATGTCGGGCTCTGTGCTGACAGCTCAGAGCCTGGAGCCTGCTTCAGGTTCTGTGTCTCCCTCTCTCCCTGCCCCTCCCCCACTCACGCTCTATCAAAAAATGAATAAACGTTTAAAAAATTTAAAAAAAAAAGAATACTTGCGTATTTAAGAACATTACGGGGCGCCTGGGTGGCTCAGTCAGTTAAGCATCCAACTGTGGCTCAGGTCATGACCTCAGGGTACGTGGGTTCAAGGCCCACATCAGGCTCTGTGCTGACAGCTCTGGAGCTTCCTTGGGATTCTGTGTGTGTCTCTCTCTCCCCTCCCCCACGTGTGCTCTCTCTCAAAAAATAAAAACAATAATCAATTTTTTAAAAGTTAGTATTTTGGAGCACCTGGGTGGCTCAGTCAGTTAAGCGTCAGACTCTTGATTTCAGTTCAGGTCATGATCTCACAGCTCATGAAATCGAGCTCCACCCGGGGCTCTGTGTTGACGGCGCAGAGCCTGCTTGGGATTCTCTGTCTCCCTCTCTCTCTGAGCCTCCCCTGCTTGAAGACAGTCTCTCTCTCAAGATAAATAAATATGTGCCCAAGACAAGATCTGTAAAATCTAGGGAGCTACCTACTGACTTCCTCAAATGCCTTTTCCCCTTCCTTGCATGTAATAAAGTACAACTAGGACTTTTTCTAAAGAACATTTTCAATTACACAGAATACTTTTGCACATAAAAAATTCAACAGAATACATACGTAAATAATGAACTCATGTATCAAAAGAATAAATATGCAAATAATAAACTCCTATATCTTGTCAATGACCTTGAATGCCTATCCTCATAGGGTTCATCCCTCTTACTACATTTTCTTTTCCATTCGTTGCCATTTCGTCTTCAGGGACACCAATAGTAAGTAAGTTGGACCTCCTCTGCCTGTCGTGCAAGTTATTAATTTATTGTCTCTCCTCTCCAGACCCGCCCTTCACCACCTGTTCTGTGATAATGAAGACAGACCTTACAAACATTTGTCCTCTGTTAGTAGAGGGCACTGGAAAGAGACCTCTCTTCTAGGCTCCAATGCACTCTTCTCGGCAGGCCCCCACAGCACAGGGAGCCTCTGCGGTGCCCCATCCAGCAGCACATACACTTTCTGACGCAGCAGGTACCAACAACTACCAGAGACCAGAAGCTCATGGCCCCTTCCCATGGGAAACTTCCCCTAGAGTCTTCTCCGTCAGCCCTGCTCCTCCTGGCGCACAACTCCATAGCCTCAGTGAACTTCTGCCTTCCAGTGAGCCATAGCACACCCTCTCCACAAGATCTGGATCTCGGACCTGGGCGAAAGGGAAGAAGGTCTTCCAGAGTTTGGGTACTGTACCTTCCTGGACTGCTAATGTACTTTATTCCTAGGGGTGGTAGCTGCTCCCTATATCTACTACTTATGTACTCAGCATTCTTTTAACTCCTTACTAGCGGTTACGGGCTAAACCGTGTTCTTCCAAGATTTCCTATGGCAAGTCTTAATTCCTAGTATCTCAGAATATGACTGTATTTAAAAATATAGCCTTTCAAAAGGTAATTAAAATGAGGTCATTAGGGTGGGCCCTAAACAAACACGAGTGGTGTCCTTATAAGAAGAGGAAATTGGGACACAGACACAGAAGGCAGACCGTGTGAAGACAGAGGGAGATGACAACCATCTACCATCCAAGGAGAATGGCCTCAGAAGAAATCAACCCTGCTGATTTCACCAGAAATTGTGAGAAAACAGATGTCTGTCGTGAAGCCACCCGGTCTGTGGTACTTAATACGTGGCAGCCTTAGCTAACTATACACTGACCAGTCCCATTATCCCAACATCTTATGGTTAATAATTCACTAGGTTGTACTTTCCCAGGTTGTAATTACTGTCTAGTTTGTCTCCATTCATATTGTTTTCTCGAACATTTTTAATTCTTTATTCTTTTTATTTTTTTTTTTAATTTTTTTTTCAACGTTTATTTATTTTTGGGACAGAGAGAGACAGAGCATGAACGGGGGAGGGGCAGAGAGAGAGGGAGACACAGAATCCGAAACAGGCTCCAGGCTCTGAGCCATCAGCCCAGAGCCTGACGCGGGGCTCGAACTCACGGACCGTGAGATCGTGACCTGGCTGAAGTCGGACGCTCAACCGACTGCGCCACCCAGGCGCCCCTCTTTATTCTTTTTAATTTTTTATTCATACCTAATTTTGCAAAATTTTCTCAAACAAATCTGTCTTCGATACACCCAGTTGTTTTTTCTGCTTTTTAACACTACTTCCATTCCTGGAATACTTTTTTTTTTTTTTTTGCCTTTCTATTTCTTTCCTGTAGGCTTCCAGATCACTTTTCATTTCCTCACATTGTCTTAGTAATCATTTCTTTAAAACTGGTATTTTTTCTTGTCCTCTTGTTTCATAAAGTCCATTCTAAAAATCTCTTTGGTATCACTGACAAGTGTTTATTTGCATTAATCAACTATTGCCTAGCATATCTTGTTTGGTGTGTATTCACCATCGACCTTTTATTTTCTTTTCTTGTTTTGAGAGAGTGCACGTGAGCAAGGTGCAGAGAAAGAGAGGGAGAGACAATTCCAGTAGGGTCAGAGAGAAAGAGAGAGGGAGAGAGAAGCAGGGCTCACCCGAAGCGGGCCTCGAACTCACAAACCGTGAGATCATGACCTGAGCTGAACTCACATGCTTAACCGACGGAGCCACCCAGGCACCCCCATGATCTACCTCTAGTGGATTTGGTTCCTTTCCTGCTGTCCCTATTATACTGCAGTTTAAGCCTGGTGCTGGTTTGCTTTTAAGCCACTCTTTCTATGCCTGTTATTTGTTGAAGAGAAAACCAGGGAGGTAACTTGATACAACAGACAAGTTCAATGACTACATGTTTTTCTCAGATATTTGCCCACGATGCCGGGTACCCTATAGCACACCTCCATGCTCTCCTGTGCCTCATCCCACAGAAACAGGATCATTTCCATGAGAGAACATCACGTACCAATTCTCGCTCAGTGCGAGCGTGCTGTCTCCCCAGAGCTGTGTGCTGCCCGTGACCAGCCACAGAGCACTGGGACTGGATTTAGTCTCAAAACCCTTCCAGCGCACTTTCCAGGCACCACTATCAATGAATGAAAAGTTGGCAACTGACAAGAAAATCACTTGCCAGGGATGCTTGGCTGGCTCAGTCAGTAGAGCATGCCACTCTTGATCTTGGGGTGGTGAGTCTGAGCCCCACGTTGGGTGTAGAGATTACTTGTAAAAAACGCTTATGCCATAAAAAAAATTAAATCTTAAGAGAAAGAAGAAAATCATTTGCCATTCTGTATTTACATTTGTGATTCTGGCATAAATAAAAAATTTATTTACTTGAATAAAGTAAAAAATTTACTTGTGAAATCCCTCCTTTGAAACTTCTAACCGTACCATTTATCCAGTTAATCTTAGGGAAATTTTTCCAGTGATGTCACTGGTAGACCATCTTTGCTGACATTTGGACTCCTAAGAGTCCAAACTGATTCGCAGTCTCTACTCCTAACATGATCCATAGTCAGAACAAGTTTTCAAACTTCTGACTGAAAGGCACAGGCACATATCCGAGAAATCCGAGAGAGGAGCATGACCAGGCACTAACCCTGAAGCGTCTCTTCCTCTGTGAGCCACAGTCTGGTAAGTTCCACTTGAGCACACTCTTCGCAGACTCTTAAGGTTTTAGCTGGAAATTATAATCGGCAAATGGATGGAACAAATCACTAAAATGTACCAAATTCCTTATTCGTTCTGGACTAAGATTAAACTTTTAGCTTTGAATGTATTTCCTTTGCTCTCTGAAAAATACGTATATTTTTTGGATCTCACAACTGGGTGATAATCCAAAAACTTCACACTTATTTTCTTTGTAAAGACAATTTTAAAATAGTTTTAACAGGATATTAAATCTGACAGCACTTAGTTTTTGGTTTCTTTTTTTATATGACAGATGTCTTATATATGTGTGTGTATATATACATACACACACACATACATACACACACATATATATTATAAAACAAGGTGGTTGGGGCACCTGGGTGGCTCAGTTGGTTAAGAGCCTGACTTCAGCTCAGGTCATGATCTCACAGTTCGTAAGTTCGAGCCCATGTCAGGCTCTGTCTCCCTCTCTCTCTGCCCCTCCCTGTTCACACACACACACTCTCTCTCTCAAAATTAAATAAACATTAAAAAAAAAAAAAAAAACAAGGTGCTTGACTTTTTTATTCATTTATTCATTCATTCATATGCTCAACATACAACTATTGAGTGCCTACTATGTATGATGCACTCTTCAAAAACCTAATGATACGGCAATACACAAAATAGACACAAATGCCTGCTTTATTGCTGCTGACACTGCAAGGGACATCAAAGACACTGTGAAGCCAGTTCTTCAATTACTCACTTCTTGATTGTCTAAGAGGAGGCTAAGTAAGAATCCACTGGGAGGGTGAAGAGGCTGCTGATAAGGATTTTTTTTTTTTTGAAAACTGTTGTTAGAGTGTTATAAATTTCTTTCCCCCATGGGAGGGAAGAGAAGTTCTGTCGTCACCTCAAGCCAGCTGAAGGTTCAACAGGACCATATGAAAAGCTAATATGCATTTTCTGGAATTTGAGGGACATAGGGGAAGTTACCTGATACGGGACTACACAAAGAAGCAAAGGTAAGGATAGCTAAGAGCTGTCTATAGAAGAAAAAGTTTGTATCAACAGTAAGCCACATATCTGCTGACAGCCGGGCAGAAGGGTCTGTTTTCCAACGATCAGCTATAGACCCTGCAGAATGGAGCTATCTGATAGTCCAGTTGATTAGCTGACCATGAGTTTCACCAACATCTCTGGCCAACAGTCAGGCGGCCTCAACAAGAGGAGGAAGGCGACCCATGGATGCAGAAGTGGAGTGGAGGGAAGAAACTGGCCACAGGGCAGCAACACTCATGCCAGGAGCTGCAGACGAAGGAAGGCCTGCAGGGAAACGATCACTAAACATTAAGAAGTGCCACAGGAAAAAAGAAAGGCTAAGTCTGGGATTCCACCCTGCTCAGATGGCATCCTCACCAGTGTAACCTTATCAGTGCAGAAGGACTTTCCTACCCTTTGCTTCTCCTTCCCCTGTTTTAATATTAAAGGGCCCCAAAATAGCAACCATTAAGTGAAGAATGCATTGTAGCAAGAAAAGACAAAAGTCAGATTAACCCACCCCCCCCCCAATTCCCAACTTTACCCCTATAATCTTCTAACCCCGAGGCCAATCTAAACTGGGAAATAAGAGATTTTACAGTGAATGAGATTTTGGACTTTTGATAGTCGTCTATGATGTACTTTTAATTCTTTAGTGAGACGGGAAAACCTTGCAACCTAACTGAGGCTCTATCCCAGGGGCTAGAAATAACTAATCCAAAGGACAAGCGGAAAAGAATGAAAGGCACTTTCTGCCTCACTCTACTGAGTGCGGGCTCATTTAACAAACCAATTAAGTAGGCTTAGCTTGTCCTAAGGAGGAAGAAATCCACAGTTAGGAAAACTTCTGAATCAGATATACTGAGAGAACAGGGTGACACAGACGTGGATTCTTTGATAGGAAAAGTAAAGCTTAACAGTGCCTCCTTGTCCAATTTCTTAATCAACTATAGCAACAGAAGATTATAAGTTCCTAGGAAAATAATTATTTTTACTCCACTGTATTCAGCATCTCCTCGAAGTTTTCCCAAATACCTCGAATTCCTTCTATCACCTCAGCTCAGAACAGGGAGATTGTGACCTGTGAATTACAGGGCTTCCAGGTGAGTAACTCTTTTTCTTTTTTTCTAAAGCTGAACCTGAGTGTGAAAAAGTTCAACTGTGATCAAATGAACAAAGTTTCAACCACCTTTGCAATAGGATACAAAGGTCACCCAGAATAGGAGATAAGTGAGTCAGAGATTAAATATAGTAGCCGTTTTCAGATCAGAATGCCCTGGCAGCATGGATCCAGGAATATTTAAGCCATGTCCTCAATTTATCATAGAAACAATCTTTCTAAGCACATGATGGACAACTGTGAACCCTAAAAACAGAAAGGACACATGTAAGGTCTGCCTCTAAAGAAAATAAACTAATAACTCTAGAAATTATTGCCTGGTCACCTTAACTTTGATACCTGAAAAGACCAAACTCATCAATCATTTCATTTATAAACCACTAAAAAGATCACAGGGTGCCAGTGAATGGTAAGCGGGACTTTGGGAAGGATAAATCAGTCAGCCCCGTGTAGTATCAGTCCATGACAGACCGCCAGGCATTATTGATGGGACGAGAAAGGAAAGAAAAAAAAAAAGACTTTAATCCTTGTCTTAAAGGACATACTCATAAATAAAGTTGGGAAAATATTTTCAAAGTACATGACTGCACGAATTCTGAACTTGTTAGAAGTCAGGACAGATGGAATTTTATTCTCCCCTTTTCTTTCCTGGCGAAAGGACAAGAGGGATGGTTAAGTTTTAATTAAATATATGGGAACAACAACAACAACAACAAATCTTTACCAAGTTTTTGTAAATTGGGAGTGTGTCATTCTTTCTGCAAATGGAGAAAACACATTCTCCACTTGGTTTCCTTTTTTTTTTGTAACTGTTTCCTTCCTCCCACCCCCGGGGCCTCTCTCTACTTTGAATTTATAAATTTGTAATAGTCAAAGTCTTCAATATCCATCTGTAAGTGGCTTTGCAGATGAATTTCTTTTATGCTACATTCATCTAAAACTAACCAAAAGCTAAGGGATTTGCTCCCCCTCCAAAAATGAGAGAGGTTCAAGGGATGCAGAGAAAGTAAGCGAGCTGGGTAAAACCAAGATGGGCTAAAGAAAAAAAAGGAGGGCAGGGGCTCTGATTTTTTTCATGCCGAGGAAATGGAAAGAAGTTTAATCCGTGTAGACAGAATCACAAGGGAACGGGAACTGAGTGCAAGACTCCATTGACTCTAACATGGTTTTGACCTGAAGCCAAGGGGTACACTCCCACAGGGACTAAAGAAGCCACAAGGGGACTGCTCCAATTATGAGAAACTTCTACAAAATCTCAGAACTTTCCACAAATGTTGCCTCAAATGAAACACTGCTTTGTGATAACAGTGATAACACAACTACCTCATTAATCTTTTCCACCAGTGGAAGCCATTCTTTTCCACAGTCCCTTTCATTAACTGGGCAAGAAGAAATATGGCTCTGAATGGTCCTTGCTCCAAACTGTTTTGTCAACAACTCACGATAGCTTTTTACCACTCTTGTTACCATTACTCCCAGGTCATACCACCATTCCTGATGACTTTGATCATCTCACTCCCTACCGAATCCAATCCCATTCTTACTGACTTAACACTTAGTTCCTGTCTACAAAACTCTTCGATTCCAATGAGATGCACTAACACTTCACTTCAGTTACAAGATGGCACAGATGCACTTTGGATTTTATTTGTAACATGGCTCCAAACTCATTAAATCTGGGTTTCCTGTATACAACACTTTGATTCCCTTACTTGTATTGAACTCTTTCTTAAACTTCATTATGATCCCAGAACTTTGGCTGTAAATAAAACAAAATTTAAATACAAACTTTCATATTTATAGGCCATATGACTTTACAAGAGTTACTCTGCAAACCTCAGGCTGTTTCTTGGTATAGCAACATATCGTCATTGCTTGATACGACAACCCGAGACACTACACAAGATGACAAAAACTGGCTGTAATATTATCAGCTAAAAATAAGAATACCACGTAACATTTCTGAGGGGAATTTCCATTAGCTGCACTGGTAGTCAAAATGGATGAAGAAACATTCTTGAACTATAAATCACATTTTCCACAATCTAAATAAAATATCATAGAAAATTCCGAAAAAGGGAGAAGGCTTTGCCTCTCTCGTTATGTGTCTCCAACTCTGAGATACAGGGAAAATAATAACCAGCAAAACAAATGACTGTCTTTCAACTATATCAGCCAAAACCAGAATAAAAAACAGTCATGTCCTTTGATTCTTCTATTTATTATTTCCTCTCTTTCTGTATCTATTCAAGGACTATAATCTCTAGTGCCCAATGCAGTAGAAGGCAGACAGGGTATCTGGAGGTATATCGCATCCAATCTTTTTTAAGTTTATTTATTTATTTTGAGAGAGAGACAGCACGAGTCAGGGAGGGTCTGAGAGAGGGGGTGAGGGAGAGAAAGAGAGAGAGAAAGAGAGAGAGAATCCCAAGCAGGCTCCACACTGTCAGCACAGAGCCCAACACAGGGCTCAAACGCACGGAACTGCGAGATCATGACCTGAGCCAAAACAAAGAGTCAGATGCTTAACCGACTGAGCCACCCAGGCTCCCCTGCATCCAATGATTTTTAGTTGCCTAAGTATGTCTAAATAAAAATACTACTGGAGATATAATTTTTCATACCACATTATACCAGGAAAAAAGCTGCATCGTATGTTCTAGGAAGTTGCAGAACCCAATTGTTAAACCAAGATCTAATGCCAGTCCAGCAGGTCCACATAAGATAGTCATTATACATACCAACCTGCTCGTCATAAAATAAAAAGTTTAATCTCTTAAAAGTAATTAACTTGATGTCTTCCACAAAAAGCTAGAACACAGCCTTTATAAAGCAGAAGACGAAGCCATAAACAGAAAATAAATTGAAATAAAGGGAGAGGTGAAATAAAAACAATGCAAGGAAGTCCAAAATAGAATGCTAAATTAAAATCTACATCTGAGATGGTAACAATTACTACAGAAACCTGAATCAGCTAATTTAATCCAGGATAACATCTTCTGACCAAATGGGGCTTATCCTAGGAATTCAAGGCCATTCCAGTATTTAAACAACAATGAATGAAGTAATTATATTAACAGATTTGTTAAATCATATGATCATTTCATTAGATATAGAAAAAGCATTAAACAAAATTCAATGGCCATTTATGATTTAGAACAAAAAACTCTTAGCAACTGAGAACACAGGAGAACCTCTTTAACCTAATAAAAGACATCTATAAAACACCTACCACTTGCTCAGCACTTTTATTTGATGTTATGTTGAGGGGCGAGAGACTGAATGTCTTCACTGATTATAGAAAAAGGCAAGATGTCCTTCCTCACCACTCCTATACATCACCATACTGGGATCCTGCCCATGGCAATAAGGCAAGAAAAATCATCAAAAGGCATAAATATTGAAAATAAGTAATAAAACTGTCTCTATTTGCTATGATTATGTAGAAAATCTCAAATAATCTATGAAACATCTCTTAGAACTAAGAAGTAAATGTAGTAAGATTGTAGAGTTCAAGGTGAACACACAAAAGTCAATTATATTCCTATATATCACTAACGAACAACTGGAATTTCAAATTAATAGAAATACCAACGACTATATCACACAAAAAATGAAATACTTAAGGAATAAATCTAACAAAATATGAATAGGTTCTGTATATTGGAAACTAAAAATCATCAATAAAAGAAGTCAAAGAAGATCTAAATAAGTGGACAGATATACCACACTCATGAACTAGACTCGATAGTGTTAAGATACCAATTCTCCCCAATATGATATGTAGGTACAGTGAAATCCCAATAGATACCCCAGCAAGCTTTTTTACAGATATTAATATGCTTCTTCTAAAAGTCATATGCAAAAGCAAAGGAACGAGAATTGCCAAAACAATTCAGAAAAGAAGAGCAAAGTTGGAGGAGGAGCCCAAATTATAGTAAATCAAGACAGCTTGGTATTGGCAAAACAAATAGTTATTATGGCAACTTGACAGATGCTAGAGATGTGAAGTCCAGCTCCTCCACCGTCCTAGACCTATGAGTGAAGCCATCAGTAACTCTTCGTCCCCCGAGCCATCCCACCATCTGACTCAGGGAAGACCAGCAGAACCATCCAGTAGAGATCAGGCAAAATTGCCCACCCACAGAATTTTGAATAAATGATTATTGTTTTGATTTTGGAGGGTGGTGTCTTTACATGGCAATAAATAACTGATATACCACAGTAACTCTAATGCCAACTAGCAGTAGCACAATTATGCTGGAAGGGAAGCCAACATGAAAAGAAATGGTGGGGGGTGGGGCGCCCGAGTGGCTCAGTTGGTTAAACGTCTGACTTCAGTTCAGGTCATGATCTCACTGTTCATGGATTTGAGCCCTGCCCCCAGCTCTGTGCTGACAGCTCAGAGCCTGGAGCCTGCTTCGGATTCTGGGTCTCCCTCCTTCTCTGCCCCTACCCTGCTTGTGCCCTGTCTCTCTCCCTCCCTCCCTCTCTCTCTCTCTCTCTCTCTCTCAAAAATAAATAAACATTAAAAAAAGAAAAAGAAAGAAATAGTGGCAGTCTTAGCAAACTATGTTTAAACAGTTTGCTTTTGCAAATTTTGCCAAAGTATGCAATCACATGAACACGTTGTCCAGAACCTGGAAGGAGCATGTATAAGTGGGAATCCCTTAATCTGAAGCTTCATTCAAGGTTAATCTATATCCCCTAAGCATGATGCTTAATTTTGAAACACTAACAACATCCTCTTTACTGTCATAGAGAATAAAGGAATGACTTTAGGTAAAGTAAAGGAATAACCTTACTATGTAACATTGTTCTAAATGTCTTGCTCATAAAATAAACATTGTTCATAAAATAACAATAATGACAGCATATTTAATGTTTATTATCTATCATGCACTACATTAAGCAGTTCACATAGATTATTTAATATAATCATTTACAACAACCTCATAAGGTAAGAACTATAATAACCCTCTTCAGATGCTGAAACTGAGGCTCACAGTGGTTGTTAATTGCCCAAAGATACACGGTTACTAAATGTCAGGTTTGTATAAAGTCTGTGCCCTCAGTAACTCAACTCTACAATACAGGAAATATTTAAAAATTAAAATTAAATTGGAATGAGAATATTTTATCTTTGGTTTTTATACATCTTTCCTATAACTTGAAGGCGATTTTCTAATACATTTTCTGGATATAAAGAAAAACCATTCATGCTTATATTCATTTGAGAGATAACTACCTTACTGATCTGTATAGTAATCTTAAATTGATGCTCTAGGGTTATACTGCTAGAGAAACATATCATCTGGAAATAGAGATGAGTTCATGTATTTTCTTCCATACAGACAATTCTATAAACAATTGGAAAATGTATAAGAAACATTGTAAATAATTAGCTCATCAAAGTGAAATACACAATACAAATTATTTTGAACACAGTTTTCCTCAAAGCCAGGTACAAACAGTGAAAAAACATAATAAGAACATGTAGTATTTAGAATAGCATTTAAATATATTGTACCTAGGAATAATGAAAGAAACATGCAAAGCCTGTGTAAAAAAAATTCAAATATTTAATCGGCCGCATTAGAAAACCTACAAATAAATAAACTTACATAAAAATTTCTTACATGTAAAGTCTGAAAACTACAAAGTTGCTAATTCTTTCCAAATGATTGTATTAGTTTAATCTCAACTCAATAAATGCCTCAATAATGTTTCTTCACCAGTTTTTCTGTGTGAAATTTGTGGAGGTGATATAGTCACAGAGTTCAACAAATCAAAGATACCACATGATGGATTAAAGAAATGACATATAAAAGCTAAAACTATAAAACTCTTAGAAAACACAGGAAAAAATTGCATCATATTGGATTTGGCAATAATTTCTTGAATATGACAACAAAAGCAACAAAAAAATGTAAAAATAAATTGGACTACTTCAAAATTAAAACCTTGTGTGCACAGAAACACAATACAGTAAAAAGGCAACCTATGAAAGGGAGGCAATATTTGCAAATCATATATTTGATAAAGAGTTCACATCCAGGACATATAAAGAACTCTTACAATTCAATCACAACAACAAAAAGCCTGATTTAAAAATGGGTAAAGGACTTGAATAAACATTTCTCCAAAGAAGATACACAAATGGCTAACAAGCACATGAAAAGGTGTCCAACATTACTGATCATTGGGTAAATGCACACAAAAACCATAATGAGATACCATATCACACTCATTAGGATGGTTACCATCCAAAAAATTAATTAATTAATTAATTAATTAATTAAAAGAAAAACAGAGGGGCGCCTGGGTGGCTCAGTCAGGTAAGCATCCAACTCAGGCTCAGGTCATGACCTCCATGAATTCCAGCTCATGAATCCCAGCCCCACACTGGGCTCTGTGCTGACAGCACAGGGCCTGCTTGGGATCCTCTCTCTCTCTCTCTCTCTCTCTCTCTCTCTCTCTCTCTGCCCCTTCCCTCATCTCTCTCAAAAATAAATAACCTTTAAAATAAATAGATAAATAAGGTTTTAAAAAATAGAAAATAGCAAGTGTTGGCAAGGACACAGAGAAACTACAACCCCTGTGCTCAGTTAGTGCATAAAATGGTACAGCCATCACAGAACACAGAATGGTGTTACATCAAAACATTAAAAGTGGCATCACCAAATGATTCAACCATTCCACGTTGGCACATTTGCCCCTAAGCATTGCAAACAGGGACTTGAAAAGATATCTGTACATGCGTGTTCAAAGCAGCATTATTCATAATAGCCAACAGGTGGAAACAACTCAAGTGTCCACTGACAGATGGATGGGCAAATGCTATACCTGCATTTACCATGGAACAGGATTCAGCTTTTAAAAAGAAGCAGAGTCTGACATACGATACAAGACAGAGGCACCTGGAGGACGTTATGCTAAGTGCAAAAACCAGTCACAAGAGACACCATCCGATTCCACTTACATAAATTATGGAGAATAATCAAATTCACAGAAAGTAGGGGTGCCCAAGGGGTTCAGTCGGTTAAGCTCCCGACTCCTGATTTCGGCTCAGGTTACGATCTTGTGGTTTGAGTTCAAGTCCCGAGTCAGGCTCCTCGCTGACAGCTGCACAGCCTCTTTGGGATTCTCTCTCTCCCTCCCTCTTTCCCTCTCTCTGGCCCTCCCCCACTCTCATGTGCCTGCTTGCGTGCACACACACACGTTCTCTAATTAAATACTTTTTTTTAACTTACATTAAGTAGAATGGTTGCCAGGAGCTCGGAGAAGGGGAACATGGAGAGTTTAAGGTTATGATTTCATTTATGAAAGCATTTTTTTAAATGACAAAATTATAGAGATGGTGAACAGATTGTTAGTTGCCAGATGTTGAGTGACAGAATGAAGGAGGGAGATGCTGGTGGCTACAAAAGGATAACATAAGCCGTTTCTTGGCTTATATCCAAATAACCCCAAAATAGCGTGTAGAATTAGTGTTCCCTTTCGCCTCAGCACTATTTAAAGACATTTTTTCTTTGCCCTAATGTAACACACCCTTCTCTTTGTGTAAGTGATCAAGGAATATTGGTATGTGGTCATGATAAAAGGTGGTATATAGGGATCCTACAGACTTCAGGAGAACAGCATAACCATCTTTTGAACATATTTACTGCTTTTTATCTTACTATCTATTAACTTGTAAATTATATGTTGTTTCCGTATTTTTTAATAGTTACACTAGAAATTACAACATGGATTCTTCACTTACCAAAGTCTGATAATCAATAATTTTAGGGGTGCCGGATGGCTCAGTCGGTTAAGTGGCTGACTCTTGATTTTGGCTCAGGTCATGATTTCATGGTTCATGAGCTCGAGCCCCACATCAGGCTCTGAGACTTTTGGGATTCTCTTTCTCTCTCCCTCTCCCAAAATAAATAAATAAACTTTGAATTTCTCCAAAAGAGACTGAATTCATTCTTTTAAAGCTTAAGAGACCAAGATGCATTTTGTGGGTTTTTTAAGGATTTTTTTTTAATGTTTATTTTTGAGAGAGAGAGAGAGAGAGAATGCAAGCAGGGGAGGGGCAGAGAGAGGAGGACAGGATCTGAAGCAGGCTCTGTGCTGACAGCAGTGAGCCCAATGTGGGGCTCGAACTCAAGAACCAGGAGATCATGACCTGAGCCAAAGTTGGATGCTCAACCGACTAAGCCACCTAGGCGCCCTGAGACCAAGATGGTTTTAACTGGAAAGTGGAAATTACTCCCTCTTACTACCTTTCACTACCTAGCCTGGAAACTCAAATCAAGATGAGTTTAAATTATAGACAAGAAATGCCAGGTAAATATCAGACAAGATAATTTGGACAAACCCTCTCACTGGAGACAACTGAAAATTTAGAGAATATACACAAAAATGTATAAAAGTGTCATCTAAATTCGTCATAAACTAGCAACTATTAAAAGTGACATTTTGCAATTTCTCTACAAAATGTCTATTTCTTTTTAATATCTACCATGGGATTCACTGGACTTCTTTGCATTGATGTCTTTTATCAGTTCTACCAAATCTCAAATATTATCTTTTCAAATACTTGCATAAGACAATTAGGTAGAAAATCTTTTTTTTTTTTTTCATTTTTAACATTTATTTATTTTTGAGACAGAGAGAGACAGAGCATGAACGGGGGAGGGTCAGAGAGAGAGGGAGACACAGAATCCGAAATAGGCCCCAGGCTCTGAGCTGTCAGCACAGAGCCAGATGCAGGGCTCGAACTCACAGACTGCAAGATCATGACCCAAGCTGAAGTCGGACACTCAACCGACTGAGCCACCCAGGCGCCCCAGTAGAAAATCTTTTAAAGCAGCTAGAGAGAAGAGACAGATTACTTAAAGGAACTACAGATAGATTAGGAGCTAACTTCTCAATGTGAACAACAGAGACCAGAAACAGAAATAATGTCTTCAAGGTGATGTACAATACAACAGCCAATCTAGAAAGCTCTACAAAGTCGAAGAATCCTTTGGATATAGAAAAAATATATGTAAAATTTTTTATACAAACAGAAACCGACTTACTCACACAAAAGGGAATTCTAATATCCATTCTTCAGACTGAAGGAAAATGACCCTACGTGTAAGCCAGAGGTATAAAAAGAAATGAAGAACAATTAGAGGGGTCAATTTAAATGAATACTGTATAAAACAATAAAATTTTTGTGGTGTTTAGACTTAGCTAGCCAGAGAAATAAACTACATGGTAGCAATAAACATGTAAATTGGAATGTGGGTAAATGCAGCTAAAGGGTTCTCAGGCCTTTGCATCATCCTGGAAGTTAAAATTATCTTTTATTATTTTTTAAAATGTTTATTTGTTTTGAGAGAAAGAAAGGACAAGCAGGGAAAGAGCAGACAGAAAGGGAGAGGGAGAGAATCCCAAGCAGGCTTTGCACTGTCACCACAGAGCCAAGTGCGGGGCTCGAACTCATGAACCGTGAGATCATGCCTTGAGCCGAAATCAAGAGTCAGAAGGTTAACTGACTGAGCCACCCAGGTGCCCCTGTGGAGGGTTAATATTGAATACTTCAGAATTTCTCCCCACTCTCTCTACTCAAGATGTAATCCAGTGTGTTTGGAGGCTTATCAATCCTTAAAGAAAAAAGGGAGGTGCTTTGAGTCCATGTGTTATGACCTTAGGTTAGCCTCTGAAAACTCACTGGCCTCCAATACTAAAGTCCAGAGTAGTGATTTACTTGGTCTGTTTTCTAGATACCATCAGTGTCTGATGGTCCCACCTTCACTCTTTCTGGGGCTGGAGATCCTCTGGGTCTCAACCACGTCCTCCATTCGCCCTAGGATTAAATCACTAACCCAGGAGCCTCTGCTGTAGAGTCACCTTGTTCCTTGCCAAGGTGGTTCCAGAGTAGGCCCACCTGTGCTCTACTTGGCTATCTTCTGTGTCCCCCACACGGAGTACACGGGGCTTTCTCAATCTTCTGAACTCGACACAAGTCATGGGGAACCTATCTTTTCCAATGTTGCTGGGTCCTGAATCATTTTAGGTGTGGCCCTACTTGTATGTGAGTCATACTGGAGAGGCCTCCATAACCCCTGGTTGTGCCTAGGAAAGCTGGTCACTAGCCCTGATTTACCTGTGCCCAGTTGTATGTGCCACCTAAGGTCTGTGATCCCCTAAGACCCGCCTGTGATCCCCTAAGGTCTGGCCCTGAGAGGGGGACAGATGAAGATACTAACTTCTGGCCTCATGCACCTTCTTCCCTACCAATTTTTTATGTGGAAACCTTCCTCCTCTTCTCGACTGGTGGATACTTCCCAGTCTTAAACCCTAAATTTTCTTCACCTTACACTTACAATAGAATTCCTATTCAGTGCCCTAAACTTTGCTTTTGCTATATAAAGGGACATTTGTTCCTTGAGGAATATCTTCTCATAGTTAATAAATTCTGGCCATCAGACTAGTGTTTCACCAAAGACTCCAAAAAAGTCAACTAGGAACTTTCAAGCTCCTTGACTCCTTTTGTTCTAAATAGAATCTACCCTGTCCCTGAAGGAAACACCTTTTGGGCAACAAGATTTACAACAGATAAGAGTACACCTCAAAATACTTCAAATGTAGTGACCTCAAAAATTTAAAAACTACCAATGAGATGTGAAAAACAAGCAGGTTTATTTTATTTTCCATAACTAAACCCGTGTTGCTCTTGGGTACCCATCCCAGTAAGCAGTGCAGGAAGAGGATAAAGTAGCCAGTTTATAGCAACCTATTTTTTTTTTTAATGTTTATTATTTAGAGACAGAGAGAGAGAGAGAGAGAGAGAGAGCGCGCGCGATGTGCATGGGGGAGGAGCAGAGAGAGAGGGATAGAGAATCCCAAGCAGATTTCGTGCTGTCGGCACAGAGCCCAACGAGGGTTCAATCCCAAGAACTGTGAGATCAGGACATGAGCTAAAATCAAGAGTCAGAAGCTCAACCGACTGAGCCACCCAGGTGCCCCTAAGAGTCTATTCTCTTCTGATCTAAAATATTATCTTTCAGTTAAAAATATCTCCTCTACCGGGTCACCTGGGTGGCTCAGTTGGTTAAGTGTCCAACTCTTGGTTTCATCTCAGGTCATGATCTTACAGTTTGTGGGACTGAGCCCTGTGTCAGGCTCTGCACTGACAGCCTGGAGCCTGCTTAGGATTCTCTCTCTCCCTCTCTCTCTGCCTCTCACTCTCTCTCTCAAAAATAAATAAACATTAAAAATCTCCTTTACCTCTTTTCTACTACCCCTCCCAAAATAGAAGCTCCAGATTTAGTGGAAAGGTTAGATGCCCTCAAGCAGGGTAGAGAATGGCTCCAGACGTTGCCACATCAAAATGGGACAACCACTCCAGAGTGAAAGCTACAGAACAAATTCACCAAATAGATAGCCAGCTATAGTGCTAAGATCCTAAAGGATCCAGAAGTTCCTATGTGCCCTGTGGGAAGATGCAGAATGTAGCTGATTAGTGAGTTTGCCAAGGGATTGCTACAGGAGAGGCAGAGCAAAAAATGTAATTGAGAACCTCTGGGCAGGTGACCCCAAGGAGTGACACAGAAGTCTCAACCAGATCCCTGAAGGTCAGAACCTCAGCAAAAGCTGAAGAAAGGTCTACTCACAAGGAAGTTGGCCATATTCCCCACCAGTAATCCCCAGGCTGAAGAGAGCAGACCATGAATTTCACCAGGAGTACAGCTCAACAGCAGAGGCCGCTGAAGAGCCAGTGCAAGGCCTTCCCCTTCCCCATCACCAAACAGCAGTTTTCGGGTCTAACACACCCAGGCCCTATCTTGGGGAAGAAGAGGAAGAGACTGGGCATTTACCCAAAAGGGACAGTTTTAAAGAAAGGAGACTCTTATCGTGAAGAGAACGACATATTTCTAATTGACAAGTATACATTTAGCTTTCTACCATTCACTGGGATGTGAGTTCCTAAAAATATTCAGGTCACTTATAGAAAAGTTAAAAAACTATGAATTTTATAAAACTTAAACAGCAGCATATAAATTTCAATACCAGTCCATTTTTCAAATTTATTAACATAATTGAAAAATACTCTTATAATTTCTTTCATTTTTTTCTACAGCTATTGTTTTTACTGTTTCATTGGAGTTTTGTGTATTTACATTCTCTTTTTAATATTTTACTTTTGTTTAAAGCTTATTTATTTTGAGAGAGACAGTGAGAGAGAGAGAGAACAAGCAGGGGAAAGGTGGAGGGTGGAGGGTGGAGGGTGGAGGGGAACAGAGGATCAAAAGCAGGCTCTGTGCTGACAACAGAGAGCCCGATATGGGGCTGGAACTCACAAACTGCAAGATCATGACCTGAGCTGAAGTCTAATGCTTAACCAGCTGAGCCACCCAGGCATCCCTCCTTTTTTCTCTTTTATTAAGTAGACTCCATACCCAACCTGGGGCTTGAACTCATGATTCTGAGATCAAGAGTCACATGCTCTACTGACTGAGCCAGCCAGGTGCCCTATATTTACATTTCACCCTCTCTTGATAAGTTCACCTTAGTGGGTTTACTATTTAATAAAGTTTGTTTTCAAGGAAATAGATCTTAGATCATATATTTATTCCATTTTTTTCTAATGTATTAATACTCCTATATTTATTCCATTTTCCTTAGTTTTTTTAAATCTGAGTTTGATATTTATAATTCTTGTTTGATAATGAACTTTTTTAATGTTTATTTATTTTGAGAGACAGAGAGAGAGAGAGAGAGGGAGAGAACCCAAGCAGGCTCCACACTGTCAGCGCAGACCCCAACTCAGGGCTTGATCCCACAAACCAGAGATCATGACCTGATCTGAAATCAAGAGTCGGACACTTAACCAACTGAGCCACCCAGCACCCTGATAATGAAAATACTTAAAAGAATGCATTTTCTTCTGAGTCCAATTTTTTTCTTTTTTCTTAAGATTTTATTTTTAAGTAATCTCAACACCCAATATGGGGCTCGAATTCACACCCACGAGATCAAAAGTCAGACAGACGCTCCACCAACTAAGCCTACCAGGCGTCCCGTCTGAATCCAACTTTTTAACATGAAGGGTATGAAGAAAGATTTATTTCATTCCCAATGGGTGAATCTTATTTGCACTCATGCTTATAAATAACAATATCAGAAATCTTTCAAATCATAATCAGAGAACACGGTTTGTATTATGATATTTTGGATTTAGTCAGGTTTCTTTGTGTGGACAAAATCTATAAGTATTTTATAAGTGAGAAGCAAGTGTATTACCTGTTTGCTAGATATAGATGGAGATGAAGAAAAGCATATCAATTAATCTTATTAGTCCAACTTTTATTTCTCTACATCTTCACATATTTTTTTGTCTACTTTATCATTCAAGTATTATAAGAGGTTAGATGAGATTTTCCACTAATATTATATTTTTCATATATTTTCTTTATACTCCTGAAAAGAACCTTTTGGTTCATATATTCTGGTTATATCTTACTTGGCTTACACCCTTTATGAACATGAGTGATATTCCTCTCTAAATTCAACTTTTTCTGGGGGTGCCTGGCTGGTTCAGTCAGTAGAGCATGTGACTTGAGGTTGTAAGTTCAAACCCCACGTTGGGCATAGAGCCTACTTAAAATAAGTAAAATAAAAACAAAACATAATCTTTCTTTAGTGTTTATTTATTTATCTTGAGGGAGAGAAAGCACAAGCCAGGGAGGGGCAGAGAGAAAATCCCAAGCAGGCCCCACACTGTCAGCATGGGGCCTGACATGGGCTCAACCCCATGAACCATGAGATCATGACTTGCCTAAGCCAAAATCAAGAGTCAGATGCTTAACTGATTTAGCCACCCAGGTGCCCCAAAAATCTTTTCATAAACAAATAAATTCAACTTTTTCTGTCATTGTAAGGTTTTTATTGCATTTTTTGCACACTGTTTTTTGCATTTCTTTGCATACTTTTTTTTAAAATAAGCTCTAGGCCCAACGCAGGGTTTGAACTCACAACCCCAAAATCAAGACCTGCATGCTCTACCATCTGAGCCACCCAGGTGCCCCTGCATACTCATTTTTAATTTGAGTCACTTTTCTAAATTATGTCTTCCATAGACAATATATGTGTGTGCTTGTATCTTTCTACTTGATCTGAGCATCTCTTTTCCTTTATTAGAAAATTTTACCCCTTTTAAGTTGTACAGGTTTGCATGGGTGAATAGAGAGAGTAGGTTCTACTTTTTTTTTTTTAAGTTTTTGTTGTTGTTAAGTTTTTATTTAAGTAATCTCTACATCCAACATGGGGCTCAAACTCATGACCCCGAGATCAAGAGTCACCCGCTCTTCCAACTGCGCCAGCCAGGCACGCCAAGTAGGTCCTAATTCTGTATTATTTCATAACTTTTGTTTTTCATGCTTTATATTGTCTCTGATTTCTAACTTTTATTATGCAGTTTCTATTTACTTTGTTTGCTCCCTCTCCTATCCTCTGCCAAAGAAATTTGGAAGTCATAATCTGTTTTTTGTTTTCCTTTTTTTTTTTAAACCAAGGATAACCTTCAAGATTTTTAAATAAATCCTTAGACCTTTATGTTATTCAGTCAGTTAACTTCAGAATTAAACCGTATAGATTTGACACTTGTCAATTTTGGGTCATGTCCTACAATTTTTATATCATTCTATTATTGCCAAATTATTATTATTGGCAATACATCACAGAACTCCTGTTCCAATGATACTAACAACAACAGCAGTCTGTTTCATGCTTAAAAAAAAAAAAAGAAAGAAAAAAAAAGTTTCTGACTTACTGGACTTAATGTTGACAACTCATTATTTATACTACATCTTCTACAGTTATGCATGATTTCTTGTTTTATTTTTTGATTAGCTGGATTACAAATTCAAGTAATATTTTCCAAATATATTTTTTAAAGATTTATTTAAGTAATCTCTACACCCAACGTGGGGCTGGAACTCACAACCCCAAGATCAAGAGTCACACGCTCTACTGACTGAGCCAGCCAAGGGCCCTTCAATTATGACATTTTACAGACTTTCTGTTACCACTGCACATTAAAGACAACTCAGCAAGATATACAATCCCAGGGTCACACCTTTCAGTCAATTATCAATCAAATGAAAGGTTTTTGAGGGGCGCCCGGGTGGCACAGTCGGTTGAGCGTCCGACTTCAGCCAGGTCACGATCTCGCGGTCCGTGGGTTCGAGCCCCGCGTCGGGCTCTGGGCTGATGGCTCAGAGCCTGGAGCTTGTTTCCGATTCTGTGTCTCCCTCTCTCTCTGCCCCTCCCCCGTTCATGCTCTGTCTCTCTCTGTCCCAAAAATAAATAAACGTTGAAAAAAAAAATTTAAAAAAATAAAAAATAAAAAATAAAAAAAATGAAAGGTTTTTGAGTACTTACTTTGTGCCAGGTACTAGGAATCCAAAAATGATCCCTGCCCTTATAAGGATGACATTGAAAACATAATTTTAAGGAAGTTAAATATTACAAAAAGTGGCATACAGGAAGCTAAAGGAATATAAAGTAATTTCACCTAGTTTAGATTTAACCCGGTTTGAAGGGAGATATTCCTGAAGAAATGAGATTTGAGACCAAAAGGATAATTAAGAGTCAGCAGGTAAAGCATGAGAGATGGTAGAAAAACCAGGGGTGGGCCTGCGTGTACAAAGGGCTTGAGGTGGACAGAGGAATAGTCATCCCAGATGAAGCGATAAGGAGTACGTTTACCCACAGAGAACTTAAAACAAAAAAATAAAACCTACTAAAAGTCTACTTTTTATCAGCAGCATGAGTCAGCCATTCTAAACAGTATCAGCGGTAAAACACTTCCCAGACTTCCGACTTCAGCAAGGACCTGTAAAGAGCTTGAAAGCGGTCATTCTGTACTTAAAACAAGAAAAAGTTGGGCAAACTAGAAATCAATGATTTTTCTTGGACTCATTAGAGAACTGTGGCTGCAGGACAAATCACCACCCCAAATTCTGGAGAAACAGGCTCATTCAGGGACACAGCTGAAATCTGCTTACCTGAAGCCGAACTGCTGGAGCCATAAACTGGCAGAAACATTTCAGTGGTTATACTGACAAACGCCAGTCTGCACGGGGACCAGCATGGGAGCGAGGAAATAAATCCGGAGAGCCGCAGTCTTGGGGGGACTACCACAACCTCACAGATTTTTACCTCCAGTAGCCCCACCAGTTTCTCATGGTGAAGATCCAAGCAAGATCCCCTTGTGGCTGTGGAAGGGTGTGGGGAGAAGGGAGAATAATCGTATAGTCCAGAGCTTTCTCCATAACACATCAGGCCTACTCTGCAGGAGAAAAGACCATCAAACATGATAAAGGCAAGTGTGTGACTCCAGCCCCATCCAACCTTCCTGTCTCTTCTAAGACAGAGGAACAAAGCTAAGAAAAACTTGTGAAGGTCATAGCCTGCAGACATGCTAAAAGCCCACTGAAACGCTGAAGTTTAATCGTGAGATTACAGGATATTCCCCTTTCCTGCAAGTGCAAGCTCTCTCCAGTGAGGAGGTCTCAGGGAAGCCCAAACATCACAGGAAGATCAAAAACAAGATACTAGAAGAACTATGTCAGGGCTCACACTACATCCAGTTTCGGGATGCTTTTATCCTAAGAACGGGAGCTAGCCAAGACTCTCCTTTCTCACCACGCCTCTTTAACATCTGTCTTAGTTCAGGCTGCAATAACAAATTACCATAGACTGGGTGGTTTAAACAAGACACATTCATTTCTCACAGCTCTGAAGGCTGGGGAGTTGAGAACAGGGTATCGAATGCTCAGTAAGGGCCCTCTCCCTGGTTATATCCTCAAATAGCCTTCCTTGATGCAAACAAGCAGAAAAAGAGATTCGTACCTTTTCCTCTTTTATAAGGACATTAATCCTATCATAAGAGCCCCACCCTCATAACCCAAGGTGCTTATTACTTCCCAAAACCTCACCCAAATACCATCTCATTTGGGGTTAGTGTTTCAACATATGAATTTGGGGAAAACAAAAACCCTCAGTCCACAGCAATATTATATTGCAAGTCCTGGCTACTGCAATAAAACAAGCAACAGAAATAAAATGCATGTAGATTGGAAAGGAAGAAATAAAATGGTTCTTGCTTGCAAATGACATGATTGCCTATATAGAAATTCCCAAAAAACTATCACATTTCTGGAACTATAGGCATACCTCAGAGATGCAGGTTCAGTCCCAGACCATCACAATGAAGCAAATATCACAATAAAACAAGTCAAATGATTTCCTTTGGTTTCCCGGTGCAAATGTGAAAGTTATGTTTATGCCATACTGTAGTATACAGAGTGTGCAAAAGCATTATGTCTAAAGGAACAAGTACATACCTTAATTAAAAAATACTCTATGCTTGGGGAGCCTGACTGGCTCAGGTGGTAAGCATCTGACTTTGGCTTAGGTCATGATCTCATGGTTCTTGAGTTCAAGTCCCACATCTGGGGAGCTTGAGCCCAGCTTCAGGTGACCCGTGCCCCTCTCCCTCTCTCTTTCTCTCTTTCCTTCTCTCTCTCTCTCTGCCCCTCACTCACTTGTGCCCTCTCTCTCTCTCAAAAAAAAAAAAAAAAAAAAGCAATACTCTATACTAAAAAAAAAGTTAACCATCATCTAAGCTTTTAACAAGTCATAAACACTGATCACAGATCACCATAACAAACATAATAGTACTGGAAAAGTTGGAAATATTGTGAGAATTACCAAAATGTGACACACAGTCACAAAGTAGGCAAATGATGTTGGAAAATGGCACCAATAGACTTGTTTGATGCAGGGTTGCCACGACCTTCAATTTGTAAAAAACACAGTATCTTAAGGCACAGTAAAATGAAATGCAATAAAAGGAGATATTCCTGTAATAACCTATTATACCAAGGTTGCAGGATACAAGATTAATGTATAAAAGTCTATTGCTTTCCTATATACCAGCAATGAACAATCAGAATTTAAAATTCTTGGGGGGAAGCCTGGGTGGCTACTCTAGATTTCGGTTCAGGTCATGATCTCAGGGCTGTGAGATGGAGCCCCACATTGGGCTCCATGCTGGGTGTGGGGTCTGCTTAATTACTTTCTCTCTCCCACTACCCCCTCTGCCCCCCCGCCAAATAAAAGAAATAAAACAATTTTTTAAAACCTATAATAGCAACTCATCCTGCCAAATAAGTAAATAAAGAATACTTGGGTGTAAACCTAACAAAATATTTGCAATATTTATATGTGGAAACTATAAAATTCTGATAAAAAATGAAAGTTCTAAATAAACAGATGTTTCATGTTCATATATTAATAGATTCAATATTATTAAGATGTTAATTCTTCCAACATGATCTGTAGATTTGATGCAATTCAAATCACATTCTTTTCAAGCTATTTTGTAGATACTGGCAAAATGATTCTAAAGTTTATATAGAAAGACAAAAGACATAGAATAGCCAACATAATACTGAAAACAAAGTTGGAAGACTCAAATTACCTGATCTCAAGGCTTACTATAAAGCTACAGTAATCAAGAGAGTACAGTATCCATAAAAAAAAAAAAATCATAGACACATAGAGCAACAGAACAGAGAGCCCAGAAATATCCCCATAAAATACTGTCAACTGATTTTGACAAAGGGGTGTCAAAGAAAAAATTATTTGTCACCACTTGTTAAAGATAGCAAGTAAGACATTATTAAACAGGAATTATTGCAATAGGATCTGAAGAAGGAGAGAGAGAGAGACACGTCTCTCAATTCTGAATACGACAAGGACAAATGGAGATTTATAGCCAAGGAGCAGGTGGGATTCAGAGAATGGAAAATACTAAAAGGAAACATTGGAGTAAGGGGGATTCTTGCCAGACCCACCCAGCAGGGGATTCTTGCTAAAGACAGGCCATGGTGATAAGATATTGAGGATGAGAGATTAGGAATCTGATGTGATATCAAGGGTCATTACTTACTAAGAATGGGGATTCTTCCAAACTGATTTAGAATTCTTGCTAAAACTGAACTAAGCAAGCCAAGGACAGGGCGCAAAGTTGGGGCCTAGTAGACAAGAGGGCCAAGAGGAGCCTGACCAAGGTTCGGTCAAGGAGAGTGTCAGGAGTAAAGACAATTGAATGAAAAAAAAAGGAAGTCTTTTCAACAAATGATGTGCAACAATTGGATGTCCATATGCGAGGAGGAGGAGGAGGAGGAATGAAACTAGACTTACACTTTTCACAAAAATTAATTCAAAATAGACCATAAAGGGCACCTTGGTGGCTCAGTCGGTTAAGCATCCAACTTCAGCTCAGGTCATAATCTCCCGGTTTGTGAGTTTGAATCCAGCATCAGGTTCTCTGCTGTCAGCGCAGAGCCTGCTTTGGATCCTCTATCCCCCTCTCTCTCTGCGCCTCCCCAGCTCCTTCGTTCTCTCTCTCTCTCTCTCAAAAATAAACGTCGAAACAGACCATAAATCTAAACATAAAATACAAACACAAAAAACTCCTAAAACATAAGAGAAAATCTCAGTGACCCTAGATTTGGAAATGTATTTCATTTTTATTTTTTCAAACTTCCTTGGCAATGAATTTTTAGATACAACACAAAAGCATCATGCATTTAAAAAAATAAATTGGATTCTATTAAGACATTTTTTTAAGTCTCTTTAAGAACTGTAAGTTGTGTCAACCAAAATCTACACATGAACAAAGAAACTCATATGAAGGTCCTATAAAATGACCAATAAAATAATCAAACCTTTGGAAAATCTGATAATGAACACAAGAAAATAAGCATAAAATACCACAAAATAGGAAAGAAGGCCAACCTCACTTACCACTATAAAAACAAAAATCCTGAATAAAGACAGGTAAATTTAATTTACCAATGTGTTAAAAAGATAACACTCCATGACCAAGTAAGATTTATTCCAGGACCACAAGGGTGGTTCCACATCAGGAAATCCATTAATGTGACTTACTCCAGTAAGAAAGAGTTATTTGGTTATTTTGGATACATGGTTATTTTGATAGATGCCAAAAAGACATTTGATACAAATATAATACCCATCCTTATAGATATTAACATACATTACCATAACTTACACAGGGGAGGGAAGAAACACAAAATGAGTAATATCTATAGGAATGAAATTATAAAACTTCACTGTAAAACTTCACATTTTGATATGTTTCTATATTGTTTTATTTTTTTCCCAATGAGCTTGTATTACTTTTTGTAAAAATAATGATTAAAAAAAAATAAACCTTGCAGGAAGCACTGAATTACAAGTTACACAGAAAATAACGCAAAACTTTCTTCAGGTAGTTGTGATTTATATTCAGTACCAATAGAAATAATACAGTCCAGAGAATGAATGAAGAGAAAGAATATATAACAGAACATAGAAATAACTATTTTAAAAAATACATGAGAGGAGCACCAGGGCGGCTCAGCCAGTTAAACGTCCAACTTTGGCTCAGGTTGTTATCTCAGAGTTCCTGAGTTCCAGGCCCCAGTAGGGCTCTGTGCTGACAGTGGGGAGCCTGCTTCAGCTCAGTCTCCCTCTCTCTCTGCCCCTCCCCCGCCAAAAGAAATTAACATTAAAAAAAACCTATGAGACCTTGTTTAACTTTAAAATACTACAAAAACAGGGGCGCCTGAGTGGCTCAGTCAGTTGAGCATCCGACTTCAATTCAGGTCATGATCTCACACAGTTCTTGGGTTCCAGCCCTGCATCGGGCTCTGTCCTGACAGCTCAGAGCCTGGAGCCTGCCTTGGGTTCTGTGTCTCCCTCTCTCTCTGCTCCTCTCCTGCTCACACTATGTCTCTCTCTCAAAAATAAATAAAGATTAAAAAAATATTTTAAAAAATAAATAAATAAAATACTACAAAAACAAATCAAAAGATAAGCCTCAGACTGAGAAAAAAATATTTACAAAACACATATCTAAGGACTTATATATCCAAAATATACAACTCTTAAAATTCAACAAGTTAAAAAAAAAAAAATCCAATTTTTTTTTTTTTTTAACATTTATTTTTGAGAGAGAAAGTGTGAAAGGGGAAGGTGGGGGGGGGGACAGAGGATCTAAAGCGGGCTCTGCACTGTTAGCAGCGCGCCCGACGTGGGGCTCGAACTCACAAACTGTGAAAGATCATGATCTGAGTCAAAGTCTGACACTCAACCAACTGAGCCACCCAGGGGCCCCAAAAACTCAATTTTTTTTTAACATTTATTTATTTTTGAGACACAGAGAGACAGAGCATGAACAGGGGAGGGGCAGAGAGAGAGGGAGGCACAGAATCTGAAACAGGCTCCAGGCTCTGAGCCGTCAGCCCAGAGCCCAACGCGGGGCTCGAACCCACAGACCACGAGATCATGACCTGAGCCGAAGTCGGACGCTTAACCGACTGAGCCACCCAGGCGCCCCCCAAAAACTCAATTTTTAAAACAGGCAAGAGATCTGGACATCACACCAAAGAAAATAAACAGACGGCAAATGAGGGCAAGAAAAGATGCACAACGTGATTTGCCATTGGGGAAATACAAATTAAAACAATGACCTTCCACTACACCCCTTTTAGAATGGCTCAAATCCAGGGGCTTAGTCGGTTAAGTGATCGACTTCCGCTCAGGTCATGATCTCACGGTTGGTGAGTTCTAGCCCCGCGTTGGGCTCTGTGCTGACAGCTGGGAGCCTGGAGCCTGCTTCCGATTCTGTGCCTCTCTCTCTCTCTCTCTGCCCCTCCCCCACTTGCAGTCTGCCTCTCTTTCTGTCAAAAATAAATAAACATTAAAAAAAATTTTTTTTTAAAAAAGAATGGCTAAAATGCAGAGCACTGACATCAAATGCTGTGAAGAATGTGGAGCAGCAGGAACACTCACTCTTTGCTGGTGGGAACACAAATGGTGGGAACACAAATGATGGGAATGCAAATGGTGGGAATGTAAATGGTGGGAATGCAAAATGGTGAAACCAGTTTGGAAGACAATTTGGCAATTTCTTACAAAACTAAACATACTTTTCTTATATGGTCCAGCAATTGTGCTTATAGGTATTTCCTCAACTGATTTCAAAACCTGTGTCAATACCGGGCGCCTGGGTGGCTCAGTCGGTTGAGCATCCGAATTTGGCTCAGGTCATGATTTCGTTGTCTGTGAGTTTGAGCCTCATGTCGGGCTCTGTGCTGACAGCTCAGAGCCTGGAGCCTGCTTTGGATTCTGTGTCTCCCTCTCTCTCTGCTCCTCCTCCACTCATGCTCTGTCTCTGTCTCTCTCTCTCTCTCTCTCTCAAAAATAAAAAATAGACATTGAAAAAAATTAATAAAAAAAAAACTTGTGTCAACACTAAACTCTATACGAGGGGCGCCTGGGTGGCGCAGTCGGTTAAGCGTCCGACTTCAGCCAGGTCACGATCTCGCGGTCTGTGGGTTCGAGCCCCGCGTCAGGCTCTGGGCTGATGGCTCAGAGCCTGGAGCCTGTTTCCGATTCTGTGTCTCCCTCTCTCTCTGCCCCTCCCCCGTTCATGCTCTGTCTCTCTCTGTCCCAAAAATAAATAAACATTGAAAAAAAAAATTTTAACTCTATACGATAATACATAATACAATATACATAACTGCCTAAACTGGAAGCAGACAAGATCTCCTCAATGGGTAAATAATTTGTGCTATATCCATATAATGGAATATTATTTAAAGATAAAAACAAATGAGGCATCAAACCATGAAAAGACAGGGAGGAACCTTAAATGTATACTGCTAAGTGAAAGAAGCCAATCTGAAAAGGCTGTATGATTCCAAATATATGACATTCTGGAATAAACTATGGAGACTAAAAAGATCAGTAGTTGCCAGACATGAGGAGATGAGGAGAAGGGATAAGGTGAAGTACAAGGGATTATTTTCATGGCAACGAAGCTACTCTCTATGATACTGTAACTGTGGATATATAATACTATGCATTTGACAAAAACTCCTAGAACATCACAGCATAAACAGTGAATCTTAGTATATGAAAATTTAAAGGAAAGTCATTTATGTTTTTTAATGTTTATTTATTTTTGAGAGAGAGAGAGACAGAGTGTGAGTGGAGAAGGACCAGAGAGAGAGCAGAAGACACAGAATCTGAAGCAGGCTCCAGGCTCCCAGCTGTCAGCACAGAGCCTGATGCGGGACTCGAACTCACAGACCATGAGATCATGGTCTAAGCTGAAGTCAGATGCTTAACTGACTGAACCACCCAGGCGCCCCTAAAGGAAAATCATTTAGAAGTGGCAGAGATCCTAGAAAAAAATGCAGATTGTGACAAAATAATCTAATTGCATTACAAGTCAACAAAACAACCTCACTAATGGGGAAGATGGTGCTGATCCAAGTAACTCTGGAAATAAGTGGAGGCTTTAAGATTAAAGTCAAAAGATGCGGTGCCTGGGTGACTCAGTGGGTTGGGCGTCTGACTTGGGCTCAGGTAATGATCTCACACTCCATGAGTTCGAGTCCAGCATCAGGTTCTGTGCTGACAGCTCAGAGCCCGGAGCCTGTTTCCAATTCTGTGTCTCCCTCTCTCTCTGCCCCTCCCCTGCTCATGCTCTGTCTCTGTCTCAAAAATAAATAAAAACATTAAAAATAAATAAAGTAAAAAAAAAAAAAAAAAACGTCCATAGAACTGTAGTCTCATTCCCATTGGGGCTTAATTTTCGATACTGCTATTCCTGTATACTACAATCAATGCACTGGAATTGAAGTAAATGGGTGGGATGGTGTGGCAGGGGGGAGGGGAACTTGGGGGAGCCAATGTTCTCACTGTTGAAATGGGAATTTGCAAACAAGCAAGGGGAGTGCTCACTTCAGCAGCACATACACAAACAAACAAGGCGAGGAGGCCACAAAGATCCCTGTGGTAATGGACTGGAGCTGGAGAGAGTATGAACTTATGTTTAGCTTAATGAATAGTTACATATAAAAAAATTTATAGATACGTGTATATACGTATATATATACGTATATATATATATATATATATATATATATATATATATATATATGGTTAGCATATACACATATATTTCCTTCACCTGTCAGCTGAGCAACGACAACCCAGTATCAAAAAATACACCTAGCATCCAGATCTTGGATCTTAATACTCTTCTCTAATAAAAGGAACCAGAGTGCCTTGGAGAAACAGCTGAATCCAGAACTGCGGCAGGAAACATCCAACACAAAACTGGACCATATTTCAGTGCCAGAAAGTAAGAAGTACTAAAAACAAACAAATAAACAAAATCAGAATGATAAGGGTATGCCAAAGGGACCCAGGAGCCAACTGAAAGAGCTCCCAGTGACCAAACCTGGGACCATTTAAGCATAAACAACATAAAGTAGTACTGGATTATAACCAAAAGTATTAAAAAAAAAATCCATGAGCCCATATGGATATAAAAAAATGACTGAATAAATAAGTACATGGTAGAGAAGAGACAAATTTCCTGTATAGAAGAATTACAAATAATTTATGTAGATACTCTGTCTTCATAGAAGTAAAGCCTACCTCCCTGCTCCTTAAGTATGAGCTGCCTATGTATGATGACTTCTTTCCAAAGACTGCAGTATGGAAAGAGGGGTGATGAGGGGAAGAAACTCAGCGTACAGAAATGACAAATAATCACCTCAGCCGGGTGATCAAGATGATCAGTCATGCTGCTAGAAAATATTTTTGATATAATGTAATGAAAAAAGGTAATTTATTTCTGTGGCTTTGCTCCCCAAGATCCACAAGTTCAAACTAATCATAAGAAAAACATCAGACAAATGCCAAGTGAGGAACATTCTATATAATACCTAGCCAATACTCCTCAAAACTGTCACAGTGTTGGAAAGTCCAGGGGCACCTGGGTGGCTCAGTAAGTTGAGCATCTGACTTCAGCTCAGGTCATGATCTCCAGATTGCTGAGTTAAGCCCCACATCGGGGTCGCTAATGTCAGCCCAGAACCCACTCCAGATCTTCTGTCTTCTGTCTCCTCTCTCTGCGCTTGCCCCGCCTACACTCTGTCAAAAATAAAATATATTTTTTAATTTTTTTAACCTTTATTTGTTTTTGAGACAGAGAGAGACAGAGCATGAACGGGGGAGGGGCAGACAGAGGGAGACACAGAATCTGAAACGGGCTCCAGAGCCTGACGCGGGGCTCGAACTCACGGACTGCGACATCACGACCTGAGCCAAAGTCGGACGCTTAACCAACTGAGCCACCCAGGCGCCCCAAAAATAAAATATTTTTTAAAAAATGGGAAGTCTGAGAAACCATCCAAGAAGAGCCTAGAGGGACACGATGCTTTATGAAATGTAATGTACCATGGATAGGGTCCTGGAACAGCAGTACATTAGGTAAAAAGTAAGAAAATATGAATAAGCATGGACTTCAATTAATAACAATGTATCAAAGAAGCTGCCCCCCCAAAAGGACCCACCCCCAGGATGTAGGATGTCGCCCAGCCCTCATATAGAATTTCATCTTACATTCTACCTGCCTGATATGTAGAGAACCCCGATCCTTAAAATTTAGGTTGTCCGCTGAGAATACCCCAAATAATCCCCCCAATACTCCATGCGGTGGAAGCAAATGGAAATCCTCTCTGGAGGAATGTGACTCTGTCCTGGCCTAATGTTATTGCTACGATGTGTAGAGGCTGCTTTTAGGCAACAGGCTTGACCAACAGAAGCGGGATCAAGGCACAAAGACCCACAGCGACCACCTGGTTGAATACAGACATGCACATCAGGCGACCCACCTCAAAGTATCCACAGGCCCTAAGTGACCACTAGGCTACTTATAACCAGGTGCGGTTAACAAAAAATAGAAAATCCCACCGGACAGCACACCTCCTCACTTTCCCCCTTTACAAATTAGCCCCCACCCACTGCCTTGTTGGAGCCGGTCTATGCGGTCCTGCCCACAGCTCTTTTGCAATGTACTCAATAAACTTCTGGCGCCATTTTTCTGCTGCAGGTAAATCCTATCACTTCCTGCCACCAGTTTGCACTCAATCCGGTCGCCTTACATCTGGGAGCCCCCAGGCCATTGGAGGAGACACACCACATTCTGGTGACCCAAATAACCACGTGCATAAACAAACAAGAAACCACGGGCAAGAACAAGCAGGAAAACGGACCAGAAAAGAGACACACAAAATTTCACTTGGACACAAGTGACCCAGGGACGCCCCTGTCTGCCGGCCTCCCACCAGCCTCTAATCTCCTCTCCAGCCGCAGCCTCCGGAACCTTCTTCTCCGCGACCCTCTGCCCCGGCCAGCAGCCGACACAACATTTGAGCTTCACGCCCCGTGGGCCACGAGCTCCCGGGCTCACCCGAACGACTCCACGGCCCGCTCCCCGGCACCTGCGGGCCTCGCACCCACCTGTCTCGGAGCTGCCGCTCGGCCAAGACCTGGTGGCTCCCGAGGACGTGGGTCCCACCGCCGCGGGACCCGAGTGGAGCCGAACCCGGCCCCCTGGACCTGCGGGCCCGGGGCCGCCACGCGGACGCCCGGCTCGGTGGCTTCCGGACGGCCACTTCCTGCACGAGGCCGCGCCGCTCATCGGAAGACGCCCGGCACGCGACTCACCTCCGCAGGCTGCGGGCTGCGCCGGCGCGTTCTCTTCCGAAGGCCCACCCTCCGGCCCCGCTAGGAGCCTCGGAGGGGCCCCGCTGGCCTCCCCCACGGAGCCCGGGCTTCTGCCTGAACCGCTCCGGGCGCCTGCAGCTGGCTCCCAAGCGGTGGGCCAGATGGAAACAATAAGGCTTCTTGCAGCAAAGAGCAAAAACGTATACAACTTCTCCCTCTCTGGGTGCAGATTCACCGCTGCCACCCCCACCCCACCACGAGCACACTACTGGGGAGGGGGGCATTTCTTTTAACAAATTGTACAAATTTAACCAAAACGTTACACAAAGCAATTTTTAAAGAAATGACTGGAGCAAGGAGAGCAAAGGAGAGATCGTAGACGAGTCAGAGAGCCAGGAAGAAGGCCCTTCAGGCTGTTGAAAGAACTTGGGCTTTAAGAGACGGAGAAGACACTAGTTTTCAAAAAGAAAGTGACATAACAAGATGTGGTTTTGCAGCAGATTTGAAATTCACACATGATGGTGCCTTGCAAAAATAAAACTTTATTTTCTGTTAACACAGGCTCAAAGAAAGTCCTCACTTAGTGGATATACGGACACATTTTTAGTGGGAATGATGACCCCGGAGAAATTTTAATTACTTCTCTATTAACACAACTTCTTTGAGAATAAATATGTAGTGTTTCTTTCCCCTCTTCCTTTTCTGCCCCTATCCCCTGGCAATAGGGGACAAAATTTCTGGGTGACTTATGTTGTATGGTATTAGAAATGTGTGGTCCAGGTGCCTTCCTTTGATACTTTGGCCTCCTGTTTCTGTGTAATTCTCTTTTCACACTGCATCCTTCAATATATGCTTGGCATCAACTGAAGCAAAATTGTTCAGACCTGGCAGTAGGTATTAGAAAGCACCACCTCGGGGCACCTGGGTGGCTCAGTCAGTTAAGCTTCCAGCTTCGGCTCAGGTTGTGATCTCAACCGTTTGTGAGTTTGAGCCTCCCCATCTGGCTCTATGCTGACAGCTCAAAGTCTGGAGCCTGCTTCCGATTCTGTGTCTCCCTCTCTCTCTGCCCTACCCCTGATCATGCTCTGCCTATATAAACATTAAAAAAAAAAAAAAGGCAGTAGCTCTGAGGTGCCTGGGTGGCTCAGTCAGTTAAGTGTGCAACTTTGGCTCTGTCCATGATCTCAAAGTTTGTGAGTTAGAGCCTGATGTCTGGCTCTGTGCTGACAGCTCAGATCCTGGAGCCTGCTTCAGATTCTGTGTCTCCCTCTCTCTCTCTCTCTGCCCCTCCCCCGCTCATGCACTGTCTCTCTCTCTCTCTCTCTCTCTCTCTCAAAAATTAAAAAAAAAATTTAAAAAAGGAAAAAGAAAAGAAAGGAAAGCAGCATCTCTTACTCCTAACGTGGTGGTTAGAAGCTTGAATGATTGGACCAGATTTCAGGATTAAAATCCTAGTTCTGCCATTTACTAACTTAATCTCTCTGTGGGAAATTTCTTCTTCTGTAAAATGCAGATGTTAAGAACACTTACCATACAGGGCTGTTTCACTGGTGAGGGGAGAGTAAGTTAACATATGTGAAGAACTTAAAACAATACGTAGCATATAGTAGTGCTATGTAAGGTCAGCTACTATTATTAATGGGCTTAGAATGCAACACTATATTTTTAATAATTTATTTTTAGATAATTTTAGGTATACAAAAAAGTTTTTAAAAAATGATAGAGAATTCTTGGGTTCCTTTCACCCAGTTCTCCCTAAAGTTAATACACATGACCACAATGCATTTGCCAAAACTGAAAGAGTAATATTGGTACATTATCATTAAATTAACCCCAAACTTTATTTTGATTTTGCCAGTTTTTTAAGAATGCCCTTGGGGTGCCTGGCTGGCTCAGCTGGTGGAGTTTGCAACTCTCGATCTTGGGGTAGAAGTTCAACCCCCACATTGGGTGTAGAGATTACTTAAAAATAAAATCTTTAGGGGCGCCTGGGTGGCTTGGTCGGTTGAGTGTCCGACTTCGGCTCAGGTCATGATCTCACACTCCGTGAGTTTGAGCCCCGCGCCGGGCTCTGTGCTGACAGCTCAGAGCCTGGAGCCTGTTTCAGATTCTGTGTCTCCCTCTCTCTGTGACCCTCCCCCGTTCATGCTCTGTCTCTCTCTGTCTCAAAAATAAATAAAAATGTTTAAAAAAATTTTTTTAAATAAAATCTTTAGAAGAATAAAAAAATAAAATAAACGCCCCTTTTCTATTCCAGGATCCAGTCCAAGATTCCACATTGTGTCCAATCCATTGCATTTCTAAAATATCATGCAGAAACTTCTGCTTCTAGCCACGGGGGAGAGATTAATACCAGACTATCAAGTACAGCCCAAATAAGGACAAATATTGTGTTCAGGCATGAACAACAGTCAGTTTCTGACTGAACATTGCAAAAATGGAAATATTTAAAGGGGGTCCCACAATCAGGTCAGATGTTTGTCAGGAGATACTCTGGTGCAGTGGAAGAGGGAAGTGGAGGCCTGGCGGAAGGATGCTCCTTTCAGCTGAGGAACAGACAAAAGTTAGAGACTTCTGAAGTGCCTCGAATTTGTGCAGCAGGGTACCTGAGAAGAGGGAGCCCAGATGTCAGCGTGGGACTCACTGCAGGACCAGGGCCATGAGCACAGGACAAAACTGCTCAAGGCCTAGCAGGGGTGGCCTGCTGAGATCTGAGAACCAAATTATGATCCTACATTGAAGACCCAGCCCAGCATCTCAGAAGCATCCTCGGAACTTCAGGAAGTTCGTGTCTTTTTTTTTTTTTTTTTTTAATGTTTTAGTTTATTTTTGGGAGAGAGAGACACAGGCAGAGAGAGAGAGAGGGAGACACAGAATCTGAAGCAGGCTCCAGGCTCTGAGCTGTCAGCACAGAGCCCAATGTGGGGCTCGAACTCACAAGCTGTGAGATCATGACCTGAGCTGAAGTCAGACGCTCATCTGACTGAGCCACCCGCAAGCCCCAGGAAGTTCATGTCTTAAAGTAAGAATCATCATCCAGACTAAGGGGCACATCCTAGGACTAAGCTCAAAATTGAAGCCTGACAAGACCAAAAGGATCTACCAGTAGTTCAGATGATTGCAAAACAAAATTCAGTATTCCTTATGGAGGAAAAAGTAGCAACCCAGGCTCTCAACTACATAGCATTCACAATCTATATATTCCAATGGATACATACATGTTTATAAATATGTAAGCACAAGGGAGGGGAGTTGTAGAAAACAGGAACCACTTTGTTACAAGGGTCATACATTTTCTTTAATGTTTATTTATTTTTGAGAGAGAGAGATAGACAGTGGGTAGGGGAGGGGCAGAGAGAGAGAGGGAGAGGGAGAATTCCAAGCAAGCTCCACACTGTCAGCGCAGAGGCTGATGTGGGGCTTGAACTCATGAACCTTGAGATCATGACCCAAGCCAAAGTCGAATGCTTAACCGACTGAGCTACCTAGGTGCCCCAGAGATGCTACGTTTGTTTGTTTGTTTGTTTGTTTGTTTTTCAGGGAGAGAGACCTGAACTAATACCAAGAATCAGATGCTCAACTGACTGAGCCACCCAGGCGTCCCAAGGGTCGTACGTTTTACAAAAAGTATTACATAATATTAACTGTAAGTAGACTATGGTTGGCATTCATATTGTAATCCTGATGGCAACCCTAAAAAAAAATAACATAAAGAAATATAGCTGAAAAGCCAACAGAATGATTACACTAGAATACTAAATTAATATTCTATTAACCCAAAAGAAGTCAGGAAAGGAAAAAGAGAAAAGCAAAATAATAGCATTGGCACATTGAAAGCAACTAACAAAAAGAATAGACCTAAATCCGACCATATCCATGATTTTATTAAATGTAAAACAAAAACATAAATAGGTCAAAAGGAAAATCATGAGAAAAGATACTTCATATAAATGGGATGCAAAAGAAAGCTGACATGGTCATGTTAATATTAGACTTAATGGACTTAAGACAAGAAGAACTATCAGAAATAAAGGGAGACATTTACAATGATGAATGAAGATATAGCAAACCTAAAATGTAAGTGGTTAATAACTGAGCTTAAAAATAGATGAAGCAAGGGGTGCCTGAGTGGCTCAGTCCATTAAGCGTCTGACTCTTGATCTTGGCTGGGGTCCTGAGCTCAGGGTCTTGATCTCAGGGTCGTGAGTTGGGCCCCACTTTGTCTCCACACTGGGTGTGAAATCTACTTAAAAAAAAAAAATAGATAATGCTAATCTGACCGAACTAAGAAGGCAAAATAGACAAATCTACAATCAGAAGTAGAAATATCAATTTCCTCTTTAATAACTAGACACAATTCTAGAAGGATGTGGAAGATCTAAAAATAACTATTGAACGCTCTAACGTGATTCACCTTTATAGAACCATTTATCCACTAACAGCAGAATTCATGTTTTTTTCCATGTGCACACAGAGCATTAACCAAGAAAGACCTCATGTCAGGACGAAAAACATCTCAATATTTTGTAAGTTTGCAACTTTACAGAATACGTTCTCTAAACACAACCAAATTAAATCAGAAGTCAATGGCAATTAGGTATTTTTAAGTCTGAAATATTCCTGGGCACCTGGGTGGTTCAGTGGAGTAAGCGTCCGACTCTTGACTTCAGCTCATGACTTCATGAAACGGTTCATGAGTTTGAGCCCTGCATTGGGCTCTGTGCTGACACCATGTGGAGCCTGCTTCTGATTCTGTGTCTCCCTCTCTTTCTGCCCTTCTCCCGCTTGCTCTCTGTTTCTCTCTCAAAATAAATAAAAATAAACTTAAAAAAAAAAGTCTGTTAAAAGTCTCAAATATTTGCCGGTTGCAGGTTAAACAATAAACTTCTAAATCATTAATCAAAAAAGATATAAGAAAAATTAACACTTATTTGAAACTAGTAATAAACATATATTAAATATTTGGGATGGAGCTAAAGAGTACTTACAGGAAGTTTTTCAATCTATCTTTGTTTCAGAAGGTCATCAGAAAGATGTGACCACTGATTGACCCCTGTGCTGGACCTGGGCACTGGGAGGCTCCTCACTCCCTCCCCTGTCCTTGGAATGTGGGTTCCCCTTGCCTTTCGGGCTCCCAGAGGCTGCTCCAAGGACAGAGCCTTGAGATGGTGATGTGTTGAAAACACCTGCATGGTACATGTGACTGAGCCCAGTCAGGACCTCTTCATACACTTTAAGATTTAGAGGGGCACCTGGGTGGCTCAGTCGGTTAAGCGTCTGACTTTGGCTCAGGTCATGATCTCAAGGTTCGTGGATTTGAGCCCCGCATCGGGCTCTGTGCTGGCAGCTCAGAGCCTGGAGCCTGCTTCAGATTCTGTGTCTCCCTCTCTCTCTGCCCCTCTCCCTGCCCCTCCAAAATAAATACATGTTAAAAAAAGAAGAAGAAGAAGAAGAAGAAGAAAGAAGAGAGATAGTTTATTATTTGTCCAGGCAAAGGAGACTGAAGCAGGTAAGCGCCTCCAAGGCTGCAAATCCTTCCCGGGTAAAAGGCTGAGGGATTTTATAGGAAAATACAGGACAGAAAAATAAGTGAAGGGGTGGGGGCTTCAAGAATGAGGAAGAGAAAAATTTGTTCTGTTTAAAGTCAAGCTTTGCTGAAGCAGTAGTGTGTCCATCTTAATTTCCATCCATTTTTACGTTTCTATAGCAGTTTCACTATCCCTACTAATTATACTGCAGGATATGTTTTATTTGAACCTACGTGGGGGCACAAGCAGTCATGATACCTCAGTGTAAATTACAAGAACCTCTAGAGAACTTCCAGGAGTTTGGAGGTCAGGAGATTACACAGGCGTGGGGGAGCTTGGGTAATTCAGTCGGTTAAGCATCCGACTTTAGATTTCAGCTGGGGTCATGATTTCATTGCTCCTGGGATTGAGCCCCACCTTGGGCTCTTTGCTAAGAGACTGCTTGGGATCCTCTCTCTCCCCCTCTCTCTCTCTCTGCCCTTCCCCTGCTCGTGCTTGCTCTCTCTCTTTCTCTCTCTGTCTCTCAAAATAAATAAACATTAGAAAAAGAACATTGGGGCACCTGGGGGGCTTAGTCAGTTAAGCATCTGGCTCTTGGTTTCAGCTCATGTCATGATCTTGTGCTGTGTGGGTTCGAGCCCTGAGTCGTCTTCCATGCTGACAGTGCAAAACCTGATTGGGATTCTCTCTCTCTCTCTCTCTCTCTCTCTCTCTCTCCCCCCCCCCTCTCTCTCCTCTCTCCCCCTCTCTCTCTGCCCCTTCTCTACTTGCGCTCTCTCAAATTTTAAAAATTAAAAAAAAAAACGTAAAGAAAGAAAAGATTTGTACGGGTGTGTCTGTCAAACCTCAGGCTAGGATCTCTTCCTCCATGGCCATTTCAGCTTCTTATCTGTATTAAATTAGTCAAGACATACTTTTTGGTCAGAGAACAGGCATTATCCAGCGTTATTTGTTGAGTCGGCCAAACCCACTCTGCTAACACTTTGGTATTTCTCCAGGCTGACTCCTATCCTTTGTCTTCCTCCAGGAAGAGAACTCCCTCTAATCTGCCTACTCTAGGTAATCTTTTTCCTCTGACTTCTGCTTTTCATCAAAAACAAATTCTACTGTCTCAGGATAGCTAGACTGGCATCTATATCCTCTAAAGCTCTTTTCTGACTTGGGGGCCATTGTTTGATACACCATGTATGTTGTTTCCATCGTGTACTAATGGCTTGGGTATGGTCAGGATACGTATTTTCTACCCAAAAATGTTGGGCACTCCATATAAGAGTTAAATGAGTGGTAGTCGAAACCATCTGTAATTTAGTTTGAGTATGCCATAAGGCCTCGCATAGACTTCCTCCTCTCAAGGTGGGTCCCTTCCTTAGAGGATCTCAGATCTACCACTTGATGCCCAATGCTTTAATTTCATCGGGAGCCCATTGTTTTCCCCTATTCTGATTAATAGCTTTCTGTCCCCCCAGACAAGAAGGTTGTGGGTGCGCATAACACACTGTGGCATGTTGGGCATGCTGCCGTTACATTTTTCCTTTATAACCAGAGACTTTTGCAAGCATTTGATCGTCAAGGTTTATAGCCACGCAGCAATCAGTGTGCTGGGAGCTATATACCAAATGACTTAAAGTCTCAGTAGGAAGCCATTCTTGGAAATCCCCTCCCACATGATGTCCTCTGTAGTAGATGTAGCCTGAAAATTACTAGTCAAAAGATGCTAGGGCATTATTAGAGTTCAATTTAGCCATTAATAGTTGATCCAATTCATCAATAGATTGTATGACCAGAATGCCTCCCACACTCAGGTTTGCAGACTCCCATCTGACCTGGTCAGGTTCCAACAGCGGGGGGAGCCTCAGGAAACCTAGCTTCAACTTCCTGGACATCTGGTATAATTGCGCTAAGAGATAATACTATTCTCTTGCCTTGAGCCTCTCTCTCAAAGTATTAATATAATGTCGAGTTTCTGTCATTTCATAACCCACTTATCTGTTTTTTATGCTCAACTATTATTTCTCCTTCTGTCCGTTTATCATTTAATTGTCATTCATTTGTACCCAAACTTTCCCGCCTTTAGAAAGGGCATGAATTTTGGCCACCATGCTGGTTCAGATTGCTAGCAGCAACCCTAGCAGCGAGCACCTCTCCTTCAACTCATTCAGGGATTGGCCAGATTATTTTAGGGAAGTCTAGTCCCCTCTCCACCCCTCAATACATGCGCACATACACTGTACTGAACCTTACATATTGCTCCTCATGGAGGTATACTTTGGGTATGCCCATGGTCACCTGGCACTCTTCCTTTCTTTCCCTGACCACATTCAGCTGTTAAACGCTAATTGCCGGCCAGTTGCTCTATTTTTTTTCATCTGTCTTTAGGCATAAATTGTTCTGCAAACCAATCCAATAAAATTGTGTCTTTTAAAAAATTTTTTCAACATTTATTCATTTTTGAGAGACAGAGAGAGACAGGGCATGAGCGGGGAAGGGGCAGAGAAAAAGGGAGACACAGAACCGGAGGCAAATTCCAGGTTCTGAGCTGCACAGAGCCCGATGAGGGGCTCAAACTCATCAACCGTTAGATCATGACCTGAACCAAAATCAGATGCTTTAACTGACTGAGCCACCCAGGTCCCCTATCCTTTTTATTTTTTTTTTAAGTTTATTATTTCTTTCTATTTATTTATTGAGAGACAGAGCACAAGCCAGGGAGGGGCAGAGAGAAGGAGGAGAGACAGAATCCCAAGCGGGTTACACATCATCAGCACAGAGCCCAATATGGGGCTCGAACTCACGAACTGTGAGATCATGACCTAAGCTGAGATCAAGAGTCAGACGCTTAACCTACTGAGCCACCCAGGTAACCCAAAATGGTGTCTCCTTTAAAGTAATAGTTTCTGAAGTTAGTGTTTGATATATTTTCTGACTCAAAGAGAATTCCTCCCCGTTGTCCTATTCCTTGGATGTCTCTCACAAACTAGCCAGCCAACAGTCTAGTCTGTGTCTACATTAAAGGCAGGAATCTCTTTCCAATTGCCTTTCACCACAACCTCCGTGGTTCAGGTCCTTAGGCTTGAACTTCTGCAAGCTGTAAGAATGAAGTCCATTCGGAAGTACCTGGGTGACTCGGTTGGTTAAGCGCTGACTCTTGGTTTGGCTCAGGTTATGATCTAATGGGTTTGTGGGTTTGAGCCCCACATTGGGGTCTGCACTGACAGCATTGAGCCTGCTTGGGAGTCTCTCTTTCCCTCTCTCTCTCTCTCTCTCTCTCTCTCTCTCTCTGCTCCTCTCCTGCTGACTTTCTTTGTCTCTCTCTCTAAATAAATAAATAAATAAATAAAAACTTAAAAAAAAAAAAAAAAGAACAAAGTCAGTTTTTTTGGAAACTGGGAGCTTCCATGTCCTCCCGATGATGAGATTAGGAATAAACTTCTATGGACTACTTCTCTCTCTAAGCAAAATTTCTGAGTCCGAGCTCTTGAGCTGGGGTTAGGAACAGTGCTTGCTTCTCTGAGACTTCCACCTCTGCTGCAGACGCTGAGTGTTCAGCGAAGTGGGGGAAGGCAGCAGCCTGAGACCCCCTGGGCTGTCTCTCCTGGCAAGGAACCATGGCTCCCAAGCTGTGGCAAGGACTACTGGGCCCCAGGCTTAACCAGCATGCTGTGACCAAGGCCCTGACCTGCACCAAACTCACACCATAGCCCCTGCTTCCCAAGTTAGCAGTGATTTAAGTCACTGCTGTACCACAGACACCCACACACGTTCCCTTGATATTAATAGAACATCTCCGTTCATTCTCTTTCTGCCTACTGCCATCAGGATGTCCACATTTAAAAATTATTCCCTCCTAACAACCAAAAATTCTTCAGTTAACTTCATGTAAATTGGGAAAAGTTAGCCTTCCTGCCCTTTTCCTTTGGAAAGTATGAAATAATCATATCTTTGCTGACATGCAAGTCTTTTTCCTACCAGAATGAGGGATCACCTTTCCTCCAGGCTCTTTTATACTTATCCATTCCTAAGAGATAGGACTTTTTAAGATTTATTATAATAAAAACAACTTAGCAATTTGAAGAGTAGCATAATAAGCCACCCCAAAATATGCCTCTTTGGCAGAAGGATTATTTTGAACTGATTATTTTTAAGAAACTATAGACCCTGCAGAAGCTCTGAAAACCGAAATTACCCATTTGTAAGAGAAATCTACATTTGTAAAGTAAATTTACATGAGAAAGGAGGCCTGTTTACAGGAAGAGAGCTATTACCTTCCTGGCCAGGCAACCTTTGTTTACCAAACAGTTTTTCTCAACTTCTGTGAATTGCCTTCCCATTTTTTTGAAGCCGCAAGCCCCTAAGCCTCTCTTTAGCTCATGGTGGTCTATAAGCCTCAATCTTCTAGGCTTTGAGTCTTATATTTTTGAGGGGCTCCCATTAAGTAACTAAAACATCATTTAAAAAAAAATTGGTGTGTGTGGGGGGCACTTGGGTGGCTCAGTCAGTTAAGCGGCTGACTTCGGCTCAGGTCATGATCTCATGGTTAATGAGTTCGAGTCCTGGGTAGGGCTGTCTGGTATCAGCGTGGAGCCTGCTTCGGGTTCTCTGTCTCCCTCTCTCTGTGTCCCTCCCTCCCTCGTTCTCTCTCTCAAAAATAAAATAAACGTTAAAAAAAATTTTTTTTTCTGTTAATCTGTCTCCTTACCTCAGGCCCCTAAACTTTAGCCCATCCTCAACCTGAGCAGTATACATTCCCCTGAGAACACACGGGCATCAAGGTAAAATAAAATATTCTCTCATCTACTACTTGGATATGCCACCGTTAACCTTAAACTTCAGGTTACTTCACCAGCCAAAGATGGGGTTATTGAGGAATAAAAGAGAATGAAATCTGAGACAAACAAGCTACAGCAAAATCTTACCCAAGTCTGGGGAATAAAAGAGAGGCAGGCTTTTTTTTTTTTTTAATTAGGTTTTTTTCTTACGTAAGGAATTTTCACACCCCACATGGGGTTCAAACTCAGGATCCCTAGCTCAAGAGTCTTATACTCTTCAGATTGAGCCAGCTAGGCGCCCGGAGAGGCACCCTTTTGCAAGGAGAAAAGGGGTAAGTTGGAAAGGCTGTTATAAACTCAGCCCCCATTGGAGTAAACCGGAAGTTCAATGTGTGGTGGCTCCTCATTGGCTGAACTGTTATGGGGAAGAGGGGATTGGGGAGGAAAGCTTCTCTTCCTCCGGCTGGAATGGTAGAGTAGTATCTACATGTAAGGTGAAATCTATGTAGGGTCAAGTCCTAAAGTCAAGTCCGTCTCTTCCTATTGGGGCTGCGATTAACTACTCTTGGTGTGGTTGAAACCTCCTAATGCCACTTTAGTGAGGTTTGCAATAATTACGTTTCACACCACCCATTCACCCCACTTCCCCACGCCTAGTTCTTTTTAGCTTTGTTTACTCTTCCCTTTTGCTTAAGTCTTGCGTGTTGCTTGCACACCTTGTGGTCAAAGCCTTCTTCCTGTTGCTATAATCGCCCCTCCCCCGCTTGCAATAACCCTTTCCCCTCTCTTGCAATAATGCTTTGAATATGGTCTCTTCTTCATTAAACCCAGATTTGATTTTTATTCCAGTCTTATGAGTAATTTCTCTTGGTATTGCCTACCTTGTGACATCCTGAACATACGGGTTTTATGTTTTATGGTTTACCTTGAGTTAATGTTCAGGATAGAGTGATACGACAGTACATGAAGCAGACTGTGGTGTCCCAGCGAAAGTCATCGTAGAACAGCTGGCTCCCAGCCAATTCAGCAGGCGCATGAGGCAGTCCAATTGAGACATGAAGCGCTAACTGCCCAGTGGAGCTCAGAGGAAACTGCTAACCCGTAGAGCGAAGAACTCAGTAAGTGATATTTTTTAAGCCTGTAAGTTTATGGGCATTTGATAAGTAGCCATAGATTAATGATACAGTGAACACGTGAAGGAAAGAATGAGCAAAGGAACAATGTCACCCTGGAGATTTTGTTCCTTCCTGAGTAGGAGGAAGGCAAACCAGGACTTCCGAAGTAGATTGCTACTGGGGCTTCCGATCTGAGATGATAAATAGTATATGAGCTGATGAGGATAAAAATACGATTTTGAGTGTATTTTTGAAACTTTAGTTGCTATGGGGGTGTTTGGAAGTGTATAAAATTTATCACCCACCAAAAATATGGAGTCGTGATACTAAGAGGGTATTAGTGAGTTCTGTGTGAGTCATGCATTCACCTTGGACTAGAAAATATCTTCATGATGTTGTGAAAAGTCAGAATCACAGGGGAAGTTGGATTAGTCTTTAAGGCATCTTTAAAATATGACAGCATCTTAATTCAATATCCATTTAGCAAAAATATATGTACCTTGCCCTTTATATACTAGGCACTTTGCCAGATGCTAGGAATAGATCAGAATAGTCATTACAATTAAGAACCTGACAATCTTGTTGAAAGATATTGATAATTGCAATGCCAAGAGCAATGACAGCAGTAAGGGATTTACTGCCTGTGTAACTAAATACTTGGGGTTGGTGCTAATATCAGATATGGCTGGATTCAGGGCTGAAATGATGTGGTCAGAACTTCATCTCTCCACGTGTTAATACTGCTTTCCTCTGTGTCGGACTCATTCTTGGTTTCCACATGGTAACAAGATGGTACCATTATGGTGGCAACAGTTTCAGTCCCTATGACCTAGTTAGCTTCATATCCAATAAAAAACCAAAACAAAACAAAAAAAAAACCCTCTCCTTTCTAGATGTCTCAGCAAAAGCTCCTCTTTCTTGAATAATTTGTCCATTCCTAAACCAATCATTCTGTTGGAGGTGTGGGTAAGGCCCTAAGAATGTGATTCACTGATTGGTTTAAGTCTGGATTATATGTTAAATTTGGAGTTTTGGGGTTTGGTTCTTTCCAGAACCACATGGACTGAAAATGAGAAATGAGAAAGGGCACAGCTCTCCATGTGTCACCAGAGGTAAGGTAAATAGATGGTGGTATTCAAAATGCAATCACTGGGGGGCCTGGGTAGCTCAGGCCATTAAGCATCTAACTCTTGATCTCAGCTCAGGTCATGATCCCACCATTTGTGAGTTCAAGCCCCCAGTCCCTCATTGGACTCTGCCTTTACAGCACAGAGCCTGCTTGGGATTCTCTCTCTATCTCTCTCTGTGCCCCTCCTGGGCTCACACACGCACACACACGCGCGCGCGCGCGCACACACACACACACACACACACACACACACACTCTGTCTCTCTCTGTCTCTCTCTTGAAATAAACATTAAATTTTTTTTAAAAACCACAATTACTATAGATTACAGAGGGCCTATGTTTTGTCATTCTTATTTACTGCAAAAATTTACCCACAGTTTATGATTTACCTTTTTATGTTGACCTTTTTCTTTCTTTCTTTCATTCTTTTTTTTTTTGACAAGTGGGAGTTCCATTTTTATTGTTCTTATTGTTAAATATGTCTATGTTTTTTGTTCTCAGTGATTAGTTCTGGACCTTTAGCCAAACTCTTAATAATTCTCACCACACTATTGATTATGCTTTCTTTCCTCATGGGGAAAAAAATGGAAACAACCTGTGAGTTGAAAGGAAAGAAAAGTGCTTCTCTATCCTCAAGGTCTTCCAGCTAGATGAAAAACTGTTAAATTTACATGAGACTGATTAACAGGAAAAAAAAAAACCCAAGTTTTATTATGTGCACACAGAGGCCACATAATGAAATGGAGACCCAAAGGAATTACCAAGGCAGCAGTTTTTATACTTCTCAGCCAAAGAAACAATAAATCTGTGAGGAATTGACAGGATTAAAAAAAACTTAATTTGGGGAGTTTCAGTTAAGGAATTCTAAACAGAATTTGGGCTGGGGTAGTAAATTAGTAAAAAGTAAGAAGAGTTGGGGCACCTGTCTGGCATGTGCCTCTTGATCTCAGGGTTGTAAGTTCAAGCCCCCACATTAGGTATAGAGATTACTTTAAAATAAAATCTTTAAATAAAACTTCTAAAAACAAAGTAACAAGAGTTATTTATACAACCTTCTGAGCTCTAAATTTCTCATCTCTGGTGAGAAGGATGTCTCTTTACCTCCTGGTACAGGGAGGGTAACTTTCACATGGGAAATTCATTTCCTGCCTTCAGAAGGATGAAGGGTCTGAGTGTCCTTTTTGTATAAGTCATCTCTTAAGTGACTTTTATTTAAAATGATCAATATGCCAAAGTGGCATATGTTAGGGTAGTCTTCCCTTGATCTGTACAGAGTCTTAATGTTATTCTCAAGAAAGTCTCATCAAGTACACCATTAAAACAAGAACATGTAATCTTGCATAGTTTCTGTGAATAAAATCTCAGTTACAATTGTAGCAGCTACTGTTAAAAATGGTTCCTAGCTACCTGTATTAGTTTGTGAGTGCTACTATAACAAAATACTATAGACTAGGTGGCTTAAATTTTGTCTTAATGTTTATTTTTGAGAGAGAGAGAGAGAGAGGGAGAGAGAGAGAGACAGACAGAGTGCAAGCAGGAGAGAGGCAGGGAGGGACACAGGCTCCACGCTCTGAGCTGTGAGCACAGACCCGGATGCAGGACTTGAACTCTCAAGCCATGAAATCATGACCTGAGCCAAAGTTGGACGCTTAACCAACCAAGCCACCCAGGCGCCCCCCCCACCCCCAGACTAGGTGGCTTAAACAACAGGTATTTATTTTCGCATGGTTCTAGGAGTTGGAAGTCTGAGATCAGGATGTTGACTGGATTGGTTTCTCCTCAGGTCTACCTTCTTGGCTTCCAGATGGTCACCTTCTTGCTGTGTCCTCACATGCTCCTTCCTCTGTACATGCTCCTGGCATCTCTCTGTTGTCCACATTTCTCTACTTACAAGTACACTGGTCAGATTGAATTACAGCTTACCTTAAAGGCCTTAATTTGAACTTAGTCACCTCTATAAAGACCCTATCTCCAAATGTAATTGCATTCTGAAGGATTAGGGGTTAGGACTTCAACATATGAATGGTAGGGGATACAATTTAGCCCATAACACCACCTTTCTAACTTTATATCCCCCTCCACCGACATACTGTTTTAGCACACTGTTTTTTTTTTGAGTTTCGACTATTAAGCGTTCCCCCTACAAAGGGCCTTTGCACACGCTGTGATAATTTCTGCCTAGAATGATCTTCCCTGGCTGTTCCCTGGCCCACTTCCTTTTTTCATTCAGGTCTCTGATCAAATATTAGTTTCATTAGACATGGTTTTGACCAATTTAATCAAAACATCATTTCCATCAGTCAACGGTGTTTCACAGAATTTATCTACTGATGTAATATATTTATTAGCACATAAAGCTTATGAAGAAGGAAGCTTGTGTAACTACCGTGTCTCCAGAACTTGATACAGTGGTTAATACACAGCAAGTATCTAATAAATGTTTGTTGAATGAATAAATGTTATTCCTGAAGAACAGAGAAAGACTGACACTGAATCATCTACAGATTAGTAATTAAGTTATGATTGGATATCATCTGCTAATCTTATGTCTCTTAGGAACCAAAAGTTATTATTATTATTTTAATTTTACTTCCATTTATTAAGTAATTTCAATCCCCAACTTGGAGCTCGAACTCACAACCCCAAGATCAAAAGTCACATGCCCTGCTGAGTGAGCCATCCAGGCACCCCTGGAACCAAAAATTATTTAAAAAACAAAAAAGTGGAACTATTTGGTAGGAAACGTATAATAATAGAATAACAAATGAATGAAAATTAGTGAAAGATAATTAGATGGAGGAGCTCTACTTGAAAGTAAAAAATGAAGGAGAATATAAATATATAGATAATACTATAAATATATAAATTGTAGATATATATAACAACATGTAAACTACATATGTATATGTATATAGATAAGAGGTAGAGTGAAGAAAAATAAAAGTGCCAAAACCAATTAATTGAAATCGAGAAGGAAAGAAAAAGGAGGAACTATAAGGTGAAATAATATAATGAACTGTGATGATTAATTTCCCAGAATTAAAAAAACAAAACATTACTCAGTTTGAAGAGGCCCTTAGAGTGGCAAACAAAAGAGACAAGAATAAAGGACATGATCTCAGGTTTTAATACTAGAAGAGAGTGAGGGCTGGAGGTGGGGAATGACACAGATATCAGAGTCTTACTCCAAAACCTGCAACCCTCTTCACTATAACTGAAATGTTCTGGTATACTTATTCCATAAAGTTTTGGAAAAGATTATGTCAGGCTCAATATGAACGCTCAGAAATCCTACCTATTACTTGATAATTATTATTTTATATATATATAATTTTTTAAGTTTATTTATTTTGAGAGAGCGTGCACACACACACACACACACACACACACACACACACACACACGTGGGGGAGGGACAGAGAGAGACAGACTCCCAAGCAGGTTCTGTACCGTCAGTGCAGATCCTCAAACTCAGGAACCATGAGATCATGACCTGAACGGATGTCGGCTGCTTAACTGACTGAGCCACTGAGGCACCCCTTATTCTTTTATATTTAAAACTTTATTTGGAATATATATTTTTTTTGCATGGCACAAGCCGGGGGTTTAATTTACAATTTTTCTAAATGAACAATGTTTCCAGCACTATTTATTGAATAATGATAGCACTGCCTCTTTGTGTAATATTTGTATGTCTTGTTATTTTTTTAATTAATTAATTTATTGTTTAATTTACATCCAAGTTAGTTAGCGTATGGTGCAACAATGATTTCAGGAGTAGATTCCTTAGTGCTCCTTACCCATTTAGCCTATCCAATCCCCCCCAACCGCTCCAGCAACCCTCTGTTTGTTCTCCATATTTTATGTCTTGTTATTTTTATTTTTTAAGCACTTGCTAGAATTGAAGACCATGATGAAATTCTGGTGAATTAGCCAGAGTAATTTGCACTAGTTGCAATGTCTCTTCCTGGCTCAGTGCAGACTTTGGGAGTGATTCCAATCTTGCTCCTTTGGGTGGTTCTTACCCAATCTCAGGCATTTTCCTCACATACAGGCATGAATCAGTATTCAGTTGAAGACTTAAAGAAGATATTCTTTCTTTATGTTTTTAAGAGATTTTTAAATTTATTTTTATTTTAGAGAGAGAGCATGTAAGAGGGGAAGAGGGGCCGAGGAGGGAGAGAGAGAGACAGAGAGAGAGAGAAACAGAGAGAGAGAGAGAGAGAATATCCCAAGCAGGCTCCACACTCAGCCTGAAGTCTGATGCAGGGCTCGATCCCATGACCCTAGGATCATGACCTGAGTGGAAATCAAGAGTTGGCCCCTAAATGGACTGAGCCATCCTAAGATACTTTTTAGATCTTTTCATATAGTTTTTTCCTTTCTGCAGCACTGCCCTGAAAACTCTAGCCACTGGATTCTCAGCCACTCCAACTCCCACTTACGTTTCCTCAACTGAGAACCACCCTCTGGTGCTGCCTGGGTCCTCTCTCTGTAGAGTGGACTGGAGATGTTCTTCAGGCAGTAAGCTGGGATAATTTTAGGGTTCACCTCATTTATTTCCCATTTCTTGGGGACCACTGCTCTATGCTACTCAATATCCAATGCCTAAAAGCATTGTTTTAGGGGCACCTGGGTGGCTCAGTTGGGTGAGTGTCTGACTTCAGCTCAGGTCATGATTTGATGGTTCGTGAGTTTGAGCCCTGCATTGGGCTCTCTGCTGTTGGCATGGAGCCTACTTCAGACCCTATGCTCCCTCCCTCTCTGCACCTCCCCCACTCATGTTCCCTCGCTCTTAAAAATAAAAAAATAAACATTTAAAAAAATGAAAGCAGGGGCGCCTGGGTGGCTCAGTCGGTTAAGTGTCCGACTTTGGCTCAGGTCATGATCTCGCGGTCCATGGGTTTGAGCCCCGCATCGGGTTCTGTGCTGACAGCTCAGAGCCTGGAGCCTGTTTCAGATTCTGTGTCTCCCTCTTTCTCTGACCCTTCCCTGTTCATGCTCTCTCTCTCTCTCTGTCTCAAAAATAAATAAACGTTAAAAAAATTTAAAAAATAAAAATAAAAATAAAAATAATTTAAAAATGAAAGCATTGTCTCACACAGTGAGTCTAGTTTTTTAGTGGTTTCATGTGAGAGGGTAAATTTAGTCCATGTTATTCCATATTGGTCAGAAGTGGAAGTCCCTTGGATTCTTTTCTTTTTTTTTTTTTTTAAGTTTATGTATTTATTTTGAGAGAGAGAGCACACATGCAGGGGAGAAGCAGAGAGAGGGAGAGAGAGAGAATCCCAAGCAGACTCTGTGCTGTCAGTGCAGAGCCTGACCTGGGGCTGTATCCATGACCTGAGCCGAAATCAAGAGTCAGACACCTAACCAACTAAGACACCCAAGCGCCCCAATTGGAGTTCATTCTTTTTTTAAGTTTTTTACATTTATTTACTTTCGAGAGAGAGAGAGAGAGAGAGAGAGAGAGAGAGCGAGAGCACAAGTGGGGAGGGGCAGAGAGAGAAAGAGACAGAGAATCCAAAGGAGTCTCCAGGCTCTGAGCTGTAAGCACAGAGCCCGACGCGGGGCTCAAACTCACAAACTGCGATCATGACCTGAGCTGAAGGTGGACGCCTAACTGACTGAGCCACCCAAGCGCCCCTGGAGTTCATTCTTAAGCCAACTTTTTTGGGGAATGTGTAGGGTGGTAGGTTGTGTTCCCTAGAAGCAGAGCCTGAGATGGGAATTCTTATGAAAATGATTTAATGAGGGTTTTCTCTCAGGAGAAGGGGAGGGAGGGAAGCAGGATAGGGTAGGGGAAGAAAACAAGGTGAGAATGAGGTTTCAGCTGGCAACTCATTTCAGTCTAGTTTTCTGGGGAGCCAAGGAGCACCATGTACACTGCAAGGTTGGTCCCTGGAGGCTGGAGTTTTGTTCAGCTTGTGTCAGTGATTGGCCATTGGCTCCCGGTGTGGGAGACGGGTGGAAGGATAGAAGCCAGTTGGGAAGGTGGCTCCCAGCTGCACCAGGGCACCCTCCAGAAAACAAGGCTGTGTTGTGAGCCATTCGCAGCCAATACTCAACAGCCAGGTGACCTGGCCAGGTAAAAGGAATTGGGTTGGGCACCATCAGTATCCACTACAGGTAGTAAGCATTTCAAGCACTTTTATGTCTGAAAATATCTTTGTTTTGCCCTCACACTTGACTCATACTTTGGTTTTAGAATTTTAGGCTTAAAATAGTTTTCCCTCAGAACTTGGTAGGCATTTTTTTCTAATAGCATCTAGTGTTGCTTACAACACATCTGTCTTAGCCGGCTTGGGCTACCACAACTCATTGCCATAGACTGGGTGGCTTAAACAACATTTACTTCTCTGAGCTCTGAAGGCTGGGAAGTCCAAGATCAAGGTACTTGTAGATTTAGTATCTGGTGAAAGCCCACTTCATGGTTTGTAGATGGCTGTCTTCTCCTTGTATCTTCATATGACAGTGAGGAGGGAGAGAGAGGCAGTAAGCTCTTTTGTCTCTTGTAAGGGCACTAATTCCATTTGTGAGTGCTGACCTAATCACCTCCCCAAATCTGCCTCCTAATATCATCACACTGGGGGTTAGGAATTCAACATAAGAACTTTGGAAGGACACAAGCATTCAGTCCATAGCAACATCCAATGTCAATCTGATTCTCATTATTTTAAAATTTATTTATGTAAGTAATCTCTACAGCCAACATGGGGCTTGAACTCATGACTCTGAGGTCAAGAGTCACATGCTCCTTGGATAGAGCCACATAGGCACCCCTGATTCTCATTATTTTAAAGTAATACTTATCTTCCTATATATTGACAATAATTTGGTATTTTCTTGGGGCACCTAGCTGGCTCAGCCAGTAGAGCAGGTGACTCTTGATCTTGTGGTTGTGAGTTTGAGCCCCACTTAGGGTACAGAGATAACTTAAAAATAAAATCTTTAAAAAAAAAAAAAAGAGGAAAAAATTTAGTACTTTCTTTCTATCCTTGATGATTTGAAATTTCACTGGTAAAATATTTTTTTAATATTCTTGTTTGGCACTTGTTAGGTAGTCTGATCTTACTGTCTCAATACTGATCTGTCATGAATAATATTATAATGATTGGGAATTTTTTATTCTGATATGGGAATTTTTCTTTAACATTTGTCTATTTTTTCCCTTTTGTTATCCATAATCTATTCCTTAAACCTCTGAAAATTCATTTCATTTTTTAAAAATTTAAATTCATGTTAGCTAACACATTATTTTGTTTTTTTTTATTTTTATTTTTACTTATTTATTTTTTTAACATTTTTTTTAATTTACTTTTGGGACAGAGAGAGACAGAGCATGAACGGGGGAGGGACAGAGAGAGAGGGAGACACAGAATCGGAAACAGGCTCCAGGCTCTGAGCCATCAGCCCAGAGCCCGACGCGGGGCTCGAACTCACAGACCGCGAGATCGTGACCTGGCTGAAGTCGGACGCTTAACCGACTGCGCCACCCAGGCGCCCCTGTTTTTTAAATTTTCGTGTATTTATTTTTATTTTTCAAAAAATTTTTAATGTTTATTTTTGAAAGAGAGAGAGAGAGAATGGGAGCAGACAGGGAGGGGCAGAGAGAGAGATCCACACACACAGAGAATTCAAAGAAGGCTCCAGCACAGAGCCCCTCACAGGGCTCGAACCCATGAACTGTGAGATCACGACCTGAGCTGAAGTCAGACACTTAACTGACTGAACCACCCAGGCGCCCCTATTTTTATTTTTATTTTTTTAATGTTTATTGTTTTTTGAGAGAGAGAGACAGAGCCCAAGCAGGGGAGGAGCAAAGAGAGGGGGAGACACAGAATCCCAAGCAGGCTCCAGGCTCTGAGCTGTCAACACAGAAGGGCTCGATCTCACCAACTGTGAGATCATGACCTGAGCCGAAGTCAGATGTTTAACCAACGGAACCACCCAAGAGCCTGTATTTTTTTTTTTTTTTAATTGATAGGCTTCATTATTTAGAGCAGTTTTAGATTTAAAGACACAAAGAGCAGAGAGGACAGAGAACTTCCCTATCTCCCCCCTCCACCCCCACCAACAGTTTCTCCTATTATTAACATACTGCATTAGTGTGGTACATTTGTTATAATGGATGAATGGAATATTAACACACTAGTATTAACTAAAGCCTATAGTTTACATTAGGGCTCAATCTTAGTGTTGTACAGTTCTGTGGGTTTTGATATAGGTATAATGCTATGTGTCAACCATTATAGTATCACTTCGAATAGTTGCACTGGCCTGGAAGTCCCCTATGCTCCACCTATTTATCCCTCCTTCCCTCTTCCCTGAATTCCTGGAAATCACTGATATGTTTACTGTCTCTACATTTTGCTTTTTCCCAAATGTCATATTGTTAGAATTATACAGTATGTAGCCTTTCAGACTGGCTTCTGTCACTTAGCAATAAGCTATCCCCTCAGGGTGTATGGATGTGGAAGGAAGCATGTAAAGCCGGGCACTTCCACAAGTGCTGGAGGAAGGAGGGCTTCATTCTTGAGGGTACTGGGCGAAGGCTGAATTTCCATCTTTCTCCTTCTTTCCACTACTCCCCTGTCCATTATGTGATTCCATGTTATCTAAGGGTTTATTCAGCCTTTCTCTCAACGGTATGCTTTACCTATAATAAGAGCCTGCTTATCTAGAGGATTCACTTTCTTTGAGAGATTTTCCTGGTCTTTAGGTTAGAGACAAATCTTATCACTGCTAGCCTTTTTAGGTATAGCTGAATGGGGGAGGGCTTAACCACAGAGGTCCTGGTTTTGATCTGATAAATGCATACATGTTCAAGGGGGGGGGGTCGGTGCCCACCTGCCACTGGCATGTATTAGTTCTAGAATTATCATAGTTATTCAAGTAGGAGAGGAGGGAACAACCAAAGGAACCATAACTGATTTAATGAGCCATTTGTAGTTTTACTGTACCATCTGTATGTACTTAGACCAACTGTTCCACAGGTAGTCTTTTAATTAATTATCATAACTAGTGCTAGAAGGCTTCATCATGCTTGAGGCTCTATTGGGAAAAAAAGGCTTTGTTGCTCTCCAGTAACTTTAGCCTGAATATACTTTGGAAATGACCTTGCCTACTCTAGATTCTTCATTGGTCTATTATGATATACACATATATCATAAAATCTATATAATATATATATATATATATATCCTATCATAGTATAACTGCATATATTAGTTAATTACCATCTGCTATATACAGTATATACTTATGTACATATAGATACAAATATACATATATATTTGAGAAACTCCCCCAATTTTCTTGTTCACTATTGGTCTTCCATTCTGTTTTATGGTGCTGTTAAGAATTTATTCCTTTAGAGATCTCATTCATTTCCTTTTCAAGGCATTTTCAGAAAGAGAAGAGGTAAATGTGTGATCTCAGTCTGCCATCTTGAACTAGCAATCACAAGTTTTTCATTTTAGTCGTAAGTTCTACTTCTGTATTCATTTGTAGAGTAGAATAGGAGAAATAAATGACATGCTGGCTCAACAAACCAAATTTCAAAGCTCCCCGGATTTTTCTGTCTCACTTCTCAGGTGAAAGAATCTCTTAAAATATAAATATGCTCTAAGTATAAAAAAAAATCATGGAAAAAAATTCCTATCAAGGAAGCAGGTGCATTGTTCTGCCATGATATACAAAGAAATGTTCAGTAATGATGTCTAGAGTGGGTACTTAAATTTATCAGTCAGTATAAATTTGTATTGATATGTTAAGTTAATCAGTATTTAATAAGTGTACAAAATGAAGGCAACTGGTCCACTTAATGTCAGAAGCTGAGATGATTCACACAAGAAGAGGAACAGATTTTCTCAGTATTCTGTTTCTCTAAAGAGAACATTAAAAGAAATCATTATCTTATAAAGTGGTTCTTTGGAAGAGGCAAATTCTTACCTGTGTAGATAAGCCAGGTAGTACTTCATGTCGCCTAATCAACCAAGAAGTATTCATTGAGCAATATGTGGTCTATACTGCATATAGTAGGCAGATTAAAGCCCTGCCAAAGATGTCCATGCCCTAATCCCTGGAACTAGGTCAATGTTATGTTACAAGGCATTGAGATTTTGCAGGTGGAATTTGCTGACTTTTAGAGAGATTATCCTGGATTATTTGGGTTGGTCCAGTTTAATCACATAAGCCCTTAAAATGCGGAGGAGGAAGGCAGAAGAGTCAGAGAGATACAGTGTGAGAAGGACTTGATCCACTGTTGCTGGTAAGAAAGGTAAGGGGCCATGTGCCAAGGAATGCAGGTGAATGGAAGCTGAGAATAGCTCTGAGGCGACAGCCAGGAAGGAAACAGGCCCAGGACCTCAGTCCTATGACCACATAAAATTCAATTCTGCCAACAACTCGAAGGAGCCTAGACGCAGATTATCCCCCAGAGCCTCCAGAAAGGAAAACGGCTCTGCTTGATTTCAGTCTTGTGAGACTTGGCAGTGAAATCGGCAAGCCTAAATTCTGTTGTTTTGAGCCGCTAAATTTGTGGTAATTTGTTATGGCAGCAAGGGAAAAGTAATACACTTCTACTGACACTGCAGCAGATACCAAGACTGAATTTGATTTTTAGTATGGGATTCAGCTTATAATGTCTTCAGACATATTATCAACATCGGTTACATCTTGGTACAAACCAAGTATTTGAGAATGATGTAGTAGCATACAATGAAGGAAGGAAGGAGGAATAATGGTGTAGTTTTTACTTATGACTTTGGTTTAATGACTCAAAACTAATATATGCTCTTATATCAGTTGAACCATTGTCAGAGATCACCCAGATTCAGCAACCCTTGATTTTTGAACATAGGGTGGGGTGCCAGGATTTGGGCCAGCAGCTGTACTGCTGACTTAATTTTTCCCAACTGAAGGTGAGTTTCTACTGTCTCACAATAAATTGATAAGTGCAAATACAGTTTATGAACTGGTGTGATGGTAGATGCCTGAGGCTGTGTGTGGGAGGGCTCAACAGGGTGAGAAAAGAAATACCCGTTGTTATCTGAGTAAAACGAATTGAAAAGATAAGAATTACCATATGGACTCAGGAAGTAAGAGGAGGAAACGTCAGGGGCGCCTGGGTGGCTCAGTCAGTTAAGCGTCTGACTTCATTCAGCTCAGGTCATGATCTCAAGGTTTGTAATGAGAGCTCTGACAGCTCAGAGCTTGGAGCCTGCTTTGGATTCTGTCTCCCTCCCTCTCTGCCCCTCCCCAACTTGCGCGTGGGCACGCGCGCGCGCTCTCTCTCTCTCTAAAATAAAAATAAATAAACATTAAAAAAAAAAAGAGGAAACATGTCAGAAGTAATCCTTGTTGGGGCGCCTGGGTGGCTCAGTTGGTTAAGCGCCTGACTCTTGATTTCGGCCCAGGTCATGATCTTATGGTTTGTGAGATAGAGCCCCAAACTGGGCTCTGCGCTGACAGCAAGGAGCCTGCCTGGGATTCTCTCTCTCTCCGTGCTTCCCCTCTTTCTGCGCCTTCCTTACTCGATCTCTCTTTCCTAGCTCTCTCAAAAAAAAAAAAAAAAAAAAAAGGAATCCTTGTTTTATTTGACATCACCTTCAAGGGTTAATAGGCTTCCCAAAGTAACTTCTCTTGCAACCTGATATAAATCCAATTATAATTATATTATAACCAAATACTATTCACTCTTCATTGTAGGTTGTTTACATAAGTTCACACTTCAGTGCTTCTTTAGCATTCCCAGTTTCTTAACAGAATTTAGTGGCTGATAGGAGTGAGCATTGCAGGAGGAGTCACACATGGTATGACTCACCCCCTATTACAGAGGAATGCCCAGGGCACTAGGCAGGAAGAAATATCACACACTAGGAAGGAGTTTTGTTGCAAATTACAGTGAACAGGTTACTGTTTTTTTTTTTTGTTTGTTTGTTTGTTTTTTTTTTTAATTTTTTTTTTCAACGTTTATTTATTTTTGGGACAGAGAGAGACAGAGCATGAACGGGGGAGGGGCAGAGAGAGAGGGAGACACAGAATCGGAAACAGGCTCCAGGCTCCGAGCCATCAGCCCAGAGCCCGACGCGGGGCTCGAACTCACGGACCGCGAGATCGTGACCTGGCTGAAGTCGGACGCTCAACCGACTGCGCCACCCAGGCGCCCCAAGGTTACTGTTTTAAACATTTCTTGATTCTAGCTATATACACTTTCCCAGATTGTTTAGTTATGCCACATTGCATGCATGGGTGGTCAAATCCATGGAGCAAAAGATTTGCGAGGTTATCTGTTTCCATTTTCAACAGGAGGTGTTTTTTTTTTCTCTTTTATCCTTTATTACTTGTTCTCCACCTAATGATGACACCACTTGTTCTCCTTTGAATTCATTAGACATCAGTTTGTTTTGGCTTATTACATTCAAGTGCATCTAAACCTGCCCACATATTCATAAAATATGTACATATTGCTATATACAGAATGAGCAAATGTTTTTCTAGTCAATGTTGTTTTCTCCCAGTCTTGGCATTTTTTTTTGAAACTGACTAAACCTATTTGGTAACTTGCATTTACATTCACAGCTCCACCTATAATCTTTCATTGTTACAATATGTCTGATTGGCCTATTTTACAACTGCTTTGACTAAAATTGCCAGCAGTAGCTTGCCAAAGGAGTGCCTTAATAAAGGAAATTAACTTCTTTTAATACGATGACTGACTTACCAAGGTATTAGCACTATTCATTTACCTTCTTTGAACAGTGCTTGTAATTTTACATGGGAACACTGGGAGAAGAGAATAAAAGCTAACAATGCAATTCTAGCAATGAAATCAGTGTGATAGACATTTTTAGAAAGGAGATTGTCTGCAAACAGTAACTCTTGAGAAATTATAGTTCTCCATAGGTAACCGTCTACCTCTGGTTTTTAATGTATAAGTTGGAGCTTTTCATTTTACCAGTAGCTTGTAGATTATTTTCTTCCAGATGCATTATCATACTATTGGATTACAGGAACTTTTCTATTTCTTTCCTGTCCATTCACACTGACAAAAAAAATATATTTCTCCTTCCCCACCAACTTTAGCTTTTTATTTTTTTTTATTTATTTTTATTTTTTTTATGTTTATTTATTTTTGAAGGAGAGAGAGACAGAGCGTGAGAGGGGGAGGAGCAGTCAGAGAGGGAGACACAGAATCCGAAGCAGGCTCCAGGCTCCGAGCTGTCAGCACAGAGCCCGACGCGGGGCTTGAACTCACGAACTGTGAGATCATGACCTGAGCCAAAGTCGGACGCTCACCGACTGAGCCACCCAGGTGCCCCAACTTTAGCTTTTTAATACCGTGTTTATTTCACATTTTTTTTTTTAAACAGGGTAACACCATTAAATTAAAAAAAAAAACTTAACAGGACGCTATTATTCATTTAGAGATTTGGTTGGACAGCAAATAGGGCTAACAAGTAGGAAAGTCTTCAGGTGACTCAGGCAGGTAAAGCTTTTTAGAAAGGATCTTTTTGAGAAATTGGTTACCAAAGGGTAGGACAAGCTGGAGGTAGAAACCAGCTGCCTATTTCCCTATCATATTTGTATAAGTCACTTTACAAATGTGTCTGGGAAGTTCAATCTTCTTGGTAATTCCATTCCATCGAAACTCCATTAGATTTTACTTCAGTAACGGTATTTTCATAAAAGACTTTGGATTTTGTCTTGTCATTTTTGACAATATTAATATTAATATTTAACAACACGACGGAATTCTTTCAATTATTAAGGGCTTAGTTTTTATTTTACATTTACTTTCATTTATCATATATTTTTTTGTCTTCTATTTGTTTCTTTTCCTGAGTTGTCTGACTTCCGTGTGTGTGTGTGTGTGTGTGTGTGTGTGTATGTTTTGCCATGCTTCCTCTTTTCTCTTCTGCTTTTCCAGAACAACTTGCCAGTGGAAACTACTAAGGACTGTGTACTTTCAGAATAGTCTGTATACATTTAACTGATATAAAGGGGAAATTCTATTGCATGACATCCTCTCTCCCCTCAGCTTCCTTTTGCACATTTAGATTTTACTGAAGCTAGGTTCCAAAGAGGTAATACTAAGCACGTATGATTTCTTCCTAGGAGACTTCTCAGTTGGGATCATACCACTTTTGTTCTCTCAGTAAGTAAGCTACCTGGAAGGAAGAAACCATTTTACATACTTCTTACATTCCCTACAATATCAATCACAGTGTTTCTCAAGGGATTCGGTTTACCGGGGTGCTGGTAATAATGCATATTCATAGGCCTTACCCCAGACCTACAGTCAGAACCTCAGGAACCTGCAATTTTTAGTTTTCATGCCCTAAACTTTCTCCTGTGCCTTCACCTGAATTTTTGGTCACTGCCTGGATATGCTGACTTGAATATATTTTCGTCTTACTTCCTCAACACAAACTAAAGCATTTACTGGCCATCTCCGATGCTGTCATCATGTTATTATCCCTGGACACATCTTTGGAATCATTCCTCTTTGTATTCCATCATTTTTTACTTAATCAATTTATTGGCCTTTGTGCCAAGCACTGGAAAAGACAGTGATGAACAAGACCATGGGTTATGCCCTCAGGGATCTAAAGATTCTTTTACAGAGAGTAACTTAATCCTACAGTTTTTCCTTTTCTTTTCTTTTTTTTCTCAGAATACTCCCTTATTTTCCTTGTCAGCACCTTAATCTACAATCTCATCACTTATGTTTGGACGCCATCATTTTTTCCTAATTAGTTTCTTTGCTCCTAATCTCCCACCTCTTCTGAAAGATTAATGTGCTGAAAACTTAATCTTCAAAGCAACACCTTGAATATATTTAACCCCCTTGTAATGCTTTCATTGTTTCCGAGTGCTTATAGGTTATTTTCCAAAGTGGGCCTCAGATGAACTTCTGAATAATCATTCCCCCCAATGAAATAGATGTCTGAATTTGATGTAAGCAGTTTTACTTATTTATTTTCTGGGCTCATGGCTTTACACTTTCTGACTGAGCAAGTCATACTTTTCTCTTAAAGGCCTATCAGCCCCACCCCCCAACATGGCTGGCCCTTAGCATTTACGTTTGTTTCTGCTCAAACTGTTATTCTCTGCTTTACTCATCGAGCATTTAGTATGTGCTCTTTGGTAACATTACTTAGCTTCCCCCTGCCCCAACTCTCCCAGACCCTCCCCTCCAACATTACTTATCTTTTTATGTATTTTTCTAATTCTTCAATTATTCCTTAAGCTTCCTGAATGCAGGGACAATGTTTTAAATGCTTTTTATCTCTTCCTTGCCTAGTCCAGGCCAATGTATAGAAAATATTCAACAAATATTCATCAGATTCTTTACATTCTTCTTTTATGCATTCATTCGTAAGAACCAATACAGTCCTTTCTTTAATGGAGCTTACAATTTAGTTGGAAAAACTAAAGCACACTTTAAGCAAATAATGAAACTAAAAATGGGATCAACTGCTTTACTTATTTGTTAGTCAAGAAATATTTTGGGGCGCCTGGGTGGCTCAGTCAGTTGAGCGTCTGACTTCGGCTCAGGTCATGATCTCAAGTCTGTGAGCTCTTTTTCTTTTTTTTTAAGTTTATTTATTTTTGAGACAGAGAGACAGAGCATGAATGGGGGAGGGGAGAGGGAGACACAGAATCGGAAGCAGGCTCCAGGCTCTGAGCCATCGGCCCAGAGCCCGATGTGGGGCTCGAACTCACGGAGCGCGAGATCATGACCTGAGCTGAAGTGGGACGCTTAACCGACTGAGCCACCCACCCAGGTGCCCCCACAGTCTGTGAGTTCAAGCCCAGCATTGGGCTCTGTGCTGACAGCTCAGAGCCTGGAGCCTGCTTCCCGATTCTGTGTCTCCCTCTCTCTCTGCCCCTCCCCCACTAATGCTCTGTCTCTCTGTCAAAAATAAACATTAAAAAAATAAAAAAAATATTTTTTAAAAATGTTAATAAACATTTTGAGACAGAGCGTGCTTGTGGGGGAGGGGCAGAGAGAGAGAGAGAGAGAGAGAGAGAGAGAGAGAGAGGAAAACAGAATCCCAGGCAGTGTTGGCTCTGTCAGTAAAGACCCGGAGTTGGGGGTCCATCTCACCAACTGTGAGATCATGACTAAATCTAGTTGGATGCTCAACCAACTGAGCTACCCTAAGAAATATTTAATAAGCACCTACCATGGGCCAAGTATGTCACATGCTGGGGATACAAAGCTGAAGCTGATAATCTAGTAGAGAAGAATCCTATATAAACCGCTAAAATACAATATTATAAGTGCAAACAAACATCCTAGGAGCACAAATTAGGGTGTAGATATCTTTGCTAAGGAGTAAGTCTTCACCCTTCAGTTGGGTTTGGAAAGCCAAGTTAAACAAGGGGTTGGGTAATGCATTTGTTAATACAAGGAGGGTGGTTCTTGGAAATCTGGTAAGTTCATTCGTGTATCATTATTCTGAGCTAGGAACAGGATGTAAGCAGCCATGGCAGAGCTGAGGAGGATGACAGCCTTATGATGGAACACTGCTGGGATGAATGGCTAGGTCTTGTTGCTGGGCTTTCATCTAGGCCCTTCTTTAGTTCTGCCCCTTCAGCATGGTTAAAGGTACCTAGGGAAAGGCCCCAGCAGCCCCTATGGTCTTCAATACACAGGACAGAATTATATCTGGGATCTTTCCCTCTAAGAAGCAAAGGATGACAGAGTTGGAAAGGATACTGAAAATCACCCAGTTGTTTCTAATTTGCATGCCTCAGAATCTTGGGGTTCTCAAAATAGCAAATGAAAATCTGTAATTAATTTTCGATATTCCAAAAAGCTACCAGAAATCGCACATTTTTTCGTGTTATTAACTGCCAGGTTTCTTTGTTTTGTGATAATTATATCAGATCCACATTAAATGGAGGTTCTTAACTGAGCTGTGTTCAGATTAAATGTTTTCCCATTATTGTTATGCTTAATTTGGTAAATAATTTTTCAAAATACAAGAGAGCATTGTCGAATAAAATTGGTAATATCTGCCACCACGTTTGCAATTTACAAAGCACGGTTCACTGACTTCACGTTACTTTATTCCTCACGATACTGTGAAATAGTTTAACAGCAGAACCCGGACTCCTTGACTCTCAGTTCAGTGCTCTTTTCAACAGCTCAGGGCTTCTGGGTTTTTTCCTTGCGTCCCAGTCTACAGAGCCTTCAAACCGCGACTCGGAAGCACCTGCCGGGCCCTCGCCACTGGGTCACACCGCCCGCCTCTCGGGCGACGGCCACAGCGACCGCTCCCTCTTCAGGTTCAGGAATGCGGCTCTCCCCCAACAGGCGTGGTGCAGCGACTCCGCGCCGGCGCCGTTCCGAGTGTGGAGCAGAGACCCCCGGGCCACCAAGAGGGTCGGCGACCAGAGCGCCTGCGCAGTAGCTTCGAGCGCACTTCTCTCTCCCCCTCGCTTCCAAACCATTTGGCCACCCTACCATTCATTCCTCCCTCCGCAGTCCTTTCACCCTTTAGGACAGCCTGCCCTCCATTCGTCACGAGCAGCACTAGTTGCCGAGGAGCCCGACCGGCTTTGCTAGACCGCCGCCGGGAGCGCGCTGCGCGCGTCCGAGCGGTCCGCGGAGTCGTCTCCGCCGCCGCTCCCGCCCCTTCCGCCTCTCGTGTGCGCGCACGGCCGGCCTTCGGCGCGCCCGGGTTGGCTGCTGCGGGGCCCGCGGTGGTGGCGGCGGCGGTCTCGACAGCGGTAGTGGTTTCTCCTCCGCTTTTAGGTTCCTCCGCCCCCTCCCGTCGGACGCTGCCGGGTGCCAGCCTTGAAAAAGCCAACTTTATTGTTCCTCAGCCCCACCTCCCGGCGCGGCGCGCGGCCTCAGGATGCACTGAGGCTGAGCGGAGGGAGGCGGCGGCGGGTCGCGGTCCCTCTCCTCTGAGCGCCCGGCCGGAGGTGGGGGGAGTCACGATGTCTGGGAGCCGCCAGGCCGGGTCGGGCTCCGCCGGGACCAGCCCTGGCTCGTCGGCGGCCTCCTCGGTGACTTCCGCCTCCTCGTCCTTGTCCTCTTCCCCGTCGCCCCCTTCCGCGGCGGCCGCGGCGGCGGCGTCCGGCGGGGCGGCCCAGGCCGCGGGCTCGGGCGGCCTCGGGGGCCCGGCGCGGCCTGTGCTGGTGGCGGCCGCCGTGTCCGGCAGCGGCGGCGGGGCGGTGTCCGCCGGCCAGTCTCGGCTCAGCTGCGCGGCCAGGCCCAGCGCCGGCGTAGGAGGGAGCAGCTCCAGCCTCGGCAGCGGCAGCAGGAAGCGACCTCTGCTTCCCCCGCTGTGCAACGGGCTCATCAACTCCTACGAGGACAAAAGCAACGACTTCGTGTGGTGAGTTTGAAGAGCATTGCCCTCCCTTTCGCTGGATGCGGAGTTTCTCTTGTTTGGGCTGGTGGGGTCCGGTGGGAGGGTGGTCTGGTTGGTGCCTTGGCGGTGCCTGCAGACCTTGAGGCTGGTGGTTGATGGGGGGGAAGAAAGCTTGGTAGTCCCGGGGGCTGGGAGGGTACGGGTAGTATAGAGGACGGTGCTGGAGGGGAGGAAGTGAGGGGAGTTGAAGGAATAAATAAGAGGGGGCGAGAAGGAAGGTCAAATAAATGGTTGTGCGTAAAAGGAGAAAGTTGGGCCTTGGATTTTATGGCTATCTGGTGAGTTAGACACCCTGTCGGTCCGTTTTGCTTGTTGGAGTGAATTAAACTCGTAAAGGGAGAGGATTAAGCTTCCCATGGTGGAGTTGGTCAAAATTTGCTTATTGAAAGTATGGTAGATGGTGCTCTAGACTTGGGTTGTCAGTGTTTTAAGGAGAAGTAGTATTTCATGTAAATATCTCTCCTGTGCGTGAGTATCCTCCCACTTCAAAGGGTAGGCCACTTTTAAATCTGCAGTTAAGGCTACTGTGGTCATGAAGTCTGTTCACAAAAAATTCCACTTGTCACTGAATGTCTTGAAAAAGGGAATCACATCTATTAAATATTATCCATGTGTCAGATGTAATTGTATTAGATTTGTATAACACTGTACAGTATACTGGAACTTCTGTTTTGAGAAACGCCAGGTATTACACATTTTGGCATCGTAGTTGGCATCTTGAATGACACACAGTAGCATTCAGTTTTGATACTTGACATAGATGGGTTATCCTTATTAAGCGAGAGATGGAGTTGATTGTTTTACTGAAAGCGTTTTGGGATTTTCATTGGGTTTGGTATCCAGAACCCAATCCAAATGGTAGGATTATGAGAAAGGAATTGCTTTTAGCTAAGTGAGAACTGGCAGGATTTTATGCTTTTCCTCTGGAGGAAATTGTTGATAGACTTCGTATATTAGTGATGTGGGAAGTTGGCCTGCACTGTCATTGTAGGGGAAGTTGATTTACTTCAGGGTTGAGGATGATGTGAATTGTTGTCATTAAATAAGATAGGGCTAGAAGTTGGAACTGTAGGAAATACATTGATTACACTTAGGTGTAGTTCTTTTTTTTCCTTTTTTTCAATGTATTTTCTTTAAAAATTTTATTTATTCTGAGAGAGAGAGGGAGGAAGGGAGGGACAGGGGAGAGGGGAGGGGGGAGAGAGAGGGAGAGAGGGAGGGAGAGAGAGAATTCCAAGCAGGCTCCTTGCTGTCAGCACAGAGCCCTGTGTGGGCCTTGAACTCATGAACAGTGAGATCAGGCCCTGAGCTGATACCAAGAGTCCGCTTTTTAACTGACTGAGCCACCCAGACACCCCTTTCTTTCTTCTTTTAAAAATTTGCTTATTTATTTTGAGAGAGACTCAGTGCAAGTGGGGGAGGGCAGAGAGAGAGAGGGGACAGTGGATCCAGAGTGGGTCCCGTGCTGACAGCAGAGAGCCGGATGATGGGCTTGAACTCACAAACAGTGAGATTGTGACCTTGGCCAAATTCGGGTGCTTAGCCGACTGACCCGCCCAGGCACCCCGAAGAATGAAGAAATGTCTTCATTCGTATTTTTGCTTTGTTCTTAAATTATTCTGGATTCAGAATTCATTCATTTTTCATTGAAACTTGGCTGTAATTGTGACTGTTATTTATAAATAACCAGTTTGTGATTGGGTCTAAGAGGTGTTTGTATCCAGTTGAGAGTGCCATATGATGAAGTATAAGCTAATGAAGCAAAATGAGCATTTTCAGATTTGTCCTTTTAGCCATCATTGGCATTTTAATTTTCAGAAGGCTGAAAGAAAACAAATATGTCAGCATTCATATAGCATTCACATAGAATATGTGAGAAATAAAGGAATCCATCATTCGTTCAAGATACTTATTTGGCACACAGTGTCTGCGAGGCACCACATGGGTTGCATTGTACTTACTATTGGCCATTTTGTGGGGAGTTGGAGAGCCATAGAGTAGTATAAACAGCTGGCATTGATTTTTTTTTTTTCTTTGCGGGGTCTTGGGGAGGTAAGATTATTAAAATTTTTGTTAGTCACCTACTTTTTAACAATTTCAGTCTATTTTCCCAAGTCCTAACCTGGAAGTACCCAGTGAAAGTCTTTAGTTAAAAATTGTGAGGGGTGCCTGGGTGGCTCAGCCGGTTAAACGGCCGACTTCGGCTCAGGTCATGATCTCACGGTCGGTGAGTTCAAGCCCCACGTCGGGCTCTGTGCTGACAGTTCAGAGCCTGGAGCCTGTTTCAGATTCTGTGTCTCCCTCTCTGACCCTCCCCTGTTCATGCTCTGTCTCTCTCCTGTCTCTCTCAAAAATAAATAAACGTTAAAAAAAAAAATTAAAAAAAAATTGTGAATATTTCTGGGGCACTTGGGTGGCTCAGTCAGTTGGGTGGCTCAGTCAGTTGAGTGTCCGACTTTGGCTCAGGTCATGATCTTACGGTTTGTGAGTTCGAGCCCCGTGTCGGGCTCTGTGTTGACAGCTCAGAGCCTGCTTCGGATTCTGTCTGTGTTTCCCTCTCTCTCTGCCCCATCCCCACTCATGCTCTGTCTCTCTCTGTCTTAAAAATAAATGAAACATTTTAAAAAATTGTGAATATTTTACTTTCTAAGAATCTCATTAGTCCATTATTTCTTTTTTGGTGAGGTTGAATATTCAGAAGAATTCATTAATAGGAATCTATCTTCCCAATTCTCAAGCTAGATTTGGTTTGGCCAGCCTTTTGGGGTAGAAGAAAGGGATTAGGATTAGGCGGGGGCCAAGGAATCTTTTTCATTTCTAATTGGCTTTGGGTGGTGGTTCTTGTCTTTTATGCCTCAAGGTCAAACGGAACCAACTGAAATTACTTTATGCTTTTCCATTTAAATGAAGCTAAAGCTTGAATAATGGTGATAATTCCCTATTCATCAGATTTTAAAACCTATGTTTATACTTCACATTTCATTTTATCCTTAAAACAATTCTGTGAAGTTATAGATAACTTCCAGTTTTGCTATAATACTAATATAATTGTATTCCCGTTGAGGTACAGAGAAGTAATTTTGTTTCAGATTGGTCAGCTATGGGTAAAATGAGAACTCAGATCTCCCAGTTCTCAATTTAGTGCTTTATTTGTATTTTTTAGCCTATGGTACTCCCCCCCCCCCCCCCCCCCCGCTTTTTTTTAAAGATTTTATTTTTAAGGAAATCTCTGCACCCAGCTCGGGGTTTGAATTTACAATCCCAAGATTAAGAGTTGCATACTCCACCAATTGAGCCAGCCAGGCACCCCTAGCCTCCTGGTTCTTAAATGTGGTAGGTTGGAGGGAAACAGCTGTTTCATAGTCACAGGAGATATATTGTTTATCCCTGACCACTCTCTCCTCCTGCCCACGTCCCAAGAAGACATACTAGAATTGGAGGCTTGAGTGGTAGTGTAATTTGCAAAAGCTACCTAGGTGATAATAACCTATCTTTCCCCTTTTTTGAGAACAGTTGATTTAAAATCAAATGCCTGATTTTCAGTAACACACATTGGATTCTCTTGACTTCTATCATATTTGAAAGTAAGTTTACATTTAATTGCACAATTGATGAACATTTTAGGAATTTATGGTTTTCATGTAAATATTTTTTTCATACAAAGGATTGAAAGTATTAAGTTGTAGAGAATTTTTTTTTAAGTTATTTATTTATTTTTTGTAAGATTAAAGAGCACAAATGGGGTAGGGGCAGAGAGAGAGGGAGAGAGAATTTCAGGCAGGCTCCACACTGGTACCATGCAGAGCCTGATGCTGGACTCAAGCTCAAAAACCATGAGATCATGACCTAAGCAGAAATCAAGAGTCAGACACTTAACCAACTGAACCACCTAGGTGCCCCAAGTTGAAGATAATTCTAATAGTGTATTGTAGTTGGAGAATCTGTAGTACAGGAGAGGGTAGTATTTAGCTGAAGTTGGGTAAATCTTTAACATTCAAAGGAAGTCTTTGTTATTTTGATTTTTCTAATTTTTCTTACATGAGCCATTTAAATTGATGAATCTAAGATGACTTCTTTCTTCTATCACATTACTGTTGCTTCTTCATTAGCTTTTCCAACTACCTAAATTCCTTTTTCTACCTCTGCAGGTCTCAGTTATTCTCTAAGTTGAGGCAGAAATAAATATTTTCTTTTTTATTTATTTTTCTAATGTTTATTTTTGAGAGAGAGAGAGCGAGAGACTGAGTGAGGTAGGGGCAGAAAGAGAGAGAGAGAGAGAGGGAGAGAGAGAATCTGAAACAGGCTCCAGGCTTGAAGCTGTCAGTACAGAGCCTGACACCAGGCTTGAACTCAGGAACGGTGAGATCATGACCTAGGCGGAAGTCGGATGCTTAACCGACGGAGCCACCCAGGCGCCCCAGAAATAAGTATTTTCAAGTAGATAGTAAGCCCCTTGTAGGAAGGTTAATTCTGATCACCTGCCTAATAGAAAATAGGTAGGATCTACATTGAATAGATCTACTCTTTAATAAATATGTGACTGCCTCTCTTGTGTCATGCTGTTAATAATAGACCGTCCTGAAGGAGCTCATGATTTAATGCAGAGAGAGAGACTTTTAGTCATATAATTATAGTTTCATATCCTGACATCGTTGCTTCTTCTTAGTACCATGGCGGACGTCATTCTTTTGAATTTTTTTTTTTTTCAACGTTTATTTATTTTTGGGACAGAGAGAGACAGAGCATGAACGGGGGAGGGGCAGAGAGAGAGGGAGACACAGAATCAGAAACAGGCTCCAGGCTCTGAGCCATCAGCCCAGAGCCCGACGCGGGGCTCGAACTCACGGACCGCGAGATCGTGACCTGGCTGAAGTCGGACGCTTAACCGACTGTGCCACCCAGGCGCCCCGTCTTTTGAATTTACATGTATGTCGGAGTCCTCAACATAGCACTATAGGAAGCCATTACCTACTAATCACATTTAGCACTAAAGATGAAACCTATTGATCATTCTTGCTATTGTGTTTTTCTGGCTGTCAATAAGTGAAATAAAATAGAAATCATATAACTTGTCATGGTACAGACAACTTTGAACTTTTGGTTACATACTTACATACAGTGTATGTGCAGTGTATGTTTTACTGGGTATCAGGGTGAAAAATATTTGAAAGTTCCTGAATTATGGTGTATGATTTCTCTTGCAACTGAAAAGTAAATGAAAAATTTAGGTGGCCTATTGAAAGCCTAGTGAGCTTCTAAATAGGATTAAATGTATTTTCAAGAGCTGTTAAAGTGTATTCAGCTACTGAAATAAACTGTAGAATTCATTATGTTGTTATTGTAGTAACATCAGGCAAGAACTTGCTTGAATCTGCAAAACTGAAGCTTGATGAATCTCTTGCGTTATAATGCATGTACCATTTGGGTGACAATGATGGCGAAAGATGCTCTGCAGAAAATGATATTAAATCATAGCAGTTCATAATGCTCTTTCTGGCTGTCAGATGGCGGGTTGTCTGCCTCATTGTCAGCAGAAGACTTAGGTGAATGAAGTGGTAGAGCAAACGAAAGAGAAGATTATGAAATAGCGTATGAAAGACTATCAACTTGAATTCTGGTCTATAAATTGAAAGGAAAGTACTGATGCAGTTCATTACTAAATGTGTTAATAGCTACCTTTTCCTTTTACAAATCTTTTTCTTTTTTAAGTTAATTTTAGAGAGAGAGAGAGAGAGAGAGCGTGCGCGTGCGCCTGTGCGCAGGTGCCCTGGGGAGGGAAAGAGACCATCCTAAGCAGGTTCTGAGCTGTCAGCATGGAGCCCAGGGCGGGGCTCGAACCCAGGAACCATGAAATCATGACCTGAGATGAAACGCAGAGTTGGATGCTTAATCGACTGAGCCACCCAGGCACCCCAAAGCCTTTTCTGATTATAAACCAACATTACTTATTTGATCATATTCTAAAAAATGTTTTTTATTTTTTTTAAAAGATTTTATTTTTGTAAGTAATCTTGACACCTGATGTGGGGTTGGAATCCACAACCCGGAGGTCAAGAGTCACATGCTCTAACTACTGAACCAGCCAGGAGCCCCTAAAAATTGTTATTGATTAAAGTAACTGTAGCCTTAAACCTTGTTGCTCATTTTTTCTCCTTAAATGTATATATTGTTACTGGGGTTTTCTTTCTGTTTTGAATACTTACTTTAGCCTGCAGTCCTTTTCCTCAAAGCTGCTATAGCTTGGGAGAAAAGGTTTAACAGTGGAATTAGTCTTCTCTTTCCTGTTAAAATTTGTATTATACAAAATAAAAGGCTTCTTAAATTCTTGACTTGTTTTTGTATGTGGTGTTTCCCCATCTGTGCCCTTCACTTGTTCTTTGCCGTCTCTCTTCATACATGTATGTGCCACGTTCTAGATGTATAGGTTCCTACCATCTCAACTAATATTTCATTGAGAGTAAATTGTTTTCTCTTCATACAAGTTAATTGTTCTTTCATTTTTCATAATTAAGTTTCATGAACTGTTTTTGTCTCTGTTTCTATGTAGAGAGTAGGGTTGTATAATAGGTGGTCTGATTTCTGTTCACTTAAATTCTGGTATTAACCTGTGGAAGCCCATCTTTCTCTCTTCCTAATCTGTGCGGTTTGGGGTGGGTGCTGTTCTTCACCAAATTCAGAGCTGGAACACATGACCCCAAGCCCAAGTAGTCTCTTGTATTGGAATTCCGTGGCTTCAGTGTTACTTCACAGATCAGCATTTTGGGTTTAATGGAGGTATTGAGACAAAGTTGGTTAAGTAAAAATTACAGATAACTATTTTTGGGACTCCTTTAGATACTTTAAATTCAAAGTTAATAAATGCCAAGTCCACCCTAAAGTGAATGTGATGTACTAACCATTGGCTTGGTATACATACTCCTGATAAAATACATGCTCTAGGATAGGCCGTTGTTATTTGCAAGGCACTGTTTCTTTCTGTTTCTCTCTCTCTCTCTTTCTTTCTTTCTTTCTTTCTTTCTTTCTTTCTTTCTTTCTTTCTTTTCTTCTTCTTCTTCTTCTTCTTCTTCTTCTTTTTAATGTTTATTTATTTTTGAGAGGGGGCCATAGAGAGGGGGAGACAAAACTTCAGGTGGACTGCGGGCTCCACTGTCAGCACAGAACCTGACTCTGGGCTTGAACCTGAGCCCAGAAGTCAGATGCTTAACCGACAGAGCCACCCAGGTGCCCCTGCAAGGCACTGTTCTAATGGTTTAACATTACCTATTCAGTCTTCATGATAATTGTTTGATGCAGATACTTTCATAATTTCCATTTTGTAGATGAGGAAATGACAGAGAGGTTATGTAATTTGTTGCAGTTCATACAGTTAATAGTGGTGGTATCTGTATTTATATCCAGACATTTTGGTTCAGAGCTCAAGTTAGCCACTGTATTACTTTGCCTTTAATTCAGAGGCTGGGAGTTTTTGTTTAAAATTTTTTTTTAATGCTTATTTATTTTTGAGAGACAGAGACAGAATAGAATGTGAGAAAGCGAGCGGGGGAGGGGCAGAGGGGGAGACACAGAATATGAAGCAGGCTCCAGGCTCTGGGCTGTCAGCAGAGAGCCCAGTGTGGGGCTCAAACTCACCTAACTGCAAGATCGTGACCTGAGCCAAAGTCGGATGCTTAACCGACTGAGCCATCTAGGCGCCCCTGGAGATTTTGTTTAAAATCAGCTTTATTAAGGTATAATTTGTATACAGTAGAAATCACTAGTTTTAATTGTGTAGTTCAGTGAGTTTTGATAAGTGAATACGTCTGTATTATCACCACCCTAATCGAGATCTAGAACATTTTTATTACACTGGAAAGTTCGCTTGTGCCAGCACTTTGCACGTATCTGTTCCCCCCACTTCAACACCTGGCAACCAGTGATTTTTCTAGCACTATAGTTTTGCCTTTCCTAGGATTTTGTATTAAGGGAGTTTTTCAATATGCAGTCTTTTGTGTCTGACTATTTTTTTAATGTTTTATTTATTTTTTTGGGAGGGGGCAGAAAGAGAGGGGGACAGAGGATCTGAAGCGGGCTCTGTGCTGACACCAGAGAGCCTAGCCTGATGTGGGGCTCGAACTCAGGAACTGTGAGATCATGACCTGAGCTGAAGTGAGATTCTCAACCAACTGAGCCACCCAGGCACCCCTGTGTCTGACTCTTTTTTTATTTGGCATAATGTTTTTGAGACTTAATGTTGAGTATATCACTAATTTTTTCTTTTAATTGCTGAGTAGTATTCTGTTATATGGATATATAAGATGATATGTATGTATAATCAGTTTAAAGAGATTTGATTTTTTTTTGTTTCTAGTTTTTGGTAATCGTAAAGAAAGTTGTAAAAATTCATGTTCAGGTATTCATGTGGACATACCTTCATATCTCTTGGGTAAATATCTAGGAGTGTATTATTGTTGGGTTGTATGGCCAAGTGCATATTTAACTTTATAGAATATTTTTTTTTTTTTTTCAACGTTTATTTATTTTTGGGACAGAGAGAGACAGAGCATGAACGGGGGAGGGGCAGAGAGAGAGGGAGACACAGAATCGGAAACAGGCTCCAGGCTCCGAGCCATCAGCCCAGAGCCCGACGCGGGGCTCGAACTCACGGACCGCGAGATCGTGACCTGGCTGAAGTCGGACGCTTAACCGACTGCGCCACCCAGGCGCCCCATATTTAACTTTATAATATACCGCAAAACTGTTTTTAATTTTTTTAATGTTCATTTATTTTTGAGAGAGAAAGTGAGTGGGGGAGGGGCAGAGAGAGAGTGGGACCGAGGATCCAAAGCGGGCTCCAACTGACAGCAGTGAGCCCGACATGAGGCTTGAACTCACAAACCATGAGATTATGACCTGAGTGGAAGTCAGATGCTCAACTGACTGAGCCACCTGGGCGCCCCTGCAAAACTGTTTGTAAAAGCGGTTGTATCATTTTCATTTCTGTCGGCAAAGTAGAAGAGTTCCAGTTCATGTTCTTGCTGGCATTTGGTCTTTCAGTGTTTTTTCGAAGTCTTTACAATTTTGGTTGTGCTAGTGGGTGTGTGGTAGTATTTCATTATCCTAATTTGCATTGTCTTAATGACTGATGACACAACATATTTTCATGTGCTTATTTTCATTTGCATATCTTTCATAAAATTTTTAAATGTTTTTATTTATTTTGAGAGAGAGAGAGAAAGAATGCGAGTCGGGGAGGGGCAGAGAGAGAGGGAGACGCAGAATCCAAAGCAAGCTCCAGGCTCTGAACTGTCAGCACAAAGCCTGATGCGGGGCTTGAACTCGTGAACCACTAGATCATGACCTGAGCTGAAGTCGGATGGATGCTCAACAGACTGAGCCATCCAGGCACCCCTGCATATTTTTTATAACGTGTTCTAATCTGCTCTCTTTTCTCATTTATCTTGAGTTGTCTTTCATCATTCCAACATATTGTCATGTTTTCTCCCAGTCTGTTGCTTACCTGTTTATATTTTTACTGATGTCTTTGAAGTGCAAAAGTTTGAAATTTTAAGTCCAGTGTATAACTTGTTTCTCTTATGGGTTATGACTTTTGTGTTCCATCCAAAAAATTGTTGTCTAACGTGAAATTCAAAGATTTTCTTAAATATTTCTTCTAGATACTTTATGGTTTTCTCCTGGTTAGATAAATGATCATTTCATGTTAGTTTTTATATACTGTGTGTGGTAAGGGTTGAAGATTTTTCCTCTCTACTGTGGGTATCCAGTTATTATGGCACCCATTTGTTGAAAAGGCCATTTTTGTTCATTGAATTTCTTGGAAGCTTTCTTAAAAATTAATTAACCAGGGCGCCTGGGTGGCTCAGTCGGTTAAGTGGCCGACTTCGGCTCAGGTCATGATCTCTTGGTCCGTGAGTTTGAGCCCCGCGTCGGGCTCTGTGCTGACAGCTCAGAGCCTGGAGCCTGTTTCGGATTCTGTGTCTCCCTCTCTCTGACCCTCTCCCGTTCATGCTCTGTCTCTCACTGTCTCAAAAATAAATAAAACGTTAAAAAAAATTAAAATTAATTAACCATGTGTATGAGTTTATTTCTGGAGTCTTTGTTCCATTGATCTATATATTTATCCTTATGCCTATACCACCATCTTGATTACTATATCATTTTAGTAAATCTTGAAATCAGACAGTATAAATTTGTTCCTGTATCTCGTTTTGGTTATCTAGGTCCTTTGCATTTCCACCTGGATTTTAGGATTAGTTTACCAATTTCATCAAAAAGCATGCTAGGATTTTAATTTGGGTTACTTTAATTTTTTTTTAATGGTTATTTATTTTTGAGAGAGAGGGCAAGGGGCAGAGAAGGAGGGAAACACAGAATCTGAAGCAGGCTCCAGGCTCCAGGCTCCAAGCTGTCAGCACAGAGCCTGACCTGGGGCTGGAACTCACAAGACATGAGATCATGACCTGAGCCCAAGTCACACTCTCAACTGACTAAGCTAACCACGTGCCCCCATGATTTGGGTTACTTTAAATCTGTGACTCAATTTGGAAAGATATGACATTTTAATGATTTTGAATCTTTGAACTATGAACATCGTGTATTTCTTCAATTATTTAGGTCTTTAATTTTTTTCAGTAGTTTTATAATTTTGTAGTTTTAAGTGTTTGGAACTTAAACGTATATTATTAAACTTAGCCCTAAGTATTTCATGTTTATAATGATGCTGTAAATATTATTTTAATTTCAACTTCTAATTGTTGCTAATGTATAGAAATAAAATTTATTTTATTTATTTATTTATTAAAAAAAAATTTTTTTTTAACGTTTATTTATTTTTGAGACAGAGAGAGACAGAGCATGAACGGGGGAGGGTCACAGAGAGAGGGAGACACAGAATCCGAAACAGGCTCCAGGCTCTGAGCTGTCAGCATAGAGCCCGACGCGGGGCTCGAACTCACGGACCGTGAGATCATGACCTGAGCCGAAGTCGGACGCTTAACCGACCGAGCCACCCAGGCGCCCCTATTTTATTTATTTTTGAGAGAGAGCATGAGAGGGGCAGAGAGAGAGGGAGAGAGAGAATCCCAAGCGGGCTCTGTGCTGTCAGTGCAGAGCGAGACATGGAGCTCGATCTCACGAACTGTGAAATCCTCAGCCAAAAATCAATAGTTGGATGCTCAACTGACTGAGCCACCTAGGCACCCCAATAAAATTTATTTTTGTGTGTTGCCATTGTATCTTGTGATTGCTAAATTTACTTCCTTTAACAGTTGTTTTTTAGGTAGAACCTATGGGGCTTCTGAGAAGACAATTGTGTCACGTGCAAATCAAGACAGTGTTACTTTTTTTCCCCAATTTGCATACTCCACTTACTAATTTTTTAAAGGGATTTTTTTTTTTTTGAATTTTCATGAGTGATACTGGTCTATGGTGTTCTTGTAAAAACACACACACACACACGGTTTGGTTTTGATACCAGGTATTATTTGCTAGGTTTGCTGTAACATAATGGACAGACTGGGTAGCTTAAATAACAGCCGTTTATTTTCATACAGTTTGAGGCTAGGAATCCAAGGTCAAGGTATTGGTAGGTTTGGGTTCTTCTTAGACCTCTCTCCTTGTCTTCCAGATGGCTACCTTCTTGCTCTGTCTTCACATGGTTACCTCATGATCTCTGTTGTTTGTATTCTAATCTCTTCTTCTTTCTTTTAAAAAAAAATTTTTTTTTTAAGTTTTATTTATTTTGAGAGTGAGAGGGAGCAGGGGAGGGGCAGAGAGAGAGAATCCTAAGCAGGCTTTGCACTGCCAGCACAGAGCCTGGGGCTCAAAACCATGTGGGGCTCAAAACCATGAACCATGAGATTGTGACCTGAGCCAAAAAGTCAGATGCTCAACTGACTGCAACTGAGGCACCCAGGCACCCCTCTAATTTCTTCTAATTCTTTTTTAGGATTTGGTTCTTTTAATTTCTTTAAAATTTATTTATTTTGAGAGAGAGAGAGAGAGAGAAAGTGCCAGTGGGGGAGGGGCAGAGACAGAGGGAGATTGAGAATCCCAAATAGGCTCTGTGCTGTCAGCCCAGAGCCTGCTGTGGGGCTTGAACCCATGAACCATGATGTGAGATCATTACTTGAGCTGAAATTGGACCTTTAACCGACTGAGCCACCCAGGCACCCTTTAATTTTTTTTTAATGTTTTTATTTATTTGTGAGACAGAGGGAGACAGAGCATGAGCAGGGGAGGGGAAGAGAGGGAGACACAGAATCCGAAGCAGGCTCCAGGCTCTGAGCTGTCAGCACAGAGCCCGATGCGGGGCTCGAACCCACGGACTGTGAGATCATGACCCGAGCCGAAGTCGGATGCTTAACTGACTGAGCCACCCAGGTGCCCCTAATTTTTTTTTTTTTTTTAATGCTTATTTATTTTGGAGACGGAGAGATAGAGTGTGAGCAGGGGAGGGGCAGAGAGAGAGAGGGAGACACAGAATCTGAAGCAGGCTCTAGGCGCTACACTGTCAGCACAGAGCTGACATGGGGCTTGAACCTAAGAGCCGAAGTTGGATGCTTAACTGACTGAGCCACCCAGGTGCCCTGTCTCTGATCTCTTAAAAGGACATCATTCATTGGATTAGGGCCTAATATATGATTTCATTTAACCTTAATTGTCTCCTTGATGCTCAGTCTCTAAATACAGTCACATTTGGAGGTACTGGGGGGCTAGGATTTCAACATACAGATTTCAGCCCATCACACAGTGTAAAGCCCTTCTTAAAGGAGATGAGAAATGTTATCTCTTCTTTTTCTTTTCCTAAATGTTTATTTTGAGAGGGATAGAGAAATCAGGGGAGGGGCAGAGAGAGAGAAGTGAGAGAGAATCCCAAGCAGGTTCCGTGATGTCAGCACAGCGCTGGACTCTGGGGCTTGATCTCACAAACCATGATGTGAGCCAAAACTAAGAGTCAGATGCTTAACCTACTGAGCCACCTAGCCACCCTAAATGTCATCTCTTCTGTTTTCTGAAAGAGTTTGTATGGAATTGGTATGTTTCTTCCTTACGTGTTTGGTATAGTTCACCAATGTATGATCAAAGGGCTGTGTCTGTTCTTTCTTTTTTTTCTTAAAATTAAAAAAAATTTACATAATCCACATTAGTTAGCATGTAGTGCAACAATGATTTCAGGAGTAGATTCCTTAATGCCCCTTACCCGTTTAGCCCATCCCCCCTCCCACAACCCCTCCAGCAACCCTCAGTTTGTTCTCCATATTTATGAGTCGCTTCTGTTTTGTCCCCCTCCCTGTTTTCATATTATTTTTGCTTCCCTTCCTTTATGTTCATCTGTTTTGTGTTGTAAAGTCCTTATATGAGTTAAGTCATATGATACTTGTTTTTCTCTAATTTCGGTTAGCATAATACCCTCTAGTTCCTTCCACATAGTTGCAAATGGCAAGATTTCATTCTTTTTGATTGCCATGTAATACTCCCATCGTATATATATACCACTTCTTCTTTTTTTTTTAATGTTTATTTATTTTTGACAGAGAGACAGAGCATGAGCGGGGCAGGGGCAGAGAGAGAGGGAGACACAGAATCTGAAGCAGGCTCCAGGCTCTGAGTTGTCAGCACAGAGCCTGACACGGGGCTCGAACCCACAGACCGTGAGATCATGACCTGAGCCGAAGTCGGATGCTCAACCGACTGAGCCACCCAGGCACCCCTATACCACATCTTCTTTATCCATTCATCCATTGATGGACATTTGGACTTTTTACATAGTTTGGCTATTGTTGATAGTGCTGCTATAAACATTAGGGGTGCATGTGTCCTTTCGAAACAGCACACCTGCATCCCATGGATAAATGCCTAGTAGTGCAATTGCTAGGTCGTAGGGTAGTTATATTTTTAATTTTTTGAGGAACCTCCGCACTGTTTTCCAGAGTGGCTGCACCAGTTTGTATTCCCACCAGCAGTGCAAAAGAGATCCTCTTTTTCCACATCCTCACCGATATCTGTTGTTGCCTGAGTTGTTAATGTTAGCCATCCTGACAGGTGTGAGGTGGTATCTCATTGTGGTTTTGATTTGTATTTCCCTGATGATGAGTGAGGTTGAGCATTTTTTCATGTGTCGGTTGGCCATCTGGATGTCTTCTTTGGAGAAGTATCTATTCATGTCTTTTGCCCATTTCTTCACTGGATTATCTGCTTTTTGGGTGTTTGATAAATTTTCTATAGATTTTGGATACTAACTCTTTATCTGATATGTCATTTGCAAATATCTTCTCCCATTCTGTCGATTGCCTTTAAGTTTTGCTGATTGTTTCCTTTGCTGTGCGGAAGGTTTTTATTTTGATGAGGTCCCAATAGTTCATTTTTGCTTTTGTTTCCCTTGCCTCCGGAGATGTGTTGAGTAAGAAGTTGCTGAGGCTGAGGTCAAAGAGGTTTTTGCCTGCTTTCTCCTCGAAGATTTTGATGGCTTCCTATCTTACATTTAGGTCTTTTATCCATTTTGAGTTTATTTTTGTGTATGGTGTAAGAACATGGTCCAGGTTCATTCTTCTGCATGTCACTGTCCAGTTTTCCCAGTACCATTTGCTGAAGAGTCTGTTTTTATTCCATTGGATATTCTTTCCTGCTTTGTCAGAGATTAGTTGGCCATATGTTTGTGGGTCCGTTTCTGGGTTCTCTGTTCTGTTCATTGACCTGAGTGTCTGTTTTTGTGCCAGTAACTGTTCTTTATGTCTTAAGTGAGCTTTGGTAGTTTGTTAAGGGATTTGTCCATTTCACCCAAGTTATTGAACTTATTAACGTAAAGTTCATAATATTTCCTTACACTTTTATTTATTATTTTTTAACTTTTATTTATTTTTGAGAGAGAGTGAGAGAGACAGCATGAGCAGGGGGAGGGGCAGAGAGAGAGAGAGAGAGAGGGAGGGAGACATTGAAACAGGCTCCTGGCTCTGAGCTGTCAGCACAGAGCCCAATGTCGGGCTACAACTCTGATTGGCGAGATCATGTCCTGAGCCACAGTTGGACACTTAACCAACTGAGCCACCCAGGCACCCCTCTTCTTACATTTTGATGTTTATGGGATTTTGAGGGATGGTGCCCTTTTTTTCTTTTAAGTTTATTTATTTATTTTGCGGGGCAGAGTGAGCACACTTGAGTGCATGTGAGCAGTGGAGGAGCGAAAATCCCAAGCAGGCTCCCTGCTGTCAATGTGGAGCCCTATGAGACTTGGGGCTTGATCCCACGAGCTGTGACATCATGACCTGAGACGAAATCAAGAGTCTAAGCTGAACCCAGGGGCCCTGCCCTGGGGGGATACTGCTTCTTTCATTCCTGCTAGTGGTAATTTGTGTTTTCTTTTTTTTTTTTCTTGAACAGTTTAGGGGATTATTAATTTTATTATTTTTTTCAAATTACTCATTTTGGGATTACTAATTTTCTATATAGTTTGTCCATTTTATTTTCTAATTTATTTTTTAAAGTTTATTTAGGTAATGAGTGAGTGTGTGCGCCTGTGGTGGGGAGGGGCAGAGAGAGGGAGAGAGAATTCCAACAGACTCCTCACTTTCAGTGAGCCTGACACAGGGCTGGAACTCAAAAAGCATGAGATTATGACCTGAGCCGAAATCCAGAGGTGGACTGAGCCACCCAGGCATCCCTGTCCATCTTCCATTTTACTAATTTTTGGTTTTATTTTTATTATTTCGTTCGGTTTTGAATTTCATTTTCTTTTGGTTTGTGAATATGGAAGGTTAGATAACTGATTTGGCCTTTTCTAATCCTTGCATTAGAGGTATCTTTCAATTTTCATTCAGTTGAAAATACTTAGTAATTTCTTGCTTGAACTGTGGGTTGTTTAGACATACAATATTCATTTTTTTGGTAATATTTTATTTTTCAAATGTTTTTTAATGTTTATTTTTGAGAGAGAGACAGAATGTGAATGGGGGGGGGAGCAGAGAGAGAGAGAGAAAGAGAGAGAGAGAGAACGAGCGAGCCTGAAGTAGACTCCAGGCTCGTAGCTGTCAGCACAGAGCCTGATGCAGGGCTTGAACCCACAAACGGCGAGTTCATGACCTGAAGTTAAGTGCTTAACCGACTGAACCACCCAAGCATCCCTAAAATTTTTTTGATTACAGTCAATGTAGTGCATGTCAGGTATTTCATTGTGGCTTTGATTTATTTTCCCATATTGACTAGTGATACTGAACATCTTTTTATGGACTTACTGGCTCTTCTGCTACTACTTTTTGAAGGTTGTGTTTTGATCTTTAATAATTAACTTGAGTCAGGCAACAATATACTTTTTCATAGCCAAAGTAAAGTTCAGAGAAAAGTCATTGTCCTGTCCAGATTTTCACCTTTTGGTTGAATGCAATTTCTGTGCAAGTATGTTTTATTTATAGTTTTGGGTTTTTCAAAAGTTCAAGAGCAGAAGGCTAGGGGTGCCTGTGAGCTCAGGCCATTAAGCGTCCAACTTTGGCTCAAGTCATGATCTCACAGTTTGTGAGTTTGAGCCCCGCATAGGGCTCTGTGCTGACAGCTTGGAGCCTGCTTTGAGTCCTCTGTCTCCCTCTCTCTGCCCTTCCCCCATAAGTATGTGTGCGTGTACACTCTCTCAAAAATAAACATTAAAAAAAAAAAAGGAACAGAAGGCTAATTTAATTAGATTATAATTTAAATTCAGTACTGTATTTGTAAAACAAAACTTAATAAAACAATTTTTTAAGAAAGTTACTTTAAAAAATCCACATAAGGATATAAAGGACACCTCTTCCATGCAACTTAGAGATGTCTTTTATCCCTGGATAATGGGCTAGGGGTGTTGTCCATGTAAGATATGGGACACCTTCCTGTCCCTACTTCCTTACAATAGAGATTTCTGTTTCTGTAGCCCCTCCTCTGTAGGCAACGTTTTTTTTTCTTCTGTGTGAACTTGTATCTTCTTTAGTTGATTGGTCTGTGATTGGCCTCTTCTGAAGTGTGACTAAAATATAACAATTACATCATCTTGGAATTGTCTTGAAAGGATGTTTTGGGGCAATCATGTTTTCTGTATTCGGAATTTGAAATAAGTAAACACCTGAATTGGACTGTTTTGATTAAAGTTCTTGATGTAGTATTGTTGGAAGGACTGTATATTGCAAACTGATATTCTTGATAGCAGCAAATAGAAGCTGTTAGTCACATTAATGGTAGAGCACTAGTGAAGATCTGTACTGCTGTGCTGAAGTCTGTAGATCCACCTTGAATCCAACCCTCTAGATCCTATGAGGCCTAGTCCTGGTGTTCCCCCATGAAGTCATTGTCCTAATTCTTCCACCTATCTTAAATGTATACAAACCCAATGAAAATTCTCCAATTCTAAGCCTTTGATGATAGTTAGAATTAATGCTCTGTTTAAGGAGGAGTCCTGGGAATGTGTGAATAGAATAATATCCAGGACAAGATTGAGAGTGTATTGGGTAATTTTCATCCTGGGGGAATCAGTAGTAACACTTCTTGGCCATATTTGATTCCCCGATCCAAGCTACTTTTATTGATTTGTTTATTTCTGGTGAATACCAGAGATTGACTCCACTTTATTTTTTTTATTAAATTTTTTTTTAATGTTTATTTTTGAGAGAGAGACAGAGTTTGAGTGGGGGAGGAGCAGAGAGAGAGGGAGACACAGAATCTGAAGCAGGCTCCGGGCTCTGAGCTGTCAGCACAGAGCTCGATACACAGGGCTTGAACTCACAAACTGTGAGATCATGACCTGAGCTGAAGTCGGATGCTTACCAACTGAGCCACCCAGGCGCCCCTCCACTTTATCTTTTCATGCCTGTTACTTGTATTTTTTTTTCAAGTTTTATTTATTTACACAGAGAGAGTGCACACGTGTGAGTGTGGGAAAGGCAGAGAGAGAGGGAGAAAGAGAATCCCAAGCAGCTCTGCACTGTCAGCTCGGGGCTCAATTCAGGAACCATGACCTGACCCAGCCGTCGACCTGAGCTGAAATCAAGAGTCAGATAAAATCAAGAGTCAAATGTCTAACTGACTGAAGCACCCAGGTGCCCCACCTGTTACTGGTATTAGTAATCATCATGTCCTTTCTTTCCTGGCCCATTGTGGTCTTATCCTTTTAAAATCTCTGCTCCTCAAAATAAATAAACAGACATTTGGGAGAAGAAAGCTGTTTTGAGTCTCCTTCGTTCCTTTTATTTTTGAGAGAGAGAGAGAGAGAGAGAGAGTGGTGGGGGGGGGATGGTGCAGAGAGAGAAAAAAGTCCCAAGCCGGCTCCGCACTGCCAGTGTGGAGCCTGATGTAGGGCTCGAACCCACGGACCATGAGATCATGACCTGAGCCCAAGTTGGATGCTTAACTGACTGGGCTATTACCTTTTTTTTTTTTTTTTTTAAGTTTTTATGTATGTATGTATATACGTATGTGAACTCTATACCCAGTGCGGGGCTTGAACTCATGACTCTGAGATCAAGAGTTGCATGCTCTGTCTTTGTTTATGGAATATGTGACATAAGACATTAAACCCAGGTCTTAATGGAGATAGTTTAGGTAGAAATACCAAATAAATATAATCTCTACTTTTGAAAAAAAGATTAAAGTTCTTTTTTAGGGCATTTTATTGCATCAAGTGAAAGTAGGAAGGAGTGTGATGATGGGACAGAGGCTGGAACTGAACGGCTGTCTGTGAAGGTTGGTGTGGAGGATCTCATGTTACCAGTGTTGGTGTGAAAGGAGGATTTGAGATTTATTTTCTCCTTTTCACTCATTTCCTTGTCTTTCAAGGAAATTCTCTGGGGCCAGTTGAAAATGGAGGATGGCTTGGGCATGCTTACATGGCTACTGGTAGAAGGGGAAGGAGGAAGATAGAGCAATTGGAAGTTTTGGACATTTTGAGAGGAAGGAAGAAATATTCCTGTGGCTACTGACTTTTGCTTGGATGTCTTAGCCTTGAAGGATGAACATAAGTTTTAAAAAAAAAATTTTTTTTAACGTTTATTCATTATTGAGAGCATGAGCAGGGGAGGGGCAGAGAGAGAGATACGGAATCTGAAGCAGGCTCTAGGCTCCAAGCTGTCAGCACAGAGCCCGACGCGGGGCTCTAACTCACAAACCGTGAGATCATGACCTGAGCCAAAGTCCGCCGCCCAACCAACTGAGCCACCCAGGTGCCCCACATAAGTTTTTGTATATTCGAAATAATTTTCTTCTAAGATTTTCTGTGTGCTGACAGTTTTCATAGTCATAGTGCCGCGTATTGTTTGTTTCCTTTATCTTCTGAGATTGTAGCGTAGTGCAAGTGCACTGGACTTAGAGTTAGAAGCCCTGAAATTTAACTTTAGGCAAATAAATGATTGACTTAGAGTCTGTTTTCTTGGTAAGATATAGTAATATTCTAGTATAGAATTGTGAGGTTTAGATTATATAATACATGTACAAATACATTGTGAATTATGGAATTACAGAAAAGAATTGCTAAGGTTTGGCATTTGGTATCAAACTATGAAAGTGGTTCTTTGGTTTAGATGAGGTGTAACCACTCTTTATTTTTTTAAATGACTCTAGATTGTACCTTGCTTTTTTTTTTTTAATTTTTTTAACGTTTATTTATTTTTGAGACAGAGAGAGACAGAGCATGAACGGGGGAGGGTCAGAGAGAGGGAGACACAGAATCTGAAACAGGCTCCAGGCTCTGAGCTGTCAGCCCAGAGCTCCACACGGGGCTCGAACTCATGGACCGCGAGATCACGACCTGAGCCAAAGTCGGAAGCTTAACCGACTGAGCCACCCAGGCGCCCCTGTACCTTGCTTTGATTATCTTGGTAATGATATGTTTTTAGTACTTAATCTTTGAAAGATTTGAATGTTTGGTTAGTTAGAACCAGAACTACTATGAGGCAGTTGAAACATTTTGTTGCAGCGTAATGGAGTTAGTGTCAGTACCAAGATCTACATGGATTCAACAGTGTACTCACTGTTTTATTGAAGAGTTTTGAGATTATATTGTGTACTAGTCAGTAAATTTGGATGCTGTTTTTGAAGCAGGGAATACATACAAATATTAGGGAATTTATAAATATGTTACTGATTAAAAATGTAACCTGAGAGTCAAACTGATTGTGATATCACCCTTGACAAATGTGTGCTTTATAAATTCAAAATAGTGGCGTTTAAAAAATAGTTTTTTGTATGTGTTCTTCAGTGTTGAATTTTACTTATTTTTTTAAGGTTTATTTTTTGAATGAGAGAGCAAGGAGAGGGGCAGAGAGAGAGAGCTCGGGAGATAGAATCCCCAGTGTGTGTTTGGGGGGGGGGTCTCAATCCCATAATCATGACGTCATTCAAGACCTGAACCATAACCAAGAATTGGACAGTTAACCAAATGAACCACCCAGGTGCCCCTGCAGTAGTGGTTTTTACATGTAGTTGAATGACATAGATAACCCTTTGGCAAGCTTAAGGTTGTGCAGTATAATAATATCTGCCTTTAGTTTTTGGAGGTGGGTATGGAAAGGTCTTCACAAGAGCTCTTGGATTTTCTGTCTTCTTTTTTTGTTTTCTTTTTATGTTTTAATTTAGATAATGTCTGTTGGCCGATCTTCAAACATTCATGGCTTCCTTCCTTAACTTATGTTTCATGTATTGATGAGTTTGTGGAAGTAATCCTTTGTGTTTGATGTGTTTTTAAAATTTCTAGGGATTTTATATTTTACTTTCTTATGAGTGCACGTCTTTTGCTATATTTTTAGGCACTGTATTTTTAACCTGTAGGCTTTTAATCGGTCCGTTGTATATCTTCTGTTTTCCTCATTATACTTTTGTGATCTTTTAAATTATGGAGCATATTTGTAATATATGTTTTTAAGAATTTTCTGCTAATTCTATTAACTGTCTTTTTGTTTCTCTAGAGTGGTTTTCCTCCTCTTTATGGGTCACAGTTTCCTACTGTTGTACATGTCTCGTAATTTTTTTTATTGGATAGTCGACATAAACTTGCCATTACTGAATGCTGGATTTTGCTTTCTTTCTCTACAGAGAGTATTGGACTTTGTTCTGGCAGTAAGTAAAGTTCCTTGCAGATCAGTTTGATCCTTTTGAGTATTACGTTTTTTAATTTAGTTAATTTTTTTGTAATTAAAGTTTTTGTTTTGAGAAAATTGTAGATTCGCATGCAGTTGTTATAAATAAATTAATTTAAAATTGTTTTGAGGGTGGGTTATGAGGAGCCATTTTTCTAGAGCCAGTTTATTTCCACGCTAATGACTCTTCTGGGTTTTCTATTAAATACCCTGTGTTTTATCATTTCCTGGCCATTTTTAACTGATCTTGTAGAGTTTTACCCTGGGCACATAGGACTTGTATTCAACAACAGACTTGAGAACCCTGTGTAGATTTCTAGAATTCTTTTTCTTTGCGTCTGCTTCCTCTTTGGTGTCTTGCCCTGTAAAGTCTTTCCCCTTTATCCTTACTGGACTTGGTGAGATTGGGGTGCTGTTTGGTTTCTCCTTTCTTTGGCTTGTGAAGCTTTCGGTGAAGGCAAAAAGCTGGGTCTGGGATAGGGTTCACTTCATTTACTCCCCTTGCCTCAGAGATCTCAGTACTGTGCTGCCTAGTGTCCAGTCCTCCTCCCCTTCTTGTTTTCTAAGTGTACACAGCAAGAGGGTAAGTCCACTTACAGTTAAGTTTTCACCTCAAGTGTGGAGTGAGGGCATTGTGTTTCACATTGTCCTTTGGCCCATCCAAGGCTTTGTTTTGTTTTGTTTGCTTTGTTTTACCTTGTCACATTTCTTTGATTCTAAATTGAACTTTTTTTTCTTTTTTACACTTTGACATATCTGAAAATTGGACTATGTTTTATAGATTATAGAACTAAAAAAAAATTCCCGTTTGCTACGTGGCAGTTGGATGTAGCTTCATGTGGTCATTTCATATAGACATGTAAACATAAACAAATGCCTGCCTCAAAACTTGACTAGGTTTCAGCAGATTGGAAGAAATTCTCTGAGACAATTGTGAATTATTGTTTTATTCCCTATGAACTAAAAATTTGTATGTGGGAGTGAAGGGTGGAGGAGGTTCTGGGATGTGGTGAATTAGACATGTTTAGCAACATTCCTGAAGCTGGAGTCAGATGTAGGTTAGCTGGCTAAATGTAAACCTGACTTAAGATCCCAGTACCGGTAGGATTCTCTTAATAAATGTCACCTCACCAAAGTCCAGGAGAATATTGTGTGGAAAATCTGGATATCAGTAACTTAGTCAAAAGTGATTCAGAAAAGTTAGACTCTGAAGAATGAGAATTTTGTAGGAAAATTCTAATTATATGTATGTGTGTATTTTTTTTTCACAACAGTGGTATCTGATAAAACTGAAGTCTAGAAGAGTGTTTTAGAGAAACGTAAATAAAATTACTATTCATTAGCAGAGTTGTTTCTTTTTTAGTGGTATAATGTTACATCTTGTTGTTGATGACATTCTTAGATCCTATTGAATAAGAGATTTTATTACTTTCGCCATTTCATTTTTTATTCTCCTGACTTGGTGATTTATGTATGTCTTTGAATACATGTATCCTTGTGAAATATATTTTTTGCATGTTTTACATTTATATAAATTGCATTATGCCACAGATCTCCTTTTCATTTCTATTTTCACTTGGCAAAGCATCTAGCCATCCCTCCATGTACCTTTGGTTCATTCCTTCTGACTGTTGCATGAAATTTTATAGTGTATATTCAAGCACATTTTGCTTCTTTATTGTAGTTATTATGAGCATTAGGGCTTCTTCTAATTCTCTGCTGTCATAAGTGTGTGGCTTGTTTCAAGTGTCCTCATGCATGACTCTACACAGACATGCACTCACACATAAGCATATGCACAGCCACATATGTTTATGTAAGTACCTACGTCCATACGTGTATATGCATTTAAATACACATATTACATACATATAATCAAGTCTTTGCTATTTACGTGTAATAGCATGCTATTTACATGTCTTTAGCTATTTACATGTAATCTCAGGAGTGGGGTTGCTTGGTCATAAATATATGAATACTCAGTCTAGGTTGCTTGCTAGAATATCTCTGCATGAAGATTCTTGTTTTTCATGTCTTACCTAACATACTTGGTATTCCAGTGTTCTAATACCTAATGGTGATGAATTGTTATTTTGTTGTGTTTTTTAGTATATGTATATATACATATACATACATACATACACACTATTTATTTATTTATTTATTTATTTATTTATTAATTACAGGGGAGGAGCAGAGAGAGAGGATGAGAGAGAATCCCAAGCAGGCTCTACACTGTTAGTGTAGAGCCTGATGTGGGGCTCGAAATCACAAACCATGAGATCATTGAGATCATGACCTGAGCTGAAATCAAGAGTCAGACTCTGCTTAGTCAACTGAGCCACCCAGGCGCCCCCTTTAAAATTTTTTTTTTAATGTTTATTTTTGAGAGAGGGAGAGACAGAGCGTGAGCAGGGGAGGGGCAGAGAGAGAGGGAGACACAGAATCTGAAACAGGCTCCAAGCTCCGACCTGTCAGCACAGAGCCTGATGCAGGGCTCGAATCCACGAACCACAGGTATGACCTGAGCCAAAGTCGGATGCCTAACTGACTGAGCCACCCCGATACACCCCCCCCCTTGTCTGTCTGTCTGTCTGTCTGTCTGTCTGTCCTTCTTCTTCTTCTTCTTCTTTGCATTTCTTGATTACTACTGAGTTGGAACATTTTTTCATGTACTTGAAAGGCAGTGTGTGAATTCTGTGAATTAGGAATTCACATTTTTTCCCATTTTTTTCTTTTAAGATTTTATTTATTTATCTATTTGAGAGAGAGCTTGCGAGCGGGGGAGAGGGGCACAGGGAGAGAGAATTTTAAGCAGGCTCCATGCTCAGCATGGAGCCTGATGTGGGGCTCTATCTCACGACCCTGGGATCATGACCTGAGCCTAAATCAAGAGTCAGACCCTCAGCAGGCTGAGTCACCCAGGTGCCCCTAAAGATTTAATTTTTTAATTAGAAAAAATTTTTTAAGGTTTATTTAGTTTTGAGAGATACAGACAGAGTGGGAGCAGGGGAGGGGCAGAGAGAGAGGGAGACACAGAATCCGAACCAGGCTCCAGCCTCTGTGTGAGCTGTCAGCGCAGAGCCCCACGTGGGGCTTGAACCTGCAGACCACAAGATCATGACCTGAGCTGAAACCAAGAGTTGGACAGTTAACTGACTAAGCCACCCAAGTGCCCCTAAAGATTTTTTTAGGTACTCTCCACACTCAGCATGGGGCTCAAAGTCACAACCCCAAGATGAAGAGTGACAAGCTCCACCGACTTAGCCAGCCAGACACCCTTCCTGTTGGATTTTCTGTCTTGATTTATAAGAGTGACTTGTGTTATGTGGTGTGGGAGGCGTGAACAGTCCCAGCAGATCTTTAAGCCATGTTATTTTTCCCTCTTTTTGTGATGCCACTGTGTCAGGAGTCCATAAAGAGTTTGGGGGATCTATAAACATTTTTGGGGCATCTGTGTAACGTTTTTGAGGTTGTATAAAATTTTAGGTATCTATAATGTCTGGCCTGGCTGCCAGTTCACATCCGTGCTATGCCCGTATTGTGTTTAGGGCTTTGAGCTCGTACTCCTTGATTGCTATAAGATTGGCAGAGAGGAGGGTTTCTGAATGGATTGTTTACAGTTTTGCCCAAAACCCACTCTGAATATGTTCTTGCCCCTCAAAATTGGAAAGAGTTAGTGGTGTTTTGTTATTGTTAGAGTCTTTTCTGTGTTCTGTTTCCTGTGATACTGCATCCCTTTCTTGGGAAGACGAATGGTTGGTCAGTCCTCATCTTCCTTTATTTTACCTATTTCTAGTAGGAATTCCTTGAAGTTTTTAGTTTGGGTGGACCACTCTTGTCAAGTTTCTATCACTGATACAGATTGTTCCATCATCTCTTTTCATATATTCTGCTATTTATTGAATGTTGCATACCGGGAATTGTACTGAGTACTTCATAGATATTTTGTTAATCAGTACAGTGATTGTGTGATGTAACTGCCATTCCAGTTATACAAGTGAGAAAACAGGATTAGGTTTAACAGTTGACTCAAAGTTAGAAAGTTGTAGGTGGTATGGCTAGGATTAATTTTTGTTGAATTTCTTTTTTTTTTTTTTTTTTTTTTTTTTTTTTGCCGAGGTCTTGATCTTTAATGGGGATAAAAAATTAGCTTTCGTAGGGGTACCTGGTGGGTCAGTTGGTTAAGTGTCTGAATTTGGCTCAGGTCATGATCTCACAGTTTGTGAGTTCTATCCTCACATTGGGTTCTCTGCTGTCAGTGCAGAGCCACTTCAGATCCTCTGTTCCCCACTTTGTCTGTACTTCCCCCGCTTACTCTCTTTAACTCAAAAATAAACATTAAAAAAAAAAAGTTAGCTCTGGTAAAAAGAATGGAAACTTTCTTAATTCACACGTTACTCAGAAGCCATTCCTTAAATACTTCTGTTTAAACTCATCTGATGGTAATTTTTAGGTACTGCATACAACTTTTGGTATTGGAGGAACACACGATAGGACATGTATTGTAGTCCTGCTCTCTCTCTTTTTTTAAATAAACTAATGAATGCTAGAGCTCTCTGTGAAATAAACTTACTGTAATTTCTTCCAGTTTACAGCTTAAAATCCATGATTCATTTTTCTCATAGCTAATATCTAATCTGTAGCAAACCAAAGATCTGCCTTCAGATTATACCAGAATCTGATCACTTCTCATCAACTTCACTGCTACTATCATCATTTAATCCAGTGTCATTTCTCAGCTAAATTATTATAAGAGCTTTTAGTTTTACAGTTGCTTTCCTTTAGTCTTCTTTCAATGTATAAGGTAGAGTGATCTGGTTTATCGCTTTGTCACATTGGGCCATTCTGTTCTAAATTGCCCAGTAAATTCTTGCTTTATTCACTGTAAAATCCAAAGTCCTTAACATGTTTCAAGAGAGGTTTTTGTTTTTTTTTTTTTTTTTTAACGTGTATTTATTTCTGAGAGAGAGACATACATAGGCAGAGTGCGAGCTGGGGAAGGGCAGAGAGAGAGGGAGACACAGAATCTGAAGTGGGCTCCACGCTCTTAGCTGTCAGCACAGAGCCTGATGTGGGGCTCAAACCCATGAACTGCGAGATCATGACCTGAGCCAAAGTCGGATGCTTAACTGACTAAGCCACCCAGGTGCCCCCCCCTTTTAATTTAATTTAATTTAATTTTTTTATATGGCCCCTTATTATTTCTCTGGCCTGATCTTTAGTATTTTCCCACTTGGTTATTCTACTCTACACTGACCACCTTGGTAGTCTGAACATATCAGGTATACTCCTGCCTCAGGGCATTTGTACTTGCTCTTACTTTTTGGTTGCTGTTTTTCCAGATTTCTGTGTAGATTGTTTCCCTCTTACTTTGAAATAGTTACTCAAATGTCAGCTTCTCATTGAGGCTTCTCTTACTATTCTGTCTAACCCAATCTAACATTTCCTATCCTCCTCCCCTGCTTAATTTTTTCCTTATCTTTGTCTCTATCTAACCTTATCATATAAGGTCTACCTTATCTTGTTTATTGTCTGTCTTTCCCACTAGATTATAGAACCATGAGGGGATTTTTGTTTATTCACTTCTTTGCCCTTGGTATCCAGAACAGTGTCTGGTATGTAGTCAGTACCTAATATGTAATTTGTTGAATGTATGAATGTTTAAAAATTTTGGAATTTCTGAGAAAGTATTGATAGGTATTTACAGTTGATTCTTCTACGTGCTGGGGCCAACTTTAAAATGTTCATTGGTGGCACTGATGGAAGTCTGGACTAAGGTCAGTCTCTTAAGACATTCTGCATCTTGCTTCTAAGCCTGAGTTAATGCAGCATAACAGATATGATGGTATTATTACTTAAATTTATAAACATACTGGGGCGCCTGGGTGGCTCAGTCGGTTAAGCGTCCGACTTCAGCTCAGGTCATGATCTCACGGTCCGTGAATTTGAGCCCCACGTCAGGCTCTGTGCTGACGGCTCAGAGCCTGGACCCCGTTTCAGATTCTGTGTCTCCCTCTCTCTCTGACCCTCCCCTGTTCATGCTCTGTCTCTCTCTGTCTCAAAAATAAATAAACGTTAAAAAAAAAAATTTAAAAAAAATTTATAAACATACTTTGGGAACAGAAAGGTCTTTTTCCCCAAATCTTTGTTGTTGTTGTTGTTTATTTATTTTGAGAGGGAGCACATGCACGAGTGGGGAGGGGCAGAGAGACAGAGAGAGAGAAGGAAAGAGAAATCCCAAGCAGGCTTCATGCTGTCAGTTCAGTGCCTGATGACGCATGGCTCAATCTCATGAATCCTGAGATCATGATTTGAGCTGAAATCATGAGTTAGATGCTTAATTGACTGAGCTACCCAGGTGCTCCATTTTTCCCCAAATTTTAAACATGATTTATTAGAAGAGCTGTTTAAAAAGTTGGTATGCGGGGTTGGACTCTTGTTTTCGGCTCAAGTTACCATCTCATGGTTCTTGCTTGGGATGGAGACTTGTGTCAGGCTCTATGCTGACAGCACACAAGAGCCTGCCTGGGATTTTCTGTCTAACTCTCTCTCTGCCCCTTCCCCCACTTGTGTGCACTTGCTCACTCTCTTTCTCAAGATAAGTAAATAACAAAAAAAAAATTCTGCTCTATGAAACCCACTGTTAAGAAATGGAAGTATTAGCCACAGATTGGGAGAATATATTTGTAAAAGACATATCTCATAAAGAACTTTTATTTAAAATATACAAAGAACTCTTAAAAATAATAAGATTTAAAAAATGGACCAAAGACCTCAACAGACACCTCACCAAAAAAGACACATAGTATGGAAACCAATTTGACAATTAATTTCATATTAAAAAAAAACACATAGATGGCAAATAAGCATATGAAAAGATGCTCTACATCATATATCATCAGGGAAATGCAAATCAAAACCACAAGGTGTCACTATATGCCTATTAGAATGGCTAAAACTTAGAGGACTGACAACACCAAATGCGAGGAGGTTATAGAGCAACAGGAACTCTTATTCTTTGCTGGTAGGAATGAAAAAATGGTGTAGCCACTTTGGAAGACAGTTTGGTGATTTCTTATAAAACTAAACATATTCTTGCTGTATAATTTAACTAGGCACCCATTGATATTTACCCAAAGGAGTTAAAAGCTTATGTAGACACAAAAACCTGCACTTGAATGCTTATAACATCTATATTTATAGATGCCAAATCTTGGATGCAACCAAGATGTCCTTCAGTAGATGAATGGATAAGTAAACTGTGGTACGTCCAGACAGTGGAATATTATTCAGCGTTAAAAAGAAATGAGCTATCAAACCTTGAAAAGACGTGGAGAAATCCGAAAGCCATATTACAAAGCAGAAGAAGCCAATCTGAAAAAGCTACGATACTGTATGATCCCAAATATGACATTCTGGAACAGACAAAACTGTGGAGGCAAGATAAAGATCAGTGATTGTGGATGAGGAGAGAGAGATGAATAGGCAGAGCAAAGAGGATTTTTAGGAGAGTGAGAAATAATCTGTATTATAATGATGAATATATGTCATTATACTTGTGTTCAGACCCATAGAATGTACAACATGAAGAGTGAACCATAAGGTTAACTGTGGACTTTGTTGATTTTGATGTGTCAGTTTAAGTTCATCCCCGGGGCTGGTGGCGGGGGGTGGGGGGAGTGTACCATTCTGGTGAGTGATGTTGATAATGGCAAAGGCTGTGCATGTGTTTGGATCAGAGAATATATGGCAAATCTCTGTACCTACCTGTTAATTTTGTTACAAACCTAAAACTGCTAAAAAAAAAAAATAAAGTCTTTAAAAAAAGGAGAGGGCATAAACATACCTTCCACTCTGGGTTTTGAGCCTTAAGACATCTGCCTCAGCAGCCAGTGACCAACTGTACTTGAGAAGTAAAATCTGTCCTTTCCACATCTGCTCTTCAAAACCCTTCATCCACAACTGGGATCAGCCTACACAGTGCATCCACACGCTCTTGGGAGGGACCCCCAACCCTGGTTTCTTAACTCCCATCAAACAGGAGCAAGATGGACTTGGTTTCAAAAGAGAAATTACCAAATCCCCGCATTTGGGAGAGCTCTTTTTTCTCATTCCAGCAGAGAGAGGCTGACAAAACCAGTGCCGTTTAAGCCAACACACTGTATGTGGTGAAACTCTGAGCATGTGCAATGTTCTGATTTTATAACTTTTTTTTTTTTTACATGATTTCACATTCTAAGATAGTAGCTATGCCCAGGAAATTTTTCTTGAAGAAGTGGGTGAATTTTCATTTTATAATTTAAATGTCATGTATTGTCAGTAGGGATCTGATTTGTATGCCAGTAACAGAAAACTTGATAAATACTGCCTTAAACAAGTGAGAATTTACTTTTCTTATGTAATGTGAAGTCCAGAGTTAGGCAATCCATAGATGATGAGATTGCTCAAGGATGTCATCAAGGAACAGTATCCTATTTTTCTAGCTTACCGTTTTTTGTCTTCTTGGTCAGAAGATGGCTGTTGTATCTCTAGAGACGTTATCAGAGGTTTCCGAAGGGAAAAGAGGCAAGGATAAAGGGACATCTCATTTTACAAGACTTTGTCTTTTTCTGGTAGATAGTGGCCTCTCAGATTGATAACTACCTTTTGTTAGCCAGAACTCTGTGGTTATGTTGGTACGATTTGGTATTTAACTTGCAGTATCTGGAATTAGTATAGAATAGTGGTTAAGAGCATGGAGCTAAGTTTGAAAATTGTTACTTCCTAACTGTATGACATCAACATCTTTGTGCCTCGATTTCCTCATTAAATAGGTCTAGTAATATGTACCTACCAACACTTTTGTTGAAAAAATTACGAATTAATATTATTTTAATGGATACCATTTGTACTTTGTAAGTATTAGCTATAATTACCATCTTCCTTATCTAGAAGAGTTATTGATAATGGAATTGTAAGTTTGCCACTCAGGAAACTAGTGTGTTTTTTTTTTTTTTTTTTTGAAATAGGAAGTAAAACAGCATTTGAGTTAGGTGCTTTTGAGTATAGGGATGATTGTGAATGGTAGTAGAACTCCTAAGGACTCTTGTGACTGCATTGCATTATTAAAAATTAAAAAGTATTGGGGCCATTTTAATTTACTCATTTAATTGAACTTAGATCTTGGTGACTTAGACCTATCTTGAACAAATTGTTACTTTACCACCAATCCCTTAAAGTACCTTCAACTCAACAGAAATTCTGTTTCATTGATAGAATGTTTGAAGTCTTAGCTATATATTGAAATACGATTTTGTTGGTATTGTTACTAGCCTTGTCAATTTGTAATCACTCTGCTGGAAAAAATGTGTCAATTATTTTCCTATTTTCTTTTTAGCCCTATCTGCTTTGATATGATTGAGGAAGCATACATGACGAAATGTGGCCACAGCTTTTGGTAAGATGATTTCATTTAGCAAAATTGTCTTGATTTTTAACTTGTGTGTAAATGTAGCCAGCAAGAAGTTATGTTTTTAAAATAATTTTGGTTATTTTGTAATTTCTTTGATTGATATATTTTTACAGGTTCAACAGCTCAAGTCAGTAAGCATATGGTTGGTGCATAATTTTTGTGAAATTTACTATTTGTAAATTTCACTATTTGTAATTGTGAAATTACTATTTCACAATTTTACTATTTACAAATTTACTATTTGTAATTGTGAAATTTACTATTGCCCTTATAGATGGATTTTAAGACTTTTGGGTTGATTGCTACAGAGCTTTGATTACCATTTTAGAAAATTGGGGTTGTTGGATAATTAGGTTGAAGCATGAAACACCTTTAACTCATTTTGGGGATAGGTGTGAGGCCCAGGAAAGGAGGTTAGAAAGTCATTCGAAAAGGATCTAGGGGATTAAAAAGATCTGTGTTTTCTATTTTAACATTTTACTCAGTGTTATCTTTAGTTGCTTAGTCTTGTATATATGTCACATTCATCTGTATATTGAAAAAAGTTTTAGTGGGGGTAAAATACACATAACATAAATTTTACCATCTCAAATTTTAAGTTGAGTACTGTTAAGTTTGTTCACATTGTTGTGCAATTAACCTCCAGAACTTTGTTATTTTGCAAAGCTGAAACTTACCCTTACTTGAAGGGTTTCTCCCCTTCCCCTACCTAGCCTCTGTCAGTCACCATTTTACTTTGTTTCTGTGAGTTTGACTATTCTAGATATTTCATGTAAGTGGCATCAAATAGTTATTTGTATTTTTGTGACTTGCTTATTTCACCTAGCATCATGTCCTCAAGTTTCATCCTTGTAGTATATGTCAGTTTCCTCCCTTTTTAAGGCTGAATAGTATTCCATTGTGTGTATATAATATTTTATTTGTTTATTCATCTGTCTGTTAATGAACACTTGATTGCCTTCATCCTCTAATTCTTGTTAAGAGTGGTGCTTTGAACATTGGTATATAAATATCTCGAGATCCTGGTTTCAGTTCTTTTGGGTATATACCCAGAAGCAGAATTACTGTATCATTGGGTAGTTCTGTGTTTAATTTTTTGAGGAACCTCCATACTGTTTTCCATAGCTGCTATACCATTTTATATTTCCCCTAGCAGTACACAAGAGTTCCAATTTTTCAACATTCTAGCCAACACTTGTCATTTTCTGTTTTTTTTTTTTTTTCTCTTTAACAGTAGCTATCCTAATGGGTATGTAATCTGTGTACGTTTAATTTATTTTTACTTATTTTTTCGTGTAAAAAATTTTTTTTAATGTTTGTTTATTTTTGGGGGGGAGGGGCAGAGAGAGAGAGAGGGAGATACAGAATCTGAAGCAGGCTACAGGCTTTGAGCTGTCAGCACAGAGCCCGATGTGGGGCTTGAACTCAAGATCCATGAGATCATGACCTGAGCTAAAGGTCTAACTGAATGAGCCACCCAGGCGCCCCTTTTATGTGCTTTTTTGATTGGAGATGGTGTATTCTATTTCTAGTCAATCATCTCCATAAATTTACGCTGTTGATGTATTTTTGGCTTAGTATTTCTGTTGTGTTCTAATAGTCCCTATATTCTAATTCATGTTGAAGTTAGACTCCTGATTTTATTCTGAAATAGAGTACAGTATCTGGTAGATTGATATTCATTAGTCAGGGGTGTCATTTTGTAAGTACTTTAGGTTGATTTGGAGCATGATGCATCACTGATAGGTGAATCCAATCTGCCAGTCATTTAAAAAGAAGTTTAGAATAAAAATAGCTTTCTTGGCTTGCACGGTTTTTTATTAAAATACAAGTTACTAAAATAGGCCATATGTACTCTTGGTTAAAAAACTTTTATTGTCCAGAAAGATGTACATGAAATGTAAATGTCACCATTTTTCAAGCCTTATTTGTATACCTTTTCGTAAGTTATCACCAGTAAGGAGTGATGGTGTATTCTTTAGAATTTTTTTTTGCCGGTTTTTAAATAAAGGCCATCTTTCCTTAAATAGTTTTGATTTCCTGGTATATCACTGCATTGACATTATTACTGTTCATGAATCACTTTCTGCGCTATATTGCTACTGAAATTCTGGTCACATGTGTCTTGCTTTTAGGTTGATACATGTATGGTCTTAGTCTTTTAAGGCTGATTGTTTAACAGTAGTGTTTTCTTTGGTTCATTAATTGATCCAGCACTGTAGCATTCCATATGAAACCATGTATGTCCCTTCGGGACTTTGGGGTTTCATTTCTGGAAAATTGGATGATTCAGATTAGGCTTTCTCAACCTTTGGTAGTATTGACATATTGGACTGGATAATTCCTTGTTGTGGCTGATTACCCTGGGTATTGTTGATTGTTTAGCATTATCCTGGCCTCTACCCAGTAGCCGTCCCTTTTCCCACAAGTGTGACAACCAAAAATGTCTCCAGACATTGTCAGATATCATGTAAGGGACAAAATTGCCCTCAGGTGAGAACTACTGATACAGAGCTAAAACACCAGGGTCTTGAAGTTGGTAAACCAGGATTCCGGTTCTGGCTCTAAAACTTACCTCTGTCTGGTGACTCAACCTGTCTCTTCTGCTGCTGCTCTCCTTCTTCCCCCTTCTCTTCCTACTGCTTCACATCCTTTTCTTTCATAGTGTTGAAGGTGTGACATTTGATCCAAATTATAAAGTGAGGACTTAGGGGTGCCTGGGTGGCTCAGTTTGTTAAGGGTCAGACTTTGGTTCAGGTCATGATCTCAGCGGTGAGTTCGAGTCCCGTGTTGGGCTCTGTGCTGACAGCTCAGGGTCTGGATCCTGCCTCAGATTCTGTCTCCTCTCTCTCTACCCCTCCCTGCTTGCACACTGTCTCTCTCTGTCTCTCTCAAAAATAAATTAACATTGGGGTATCTGGGTGGCTCAGTTGGTTAAGCACCCGACTTTTGCTCAGGTCATAAAAAATAAAATGAGGATTTAATTTTTCCTAACTGCCCTCCTCTTTTATATTTCCTGTGGTATATCTTTATGTGTGTGTGTGTGTTTAAATTTCTTTTTCTTTTCTTTTTTTTTTTTACCATTTTACTTAATTTAGTTTTTAAAATTTACATCCAAATTAGTTAGCATATAGTGCAACAGTGATTTCAGCTGTAGATTCCTTAATGCTCCTTACCCATTTAGCCCATCCCCCCTCCCACAACCCCTCCAGTAACCCTCTGGTCTCCATATTTAAGGGTCTCTTATGTTTTTGTCCCCCTCCCTGTTTTTATATTATTTTTGCTTCCCTTATGTTCATCTGTTTTGTATCTTAAGTCCTCATATGAGTGAAGTCATATGATATTTGTCTTTCTCTGACTACTTTCACTTAGCATAATACCCTCTAGTTCCATCCACGTAGTTGCAAATGGCAAGATTTCATTCTTTTTGATTGCCATGTAATACTCTATTGTATATATATACCACATCTTCTTTATCCATTTATCCACCGATGGACATTTGGGCTCTTTCCATACTTTGGCTGTTGTTGATAGTGCTGCTGTAAACATTGGGGTGCATGTGTCCCTTTGAAACAGCGTACCTGTATCCCTTGGATAAATACCTAGTAGTGCAATTCCTGGGTTGTAGGGTAGTTCTGTTTTTAATTTTTTGAGGAACATCCATACTGTTTTCCAGAGTGGCTGCACCAGCTTGCATTCCCACCAACAATGCAAAAGAAATCCTCTTTCTCCGCATCCTCACCAACATCTGTTGTTGCCTGAGTTGTTAATGTTAGTCATCCTGACAGGTGTGAGGTGGTATCTCATTGTGGTTTTGATTTGTATTTCGCTGATGATGAGTGAAGTTGAGCATTTTTTCATGTGTCATTTGGCCATCTGGATGTCTTCTTTGGAGAAGTATCTATTCATGTCTTTTGCCCATTTCTTCACTGGATTATCTGTTTTTTGGGTGTTGAGTTTGTTAAGTTCTCTATAGATTTTGGATACTAACCCTTTACCCGATATGTCGTTTGCAACTATCTTCTCCCATTCCGTCAGTTGCCTTTTAGTTTTGTTGATTGTTTCCGTTGCTGTGCGGAAGGTTTTTATTTTGATGAGGTCCCAATAGTTCATTTTTGCTTTTGTTTCCCTTGCCTCCGGAGATGTGTTGAGTAAGAAGTTGCTGAGGCCGAGGTCAAAGAGGTTTTTGCCTGCTTTCTCCTCGAGGATTTTGATGGCTTCCTGTCTTACGGCCTTCATCCAGTTTGAGTTTATTTTTATGTATGGTGTAAGAAACTGGTCCAGGTTCATTTTTCTGCATGTCGCTGTCCAGTTTTTGCTGTGGCATTTTAAAAGGACGTTGCAGAGTCTGCTAAATTGGTACAATAATTCACTAAGTTGTAAAGTGTAATAAATTACTGATTGACTTTATAATTAAATAAACCTGGCCTTTTCATTGAGTCCTATAATCTTCATGGTGTGTCCTTACATCATTGTTGGAAAACCCCATTGATTTCGTAAGTATCTGTTTTTCCCTTCAAATAAAAATCGTTTTAAGTTTAGATCCTTGTTATAACTCAAGTTGTTGTAACCTGATATGAAGGTGTTTTAAAATACCTACCAGAGAACAGGTTTTGGTAGAATAGAGACTATAAGGTTGGCAGGAACTAGGAAACTTGGAGGCCGGCAGTCCTGTTGTCAGGGTTACGAAACTGTAAGGCATTTTGTACTTTTATTTAAAGCAAAAGCTCATTATTTATCCTATTCTATCATGTAATGTGGTGGAACTTCAATCATTAACACTAGCCTGTTGGATCAACTCCTTGCTAACTTAACCTTGGCTGGTAATCTGGAGCCAAGCGGTATTGCTGTTTCCAGACTTCGTCCAAATTATTAACACTAAATCAGATTGGACCATATGAACTGTTTATCCTTTATCCCACTCATAAATGGTAACTCTTTCCTAGTAACAGGATGGAGACACTATTCCCGCTTGACAGTCAGTCTGTTATTAGCTGTTGTCTAACCAAACTTAATTGTATAATGAAAGAAATCTGGCTTCTTTGTGATGTAGAGATAAGGTTTGCTCCCTTTCTTTGGTGCCTCCAGCTTGTCCTCTGCACCTTGCTTCTCAGACCTCATGTCTACCAAGTTCTGATTTACTGTTTCATTTTATTACAAAGTAATTATAATAGCATTTCTCAGTGTTGTCATCTTTCAGCATATCTGCTTGTTTTTTGGGACTTTTGACTAATCCATCATTTTGCATCTTCTTGTTAGTCTTTTTTTTTTTTTCATTTTATTTATTAAAAAAAATTTTTTTTAATGTTTATTTTTGAGAGAGAGAGCACGTGTGTGCATTTAGGTGGGGGAGGGGCAGAGGGAGAGGGAGACACAGAATCTGGCACAGGCTCTAGGCTCTGAGCTGTCAGCACAGAGCCCTACATGGGGCTCGAATTCATGGACCGTGAGATCATGACCTGAGCTGAAGTTGGGTGCTTAACCGACTGAGCCACCCAGGCGCCTCTCATTTTAGAGAAAGAGAGAGTGGGGGAGGGGGCAGAGGGAGAGAGAGAAGATCTTAAGCAGGTTCCATGCTCAGTGTGGAGCCTGACGTGGGGCTCAATCCCCATGATCTTGGGATCATGACCTAAGCCGGAATCAAAAGAGTCAGACACTCCACTGGCTGAGCCACCCAGGTGCTCCTACTCTTTATTTATACCTGGTTATTATATATGACGACTGGTACTGATTTGTCCTTGATGTTTTTATAGTCCCCCCCCCTTTTTTTTTTGAGAATTTTCTGATTATTCGTAGAATAACAGATTTATTAAAAAATTACTCTGATTTTTTTCTGTATGTACTCATCCCTATTTACAGAGAGAAAAAGATATTTATGATAAGGGCTCCATTTACCCTAGTGTCTACAATTACTTACAGAAAAATGAAGAGAAACCAGAAAGTTTGTGTGTGTTAGGGGTAGATGAATAGAGGGCTTGAGAAAACATTTGAAGAGGTCTTTGTATGGTTAAAGTGGCATAGTTTTCTGTACATTAGAGGCTGTTCCCAAATAAAAATTATGCTCCAAAAGTTTAAAAAAACAAGTATATTTATATCTTATAGATAGGTATATACTTAATAAATAGTAATCATACATCTATAGAGAAATGCTCATTTTATTAGACAAAAAAAATTTTAAATATTTATTTTTGAGAGACAGAGAGAGACAGCATGAGCAGGGGAAGGGCAGAGAGAGAGGGAAACCCAGAATCAGAAGCAGGCTCCAGGCTCTGAGCTGTCAGCACAGAGCCCGATGCGGGGCTCAAACCCACAAACCATGAGATCATGACCTGAGCCGAAGTCAGATGTTTCACCGACTGAGCCACTCAGGCGCCCCGAGAAATACTCATTTTAAAAAAATTACTAAAGTATAGTTGACATTGTTATATTAGTTTCATGTGTGCAACATAGTGATTCAATAATTCTCTACATTATTCAGTACTCACCACAATAAGTGTAGTTACCAGCTGTCATCATACAATGTTATTATAATGTTATGACTGTATTCCCTATGCTGTTCTTTTCATCTCCATGACTTACTTATTTTATTACTGGAGGTTTGTACCTTTGAATCCTCTTCACCTATTTTGCCCATCCCTCTCCCTTCTGGCAACTGCCAGTTTGTTCTTTGTATTTATAGGAGTCTGTTTCTGTTTGTTTGATTGTTCTTTGGTTTTGTTTTTTAGATTCCACATATAAGTGCAATCATGTCGTATTTCTCTTTCTTTGATTTAATTCACTTAGTATAAAATCCTCTGGGTCTATCCATGTTGTTGCAAAGGGCAAAACTTCAAAATACTCATTCTTCATTATCAGAAATACGCTTAGTAGAGGACATAGACACCCATTTATGTCAGCACACCCTAGCACGGAATTAATTAGTTAATTATAGTTTATTTTTGCGAGAGAAACAGAATGAGAGAGAGAGAGACGGAGTACAAGCAGGGGAGGGCAGAGAGAGGGGGAGACACAGAATCCCAAGAAGGCTCAAGGCTCTAGCTGTCAACACAGAACCTGATTTGAGGCTCGAAGCCACCAACTGCGAGATCATGACCTCAGCTGACGTTGGACACTTAACTTACTGAGCCGCCCAGTTGCCCCAGTTTATATTTTAGAGAGTGAGAGCATGAGTGGGGCAGAGGGGCAGAGGGAGAGAGAAAGAGAATACCCTAAGCAAGCTCCACGCTCAGTGGGAAGCTCAGTGTAGGGGTCCATCCTACGATTGGATGTCCACGAGTTGGATGCTTAACCGATTGAGCCACCTAGGTGCCCCCTGAATAATCATCATCATCATCATCATCATCATCATAATTATTATTTTAAATGTTTTTGAGAGAGAGAGTGGGGGAGGGGCAGAGAGGGGGATAGAGGATCTGAAATGGGCTTGGCACTGACAGAGAGAGCCCGATGTGGGGCTTGAACTTACAAACTGTGAGATTCTGACCTGAGCCGAAGTCAGATGCTTAAGTGACTGAGCCACCCATGCGCTCCCTGAATTCTTATTTTTAACAGTTGCAGTGTGAGTAGCTTTTGAAAACTTCTCAGGTAGACCCAGGTATATATCCTTCTATTCTCCTTATTTTGATCACTAGTCGAGATACTTATGCTTCTTTTGGATTCCAAAATACTGCATCTGTGCTGGTGATGGCGAAGTAGAGTTAGTTTTTTCATGCATTCAGTATTTATTTAGTTCCAACTCTAAGAGGATATTGTGCTAGACATTGAAGGACAGATGAATTAAAACAAAATTTTGCTTTTAATGAATGAATAGTACAAACACACACACACACACACACACACACACACACACACACACAGAGATGAGTACAAAATAAGATAGTTACTGTTTCTCAGAGTAGGGCAGATCCATCTGGGGTGGTAGTGAGGCAGTATATGCTATATGGTAAACTTGATTCATTTTGTTGTCGTGTCAGCTTATACTGTGGTATGTAATTTGATGCATTTTCGTTTTATAGCATAGATGGATATTTTCAGTGCAGTGTGGAAAAGTTGGTTGAACTTTTGCTTCTGAGGTCAGTTCCTTCTGGCTGTGTCCTAGTCTGGTTTTTCTTCTAGGAGTGTGGTAGTAAACCTACTAACAAGGGACAGGATTAGGATGCTGAAGAGAGGAGAGGAGGACATTCTGTTGGATTCTGGGATAATTTCAGGAATATTGACAACCTCTTTCACTGGGTTAACAACTCAGCTTGTTCTACTTGTCATATTTGCTCATTTCTATCATTTGGTAAAACCCAAAATGGACTTCTGCTTATCTGTCAACCCCTTATCTCATCTTTAATACCTTCCCAGATACTCTACTTCATGACTTGGTTTTTTTCAACTTGCAGATTTTTTTAAGAGTAAAATCTTGCCATGTGGGAATATTTTCTGGTAATATTAACTCATTTCTGTTTTCCCTAAGTAGACTATAAATGTTTTCATGTTGTGAACATGGAATCTTAATATATTGTAATTGCATATTTGCTTTATGCTTCTAAACATTTAGTATATTATTTCTTTCATTGAAATTTCCATGTAGGAAACTTTCTGGCAGATATGCAGCCTATCTTGTGCTAATACAGTAATCCTAGCCTTGTCATAGTTGCAAGAGGTGATATTATTTCTGGAATACTGTGCATATTATTTAGTATGTATTTGAGTGCCTCTTATGTGCCAGCCGTTTACTCTGATCTTTAGGTCCTTGTGTTGGGCCTAAGACCACTGCTACATTAATTCCCTAGGATGTCTTCTTTTTACTTATCTTGGAAGTAATAAATGGGAGATGAGAAAGTAGTTGATAATTAGAACAGAGAAACCTAATGGATGTAGGTTTCTGTTTTGATAAGGTAGAGTGAAGTAAGATATAAAAATTAAAAATTTATAGTAATGTGAATACAGAATAAAAGAGGTGCTATCTTTTTAGGAATCATCTTTCTAATCACCCTTAGAATTTCTTACAAATAATTTTTTTCTGATTAGAAAAGGTTAGAAGCAGTACTGTTTTACTATAGACACTGGTAAACATCTACAAAGAAAAAATTTCCTATAATTATATGATCCAGAGGCATATATTATTAACATAATGATGAATGTCTTTTTTGGTTTATTTTAAATGTACACATATTCAGTTTTTAAAAATAGAAATGAGATTGTACTGTATGCACTATGTTAGAGATTTTTAGTCAGTAGAAACTGATATAGTAACTTCTGTTAAAATTTTTTTTTTCATATTTATTTATTTTTGAGAATCAGAGAGAGACAGAGCACAAGTGGGGGAAGGGCAGAGAGAGAAGGAGACACAGAATCCGAAGCAGCTCCAGGCTCTGAGCTGTCAGCACAGAGCCCGATGTGGGGCTCGAATTCATAAACTCTGAGATCATGACCTGAGCCGAAGTTGGACACTTAACCAGCTGAGCCACCGAGGCGCCCCTAGTGAATTTTTTTTCACGTCAGTTTGGTATTTCTCTGTGGTTTAGTAGAGCAGTATTTAAAAAGTGTATTATAATAAGACAATTGTAAAAAGTCAAACATTACAGAAATGCATAATGTAAGGAAGGAAAAATTTCTTGTAATCTTATTTCTCTAGGTATAAATATTAATAGTTATTTATTTTTCATGGCATATTATGTATTGCAATATGGTTTTTTTCATATGTATTGCATTGGATTGATGTTTACAAAACTAGTCAATTTAGTCCTAGTGTTTTGGTTGCTTCTAGTTTATTGCTATTTACAGATAATCTTAGACACTTTTCTGTGTATATACCTCTGCTCATTTCCTTAGGATAAACTCCTAGAAATAAAATCATTACATCAAAGGAGATGTGCATCCGTAAGGTTTTCCATACTACTTGGCTTCTGGAAATGTGATACTTAGATTTCCTTCATCAGTACATGAGGTTGTTTAACAATTCTTTTTTTTTTTTTTTTTTTAATGTTTATTTGTTCTTGAGAGAGAGACAGAGTGCAAGCAGGGGAGGGGCAGAGAGAGAGAGAGAGGGAGACACAGAATCTGAAGCAGACTCCAGGCTCTGAGCTGTTGGCACAGGGCAGAGAACCCAACGTGGGGCTTGAACTCACAAACCGTGAGATCATGACCTGAACCAAAGTCGGACACTCAACCGACTGAGCCACCCAGGCGCCTCAAGGTTGTTTATATTTACATGTGCTCCTTAATTTTGACCATATTTTCTTTATTTTTCCATTCTGTTTGGTAAAAACTAATATATAATTTAAAATCGATTTTTTTATTCTACTGAAGGTGGTGATTTTCTCATGCTTATTCACTACTTATTGACTAATGTTTCTTACTGATTTTTATGTTTTTCTCTTATTTTCTTTTTTTATTTGAATGTGCTCTTTTTGTATTAAGGTTATCAGCACTACAAGAACATGAATGGTTTATTTGCTTAACTAAATCATAGGCATTTGCTTTTCTTGGTATTGTTTGTTATATAACATTTAAATTGCATAAACTTGAAAGTTAGTACATTTTTAAACATTCCATATCCAGTAGACTTGTTATTCAAGTTCATTTTTAAACAACTTTTGTGTACTATTATCTAAAAAATGCCCTATATGTCTTTATTATGAAAAAATATAAGCTGAAATAAATTTGATAACATTACTTGTTTTAAATGAGAAATAGAAGACTAATAGACATTATTCTGTGACCAGTTTTATTAATTCTTCACTGATTTAATGAAACCTATTTTATTTTTTTTCTGCTAATAGCTACAAGTGTATTCATCAGAGTTTGGAGGATAATAATAGATGTCCCAAGTGTAACTATGTTGTGGATAATATTGACCATCTGTATCCTAATTTCTTGGGTGAGTCTCTGGAATGATTCTTTACTTGTAAAAATATTTTAGCCCCAAAGTGTTGTTGGCACTAATTTGTTAGAAAACCGTTTAGAGGTAAAGTGAGTCTCTCTCCTGTCACCTGGGTGCTTTCCTCAGCCTTCCTTGGGTTCTGGTGTATTTTCCATACCGTGTGTTGTCAGTTCTATATTTTAGTATTTTTAATTGTCATAAAAAAAGAAAAATTGACAAAACTCTTATTTCTTACATAGATGGCTGGACAGAATGTAAGGCTAAAGGGGAATGCCAGAGGTCCAGAACAACTGTATCTTTATACAGTGCTGTGCATTCCTGCTGTTTGTGATTCTGGGGCAGAAGTGAGAGTCTGGGGAGGAAAGAACTTGCAGAAGGAACTTAGGAAAAGAAGAAATACTGAGCAGTAGGATACTCTGCAGGACTGTACTTTATGGGCTAGGTTAGGCAGAAGGGAAGTGAAAGTCCTACGAAGCAGAATCCTTTGTCCCTGAACCTGGAAACATGGATTGATGCTGCTATGTGGGTTTCTAGAATCACTTTTCTATCAGTTGTTACAACTTTGGAACACTTCTTTTGGAATGGTTAAATACAGAAAGAAATATAATGTTCTGACAATTTTGGCATTTACTAGGATTTTCAGGCAATATTCTTTAATGAGTCCAAAAGTTATGTGAATTTCTAAATAGAGCACTGTATACTAGTATGGAAGGAATTTTAAAATATAGTACTGTGTTAGTTAGAAAGTGATTTCACGTATTAAGTATATCCTCACATGTATCCAGTGAATAGTGAAGTCACAATTACTGATTTTCTAAGCTAGAAATTATCTTGGTGATGATTAGGTTTTAACCTTCTCTTTTTATGGATAAATTTTGGTTTTGGATAATGGGAATATTTGTTTTGTTTTATTTTAGAGAGAGAGAGAGAGAGTGTGTGCACATGGGGGAGAGGAGCAGAAGGAGAGAGAGAATCTTTTTTTTCTAAATTTTTATTTTGAGAGACAGAATTGGGGGAGAAGGGCAGAGAGAGAGGGAGAGAGAGAATTCCAAGCAGGCTCTGTGCTTTCAGTGCTAAGCCCAAAGCAGGGCTCGATCCCAAGAACCATGAGATCATGACCTGAGAGCCCAAAATCGAGTGTCAAAGCTTTACCAGCTGAGCCACTCAGGTGCCCAGTGAGAGACAGGGAGAGAGAGAAGGAGAGGGAGGGAGAGAATGTTAAGCAGGTTCTGCGCTCAGCATGGGGTCTGACTTGGGCCTTGATCCCACAATCCTGGGATCATGACCTGAGCTGAAATCAGGAGTTGGACGCTTAACTGACTAGGCCACCCAGGCACCTCTTGCACCTTTTTTATTGATAGGTTACAACCCTTTATTTTTTTTTTTATTAAGGTTTTTAAAAAATGTTTATTTTTGAGAGAGAGAGTGAGATTAGGGGAGGGGCAGAGAGAGAGGGAGACAGAATCTGAAGCAGGTTCTAGGCTCTGAGCTGTCAGCACAGAGCCTGACATGGGGCTTGAACCCATGAACCGCAAGATAATGACCTGAGCCGAAGTTGGATGTTTAACTGACTGAGCCACCCTGGCGCCCCAGGACCCTTCATTTTTATTACTGTGCATTTACTTCATGGGTGAAAAGTTGTGGTAGACATTTTCTATAGCAGTGGTTTTTAAAATTTTTTGTCTGGGTGATCTGTATGAAAATTCTGAAAAATGATATTCTTCCTCGTACATTGATCCCACGTTTAAAATTCGCATCCTTGGGGTGCCTGGGTGGCTCATTCGGTTAAGCGTCCAACTTTGACTCAGGTCATGATCTCGTGGTTAGTGAGTTTGAGCCCATGTCAGGCTCTGTACTGACAGCCCAGAGCCTGGAGCCTGCTTCACATTCTGTGTCTGCCTCTCTCGCTGCCCCTCTCCCGCTCACACTGTCTCTCAAAAATAAACATTAAAGGGGCGCCTGGGTGGCGCAGTTGGTTAAGCGTCGGACTTCAGCCAGGTCACGATCTCGCGGTCCGTGAGTTCGAGCCCCGCGTCAGGCTCTGGGCTGATGGCTCAGAGCCTGGAGCCTGTTTCGGATTCTGTGTCTCCCTCTCTCTCTGCCCCTCCCCCGTTCATGCTCTGTCTCTCTCTGTCCCAAAAATAAATAAACGTTGAAAAAAAAAATTTATAAAAAATAAATAAATAAATAAATAAATAAATAAATAAATAAACAAAAAAAAATAAAATTAGAATCCTCAGTTTTTTTTTAATATAAGTGGTTGTAAAGGATGTAACTTTAGGAGTATTGTAAATATGGTTATTTAAAAGTAAAACTTTTATCTCTTTATTTTTTAAAGTTTAATTTGAGAGAGAGAGAGAGAGACAGAGCACCCCAGTGGGGGAGGGGCAGAGAGAATGGGAAATGGAATCATAGGCAGGCTCTGCGCTGTCACTGCAGAGCCTGATGCAGGGCTCAAAGTGGTGAACTGGGAGATCATGACCTGAGCCGAAGTCAAGAGTCAGACGCTTAACCGACTGAGCCACTCAGGCACCCCAGGATCATCATAGTTTTTTAAAAAAATTAATATATAATGGACATATAACATGATGTAAGTTTAAAATTTTTTCTTTTTCAAGTGTAAGTATTGGGAAACTTTGCTTACATAAATAAGTTGATGGGGAGTGAAGGAATTTTGATAACAGTAATGTCACTCAGTTTTTTGACCTTGTTCTGAATTAAGAAATTAAGAAAGAAAGCATTTTGATTTATCCTCAAAAAGAAACTTAATGCTCTATTAGTTAACAAGTCCTTTCTTCAATTTTAATGAAAGCAAAGAATTGGAAGCCAAACACTCAAGAAGGATTTGGCCTTCTGGTCATTATCATTATACACTTTTTTGTCAAGACAGGTACCTTGATTTTGCCTTTCCTGCCCTAAACACTACACTGTTAGACCCTTTTTCTTCTGACTTTCCTTCCCCCATCTCTTCTTCTACCTTTAATAGCATTCCATTTAATTCCCTCCTTCTACCTTTCCTCCTCCAACACATTCACTATTCTTTCCATCCTACTTGCTCTTGAGAGCTTGCTTTCTCCTGTCATTGAGAGGCTCCTGTGAGGTGAAGTCTTCCTGTCCCTGTCCTGACCTATTGCCCCATCTGTTGCTGTCTTCCACTCCTGCCAAGACTTGCTCTCTGGCTCCCCCTATCCATCCATGGTGTGAAATCTCTCTCCAGCTTCCTGCCTCATCTCTCCCCTCTGTATATAAAATTTGTAAATTGAATTTTCTTACCTCCTTTATGAATGACTTTATTATACTTTGAAGGGACAACATCAGTGTTACGTTTAAAATCCTTACTTGAAAGGAAAGTAAATAACTAAGAAGGGCACTTGTGATGAGCACTGGGTGTTGTATGTAAGTGATGAATGACTAGAATCTATCCCTGAAACCAATATTGTGCTGTATGTTAACTAAAATTTAAATTAAGAAAAGGAAAGAAAAAGTAAATAAAGTATATTAACATCCTTACTACTGCTAAGCAGTGTCCTAAGTGTTTTGTGTAAACCAACTCATTTAATTTTCAGTCCTGTGAGTTGTTGCCCTACTCATTCTTCAGGCGAGGAAACTAAGGCACAGAGAAGTTGAGTAACTTGTGTAAAGTTACACAGTCATATTGGTAGAATTGGAATTTGGTCCTAAGTAGTCAGTCTTAAAATTGTGCACTTTAACTATACTCTCTTGCTTCTAAAAAGATAGTTGCTAGAATGAAAGTGTTAGCAATAGAAGTGCGTTGTCTGTTCGTAGTACTGTGGCCGTTTTAAGGATCCAGAGAAGTATAATTATGGATATAGAATATCCTTCAAGTTAAGTGGTATACAAGATTTCTCAGTAAAATGCAATGTAGTATACACACAAAGTATTACAATTTAAGTCACAGTTTTTATTCAAATGGATGATTCTGTTACTGAAACATTAAACTCTTATTCATGTACTTCTCTTTATTCCCACTGCATTATTTCAAGCTTTCCTTTCTCTTCCCTGGTTTATAATAGTAACTTTGTGAGATACATCCTAGGCTCTTCAGAATCAGTCTGCCATCTGTCTACATTTCCAGCCTTAGTTTGTAGTCCATTAATCATTAACAGAATCACTATGACCCTGTGTGTCAGCATAGTGATTTTAAGTCATTTTATCTCCTGGTCTTTAATGACTTTCCCCCCTCTTTCTCACACCGTTATCTGAATTCTTTTCCACTTCTTTTTCTGCTTAGCGAATCTCTGTGCATGTTGTGGCCCAATTCTAATGTCACTTTCTATGTGTAGCCTACTCATTTACACTTCGATTCCTCCTTGTCCTGTGTTCCGTGTAAGGCTGTTTCAGCGATAGTACCAATTATCACATTATGTTACAACTCCTGCACCATACACATTTGTCTTCCTACTCAGAGTTGCTTGAGTCTTAGATTGAGTCTTACTTATCATTGAAGTGTGGATTATTAGTGTGGGCTTGATACCTCTCTGGTTTGTTCAGAAATATTAATCGTTAATAAAAAAAAAAAAAAAGAGGGGCGCCTGGGGGGCTCAGTCAGTTGAGCATTGAGTTCGGCTCAGGTCATGATCTCATGGTTTGTGAGTTCGAGCCCCGCATCAGGCTCTGTGCTGTCAGCTTGGAGCATGGAGTCTGCTTCCGATTCTGTCTCTCTCTCTCTCTCTCTCTCTCTCTCTCTGCCCTTCTCCTGCTCGCACTCTCTCTCTCAAAAATAAATAAAACATTAAAAGAAATTTAAAAAAAAAAAGAAATATTAATTGTTGGATTGTGGTATAGTGGGAAATATTAGATAGTTGGATTCATATCCCAATTCTCTTATATCATATGTGTTACCATGAATGAGTTCCTGATGCTTTCTCTAATTTTCTTATCTCTAAAATGGGGAGAATGACCCATAGGATAATGTCTATAAATTAAAGTGTTAGACTAGTGCTAAACTGGCTTAGTGCTAATTTCTTTTTCTTTATCAGGTTTTTGTTGTTTTTGTTTGTTATTATCAGTTGGCTGTTAAAGACAGAAAAAAAGAATTTGTAGAATTGGTTAATTCAGTGGTTCAGTGATAGTATCAAGTTCTCTCTTTCTGTTCCTCTGTCCCCATTGGTTCTTTGACTAGCTCCCCCCCGCCCCCGCCCCAAGACTGCAAGATGGCTCGAAGCACTTCCAGATTTCCAGTCACTGGGTTGGGGTGGGACCTGGCTTTTCTGAAAGCATATGGCAGCCTGACACTTCGGAGAAAATTATGTTGTTATTTAAAAAAGAGGGGGGAGGATGGTTTTTGATAGGTAACTGACAGTGTCTGCCTTGGTATTTATAGGAAAGTAACAAACAGAAAGAAGAACAAATAAAAATGGTTAGTGCCTACTTCATAGAATCAATCAGGTACCGTGTGGAGGATGGGATGGTCTAATACAGTGAAGAATTGTCTCCCTCCAGGTGCCGATAGTGTCATTGAGATACATACAAGAAAGCATATATTCTAAACAATTCTCCTAAGGCAGTAGTGGTAGTGATAATAGCTGTTGTGGTAGTAGCTGTGGCAAAACTGTTTCAAATTCAATATAAAATGAAAACCCTAGCATTTTCTGCTTAGCATCTTTTTAATTTGGGGGCTTTTTAAATTGAGAATTGAACCCATATAAACAGAACACTTAGGTGATGCGTTTAACAATAATCCAAATTGTACTTTTTGTTTTGTTTCTCTTTTCAGTGAATGAGCTCATTCTCAAACAGAACCAAAGATTTGAGGAAAAGAGGTTCAAATTGGACCACTCAGTGAGTAGCACCGTATGTTTCAACTCTTATTACTATTTTTAATAAATTTCAATTTGTTGTTTCTGATGTTTTAAAATTAATTAAAAAAAATTTTTTTTTTTTTTTTGAGAGAAAGAGTGCGCAAGTGAGCAAGTGGCAGAGAGAGAGAGAGAGAAAGAGAGAATCTCAGGAGGGGCAGAGGGAGGGGGGAAGGGAGGGAGGGGGAGAGAGAGAGGGAGGGAGAGAGAGAGAGAGAGAAAGAAAGAAAGAAAGAAAGAAAGAAAGAAAGAAAGAAAGAAAGAAGGAAGCAGGGCTCACCTGAAACAGGACTCGAGCTCACCCGATGTGGGACTTGAACTCAAGAACCCTGTGAGATCATGACCTGAGCCAGAGTCACATGCTTAACAACTGAGCCACCCAGGTGCCATAATATTAATTACATATCAAAGCTTAGTATATCATTGATTTTTTTTTTAAAGGAGATTTGTTTTAAGTTTATTCTATTTAATAAAGAACTTTGTTAACTGCATTGTCCAAAATTTAGTGATTATCTTTTGAATGGTCTTGTGGGATCACACTGAGTCATGTTGGCTTGTAACACATGACATTTAGAGGATTATGTGGCAGGGTGAAACTGTGGTTGGTAATTTGGAAAAACTATTGGAAAATTCTGAATTTAAGAGGATCAGTCCCAAACTTATTGAGGGAAGTGAGCTTAAATTAATAACTTACCAAGTACAAAGTTGAAAATATGGCTAGACAGATAATTAAAATCCAAGCACTTATTTATTTATTTATAAAAGTTTATTTTACTTATTTTGAGGAGGGGGTGGGGCAGAGATTGGGAGAGAGAATCCCAAGCAGGGTCCACACTCCCAGTACAGAACCCAACACAGGGCTTTATCCCATGAACCATGAGATCATGACCTGGGCAGAAATCAAGAGTTGGACAGTCGACAGAGCCACCAAGGCATCCAAAATCCAAGCACTTATTTTGAAGGGAATTCTACTGTTAGCTGTGCCCACTTAATATTTGTCTTGAATATTACTTTTGTATCTGTTACCTAAATTCGTTTAAGGGAGAAGTAGTGTTTAATTTAGGATTAGAAGGCTAGGAGCCACTTGCTTGGAAGGAGTAGGTTAGAATATTAAAGTATATTTTTTATATCTATGTCATAAACATATTAGGAAGTAGCAGTTAAGCATTTGTTTTAGACTCTCTGAAACAATCTTCTTGAAGTTGCTATGGTTCTTTTCTTCATTTTTAGAATGGCCACAGGTGGCAAATATTTCAGGATTTGTTGGGAACTGACCAAGATAACCTTGATTTGGCTAATGTCAACCTCATGTTGGAATTACTAGTGCAGAAGAAGAAACAGCTGGAAGCAGTAAGTGTTAGCTGAACTTTAAAAAATTTTAACTGGTGTTCTTTATTGCATTGAGAAAGATCTAGAAATGCTTAAAAATAATAGGGTAGTGTCTGCCACTCAGTTCATTCAATTTTATTCTGTAAGAGCATGCTCAAGGTATCACTTCTAACAAATTCCCCCTTTCCAAGTAAAAGAAAAGACAGATGTCTTTTTTTTTTCTTTTTTAAAATATTTATTTATTTTGAGAGAGAGAGAGCGAGCGAGCGAGCATGAGTGGGGAAGAGGGGCAGAGAGAGAGAGGGACACAGAATCCCAAGCAGGCTCCATGCTCAGTGTGGAGCTCGATGTGGTGCTGGATCCCACCACGACCGTGAGATCATGACCTGAGCCAAAATCAAGAGTCAGATGCCACACTGACTGAGCCACCCAGGCGCCCTTCTTCTTTTTTTAAAAATTTGTTTACTTTGAGACAGCAAGCAGGGGAGGAGCAAAGAGAGTGGAAGAGAGAGAATCTTAAGCAGGCCCCTTGCTGTCAGCCCAGAGCCCAACGTGGGGCTCAGTCTCATGAACCATGAGATCATGACCTGAGTGGAAAGCAAGAGTCAGACGCTTAACTGATTGAGCCACCCAGGTGCCCCAAGACAGAGTTCTTATATACAACTTACTTGCACTGTCCAGTTTATATTAAGAAAAACTGAGTGATAAGAAAGACGTGAGAAAATACAGCTTCATTTTAATGGAAAACAATTATATTGGTCATTTTTTTCTAATATATTCCTTGCCATATCTTCCCTTCTTCACATATGAAATTTAGAAGAGAAAATAGATACTATTTTTATCTATATAAAATCCTTTCAGCAGGTGTCCGTTGGTGGCAGCTGTAGTCTATGGCTTAAATAATTTATAGAAAGATGGGAACTGGAACTATATATATGCTGTTTCATCTAATGAAAGTAAATAAATGTAAAATTGCATTTATTTTATGTAAACATAAGCAATGTAAAATGTGATTTTGCGTGTATTAGTCAAGAATGGAATATGATCCATTAGGAGCAACTCGCACCTTAGCAGGAGCAGAGTCCCCGTGACCTAGCTTAAATGAAAAGGAGGGGTAAAGTAAGTGAGTGAGTAGCTGACATATATGAAAAGGAAGAGTTTAACAACCAAAGATGGGGAAGATTGGAACCATAGCTTCTCTGGAGACTATAAGGAAATGAGATCAGTCACTTGAATGTTGTTGGATCTTTGGTGCTTTTCATGTCTGTTTCTTTGGGACAGGTCTGATTTCCTTTTCTCAGATTCTTATCACATGGTGGGTAATATAGTCACTTGTACTTTCTTCATTTGTATTTCTGTTCTGAAAGAAAAGGGGCTTTCCTTTCCAGTTTCGGTTTAAAAAATTCTGTGGGTGGATTCTTTATTAACATAGCTTAGATCTGGATTGCATCTGATAGAATGGGAGTCTTTTAGTAGGACGAGGGAATAGCTGAGGTTGTGCTTACCAGAATGGTTCTCCATTGCTGTGTCTTTTTGGGGCACAGGACTGGCAGGAATTTCTCCTGTGTTTTTAGAAGAGGAGGCTTTATCTTTTATTTATTTATTTTCTTTTAGTTTTATTGAGATATGATTGACATATAACACTGTATAAGCTTAAGGTATACAGCATAATGTCTTGACATACATGTATTGTGCAGTGATTACCACAGTAAGTTTAGTAACATCCATTATCTCATATAGATACAGGAGAAATAAAGAAGAGAAAAAAAAGAAAAAAAAAGGTTTTTTTTTGTGATGAAAATTTTTTAGGATTTACTCTTTTAGCAGTTTTCAAATACACCATACAGTGGTGTTGACTGTAGTCATCATGTTGTATATTACATCCTCAGTACTTATTTATCTTATAACTGGAAGTTTGTACCTATTGATCGCCTTCATCCAACCCCCTCCCCCCTGCCCTGCCATTTCTAGTTAGTACAAATCTGATTTCTATGAGTATGGTGGATTTTAAGATTCCACATGTAAGTGAGATCAATACAGTACTTGACTTTCTCTGTCAGACTTTCTTCACGTAGCATAATGCCCTCAAGGTCCATTCATGTTGTTGCAAGTGGTAATATCTCTTTTATTCTCATGGCTGACTAGTATTCCATTTTGTATATATAGCCATGTCTTTATCCATTCTGGTTGCAGACGCTTAGGATGTTTCCGTTTCTTGGCTATTGTAAATAATGCTGTAGTATACATGGGGGTTCAGATGCCTCTTCAGCATAGGGATTCATTTGTTTGGATAAATACTGAGAGGTAGGATTACTGAATCATATGGTAGTTCTGTTTCCAATTTTATTTTCCTTAAGAATGCCCAGAAGTTTCATTCAAGGTTCAGAGATGGTGGCCAGGCTGCCCATCTCATTGCCCAGCACCTCTGTCTCCAGCATTGGCTTTGTTTTGCTTTTGCTTTTGTTTTGAAAAGTGAGGGAGGATTCTTAACGTGAACTTCTTTTCAGAACTGCCCTCCCAAGGGTTTCCTTATGCCTCCAGCAATGAGGTGTTTGAATTGGTCCTTTGGTGCCTGTCAGCCACCTTGTGCAGAGAGGTTTCAGTAGCTTGCAGTGAGACTGGTCCTTCTGTATTTCAGGGATTTGCTCCATCACAGTTTTTATCTCCAGGTACCTGGGACACAGTGCCTTATATATCTGAAGGCCAAGTGCACCAGGGAAGCCATGTAGCCATGGTGCTGCCTGTGTACCTAGAAGCCTTCCAACAGATATGTGGTGAAAAGCCACATGACTATTTTCAATTTTTGGGAAGCCTCCATACTGTTGTTTGCCACAGTGGTTGTACCAGTTCACATTCTCACCACTAGTGCACGGGGGCTCCCTTTTCTTGACATCCTCACCAGCATTTGTTAGCTCTTCCCCTTTTGATAATAGCCATTGTATCAGGTATAAGGTGATATCTCATAATGCTTTTGATTTACATTTCCCTGACGATTTGTCAGTTATTGGCTGTCAGCGTAGAGCCTGATGTGGGGCTTGATCAAGACCATGACCTGAGCCAAAATTAAGTGTTGGACACTATTAATTTTTTGATTGGATGCCAGGAATTGTAAATTTCATTTTGTTTAGTGCTGGTTTTTTTCCTGTTACTTTATACACTCCTGAGCTTTGTTCTGACACAAGTTAAGTTACTTGGAAATAGTTGGATTCCTTTGAATCTTTTTTTTAAGCTTTATTAGGTGGTAACAGAGGAAATTTTTATTTTTTAATTTTTATTATTTTATTTTACTTTTTAAATTTACATCCAAATTAGTTAGTATATAGTGCAACAGTTGATTTCAGGAGGAGATTCCTTAATGCTCCTTACCCATTTAGCCCATCCTGTCTCCCATAACCCCTCCAGTAACCCTCTGTTTGTTCTCCATATTGAAGAGTCTCTTCTGTTTTGTCCCCCTCCCTGTTTTTATATTATTTTTGCTTCCCTTCCCTTACGTTCATCTGTTTTGTGTCTTAAAGTCCTCATATGAGTGAGGTCATATGATGTTTGTCTTTCTCTGACTAATTTTGCTTAGCATAATACTCTCTAGTTCCATCCATGTAGTTGCAGATGGCAAGATTTCATTCTTTTTTATTGCCGAGTAATACTCCATTGTATATATATATACCACATCTTCTTTATCCATTCATCCATTGATGGACACAGAGGATATTTTTATGTAGGCTAATTTTGCCCCCCCCCCACCAAAGCAAACTTTTTGAGTATTCATTTTGTTTATTTTTGCTTTGTAATCAGTATATTAAGGAAACATTCATACATTTCAAGAATTGCTTAATTCTGATATCCAGATTTAAGCTTGCGAACATGACTTTTAAACCTACAATTAAAGCTATTCATTGTAATTTGCTATACTAGCAACATTAAATTAGTTACTTGGAGCATTAGTTACATGGTTTAAAGTGACACCTTCCTATCTCATACATGGAAATTAACTTCTCCATGAATGTCTCCTCACTCTAAGTTTCCCTGCTGCCGAAGTCATTATTCTGAAGCTTATCATGGTCCAAAGAGAAGGGAAAAAAAGCTTAATCCGAACTGAGATATATATATGTGTGTATATATATTAAAAAAGAAAAAGATGGCACAGCAGAAGGGAATGCCATTGTACGAGTGCAGGCCCTCAAGCAGCAGTAAACTCCTTCTTTAGAAAGGTGTCCTTTCTATCACTGGAACCAGAGGCCAGATTACATAGCATACCTTTTTCAAGTAACTGTTCAGGCAATAGAATAAATGCAGAGGCATCATATTGAATCCCACTTAATATAACTACAGACAACACTTCTACAAATCAAGTTCTTTGATTACCAATTAATTACAAGTCTTACCTTCATAGCTTGGTCATACACTGAAGTCAATACATACACTTAGCATTTTAGTCTAATCTGTTTCATGTACATAGAACTGAAATCAGTTACAAGGTATGGCCTAACAAATGCTGGGGGGGGGGGGGGGGGTTAAAAAGTAGTTTTAACAAGTGCTAAACAGATTTACCTTGTACACTGAAGTCATCATACATACAGCAAAGTCAGAGCTTTTATATTTGAGTTTATTCTTCATTTAACTTAAAAAAAATTTTTTTTTTTTACATTTATTTATTTTTGAGAAACAGACAAAGATGAGCAGGGGAAGGGCAGAGAGAGAAGGAGACACAGAATCTGAAGCAGGCTCCAGGCTCTGAGCAAGCGGTCAGCACGGAGCCTGTTGTGGGGCTTGAACCCACAAACTTTGAGATCATGACCTGAGCTGAAGTCGGACGCTCAACCGACTGAGCCACCCAGGTGCCCCTCTTCATTTAACTTTTAAAACAGTACTATAGTTGAATATTAAAAACAACAGGAAGTAGTGAGCTATGATTGTGGTCCTTCACTTACTCGCTACTGTGTAGAGCATGCCAATAGTGTTATTCACCAGCCCTGTTAAGAGGTCTGACACTGAGCATCACCCCCAGGAGGACGTTCATCATCCTCATGTGCTTCTCCATTGTAATGGTGCCATCTTTCTGATTTGGATCAAAGTCCACCAGTTCTACCTGGTCCAATTCATCTGTCTCTACTACTTCCTTCCTCTCAGGTAGGAGTTTTTCCATTATAGAGAGTTTGTCAGGAGAGAAAAAGCCTTTCTCAGGAAAGTTTACCTTAAATGTGATGATTAGGTGACCTTTTTTCATATGGTCTATGATAAATTGGCATGCCTTCATTTAGCACACCCTTGATATCTCCATGCTTGACAATCTCACGTGGAATGAGAGGTGATGACGGTGGTTCAGTTGTCAAGAGTAGATATTGTCTTTTGAAAGCCACACAGTGCTTCAACCAGCTGTATATCCATACATATGAAAAAATCTCCTTGTCCAGTGAAAACAGCATGGTCCTTCTGATCTAAAACAGTGATGATATCTTCTGGTTCCAGTCTTGATTCTTGGTCTCCTTCACCATGGAATGTTATCTTCTGACCATCTTTCATGCCTTTGTCAATATGAACTTCTAGAATCTTCTTTTCTTGAACTATCATCCTCCCATTGCAGCTTTTACATCTGTCTTTAGGTCTGATCCCTTTCCCATGGTCCTAGCACTCTGTGCACACAGATTGAATTTGTTGAGCCATTCCAGGTCCCATCTGGTGAAAAAAAACTTTATTTCTTTCTGTTTAAAAAGTTTATTTTTTTATTTTGAGAGAGCCTGTGAGCAGGAGTGAGCAGGGGAGGGACAGAGAAAGAGGGAGAGAGAAAATTCCAAGCAGGTTCCATGCTGTCAGCATAGAGTCCAATCCCACGAACCTTGAGATCATGACGTGAGCCCCTTGAGACCATGAGCTGAGCCGAAATCCAGAGTTGGGAGCTCAACTGACTGAGCCACCCAGGTGCTCCCTATCTGACGGATTCTTACTTGCATCCCAGTATGTTGGTAATTGGGACAGCATTGTGCCACTCCTTTCCTACAACCTCAGCCTTCATATTTGTTGCAAATCACATTCTTTTGCAGAGCTAGTTTTCTATCTTGAGAAAGAGAAAGAGAGCGTGAGCAGGGGAGGGGCAGAGAGAGACTAGGAGAGACAGAGTCTCAAGCAGGCTCCATTTATAGATAATCGGTATAAAAAAGTCCTAAGAAGGGTGCAGAAGGGTATTTGTCATCATTGTTGGGGCACAGAGCCTTGATGAGTTTGTTCTGTGTGATAGTTCAACTTTTCAGGAATGTGTCTAAGGTTTAGTAAATACCACTTTGTTTTGCAGTGGTATTCACTTTAAAATTTTCATGATACTATGTTTTAAAAATTTATTCACTTGTGAGACATTAATTCAGTTATGTTAATCAGAATATCCTAATGTGATTGCTTCTTTATATTTGTTCTCCCTTGTCCTTATTGTCTTGACTTAAACATTTCATTGATCTGTTTTGCCTTTTACCCTTTAAAATATGAAGAACCCGGGGCGCCTGGGTGGCGCAGTCGGTTAAGCGTCCGACTTCAGCCAGGTCACGATCTCGCGGTCCGTGAGTTCGAGCCCCGCGTCGGGCTCTGGGCTGATAGCTCAGAGCCTGGAGCCTGTTTCCGATTCTGTGTCTCCCTCTCTCTCTGCCCCTCCCCCGTTCATGCTATGTCTCTCTCTGTCCCAAAAATAAATAAACGTTGAAAAAAAAAATTTAAAAAAAAAAAAAAAAAAAAAAAAAATAAAATATGAAGAACCCTCTCCTCATAGGGGATAGACTCTGGGAGTGGGTGGCCATACCTTTTTGTGATATGTATAATATTTAGGGATTTGTCAAATTTTGACTGGCTTATTCTTATCATCTGGGGACTTGGTTTTATTTATTTATTTTATTTTAGAGAGGCGGGGAGGGGGAGAGGGAGAGAGAATCTTAAGCAGGCTCCACACTCAATGCAGAGCTGGGTGCAAGGCTCAATCCCAAGACCCTGCGATCATGGCCGAAATCAAGTAGGTTGCCTTACTAACAGCCATCCAGACGTCCCTGGAGACTTGAGAAACAAAGGTTCTTGGAATATTTTCTAGAGTAACAGAATCAAATATAATTGTCCCTATTTGTTTTAACAAATGCCCCCAGACAATTCTGTTGCATAACAAGGTAAATGAAAGTTTTATTATTTTTTGTTATTTATTTTTGTTTGATTTGGAAATGATTTTCTGGTCTTTATTCTTCTTTTGAAATATATAAGAAATTAGAGTTACCTTTGTTAATAAACTATCTCATTCCATTTTTAGCTTTTGATGCTCTTTTTACATATATTCATTCATCAGTTTCACCTAGAATTCCTTGTTTCTTTGTGTGAATTTTAACAGTAACAGATAAATATTTGCAGTTTTATATTTTATACCCAGAAACTGTCAAGCTTATAATTATCTTTTATCTATTACATGTTTGTTTCACTTAACAATTCAGATTATTTACCTCTTCCTTCATTTGATTATATTAAAATATTTGTTCTTAAATGTCTGATTTTTGACTGAAATTCTCTATGGACATATATTCTCACATTTGTGTGAGTAGGTAATAGCCACAAATAGTAAGTGTCATTTCTAAAAGGTATGAATTCCTTCCCAAATATTATTCTGCCTTTGGAGAAAGTGATTTTAGTTTCCAGGAACTATGTTGAATCCACTATGATTTTTGTCTTGATGTTCTCTTAGTTTGGTTGGAAGAGAATGCTAGGGCAGATAACAGAATTGCCATTTTATGTAAGCAGTTTTTTCAGTATGGTAGATGAGAAGTGTGATTTAAAACCCCTGTTTCTTAAAATGAGTTTTAGTTTTGGGGAAATGGCTTCTTTTTAAAAATGCCAGTTAGTAAATGAGAAAACTGATTAATAGAAGTTATAGGCTGATTTAAATGGATGCATGAAGTTGTTTCATACTGGTTATACTGCAGTGTTAAAGAAAACTTTGAACTCATAGTCATGTTTTTAAAAGAACAATTATAATTTTCTGTTATAGGAATCACATGCAGCCCAACTACAGATCCTTATGGAATTCCTCAAGGTTGCAAGAAGAAATAAGAGAGAGGTATATTATTTTGTATGTTTTACATAAAGTTTCATTTACTGTTGACTATTCCTATTATTGCCCATTTTTGTAAAGGCATTTCATGCTCAAAAGTTTATTTAAACATTTAAAAAAGGCTTTTGAGTTGTAGGCAGTTTCCTTATGCTTTGTTATTTTAACTTTTACCTTTAGAACTTGGTACTTTGTTATTATTTTTAAAACATTTTTATTCTTTTTTACTTTTTTTGGATACTTTATCATTATTTTTTAATGTTTATTTATTTTGAGAGAGCACGTGAGCAGGGGAGGGGCATAGAGAGAGGGAGAGAGAGAGAGTCCCAAGCAGGCTACGTGGGGCTCGATCCCATGAATCTTGAGATCGTGGCCTGGGCCAAGATCAAGAGTCGGATGCTTAACTGACTGAGCCTTCAGGTACCCCTACAAATTGGTACTTTAAAAATCCCTTTTTGGAGATGTACTGAAAAGTTTTCTGTAGGATTGAATACAGTGACTTACCTCAAAGCTCTAAAGAACAGAAAATAGAATTATCAAATGACACCCTGAAAAGAGAACTTTGGAACTTTAGATAATAAAGTCTTAGGTATTTTTCTTATGGCAGAAATGTATGCTGGGGGGAAAAACAGGCAAAAACATAGCTGCCTATTTGGAACGTGGAAAGTATGTCATGCAGGATAGCTAAAAGGTAATTTTTTATTAATAATCTTATAATCAGGATTTTTTTCATTTGACATTTATAAAATTCTTCAATCATTTCACACTTGTACAAAATATGGGAAAATCAAAGGCAAAATTCTGTATTATGGGGAGAATGCCAATATAACTTCAAAAAGGAGTTCTACATTTAAATTCTGAACTGTCCTCAAATCTCTTATATTTTTATTTTAAGATTTCTAAGTAAGATTTTTTTATTCACCTAGAAAATACATGTAATGTCTATTATGTGCTCAGTTCTAGGCCATCTGTTTTTGAAACTAAAGAGAGATGTTTTTATTGTGATGAAGTATGGTTAGTGTGTGTTGTCAGAACCTTACATTATCTTAGTTTGATGTTTCCTTGTTTCGATTATTCGTGATATCTGTTTTTACTTTTTCTTACTTTGTTCCAATTGGATTTTCCTGTACAATGATACTGTTGATAGCTAAATATTCTTTATCTGGTTTTTCACTTGTTTTCTTAAACTTAAGCTTTACTGAGCTAATAATTGTGGTTTTAATATGTCTATTAACAAAAACATTTTCATTATAAATTTAAAATTTATTCCTCTCTTTTTTCTTTTGGTGGCTACTTAAACTTTGATCTGCATAAGAATCACCTGAAGATAGTTAGAATCCAGGTTCTGGTTGGGGGTGTGTTTTGGAGCCCCATAGTCTGCATTTCTAGGAAGCTTCAGGTGATGATGTTGTTGGTCCTTGGACCACACGTTGTGTAGCAAAACTGAAAATTTTATGATATATGGAAATGAAATTATTACTTTAATATGTACACTCAATGTCTTTTTGCTATAGAAAATTCTTTGGAAAAGTGATAGTTTTTCATATCGCATACATACCTCCCAACTTTTTAAGACAGAATGCGAAATTGTTTTGCAGTAGTTTCATACATACACTTCTTTCTGCCTTGGACTTTAAACTCATTGAACATGGGATTAAGTACATGAGGAATTACGTGATAATGAATGAGTAAATGACTCAATTAAGTGTGCAGTCCAAACATGAGGGTGTCTGAGGGTTAAGTAAACGGCTGGTCATTATCTGTGTCATGAATTATTATTAAAAGTTTTTGTTTTAATGTTTATTTATTTTTGAGAAAGAGGCAAAGTGTGAGCCAGGGAGGGGCAGAGAGAGAGGGAGACACAGAATCCAAAGCAGGCTCCAGGCTCTGAGTTGTCAGCACAGAGCCTGGTGTGGGGCTCGAACTCACGAGCCATGAGATCATGACCTGAGCTGAAGTCAGACGCTTAACCTACTGAGTCACCCAGGAGTCCCTGTGTCCTGAATTATTTAAGGTTTTTATTAGACCCTGGTTTTTCACTGCTTTTCTAGGGGTCTGTTAATGCTTGCAACAAAATTGTTAGATTTTAAAATGTCTCAGGTAATAAAAGGATACAGTATATAACTCTAAAAAAACTGTGAAGATCCTGAGATTATTACCTTACTAGCAATCTCACAAGTTAGCCTGTTAACACTTTCATTTGTGCTGTCAGTTACAGGAGACTTCTGGGCTGGAGATAGAGGATTTTATTGTGGGCACATCTGGTGCACCTGCTTCATGTTTATATGTTTTCTCTGAACCTCAAGTCTCACCAGGGTGTCGTAGAGATGTGCTTAGGCGAATGCTGCACATACAGTGTATTTATGTAACAACAAAGGAACCCCGAGTTTGAGAAATCCCAGGCTTTTAAAGGGGTCTCTGGCAAACGTATCTAGTCTTTGCCCTGCAGGGAGATATTATTTTTATCATATTGATCAGAAAATAAATCTGCCCTCTGTCACGGGCAAATTCAGTATTTCTGTGTTTGCTGTAGAAACATCCTTGAAAAGATAATTTGGAACTAAAGCTATGACAGGATGTTCAGAAATGGGAGAGAACAACAGAAAATTATTTTCTAGTAAATAATTCATCCTTGTGATTGTAATTTTTCCTCTCTCGGATGTGGTGGTTGAGGGCCTCTAATAGTACCTTCTAGGATACCACTTTTGATCCATAGCTCTTAGTATCTGTGTTTCTGTGTTTTTGCAATTAAATGTCTGGGTTAATTGTACTGTAGAATTTTATGGTTTGACTTTAGATTGATCTTTGTGATTGAATGATTTCTTTTTCCATTTTGAACCATATTTTCTTACTGTGGGCAATTTAACTATGAAGTGCACTAGTTCTAAGTACTTCTGGATATTGATATCTATTTTGTGCATTGATTATATTGTTATTACTACATTTTGGTTTTCTTTGTTTGTTGTTGTTGTGCCCATGCTTTGAATATTTCAGGTTTAATTATGTAAGAGACACTGAGGAGCAAGGTTAACAAAGTTTAAAACATTTGAAAATTTAGTGCTATGTCAATAGACTTTAAAAATTTATCAGTTACTTTGATTGAATTTCATAAATTTCTCCATAATTGGAGTCAGGTACCAGTATTGATATGTAATCATAAGAAACTTTAGTCTAGGAATTTAGTTGATTAATTTAGTACCCACAGAATGAAGTGATTATATTTTTTCACATATATTATGAAGTATATTTGCATACTTAATCCTCAAAATGAATATCGTTGTTAGAGGTCTTATGTCCTGTTGTGTAATTTATACTTGAACTTATTCAATCAAAGTATAGGCTGACCAGGCGGCAAAGTACTACTTTTGAATTTATTTTCCTAAGATTAACATTCAGACTTTGAAAATTAACTTTGTGATCTTATACTTAACTTTTATTGGGGTCATGATGCACGTTGGTTTAGATATTTATATATACCAATCTAAGAAGTTAAATCTGCTTTTCAGATTTAACATACTTATTTGCTTCAATATCACATCTTGCTAGTACTTTAGGGCTATTAGAATCCTACATTTAATTTTTCGTTTTTGAGTTAATTTTCCCTACTGACTCTTTTTCAGATATTAAGAGGACACATAGTAGGCGTTTGCATTTGTTACCTATTGCTGTGTAACAAGTTACCATCAAATTTAATGGCTTGAAACATTAAACATTTAATATCTTGGGTCAGGAATCATGGTGCAATGTAGCTGAGTGCCTTGGCTCAGGGTTTCTAGCAAGCTACTGTCAAGGTGTTGGCCAGGGTAGCAGTTACCTCAGAGTTCGCCTGGGATAGGAATCCTTCCAGGCTCACCCATTGGCTGTTGGAAAGGGATACCAATACCATGGCAAATGGACTTCTCCATTGGTTGGTTACTACATGGCTGCTGGCTTCTCTCAGAGGGAGCAAGTGAGAAGGAAAGAATGTTTTGAAGACAGCAGTCACTCCAATTTGGAAGTTACATTCCAGCACATGTACTATCTTCTGGTCATTAGAAGCAAATCATTAGGTCCAACCCACACCAGGAGAGGTAATTAACACAAGGGTGTGAATACTACTAAGTGGGAATCTTTGGAGGCTATCTTAGATTCTGCCTACCACAGCATTTGATAAGTATAAATATTTAAAGTTTTTATTTATTTTTAGAGAGAGAGGAATGTGAATGCATATGAGTGAGGGGGAGGGGCAGAGAGAGAGAGAATCCCAAGCAGGGTCTGCTCTGTCAGCAAAGACCCGAGGTGGGGCTCGCTCTCACAAACTGTGAGATCATGACCTGAGCTGAAGTCAGAAGTTGGATGCTGAACGACTGAGCCACCCAGGTGCCCCAATAAGTAAATATATTTAAATGAACATGTTATTCTTTCTTCATGGTCAGATGGAACAAAAGGGCCCTGGGTTTAAGGTAAAAGTCAAATTTGTACCAGCATTTAAATGATTGCCTTATATTTCATTTGACTTAGTTTTAACTTTTGGGGGCACCTGGGTGGCTCAGTCAATTAAGCATCTGACTTCAGCTCAGGTCATGATCTCATGGTTCATGGGTTTCAGCCCTGCATTGGACTCCCTGCTGTCAGGGCAGAGTCTGCTGTGGATCCTCTGTCCCCTTTTCTCTCTGCTCCTCCCCTGCTCACACACTCAGGCGCTCTCTCTCTCTCTCTCTCAAAAATAAACATTAAAAATATTTTAAAAAATTCAAAATGTGTTTCTGGACATTTGTGGTACCTGTTTAATTTACTGAAATAGGACAGCTTTTTTTTTTCATTCTTTTTTTTTTTTTAAATGTTTATTTTGAGAGAGAGAGAGAGAGCGCGCGAGCGAGTGAGCAAGTGAGCAAGCACAGGCTGGGGAAGGGCAGAGAGAGAGGGGGAGGGAGAATCCCAAGCAGGCTCTGCACTGTCAGTGCAGAACCCAATGTGGGGCTTGATCCCATGAACTCTGAGATCATGACCTGATCCGAAATCGAGTCGGATGCTTAACCAACTGAGCCACTCAGTTGCCGTAGCTTTTTTTTTTTTTCTTTTTAATTTAGATTCAAGTTAGTTAACATGTAATATTGGTCTCAGGAGCAGACAGTTTTGATAAGTAAGTCTTGGGTTTCTTTTTGGTTTTGTTTGGAGTTCCAGTGAATTTTATATTGTTTTTATATGAAATAAAAAAGTCCATAAACAAATTTACAGTTTAAAGATTTATAGAATAACCATCCATGTAACCACTGTCCTGATTAAACAGGTTATTGCTGGGACTCCCAGGGTTCCTGCCTAACCTTTCCAGATTGTTGCTTTTTCCCTTGTCCATTAAGTGGGTCAGTATTCTGATAATTAATCACCTCCCTGTTTTTCTTTATTATTTTGATGCCTAAGTATTTATGAGTCTCTGTTTTTTTGAACTTCAAAAGATTTACTTCAGCATGTATTGTTTTTTTCTGTTCTTGTCTGAGACTCAATTTTAAGGTTCATCCATATTGTATATGGCTATAGTAGATTAGTTTTGTTGCATGGTATTTTATTAATTGAATATACCACATTCAACCATTGTGGTTGATGGGCTTTGGAGTTGTTTTTGGTTTTGGGCTATTCACAGACAATGCTACTATCTTATGTATGTACCCAGGCATATATATGCATGTATATCTGTTTGGTATGTATGTAGGAGTGGAGCTGATGAGTCATAGGACAAAATATATCTTCAAACTTAGTAGATAACAAACTTTTCCCAAGTAGTTGTATTAGTTACTCTTCCTACAGGTGTTTCATGTGTGTTATTACTGCACTGTATTCTTGCCAAAAGTCTATTGGTATCACAATAGACTTTTTTCAGTTTAGCTAATCTGGGGAGTATGTACTGCTATCTCTTTGTAGTTTTAATTTGCATTTTTCTAATGACTAATGAGGTTGAGCACCAGTTAAACTATGTTTTTTATTGGCTGATTGGATTTTTTGTGTGTGTGTAAAGTACTTGTTTAAAGTTTTTTGCATCTTTTCTATTTAGTTGATTTTGTTAATGGTTTGTTGTTTATATATTCTAGATAAAAATTCTTTGAACTATCTATCTATCTCTATCTTTAGTAGATATTTTCTCCCATCTAATTGGGCTGCTTATTTCATTACCTTAATGATGTCGTTTGACTAACAAAAGTTTCTATTTTTTTTTTTTAAGTTTATTATTTGAGAGAGAGAGAGAGCTCGAGCACCAGCAGGGGAGGGGAAAGAGAGAGGGAGAGAGAGAATGCCAAGTAGGCTCTACGCTCTCAGTACATAGAGCCCCGCTTGGGGCTTGATCCCAGGAACCATGAGATTGAGGCCTGAGCCAGAATCAAGAGGTGCCCCTGTTTTTAATAGAGTTAGAGTTATTGGTCTTCCCTGCCTTTTGAGTTAGATACAGAATTTCCCACCTGCAGTCATGAGGACATTTTGCCATATTAAGTACTTGAAGCTTTATTTATTTATTTTTATTTTTGACATTCAGGTTATAATCTACTTGGGAATTTATTATCATGTATAATGTGAAGGATAGGCAACTTTTCATATGGATATCCATTTGTCCAAGCATCCTTAATTAAGTCCATCTTTTTCCTATTGCTCTCAAGCACGACCTTTGTCATGCATAATGTGTCCATGTATGTGAGGGTCCATTTCTAGGCTCTCTTTTCTGCTTCACTGGTCTATTTGTCTATCTTTTTGCAGAACTATGTTGTGGTAAATGCTAGAGCTTTAAATTACTGTTCTTTAGGAAATTCTCAGCTATCTATGGCTCTTGTTATTTCTATATAAATTTTATTTTACTTATTTTTTTAACTTTTTATTTTTGAGAGACAGAGCGTGAGTGGGGGAGGGGCAGAGAGAGGGGCAGATGCTGTGTCTCCAGGCACAGAATCTGAAGCAGGCTCCAGGCTCTGAGCTGGCAGCACAAAGCTGGACGCGGGGCTTGAACCCACGAACCGTGAGATCATGACCTGAGCCGAAGTCGGACGCTCAACTGAGCGAGCCACCCAGGCACCCCTTTCTATATAAATTTTAAAACCAGCTGGTACATTTACATGGTAAACCTGCTGTGATTTTTTTTTTTTTTTTTTTTAAACTGGGATTACTTTGACTCCGTAGATCAATTTGGGAGAGTATATCCATATACAATATTGAGGCTTTTGACCCATGAATGAAGGATTTCTCTGTATATAATTAGGTCCTTAAGAATGTCCTTCACAATTTGGATATTTTTTAGGGAATTCTTACAAACCTTTGTTTTAGATTTATTAGGTCTTCAGTAATTTTTTTTTTATACTATTATAAACAATGTCTGTGTCTTCAATTTCAGTTTCTTACTGTTTGTTGCTGGTGCATAAAAATATAGTTGGTTTTTATAGGTAATTTTTTTATCCAGCAACCTTGTTAAATTCTTATTAATTCTAATAATTTATTTGTAGATTCTTTTATGTCTTCTGTATACACATCGTCATCTGCAAGTATTAACAGTTTAGTTTCTTTCTTTATGATCCTTATATCTTTTATTTATTTCTCTTGTCTTACTCTGCTGGCTAGGACATCCGGTACAATGATGAATAGAAGTGGTGATAGCGGGGCATCCTAGTCTTGGTCCTGATCTCAAAGTGAAAGCTTTCGACGTGTCACCATTAGGTATGATGTTTTCTGTAGGTTTTTTTGTAGGTACTTTTTATTGTTCAAGGAAGTAAATTTCTATTCCCAGTTTCCTAAGAGGACTTTTTTTCCCCCTTTAATCATTAGTGGGGATGGAGTATTCTCCAAAATTTTTGTGCATCTGAGATGATACTTACTTTTTTTCATTCTGTGAATGTGAATAATTAAATTGGTTTAACATAAAAGGGTCAATTAGCTTTGCAGCTAGGGTGATCATCCATCCTGATTTGCCCAGGCATATTCTGTTTTTATCACTGAACATTCTGCATTCTAGGAACACCTCCCGCTCCCCCCCCCCCCCCCCCCCCAGGATGGTTGTTTGCCCTACTTGCATTCCTAGTGTAAACCAAACTTGGCCATGATGTATATCCTCTTCTGTATTGTTTGGTTTGCTGATACTTTGTTTAGGATTTTACATCTATTTTCATTAGTGAGATTGTCCTATAAGTTTTTTCTTATGCTGATCTTGTCCAGCTTTGCTATAAAGTTTGTTATTTTATCAAATGAGTTTGGGAATGTACCCTTCTTTTCTGGAAGAGTTTGTGTAGTCTAGGGAGGATATTTTTGTTGAATGCTTAATGATTTTACTGAAGAAACTCTCTGGATTTGTTGTTTGTTTGCAGAAAGTTTTAAACTATTGATTAGTTACTGCAACACTTAACGTGCTTATGCAGTTAATGCTTATTCTCTTACAGAATAACAGAATAACTGTTACGCAACAGTTACGATTGTTCAGTTTTTGTTTTAAATATCACCTATGACATGTTATGCTTTTTCTAGTTGTTTCATCTAAATTTTCAAATGGATTGGTGTAAGATTGGTCTTAATATTAAGTTTTGAACGCCCCCCAGAGTGTTTAGTAATAACTTTCATTCCTGACTTTGCTTACTGCTGCGTTCCCTTTTCCCTTTTTTTCTTGATTCACTCTTGCCAGTTTTATGAGTCTGTCTATCTAAAAGAACCAACTATTGGCTTTGTTTCTGTTCTCTTTTTATTTTTGCTTTCCATTTGACTAATTTATGCACTTTATAATTTCTATTGTTCTACTTTCTTTGGTTTTATTTTATTATTCCTTTTCTAATTTCTTAACTTGGATGTACATATTATGCATACTGCTTTTTCTAATATAGGGATTTAAGGCCATAATTTTTCCTTGGTTGCATCTGATGATTTCGGTATGGTATTTTATTTGTTATTCCTTAGTTCAAGAGAATTTCTAATTTTCATTACAGTTTTTCTTAGGCCTATGGGTTATTTAGAAGTAAATTTATTAGGGGGCTCCTGGGCAGCTCAGTAGGTTAAGCATCTTTCTCTTGATTTCTGCTCATATCACGAACTCAGGGTTTGTGAGATCAAGCCCCATGTCAGATTTTGCGCTGACAGCACAGAGCCTGCTTGGGATTCTCTCTCTCTCTTAAAAGAAATAAACAAACACTAAAAAAGAAGTAAAATTATTACTTGGACATTGGAGTTTTCTTGTTGCCTTTTTGTTACTGATTGCTGTTTTAATTACATTCTTATCAGTAAATAGTTGGTGTTTTAATCCTGTTTATTTTTATCAGTAAATAGTTGGTGTTTTATCAGTAAATAGTTGGTGTTTAATGTCCTTCAGATATTAAATATGATACCTGCACTCTCACCTGTTGGTTAAATTTTGAAAGATTTGTCTTTGAAAAAGACTTTTTTCTGCAATTGCATGCTGCAGTGTAAAATTTGTTAAATGTGGGGCGCCTGGGTGGCGCAGTCGGTTAAGCGTCCGACTTCAGCCAGGTCACGATCTCACGGTCCGTGAGTTCGAGCCCCGCATCAGGCTCTGGGCTGATGGCTCGGAGCCTGGAGCCTGTTTCCGATTCTGTGTCTCCCTCTCTCTCTGCCTCTCCCCCGTTCATGCTCTGTCTCTGTCTGTCCCATAAATAAATAAAAACGTTGAAAAAAAAATTAAAAAAAAAAAATTTGTTAAATGTGTAGCAAAAAATTTCTGCATCTTTACTGAGTCTTTGTTTCCTTGTTACATGAATTACTGAATAATTATATTTGAAGTGAGTTTCTTAAAGATAGCAAGAGTTTTTTTTTTTATCCACTCCGCCAGAATCAGTCCTAGTATATTTAGACCATTTACATTTAATAGAAGTGTTATGGCTTAAGCCTACCATTTTATTCTTTGTTTTATGTTTCCTTTGTTGGTTTTTGTTATTTTATTTTTTTATATTATTATTTTTTAAATACATATATATATATATATATATATGTATTTTTTAATGTTTATTTTTGGGAGAGAGCTAAGGAGGGGCTGGAGAGGATCTGAAGTGGGTTCTGCAGTGACAGTAGTGAGCCAGATGTGGGGCTCAAACTCACAAACTTTGAGATCAAGACCTGAGCTGAAATCAAGAGTCTAACACTTAACTGACTTAGCCACCCAGGCACCTCGGTTTTTGTTATTGTTGTTTTTCTTTTATTTTTTTTTAATGTTTATTTAATTTTGAGAGAGAGACAGAGTGTGAGCAGGGGAGGGGCAGAGAGAGAGGGAGACACAGAATCAGAAGCAGGCTCCAGGCTCTGAGCTGTCAGCACAGAACCTGATGCGGGGTTCAAACTCACGAACCATGAGGTCATGACCTGAGCTGAAGTTGGACGCTTAACCAACTGAGCCACCTAGGTGCCCCTGTTGTTTTTATGTTTTCTTCTTAAGGGTTATCTGAATGCTTCTTAGAATTTTATTTTTATTTATTCATAATGGTTTTGAGTACATTTCTTTGTATACATTTTTTAAGGGTTGCTGTAGATATTACCTTATGTTTGTAACTTATCACACAGTACTGGTGTTGGTATCTATTTACATTTGTTTTTTTTTTAATATATTTTAATTTTTAAATTGTTTTGAGAGAGAGAGAGAGAGAGAGAGAGAGAGAGGAAGAATATCTTAATTAGGCTCCAGGCTGGGCCTGGAGCCTTAAGGGTGGGGTGCTGGGGGGGGGCAATGCTTGAGCTCAGGATCTTGAGATCATGAGTTTAGCCGAAATCAAGAGTCACATGCTTAGTTGACTGAGCCACTTAGGCACCCCTACATTTGCTTTTAAGTAAGCCATCTCCATATGTCACCTGTGGTCCAGTTTCTTTTTTCTTCTCTTTCCTTCTCTTTCTTTCCTTCCTTTTCTTTCTTTCTTTCTTTCTTTCTTTCTTTCTTTCTTTCTTTCTTTCTTTCTTTCTTTCTTTCTTTCTTTCTTTCTTTCTTTCGTCTTGCTTGTTCTATGCTTTCTTCTCAACTTAAAAAAAAAAAATTACAATCAGGGGGCTGAATGAAGGCTTATAATTAAGCCTGCCTGCTGTTGCAGGATTTATGTATTAAGTATGTGTATATTTATGGGGTGGTGGTATAACTTTAGTTTGTACTTCATATGGCTAAATTTGCTTTGTTTTTGGTAATAACTCTTAGAATAAGTGTATCCACGTCTTCCATATATTTTTAAAGACTTTGTTTCTTTACAGAAGTTTTAGGTTCACAGCAAAAGTGAGAAGGTACAGAGATTTTCCATATACCCCCTGCCCTCACATGTGCAAAGGCTTCCCCCATTAACATCCCTCACCAGAGGGTACCTTTGTTAAAATTCATGAACCTGACATGTTATAATCACCCAAAGTCTGTTGTTTACTTTGGGGTTCACTCTTGTTTATGTACGTTCTGTGGGATTGGAGAAATGTGTAATGACATGTATCCATCATTATAGTATCATACAGAGTATTTTCATTGCCCTTAAATTCCTCTGTGCTCCATCTGTTCATCCCATTCCCTATCTCCAACCCATGGCAATCGCTGATTTTTTAGTGTTTCCTTAGTTTTGCCTTTTCCGGAATGTCATTGAGTTGGAATTAAACACTATGTAGCCTTTCACATTGGCTTTTTTTACTTAGTAATATGCGTTTAAATTTCCTCCATGTCTTTTCATGGTTTGAAAGCCCATTTCTTCTTTAAAGTTTATTTTTAAATTTATTTTCGGAGAGAAAGAGTGCACAAATGGGGAAGGGGCAGAGAGAGAAAGGGAGAGAGAATCCCAAGCAGGCCCTGCACCACCAGTGCAGAGCTTAGTGTGGGGCTTGAACTCATGAACTGTGAGATCATGACCTGAGCCAAAGTCGGACGCTTAACTGACTGAGCCACCCATACAACCCAGAAAGCCCATTTCTTCTTCATGCTGAATAACATTCTGTTGTCTGAATGTGATAATGTTTACACTTTGCCTATTGAAAGACATCTTGGTTACTTCCAAGTGTTAACAGTTATGAAGGAAGCTGCTATAAATATGGTTTTGTGTGGACATAAGTTTTCAACTCCTTTGGGTAGATACCAAGGAGTATGATTACTGAATCATGCTAAGATTATGTTTACTTTTTAAAGAAATTGCCGAATTGTCTTCCAAAGTGGTTGTGCCATTCTTCTTTCCCACCAGGAATAAATGAGAGCTCCTATTGCTGTATATTCTTGTCAGCATTTGATGTTGTCATTATTCTGGATTTGATGCTCTAATAGGTATACACTGGTATCTCATTATAGTTTTTATATATAGTATATGAAAATTTGCTATTCTTGTTTTTCACCCATTTTCTTTTTCCTGAAAGTGTTCCAGTATTCTTTTTTTCAGATTTGAAAATGTCAGATGTTTGAAATAGTCTTGGCAGCTACAATTTATTCTAATTATATTAGCTTTAAAAAAAAAAATTTTTTTTAAGGTTTTATTTATTTTTGAGACAGAGAGAGACAGAGCATGAACAGGGGAGGGGCAGAGAGAGAGGGAGACACAGAATCGGCAGCAGGCTCCAGGCTCTGAGCCATCAGCCCAGAGCCCGACGCGGGGCTTGAACTCATGGACCGCGAGATTGTGACCTGAGCTGAAGTCGGACGCTCAACCGACTGAGCCACCCAGGCGCCCCTATATTAGCTTTTAAAAAACAAAGTTTAAACATTAAGTTTAACACTTTAGCATATTTTTATCAAATCATGTGTAGGTCAGTAACTGAGTACAAGTGACATCTATAAACCGCAAAGCAAATGTCTGTAAAAGGGGGCTCTTTATTTTTGAATTCTTTTACATTTTAGTCTTAAGGGATTCTGAAACTTCACTTTTTTTTTTTTAACCTTCACTTATTAAATTTAAATGTTTCTTTAAATTTTCTTTGGGTTTTGGTACATCATGCTGTGTTGAAAGTGCCTTAATACAGGTTTAAGACTGAGCTTCAAACATTTCTCCATCATATGTATTTATTATTATTTTTAGTAATCCCCAAACTCATGATGATACAATCCAGGGTTGATTTTGGATATCATTCCCAATTTGTGATCAGTTTTCATCCAGGTAATGGTAGTTTATCTTTGTGGACTTTCTCCATATCACCAAAACATTCTTCAACTCTGATTTATACTTTTATTCTAGATCCTGCTGCTCCCAGTTACAAAACATGTTTGAAGGGTGAATATAGATTAATTCTCTTTTCTATTTCCTTAGAATTGTTGTCCTGTGTCTTTCTCCTCTTTTCTATTACTATAATGTCTTGCATTGTTGCCTGATGGGGAAATACTTGCTTCCCTTATCACTCTGCTCTCATACTTCTGGCTACCATATATGTGAGTGATTCTTACATAAGCAGTTTTTCATTTCTCTGTGGACACCCAACTGGGTGTCCTCCAATGCAATTCAATTCTGTCACTGTCTACCTGGAGTTAGCCTCAGATCCCACAGGTTAATGGCTCAGTCCCACAAGACTGAGATGCCACTTCAGATGCAAATTGCAGTTCACCTTGTCACCTGTTCTTCTGATTGACTATAAATTGGAGGTTCCTATGACCTCCTTCTTGGGTTTGATAACTTGCAGAACTAAGGAAAACAGTTACTTGCTAGGTTACCACTTCATTATAAAAGGATACAACTCAGGAGCAGCCAGATACAAGAGATGTGCAGAACAAGGTAGATGGGAAGGGGCCCAGAGCTTCCATACACTCTCCAGGTGTGACCCCCTCTCAGCATCTCCACGTGTTCACCAAACCAGAAGCCCTTCAAACACCTTCTGTTAGCGGATTTTTTGGAGGCTTCATTGCAAAGGTATGATTAAACTCAATCTCCAGTCCTTCTCCCTTACCTGGGCATGGTGTAGTGGGCTGAAAGTCCCAACCTAATTATATACTTGGTTCCCTTGGCAACCAGCCCTCATCTGGAGGCTCTATAGGAGCGCCAGCCACCAGTCATGTCATTAAGCACACAGAAGGACACTTACCATCAAGCATTTTAGGAGCTGTGTACAGGAGCCGAATAAGACCAATTATGAATTTCTTATTATAAATCACAGTATCGTAGTGCCCCAGTAACTTAACTGAACCCCTTCAGAATCTCATCATTAAATGTAAATGTCGCAGATTTAATATGTGTAAGTGATTTCCATTTCTTCAATCTTGAAAATTTTTTTTGTCTTGATACTTTTTCAGGCTTTTTCACATAGGTAGGTTACATCATTTTGTTTTATGTTCTACATGTATATATTGGGGCAGCACTTGTACCTTAGTTTTATTTTTAGATTTTATAATATTTTTATTTTTATATTCCCAGGTTTTTGATTGTCTGTGAACTTACTCTGTCTTCAAAAAAAAGTAGAGTATAATTGAAATCTTAAAACAAAAATTCTCCCATTTTCCAGGGAGAACAAATGATATATACTCAGGATATTTATTCTAGTGTGATAATTTCAAAAATTACTGGTTTTGAAAGTAAAAATTGTTGAACACTGGCAGTTTTGTGTAGTTCACCTCATATATAGCATCATCCTTATATAATAATATGTATGTTATCCAGCCAGAGCTTTTTGGGATACTAAAAGGATGGGACATTATCTTCAGATAATAGGACATTAGAGTTTAATAATTTGGGATTTCAGGAGATACTGGAATTTTTTCCTGGTGTTTCAAGTTCAAAAGTGGAATGAAAATTATTAATTTGATCTTAGTTATTATATGTTATGTATCCTACCAGTGATGTTGGCTATCTTTGGATGTTGATATTGTAGATGTTTACTTTCATTTTTCATATATATAAAAATCTTTATTTTACTTAAAGAGAGACAATGTGAGGGACGGGCAGAGACAGAGGGAGACACAGAATCTGAAGCAGGCTCCGGACTCCTGAGCTGTCAGCACAGAGCCTGATGCGGGGCTCAAACTCACAAACTGTGACATCATGACCTGAGCCAAAGTCGGACACTTAAGTGACTGAGCCACCCAGGCGCCCCTCATCTTTCTTTTAAATGTAACTTAAAAAAAAATTTTTTTTTTAACGTTTATTTATTTTTGAGACAGAGAGAGACAGAGCATGAATGGGGGAGGGTCAGAGAGAGAGGGAGACACAGAATCCGAAACAGGCTCCAGGCTCTGAGTGGTCAGCACAGAGCCCGACACGGGGCTCGAACTCACGGACCGCGAGATCGTGACCTGAGCTGAAGTCGGACGCTTAACCGACTGAGCCACCCAGGCGCCCCTAAATGTAACTTTTTTTAAAATGCTTATTTATTTTTGAGAGAGAGAGAGAAAGAGAGAGAGAGAGACAGAGTACTAAAAGGGCAGGGACAGAGAGAGAGGGAGACACAGAATCTGAAGCAGGCTCCAGGCTCTGAGCTGTCAGCACAGAGACCAATGTGGGAGTCAAAGTAAGGAACCGTGAGATCTGACTTAAGCTGAAGTCAGACGCTTAACTGACTAAGCCACTCAGGTGACCCTAAATTTAATTTTTAAAGCACTCATACTGAAGATCCCTAGCATTTGTTTAAATAAAGATTTGAAGAGTGGAACATTTCAGGGTAATTAATGATAAAGGTTAATTGGTGACCATGGGATGCTTTGTCGAATTAGAGCTTAAGATCACTGGAGTTGAAAATATGCATGAACCAAAAGGCAAAAGACAAGAGGCGTCAGTGATGACAGGAAGTGACTGGGTTGTTTATAGAAGGCTAAGATCCCTAGAGTGATTTGGCTGCTTAGATTGAACCAGACCAGAGTGGTTTGGAGTAGAAGACTGATTATTGGAAATGGGCAGGATATGCAGAAGTGGTAAGACCCCTGTGAAGCATGGGGCGTGTGAGTATTTATCAGTTGATCAGCGTTTATTTGAAAGAATTCCAAGATAGACTTTGTCTTTGGGAGGAGAGCAAGGTTTCAGTTAAGGTGGGAGTATTGAGTGAAAAATTTTAGGGTGGAGAAAAATTTATTACGGTGGATAGAAGAGTTGAAAGCTTTTGACAAATGCTAATTATTTTTTTACACTCACCCCCCACTCCTCCATGGTTTCTGTGGTAGTATGCTGTCTTGTGTTCGGGTTGTGTGGCTGCTGCTTTGCATTTCATGGTAGTTCGTGCAGGGTTGCTCCATCGTCCTTTGCCCATCTCTTAAACATTGCTGTTCTCCCTGCCATGTCATTTTTTCCTCATCTCTGCTGACTATACTGGTTGACATTGGGTGATTTTATTCATTATCATAGCTTCAGATTTATTATTCTCCTTTATCATAGCTTTTAGATCTTTCTCTTTCCTCCCTGCTTTCCCTAGCAGAATTCTGTTAGTCCTTCAAGGTTCAGCCTTTCATTTGATTTCAGATCTAATTTCACTTATCCAGTTGCCTCTCCCCTGTTCCCCAGTTTTCCATCTAGGTTAGGAGCAACCTTCTCTTACATTCTGTGTGCATACCATCATCATCATGTTTACTATGCTATTTCAACTGTTGGCTTACCTGTTTATTTCTCCCCTGGACTGAGTTCCATGAGGGCAAGGGCTATAGTTTTCTAAATCCTGTTCTTCCCAGTGTTTATTAGCAGTAAGTTATCAATTATATTACCCATTATGTATGTATTGCCACAGAAGAGAAGGTACTAATGTTAATAAAACCTTGAAAGTCTGCTTACCCTTACCAGTCATTAAAGAAATAAAAGGTTAAATAATGAGGTACTGTTTTCAAGAAATAGTATAGCTTAATGGTTTAACAGCATGAATTCTGGAGCAAGAGGGCTGCTGTGATTTGAACACCAGTTCTGCCACTTATGTTCTGAGTGGTCTCGGGCAAGTCATTTAGCTTTTCTGTGCTTTTCATTTTCCTAATGTGCAGTAGAACCTGTTTCACATCTTGTGATAAGTAGAAGTATTCATTTTTGTTATTTTACATTTTACAACTTTTTTTTTTAAATTTTTAAAAAGAAATTTTTTTTTTTTAACGTTTATTTATTTTTTTGGGACAGAGAGAGACAGAGCATGAACGGGGGAGGGGCAGAGAGAGAGGGAGACACAGAATTGGAAACAGGCTCCAGGCTCTGAGCCATCAGCCCAGAGCCTGACGCGGGGCTTGAACTCACGGACCGCGAGATCGTGACCTGGCTGAAGTCGGCCGCTTAACCGACTGCGCCACCCAGGCGCCCCTAAATTTTTTTTTAATGTTTATTTATTTTTGAGGCAGAGAGAGGCAGAGCATGAATGGGGGAGGGGCAGAGAGAGGGAGACACAGAATCGGAAGCAGGCTCCAGGTTCTGAGCCATCAGCCCAGAGCCTGATGCGGGGCTCGAACTCACAAACCGTGAGATCGTGACCTGAGCTGAAGTCGGACGCTCAACCGACTGAGCCACCCTGGCGCCCCTGTTATTTTACATTTTAAAAATTGGTTCTGTTTATTTGGTTTAGATTAAGATAGTCGCTTATATATACTGGTGGTAGAAATTTAAATTTGTGTAGTGTTTCTGGAAAGCAGTTTAACATAATGAAGCCTTCCTAACTATTTTGTTTTTTGATTAACTTCATTTTAATAATATTTTTTTTTAAAAAATCTTTCTTTTTTTAAAAAAAGTATTTATTTATTTATTTGAGAGAGAGAGCAAGAAATGGAAGGGCAGAGAGACGGGAACAGGGGATCTGAAGTGGGCTCTGTGCTGGCAGCAGTGAGCCCGATGTGGGGCTCAAACTCATAGACTGTGAGATCATGACCTGAGCCAAAGTCAGATGCTCAACCCAATGAACCACCCAGGCCCCCCTAATAATCTTTTAATAAAAGTTTAAGTGCAGGCTCATGTTCCAGAATCACTCAGGCAAATAGCATAAATCTCTAGTAAGATGAGAATGGTTAAATATATTGTTGAATGTGATTTAGCAGTTAAAATGTTTGCATTTTAATGGCATGGGAAAAGGTTATGATGCAGTGGGTAAGATATCAAAGATTAAACATTACTGTAAACATGTTTTAAAAAAAATGCTTAAGGGACGCCTGGGTGTCTCAGTTGGTTAAGAGTCCAAGTTTGGCTCAGATCATGATCTCATGGTTTGTGAGTTCAGGCTTGCATCAGGCTCTGCACCGACAGTGTGGAGCCTGCTTGGGATTCTCTCTCTATCCCTCTGTCTCTGCCCCCCCCCCCCCATAAATAAACTTAAAAAAGAAGATAAAAAATACTTTAAAAATTAAAAGACATGCTTAAGAGGGAAGGAAATGTTAAGATGCTAACTTGTGATTGCTTTTGGGTGGTGGGATTTAACCTCTATGAAACTAATTTCTGTTTTTAAAATGGGGTTAACAACAGACATGTTGACATAAACTGCTAACAAATGAGGTAATTGGAAAGTATTTGGATGTTTTATATTTTTATTAAGTCACATTGTCATTTTTGTTCATTTGTATCTTAATAAAGTCTATATAAAGTCAATCCATGTTGCATTAAAGAAGTACAGAATTGTTTTTTCTTAATTATTAAGTCTCTACATTTACTTTTTAACATGGAACTTTCAGCTCTTTTTGTCTGCAATTTTTCATCCCTGCAATCCCTATTAGTGCTCAGTTTTCTAGGAATTATTTTCCAAATGTGAAGTTATTTTATGATCGTGGTGATGCCAGTGTGGTTTGGTTTAGGCTTTTTTCCCCCTCTCTCTTTTGTCTGCAGCAACTGGAACAGATCCAGAAGGAGCTGAGTGTTTTGGAAGAGGATATTAAAAGAGTGGAAGTAAGAGATCAAGAATTTCTCACATCTCTAGCAATTTTCAGTTTCATGAAATTGTCCCTTTTCCTTTAAATTACTGCATTGAATTTATGGGATTTGTTTTCATTATATCGAAAGTAACAGATGTTACTTATTTTTAATTCAGAGTGCATTTTTATAGAAAAAGCATTCTGAACACTATGATAAAATGTGTTCTAAATTTGTTTTCACTGTTTTATTGCCATAATTATTCTTGGGTAGATTGAAAAAAAATAATTTTCTTGGTATGCTATCATAGTAACTTAAATTAACTCCCACAAAACCCTTGGTTATTATTAAATGATGTCACAATTTTCTTCTTTTATTAAGTAAATAATTCTTTATGTATCTACCGTGCTAAGGTTAATTTACAAAGAGTTAGGAGAACACAGGGACAATAGTTAGGCATTTATAGTATAATACAGTTTACTTATGGAAATCCATCAGAGGACCTTTTGGAGGGTCATAGGCTATTATGTGACGTTATTTTCTGCAGCTACATTTACATTTAGTGTATGTTTTAAATTGTTCACATGTGTTGTAATTTTCTTTTGCTCATATGTAGAACATGTGAAATGATCTTGAGTTTAATATTTTGTGGAAATTCGGTTTCCCACGTGACATTCCTAACTTGTTACTCCTATATTTATGTCCCTTGCTTGGCTGCATGATTGAACTGAGCTTGGATTACACAGAAGTAATTCTGTCAGATTATGTATCTTTAGTGGCATTTTGAAATTTGCTGCTTTTTCATTAATCAAAAGAGCACGTAATAAAAGGCCTGGTTGTTGGTATGAGTTAGAGGTACATAACTTATGCAATAATAGTTAATTAGGAGTCTTCTTCCTCTGAGTTTATGAGTTACAATTTAAGTCATTATTTTCAAAAGCTAGTATTTGAGTCAAGAGGACAGTTACTTTTCTTAATATTTGCAGGGATATTTTTAAAGTAGGCACATCCTATTTTTCTCTACTCAGAGAGCTGAACCTAATGATCCAGTTACCGTACTGTTATGTGTATCTTAATATTAATCAGTAGATTCTCACTTGGATTAATGATTAGCTTGTTCACTGTTCACATCGTATACTGTACATCTCATCTGAAATATTTACGTTTGACCATTTCTACATTTGGTGACTTAATTCGGCATGAACAATATTTATTAAAGACTTTCTAGTTCTTTAAGAATGTGTACCATAGAAAGGCTATCTCTTAACTTTTTAAATATTCTTACTTTTGTACTCTGAGGAGAGGAAGCTTTGAGAAATTTGGATGTTGAGACAAAATGGACTAATAAAACCTGGGATTGGAAAGGAATATGATATATCTCATTTTGATTTACACTTCTTTTGTTTGGAGTGTCTCCTATAACTCAGATAATTGTGCTTTCAGGAAATGAGCGGCTTGTACTCTCCTGTCAGTGAGGATAGCACAGTGCCTCAATTTGAAGCTCCTTCTCCATCACACAGGTACAAAGCTTCAAACTTGTAATTACTTAGGATTTATGTTGCAAAATGCACATATGGTAGTAGTCCTTGGAAGCCTTTTCTGTGTAATGTACAAAACCCCTGAGAAATTACTTTTGGTCACGATGTAGAAATGAGATTCAGATGGCCCATCTGTTTCTTTAATGCTTTGAATTTTCATGCCGTGAATAGTTAGTAGAATAAAGTAATATTATGAATTCACTGTTGGATTAAAAGTTTGGTGAATTTCTTGAAATAATAGTAGCTTTAAACATCTTGTAAATTAAAATCAGATGACCTTAAAAATCTATAATTGAAATGGTAGGTAATATTAGAGAAAAAGTTGTAAAGTAAAACCTTGGGCTTTTCCCCTGACCTGTTGAATTTTCTTGGGCACATCACTTTCCCCAGATTGAAAATGAAGGCATTAAATCTGTTATTTAGATCTCCCTGGTATTTTCTTCATAACACTGCATTGTTAATTTGTCTTTTCTTCTATATGCTGTATGAGACCAGGGATTGTATTGGTTTTGCTTGTGATGGTTTCCCTAGGTTATAGAGTAGCAGTAGTGACTGACCTTATTCAGTAAGTATTTGTGAAATATAGTAAATGTCACTGGTTCCTTCTAGCTCTAAAGTTCTAGTGGATGAAATATGTACTACCTGAAATTTGAATTTGAACTTTTTTGCTTGAATTGTTCAAAGGAAGAGTAATTTTACATGTTTTTAACTTGCCAGTCCATGTAGGATAATGGTCCAGTGGAAGCTTTTCAGACAGATAGTTACAGGATAACACGTGGGTTATCAGGCTGTTCAGTGCCAGTATGAGAGATTACACTACCCTTCAAAACCTCTGTCAGTTCAGGAAAACTCTATATCTGATTTGGTATGATAGGCAGGGGAAAGGGGCACAAGGAATGTTCTAATGAACGAAGGTTCCTGGGATATTTGATATTTTCCTCATTAACCATTTGTGGAGAATCCTTGTGAGTTCAAGTTGATTCTGGAGTCACTTTAGCTGTGTTATTCAACTGTTTTTCCTTTATATTTTATTTTCTTTAAAACACTTGGGAATGACTCATTCTGTGGGATATTGTTATCATTAAGTTTAATGTTCACTTTCTGAAATATATGGGATCTTTGTCAACGGAATATTACATGAGTGTATGCAGGTAAGCAAAAATTGTCATCTCACAAAATATTCACTAATAAATTGACAATTCCCATTGTCCTCTCTTGTTTAATAGTAGCGTTTCTTTTTATTGTGTCCATGTCTTTATTATTCAGTTTCTTACAGATGGGTTTTATTAACATGTGACAGTATAATATTACATTCATTTAATGGGCTCTCTTTATTGAATGCCTCCAATACGCTGGGCACCGTTCTAGCTGTTGGGAGTATGGTTGACAGACTCCCTGCCCTTTATTGGAGTTTACCTTTTGGTAGGTGTCTGTGTGAGATTGGGAGAGATACCAAACAAGCAAATTCATGATGTAGTAGTAGTACAAAGCATATAAGTAGTACCTTAGGAAGGAAAACTAGGCACATTATGGGTTGGCAACAGGATTCTATGTCAGTTTGTATAGTCTGGCTTCTCCGGGGAGGCAGTATTTAAGCTGACACATGAATGAGGTGTAAATATGATAGAAAGTCATGAGAGAGTTTTGAGCAGGAACTGATTTAGATTTTAAAATTTTTACTGGGGTACCCATGTGGAGGATGGAGGAGAGACTGTATCGGCCCTGCCATTGGAATTGTGGTAGAAAGTTAGGAAGCAAATAATAGTCTAGAAGAGAGGAGGTGGTGCCTTGGATTAGGATTTATTTTTTTGGATTATTTTAGTGGATGAAGAGATGAGAAGTGGTTGTATTATAAAATAAACTAGCAGATCTTATGAAAGATACAGGGTTTCGTGAAGTCTGTGAAAACTTTGTTGGAGAACTACTAAAATCCTATGCATTATGCAAAGTTATTGTCAAATGAGGTTCTGGCAGAGTTAACCTGCTTAACAGTTGAAGAAGGGAAACAGATGTAAACGTAATATTTTCTTCAAAAGAGTGTTTTGGTATTTTCTTACAAGTAATTTGAATATTAAGGTTTGAAAGAGGCATTTGGGAAAAATGATGTAGCCCTTAACTACTCTTGGGAAATGATCTTTAAGATTAAGATGGGAAATTAAACATGATGGAAAGAATGTTATGTTATACTGTCAACATTTGAATTTTTTTTTTTATTTTTAGGAAATAGCATGTAGTTCCAATTATTATAACTTTCTTCCCCCATAATTATTAGGTGCATTGAGTTTTTTTTAATGTTCATTTTTGAGAGAGAGAGAGAGAGAGAGAGACACACACACACACACACACACACACACACTCTCTCTCTCTCTCTCTCTCTCTCTCTCTCTCTCTCTGAAGCAGGCTCCAGGCTCTGAGCTGTCAGCCTGGAGCCCGACGTGGGCTTGAACTTGAGAACAGTGAGATCATGACCTAGGCCAAAGTTGGATGCCCAACCAACTGAGCCACCCAGGCACCCCATATTAGCTTTATTATTTAAATGCCAGTTTTTGTTTTATTCCTCACTGTAATGTGTTTGGTTTCTTTTAAAGCAGGTTTGCCTTAAAAGCCGTTTTGTAGATTCATTTATTTTCTTCTTCTATTTCTTTTTTGTTTTAAATTTTTTTAATGTTTATTTATTTTTGAGAAACAGAGAGAAATAGAGCATGAGTGGGGGGAGGAGCAGAGAGAGGAGACACAGAATCTGAGGCAGTCTCCAGGCTCTGAGCTGTCAGTACAAAGCCTGTTGCGGGGCTCAAACTCATGAACTGTGAGATCATGACCTAAGCTGAAGTCAGATGCTTAACTGAGTGAGCCACCCAGGTGCTCCTCATTTATTTTCTTCTGTAATGAGTACCTCTTTATGTGTTGGGTCATTGAATCCCCTGTATAGATTCTAAGTTAATGATTAGCTAATGTAGTTAAAATGAAAGGAAAAATAAAAGACATACAAGAGTATTCTCCAGCCCCACTTCCCCCAGGATTTTATCTTTTATATACCATGATTAGCTGTAATTTTCATATCCTATGTATTCTCTTTCTGCTGCTTTGTTTAGACCCTCAATATCACATGGAGTCTAGTAGTGGTCTTCTAACTATCCTCCTCCAGAGTATTGCCAGAAATCTGGTCGTGTTTCTTTCCTACTTAAAATCCTTCAGTGGCTTTCCACTGCATGTAAGTTGGTTTAGATCCAACTCTTTTGCATGGACATCCATAATTTGTGTGTGTGTGTGCGTGTGTGTGTGATTTAAGAATCGAATTTAAGTCCCCAAACAAGATGTTAAAATACCTTTGCTTATACCTGTTCCTTTTGCCTAGAAACTTCGGGTTCCTCTCTTAAATAGCTCCTCTTTTCCAACCCCTCCTCCCCAAGAATCCAACCAAGGGTGAACTCTTTCTTTTCTTTTTTGATATACTATTTCCCTAAAGACTGACAGGGAAGAAAGGAAGGAAGAAATAGAATTAACCACTTCAGAAAAACCCATTTCTGCTTACTTTATTCTTGCTTCTGTGCTATGTGTACTAGTTTTTCTGTTTCCCATGCTGTGTTGTAATTTTGTGATTATTGAGTTTTTCTTATACTTATTTATTTTTATATGAGCATTTATACATAATAGGATGTAAACTATGTTTTTGAATAAATATGTATTTAACCTAGGATGTTATTTAATTTTCATTAGTTTGTGAGATTTTGATAGAAGCATGAGGTTTAGTATACTTAATAAGTAAACTAACAGGGGCGCCTGGGTGGCTCAGTCGGTTAAGCGTCCGACTTCGGCTCAGGTCATGATCTCGTGGTCCGTGAGTTCAAGCCCCGCGTCAGGCTCTGTGCTGACTGCTCAGAGCTTGGAGCCTGTTTCAGATTCTGTGTTTCCCTCTTTCCCTGACCCTCCCCCGTTCATGCTCTGTCTCTCTCTGTCTCAAAAATAAATAAACGTTAAAAAAAAAATTAAAAAAAAAAATAAGTAAACTAACATAATCTTCAAAAAAAACCCCCAAAGCTATCAGCCAAGCTTCATTAGGGTGGGTTTAGGGAGGGGGGTGAGTGTGTGATCTTTCTTTGATAAATCAGGTATGGTTTTTAAAAAAATAGTTTTAAGCCTTCATCCATTACAAATTTCTCTTACTAGAATTAGTTTAAGCTTAAGATTGCTGTTCTCAGGGCCTTTTCAATTCTGCTTTAGATTGTGAGGAAGAAAGTCTCCACAGTTCCCAGTGAACTATAGTTTACACTTATTGTTACATATCTGTGTGTGTCAAATTATGAGTGAACTAGAGAATGATAGGCAAGCGCAGTCTCTCTTACCTGTTGCCAAATGGGTTGGTCCTTTTATCTGATAGTATCATTGTGAGTGAATATATCTTAATCCATTTTTATAGAGGATTATTAATATATGAGGCATTTTTAACTTTTTAGCTCGAACTTTACTAAAATGAAACATTTCTGTTAAGATTTTCTTGTCAGTGACAGTGATGATTTTTATTTGTTTATCCTTTATTTCTGAGAGAGCACAGGCATGGTGGGATGGGCACAGAGAGGGGGACAGAGGATTTGAAGCGGGTTCCGTGCCGATAGTGGTGAGCCCATTGTGGTGCTGGAACTCACAAACCATGAGATCATGACCTGAGCCAAAGTTGGATGCTCAGTCGACTGAGCCACCCAGGCATCCTGATGGTGATGATCCTTAGATTAAAACATTCTTAGACCAAAAAAATCTAATATCTCAAATTTAGATTTTAAGTCCTCTCTGAAACCATTACCAGTAATTTTGCTTGTAAATTTTTACAAATTTCTTCTTTCACGTAGAAATTCTAGAATTCTACGATTTCTACATAGAAATTCTAGAATTCTACAATTTCTACCATAGAAATAATTGTCTCACAATCGGTTTGTTGTCTTTAAGCAAGTATTTCAGAATTGTCATTTATTAGTTTCTTACCTCTGTGTTTTCAGAACTTCAGATAACTTTGTTTGAAGATGATGTGTTAGTTTAAGCTTCTCTGTTTGCTTAGGGTAGATATGCTGTAATACGATCCAGAGAATTATTGGAGTTAAATTTGCCAAATAACTTTTGCTTTCTTATGATAAAATAGTAAATATAATATAAATATTTACAGTAAATAAATTTTTTCTGGCCTAGATTCTCCAATCTTTAAAATGCCTTTACCGATAAGAGACTTCTATTGATCACAAATTTAATTCATTTTTTTAAAAAGACACATTTATAAGTTTAAAATTTGAATTGCTTATTAAGATTTTCTGTGTATAAAAGAGGGAGGTTTATAAATAAAATAGAGATAAGACCTTTATACCTTTTATTTAACTTCTTTTAGATATTTTTGAGACTTACCTTTTATTTGTGTCTCCATCGTTTTTGACAAAGGTCCAGATGAATCAAAATGTAGGTATAATAGGAAGGAAAAGCAAGGGGTCACTTTATCAATGTAGAATTATTTATTATCAAGAATATATATGTAGGGTAGTGAATTTCTATGTTTTATATTTTGTATATACCTTGTGAATTTGTATATTTTATAATTTGATCGAGTAAACTAATGAAACTAAAGGAATATGATGTTTCATAATGGCTCTGGACTAGATTAAGAAATTCTTCTTTAGGGGGCCCCTGGGTGGCTTAGTTGGTTAAGCATCTAACTCTGGATTTTGGCTTAGGTTATGATCTCACAGTTCGTGAATTCGAGCCCCACAGCCATCTCTGCACTGATGGAGTGGAGCCTGCTTGGAATTCCTCTTTCCTCCTCTCCCTCCTTGCTCCTCCTCCTTCTCTCAAAATAAACATAAAAAAAATAATTTCTTTAACTCCCCTGTATCAGTGAGAGATTATATTTACCTTTAGTCATTAAAAAAAAATGTGAGGGTGGTAGTGGTGGGTGGTGGTTTGAGATGGCTCTTTGGTTTAGTAGATGAAAATGGACCCACATTTCTTATTCTTGCGTGTCAGGTCTTTGGCTGGATTATGACTAGGGTTGTGTTAATGGATCCTTCTTCACATACTGATGCTTAAGTTCTTGGTACTTTTTGGTAATTATTATTGGTTCAATTGCTTTATTTTACTTAGGGAGATAACTTGTTTAAAATATAGAAATTGAAATGCTTTTATGGTCAAGGCTAACTCTGATCCTTAGAGTTTTGTCTCTATTATATATTTGAAAAATTTTCCCTACATAAACCTACAGTTTTTATTTAGCCTTTATTTCCTTTATCCAAAAGGGGAATTGTAACAATATAGGAAATTCTCCACACATCTTTCTGTATCTCGAAGGTTAGGTGGATCTTAAGAAATCTCTGCTGTACCTGCATTGAGCATTTTTGAACATAAATGATGGTGTGGCTGTTTTTTAGTGAAGTTTCTATATGGTGTGGGAGAAATAGTAAAACGAGTTGATTGTTTTATTGTTCTGAGTAGTGAGGAGTTACTTGCCTTACACTGATGCTATACTATGCAAAGGAGTTGAAATTGAAGTCCTAGGAGATGAGGGACATTAAAGAATCTTACAGAATTTTCAACTTGATTTAAAACAAAAAGAAAGACAAAACACAGAAAACAAACTTCCTTGGCAATAATGTAGCGGGTACTCTTCATACATCTGCCATTTCTCATTAAATTGATAGGTAATAGAGAAGTAGCAAGTTATGAAGACCTTTTCTGAAACTGTGCACTTTCTTTATTTAGAATGTTTGAAGAATTTATTCTTCAGTCACTCAGGCAGTTTTGGAGGCCATATGACACATACGTAAAACTCTGCTTTAGTCCCTAGGGGTATAGTTGTGACTAAAACAGACCCTAGAACTCTGCTCTGATGGTTACATAGCTTTAGGATAAAAAATACGTTGTGCTGGCACATTAATTATTCTGCTTAAGATATGTAAATAAGAGTTTTCGATTCCAAGATTTAAAATAACCAAAATGCTTTTAACTCTAAAACTTTAGTAATTACATTTGATTTGTTGGCTTTTCAGGATTAAAAAAACACCTTTGAGTTCTTATTACTAAACTGTAATTTGTCACCACTTGATGAAGATGTTAACAGTCCATTCCAACTCTGAAATGTAAGGTGTGGCTACACCAAATTTCAGTGTGTGTAAGCATCCACCAAGACTCTTATTTGTAATGTAGAGTTTTGAACCCTATCCCCAAATCTGATCATTAGGTCTGAGGTAGATCCCAGAGATTTAAATGCAGGTGTGGGGGGGGTTCATACTTTAAAAGTATGTAAATATTGGTTTAGTAGATAGTGAACATGTCTGTATTACTGATATGTATTTAAATAAATCTTTAAATCAGATAGGATTTTTTCATAAGAGAAAGCTCAAATATTCAACACTAAAATTTTACATTCTTAGCTTATTTCATCTTTTATGGAGGATAAGGCAAAGATTTGTTTTACTCTGAAGTCTGTACAGTTATATATCCTTTTATAACGACTTAAGAACACCTGAAGTCAAAGCAAGACGGAACAAAAAACCCACCTGAAATCGAGTTTCTGGACTTGGAGAGCCAGGAAAATTAAAATTAAATGTTTGGGCAGGAAGCAAATTACTGGTTGATTCCATTCATATTCTGTGATTGCATCCTCTTGCTGATGGCTTTTTTGTCCTGTCAGATTAGTCCTAGAGGAAACTTTTCACCCCTTTGATTATTATAGATATACCTTGGTTCTGGGAGGTCTGGAATGGGAGAGGCTGGGAAGACTAAAAGAATATATGGTAACCCTGTTTTACATATAAGGATAACTGTATATAAGCATAAAATTTCATGTGCTGTTACCATTTTCCATTTCTGCTGTTTACTGTCTCTCCACTACCCAAGTCCTAGCGTGTTTTTCCCACTCTCCAGATCCTCTACTTTGAATCTGTTGTTGCTTTCCTTGCTTTTAAAGCCTTTTCTGAGGTTATTTCAGATAACTGGGTTTTTGTAACACTTAAGACTTGTGGTACCTGTATCATCTGACAATGAAAAACTTCTCCTGTGTGAATTATAACTAAATTGTGAACTATTTCCCCTCACTGGAAAATAGTAGTAGAATATAAAGTAGTTAAACACAGCACTTAGCCTAACACACTGGGACTTTCGCTAGTTTTAGTGGCAAATCAGTCTTGTCAGTCTTGTTTTTTTGAGCTTGCTCCTTTGTTTTTGAAATTCTACCAAGCAAGTAGAATTCCAGAGGCAGCAAAGCAATAGATTCAGACCTGTGCTTTCAGATATCTTCTATTATACTTGCTTTTTACATCTGTCAACAGTAAGTTTTTCCCTGAGGAAACTCTTCTTACCAAGAAAATTTTAAAATGAATTGCACTTTGCTTTTGTTTTTTTAACTTTAGGAATAATTATGGAACTACAGACATTTTAAAAGGCAGTATAAGCATTAGGTTCATACAGTCCCCCTATGCACTGTGTAACTACAACACTTCCTAATCAACTACAATTTAAAAGGCACAATTAATAAGGGTATTGGGGTATTTATTTATTTATTTATGGAGAGAGAGAGAGAGAGAGAGAGAGAGCGAGCGAGAGCGAGAGCAGGGGAGGGGCAGAGAGAGGGGGACAGAGGATCTGAAGTGGGCTCTGTGCTGACAGCAGAGAACCTGATGCGGGTCTTGAACCCACAACCATGAGATCATGACCTGAGCCGAAGGCAGACAGATGCTTAACCAGCTGAGCCACCCAGGTGCCCCTGGGAATGTTCTTTAATTTTAGAGAGAGCACAAGCAGGGAAAGGGGGCAGAGGGAGGGGGAGAGAGAGAGAATCTTAAGCAGGCTCCGTGCTCGACAAGAGCCTGATGCAGGACTGGACCCCACTAGCCTGGGATAATGACCTGAGTTGAAATCAAGAGTTGGACGCTCAACTGACTGAGCCACCCAGGCACCTTGAAAATGTTTTTGGAGTTCTGAAATATTCCAGTAACTTCTGTTCTTTGAAGAACAAACTGAATTTCTTTTTTTTTTTTTTTCTCAGAGGCCATAGATGTGTACTCTGGAACCCAGTAGTTTTATTACTGAGCTAACATTACATTTCTCAAATAAACCCAAGCTGTATGATGTATAGGTTCCCCAAACTTTTTTGGAAGCCTTTGGAGTCAGAAGTGTTTCAGTATTTAGTATTCTGTCTGTCGCCTACCCCCTGCCCCCATATAATTATTACATAATAGTAATGGAGGAGTAAGAGGCAGTTCCATGTAATCAAGCACATTAATATTTTAGCATTGAAGCATGAATGTTCATGGTGAGTGAAATGAGGTCAGATCTGTTTAGGGAAGGTTTTACCTTCAAATAAGTCACAAAAAGTATTGCATTTATTTGATTTTTAGAGTTTTAGGTTTTAGGAATTTGAGTTTTATATAATCCTTTTGAGCCCAATATTTGTATTTATTTGTTTATTTTGAGAGAGAGAACAGGAAGGCAGAGAGAGAGGGGGAGAGAGAATCCCAAGCAAGCTCCATGCTGTCAGCACAGGACCGACGTGGGGCCTGATCCCATGAACCTTGATGTCAAGAGTTGGGCATTTAACCAACTGAGCCACCCAGGTGCCCCCGTACACACACACATTTTAAAGAGAAGTATTAAAGAAGTTTCTTTTGCAGATTCGTCTGTTACAGTCCAGTATGTAGCAATAAAGTTTTTCTGGTGAATGAGATCTGTAGAAAATAAATTTCAGACTTTGTAGTCATTATTAATAAAATACCACTTTAAGCTTATAATTTGAAATCTCCTACAAATTTATTTTTATTGAAAATTTTTTAAGTTTATTTTTTTTTTGAGAGAGAGTGAGAGAGAGACAGACAGTGTGAATGGGGGAGGGGCAGAGAGAGGGAGAGAATCCCAGGCAGGCTCCATGCTGCCAGCGCAGAGCCCCACATGGGGCTTAAACCCGTAAAACCGTGAAATCATGACCTGAGCTGAAACCAAGAGTTGGACACTTAACCAACTGAGCCACCCAAGGCACCCCTACAAATTGATTTTTAAATATATATTTGATGTGTAGTCAAATATAGTTATCTCACTATACACACTGATATATCAGTATCATTATTCAGGCTTGCAGTCAAAGAAATCTGAATTGTAATACCATAAAAAACATCTAGAAATTGTTCTGTTGACCTCTAAATATGCAGCTACATAATTTTGTTAATGTTTATACAAATGCCAAGGGGTTAGATTTCATTAGTAAAAGGAACAGAGAGATTTTGAATACGTGTTTCCTCATGTTTAGCCCTGGATGGAGTACACTAAAAGTAGCAGATGATCTTTTCTTACCAGCGCATGGCTCTTTGCAAGGATGGTGATCACTGGTTATATTTCATCAGAAGAAACCCATTACAAGATTGTGTTCTTTAATTTGTAGTGTAAGTGCTTTGAAGACCTTCTTATATAATTGAGTCTTCCTGTAGGAACAGTTAAGGATATGAGGGATTAAGATTGTTTTGTTTTTTTTTCTTTAAGACTACTGTGAAGACAGTTCCATGCGATTTATTGTATTTTTTTTTAAAGTGTGAGACTGTTTGACTAATTTTGTATTAATAGAGGGAAAAATTTATTGAATGTTTATCATTTTTCTGGCTTTATCCTGAGAACATTTGTATTTAAACCTCACACCTCTCTGCAGTCTCCTTCTTATTTTAATAGGTGGAGAAACTAGTGGACAGATAAGGCCTTTCTTAAATTGCCCACAGTCATTTAACAAACCCACTCTCTGCCCTTAAGCATGCCTCTCATTTTGGGGCACCTGGGTGACTCAGTTGGTTGAGCAATGACTTCAGCTCAGGTCATGATCTCACGGTTCATGAGTTCAAGCTCTGCATCGCGCTCTGTGCTGACAGCTCAGAGCCTGGAGCCTGCTTCGGATTCTGTGTCTCCCTCTCTCTGCCCCTTGCCTGCACGCGCTCTGTCTCTCTGTCAAAAATAAATATTAAAAAAAATTAAAGAAAAAAAGAATGCCTCTCATAACTTTTGAGGTCGTTTGAATACTAAGGTAAATAATGATTTTGTGTATTTGTGTAGAGAGACCCGTCTTAATCACTACCTTCACTTGCTTAAATTTCATTAGGGTGGGCAAGAATATAAACATTTTTTATAGTAGTATTAGGGAAGAAGAGTTTTTTTAAATGTAAATAACTGGTTGATCATGGTTGATATATGTTTTGCCATTTTCAGGTGTTAATGAACACCTATGAACATAGGCCAGTTTATTTAAAGATGAGAAGTATGTAGGAGTGATGACGTGAAAAGACAAATGGTAAGATAGAACTAATACAAAGAAAAAGATAGTTTTAGAGGTTTTTGTAGGATTAGGTAGGAACATGCACAGAGGTTATAACCAAATAAAAAGAACTGATGCAGAAAGCATGATGTTTTGATCGGGGTAGAGAAAACTAGTGTATAGGTTTTGGACTGTGAGAAAAAGAGTATTGGTATTTTACAACTTATTCCATTCCTTTGGTAATTTTCTTTCCTGTAAGATGATTATCCTAACATTTGGGACCTGGATGGGACTCTAGATAATCTAGAGATAGCTCACCCCCCACTCATCTCACTTTGCAGATGAGGAAGCGCAGAGGTTATAAAGTATGTGTCTGAGGGTGCGTAGCTCTTCAGGGGCATAACAGGATCTCTTCACTGTAACTTTAATTGCTTGCTTGTGTTCTTTTCCTGATGTTCCATACAACCTATGAACCTATCCGAAAATGAAATGGAAGCAAATACCTTTGGGTATACACCTGTTTTGTGATTATTCCTTATTGACATTCTTTCACAGTGTGTTTGTTTAAGTGGTCGGGTCAAGGGGTAAATTGTTTATATTTCCTGATGTTTGGTTTATGGGTTATGCACTTATTTGATATCTAATTAAGTTGTTGGCAATAAATATTTTCTTTCCTTAGAAAGAAGAAATATTGGATTTAGATATGATATATTTTAGATTTACCTTTTCTGTTGATAGAATAATGTAAACACTGAAATCATATTTTTCTCTCTTCATTTTGCAGTAGTATTATTGATTCCACAGAATTCAACCAACCTCCTGGTTTCAGTGGCAGTTCTCAGGTAAATGATGTATTTAACAGTTTGTTTTAGTGGTACAATGACTATAATCACCTGAGTTGTAAAATCATAGATTAGTTTCCTGGAATGTCCTGACACAAACACAGCTGTTTTGAATGCTGTGGCATCGATTAGGATTTGGATACCTCTGATGCATAAATAGCTGTTTATGTGCTCATCAGTGATGAGTTAAACATTTTTTAAAATTCAGTGGTTGTAACATCAGACCTTGAGAGGAGGGAAGTACTGTAAGAGGAAATTATGAATAATCAGCACATTGTTTCTCTCTGGGATAAGATAGTTAGATCTGTTGATGAGTTACTCATTATGTTGAAATGTTAGGGCTTTCTGTGGAAAGTGAAGTACATATTTGAGTAAACTGGACTTCAGCTTCACCTCTTCTAATTAGTTGTATGATTATTTTGACTTTTATTCTCGCCATCTGTAATTTGGGGATGCTGATATTTGTCAAATCTAATTTTGACAAATCTAATTTTGACAAAAAAGCTTTTTATGTTGAAATAATTTCATACTTGGAGAAAAGTGACCAAAATAATAAAAGGAATTCCTTTGTATCCTTTATCCAGATTATCCAAATGTTAACATTTGATTACATTTCTTTTCTCATTCTCATTCTCTTTTGTTTATGTAAACATAATTTTTTTTCTCTGTGTTGTTTGAGAAAGGTACATTCATAATGATCCTTTACGTCTAAATACTTCAGTGTGTATGTCCTTAAAAACAAGGGTATTGTCTTATGTAATCACAATATAATTTTAAAATACAGAAAGTTAACATAGATATAATGCTATTATCTAATCCCTGTATCTTACTCAGATTTTTCAAATTGTCCTGATACTATCCTTCATAGGAAAAGGGAAACATTGAGGTGTTTTTAAATGCATGTTCATTTGGGGCACATGGGTGGCTCAGTTGGTTAAGCATCTGACTGTTGGTTTTGGCTCAGGTCATGATTTCATGGTTGGTGAGTTTGAGACCTGCATCAGGCTCTGTGCTGACAGGACAGAGACTGCTTGGGATTCTCTCTCTCCCTCTTTCTCTGCCCCTCCCCCACACTCTCGCGCATGCTCGCTCTCTCTCAAAAATAAATAAACTTACATAAAATTATAAATGCATGTTCATTTGTATATTCACTTTATATATAGCGTGGTGTTTTGTTTTTGTTTTTTTTAAATCAAAGTGGAAAAAAAATTCTTTTGGATCATGCCGCTTTTGTTTGTGTTTTCCTTTTCCCACTACTTAGATAACCACCTCTTTCATGGTTAGTTGGTGTAACTACTTTGCACGTCCTGTGTTCTCTTCAAATGCATGCATGTATTTGGCCTGTTCTTTTATTTTTTTGAATAGTAAGTTCATAGATTGTTTTGCATCTATTCTTTTTTTTAAAGTTTATTTTAAGAGAGAGAGAGCACATGATCAGGGGAGGGGAGAGAGAGAGGGAGGGAGAAGAGAGAATCCCAAGCAGGTTCTGCATTGTTCAGCACAGGGCTTGATCCCACGAACTGTGAGATCAGGACCTGAGCTGAAATCAAGAGTCAGGCTCTTAACCTACTGAGCCACCCAGGTGCCATGGTTTGTGTCTATTTCTCCCTCCCTCCCTCCCTCCCTTCCTTCCTTCCTTCCTTCCTTCCTTCCTTCCTTCCTTCCTTCCTTCCTTCCTTTTAATTCTTTAAAAAATGTCTGTTTATTTTTGAGTGACAGAGAGAGAGAGAGCACGAGTGGGGAAGAGGCAGAGAGGGAGACACAGAATCCGAAGCAGGCTCCAGGCTCTGAGCTGTCAGCACAGAGCCTGATGTGGGGCTAGAACCCATGAACCATGAGATTAAGACCTGAGCCAAAATCAGCTGCTTAACCGACTGAGCCACCCAGGTGCCCCTGCATTTGTTACTGAACAGCCATGAAAACACTAGATCTGGTTACTTTTATAAGACATAATGGGATATATCAGGAGATATTTTAAAGTATTAAGTTGAAATATACCTTAAAAACTTGAGAGGGAACAGCAGTCTCTGAATCTGGAAACAGGCTTTGCATTCACAGTGAACCTTTATGTTTTCCTTTTGAGTATAATCTCACAAAACATCAACCTGAGATATATCCACTCTGTGATTGTGATGAAAGAAAAAAGAAGATTACTTCATAAACTAAGCACATACAAAAACAAAGTCACTGTGTAAGCCACAAGAAATACCAAAGACACCTCTGTTCCAGCTAATTTGAGCAATTTCTGTTGATTTACTAATTACAATTTTAGTTTTACTGTGGCCTTCTGTTCTTCTAGGTAAGATTTATTAAGATGGTCAGTCATAGGGGTGCCTGAGTGGCTCAGTCGGTTAAGCATCTGACTTCGGCTCAGATATGATCTCATGGTCTGTGAGTTGGAGCCCCGCATCGGGCTCTGTGATGACAGCTCAGAGCCTGGAGCCTGTTTCAGATTCTGTGTCTCCCTCTCTCTGCCCCTCCCTTGTTCATGCTCTGTATCTGTCTCAAAAATAAACATTAAAAAAAAAAAAAAAAAGACGGTCAGTCACAGATTTATTCCCACTTTTGACAGTATTCAATCCAGAGCCCTTCCCCAAACACTTGACATGAGCCTGTATTTTGTAAGTTGTCCCTTACCCATAATGTGCTGTATTCTTAGTCATAGTGGGTAATGAATAAAACTTGTTCAACTAAAGGTGTGTGTTTCTATTAGTCTTTGGCTGCTGAGTATTAACAGTCTCTTCATAGAGGAACAAGAAAAGGTTTGCTAGTATTGCCATTTACATAATATTTGTTTAGAATTTCTAGCAGTGAGCTAGAAAGAATAGAAGTTGAATCTGGGTGGAAAAGAAAAGCAGTCAGAATAGTGTTTTATTTTTTTAATTTTTAGAGCAGCACTTTCCTCATGTAATAAAGGAAACCTCTGGTTTGAGATAGTACACTGAGCCAGTCAAGCAACATGTTAATATGTCTCTAACCTTCACTCACAAGAAATCCCATTGACCTATGACTATCCTCACCCTGCAAACTTATAAGGAATTTATAGAGGATTAACAAAACCACTTAGGAAGGCTGCCTAACATGAGTCACAATGTGCAGAATAAAAGTGTGCCTAAGGATGACAAAGGCTGGGTCTCCCAGAAGACTCCAGCCTTAGCCGCTGTTGGAGGACAGGGAAGTGTTGAGGAGGAATCCTACTAGCGTTTGTGGGATAGAATGGATTGGACATATTGTGCTGAAGGTCTACCCTTCATTTCTAGCTATACTCTTCAGAAGAGACAGACCTAAAGCAAATTGACACAAAATGGATTGAAAGTAGAGGAATAGTTGAGGATAAGCCTGGCAAATGTAAGGATTCTAAAGAATATAGCGAAACTAAAACTAAAGCAACCACAAGTGAAAGAGAAGTGTATACTGGAAGAGGACTCAGGGAAGGAAGCATGAAAGACATATGCAATTTTTCACCCAAGTAAAAGGTATAGTTCCCCAAAGTCGTAGTAATTTGTGTGACATACTATAAGCATTGGAGTTTATATAAAGCAAAATTTGTTACAATTTTTTGAAAATTGATTAAAATTTAAACACAGTGGGAGATTTTGAAGTATACCTAAAGAATTCATTAAAGCAGTAATATTAGTCATTATGTAACACTTACTTTGTACTTAACTATTCATGGACATTACAGTGCTTTACATGTATTAACCACTTAAATTTTCAGAACTTAACCTGTGTGATAAGTATTATTACTATAATTTTTATTGAGGCAACTGGGGCACAGGGAGGTTAAGGAGGTTGCCCAGGACAATATAACTAGTAAGAGATTTTAACCTAGGCATTATGGCTTCAGAGCCTGTGATTTTAAAACTTATTTATTCAACCAACAGTTTTTTTTTGTTTTTTGTTTTTGTTGTTTGTAGTACCTGCTATTTACTAGGCACTGATTACAGGCTCTGGGGATACATTATTGAACAAACATAACACCAAGATCCCTGCTGTAACCAGGCTTCCAATCTAGTTGGAGAGATAGTAATAGTAATAAAAGTAAGACTGCCTTTTTTTTTTTTATATTTATTTAATGTCTATTTATTTTGAGAGACACAGAGTACGAGAGGGGGTGGGGCAGAGAAAGAGGGACACACAGAATCCGAAGCAGGCTCCAGGCTCCGAGCTGTCCGCACGGAGCCTGATGCGGGGCTCAAACTCATGAACCGTGAGATCATGCCCTGAGCTGAAGTTGGCCACTTAACTGGGCTACCCAGGCGCCCCAGAAGTAGACTACCTTTAAACAAAGTGGAGGTGCGGGAGCAAGCCCGTGTGAGTATCTCTGGGATTCCCAAGTTATAGGCAAAGGCTTAACAAGTAAATGAGCCCTAAAGTAGGAGCATGCCTGACATAGTTTAGATTTCCCTTGTAGCTGAAGAGGAGTAGTCAAGGGGGAGAAAAGTAGAAATGAGATAAAACTTAACAGAGGCCACTTGGTGCATGACTTTCTTAGGCCATTATAAAGACTCGGGACTTTTTTTTGTTTTTTGTTTTTTTTTTTTTGAGTGAGATCAACTTAAGCTTGGTTTAATAGGTACTTGTTTCACTTTATACTTTGCATCAGAGGGTATATATACATTATTGATAGTGGTCTCGGACCATTTAGAAAAATGGATTGATTCTAAAACAAGATAAATTGTGTCATCTGTATTCTCTGAATCAGAACCCCAAGTAAAGAAATTATGTAGACAGATAATCGGGAAGAGAGTAAACTAAACTCCTCTGAATACCTTTGTGTTCAAGAGTAGTTCCAGATGCTGCTACAAGCAATCCAAAAAGTAATGGTAGTGAAAACACTACATATCAAAATTTATGAAATGTGGTCAGAATTGTCCTCAAGAATTTGTGTCATTAAATGGATTCACTTTTAGATGAGAATGAAAACTGATGAACTAGACATTCAACTCAAAGCTGGGAAAATCTTAAGGTGGTGACTGTAGAGGGACAAATAAAAAGCTTCTACAAAATGTTTCAATATATAATTGAAATTGATTTATAACATGTAGTAGATTAATTCAGACAGTGCTTATACATACTAGTAAAAATGAGTGTTAAAAAAAATTTTTTTTAAATGTTCATTTATTTTTGAGAGAGTGCGTGAGCAGGAGAGGGGCAGAGAGAGAGGGAGACACAGAATCCGAAACAGGCTCTCTGCTCTGACGCTCTGAGCTGTCCGTACAGAGTCTGATGAGGGGCTTAAACTACCGAACTGTCTGTCAGATCATGACCTGAGCCGAAGTTGGATGTTTAATCAACTGAGCCACCTGGTGTCCCAGTCAAAAATGAGTCTCAAGGAAATACAGATTTTTCAAGAAAAGTTAAAAATGTTGAAAAAGATTAAAGCAATTGTAGAACAATTTGAATAGACCAGTTGCCATAACTATTAATTTAATGTGATTCCATAAGAATCTCCAGAATATTTTTTAAGAGTGCAGAGAGTATGAACAACTGACTTTAAAGCATATTAGGATGAGTGATTTGGGGGTGTAATAATCACAAGGGCATTTACCCAATAAGTTATTAAAATGTATTCTAAGACTGCTGTAATGAAAAGAACACAATAAAATTTAAAATACAACTAAAAGGTAATTAGGAATTTCGCTGTGCTTATGCAGATGAGGGAAAGTGGGGATTAAGTAAATGGTGTTGTGATAGCCAAGATCATTTGTGGAAAATCACTTGTTGTGATCAGCTAAATAATGATATAAATAATAATAGGACTATAGAAATGGAGAAAGAAGCCAGTGTGTTGCATAAAGAAATTGAATAATAAAAATTTAAAAAACTGGGAAAGGTATTATAGGTATGATGGATAATTGGTTTATTGCTTCAAAATAAAGCTTTTCTACTCATTTCATCTTTTTGATAAAAGCTACAAACCTGGTAAAAGAAAATGGTAAAAAAAAGTGAAATTTGAATTTCACATATGAAATAATATTTACCTTCCCAAATAAAGCAAAGTATGAAGTAATAGAAGGGCTCCAAAGGAGTCTCCTAACAGATGTGGCTCAGCGTTTGTTTTTTGTTTTTAGTTTATTTATTTATTTTTGAGAGGAGAGAGTGAGAGTGGTAGAGGGGCAGGCTCATTTCCATGTTATTTTGACCATTATATCTCCTCCTCCATTTTTCCATTATATCTCCTCCTCCTCCTCGGTCTCCTCCTCCTCCTCCTCCTCCTCCTCCTCGGTCTCCTCCTTCTCCTCCCATCTCCTCCTCCTCTTTCTTCTTTCTTCTTTGAGAGCGAGCATGAGTGTGGGGGGGGTGCGGCGTGTAGAGAGAGAGGGGGACAGAGGATGAGAAACAGGCTCCATGCTGACAGCAGATAGCCCAGTGTGGGGCTCCAACTCAGAGACTGTGAGATTCTGACCTGAGCTGAAATCATGAGTTGATTGAGTGGATATAAACGTGGTAAAATTTAATTATTTTGTAGTTTAGTAAATGTGGCCATTTTCATTTAGAGGTAGTCTAGATAAACATAAGTGATGAACATTTCCTTTTGATTTTTAGCCATATTTATATCCTGCCTGAAATCACGAGTGACCCCAGGTCCAGTCTTCTTTATCCTTCCACACTGGGTCACACAGGAACTGCTTTGTCTCCAGCTTTAGAACCAGTACTGGCTTGTGTCTCAAGCACCCGAGTAACAGGAAATCCAAACTTGGCTTGTGGTCAGGATCTCTTATTTTAAGTTACTCACATAGGCAATGCATTCTGGTTATATGACCAGCCTTTAAGGGCTTCACTGAAACCAAGTGCAAATCATAACTTCATTTGTTATTACTAAACAGTGCTGACAGACTCATACATTTTGCTCCAAAACAACCCACTGACTTACTGTTACAGAGTATTGTTTATTTTTCTTTAGTGCATATATTTCATGATGTAGGCAAGAGTCTGGAGATAACCAAGTGGGCATTCCAGACTAGCTGAGATTAATCCATGCTGCTCAGTGGAGAAGACATAATATTTATATAGTTGTATATATATTATGCATAACGTGTCTATTTCTGTATCTGTCCATTAATGGATGAATGGTTAGAGAACATGTGTATATATACACAATGGTATGTTATTAGATCATAAAAAAGAAGAAAATCTTGGCATTTGCTACAACATGGATAGACCTAAAAGTTACATGTTTAGTGAAATAAGTCAGAGAAATGTAAGTGCTATATGACCTTACTTATATGTGGAATTTTAAAAATAAATACATCAATAAATACATAATAAACTAATAGATATAGAAAACAAAACTGGTGGTTGTCAGAGGCATTGGATGTGGAATGGGCAAAATGGGTGAAGAAGGTCAAAACGTTCAAATCTTCAGTTATAAAAGAAGTAAGTCATGGGGATGTAGCATACAGTATGGTGACTATGGTTAATAATACTATATATTCCATATATAAAAGTTGATCTTGAACCTCATCACAAGAAAAAAAATTGTAATTATGTATGGTGACAGATGTTAAATAGAGGTATTGTGGTGATCACTTTGCATTATATACACACATTGAATCATTATATTGAATACCTGAAAGTAATATAATTATATTTTAGTTATACTGCAGTTTGAGAAAAGTAAAAAAGTAGAGTATCCTTGAGGGAAACTGACTTATGAAATGTTTGTGTACATTTTTTTTAAGTTATGAGTAATGATAAAGAATGTAGTGTTTGCTAGTGGCATTGGTGCCATTACCTTGATTTGTGCTAACAGGAAAGTAATTTTATACTGACTATTGCTTTTGCCTCACAAGTCATATATAAACACAGTGAAGACAGCATATGATATCTTCCTTTATTTGAGTAGAGATTTGACTTCACAGATACCTTAGAGGGTCTCAGAGACCCACCAAAGCCTAAAGACCACAAATGGAGACCACACTTTGAGAACCATTGTTCTAAATTATGCAAGTTTTCTCCCTTCAAGCCATTCTTCAAATCTATATGAAGGAGTATGTGTGTGTTTAACTGATAATTGTTTTATTATTTTGCATTTGGCTCTTGATCTTATAAAGATTATTTACTGTATAAATAATAATTAGGTTTTCATTCTGCATTGTTTCATTTACAAAATTAGATTCCAGGGAGGGTATTTATATAATGAAAATTTGGCAAATTTCAACTAAGCAAATTAATACAGAACACTTTCAACTTCATTTAGAATAGGGTTCTCTTGGTGGAATCGAGAAGGAAATTTGTTATGGTAACAATTATTTCTTTCATTGTATAAACATTGATTTTATTCATCTTTTGAAGATTTCATTTCTTTTGTATTCTTGGCCATTAGTTTATATTACATATGTGAAATGGAATATTCAATTTCAAGTAATTCTCTTTTCAATTTAATTCCACTCATTGGGAATGAGTTTTTTGTTAAATTTATAATTTTCAGGGGTGCTTGGGTGGCTCAGGCGGTTAAGTGTCTAACTTCTTTCAGCTCAGGTCATGATCTTAGTTTGAGGATTCGAGCCCCACATAGGGCTGTGTGCTGACAGCTCAGAGCCTGGAGCCTGCTTCGAGTTCTGTGACTCCTTCTGTCTCTACTCCTCTCACTCTGTCTCTGTCTCTCTCTTAAAAATGAATAAGCAAAAGGAAAAATTAAAATTTGTAATTGGTTATAATTTACAGGCTGACACTAAATGATATTTTTGTATAGCCATCAAGTTCAGTTTGCTTTGTTATCTTAATAGCATGCCTATTAACTTTTTAGCATTATGAGAATTTTTTTTTACTTAAAAAGTGACCAAATAAAATATTTTCATGCTTCTGTTTTTTTCTGTGGTAAAATTTAATTATTTTGTAGTTTAGTAAATGTGGCCATTTTCATTTAGAGGTAGTCTAGATAAACATAAGTGATGAACATTTCCTTTTGATTTTTAGCCATATTTATATCCTGCGTATAGGTAGAGAGCTTATCCTGAACATGTTTTGAAGATTTGCCTTGTAGATGATCTACAACCATTTCATATTCTCAAACATCTATTTCCTCACAATTAGCATATTTCTGTTCATTTATATTGATGTTATTTATAAATTTAATAATTTGTGTATGAAAATGAGCTAAGTGATGTATTTTTATCAACAATTATGAAGCAGCCTAATTTTGAATGGGTTAGAAAGTTGCACTGAAAAAATAAATTCAAGAAAAGCTAAGAGTAAATATTTGCCAGATAATTGTCAAAAATAAGTTGCTGTAAAAACTAAAAAGCAGACTGTTTTTGTCTGCTTCTTTGTTTTATTTGTCATATTCTTGATTTCTGTTATTGTAATCATTCCCATGTTTCAGACTAAAATCTTTTTTCTGTGTTTTCATTGAGCAGATCACTTTTTATTTTTTATTTATTTAAAAAAATTTTTAATACTTATTTTTGAGAGAGAGAGGGAGGGTGCAGGGGGTGCAGGGGCAGAGAGAGAGAGATGGAGGGAGAGAGAGGGAGGGAGAGAGAGGGAGGGAGAGAGAGGGAGGGAGAGAGAGGGAGGGAGGGAGAGAGAGGGAGGGAGGGAGACAGAGGATCTGAAGCAGGTTCCCTGCTGACAGCAGAGTCCAATGTGGGGCTCAAACTTGTGAACTGTTAGATTATGACCGGAGCCTAAGACAGATGCTTAACCGACTGAGCCAGAGCAGATCACTTTTTTAAAAAATCTAAGTTCTTCCCCTCAGAATTAATAAAAATTATGTTGGCATATAAAAAGGAATATATTTCATGAATGTGTAAATTAGAGGCATAATTACAATAAAAGAAACTCTGTGATTGAGCTGTTATGTTAATTACTAGAACATTAATAGTACCATTCAAGTCACCCATGTGCTTCTAACAAATTCCATCACTCTGCCTCATGTCCAGAGCTAACCACTTTTCTTTTTTTTATTAAAAAAATTTTTTTAATGTTTATTTATTTTCGAGAGAGAGGCAGAGCATGAATGGGGGAGGGGCAGAGAGAGAGGGAGAGACAGAATCTGAAACAGGCTCCAGGCTCTGAGCTGTCAGCACAGAGCCCGACATTGAGGCTCAAACTCAGTTGAGCCACCCAGGCGCCCCTAACCACTTTTCTGATATTTGTGTTTGTCTGTGTTGACTTTTTCAAATTGTTTTACCATAAATATATATATCTCTATATTACTTGGTTTGACCATATATGAACTTTATAAAAATGATATATAGTTTTTTGAGATTTGTTTTTGCTAAGATTAGTTCCTGATGCCTATGGGTGTAGTTGATTTATCATCACTAATATATAATATTCTATTTTGTTAATGTACTACAACTTATCAATTGTGCAGTTAACATACATTTGATATATTTGTAGGGTTTTTCTTTTTGCTATTAAGGTATCTTTATACATGTCTCCTGATTCAAGGTGCAAGATTTTCCCTAGATTTTGTACCTAGGAGAGTTAGTGAGAGTGACCAGGTACACACATCAGTGGCTTTCGTATTTTGAGATAATGTCACATTGTTTTCCATAGTCTTTTTATCAATTTAAAATTCCTACTGCAGAAGTATATGAGTTCTGTTTTCTTCACATCCTTGTTAGTAATTGATCTATTGAACCCCTAAATGGTTGCCAATTTAGTGGGTAAGAAATAGAAGTTAGTTGTGATTTTAACTTGCATTTTTCTGACTCTGTCCTTTATATGAAATAGTATTTCATGTCTTTTCCCATTCTTTTTGATATCAGTCTTCTGTTTATTTACTGGTGTACACACACCTATTTATTAATTCAAAGTAGTAGTAAATTGTCCCTAATATATTGCCACAGTGTTTGGGAATATCATCTTACAGTTTGTACCTTCTTGTCTCTAATGATGGATGTAGATCAACAGAAGAGCTTAATTTGTATCATTGAATTTGTAACTTTTAGTTAGTGCTTTTTGTGTTTCGTTTAAGAAATTCTGCCCTATTGAGATTATAAACATATTCAGTGATACAGCACATGGCCAGTTTTGGTAAATGTTCCATGTATGCTTAAGAAGAGTGTATGCTCCTAATTTGATAAGTATTCTATATATATTAAGTTAAGCTTTGAAATTAGGTCATGTCTATTTCTCTGTTGAATTGATGAGATTAATCTGCTGTGTTGGTGGGTTTGTCAATTTTTCTAGGAATTTTTGCTTTATGTATTTTTGAGACTGTACTATTGTGTGTGTACTGGGTATACAATTATTGAGTTGAAAGTTTTGCATTATTCAGTGGCCGTTTCTATTCCCATTAATGATTTTCATCTTGAGTCTGTTTTTTTCTCCTTTGATAAAATTTGCCTGGTGTATTATTTTTCATGTTATTCCAAATTTTCACTGTATTTATGTTTTTGGTGTTTCTTTGGCAAATAGCATAGTTATATTCTAACAGTCCTTTCTGCCACTAACTAGTGAGTATTTTAATTTATATTTATTACAACTACTGATATAATTTCACTTTTTAAAAAATGTTTATTCAGTTTTGAGAGAGGGAGAAAGAGAAAGAGAGATAGAATGTGAGCAGGGGAGGGCAGAGAGAGAGGGAGACAAAGAACTTGAAACAGACCCCGGGCTCTGAGCTGTCAGCACAGAGGCTTATATGGAGCTTAAAGCCACAAACCATAAGATCATCACCTGAGCTAAAGTCAGACACTCAATAGACTGAGCCACCCAGGCGCCCCTCACCTTTTTACTTTTTAATGCTTGCTATTTGTCTCACTTTCTGTGTTTTTTTTTCTATTTTGACCTCCTTTTTCCACCACTGTACTGTATTAAACATTACCTATTCTCTTATTATGCTTTTAGTAGTTATCCTTTTATCCTTGAAATTGATCCAAACTAATACTGTTTCTAAAACAAGAGTCTAAATTTAATCTTACTATTTTTAAAAATTTTAATTCCAGCATAGTTAACATACAATGTTATATTAGTTTCAGGTGTACAATATAGTAATTCAACAATTCTATACATTACTCAGTGCTCAATGTGATAAGTGTAGTCTTTTTTTAAAGTTTATTTTTTTTTTTGAGAGAGAGAGAGGGAGAGATAGAGATACGGTGTGCAAGCGGGGGAGGGGCAGAGAGAGAGGGAGACTGAGGATCTGAAGCAGGCAGAGATCTGAAAACAGTACAGAGCCTGATGTGGGACATGAATTCACACACCATGAGATCATAACCTGAGCTGAAGTTGGACACTTAACCAGTTTAACCCAGGTGCCCCTCATTGTGATAAGTGTAGTCTTAATCTACCCTTCACCTATTTTATGTATCTTCCCACCTGCCTCCTCTCTGGTAGCCATTGGTTCCCTACAGTTAAGAGTCTGTCTTTCAGTTTGTGCCTTTTTTCTTTGTTCATTTGTTTTGTTTCCTAAATTCAACATGTGAATGAAATCATATTTGTCTTTCTTTGACTTATTTTAGTCAGCATTATACTCTCCAGATCCATCCAAGTTGTTGAAAGCGGCAAGATTTCGTTCTTTCTCATGGCTGAATAATACTCTGGGGTGTGTGTGTGTGTGTGTGTGTGTGTGTGTGTGTGTGTGTGTATGTGTACATACCACATCTTCTTTATTCATTTATTGATGGACATTTGGGCTGCTTCCATAATTTGGCTGTTGTAAATAATACTGCAGTAAACATAGGGTGCATGTATCTTTTTGAATTAGTGTTTTCATATTCTTTGGGTAAATACTCAGTAGTGGGATTACTGGATCATATGGTAGTTCTATTTTTAATTTTCTCAGGAACCTCCATTCCGTTTTCACAATGGCTGCACCAGTTTGCATTCTCAACAGCAGTGCAAGAGGGTTCCTTTTTCTCCACATCCTTGTCAACACTTGTTGTTACTTGTGTTTTTGATTTTAGCCACTCTGACAGTGGACATCTCATTGTGGTTTTGATTTGTATTTCCCTGATAATCAGTAATGTTGAACATTCTTTTCATTAAACTTCATATCTTAATTACCTTCCTGAACAACATTAAGTGCTCCAGAATTGAAACTTTCTTCACTCTTCTGATTTATATGCTATTTTTTAGTGTATTTATTCTGTCTTATTAAGCCCTGTGATTTTGATATTAAAATTAATGTTATAAACAAAATTTAAGATCACTTATTTGGGTACAAATTTTCTTGCTCCTTTTCATTTTATTTCTCAGGCCTTCCAGTTTATGTTACTGAATTTTTTAAAAAAATTTTTAAAAAATGTTTTTACTTATTTTTGAGACAGAGAGAGACAGAGCATGAGCAGGGGAGGGGCAGAGAGAGAGGGAGACACAGAATCTGAAGCAGGGTCCAGGCTCTGAGCTGTCAGCACAGAGCCTGATGCGGGGCTCGAACTCACAGACCATGAGATTATGACCTCAGCTGAAGTTGGACGCTTAACCGACTGAGCCACCCAGGCGCCCCTATGTTACTGCATTTTTTAAGTACCCAACTTCACTTTTCTTCATTTTTTAAAGAAACGACTTACAAGCAGTAGTTTTTGTTTTCATACACATGAAAAAATACTTTGCTCATTTTGTTGCAGGATACTTTTATCAGGATCCGAATTTTAGATTGGAGTTCTTATTTTTTCATCTTTTTTTTTTTTTTTTTTAATTTTTTTCAACGTTTATTTATTTTTGGGACAGAGAGAGACAGAGCATGAACGGGGGAGGGGCAGAGAGAGAGGGAGACACAGAATCGGAAACAGGCTCCAGGCTCTGAGCCATCAGCCCAGAGCCCGACGCGGGGCTCGAACTCACGGACCGCGAGATCGTGACCTGGCTGAAGTCGGACGCTTAACCGACTGCGCCACCCAGGCGCCCCATATTTTTTCATCTTTTTAAGGATAACCAAAGTTCATTCCTCTAGCTTCTTTTATTGCTGTTAAGTAGTATTTTCCCTGTTATTTTTTCGTCTTGTCATGTGAGTTATCTTTTCTGTTTGATTTTAAAGTCATTTTGATTTTTGGACAAAAACACAGTTTTGCCTTACTGTGTCTAATTATGGATTTATTTTAAATTATCCTACTTGATAGGAATAATTTCTTTGTATTCATGTCTGTTTTCAGTTTTGGAAAATTGTCAACATGCGTTCTTCGAATATTTCTTCTTCAGTCTGTTACAGTTTCCTGGGTCTCTGAAGTGCTCAGTTTCAACCTTCCTCTGAAATTTTCTGTCTTCTTATCTTTTATCCTTAATTCTGGTTAATTCCTTTAGGTTTATCTTCCAGTTCTCAATTCTCTTTTCAGTCTTTAAATCTCAGTTTTAGTGTTTTTATCTTTTGTGGGAAATTGTCTCCAAGTAAGTGTTGTCCTTTTCGTTTTTCCCCTCCTCTGCACCATTATATGTTGGTTAACATCACCTCTCTGAGTTCAGCTTCCTGTTTGGTTGTATATCTGTTAATGTCTTCAGAAATTGTCTAAACTTTCTCGCGATGAAAGCACCACTTTAAAATATGATTTTTACCTACCATCTAGTTTTAGCAGGAGTTCACTTTAGGGCGTTGTGTTCATGGTAGTACCTTATTACTTCTTGTTACATTGCAGTTGTTGGTGGACTTATGTCATCTCATACTCTTGTTATGTGTCTCCTCTGTTTATGTGCCTCAAGCATAATAGATAATAACCATTTGTGGAAAGAATTGTCTTATCCTTTCATTTAACATGGTGTAGGCAGTATTATATATTTAGGGTTATAGATTTTTGTTTTTTATAGATTTATATGCCAATGTATTTCACATTTGTTCTCTTTATATGGCTGGATCTTCTAATGTATGTGTCAGACTTGTACATACATATTACATATTACTGCTCCTTAATTTAATAATCAGCATTAACTTAAATATATATTCTGACAATTAAGGACTGTCTCTATTATTCGAAGAGTACAGGGCTGCAATATAGGGATGATGGGAAAGTAATTAATTTTCTTTTGAACATTATTTTCTAACAATTTCTGCATATTAAAATTCTCAAGATTCTAAAATTTAGCATGGCAGTTATAATGGATTCTATCTTCATTTAACTTGGAGAGTTGAAATATACTTATTTCATTCTTGTAAAATTGGCCTTTAGAGCGTATTCGCATTTTGTCTGGACTGTAGGAGTTTTATAGCAAACTGTATTCTACAGACCTGGGACCTAGCATGGCTGAGATCCCCCCACTTGCCCCCTTCTACTCCTTCCCCATACAGCCGCATCCTTAAGCCTTTGGTGATCCCCAGAACTCCCTCCCCTCCAGCCTTTGGTCTGTCCAGTCCCTATCCCCACACATGCACCTCCATGTTCCCTGAGGTATGTGGATAGATTCCCCTTCCCTTATGTAGTACAAGTGTTCCCCAGGAGGCCTGGGCTGAGAGGTAGGACCTGACCCCCCCCCCCCCCCAATTCCTCCCCCTGGCTCCAGAAACTCTCGGCCTATTTGAATTTTAAAATAAAAATGGAAAAATATGGTCTAAGAACTATGAGTATTTACCATTTGTAGTTATTTTAATGTGTTAAAATTTTGAATATGCAATCATTTAGATATTTTGTGCAGAAAAAGACCATCATTTGTTGTAAGTTACAAGTGTCTTTTCTTGTTACTACTTTAGACAAAGAAACAGCCTTGGTATAACAGCACGTTAGCATCAAGAAGAAAACGGCTTACTGCTCATTTTGAAGACTTGGAACAATGTTACTTTTCTACAAGGATGTCTCGTATTTCAGGTACATATTCCGGACTTTTTAAAATATGTCAAATTCTTCTTTCAGATCCATTTCTAGCTTCTTATGATGGATTTATGTAAAGTCCTATTTATAAAGTGCAAGTGTATTTTCAACATAGTCTCCCAGTGTGTTGTGGAGGTTCCTAGAGATCTTAAAGAGGATTGCTTTCCCATAGCTATTTTTGTTCTTTTTTTTCTATTTGGGAATTTTTTTTTTTTCCTACCAGATTTTTTTTTTTTTTTTTTTTTTTTTTTTAAAGAGCATGAGTGGCAGAGGGGCAGAAGGAGAGGGAGAAAGAGAGTCTTAAGCAGGCTCCATGCTCAGCACTGAGCCTGACACAGGACTTGATTCCACAACCCTGGGATCATGACCTGAGCCAAAATCAAGAGTGGGATGCTCAACTGACTGGGCCACACCGGTGCGCCCCTATTTGGGAGTTTTTAATCTTTATATAGTGAATTATATAAAGTTAAGAAAAAAATCAGCCATGAATATGTGGCTAGGAAAAATAGGTTCCTTTTAGTTGCCTCCTATTATTAAACATTTATTAAGTTCTAAGCACTGTCCTTTGTGCTAAGAATAAAAAGATGAAAGAACTGATTTCTACTGTCAGGGTGTATTGTAAATTAAGGGGGGAGAGCAACAGGTAAATAATTCTATGTGATATTATATGTTCTATAAGTTTATTAGGGGAATAGAGAAGAATTTCCACCATATAGCTGGGAGTGAAAAATATAGGCCACGCTGAAAATGGGGAAGTGGAAGTGAATGGTCACTGTAGGGATTTTGGAGGAGTTGTATTTAGTCAAAGCTAGAATTCATTAAATAAGGTAATTAGAAACATGTTCAAAGGAAGTAACTCATGCAAAGTCATGGACATAGGACAAGTCATGGACAAATATACCATAAGATATTTTCATTGCTTTAAAAAAGGTAATATAGTTCTGCCTTTTGAGCTGTAACCTTTCTCAGTGTCCTTGCTCACCACCAGTGATGTAGGGACATTAATAGCAAGACATTGTTTTTCTTTCTTTCTTTCTTTTTTAGATTTATAGATTGATATACCTATAAAATGTAAAATACAATGCTTGGTATAAGTAAGGTGCTCAGGTAACTGGTGTCATTAGTAATACATCTGCTGAAAATTAGGACCACCAAGGAAAAAAATGTGTGGTATTTAATTAGTTGTTAAAATTTTGGCCTTGGTTTTCTCTTGAATAGGCATATTTGCATTAAAATCTACATATTGTTTAGAACCTTTAGACAAATTTGCCTTAGGATTGGTGATGGAGGGAAAAGAAGATTTACATAGCATATTTCATATGAAGTCTACAGGGGAGCCAAGTTCTATTTATAAGTGTGTGTGAAATTAATGATCAACAGTTTTTATAAGATGGAAAACTTTTATTGTATTGCCTGGGAATTGAGCTCCTTATTGAGCCTCTGTAATAGTCTATAAACTGTAATAGGAAGCTGTTATATTGAAAATGGTCTGAGGGGCGCCTGGGTGACTCAGTCGGTTAAGTGTTTGACTTCAGCTCAGGTCATGATCTCACGGTTTGTGAGTTCAAGCCCCACGTTGGGCTCTGTGCTGACAGCTCGGAGCCTGAAGGCTGCTTCAGATTCTGTGTCTCCCTCTCTCTCTGCCCCTCCCCTGCTCATGCGCATGCTCATGCCCTGTCTCTGTCTCTCAAAAATAAGCATTAAAAAAAAAAAAATTAAAAGAAAAAAATGAAAATGGTCTGAGGCCTACATTCTGATTGGTAGAGGGTTCATATTAACCCTTTTAGGTGTTATTTTTTTGTTATGTTGAAATACAGTGACCGCAAATGGTAGACATTTAAAAGAAAAAAGATGTGGGAAAGAGAGATTGGGAAGCTCTTAATGGGGAAGTTATTAATAATTTTTAAGTAACTAGCATCATAGGTGTGCTATGGCATAATAAAGGTATAGTCACAGACATACTTATTTGGAGGATGTAAATTTACCAGAAGGCAGAATAAATTAAAACCAGGAGGAAGATTATATTTTCATTTTTGTGGGCATGGCTATATTATACTTAAAACATGATTTTAGGAGTCTCAAGTTTATCTTACCAAATTTTCACAATGAGTACACTTAACATATTGCTGAACATGAAGTTCCTTCTAGTGTCCTTGACTGTGAAGAATAAATTTTAACTTCTACCTTAGGAGTACTTGGTGTTTGGTGGTCCTTTTGTATATTTTCAAATGAGAATCCACTGCTCTTTCTTTTCATTTTGAACTCTGAAAATGAGAGATGAAGATTGGGAGATTAATGCCTTGGACTCTTAGTTGTAATTGAATGAGAAGGTAAATTATAAAGTATTAGAAAAGAGAAAAGAGGTGCTGCACACACTTTCACAAACTAAATCTATAATTAGAAGAGCAAAGGTAATATGTTAGTAAATATGTACAATAATTGATCATAAACCTACCAAGCAAACAAAATCCTACCATTTTGTAACCAGATAAAGTGAAATCCAATCTCTATACTTTCAGATACTAAAATAACAATTTTTAGTGTTTTCTTTATCACTTCTGTTGGATGTAAGTGTTAATGAATAGGTATGATGGACAGAGAAGATCAGCCACCTGGGAAAGGATTATGACCTTCAACAGAATATACATTCTTGAATGCTTGTGAATTTTACGTACTTAGCGATTGGTGTCAAAATATGAAAGAATATTTTTACATTAAAGCAATATTTAAACAAATATCTAAGGTGTTTTTCCAGTAAGTATTTATTACATTGAATACTCAATTATATGTAAAAAGAACCAATTAGCTATTAAATTCAAACCACTTTGTAGTACAGTTGATTTGTTTTATTGCAGTACCCCATGTTTTATTTGTAATTCACTGAATTTACAGAGAATAATTTTTGTGGATCAGGAGCATTATTTTAGTAACATGAATACTGCATGCTCATTGGGTTTGTTTCTTTTGCTGTTTTTAGAACAGAAACACTACAAAATTGGAACTTTTGGATATAGGTTGTTAGATGGATTTGCTGTGTTAGTGTTTGAATCTTTAAAATGTAAAATATCAAGGACAGAAGCTTAATATCAGAGACAAGGAATTGTTTTTCGTTGTAGTAAGTGTTAGATAAATGTCTTCGTGTCTCCAGTTATCTTCAAGATAACCTAGTATCTCCAGATGAACTAAATCAGTTCTGTACTGTCTGTCCTATAGTATGGTGACTCTTTAGACTTAATGATTCTTCTGTCTTAATTTCATTATGCTACTGTTATTTTCAGGGACATTTAAGAAGGGGAAATCATGAAAGTTTACCTTGAAAAAGTTGTGTGTGTGTTTATGTATATGAGCTAAGAACGAGAAGAAGGTATGAACACATAGTGTGGCAATCTTATTTCAGATTTCAGTTAGGAAGCTAACTAAAGTAATTGGTGTTTTACTCTTCTTCCTTTGGAAAAGAAAATACAAGTCCAAACGTAAAACGGTTTTGAAAAATACTGATTTTTGGGGTGCCTGGGTGGCTCAGTTGGTTCAGCATCTGACTGTGGCTTAGAGGGTCATGGTCTCCTGGTTTGTGGGTTTGAGCCCCACATTGGGCCCTGCACTGACAGTGCAGAGCCTGCTTTGGATTTTCTCTCCCCCTCTCTCTGCCCCTCGTACTCTTGCTCATTCTCTCTCAAAAATAAATAAATAAATTTAACAAAAATAAAGAAAAATGATTTTTTTTTAAAATTCATGCTTTCACTGTAGGCTTGTTTCTAGATTGGAGAATAGATATCTGTATTCTCAGTCTTTCATGAGATGATATTGTGATTTAAATTCTAGGTAATTTAATTATGAATAGTTTATTGAAATGGACTTTACTCAAAGTATTTATATAGTTTTCTATTGGATGGAATTAATGTTTTCTGTATTCTACCAAGATATTTGAGAATATTTTTTTGAGAATAATTCTATTTTTGAGAATAATTGATACATTGAAGTTTCTACTCTCTTTTCATAATTGGATTTGAGACACTTCGAAGAATGATGTGAACGAGTATCTCTCTTTTTACTTAAAAAACAATTACTTTCTTAATCTAAATTATGTTATAAATTGTGTTTTGACAGTTAGTGAATGTGGGCATGCAGATGTATCCATGTAAACATGTTCCTTCAAAATTACAAATAGACGGTCCAGTGTATGTGCTCCTCTCCCCACCCTCACTTTCTCCATTGATAAGGGATTTTCGTTTTAATAAAAGATTAAACTTTTCTTGATCAGAGGTACTTTTTTGTTTTTGATTTTCTAAGAAATTTTTGCTTAAAAAATAGAGAATTTACAGTATGCTTTTATTGGTGTGGAAAGAGACATTGTCTTTCAAAGAACCACTAAGTAATTTTTATTAAAGCTGAAAGATCAGCGAAATGATTTGTGCATACTAGTATTCTCTAGTTACTTCAGAATCATATTCAGAATATAATTTCTAATGTGTCTGTACTGCTCTTTGACTTCCATTGCACTTCAATTAATTTATTTTGTTTTCTTCATATAGATGATAGTCGAACTGCAAGCCAGTTGGATGAATTTCAGGAATGCTTGTCTAAGTTTACCCGATATAATTCAGTACGACCTTTGGCTACGTTGTCCTATGCTAGTGATCTCTATAATGGTTCCAGCATAGTCTCTAGGTAAGTATTGGGCAGCACTCTTTACTATTTCTTTTACAAAAGTTTCTCAAATTTAATTTGACAAGCAGTTACAGTGTTCTAGTTAAGAGCCAGTATTCTGAGGTCAGGTTCCCTGCCAGTTTTTAGTTCTGTGTTCTTGGGTAAGTTTCTGAATCTCTTTAGTCCTCAATGTCTTCCTCTTTAAAATGGAATGATTAATAGTATTCACCTATTAGGGTTGCAGTTTGTGTTCTTATAATGTCTTTGGTTTTGGTGACAGATATGCTCTCTCATAAGGGCTTCCTTATCTTCATGTTTCTAGAAGAATTGATAGTATTTCTTCTTATGTATTTTGTAGAATTCTCCATCAAGCCATCTTGGCCTTAAGTTTTTTTTGCGGAAAGAGTTTTAAATATAAATTCAATTTTTAAAAGAGATGTAGGGCTAATCAGGTTATTGATTTTTTTTTTTCATGATCAAGCATTATTTTTAGTTTGTGTCTTTAAAAGAATTTGTCCATTTTTATCTAGGTTGTTGAATTTATTGGCATTCACATGTTCATAATATTCCTTTATTATCTTTTTACTGTCTTTAGATACTCTGATGATGTTCCTTTTCTTATTCCTGATATTGGAGTGTTGTTTCCCTTTATATGTTTCCTTAATAGTCTGGTTTAGAAATGTATCAATTTTATTTGTCTTCTCAAATAGCCAGCTCTTGGTTTATTGATATTCTATATTTTTCTGTTTCATTGATTTCTGCTCTTAACTTTATTATTTCTTTTTTTTCCTTTTGTTAAGTTTAATTTGCTTTTATCTTTCTATTTTCTTAAGGTAGAAATTACAGTGATTGAGTTGAAAGTTGCTTCTCTAACAAAACTTGGGCTTTACATTTCTCTACATGCACTGCCTTAGTTGCATCCTGTGAATTTTGATGTGGTGTCTTTTTTCCAAATTTTATTTTTATTATGGTAAAATATGTATAACATAAAATATACTGTCTTAACAAGTGTACTGTTGAGTGGTATTAAATAAATACCTTCATAATATTGTGTAAATGTCCCTAATATCCATCTCTTTAACACTTGACATCTTGTAAAACTGAAACTCAGTACTCGTTAAACAGTAACTTTTCATTCCCCTCTGCCCTGAATCATAGCAAGCACCCTTTTCCCCTCTGTTATCTGATTACTCTAAGTACCTCCTGTAAGTGGAATCATGCAGTATTCAGGGAGAAAGAGAGAGAGAGAGAGAGAGAGAGAGAGAGAGAGAGAGAGAATCCCAAGCAGGCTCTGTGCTGTCAGCACGGCCTGAGATCAAGAGAAATTCACCTGACTGAGCCACTTAGGCTCCCCAGATTATTATTTCTTTAATTTTAGAGAGAGCATGAGCCAGGGGAAGGCACGGGGGGTGGGGGGGGGGGGGGAGAGAGAGAGAGAGAGAGAGAGAGAGAGAAAGAGAGAGAGAGAATCCCAAGCAGGCTTCATGCTCTGTGCAGAGCCCAATACAGGGCTCAATCTCAAGACCCTGGGATCATGACCTGAGCTGAAATCAAGTATTAGAAGCTCAACTGACTGAGCCACCCAGGCACCCCGTGGCTGTACCATTTTACAATACCACCAGCAGTGCAAAAGGTTTCCAGTTTCTCTGCATTCTTGCTAGCACTTGTTATTTTCTCTTTTTTTGGTAGTCACCATCCTAAACAGATGTGAGGTGGTATCTCTTAGATTTGCTTTGCATTTCCCTGGTGATTAGTGATGTTGAGCATTGTTTTATGTGCTTATCGGCCATTTGTTTATATTCTTAGAGAAATTTCTATTTAAGTCCTCTGCCCAGTTTTGAACTTGGTTGTTGCTATGTTCAGTAGTTCTCTATAAATTCTGGATATTAATCTCTTATCAAATTTGTACATATTTTCTCTCATTCTGTGCATTGTGTTTTTACTTTGTTGAGACTGTGTATCGATGCGTAAAATTTAAAAATTTTCATAAAGTCTAATTTGTGTGTTTTTCTTTTGTTGCCTGTGCTTTTGGTGTCATATCCCAGGGATTGCTGTCAAATCCAAAGTCGTGAAGAGAGTTATAGTTTCGTATTTTATATTTAAAGTTTTGACCCATTGTGAGTTAATTTTTCTATATGGTTTTAGGTAAGGGTCTACCTTCATTCTTTTGTTATGTGGATATGCAGTTTTCTGAACATCATTTGTTGAAAAACTCCTTGAAAAACTCAGTGATATTGCCACTGTTGTCAAAGATCATTTGACTTTGTATGGAAGGTTTCTCATCTATTACATTGGCCTACATTATCTGTTTTATGCCACTACCATACTGTTTTGATCATCATAGCTATGTAGTAAGTTTTGAAATCAGGAAGTGTGAGTCCTCTAGCTCTGTTCATTTGCAAGATTGTTTTTTCTATTTCTGCGGAAAATGCCATTGGGATTTTGACAGGGATTGCAATGAATCTCTAGATTGCTTTGGGTAATATTGACATCTTAACAATATTCAGTCTTCTGATCCATGGACATGGGATATGTTTCCATTTATTTGTGTCCTTCTTTAATTTTTTTCAGCAAGTTTTTGTTTTCATTGTACAAATCTTTTACTTCCTTGGTTAATTCTTAAATTTTTTTTTTTTGGTGTTGCTGTAAGTTTTCATAATTTACGATTGTTCATTGTTATTGCATTGAAGTTATGATATATTTTCATTTCCATTCAGTTCAAGAAACTTGTAAATTTCAACTTTGATTTTTTTTTTTGACCCAAGGATTATTGAGGCATATTTTAGTAGTTCTCAGATGTTGTGATTTTCTAGTTACCTTTCTTTTTATAGTCTTTTTATATCTTCATCATCTTTATGACCATTCTTTAAAAATTTTTTTAATTAATTAATTTTTAAATTCACATCCAAGTTAGCATATAGTGCAACGATTTCAGGAGTAGATTCCTTAATGCCCCTTACCCATTTAGCCCATCTGCCCTGCCACAACCCCTCCAGCAGCCCTCTGTTTGTTTTCTGTATTTAAGAGTGTATTAGGTTTTGTCCTCCTCCCTGTTTTTATAATACTTTTGCTTCTCTTCCCTTATCTTCATCTGTGTTCTGTCTTAACTTCCTCATATGAGTGAAGTCATATGATACTTGTCTTTCTCTAATTTCGCTAACACAGTATCCTCCAGTTCCATCCACGTAGTTGGAAATGGCAAGATTTCATTCTTTTTGATTGCCGAGTAATACTCCATTTTATATATACACCAGATCTTTTTAAAAAAATTAGTATCATATTTTATTATTATTTTTTAAAATGTAATGTATTGTCAAGTTGGCCGACATACAGTGTATACAGTGTGCTCTTGGTTTTGGGTGTGGATTCCCGTGATTCATCGCTTACATATAACACCCAGTGCTCATCCCAACAAGTGCCCTCTTCAATGTCCATCACCTGTTTCCCTCTCTTCCCCTCTCCCCCCGCCATGAACCCTCAGTTTGTTCTCTGTATTTAAGAGTCTCTTATGGTTTGCCTCCCTCCCTCTCTGTTTGTAACTATTTTTTTCCCCTTCCCTTTCTCCATGATCTTCTGTTAAGTCTCAAGTTCCACATATGAGTGAAAACATAGGATATCTGTCTATCTCTAATTAGCTTATTTCACTTAGCATAATACCCTCCAGTTCCATCCATGTTGCTGCAAATGGCATGATTTCATTCTTTCTCATTGCCAAGTAGTATTCCATTGTTTATATAAACCACATCTTCTTTATCCATTCATTAATTGATGGGCATTAAGGCTCTTTCCATAATTTAGCTATTGTTGAAAGCATTGCTGTAAACATTGTGGTACATGTGCCCCTATGAATCAGCCCTCCTGTATCCTTTGGATAAATTCCTACTCGTGCTATTGCTGGGTCATAGGGTAGTTCTATTTTTAAAATTTGAGGAACCTTCACACTTTTCCAGAGCGGCTGCACCAGTTTATGTTCCCACCAACAGTGCAAGAGGGTTCCTGTTTCTCCACATCCTTGCGAGCATCTGTTATTTCCTGAGTTGTTAATTTGAGCCACTCTGACTGTTGTGAGATGGTATCTCAGTGTGGTTTTGATTTTATATACCACATCTTCTTTATCCATTCATTCATTGATGGACATTTGGGCTCTTTCCATACTTTGGCTATTGTCGATACTGCTGCTATAGACATTGAGGTGCATGTGCCCCTTTGAAACAGCACACCTGTATCCCTTGGGTAAATACCTAGTAGTGCAATTGCTGGGTCATGGGGTAGTTCTATTTTTAATTTTTTGAGGAACCTCCATACTGTTTTCCAGAATGACTGTACCACTGTGCATTCCCACTGGCAATGCAAAAGAGATCCTCTTTCTCCGAATCCTCGCCAATGTCTGTTATTGCCTGAGTTGTTAATTTTAGCCATTCTGACAGGTGTGAGGTGGTATCTCATTGTGGTTTTGCTTTGTATTTCCCTGATGATGAGTGACGTGGAGCATTTTTTCATGTGTCGGTTGGCCATCTGGATGCCTTGTTTAGAGAAGTGTCTATTCATGTCTTTTGCCTGTTTCTTTACTGGATTACTTGTTTTTTGGGTATTGAGTTTGATAAGTTCTTTATAGATTTTGGATACTAACCCCTTTATGTGATATGTCGTTTGCAACTATCTTCTCCCATTCTGTCGGTTGCCTTTTAGTTACGCTGATTGTTTCCTTCACTGTGCAGAAGCTTTTTTTTTTTTTTTTTTTTTTATATGAGGTCCCAATAGTTCATTTTTGCTTTTGTTTCCCTTGCCTCTGGAGACATGTTGAGTAAGAAGTTGCTGTGGCCGAGGTCAAAGAGGTTTTTGCCTGCCTTCTCCTCTAGGATTTTGATGGCTTCCTGTCTTACATTTAGGTCTTTGATCCATTTTGAGTTTATTTTTGTGTATGATGTAAGAAAGTGGTCCAGCTTCATTTTTCTGCTTTCCAGTTTTCCTAGCACCACTTGCTGAAGAGACTATCTTTATTCCGTTGAATGTTCTTTCCTGCTTTGTCAAAGATTAGTTGACCATAATGTTTGTGGGTCCATTTCTGGGTTCTCTGTTCTCTTCCATTGATCTGATTGTTCTTGTGCCAGTACCATATTGTCTTGATGACTACAGCTTTGTAATACATCTTGAAGTCTGGGATTGTGATGCCTCCAGCTTCAGTTTTCTTTTTCAAGATTGCTTTGGCTATTTGGGGTCTTTTCTGGTTCCATACAAATCTTAGGATTGTTTGTTCTAGCTCTGTGAAGGATGCTGGTGTTGTTTTGGTGCTATTTTGATAGGGATTGCCATTATTCAAGAATTTTTGATAAAAATTTCTAATACACATAAAAATAGAATGAAGTAATTCCTCGTAATAGCCATCTTCCAGATTAAGCAGTGATCCAGATTTTGCTGTGGTTGCTTTATTTATGCTTCATTCTTTGTGTTAGTGTTTGAAACATGTTTCAGATGCTATGTCATTTCACCTTTACATCCTTAAGAATATCTGTGTCCCAGGGTGCCTGGGTGGTTCAGTTGATTAAGTGTCTGACTCTTAGTATCAGCGCAGGTTGTGATCTCAGAGTTCGTGGGATTGAGCCTGTGTTGGGCTCTGCTCTGAGTGTGGTGCCTGTGTGGGGTTCTTGCTCCCCCTCTCTGCTTCTCTCCTGCTCGTGTACACACCACACACTCTCTCTCTCTCAAAATAAATAAACCAACGTAAAAAATAAAAAAGACTGTGTCTTAAAATGAACATTATAAACCCACAGGGCTGTATCACATGTAACACAATTACCAGTAGTCCCTTGGTATCATCAAATTGCTTGTTTATGTTCAAATCTCCTAGATAGAATGGAGAAACCTTAAAAAGATGTTTTGATGCAGATCAGAAAGTTGGCAATTTTTACCTTGTCTAATACATTACTATGCATGTTTTTCCATTTGCGTGACTGAGATTTTTATTAATGTATAAGAATATTGATCTTGAAATTTAACCTGTTAGCTGGAGAGACTTGCAGTAAACCCTTTTTTGTATTCTAGCTGTTTAACTCAGTAACTGATAAGATAATCGTACGTTCAATGTTTTTCTATGTGTTGACAATGTGAGGAATGATTTTGAAAGGATTAAAATTTGAAAATGCAGTAGATCGTGGAGCTTATTTAACTAGTTAATTAAATGAGTGATTATAGAACAAAAATTCATTGATCCCTTAATGTGGGCTAGGCTAAGAGTATAACCATTAACAGGCCAGATATCAATGCTTGGATTTAGGAAAGCTCTCAGCTCATTTCAGTGCCTTTATAGAAGCAGTATAAGAAAAGTTTTTGAAACACTACCCTGGAGTAGCAGTGTAACTGTTAACTAGTGTAAGAATGTATAATATATGTGCTTAAAAGCTTCAGAAATGTTGGTTGATGAAATTACAAAAGAAGACTATGGAAGTTTATAATATTGGCCTGGTATGTATACATTTAACTATAATCATGTGGCTCTTTTCAACTAAAAATATAATAGAAATATAAAATATAGTGCAAGTATAAAGCAAAATTTAATGTTTTCTTATAATCTCCTTTAGCATTGTAAATTCATCCTGTATTGTGTCTTCTTTTCTGTTAAAAAATGAACAACGGAGTGCCTGGGTGGCCCAGTCAGTCCATTGGGCGTCTCACTTCAGCTCAGGTCATGATCTTTCTCATGGTTCATGGGTTTCAGCTCTGCCTGGAGCTCTGCACTGACAGCTCAGAGCTTGGAGCCTGTTTCAGATTCTCTGTCTCCCCCCTCTCTGTCCCTCCCCCCCTCACACTCTCTCTTTCAAAAATCAATAAATAATCATAAAAAAAAAAAAAACCAAAAATCCAAAAGGAAAATAAAAATTTCCTTCTTAACATTATATTTAAAAAGCAGCATTTCTGGAGCACCCTTGCTGGCTCAGTCAGTTAAGCATTCAACTTTGGCTCAGATCATGATCTTGCAGTTTGTGAGTTCGAGCCCCACATCGGGCTCTGTGCTGACAGCTCAGAGCCTGGAGCCTGCTTTGGATTCTGTGTTCCCTCTCTCTCTGCCCCTTCCCTGCTCATGCTCTTTCTCTGTCTCTCAAAAATGAATTAACATTAAAAAAAATTAAAAAAAAAATTTCTAGTTAGAAAATTTAGTATCGGTTATACATTTGTTAGGTATTCAGTAAAGAGAAAGAGCCATTTTTTCATTATTCCTGAAAGCCATTTTAGCTTGATTTTAGTTTAATATAATCCTGGGTTTTTTTTTTTCTTTTTATTGCTATTAAATCTTGATCACACAAAGACATTTATGTCAGAGTGCATAAATGTATTCTAAGGCAGAAGTTCCTGAATACTTAAATGAGATATCAGTTTGGGAATACCACTTATTAAAAGTGACGTTAATAACGTTAAAATACTTCAGAGGTTGGCGCCAGATGGGTCAGTCAGTTAAGTGTTTGACTCTTGATTTTGGCTCAGGTCATGATCTTACAGTTTGTGAGATTGAGCCCCACATGGGGCTCTGCACTGATAGCATGGAGCCGGCTTGGGATTTTCTCTCTCCCTCTCTCTGTCCCTCCTCTGCTCATGCTCTCGCTGTCTCTCTCAAAATAAATACATAAATTTATTAAAAAGTTCAGTTAAAAATTTAAAACTACCTTTTGTGGTTTCATCTTAAAAGAACATGCATTGTTTTATTTACACTGAATTAACATTTCTGAAAATTTTCTAATTTTGCAGGTTTATAAGGCAGGATAGATAAAGACTAGTTGGTAGCAACAAGGAAAGCAGTCTCCAAAGAAACTTTGAAACTTTCACAGCCCTGGTGATTTTTTTTGCTTTTCCTACTTCCTCATATTCATACACATCACTGACAATAAATTCACTTTAATGGCTTTTAATTTCTCTCAAGATAGGAAATTTTGATGAAGAATTTCTTTTGGGAAAAGAGATACAAACATTTTAGAGATGACAAATAATGTTAAATTTGTATAATTTAATAATGTTGCATTATTTCATTACATTGTATTAGAAATTAATCTTACTGTAAAATTACATGAAATCTATATAGTGTTGGTCATTCACGGCTGTGAGAACCCACTGAGAGAAAAAGAAACTTGCTTTTAAGGCTTTTCCTTTGCTTATGGATTATGTTGGGTTATTTAATGTCATACATATAATTCCACAAGGTGGCAGCATTTGTTTATTTTGACCATATCCCAACTGTTAGGTAGTAGACAAGGTGTGGAAATTAATGGTTTACAGGGAAGTTCATCTCATGAATACTAGATGGTCCTAGGTTACATCTTAGACATAACAGTAATGTCCCGTTTTGCATATTTTTAAAAATATCTAGTGGCCAGCAGAGAAGAATGGTTTGAAACTGCATTGTTTGAACTTACTGAATACTTAGCAGTGGCTGTTTCTTGAATTCTTGGTTTGAATTTTGCATACCTTGATCTTTATGGTTAAAATTGTTATACATTCCATCTGTAGTTTAGAGGTTATGGTAACATTTTTGCTTATGTTTTCTCAAATTTTTGAAATAGAATTACAGCAGATATTAGTAAATTTATAAGAAGAAAATAGTCGTGTATTGTGGCATTCATTGCTGTCACTAAACTGGTAATGTATGTAGTGTTTGATTACTTTTTTTAAGATAACCTTTGTAAGTACTTTACATGACATTGTAAGTATTTCACTAACTCAGTTTTTATATAAAACCTATGGAATAAAAAAGCATTGTAATTCGTCCCATTGTACAGATTTGGAATTGTGGCAGGGAGAAATTGTCTAACTTGACAAGTTCAGCACAATGCTAGTAAATGATAGAACTAAGATTTGAACTGAGATATTCTGTCTCCTGAGTTCTAGTGTTCTGTTAGTCCCTTCAGGACCTGTCGAAACACAGTTCTTATGAGACACCCAAAAGAATAAATGGAATGAATTCTTTCGAGATTCTCATACTTGGTATCCTTATTACTTTCTTATCTAATTTGGCCTTAGTAACCAACATTCTTTTGAGTTTTAATTTGATATATATATTACATTAAAATGCTCTTGCCATAGCTTGAAACTATTCATGTTAAACATTTATTTTTTTTGTAATAGCCAATTGTAAGGATTGTTTTTCCTAAATTTCAGTTTTTAACGACAGTCAGTGCTAAAGGTTTAGGGTAACCTTTAACACAGTCTGTATTGTAGAATGCTGTGAGTTTTTAATTTGTTTTCAAAAACAGATCTCCAGGTAATTAAATGACTTGTTTTCTAATGAAACATTATGGCTTTTTAGGAGTGCTAATGAACTTTCTCTTCTTTTCAGAAGATATTTTTGTTAGTGTCCTATAAGTTATTGGGCTATCTGGGGTCAATGAGAAATGTAAGGAATTGAGAATACAGAGGAAAGGATTTCTTTCCCAAATTTTGCTCAGGCCCAATCTTTTATTTTTTTATTTTATAATTTTTGTATTTTGAAAGAGAGAAAAAGCATGCGCAGGAGAGAGAGAGAGAGAGAGAATATGAATATGAATATGAATATGAATGAATCCCAAACAGGCTCCATGCTGTCAGTGTAGAACCTGACATGGGGCTCGGCTCGATCTCACGAACCATGAGATCATGATCTGAGCCAAAATCAAGATGCTTAACTGACTGAGCCACCTAGGCGCCCCAGGCCCAATCTTTTAAAGCAGGGATTTAAAAAACTGTTCTAGGCTTGAAGTTTCATCAGGAAAGAGGTCTTAATCTGTCTTAAGTCCTGCTGACTCCCCCTTTCTGGCAAAATGTTAGGTGCTTAGTAGTAAATACTTATTGAATGAATACATGAATGAATGGAAAACTCTCTTGCGTGCTCTGGGAAGATCTGGATGCCTCTAGCGGTTGTCCACCTTAACTTGCTTTTCTGTGTTTGCTTGCTGATAAGTGTTCCTTTGAAGAAAGTATCCCTAGCCTAAAAAAAGAGGTTTGTAAGTCGCCATTGACACGCGGCAGAAAAATAGTGTTAACAACTTAAAAGAAGTCCAGGATTCAGCACGTGTTGATGAGTTTCCTCCTTCTGTGACTATTTGAGATATAAGTTAAGAGTGAGATACAAACAGCCCAAGCTTACTTATCAAAAGCTGCTACATCCTTTCCTTTCCTTATAGCCCCTATTTTAAAATTTTCTCGTTCCCAATTCCTTGTTTTTCTGTTTTCTTTTGCCCTTACTTAGACTGAGGCTTATCAGTGGTACAGAGTGAAACCATAAACCCAAGTCATTTTAAATTTATTACCTCAAAGAAATTGTTAGTTGGATGAGTATTTGAGATTTTAGTAGACTGGTAAACGTTTGTCACTAGTCAGAACATTTAAGATGGATGCCTACAACAAATGTTGAGAATTAGAGTATTGCCTTTTATGATAAAATTACTCAACCCTGGAAAAGAGTAGAGTTTATTAACCTAATGACTGTCTTCAGGTAATCAAAGGACAAGAATTAGAATGGTTCTGCTTAGTATCCCAGAGATAAGAGTAGGACTAATGGCTGGAAGCTACATCTTAAGGTTGGCATAAGGAAGATCTCTGTAGTCAGCAGTGTGCATGAGTGGAATAGGCCTCATCATGAGGCGGTTGCCATATGCTCTTAGGACTTTAAAAGCAAGCTGTAGGGTAACACAAAATCTTTCTTCAGTCCTGAGGTCAGTTATTATGTTCACCTGTATTTGTCTAGAATATTTATCTTTGTTTGAAGTTTTAAAAATTGTATCTATTCATATCAAGTACTGTAAACGCTGATAGTACAAATAAAAGTGATGTGCAGATTCGTGTAGAGACAAACCTATAAGCCAATATATAGAATAAAGCATTGTATGTGCTGTGAAAATATCTACTGGCTGCAGTATGAACAGTGGATTTGCGAGAAGGAAGAGTGGAATCAGGGAGATCAGATACATAGGTAGTTTTGAATGGTCCTAGCAGCATGTGATGATGTCCTATGGTCTGTACTGGGATGAAGTCAGTGGAGCTTGGATAAAGAAGTATTTAAGACATATTTAAGGACTAGGGTAGACAAGACATAATGATTGATGGGTACAGTCCTTGAAGGAGAGGATGATAACTTCCAGGTTTTTGGTTTGAGTAAGTAGGCAGAAAAACATGGGTGTTATTTGCAGAGATAGAGACAGTGGAGGAAGAGCAGGTTTGAGGGCAATGAGGTGCATGGAAGATAACCATGTAGAGATTTTTTGTGTATGCTTGCTAGCTGCACAGAGATTTGTACTAGTGATAATGGACACCATGGTTATAGATTGATAGAGCTCCAACAGTTAAAGATCAGGCAGATGAGGAGGAACCGATAAAGCTAAGGAGGTTTTTAGGTAAGAATGAAAACCGGGAGAGTATGTTGCCCTGCCAATTGGTCTGTAGGGTTAGGTATGGGGCAGAATTGGATCCAAAGTAAAATGAGACTTTTTGCCTGGATTAGGAGGGAGGACACTTCCCCTGGGATAATAAGAGGGAAGAAGAGAATGGATGCAAAGGCAGGCAAGTTTGTAGTTTTAGTGACATGGAGATAAAGGAGCTTTTCTCTGAGAGTTTGTGCTTTTACCGTGTCATCGCTTAGTGACAGGTAGAAAGGGTGGTAGGTGTTTATGTTTGTAGAAGAAAGAGATACTAGATGATGAAAAGGATGAGATTCATGGACTGTGAAATTTAAACTGAATACTGAAGAAGATAAAGGGAGGAGAGGTCTGGAAAGAGGCAAAAAAAGTAGAATCAGAGTGAAGGTACGGGGGCGAGGATTGTGGAGATTGTGGTCAGAGAAGTATTGTGTCTTTGGCCCAGAATACCTTTCCGTCTTTGTACTTGTAGCTTTGGGTAATTTACCTGGTATCTAGTGGCCACATGTGTTTGTTGACTCAGTTGGAGCATAAGCTAAAATGCAAGGTAGAAAATCAGTAATAAATGTTTGTGAGGATCGGATAAAATGCTGAAGGAGTTGACTAAAGAGAGAGTTCACTTTAGGCAATGACTTTCAGTTCCTAAGGGTATTTGAAATGGTGCTTTCGAGGTTTTTCTTCTGAATTTCTGTAGACTTTTCTCTCTGTATTTGATTCTTAGGATTGAAAGTGACATTAATATGTTTTCTTCTGTTTCTTCACTGTGTTCAAAACTATGTCTTTTGTAATTTCTTGCAGGAGTTTGTGGTGTAAGTAGTAATTTTTGTTAAAGTCTGGGCTAACCTTGTCCTTGGTCACATTAAACAGAAAATAATGCTCATTTTGCACCTTCTCTGGGTAAAATACATGGAGAGGAGAGGAAATAAGGAAATATAATTATTCACACATATCAAATTATATAGATTTCCTATATAGGAGAGGGTCTTAGCAAATCTTTACAGTGAAACCACTAATTTGTAATAGGGGCAAAGAAGACCAATTTCATGGTTTTTGTTTTGTTTTGTTTTGTTTTTTTTTTTGGTAGTATAGTTGACACACAATGCTATATAGTTTTAAATATATAGTTTTTAGTGTTTATCTTTGAGAGACACACAGTGTGAGTAGGGGAGGGAGAGGGAGACAGAATCTGAAACAGACTGCAGGCTCTTAGCTGTCAGCACAGAGCTCGACACGGGGCTTGAACTCACAGACCATGAGATCATGACCTGAGCTGAAGTCGGACACTTAACCGACTGAGCCACCCAGGCGCCCCTATATAGTTTAAAGTGTACGGCATAGGGATTTGACTACTCTATGTATCATGCTTTGCTCACAAGTGTAGCTACCATCTGTCACCAGACAGTGCTCTTACAACACCATTGACTGTATTTCCTGTACTGTACCTTTCATTCCCGTGACATATTCATTTTATACCTGGAAGCTGGTGCCTCCCTCTTCCCTTCCCCCCATTTTGCCCTTCCCCCATCAGTTTGTTGTTTGTATTTATGGCTCTGTTTCTACTTGTTGTTATTGTTGTTTAGATTCTACATACAAGTGAAATTACATGGTATTTGTCTTTTCTTTGACTTATTTCATCTAGCATAATACTGTCTACGTCCATCCATGTCATTGCAAATGACAAGATCTCATTCTTTATGGCTAATATTCTGTCGTATATACGTATACACCACATCTTTATCTGTTCATCTATGAATGGACATTTGGGTTGCTTCCATATCTTGGCTATTGTAAATAATGCTGTAATAAACATAGGGGTGCTTCTATCTTTTCAAATTAGTGTTTTCATTTCCTTTGGGTATATACCCAATAGTGGAATTATTGGATTGTATAGTATTTCTATTTTTAATTTTTTGAGGAACTGCCATACTGTTTTCTGCATGGGCTGCACTAGTTTGCATTCCCACCAGCAGTGCATGCAGGTTCTTCTTCTCCACATCCTCACCAACACTTGTTATTTCTTGTTTTTGATTCTAGCCAATCTGATAGGTGCAAAGTGGTATTATTGTAGTTTTGATTTGCATTTCTCTGATGATGAGTGACGTTGACAATTTTTTCATGTGTCTGTTCACTATCTGTATGTCTTTGGGAAAATGTCTATTTATGATCTCTGCATATTTTTATTCAAATTATTTGGTTTTATTTTTTATTGCCAAATTATAGAAGTTCTTCATACATTTTGGATATTAAACTCTTATTGAAAATATCATTTGCAACTATCTTCTCCCATTCAGGAGGTTGTCTTTTTATTTTGTGATGGTTTCCTTCCCTGGGCAAAATTTTTTTATTTTCATGTAGTCCCAATAGTTTATTTTTCCTTTGGTTTCCTTGCCCGAGGAGACATATCTAGAAAAGTGTTGCTAAGGCCAATGTCAAAGAGATTACCGCCTGTGTTTTCTTCTAGGAGTTTTATGGCTTCAGGTCTCACATTTAGATCTTTAATCTATTTTGAGTTTATTTTTGTGTGTGGTGCGAGAAAATGGTTCAGTGGTTCAGTTTCATTCTTCTGCATATAGCTGTCCAGTTTTCCCAGCCTGTTTGTAAAGAAGATCAATTTGAATGAGTTAAAATCTTGTGTAGTTTAAAAAAATAATTTTCTTTCAGCTATCTAAGCTAATTGAGAAATAGTTTCAGTTGAATCCTGATTAAATGAGATGAAAGGGGAACTTATTTGAATTATTGTAGCAAGCTGTGTGGTACATTGTAGTTACCAAGTACATGTCAGGCAGTATTCTTACTGTTTCAGATTTACTAACGAGTTCTAACGACTGTAGTTCTCAAACTTTAGTAGCCTTCAGCTACAGCTGGAGGGCTTGTTAAGACATGCGTTTCTGGGCCCTACTCCAAGAGTTTCTGATTCAGTAGGCTGTGCTAGGGCCAAGAATTTGCATTTCTAATTCTTTGCCAGGTGATCCTGATGTTGCTAGTCTGTGCCCACACTCTGAGAATACTGTCTTCGGTTAAGAGCTGTTGAAAAGAAGACATTTACTTCTAGTAGGAAATATGTGTAATTTTAATTCTCTAGTAAAAAACCATAATTTTTTAGTTTATGAATTAAAATATGGTAAAAAAAAAACCATTGAGTTTATAGAGTTTTCTAGTTAATAAGCTTACTGGGTTGCAAATGTACCAGAATTATTCCTTCTGTTCTTGGGACAGTTGGATGGGGTTGGGTTGGAGAAGCAGCTTGTAACCAGCTGTCTGTCCTCAGGACAGAGGAAAAAGCACATAGCTTTTTTGCTTTGTCTCTTGCACAGTGATAGGGAAATTCTAACTTAGAAAACCCAGGACAAATAAGTATCTTGGTTTCTCTCAAAGTTGTTCTGGTCATTTTTTCACGAAAGAATTGTGTGGTGAAAATTGAGATTGAGCTCTTTAATATATAAAGTATTGATATTACATGCTGATAATTAACCTGCAAAGCTGAGTTCTTAAAAGGAAACTTACTCTTACTCTGCTAAAGAACCATCTTACTTTGCCATAGAAAGAAGCCACTGGACTGCCAGGAAGTAGGGCACACATTTTGGGGGATCGAGAGAGACATTTTGAACCTTTTAAAATTGGAAAATCTGTCCTTCAATTTAATCTCTTTCTTACACTATTGACTTAATTAGAATTATGTAGGGGAGGAAAAATCCTTTTTTCTTCTACCCTTCCAAGCTTTTTATTGGGACCCCATAACAGAGAGGTTAACAAGAGAAAAACAAACAGAAGTTTATTAATCTGTGTATTTCATATGTACATGGGAGAAACCTAGGAAAATGTGTAACTCAAGTGTCTTAGAACTCTGGCTTATGTCAGATCTTTAACAAAGAATAATAAATCTGTAGAGAAATGAAAGGATAAAGAAAAGCAATTTTAGATTTCCAAGGTCAGCACTTTATGGGAAGGTAAATATACTGGAGAGAATATACTGGAGAGGATTTGTTTGCAGATGCCTTTTGTGCCATCTCTGGGCTTATATCCTGCTTTTAGGAAGTAAGAGGAGGAGGGTAGAGAGTGCTCTTCCTGCATTTGCTGCTTAATTGCCTTCAGCTCAAAATGATTTTTATGTCAGAGAGGCATGGTTTGGGGTGACGTATTCTGGTTTTCTTCAGATAAAAGGCAATCTGTTTTATCAGTGGTGTGAGTTTAGTAGTTCTTCACTTGAATGCCACTTAGAAATAACTGTGATATCAGTATACAAAAACTTAATCTGGTGTAAGAGTGTTTTATGATATAAATACGTGACGAAGTATCATCATTTGCCCTTGAGTGTACTATCATTTACCCCAGGTGTGGTAATTTGCCTGTATCTTGCCTCCCATCAGACATATTCATACATAGAAAACTTTTTAGGTAAGCTAGGATGTTACTCTCATTTCTCTAGCTAGTATTCACAGCAGAGAGTTTCATTTATGCTAACACTTCACCTGTACAGAATTTAACCTCTGGCAATCCCATCTGACTAAAGCCCAGTCAGTTATCAAGACTGAAATGAAAAATAAAAAGGCTTTAGAACAAAATAAATCCACCAAATTAGTGACTTAAGCTCAAATATTCACAAATGGCCATTTTCTTCAATTATTTCAGGCCTATTGACTTACTATATATATACATTATATATAGTTCCTGTAATCTTAGTTTTATCTGATTTGTGTCTCTTCAACATATAAAAGGAGGAGAGATTGCAATAGATGGGGTGAAGAAGTGATAGCTACTAGCTCGACAAAGGGGAAGAAGTGATGAAGCTGCAAATTGGAGCTAAAGAGTAAAGTAGTTTGAATCCATTTAATATGAATTCAAGTGGTTTGGCATATCTTAATAGACCTTGGAATCATTGATATGTAATAGAGTATGGTAACTAATTTTGGCAGGGCTATTCACATTACTATGCTCAGTAAGTTCGTATAAAGGTAGTAAAGAATGTATTACATTCGACAGATTATACTCATAGGGGAGCAAAAGTTGATTCCAAAAGTCACTTAACTAATATTTATTAGCAGTATTGTGTTCTAGAGCAGTAGACAGGTGTGTCCAGAAAATGCCATTGTATCTATTATTTTTTAGAAATAATTTTAAATATATATATCACCATTGGTACAAATGTAATATGAAACACATTCATATTTTATAATTACTTAAAAATTTTTTTTGTACTTGTAAGTTTCAACCTTTGCATTAGTTTTATTTATATGGAAGGAAATATTGTGAATGAGAAAAATATTGGTCTTTTTGTCTAGTACAGGAATTGGCAAACTATGGCACATTTGAGTCAAATTTGGCTCAGCTCTTTGGTCACTTGAGTGACCCAGGAGCTAAAAATGGTTTTTATCTTTTTAATTGGTTGAAAAGTCAAAAGAAGAATAATAACATAAGATGTATAGCAACATGACTTATAATAATGACATATGAAAATTTTATGAAATTAAAATTTCAGTGTCCATAAATTAAATTTTACTGGAACACAGTCACAATTATTTCTTTACATATTGTTTGTTGGCTGATTTTATACTACAACAGCAGAGTTGAGTATTTTTGAGAGAACTGCACAGTTCCTCTGGTCCCTTTACAGAACAAATTTGCTGATTCTTGACCTAGTAGATTTGTTTAGGCTCTAAGGATGTAGTGCTACACTTGATTAAAGTTCTGTCATATTTTTGGATATCGCAGTGTATCTTATGAAAGAAAATGACTTCTGTCAGATTTTCTGATCTTCTTGTGATGATTGGCTGGCTGTTTTATATGCTTTATCATTGCTTAATACAAATAACCTATCATCGTCCTGTCTCGTGGTAAGCACTTCATCATCGGTTGAATGATAGCTATAGATTTGTAGTCCTTACCTAATAACAAATTCCGGTTCATTCAGCAGAAAGTTTCTTATTTGTGTTTTTTAAAAATTATTCATCAAGTAGAGCTGAAAAAGGCCTTGAAATATGACAAAAGCTTATACCATGATTAGGAGATTTAGCTATATCACACTACTCTTGAAACATGCTTTTCTACCACTAGTGATTTTTTTAATTGTGTTTCCATTCTCCTTTTTTTCTCAAGCACATTTAACAGGTGGTTTTGTTGGTAGCATTAAAGTTACAAAACTATTTTTTGATCTGTGCTTGAGAGTTATTAATTTGTGGTTATATTATTTACAAATTTAAATGTAGAATTGCAAATTATATAGTTTTTAGATTACTGTAGTGAAGTACAGTATACATACAATAGAAGTATACAGTTTTAATTTTTACATTTGTATAAACCACAATCAAAATATAGAACATTTCCAAAAGTTTTATTTCCTGCTACTTTGCAGTTAATTTCACTGCTTCCTCCAAACTCCTGTCCAGACCTCTATTTATCTGCCGTTACCATGAGAAGAGTTTAGTCATTCTGGAAGTTTTTATAAATGCAGCCTTACAGTATGTACTCTTTTTGTGTCTAACTTCTTCAGCTCAGCATGTTTGTGAAATTCATCCATGTTGTTGTCTCTGTCAGTAGATAACAGTTACATAGTTAATTATTTACTAATATTCCATTTTATGAATATTCCACAATTGGCTTATCCTTTCATGTGTTGAGGGACACTTCAGTTGTTTCCAGTTTTTATTATGAATAAAGCTGTGAAGATTCACAAACAAGCCACTTTGGATATTCATATTCATATTTATTCCTCTTGGGTAAACATCTGACATTGAAATTGCTGGGGTGTATGATCAGTTTGTGTTTAACATTTTGAGAAACTGCTAAACTGTTTTTAAAGCAATTGAGTTATTTTAACATTCCAGCAGTGTAAGAGTTCTAGTTGTCCCAGATCTCAAAAGTTCTTGGCATTGTCAGCCTTTTGATTAGTGGATTTGTACTAATATTTTCTTTTTGTTTTACTCTGCATTTCTGTTATAACTAATGGTGTTTAATGTGCTTATTGGCCATCTGTGTATCTTTTATGAAGCATCTATTCAAATCTTTTGCCCATCATTAAAAAATCAGATCTTACTATCATTGAATAATGAGAATTTTTTATGTATTCTGGATGCAAGTTCTTTGTCAGATTTATGTATTGATAGTATTTTCTCCCAGTCTGTGGCATGCCCTTTTAATAGTGTGTTTCAAATGACACAAGTATTTGAGGCTTCTGGTGACTCAGTCTGTTAAGTGTCTGACTTTTGATTTCGGCTCAGGTCATGATCTCACAGTTCATGGGTTCAAGCCCTGCATTGCACTCCACAGTGACAGTGCTGAGCCTGCTTGGGATTCCCTCTCTCTCTCTCTCTCTCTCTCTCTCTCTCTCTCTCTCTCTTTCTCCCTCCCTCCCTCCCTCCCTCCCTCTCCGACTCGTGCTTTCTCTCTCTCTCAAAATAAAAAAGCTTAAAAAAAAAAAAAGACAAATGACGTATTTAATTTTGATGAATTCCATTTCCTTAATTTTTTAAATGGTTTAAACTCTTGGTATTTTATAAAATGTTTGCCTGCCCCAAATGGTGAAAAATTTTCTCCTCTGTTTTCTTCTATAATTTTAATAGTTTCAGCTTATATATTTAGGCCTATAATCCATTTCAAGTTAATTTTTGTTTAGATTTTAAAGTAAAGGTTGGGGTTAGATACTTGTTCCAAGCAGCACTTGTTTAAAAGGTGAACTTTTCCCATTGACATCTTTTTTGAAAAGTAATTGAACATATATGTATGAATTTAATTTTTTAATTGAAGTATAGTTGACTCACAGTTACGTTAGTGTTGGGTATACAACATGATTCAACAAGTCTGTATGTTACGATGTGCTTATCACAAGAATGTACCATCAGTCATCATACAACACTATTATAATACTATTGACTATATTCCCTATGCTGTACTTTATCCTCTTGACATATTCATTCCATAACTGGAAGCCTGTACCTCCCACTCCCCTTCACTCATTTTACCCATGCTCCCACCTTCCCCAAACCCCCACTCACCCGGCAAGTATCAGTTTTTGTTCTCTACTTTATGACTCTGTTTCTGTTTTTTGTTTGTTTACTCATTTATTTTGCTTTTTAGATTCCACATAGAAGTGAAATCACATGGTATTTTTCTCCAACTTCCTTCACTTAACATAATTCCGTCTAGTTCTATCGATGTTGTTCTAAATGGCAAGATCTCATCCTTTTTTATGGTTGAGAAGTATTCCCTGGTATGTGTGTGTGCACCACATTTTCTTCATTCGCCTGTCAGTAGATACTTAGGTTGCTTCTGTACCTTGGCTGTTATACAGAATGCTGCAGTAAATGTGTATCTTTTCAGATTAGTCTTTGTTTGCTTTGGACAAATACCCAGTACTGGAATTACTGTGAATCTGCCTCTTGACTTTCTTTTCTCTTGTATTGATCTGTAAGTCGTCTGCTGTTAGGCTAGTACCACATTCTCATTATTATTGCAGTTTTATATTAAGCCTTGAAATCAGGTAATCTAAGTCCACTAGCTTTATTATTATTTGTTAAAGTTGTGTTGGCAATTCTGAGTCCTTTGCATTTCCATAAAAATTTTAGAACAGGAGCTCTTTATTCTCTGCTGTGATGGTTTGAAAGGATTTATGTAGTAAAAGTCACATTTTTCTCTTGTATCTTTCCCTTCAGTGGTTTTGTCTACTTGTTACTGTGGGGAATATGAGATGGATTTCTGATCTGTTAAGTCTACCTGGCTGACCGATGTTTTGGGGACATACTTTTTTTTTTGAGAGAGAGAGAGGGCGCAAGTGGGTGAGGGGCAGAAAGAATCCCAGAAGGGGCGGGGGTGGTGAGAAGAAGAGAGAAGCAAGACTTACCCAAAGTGGGGGCCGAGCTCACCTGAGGTGGGGCTGCAACTCACGAACCGTGAGATCCTGATCTATGCTGAAGTCAGACGCTTAACTGCTGAGCCACCCAGGCGCCTGGGGACATACTTTTATATATTCATGATGAATTTTCTTTTAGACTATAAATTTTCATTCCAGATTAGTCCTCTGCAACATAAGATAGTTTCTTTATATCATAGTTCTCTTGTTTTCTGATGAGGCGTGGCAGCATTGACATTAATGATTTACTATTCTAATTTTATTGGTTGCTCTTTAAATATTACTAGAAGATACAGAACTGAAAAATGTGATGTATTTTCTACTTTAATTTCAGAAATAAATAGTGCTTCCATATGGATCTCCTCACTTTTACTAAATATAAACTCATTCCAAAGAGGACAAAATGTCATCATAGTTTTGGGGACAAAATATATTTTGTTTTTCCCAACCCCTGTTTTTTCTCTAGTAGATGTCTTTATTCAGTCTTTTTATTTGTCTTTTACTTCAGAAATTACCTTCAGCTTGTCAAATTTCTCTGATAAAAACCACCTACCGTAGGATACAGTTATAGTGCGCATAGAATAGGTCTTTTAGGACAGATGAAGAGTGTACAACCACATTAAATTAAAACGTGCTAAAGACTTAAATGAGAAGAATATGGCAATCAGGATGTTGATCTTAATGGTCCTCAAGATGCATTTCTGATATTTACAAAAGTGTTCCAGAATATCATTTGTCAGATAGTGTATTTGTTCCAGCTATTCAGTGATAACCAGAGGGAATGGGAAAATAAAATTTTTTTCAAGACAGGGGTCAGTAAATTAAGACCTGTTAATCAATTCTGACCCATTGCTTAGTTTTGTATAGCCCACAAGCTAAGAATAGTTTTATGTTTTTAAGTACTGAATGAAAAATAAAGAATAATTTTTGTGACGTGTCAACTATATGAAATTCAGATTTCAGTGTCCATAAATAAAGTTTATTGGTACACTGACACTCTTCTGAAATAAAATTAATAGGTGTTGTGATTTTCCCAATACGCATGTTAAAAAAGTTATTTCCCTAACTCTAATATAAAGGAGAACTAAAAGGAGAATAATTTAAAATAATATATACATCTTAATATGTAAATTCTTTGACTGCATTAGGCAATATAATAAATAGATACTTGAACCTGCTTACAATGAGCAAATTTGGAACATTTGGTGAATATTAGAAATGCAAGACTAGATTGTTTTTATGTATAATGGAATTCATGTCTATGTTCAGATAATTATAGGTTTTTCACTTGCAAAAGGATGAGAGGTATAAATATCTTTGGGAAAAAATTTCTAAGAGAATGAGTATAATCAATCAGGACCGGAAGAAGGAGGGCAAAAATAACTTTGTCCTTTGCTCAGAGTAAAGACTTAATAGATACATTGACTCCTTTCTTTCCATAGCAGTTCATAAAAGTCACAAAAATAGCCACTAGACAGAAATACAATTCTCATTCATGAAAATAACACACAGAAAGCAGAAAGAAATCAGATCAGAAATTTTTTTAATTGAAAATACATCCAAAACAATATATATCACAAAATAAAATAACAGATATAAAAGCCAACATGTGATTGATTAAATAGTGTAAACCTCCCATCAGAAGGGAAGTATCTTCACATTAGGTCACAATATGAAGCATAAATCTGTGTTCTATATAAGAGTCTCTAAGTCTTGGAGCTGTGAATGTTGAAAATAACGTTTAATTTAGGCTAGAAATCATTAAACCTCAATCTTTGTCTGTGTCTCTCTCACACACACACACACACACACACACACACACACACACACACACACACTTCCTAATGATCAGAGTTCAGTCCATGATGAAGTTTACGTAGTTATAAATATCTTTATAGATTGGAAAATCTCTCTGTTAACTGTAAGAGAAAATAAATACATTAGTTGTGTAGGCTTTAAATCAGATTAGATCTTAGTCCATGACAGATTAAGTGGAGCAAAAAATATAGCAATTATACCAGTCTTAAGTAACATTACTAACAAGTTAGAACCGATACACCAACATGTATCAAGAATAGAACTTCTTTTAAAGTGTCAGTTAAATATCAGAAAATGTACAGAATCTAAATCATATAGAACATCTCAAATTACAGAAAATTAAAACATTCTCTGATCACAATACAGTACGAGCAGACATGTATAACAAAATTAGAAACCAGGAAAAACCTACCACATGGAAATTTAAAAGCTAATTTGGCTGGCACCTGGGTGGTTCAGTGGGTTAAGCATCTGACTTTGTCTCAGGTTATGGTCTCACAGTTTGTGAGTTCGAGCCCCGCATGGGCTCTCATTTGTCAGGGCAGAGCTCACTCTGGATCTTTGTTTCCCCCTCTCTCTGCACCTCCTCTACTCTTGCATTCTCTCTCTCTCTCTCTTTCTCTCTCTCTCTCTCTCTCCCCCTCCCTCTTTCTCTCTCTTTCTCTCTCTGAAAATAAATAGATATAAAAAGAAACTAATTTGGCAACTCTAGGGTCAAAGTGGAAATGCAACCACTTTGGTGAAACTTCTATATGTTAGAATTTATGGGACACAGTTAAAAGTGCTCAAAATAAGATTCATTGTTTTAAGTACTTAATGGATAAGGAATGTATGAAAATAACTTAAGCGCCTAAGTTAAAAAAAAAAAACAACATAAACCTAAAGAAAATAGAAGGAAAAAAGAATGAATTATTAAAGACAGAATTATTCCATTAATGAGCTTCTCAAAACAAAGTGCAGATGGCTAGTTAACCAATCATGTACAACTAGGGGAAATCGTAAATATGTAGAATAAGAAATGAAACTGAGGAAATAATTACAGGCACACTGGTGGAAAAAAAGGTAAACTACTTTGCTCATGTTTATTGTAAATAAACTTGGGGTCTTATGTGATAAGGATTATTTTCTAGGAAATATAAATGATTTGAACTGATTCTAGAAGAGACCAGAAAATCTAGTCAGCATAATTACAATGGGAAAAATAGGGAGAGTTTTCAAACAGAAAATAATGAACCTAACTGGAAATGTGGAAGATCTAAAAGAATTTAAAAATTCTGCTGAAGAAACAAAATTGAATAAAGGAAGACATAACCTATCTAGATGGAAAGAATACATATCACAAGAATATCACTTTTTCCTTAACTTGTGTATAAATTTCACCTGATTGCAAAGAAAATACCATCAGGATACATTTGAAATAAGTTGGTGCTAAACTTAATAATATAGTTGCTAAAATACCTAGGCAAATTCTGAAGAAAGAGATTCATGAAAGAGCACTCATTACTACAAGATGTCACATGTCATGATGAATCAGTAATTAAAACCTTGGTACAAATAAAGAATGGATAATGTCTACAATTGTTTCAAATTCTTGTAAGAAGTTAGTATATATCATATAAACTGCATTTCTAATAAATGGGGAAAAGAGATTATTCAGTAAATGGGGCAACTAGGTAATGGTCTGGAAAATATAAATTTATATCTCTGCTGTCATATTTTAAAATAAGTTCCAGATGGAATGAATATCTGAATGGAACAAAAGTGAAACTTGGTAAGTATTAGAAGAAAATAAGTATTAGGGTAGAAGTTAAAAAAAAAATCTTATAGAAAAAGAATAAAGCAGAAGGAGAGAGAAACTGGAGAGCTACAGTTTGAAACGGATTAGACAGATGGCCTTAGTGGTAAGCTAACATTTGAGGTAGTACCTGAGGGAAGTGAGGGAGTGCGCCATACATATGTTTGGGCAGAGAGCACTTCCAGGTTCAGGTACTCTCAGATACATTGACCCCTGCGATGGGAATAGATTTGGAATTTCTTAGGTTTGCCATGAGGCCAGTGTACCTGGAGGAAGGTGGGAGGAGGCAAATCTTTCGTGCTTTGTTATCACTTGGCCTTTTTTATGAGGTTGGGTAGGAAGCCATTAAAAGATTTCAGATCAAAGTAGTGATGATTTGACTGTTTGAAAATGGACTGTAAGGGTCATGTATGGAAGCAGGGATATCTGTATGGAGCCTATTATAATAATACAGACATGAGATAATGGTGGCTTGGATGAGAGTGGTGGCAGTGGGCTATTGGGAAGTGGTTAGCTTCTGCTCTATTTTGAAGGTTGAACCGAAAGAGTTGCTGTTAATTAATGAAAGGGATGGGTTTAGCTAATAAGATGAGGAAGATACTTGGTGGAGTATTCAGAAACTCAGTTTAGGACAGATTAAGAAACCTGTTAGACTAAAATTGGAGCTGCCAAGTAGGCATGAACCAATCGTGTAGAGAGAGGTCTGGTATGCGAGATAAACATTTGAATCATCATCAGTGTATGATTTAAAGTCATGAAACTAGGTGAGATCTCCACCGAAGACCATGTAGATGGAAAGAGGAGGTAGAAGGATACTTGTACTCTGGGCTACTTGAATGTGAAAGTGGAGACGGTAGAAGGAACAGTGTGAGTGCCTACTGTGACGGAGTGGCCAGTTAGTTAGGAGAAGAATCAACTCTGTTGAGGAGGAAGTGATCCTTTAAGTCAGCTGTTGCTGATATTCAAGTAAGATAAGAATTCAGAGGTGATTATTAGATTTAGCAAACTGAAGGTCATTGTTGACCTTGACAGAGCATTTCTAGCGCTGAAGATGAAAGCTTGGTTCCAGTAGGTTAAAGAGAATGGGAGGAGAAGAATTGGAGCCAGTGAGTATGGATAACTTGCTCAGTTTTGCTATCGCAAAGGAAAGAAATGGGGGGTAGTTAAAATGGAATAAAGATTATAAGGCATGTTTTGTTTTGTGTTTTACTTGAAAAAAACATATTGAAAGGCTTAGGGAAAGAGGTAGGAGAGTGGAAAATTAATGATAGAGGAGAGAGGAGGAGAATTGAGAAAGCATTCCCGGATTAGGGGTGAGATGAGATCTGCTACACAAGCAGAGGCGTTGGTCAGGTTTAGGAGCTTGCATCCTTCCTCAGTAAATGGAGAGCTGGCAGAGTATCAGAATACATACGCTGGTAAATGGGGATGTGGTGGTGGGAGCCTTTGGAAGTTATCTTCTTAATCTTTTATAGTTTTGCTAAACTGCAGAGGGAAACAGTCTGAGAGTGATTTTGGGAAGAAGTAGATGGGGAAATTTTGAGAAGAATGAAGAAATTGTGTACCTTTTTTTTTAACCCGAATGGAGAGTATGTGTACAAGGGAAATTTACCATGAAACTAGGCAGTGTTACGGCCTCGCTTGAAGATAGTGATGATGAATTTAAAACGAGACTGGAGAATATGGTTGTACACTTTTCTCTCACCGTGTTCATCTGTGCCAGTTCAAGTGTAGAGTGGGTAGGGAGTTAGATTTAACTAGCATTAGAGTTTTGCCAAGGAAGTTAGATACAAGAAATAAAAATTAAAAGCAGTGAACGAATACTGTTGTACAGGAGGGAGTCCTCTGATTATTGACCATGGAATTTATGATAGGTAAAGAGGAAAGTGAATACATAAGAGGATGGCATAATGGTGATGTTAAGACCAGTGAATTTTTAGGTCTCCTCGGGCTTGAGGGCTTGAAGGATTTTTGGACACAGAAGGTCATCTAGCAAGAATGGAGGTGGTTGTTAGCCATATGTCGTAAAGTAAAATTGAGATTATGGAGGGAATGAAGTTCTTAGTAATGAAAAAGTCTAGGGTATGATCCTGCTTGTGTGGAGTGTTAGCACAGTCAAAGATCTTTGAAGAAGAAAAAGTCAAGAAACTGATAGATGAGGCTGTTGAAGTTAATCATCTGCATGATTATTAATTAAGAAGTAGGACAAGAACTGCGGCGCCTTGGTGGCTCAGTTGGTTAAGTGTCTGCCTCTTGATTTTGGCTCAGGTCATGATCTCATGGTTCATGGGACTGAGCCTCACATTGGGCTCTGTACTGACAGTGTGGAGCCTGCCTGGGATCCCCTCTCTCTGCCCCTCCCCAGCTCTCATGCTCAGGAGTGGACTCTCTTTCTCTCTCTCAAAATAGGTAAATAAACATTAAAAAAAAAAAAAAAAGAACTAGGACAAGAGTAGATTTGGAGAGAGTGATAGCGAGCTAGAAGTTAAAATTGCCAAGAACTCCTGCATTGGTACAAGGGTTCGGGAGGAGTTGTATAAGTTACAGGAGATTTGGAGCTGGGAGAGAGTGAAAATGGCTGCAGGAAGCTGTGTGTAGCATGGAAAACACAGACTTCATTTCCAGAATTACTTGAACCACGGAATGTGAGAGGACTTCAAGGGAAGCAGTGTTTTTCAAAGAGCCAGGTTTCCATTAGATTAAGAAGGTAAAAGGAACATTTAGAAAAGAAGTTGACATTATTAGTGGTATTATCTGCATTGAGAGAGGTTTAGCTTTACTTAAATGTATTGAAGTGCATGTGGGGGCACCTAGGTGGCTTAGTCGGTTAAGTGTGTGACTTCAGCTCAGGTCATGATTTCCTAGTTTTTGAGTTCAAGCCCCGTGTTGGGCTCTGTGATGATAGCTCAGAGCCTGGAGCCTGTTTTGGATTTTGTGTCTCTGTCTCCCTGCCCCTGCTCATGCTCTGTCTGTCTCTCTCTCTCTCTAAAAATAAATAAACATTAAAAAAAAATAAAATGCATGTGACTTTTGACCTAGCGCTTCATATTCTAGGGTAAATTTCATGATATTTGCAAGAATATATGCAAATATATGAAAGAGGGACCCTCATAGGAGGGTATTTTTTGCAGCATTACTTAACAGTAAAAGATTAGAAAGTAATTGATAAACTGATTAAGTTATGATACATACATATGTTTGAATTCTCTACAATCACTGGGGAAAAAATGAGGTTGCCCTAATATGTACTGATATGAAATGATTATCAAGATACTGTGGAGGGGGCAAGGTGTAAGTCAATATGTATGATTTCGTCCCATGTGTTTAAGTAATAAAACTATGAATACAGAGATGCTTGTTCATGCACAGGGTAATGCTAGTAGCGTACATAAACTGGAATTATTGGTTGCCTCCAGGAGGTGACTGGGTGCTTTATTTGGCAGGATTTGGAGGAAGACTCTGCTTTTCTTTGTGCATTCTTTGAACCATTGCCTATATACATATTTTTAAAAAGTTTTAAGAAGGGATTCAGGCCTGTTTGTGGTGAATCTTCAGTAATAATTGGGTGTATTGATTTTACATGGTAGTAAATGAGGAAAATTATGTGGACAGAGCTGTGTTTTTGAAAATTTACCTTTTTATCAGTTCTTCAAATGGATTAGAAAAGAAGAAAGGCAGGAGTAGCAGACTGTTACAGAAGCTATTGCACTAGTCCGGGTTAGTGTTAATGCATGCCTAATTCATATTTCTGTGAATTTCTCAAATGTTGTGTTCTGGTTTTTTACCATCCTATTTCCATCAGCTAGGTCAGCATTTGGCAGATAACAGGCATGCTGGGGGGCGCCTGGGTGACTCAGTCAGTTAAACGTCCGACTTTTGCTTTCAGCTCAGGTTATGATCTCACAGTTTGTGAGTTCGAGCCCCACGTCGGGCTCTGCACTGACAGCATAGAGCCTGCTTGGAATTCTCAGTTACCCTCTCTCTCTGCCCTTCCCCCACTTGCCACATGCCCACACGCACACACTCACTCTCTCTTTCTCTCTCTCAAAAATAAATAAACATTAAAAAAAAACAGGCATGCTGGATATTTGATGGGTGAGACTATTCATGCATCATCCACTTTCTCCCAGTAGGCCTCAGTAATCAGTGACTCCTGAATTTCTGTAGCATCTTTCATCCTTATTATTTGGCATTTGCTGATACTGGATTATAATCTTTCCCAGTAATTATACACCCTGTGAGACTACCTTACTCTTTTTATCTCCCTCTGTTTAACCTGTTACACAGGATGAATATATCATTTATTACTATCATGTATATAATATAGTATGTGTAATTATGTTATTAATGTTTATTTTGTCTTTGTATATATTCTTTGAAAACCAGTTCTTGTGTTCTCATTAAAATGGAAGTTTTGCATAGTGATTGAGAGCATAGACTCTGGAACCAGATTGCTTGAATTTGAATTATCTGGTGAAGTCTGGGCAAATTACTTAACATCGGTATAACTTAGTTTCCTTATGTATATATACAGTGGAGATTTGAAAAGTAAATTTATTTTTATATGAGGTGCTTAACGCAGTGCTTTATACATAGTATTATGTATGGTATGGAAGGTTTAGCTATTATTATTGATTGATTTGGGAGAAAGTCAGTGGAATAACATCAATTCTTAATTACTTTACCTGTGTTTGTATTCTTTAAAGATCTGCCTATTTCTTTTCGTTAGAATGGCCAATTTCTTTGTTTCCTTGAAATAATAGCAGCCTCTATCTCTTGAGGCACACTATCACGGTGATGAATTAGACCTCTAACAACTGTGTTCGTTTTACATTTTCTTTTGATAAATAGGATTCTAGTGTTAGGGATATTAATCCACTTTGTTAATACTTGTTTTTTAATTGCAAAAACAGTATGACACAGTGGGAGCACTGAAAAAATTCCCTTCGTGGGATATTGCCATCTTTGCATTGTTTTGTGCCACACTGTACTGGAGGTATGCGTTAATCAGCTGTCCTGTGCCTGGATGGTCTCTTGCCTGGAGGCTCAATCACTTGACTGATGGCCCTTTTGACAAAGACTATAGGCAGTTTCCTACAGCTGAATTAGCATTTTAAACTGTTTAAATAAATCACTTTTAAAAACAGTTGAAACAGTCCAAGTATGAAAGAAAAAGGCAGTTTATTTCCATGTTTAAAATAAGTCCCCATTAATATTTTTCAAAGCAAATGTTTGTGTGTTTTGAAATTTTATTAAAAAAAAATTTTTTTTTTTTACATTTTATTATTTTTGAGAGAGAGAGAGACAGAGCACAAGTGGGGGAGGGGCAGAGAGAGGGAGACACAGAATCCGAAGCAGGCTCCAGGCTCCGAGCTGTCAGCACAGAGCCTGATGCGGGGCTCGAACCCACCAACCATGAGATCATGACCTGAGTCGAAGTCAGTTGCTTAACCAACAGAGCCACCCAGGCGCCCCATGTGTATTTTGAAATTTTAAAAAGTTCTGTGAAACTCAATTTATCATTGCAGTAAACTTTCATAAACCACTTACTTTAAGAATTACTGGTGATAGGGGCGCCAGGGTAGCTAGGTCGGTTAAGTGTCTGTCTCTTGATTTTGGCTCGGTCAGGATGTCACGGTTTCTAAGTTTGAGCCCCACATTGGGCTCTGCTCAACGCGTGGAGTCTGCTTGGGGTTCTCCCTCCCATCCCCTGCTCACTTGCTCTTTCTCTCTCTCTCTCTCTCTCTCTCTCTCTCTCTCTCTCTCTCTCAAAATAAATAAACTTAAAAAGAATTACTGGTGATAGTGAATAGCAGAAATGAATTTTGTATAATCGAAACTTAGTACAAAATTTTTTGAATTTAATTGCACAAGCAGGTATGTTTCAATGAATTACTTTTTATTTTGTTTTTGTTTCAGTTTAACTAGTCACTGTTTACTATTTTTGTTTAGGTTATCAGATTTCATAATTAAGGCAGCTGAAATACTGTATTGTGAGATAAGAGGCCATCCATTTTGGAGTAGCTCTGAAAAGCTCTCTGTACCTGAAAACTACATTGTTCATTTGAGTTGTTACATGAGATGTTTTTAGAATCTAATTATGTTTGTTTGGGATCAGATATGATTAAATCTGTTAAAGATTGAGAACACACAATTCAGCGTTTCGAAGTGCCTAAATCCCGAGTCTTAGTAATGTGGAAATACTTTTTTTTTTTTTTCCCCAAAGGCAACTGTTTGTCTTCCTTTCCCTTTTTATCAAAATTTACTAGAGGGGCACCTGGGTGGCTCAGTCTGGTGAAGCCTCTGACTCTTGGTTTCGATCTCACAGTTAGTGGACTCAACCCCCATGTTGGACTTTGCGCTGGCAGCAGAGAGCCTGCTTGGGATTCTCTCTCTCCCTCCCTTTGTCCTCCCCCACTCGCTCTCGCGCGCTCTCTCTCTCAAAAAAAAAAAAAAACAACTTAAAAAAATTCACTAGAGATAATATTTTCTTTCTGATCAGCATTTCTATTAGAATTTTGTTGTTTTTAAATTATAAAGAAACTCAGTATCCCAGAATATTAAAAAAGAATACTGTACAGATCCTTGATATCCCAATATTTAAAAACAAAACATAACCAGGACGTAAGAAAATAACAATAAACTCAGAATATAAAGTTGATTTTTTAGTATGAGAGGTAAGAATTAGCTAATGCAGCTAAATAATAACCTTTGTTGAAAAAAGAGAGGTGTCTTGAATAACAGTGTAGCAACAGAAGAAATAATAGACTTATTAACTTATTTACATCATCAAATCAATTCTTTTGACAGATAGCATTTTTATTCATATGGAAGTTTTCTCACTGCAGTGTCTTTGGACTGTTATTTTATTTTATTTTATTTTTATTTATTTATTTTTTCAACGTTTATTTATTTTTGGGGCAGAGAGAGACAGAGCATGAACGGGGGAGGGGCAGAGAGAGAGGGAGACACAGATTCGGAAACAGGCTCCAGGCTCCGAGCCATCAGCCCAGAGCCTGACGCGGGGCTCGAACTCCCGGACCGCGAGATCGTGACCTGGCTGAAGTCGGACGCTTAACCGACTGCGCCACCCAGGCGCCCCTGGACTGTTATTTTAATAATCTAGTGTTTAAATTTATTTTTTCTTAAAAACATATAGTTTGGAAGTGGCCTATTATTTTTTTCTGGTGTAACACTGGAATGCTGTTGATTTATTGCCATGTCTGTTTGTAGGTGTAGTAAAAGTATTTAGAGATAATTTAACTAGTTCTTCTTTGGGGTCTCAGCCATACCCAGCCTTTTAAGTTAAGGATGGGATTTCAGTTCTGATAACTGTTCTTTGTCGGACACAATAATATTTCGCCTTCAGTGACATTAGCCTGTGGGTATAAATTGAGTCAGGATAGATGAATAGTTGCATCGACATAGTTATGCTGCATTAGAATCCATAGTGCAGGGGAACACTGAGTCAGCAGTTTGGTTTCAGTTGTTGTACAAATAAATGCATTGCGTTGCCACATAGTCATATTTTATTGGAGGGAGTATTTGCTGATTTGTGCTATAGTCAGTGACATGGAATGAAATTATTTTAAATGCTATAAAATAAAGGATTTAAAGCTGTATTGAAAAGTGAACATCTCAAAGTGTTTTTGTGTGAAATATTCTGTGTACCTATTTCTTTTATTCGTCATCATTAGCTTAGCAAGCATTTTACTAAATTATTAACTAATCATTAACTGTTCTGTAAGAGGATATCACAGGTAATCCAGAAAGAAAAGTATGCCATGTTGGTATTTATATGCATTTAACGACTACTTGATATATGCAGAGTATTAACATATTGTCTTATCCACTTACTAGCTGATTAACTTAGGGCAAATTGCTTCCCCTCTAACCCTTCGTTTTCTCATGTGTAAAATGTGGACAAAGATAATACCTATCTCATAGGGTTATTATGGGGATTACATGAGTTAATATGTGCAGTGGTTATGCTTAGCGGTCAGTGAATGTTAGCTATTATTATTGTGTAATTAATTGTAGATCAGTGAAAATTCATCTGTATTCTTTGGCCTTACGGCTAAGCTTATAGAAAAGATGCTTAACTTGTTGAGAAATAATGGATGTGATGATTCATTTCACATTAAGTTATTTAAATTTCTTACTGGTCATATAACACCTTTGTTGAGGTTCCAAATTAAGTTTTATAAAGGTGAATAAGGTCTTCTGCTTTTCTTTGAAGTATATTATTTTGGAACTTGTATAGAAAGTCAGTAAGAGAGGAGTGAATTCCCTAAGAAATTCTAAGAGAAGGGAGATTTTTAGTTTTTTCCCTTGGTTTTGGCATAAGAAATCTATATTGGGGGGGGTCTAATAAATCAGATCATCTTTTTTTTTTTTTTTTTTTTAATTTTTTTTTCAACGTTTATTTATTTTTGGGACAGAGAGAGACAGAGCATGAACGGGGGAGGGGCAGAGAGAGAGGGAGACACAGAATCGGAAACAGGCTCCAGGCTCTGAGCCATCAGCCCAGAGCCTGACGCGGGGCTCGAACTCCCGGACCGCGAGATCGTGACCTGGCTGAAGTCGGACGCTTAACCGACTGCGCCACCCAGGCGCCCCCAAAATCAGATCATCTTTGAGAGATTAGTAATGGATTCAAGGAACATAATGATAATTTAATGATTCCATTTTTTAAACCTTTGTCATCAGTCTTTAATTGCTTCTGTAACTGAGTTTGTGTACTAATTTATTTATTAAAGTAACGTTAAACACTGAAATTCTGTGATCCCCACAAAGTGGTAGAAGGGAAATAGTTAGAATTTATGAAAAGATTAATTGGTAATTCTCTTTTGACATATTTTTTAATATACCAAACCATTAAATTTTTTGTCACTACTTTTATAGTATAACTTGTTAGGCTTTACAGTTGGGTAAGTTGTAATATGGTTACTAAAGCTGAATTGAGACACATGTCAAGTTTCTAGGAACAAAAGAACTATCTATAAGCAGAATTGTGTAGCTATGCACAGTTCTCTACCACTTGTAATTTGTTATATGTCTTGGTAATGACTCTATCTGGACATAGAGCCTACTCCAATTTGAGGGCATTTCAAGTAGATCTCTTATTCTTGTAGACAGAATGACTTTAGAAACAGAAAAAACTCTGAACTGTTGTCATTGTAAATGTCACAGGGATAGGCAAATAGTCTTCCTGACCAAATATACACTTTCTTCCATAGTATTGAATTTGACCGGGATTGTGACTATTTTGCAATTGCTGGAGTTACAAAGAAGATTAAGGTCTATGAATATGGCACAGTCATTCAAGATGCCGTGGATATTCACTACCCTGAAAATGAAATGACCTGCAATTCCAAAATCAGGTACTTAGATTATTTTTTTGGACATCATGTAGCGTGTGTATAACAATCAGTGACTATAATTAGTATGAGTTTGTTGTTTTACCTTTCTGTGAGACTCCTTATTCAGTTATAAAAAAACACTGGAATTGTATACAGAGGAGACTTCAGAATCTGTTTTAAAGTTATCTGTTGCTTTTACCCTGTAGGGGTTAGTAGTCATTGTTTTCCTGTTTGACCAATGAAAGTCCTTTTTGTTTCACTTAATCAAATAAAAATCTTTGTCGTAAATGGCTTTCCATGGGGTGTTGAATAAAGGATTACGATAGCCTATGAAGTGCCTGAAAGTCAGGATTTCTTTTCCCCTAGCAATGCACATCTCTCTAAGTATTTTAACTGTTTATAGTTTTAAGAGTTTTTTTCTTTTTCATAAGAATATTCTGCTGCTTTTCATTGAGGGCCTTATATTTAAGTTTCATACAATAAGGGTTAGAGTTCATAATGAGTGCTTTTCAAACCTGGAGTACTGTTAAAAATGCAGGAACTGGGAATTACTTCGGATCTGCCCCCCCAGAATCTCAAAGGAATCTTAGAATCTGCATTTTTTAAACAAGCTTCCTAAACAATTCTCATAGGCACTGGCTTAAAATGGAATGATACACGGAAAGTGTCTAATAATAAATTTATTTAGAACTTTGAACATTTTCTAATTATACCTATTTTACCTGAATTCACCTACTTTACACACATATGTAGTATGTGTGTGTATATAGTATATATGCTCATTTTAATAGTGTTAATAATATAGCAAGTATTACAGTATTTATGTAATGTATTTGTTATAGCTTTCCTTTTCATTTCCTAATTCATTCCTAAAAATGATAGACTGATAGTTTGTGAGCCTACTCATTCATCAGTGGCGCTCGTCATCGAGAATCTATTATAGTTATTTTATCCTAAGTGGAAAGAAAATAGCATGAATAAGACATAACTTTATTGAGTTCTTATGTGGCAAGCATTGTCTTAAATGATTTATCTTCAGTAGACTTAACTATGAGATATTGCCCCATCTTATGTACAAGGAAGCTGAAGTACAGAAAGGTTAATTAACTTGCATAAGATCACACAGCTAGTCTCTGGAGGAGCAAGGATTCAAGCAGGTAGTTTCTTCACCATGTCGTGCCACTTATTTATGAAACGGAGGCCACAATAGTAATACCTGTTTCATAGGATTATATTTTAAATAAATCCCACACAGTGCACTTAGCATACTACTTGGCCATTATCAAGATTCCTAAGAAATGTCACTGTAATGAAAAGGTGGATTAGAGGGTTTACCTTTTTTAAACAAGCTTCCTAAGTGATTCTCAGGTACTGTCTTAAAATCAAATAATACAAGGAATGCATCTAATAATATATTTATTTAGAACTTTGAACATTTTCGAATTATCCTTATACCTATTTTACCTGAGTCAATTACGTATGTGAAAATACGGCAATACTTTATGGGATGTTGGAGTAAATGGAAGAAGCCGTTCAAATCTGGAAGCTATGAACTAAAGACTGAAAGGGTCAGTGTGTCAGCACACCCGAAGTCAGTTTGGAGCACACAGGTTTGGAAGGTGAACTAAACTACCCCAAACCACAACTGTGAAGCGGCACAGCTAGAATTTGAGCTCAGGTTTATCGAACTCTAAAATTTAACCCTTTTAACTTGCCATGTAATTTCTCCCAGAAATCTAGTAAGTATATGTAAACATGCAAATGAACTGTTAACAGTTTCTAAAATTTAGCATGAACGTAGCCAGTAGAGAGCAAAAGACTTTGTTATTTTCATGTGCTTTGAGATCATCTAGGTTAATTGCTTTCTAAGTGGCTTTTTCCTTAATATACATTAGCTTTATCATATGCTTCATTCACATATGTGTCTCACCAAAAGCATACATTTTTAGATGCGTTCTCAGTTTTGGAGCACTTGAGAATAGCTGAAACCGTAAATGTTAAAAGCTTAATTCTAACTTAAATTCTTTCAATTGGAATTTCAGTCATAAGCTTATATGAAGATTTTTTGTTTGTTTGTTTGTTTTTGGATGTGAGTACAGAAACCCAATTCAAATTAGTTTATTAGTGTATCTCATTCAGCACAACTTGATACAGGGGACTGTACGATTTGATTAAGTCTCTGTCTTTCGGCTATGGCATGCTTTGTGCCCTGTTGGCTTTCTGTTTTCACTCATAGATATGCTTTACTCATGTATGAAAGATGGCCAGTGGCAGCTGTAGGCTTATGTCCATCTTTTGGCTAGTGAACAGTGTGAATAGTGGTAAGGGTTGTTACTTGGTAGTTCAGTAGAATAACGTGGGAGTTATTTGATATATTTTTTCCCAAATATGTTGTTGGCAGATTACGGATTATGAAGTCATGTAGACCATTTAAAAAGGGTTCTAATCTTTTCTGAACACATCGACATTCTTTGTATTCGTTGTTACTTACTTTTACATGAAGTAAGGCTTAACTATCTTTCTTTCTTTCAGCTGTATCAGTTGGAGTAGTTACCATAAGAATCTGTTAGCCAGCAGTGATTATGAAGGCACTGTCATCCTATGGGACGGATTCACAGGACAGAGGTCAAAGGTCTATCAGGTAAATAAGGATACTAGTTTGCTTGTTTTAAGAACCACATTTTTACTTTCTTAATAATTGTAGGGGTTTATGTGCTTTATAGTTACAAATTTTAGCCACTAATTTAGCCTTTTAAAAATATATAATAACCAAATAATGCTTTTCTGAAGCATCTCTTCAGACTTGTTTTACATTTATAGAATGTGTCAAATGAATTTCCAAAAGCAATAAAATATGTATATGTAAAAAGTTTGGGAACTACTTTGCATCTCATTTGTTTTCATAGCCTGTTTTATCTCCCTCCCACCAGAGCAATAAATTGGTATCAAGCTTTTTGCTTTATTTTACCATCTATGTTCTGTCTGAGACTACTTTGTCTTCCTTCTGTATCCAGGAACATGAGAAAAGGTGTTGGAGTGTTGACTTTAATTTGATGGATCCTAAACTCTTGGCTTCAGGTTCTGATGATGCAAAAGGTACAATCTGAATCTCCTCTCCTACTTTCCCTCACTTCCTTATACCCAACTTAATTCCTTTTACTGGCAGAGATACAGATACTTATTAAAACTTGTGGCAGTCCTTTGTGATTATTATTCTAAAACTAATCTAAGCACAAAAATCTATCTTTTGGACTGAAAGAAAAATGAGTATACTGTATCTTCATTATAATAATTTTTTCTGGATTCATGTCACATGGTGACGTTTTTATAACCAATTCCTTTATATATACCATCAAGTCAACTTTTTTTGATGAAATATTTAGACCTGTCTCTGTTTTAAATGATATTAAATTTCTAGTGTATGCTAAAGTCTTTTAGTGAAGTTTATCATATTTCAAGGCAAGAGTTCTTCATTTTTTTTCCCCCGCAAATTTAATTGACCTCTTCTGTTTTTTCTTGTATATCCATATTTACTATTCATTTTTTTCAGTTGTCCATACTGTTTTGTTTTGGCCTGGTTCTTCTCACCATTAGATTTCTAAAGCCCTGTTAACAGATTTCTTTAACCTTATAGTTAATAGCCTTAATTTTTTTGCCTCCTTTTTTGCATGTAACTTATAGACTAGCGATTAGATAGGCAGAGATAACTCTAGTGTTGAAAAGTTTATTTCATAATGATAGTGCATGCCCTATTTTGTAAAAGGGAAATGAACATATCTGGATTTCCCCCCAAAAGATCAAAAAGTAGCAAGTTGTTTACCCTTTTTAATGGTTATTTTGAAAGAGAGAGAGACAGAGACAGAGACAGAGACAGAGAGCAAGCATGAGTGGAGGAGGGACACACAATCTGAAGAAGGCTCCAGGCTTCGAGCCATCAGCACAGAGCCCGACACGGGACTCAAACTCATGAACCGCGAGATCATGACCTGAGCCGATGTTGGACACTCAAGAGACTGAGCCACCCAGGCACCCCTAAATGTACTTTTTAATAGTATACTGAGGATAGCCTTTATTGAGTTGAATACTTGTATTTTAGTACTGAAGAGTAATATTTATTCAAAGGTCTTGACTGGTCAGAGTCTTTCTCTGGAAAATAGAAGCCAATGGAAACAATTTAAGTAGGCAAGGATTTTTAAAGCTATTTATTCATGTTAAATTGTTTTAAAATATACGTAACATGAAATGAAGCATTTTAACTGTTTTTAAATACTGTTTAGTGGCATTAAGTACATTCATGATGTTGCAGTCTTCACTGCCGTTAGTCCATAGAACTTTTTTCATATCGTCAAAACTGACACTTTCTACCCATGAAACATAGCTTCCCGTTTCCCCTTTACCTAGCCCCTGGCAGTCACCTTTCTGCTTTGTGTCTCTATCGATTTGACTACTCGTAACTACCTCATATGAGTGGAATCATGCACTACTTTGCATCTCATTTGTTTTCATAGCCTGTTTTATCTCCCTCCCACCAGAGCAATAAATTGGTATCAAGCTTTTTGCTTTATTTTACCATCTATGTTCTGTCTGAGACTACTTTGTCTTCCTTCTGTATCCAGGAACATGAGAAAAGGTGTTGGAGTGTTGACTTTAATTTGATGGATCCTAAACTCTTGGCTGGAATCTATTCCTGAAAATCACTGTTGCACTATATGCTAACTAACTTGGATGTAAATTAAAAAAATAATTAATTAATCCATTAATTTAATTTAAAAAAATTCTGATACATGCTACAACATATATGAACCTTAAAGACTTTATGCTAAGTGAAATAAGCCAGTCACAAACATGCACTGCATGTTACAAGGCTGAATTATAATGTATTCTATGAATGTATCACATTTTGTTTATCCATTCATCATCTATAGACATACATTTGGGTTACTTCTACCTTTTGGGCTATTATGAATAATGCTGCTATGAACGTGAGTGACAAACTACCTTTTTATGTCCTGTTTTTAGTTCTTCTGGGTATATACTCAGAACTGGACTTTCTGGATATGGTACTTACATGTTTAATTTTTTGAGGAAACATCATTCTGTTTTCCATAGTGGCCGCACCATTTTACATTTCCACCAGCAGTACCTGACTGTTTCAGTTTCTCCATATCCTCACCAACACCTGTTATTTCCTTCCTTCCTGGTAATGATTTTAATGGTGTGAAGGGGTATCTTATTGTGGTTTTGCTTTGCATTGCCCTAATCATAGTGATGTTGAGTGTCTTTTCATGTGCTTATTGGCCATTTGTAGATCTTCTTTGGAGAAATGTTTATTCAAGACCTATGCCAATTTTTAAATTATTATTATTATTATTTTTTTGCTGCTGTTGAATTGTAGGTGTTCTCTGGATAGTCTGGATATATATTCTAAAACTGTTTGGTTATTTTGAGAGAGAGAGGGAGAGAGAGAGGCAGAGACAGAGAGAGAATGCCTGTGGGCACGGTGTGGGGAGGGGCAGAGAGAGGGTGAGAGAGAATCCTAAGCAGGCTCTGCATCGCCAGCACAGTGCCTAACATGGGGGCTCAAGTTCACGAACCGGGAGATCATGACCTGAGGTGAGGTTAACCAACCGAACCACCCAGGCGCCCCTGGATAGTCTGGATATTAATCCCTTATAAGATATGTGACTTGTTCATAGTGTGCTTTGATGCACAGAAGTTTTTCATGTTGATGAAGTCCAAATTGTCTAATTTACTTTATGTTGCCCGTGCCTTTGATGTCATATCCAACGAGTCATTGCCAAATGTAATGAAGATCTTGCCCTTTGTTTTCTTTTTTTTTTTTTAATTTTTTTTTTCAACGTTTTTATTTATTTTTGGGACAGAGAGAGACAGTGCATGAACGGGGGAGGGGCAGAGAGAGAGGGAGACACAGAATTGGAAACAGGCTTCAGGCTCCGAGCCATCAGCCCAGAGCCTGACGCGGGGCTCGAACTCACGGACCACGAGATTGTGACCTGGCTGAAGTCAGAGGCTTAACCGACTGCGCCACCCAGGCGCCCCATTGCCCTTTGTTTTCTTCTGAGAGTTTTATAATTTTTGTTCTTACATGTCTTTGATCCATTTTGAGGTGACTTTTGTGTATGGTGAAAAGTAAGTGTCTGACTTCATTCATTTACATGCGGAAATCCATTTTTCCTAGTACCACTTGTTGAAAAGATTGTCCTTCCCTCATTGAAAGGTCTTGACACCTTTCAAAAGGTCAAAAATCATTTGATCATATCTTCAGGGGTTTATTTCTAGAGTCTTTTCTGTTGGTTGGTCTGTTTTTTCTACCATACTATTTTGATGACTGTAGCTTCGTTTGAAATGAGGAAGCGTGAGTCCTCCATCTGTCTTCTTCTGTTTCAAGATTGTTTTAGCTTTTTAGGGTCAACGAAGATCCCGTATGAATTTTAGGGTGAATTTTATTTTATTATTTCTTTTCTTCTGCTTTCTTTGGTTTTAATTTGCACTTCTTTTTCTAGTTTCCTAAGATGGAAGCTTGGATTATTGATTGTAGATCTTTTCTCTTTGCTAATATATGCATTTAATGTTATTATAAATGCCCCTATTGCAGTGCTGGATCTCACAAGTTTTGATAAGTTATATTTTAATTTTCATTTATTTCAAAATATTTGAGAATTTTTTTTTGAGATTTCTTACTTATGTGTTATTTAGAAATGTATTGTTTAGGGGTGCCTGGGTGGCTCGGTCAGGCTTCTGACTTCAGCTCAGGTCATGATCTCGCGATTCATGAGTTCCAGCCCCGTGTCGGGCTTGCTGCTGTGTGCGCTGAGCCCGCTTCAGATCCTCTGTGCCCCTTTCTCTCTGCCCCTCCCCTGCTTGCTTGCTCTCTCAAAAATAAATAAACATTTAAAAAAAAAAAGTGTGTTGTTTAATCTCTAAGCGTTATGGAATTTTCTAGCTATCTCTCTGTTACTGATTTCTAGTTTATTTTTTTTTTCAACGTTTATTTATTTTTGGGACAGAGAGAGACAGAGCATGAACGGGGGAGGGGCAGAGAGAGGGAGACACAGAATCGGAAACAGGCTCCAGGCTCTGAGCCATCAGCCCAGAGCCTGACGCGGGGCTCGAACTCATGGACCGCGAGATCGTGACCTGGCTGAAGTCGGACGCTTAACCGACTGCGCCACCCAGGCGCCCCTGATTTCTAGTTTAATTCCATTGTGGTCTAAGAGATACATTATTTAATTTCTCTTTTAAATTTGTTAAGATATGTTCAGAACCCACATTTTGGTCTGTCTTGCTGAATGTCTCATGTGACTTTGAGAAGAATGTATATTCTAATTAGATAGCCTGTAGATACCGTTTATATTCATTTGAATGATGGTGTTTTGAATTCAGCTATGTCCTTACTGATTTCTTACTGCTGGTTCTGTCCATTTCTGATAGAAGGGTGTCTATTTTTTAGATTCTATATTGATCTGTTTCTTTTTTTTTTCCTGTAACACATTGTCTTGATTTATAGCTTTATAGAAACTCTTGAAGTCAAGTAGTCTTCCATTTTTTTAAAAAATGGTTTTAGCTCTTTACTTTTTCTGCTCTTGCATATGTGTTTTAGAATCAGGTTTGCCAGTACCAATGGAAAATCCTGTTGAGATTTTGATTAGGATAGTATTAAATCTGTAGATCATTTTTGGAAAAATTGATATCTGAATATATTGAGACTTCATTCCATGAACATGGTTTATCTTTCCAATTTTAGGCTTTAAATTTTTTTTTAACAGTTTTATAGTTTTCTGCATACAAACCCTGCACATTATTACAACTAAATAGTTTGGTTTTGGTGCTATTGAAAATGTTGTTTAAAACACATTAGTATTCATTCATTGTTTACTAGTTTGTAGAAAAACAATTGATATTTAAATATAAATTTTGGGGGCGCCTGGGTGGCTCAGTCGGTTAGGCGTCCGACTTCAGCTCAGGTCACGATCTCGCGGTCCATGAGTTCGAGCCCTGCATCGGGCTCTGGGCTGATGGCTCAGAGCCTGGAGCCTGCTTCCGATTCTGCGTCTCCCTCTCTCTCTGCCCCTCCCCCGTTCATGCTCTGTCTCTCTCTGTCCCAAAAATAAACGTTTAAACAAACAAACAAACAACAACAACAACAACAACAAAAAAAAATATATATATATATATATATATATATATATAAATTTTGTTTCAACAAACTTGCCAAAAGTCTCTCTTTATTTATTTTTTTTTTCAACGTTTTTATTTATTTTTGGGACAGAGAGAGACAGAGCATGAACGGGGGAGGGGCAGAGAGAGAGGGAGACACAGAATCCGAAACAGGCTCCAGGCTCTGAGCCATCAGCCCAGAGCCCGACGCGGGGCTCGAACTCACGGACCGCGAGATCGTGACCTGGCTGAAGTCGGACGCTTAACCGACTGCGCCACCCAGGCGCCCCAAGTCTCTCTTTATTTTTAAGAGATTATGTTTGGAGATTCCAAACTGGAGGGCCAGTCATGTCAGCAGAGTTGTAGAGGCCACTTTTAGGCAACAGACTTGAGCAGTGGAAAACTTGTATCATGTAAAAGGTCCCACAGTGACTGCTGGGCTGAATGCAAACAGGCTTATTAGGCAACCCACCTCAAAATAGCCATAAGCTCTAATTGACCAATGGGCTACTTACAATCAGGCACAGTTACCAAAAAAGGAAAATGCTATGTGTTCTAATACCTCCTCACTGCCCCCATAACTACAACCCCCCACCACTGCCTTCTGGTAGATAGCCTCTCCTTTGCTGTCCTGCCTGCTGCTTCCTTGCAGTGTATTTAAGACACCTCTGTCATTTTTATTCTGTCTTGGGTGAACTCTTTCACTGCCCGTGCCACTGACTTCCACCTAATCTGGTTGCCCCACGAGAGCCACTAATCCTTTTTTGTTTCCAAAGTGTGTCCATTTCTTTTTTTCTTTTCTTTTTCTTTTCTTCCTACTTTCTCTTGTTTTGTTGTACTTGCAAGAATTTGCAGAATGATGGTGTATACAGTGGTGACAGCAAACATACTTGCCTTGTCCTGATCTTGTGGGGAATGCTTATAGTCTTTCAACATTAATAGGATATTTTTAGGGTTAGGCTTTTATTGGACATGTTTTTTCAGGTTAAGGAAATTCTCTTCCCTGTTTGCCAGGAATATTTATCATGAACGGATGTTGAATTTTATCATGATTTTTCTGTATCTCTTGAGATGATTATATTCTTTTTCTTCTTTTTTTTCTTAATGTCCTGAGCTATAATGATCTATTTTCATATCTTGAAGTAGAGTTATATTCCCAGGACAAACCTCATTTTGGCCATGATGTATTATCTCCTTTCTGTATTGCTATGTTTGAGTTGCTGAATTAATTTTTTAAAAATATTTTTGCATCTGTATTCATGAGGGGGTATTGGCCTTTAGTTTTCTATTCTTATAAATTTTGTTGTGGCTTTTGTGTCAGGTTAATGGTGGCCTCGTAAAATGATTTCTCTTGTTTTGTGGGAGGTAGAGATGGAAGTGATTATTTAGAATTACTGTTGTTTGGTTCATAAATCTTCCATATAATTTGTCGTTGAGGCTTTCTGGGCCTGCAGTTTTCTTTGTTTGAAGGTTTTAACTAAGAATTTATTTTTTTGTAATTGAGGTGTAGTTGGCACACCATGTTCCATTAGTTTCAGCTGTACAACATGGTGGTTCAACGTCTTTATGTTACGTGGTGCTCACCACGAAGGTAGCTACTGTCACTTGTACGATGCTGTTACAGTCCCATTGACTATGTCCCCTGTGGTATAGCTTTTATCTCTGTGACATAAGAATTTAATTCTTTACTGGATGTAGGACTATTCAGTTCGTCTGTTTCTTCTTGAATGAGCTTTGGTAGTTTATCTTTCTGGAACTGGTATTTTGTGTTCTCTCTCTGATCTATTATTTATGTATTTAGGTCAGTGTAGCATTAAGTGTATCAATTTTAATAATATTTTTCAAATATCTAACTTTTGATTTTATTGATTTTTCTTTTGTTTTAGTTTCGTTTTGATGTTTGTTCATTAACTTTTCTTCATTACCTTTTAAAATTTGCTTCGAGTGGGATTTCTTTTTTTACTGTTTTGTCAAGGTTGAGATTTATGTCACTGATTTGAGCCTTGTATCTTTTCTAATATAAATATTTTCTGGTATATATTTCCCTTTAAGCACCACTTCAGCTGATCCCTCAAATTTTCATATAATGTATCTACTTGTTCATTCACTTTTAAAAGTACATCTGATTTCTTTTGTGTTCTTGTGTTTAGCTAAGAATTATTTTTAAATGTGTTTTGACATTCCCAACTTTGCTTAAAGTTTTCAGAAATTTTTCGGTTTTTGATTTATAGCTTAATTCTAGTAAGAGAACATATTTTATATAACTTTCTTTTCTTTTTTTCTTTTTTTTTTTTTAATGTTTTATTTAGTGTTTTTGAGAGAGAAAGAGACAGAGTGCAAGCTGGGGAGGGGCAGAAAGAGAGAGGGAGACACAGAATCTGAAGCAGGCTCCAGGCTCTGAGCTGTCAGCACAGAGCCCAATGCAGGGCTCGCACCCACAAACTGTGAGATCATGACCTGAGCTGAAGTCGGACGCTTAACTGCTGTGAGCCACCCAGACGCCCCTAATTTTAATTCTTTTAGATTTGTTATGATTTCTTTTATGGTCTGGAATATGATCTGCCTTGGTAAATATCCAGGTGCATTGAAAAGATTCTGTAGTTTCCATTGGAGTGTTCTGTGAGTGTCATTTAGATCAAACTTGATAGTTTTTTTGTTGTTGTTGTTGTTGTTTTTTTTTTTTTTTTTGGTTTTCTATATTTTTGCTCTGTGTGTGTGTGTTTTGTCTCCTTGTTCTATTGATTATTAGGAATGTTGAAATCTGGGGGGCACCCGGGTGGCTCAGTTGGTTGAGTGTGTGACTTCAGCTCGGGTCATGATCTCACAGTTTGTGGATTTGGGACCCACATTGGTCTCGCTGCTCTGAGCGCAGAGCCTACTTTGGGTCCTCTGACCCCTTCTCTCTCTCCCCACCCCTGCTTGCATTCTCTCTTAAAAATAAATAAAAATTTTTAGGGATTCCTGGGTGGCTCAGTTGGTAAGCGTTCCATGTCAGCCCAGGTCGTGATCTCACAGTTCATAGGTTCAAGCCCCTGTGTCCGGCTCTGTGCTGACAGCTCAGAGCCTGGAAGCTGCTTCTAGTTCCGTGTCTCCCTCTCTATCTGCCCCTCAGCCACTCATTCTCTGTCTTTCCCTCTCTCTGTCAAAAATAAATAAACATTAAAAATATTAAAAATAGGGCGCCTGGGTGGCGCAGTCGGTTAAGCGTCCGACTTCAGCCAGGTCACGATCTCGTGGTCCGTGAGTTCGAGCCCCGCTTCAGGCTCTGGGCTGATGGCTCAGAGCCTGGAGCCTGTTTCCAATTCTGTGTCTCCCTCTCTCTCTGCCCCTCCCCTGTTCATGCTCTGTCTCTCTCTGTCCCAAAAATAAATAAACTTTGAAAAAAAAAAAAAAAGTAAAAATAAATAAAAATATTTTAAAAAAAGACTGTTGAAATATGATTTTATTTCTACTTTTGGTTATGGAAGACTTTTGTTTTGCCTCTCTTTTTTGTTTGTTTTGATTTTTTTGAAGTGGTATTGTTAGGGTCTTAAGCATTTATAATTGTTATCTTGGTGAATTGACCCTTTTCTCAGTATATAATGTTGCTTTTTATCCCTGAATCCCTTTTTATTCTTCTGAATCTATTTTGTTAGCTATTCATCAAAGCAGTAATCTCTTTTTCCTTTCCTCTGAGATTCCAATTATATGTTAGACCTTCTCATTTTGTCTTACAGGTCCCCTTGACTCTGTTCTTTTGATATCAATATCTTTTCTCTTCTTTACATTAAGTAGTTTCTGTGTTCTTTTGGACTCTTATCCTTTTATCTTCAGTTTGATACTGATTGAGTTCAGTGACTTATGCAAGTTACTGTATTTTTCCTAAAATTTTCATTTGATTCTTATTTTATAGTTCCTGTATTTATACTCAGTATTTCTGTCTCTATTAATTTTAAATGTATTTACCTTTTACCCCCATGGAGCACAGTTACAGTAGTTGCTTTAAAATCTGTTGCCTAATTCCAACATCTAGATTTTACAATTGGTTTTTGTTGATGGTATGTTCATTTGAAAAGTTTTCACATTTTCCTGGATTTGTAACGAGTAATTGATGGGTTGTATCTTGGGCATTTTGAATATTATATTTTGTAAGACCCTGGGTTCTGTTCAGATTATCTGGAGAATATTTTTTGTTTCGTTTTGTTTAGGTAGGTGATCGGCGGTTTAGATTCCATCTTGCTTTCTGTATGAGTGATAGTTAAATTGCCAGGGTGGTTTTCAAACCTCTGCTGTGCTGCATTGGTTTGTTTCATGCATACGCCATTCAGGGGTTAATCTGGAAATTGAGTTGTCTTTTCAGTTGTAGTTCAATGCACAAGGCTTTGTGTCTATCTTGCACATATAAGACTTAGGCCTGTTCATACACAGAATGTGGGATCTTCTCCAGTGCTTTCCTTTCCAGGTTCCTCCCACACTCTTTGTCTCCCTTTTTTACTGAGGCTTTACCAAGAAAGTTGGGGTTTCTCTACAGATGAGTTACTCCTTTTTATGACCACAGAAATGGAGTTTGTGTAGGAATATTAGCCTGCCATACTGCTGTAGCTCTGTGATGGAAGCCCACCATGGGGAATAGTTGAGAGAGAACAAGAATAAAACAAAAGAAAAAATAAAGATTACTCTCAACCCTGTGACTTGCAGAAATGCCTTTTACCAATCTTATGGTCAGAAACACAGGGATTTTGCTCAGTTTTTGCTGATTGAGTTCTGGCTTTGGCTTGCATGGGAGAAAAGAAATGGTACTCTCACTCCTGTTTTGGTTACTTCTTTTAAATTTTGAATTTCCTTTCCATAATGACTGTTTTTCCTTACTTTTCAGATTCCTCAGACATTTCCTTTTAGTTTTTGATATTGTCCTCTGAGTAAACTCACAGTGAGAGAAATTGGCTACAGTGGGCTTACTCTGCCTTGGTTGGTACTAAAAGTCCCAAATGCATTATGCCCATCTCAAAATATTTAGTGTTGTGTAAATGTATTTATCACTCTTTGGTGATTTTTTTATTGCTTGTAAGATACTGCCTTTGTGATTATAGTAAGAATACTTTAAATTCCTTTAATGTATTTAACACATTTATTTATTATTAGCATTTTAAATGTTTTATACTTTTTAACATTTTATATATTTTGTATTTAGTAATATCCATTTGTTAATGGATATTATTTTTTCAAACCATAAATATTGAGTCCTTATAAATAATATTTTTTGTATTCATGCTGTTACTTATTTAATGCTGTGTAGTTTCAAAGTAGTTTACTTTCAAATACATATGCACATACTTGTATGTTAAACAAGTTAATGTTAAACATGAATGTAGTAGGCTTATAGATGCAGTTTTGCTGTGTAGCAAGTTAATCAGAAAAGAATGTTATGAACTAATTTTAAGTTATTTAGGAGAAATATGTTTTTCTTTTTAAATACATAAACTAAGAATCATTTGCAATGAGTTATCTTACTGAATTAGAATTAACACATTCTTTAACGTTTTTTTTATCCCCAAATATGAATTTGAAGAGTAATAGCACTATTTACAGGTTCTTATTTATTCCAGATTTTCATAGCTGCATACGTTAATGTGAAAGTGATGAATTTGAAATCTTGACAAATTAAAAAAATAATTTCAGTTAACTCATACTAAATGAAATACTTTTTTTATCAAAGGACTAAAAAATATAACTGCAACATAGTAAATAGTATTATCATAAATAGTATTATCTGTCTTATAACTTTAGGTAGTTACCTTTTCTAAAAGTTATAACTTTACTAAGTGGAATATCTCCTTTATCTAAACGAAGTTCAAAGGCTTATGTTAGCATCCCAAATAGCCCAGTGACCGCTTGTGTAATTCCCTTCCTCCCCATTATTCCATTCTGTGTGATTGGTAAAGTACCACAGAAGTGAAGGTATGTCACTTTTTTTTTTTTAAGTTACTTTATTTATTTTTGAGGGGTGAAGGAGACTATGCGCGGGACAGTGCAAAAGAGCAGGGGAGGGGCAGAGAGGGAGAGAGAATCCCCAGCAGGCTGCGTGAGCCTGCTGTGAGCGCAGAGCCCGACTTGGGGCTTCAGCCCATGAGCCGTAAGATCATGACCTGAGCCAAAATCAAGAGTCAGACACTCAACTGGCTGAGCCACCCAGTGGTATGTCACTTCTGAAATTAGTTCATATAAAACATTTAGTCTTTATCTTCATTTGGGTCCATGAGGAGACGCTAGCAGTATTGTCATAAGCCCATATTACGGGGAACCGAATCACATGCCAAGAGCCATGTTGAGGGACTGAGCTTGAAAGCAGATCCTCGAGTTCAGCTGCATGGAGACCTCTTATCCTGGAGACTCTGAGCAAAAACCACCCAGCTGAGCTGTTCAGAGATTCCTGACAATCAGAAACTGTGTAACAGCAAATTTTGCTGTTTTAAGTTGCTGAGTACTGGGGCAGTTGGCTGTACAACAACAATAGGTAACTAATATAACAAAGCCTGTTTTCTCTATTTGATCAAGTTGAAAAGAAAAACTTGAGGGTAAATCAGCATTGGCAAAGTACACATCTTTGTGTCTAGTCTTTCATATTTTTAAATAGATTTATAATATAGTGCATATGTCCCTCAGGTTTTCTGTAGTGTTTGGTGAAACAGCACCATCCCTTTTTGCTCATTGTGTTTTCTGTAGTATGTAGGCAGTGGCTCAGAAGTGGTTCAAGAGTAGGGGATATCAAATGTATTCATAGTTGCACTGAAGACAGGCTTTTTTTTTTTTTTTTTTTTTTTTTTTTTTTTTACTGTGTCAAACACCCACCGGTGCCTGTTTTCTCCTCCTCCTCCTCCTCCTCCTCCTCCTCCTCCTCTTCTGCTTCCTCCTCCTCCTCCTCCTCTTCTTCTTCACGAATTCCGTTTTAGAAGTTTTGGTGCAAACAGACATGCAAAGAAGCTCTGAAACATAAATCCTGCATGTTGGAATTGGTGTTGACGTTATTATAGATATTCAATGTATTCTAGTTTTGGAAAAATAATTTTGAACAAAAGTACTTGGAGACTGTTTAACTCTTATTTTAAAAATTAATAGATAATAAACTATACTGATCTTCCAGGGTAGTTGGATTTTTAAAAATTGAGTATTTTTTAATGGGATTTAAGATTCAGATGATACTTAGAAAAAACTTTACTTCTTAACTTTAATCAAACTTGTAACAAGTTCACTTCCTAAAGCCAGCTAGGTAGTATTCAGAACAAGTTTGTTTTTATTTTTAGCCTCCTACGTTGCAACACGGTTGTTCTGGCAGTCACTATTTTGATGTTTTAAGGAAGTTCAAAGAAGACTATATATACATAAGTGAAGTGTGTTTTAATTTCCTTAATTAGTTCTTCACCTTGAGGAGGGAATTTTCTTTTAAATTCACTTTTACTTTTTCTTACAAAGTTTTCACACTAAATGATGAAGTTTTAAGTTTTGATGTTAAATGAAATTTTTACTATCATTCTCTTAAGCAGAAAGTAACAGGAGGCTTATTATTTTATTATTATTTTTTAATGTTTATTTATTTTTGAGAGACAGGGAGAGACAGAATGTGAGCGGGGAGGGGCAGAGAGAGAGGGAGACACAGAATCTGAAGCAGGCTCCAGGCTCTGAGCTGTCAGCACAGAGCCTGACGTGGGGCTTGAATTCACGAGCCATGAGATCATGACCTGAGCTGAAGTCAGCCGTTCAACCAACTGAGCCACCCAGGTGCCCCACAGGAGGCTTATTATTATTGATTTACATGCTGTCTCTTTATTTTGAGGACCATCTCATTTACATTTGTTTTAGACGTTTTCTTCCAAACCTTTTGTTGATTTCTTCTACACTTTCTACTATTTTACTTTTTAATCTGTGATGCCATTTTAGGAATACTGGGTTAATTTTAATACTGTTTCATCTTATCTGTTCTAGTAGTTTTCTAGAACTCCTAATACTGCGTATCACAAAATGGCTGACTTGCACAACAGAGATTTATTCTCTCACCTTACTGGAGGCTAGAAGCCCAGAAATGAAGGTGTTGGCAAGGCCATGCTCCCTCTGAAGGCTCTGGGGAAGACTCCTTCCTCGCTGTCTTCCTAGCTTGTGGTGGCTGGTAGCAGTCCTTCCATTTCCATTTCTTGACTTGTGGCTGCATCCAGTTTTTGCCTTCCTTGATACATGGCCTTTTGTACTTTGTACCTGTCTATCCAAGTCTCCTTCTTCTTATGAAGGTATCATTCATTGGATTTAGGGTCCATCCGAATCCAATATAACCTCATTTTAACTTGATTACATCTGCAAAGACCTTATTTACAAATTAAGTGACATTCAGAGGTACCCGGGGTTATGAATACAACATAGCTTTTTGGGGAACACAGTTTAACTCATAGCACCTGTATTGTTTAATAATCAGTAATAAAATAAAATGTATCATTTTTTATTTTCCTTTTCTAAGCTATAAATATTCACTATATCTTTATTTTAAGCCTTAGTTATTGTTATAGCTTAGTTATATTGGATTCTAATATCTTTCATATTGAAAATTGTAATTATGATGTTTACCATTGTGACGTATTGTTTGATTGATTTAAATTTTAATTAGCTAATATAACAGTGCAATATTGGTCTCAGGAATTAGGTGATTCATCACTTACATACAACACGAAGTGCGCATCACAAGTGCCCTACTTAATTAATACCCATCATCCATCTAGCCCATCTTCCATTCACCTCCCTCTGTCAACTGTCATCATTAAGAGCCTCTTGTGGTTTGTTTCCTGCTTTTCTTCCCTCGCCCTTCATATGTTGTTTTGTTTCCTAAATTCCGCCTATAAATGCAATCATATTGTATTTGTCTTTCTCCGAGTGACTTATTTTACTTAACATAATACATTCTAACTCCATCCAAGTCATTGCAAATGGCAAGATTTCATTCTTTTTGATGGCTGAGTAATATTCCATTTCATATATACCACATTTTCTTTATCCGTTTTTCAGTTGATGGGTATTTGGGCTCTCTCCATAGTTTGGCTGTTGTCATTGTGACTTACTTTTAAAATGTTAATGATTACGTCATTCAGAAAATTACCATAAAATAAAAAGAGACTTTCTAATTTAAATGTCATTTTGTTCTAGCTCATTATACTTACTTATATTTAATTCTCATAAAACACTGATCTGTAACCTTTGTTTATAAAGGGTTTAGTGATTAGTATAAGTGGGATTATGGGAACAATTGGTGCTCCATGAATATTTGTTGTAGATTAACTTCCGCGTGCTACGTTGTTAAGGTACAGTTCTACCACTGGATATTCTAACCTATAAATGCTATATTTGACTTGTAGACTTTTACATTCAGCTAGCCATTTTATCTCAGAATTGTGTATCTTAATTGCCTGGACAGTTATATATTAATTGAAATAGCACATGATTCCTATTAGAAAATAACATGAAAGAAATAAAGTATTACTATTTAAAACTCTTACTCTTTTATTTCAATATTGTGTGTCTATTTTTCTCTTAGAGGGCTAATAAATTCATTAGGGTGTAAATAACTTTTTTAATGGTTAACTTTTATTCTGAGAGTCCACATATTAAGAAATGCTCTATGGAATTCCACTCATAAGAAGTAAATTATTCACACAGAGAAAATCTCTATTCTTAGGAAGTACCATTTTTTACCTTATTTTTTTTTTTTACTCCTATTACCATATTAGCATTCCTGAATGGATTTTAGAGGCATCTGGGTGGCTAGTCAGTTAGCCTCTAACTCTTGATTTTGGCTCAGGTCATGATCCCAGGGTGGTGGGTTCAAGCCCCGCATCTGGCTCCTTGCTAAGTGTGGAGTCTGCTTGGGAGTGTCTTTTTGTCTCTCTCTCTCTCTCTCTCTCTCTCTCTCTCTCTCTCTCCCCCCCCCCCCTCCCTTCATCCCCCTCCCTCCTTTTTTCCCCCTCACTCTCTCCTTCCCTCTGTCCCTCTCCCCTGCTCATGCTCACTCTCTCTCTCAAAAATGAAATAAAATATTTAAAAAAGATTCTAAAATTTTACTCTATCCTAATACTAGTTTTCATCCCTAAATGTACTTTGGAGTCACCCAACGAGCTTATAAAAAAAAAAAAAAACAATACCTAATGGGGTGCGTGGGTGGCTCAGTCGTTAACTCTTAGTGTTGGCTCAGGTCATGATCTTATGGTTTGTGGGTTCGAGCCCTGTGTTGGGCTCTGCACTGACAGTTTGGAGCCTGCTTGGGTTTCCCTCCCTCCCTCCCTCTCTCAAAATAAATAAATAAATAAACCTAAAAAAATTTAAAACACAACAATACCTGGACCCTAACTGGGTATTGTTCAGGATGGGACATTGGTGCCCACTGAAAAGATGGATAGGAAGATTTTTGTTGTTATCATTAATGTTTATTATTAGTTGTGATGTGCAACCAGTATTGTAACCAATGTTTTGAAAATCTATTTTCTTTGTGTATTCTATTGTCTATGAAGACATTTTTGTTTAAAAACAACATGATGAGGGCACCTGGGTGGCTCAGTCAGTTGCGCGTCTGGCTCTTGATTTTGGCTCAGGTCATGATCCTCATGGTCATGATCAAGCCCCCTTTCAGGCTTTGCACTGGGCATGGAGCCTCTCTCTTACTTTCCTTCTGCCCCTCCCCTGCTCACCTGCATATGTGCCCTTTCTTTCTCTCTCTTTTGTAAATAAATAAAATATGATATGATATGATATGATATGATATGATATGATATGATATGATATGATATGATAATGATAGATGCTCTGGTACCTTACAAGACAACAGCTCACCTTTCTGTTTCTGCTTTCAGATCTGACTTGCTCTAATTAGTCAGCTTGCCATTCCTTAATCATGATAATAATTCTCAGTATATACCATTGGAATAGACTGCATATCAAATATGGAAACAAATATTTAAAGTTTAGCTAAATAATTTAGTAACATTACTTTAAACATACTCATATCATGTAACTGAGTTCCTATATAAAATTGAAAAATCATGAAATTCTTTTTTTTTTTTTTTTAATGTTTATTTGAAAGGGGGCATGAGTGAGTGAGGGGTAGAGAGGGAGAGGAAGAATCCCATGTAGGCTCCACACTCAGCACAGAGCCCAACTCGGGGCTCAATCCCATGACCATGAGATCTTGACCTGAGCCGAAATCAAGAGTGAGACGCTTAACCAATTGAGCCACCCAGGTGCCCCTAGATCATGGAATTCTCACTTGAAAGATAAAATAAGAACTGCTTCTAGGTAGTTTAAATGGCATTTGTATTCTGATATATGTAATACATATATGACTCTGTGTGTGTGTGTGTGTGTGTAGGAGTGGGTGACTATATGACTCCTCTTCCAACCTGTGACACTTTTGAGAAACACACACACGCAACACCATTTTTTTTAAAGTAGGCTCCATGCCCAAGGTGGGGCTTGAACTCACAACCCTGACATCTGGAGTCACATGCTCTACCCAGTGAGCCAACCAAGTACCCTCCCCCCACCCACACACACTGTTTAAAGAATACTAAAACAAATACACATGTATCTCCATATTGCTTGTTTTACCCCTGTCTTTTATGCCTTAGATATGGGATCATGTTACTTCTCAGCATACACTGATTTTCTGTTGTTTTCTGACTTTGAAACTATGCTCTCAGTTTCAGTATATTGTTTTATTATGCAGTCATGCAGTTTAAACAGTATTGGTCCTCATAAACTAAAATGCTTTGGAATAGTATGAAAAGGCAACTGTAGAAATAAGCTAACTTTCTAGTTTATAGAAGCATTTGCTAATGCATTAATTCTTTTTATTTTTATTTGTCCTTTACTCTTAGTGAAGCTATGGTCTACCAACCTAGACAACTCAGTGGCAAGCATTGAGGCGAAGGCTAACGTGTGCTGTGTTAAATTCAGCCCCTCTTCTAGATACCATTTGGCTTTCGGCTGTGCAGGTAAGAAATTAGAGCAGTTTTATCTTCTTTTGATGTTGGTTGAGTATTGTGGCTAGGATAAAAGACCGTATTTTAAAATGAATAACTTTCCTTATAGGTTTAAATTTTGTTTTTGTTATTAGACTCTAAGTTAGAAGTATGCATTGTGCCATCATTACTCACTTATTGCTGTGCTTTAATTTTAGTATTCTGTCACCCACGTTTAATACATAAAGTTGGGTTTGTTGATTCTTTTTGTTCCTGTAAGTCTTTGTATGCATGAACTAATGCTTATTCACAAACTTAGGTCATAATGATGTTTAAATGATTAAGTTATATTGTATAGACACAGGAATCCATTTTTAATTAAAGGAAATCTATTCATTCGTTCAACAATTTTGTGTGTATACATACACACACACGCATGCACACACGTATATAGTACTGTGCACAAAGCACCCATATAGGGATAGTGAATAAGATAAAATCTTGTATCATGGAATGCATGGTAACACAGGAAGTACCCAAAAGCATGTTAGCTGTTAATATCATAGCAAAGAATTTTTTGATAACATCTTTTTCTTAGCTAGGGTGACCAACTGTCTGACTTTGCCAGCCCTAGTTTATACTTATACTGTTATAATTAATATTAGTGCCTTCTTTTCATTTTCAGAAGTGTGATGGATTGGAAGATGAATCATTGCCTTACTCCTTTGTCTTTTGTATCTGCCCCCCCCCCTAAATATTTGCTAAAACAAAACACCTATAATTTAACTTCTGCATTAGGAAATCTTGATTTTTTTTATTGATAATTTCAGTTTTTTTTAATAAAGATGAGCTTAGCACCATATCATGAACACAGAATCACCCTTTAAAAAAAAGAAAAGCATAATTTAAATCTTATTTATGATACCTTTTCCTTATTTCCACTTATTATTTATTCACTTATATACTGACATAATTTCATTATTAGATTCTAGTAAGTTATGGTCTAACATGTATATGTAGGTAGAATTCTCTATTAGCATACAGAATTTTCCTTGTTAAATCCTTTTTCTACCACTGATTATGCAAGTTGGTTAACTCATCTCCCCAAGTCTCTTGGACTTAAAATGGAGATAGTCCTATCTTATGGGGATTATGAAAGGAAGATGGTATATGTAAAGCTCTTACAAGATGGTACTCAATAATTGTTATTTTCATTTTTAATATTTTATCATGCATTTATTGAAAACAGTTTTACTGTTATCTTATATTTTATATATACATTAACCATTGGCCGTAATTTATGACTAGAAGTTTTTATCAATATTTAGTATGTACAGATGCCAGATATGAACATTTTCAAATGTTTTCCTTCCTGGTAAAGGGAAACCTACCTTATTTTATTATTTAATTTAATTAATTAATTATTTTTTTTTAAAAGAGAAAGTGGTACCCCCCCTTTTTTTTAATTTTTATTTATTTTTGAGAGACAGAAAGGAGGGGGGAGAGAGAGAGACAGAGTGTGAGTAGGGGGAGGGCAGAGAGAGAGGGAGACACAGAATCTGAAGCAGGCTCCAGGCTCAGAGCTGTCAGCACAGAGCCTGACGTGGGGCTCGAACTCATGAACCACAAGATCATGACCTGAGCCAGATTAGGACGCTTAGCCAACTGAGCCACCCAGGTGTCCATATTATTTTATTTTATTTTTTAAAGTTTATTTATTTAAGTGGTCTCTACACCCAATGTGGGGTCAAACTCACAACCTTGAGATGAAGGATTGCATGCTCTTCTCACTGAGCCAACCAGGTGTTCCTAGGGAAACCTACATTCATTTATTCACATCCAAGTTAGTTAGCATATAGTGCAACAATGATTTCAGGAGTAGATTCCTTAATGCCCCTTACCCATTTAGCCCACCCTCCTCCCACAACCCGTCCAACAACTGTTTTTTCTCCTTAGGAGTCTCTTATGTTTTGTCCCCTTCCCTGTTATATATATTTTTTGCTTCCTTTCTTTTATGCTCATCTGTTTTGTATCTTAAGTTCCTCATGAGTGCAGTCCTATGATATTTGCCTTTCTCTGACTAATTTCGCTTCGCATGATACCCTCTAGTTCCATCCACATAGTTGCAAATGGCAAGATTTCATTCTTTTTGATTGCCGAGGAATACTCCATTGCGTGCGTGCATACACCGCATCTTCTTTATCCATTCATCCATCGATGGACATTTGTGCTCTTTCCATACTTTTGCTGTTGTTGATAGCACTGCTATACAGGTTGTGGTGCGTGTGCCCCTTAGAAACAGCATACCTGTATTAGGGAAACCTGCTTTTAAAAATGCTTTGCTATCTGGCAGGCAGTTTGCTCCTACTGTTTTAAAATTTCATGTAGTTCTTACTTAATTTTTGCATTTAATTTTCCATGTATGCTTTAAGATTTATATTTTTCCAATTCTAGAAAAATTCTTTTGGGATTCTCTTCTGAATTACATTGTATTTACTTGTTATTTTTGGAACCACTGGCCTTATTAAGATAGTATATCTTCCCACATAGTTAGAAGGGGTATTTTTCTGTTTGTTTGGATTATTTTCTATCCTACAGTGAGATTTTATAGTTTATTTCATTTAGGCTTAAGGTTTTTCTGGTTAACTATTTTCTATGTATATTATAATTTTGGTACCATTTTGTTTTTTTATTTTATTTTTTAACAGTTTATTTGTTTTTGAGAGAGAGAGAGTGTGAGCAGGGGAGGGGCAGGGAGAGAGGGAGACACAGAATCTGAAGCGGGCTTCAGGCTCTGAGCTGTTAGTACAGAGCCTGATGCGGGGCTTGAACTCACGAACTATGAAATCATGACCTGAGCCAAAGTCAGACGCTTAACTGGCGGAACCACTCAGGTGCCCCATTTTTTTGTTACTGTTTTAAATAAAATACTTTTTCCATTCCTTATTTTTAAGTACTGTTTCTAAGAGTAGATAGAAACTTTTGATATTTGGATATTTGTATTATATGTAGGCACCTATTAAATTTTTTTAAATTAAATCTAGTACCTGTTTAGTACAGTCTTTGAGCTATCCATTTATACTTGATAGTAACCAAATGATACAATGATACAAATACAACGGTATTTGTATTTCTTCTTTTTCAATGATTTATTGTATTCTCTTCTTACAAGGCAGTATTACATGATAACAGTGATAGTTCTTTTCTCCTCTATTTCACTTAGTTGACTGGGCTTCAGTCTTTTACTTTTAAGGGTATCCACTTTTGGAAAGTAATCTTTATTAAATTCAAATAATTCAGTTTACTGTTTCTTGGGAACAACTTAGTATTTTATCAAATGCTTTTTTAGTCACAGTTGATAAACTCATATGGTTTAATTTGTTGATGTAATGGATGATGCATTTACGTTTTCTGATATTGGATTATATTTGTATTTCTAGAATAAACCTTGCTTGAGCATAATGTGGAATTCTTTTGGCATATTGCTGCATTTATTGCTGGTATTTTTACACATGCAATCATAAATTGGTATATAATTCGCTGTGTTTTTTCTTAACCATTTTAATCATTGTTTTATAATTCCTGGTATACAAGTCTTGAACTTGTCTTACTAAATTTATTCCTGAGTATGTTATTACTTTTATTTTTTTGATACTTTTTTCAACATTTTTATTTAAATTCCAGTTAACATACAGTATTTTATTACTTTAAATATATTGTGAATGGAATTGTTTTCTTAATTTTATTTTTAAATTTTTTTTGTTGCTAGAGCACAGAAATACAATTAATTTTTGCATATTGATCTTGCATCCTGCAATTATACTGCTCTTTTGTATTTTTTTCTCTTAGTTTTATTGTGGATTTTTTTGGGATTTTCTACATTTGGGATTCATGCTATCTATGGATTAAAGTAATTTTATTTCTTCCTTTACTATGTTAATGTCTTTTTGCTTATTTGCATGAGCTTTAAGCTCATGTACAATGTTGAATGGAAGTGGCAGAAGGACTTCCTTACCTTATAGGAAAGTATTCAGTCCGTCACAATTAGGTATGATATTTGCTGGGAGATTTTTGTAGATACCCTTTATCAAGTTGATTAGTTTTCTATTCCTAGTTTGCTAAGAGTGTTTATTATGAATGAGTTTTAGATTTTGTCAAATGTTTTTTTCTCTGTCTACTGAGATGATCTTGTAGTTTATGTCCTTAATTTAATAATATGTAATAGTTCATTATTGTTATTTTTGTCTTGAATGTTAAACCACCCTTCCATTCCTGGGGAAAAAATCTCTCATAGCTGTAGTGTAAAATCCTTTTTATATGTTGCAGGATTGAGCTTGCTAATATTTTAAGTGTTTTTTGGGTATCCGTAACTTTCTTGTGATGTTTTGTGGCTTTAATAGCGAAGAACTGTTGGCCTTATAGAATGAGTTGGGAAGTGTTTATTTGTTTACTGAATAAGTTTGTAAAGCTTTGGTATTATTTTTTCTTTAAATATTTGATGAAATTTATCAGTGAAACCATCTGGACTTAGACTCCATGAGAATATTTTAAATTCCTAATTTAATTTCTTCTTATGAGTTTATTCAGATTTTCTCTTTTTCTCTTTCTTCTTGAAGTCATTTTTGGTAGTTGTGTTTCTAGGAATTTGTATGTTCAGTTTTTCTAATTTGTTGTGATAAAGGTGTTCATAATGTTCTCTTATAGTCCTTTTCATTTCTGTAGTTTAATTTCTGTAATCCTGTAGTAATGTCCCTTCTTTGATTTCTAACTGGTCATTTGTGTCTTCTCTCTTTTTTCTTTTTGGTAGGTCTAGTTTAATATTTGTCAGTTTATTTCAAGTGTTTTGTGTGTGTGTGTGTGTGTGTGTGTGTGTGTGTGTGTGTGTGTGTATGAGAGATGCTTCACGCCAGAATACCATATATTTCCACTGTTCTTAATGTTGTTAACTAAACTTACTTGTTGGAAGGGTTAGAGATCTGTAGGCTAAGACTCTTATTGGGAGACCGGGAGAGCTGTTCTTTTTTTCTCATCTAATCGAGATCAGAATCTTTTGAGTTCATGAATGTTATGCCATTGCTATAATCAAGGGATCAGAAATCTTTCAGTGTAACTAATAAAAGCTGGAGACTGGATATTGTAATATTATATCAGAAAACCTTCACATATTTACAGTGATGCTCATTGCAACAGAAATATCCAAAGCAGAATGATCACCGACTTGCTACCTTTCACATCTTACATAAGTGCATCCTAGTGCTGAAAACTAATTCACATCTGGAAGCACAACTACAAGAGGATCTGGGCAATGTAGTTATAACATTCCATCCTCCGTAGGCTTAAAAAAGATGGTGGGAATAGATGCCGATGTCATTGGCTCTATCCAGCACAATGCAGTTTCATATGACTGTAAGGAGTTATTTTTTCTGGCGTTGAAATAGGTGTTTAGTATCCGAGCAAGGCGTTAATGAATCCAGCAGTCCTTACTTTTTCAGTGCCTTTAATGTATTTTTTACTGATTGAAACATGCTTTTAATCTTAAAAGCTTGTATTACTCGAAAACAGTGACTGATGTTGCCTCATTTTCATTTAGAATTGTAGCATTTGTTAGAATATAGACTATTATCCAAATGTTTCTCTTTAAACTGTGAAACGTCACTTTAGCCGTATCGTTTATTTTACCACTGAGAGAAGTACAGAGTCACATTCATGAGATTGCTTAATAAATATCATTTATGATGATGAATTTGACATTAGAAGTGGGCTGTACATTTTTAAACATTGCTTTTGAAGTTGCCAGAAATAGATAATGAGTAAGTACGCTACTCACCAACTACATTTTTACTCCCCTGTTGCAAAGGCACTGTGGATCCTACTTGGGCAGTGATGCATTGTGCTAATTCTAAGACGGTTCCCTGCCTGTCTTCATTTAGAGCTTATATTTCTATTTGGTACAAGTAATATATTTTTCTCTTTTACTTCATCATTTTGCTCTTTTACCTTTTATCATATTATAGAAAGATGTCTAGTTTGTTGTGTTTTTTTTTTTTTTAATGGAGAATATAGCATGAGAAATTTCTTGTGGTATACTAAATATTCACAAGTATTTCTTTTAAAATATCAAGTCCTAAGTCATGGTCCCGCTTGAAAATAGTAGACTAGGAATTTTAAACTACTTTTTTGTGGTTGATATTGAGAACATGCTTTGAATCTTATTTTACACTATTTAAAACTCTTTTAAGCACTGAGATTATCTGAAGCATGTTTTTTGCCAGAAGAGAGGATAATATTAAAAAAAAATTTTTTTTAACGTTTTTATTTATTTTTGAGAGAGAGACAAAAAGCACAAGCAGGGGAGGGGCAGAGAGAAAGGGATACAGAATCTGAAGCAGGCTCCAAGCTCTGCGCTGTCAGCATACAGTGCGATGCAGGGGTCGAACTCGTGAACCACAGATCGTGACCTCAGCTGAAGTCGGACACTTAACCGACTAAGCCACCCAGGTGCCACATTTTTAATGTATAGATGAAAGTGTTTATTAATTGTCTATTACTTGATTACTACATGGTATTTTCTTATTGAGTATAAAAAGGTAGAAAAACTATTTTTCTCCAATCTATCTTCTCTAAAGCCAGTTTGGGATAGCATTGCAAGATTAAAGTAAGTTGAACTCATAGCAGTCTGTGGTTTTAAGAGATCATCAGAGTTGCTTGCATACTAACCTGAAGTGTCTTGCAGTTTTTTAAACTGTAATTAGTATAACAGATAGGAAATATATATACTCTTAAGGCATCCTTTTTAAAGTAATAATAGTTTTTTTCCCCCCTAGAAATTAGTGATATAAATCCATTTACCATAAATAGTAAGGTTACTATTCCGATTTAGGAGTGGCATTTGTGCGAATAATATATTCACTGGGAAGGTATACTGTTCGGAACAAACAGGAATTCTGAAATATCTTATTTAACTCTGTTGTCAATAAACAATTTTAGTTTTGGTTACTGTAAAGTCTTTGTTACTCTCAATAAGCTAGATAGTTCATATGCATAAACATACCGTTTGTTTTCCATAAAGAAATGCTTTGTTTTCCGTACTCAAGATGAGCCCAGAATATAAGTGGGAAGTTTGAGAGGAAATCCAAGTGGCTAATGAGCATATGAACATATGTCTAACTTCACTAACAATAGGGAAATTCAAGTAAAAACAATCAGGTAACATTTCCCATTTACTGTATAGTCCAAAATTAAAGATTACTGTTAGCATAAAAAGAATAGAGTAAGTTTAACCATAAAAAATCGTCCCTATTCAAATATTTTTGACCTACAAAAACACCAATTTCATATGATTCAACCAAGAAAAAGATGTTCCTTACAGCATTGCCTAATTAAAAAAAGTTCATCAATAAGAAAACAATATATATGATATAGTCATACAACGTAGTATTTTACGACAGTTAAAATATTGTTTTCTTATTTTTGATACTTAGTAGTTTTTGTGATTGGCATAATAACTCAGTCTTCAAAAGGAAAAGTTAACCTTTGTTTTTTGTTTTGTTGTTCTTGATAATTTATTTTTAAATACCTACATATTACTTCCTTACTGTGAAACTTTCAGTTGCTTCTTATTACTTAAAGAATAAATATAGATTCCTTTGCTTCCGTTCCAAACCCTCCATGATCGGCTTCAGTATTCCTTATATTTGACTCATGTCGTTTACTCTGAAATTTTTCACTCAGAATTTTTATAAAGATTCTTCCACGCAGATTTCTTGAGTCTGAGTAAAGCTGTCTGAGGCTATCTGATATATGCATCTTCAGTGCTTATAATTGATGTGATCAGGGGCCCCTGGGTGGCTCAGTCGGTTAAGCATCTGACTTGGACTCAGGTCATGATCTTGCCGTTCGTGAGTATGAGCCCCACGTCGGGCTCTGTGAGGACAGGTCAGACTGGAGCCTGCTTCAGATTCTGTGTCTCCCTCTCTCTCTGCCTTCCCCTGCTCACGCTCTGTCTCTGTCTCTCTCAATAAAGAATAAAACAATTTTTAAAAATTGATGTAATCCTTTAAAAATTGTGTATATTTAATTGTACAAATAGTACAAGATTATATCCTCACTCTCAACCTTCATATGTTACACATAAAGCTTAAGTTCTTCTTCACCAAGCATCCTTACACTGCCTCTTTAGATGTACTGTTCTTAACAGTTTTATAGGTATCTCTCCACAGAGAGATAGATACAGCATTTCTTGAGGAGGAGGCCACTAAGCATTTTTTTATACTACTTTTCTTTCTTTATTTTATAGTATTTTTTCTTTCTTTTTTTAAAAAAATGTTTTTTTCAACGTTTATTTATTTTTGGGACAGAGAGAGACAGAGCATGAATGGGGGAGGGGCAGAGAGAGAGGGAGACACAGAATCGGAAACAGGCTCCAGGCTCTGAGCCATCAGCCCAGAGCCTGACGCGGGGCTCGAACTCACGGACCGCGAGATCGTGACCTGGCTGAAGTCGGACGTTTAACCGGCTGCGCCACCCAGGCGCCCCAATATTTTTTCTTTCTTTAAATTAGGGCTGAATCTAAAAGATGGACCTCTATGCTCTAGATCTCCATTCTATTGCCCCCACCCCAAAGTATAATTAATTCCTTTCAATTTAAGAAGCCAGTGTTTAAAGTGGTATGAAACCTAATTTAATTCATTTTTTAGAGTTAACATGGAGAAACTTGAGTAAGGTAGATGTGTAAGTGCTTGAGGTGTCTTTTATTGTAATTTCCCATGTTATTTAAGTAATGGGAAAAGGTTTAGGCTTGCTAGGTTTATAAATATGCCTTGTCCTTTATTTTATACAGCAGCTGCCAATGGGGATGATGTCTTTTCCTTCATAGTTAAATAAATTAAATTTCTGAATATTTAACAAATTTGGATTTAGTGTCATAGCATTCATGAACAGTAAGTAGTATAAAAATAATAGGGCGAAAATGAATATTAAAGACATTTTATTTTCAACTTTGCAAGTAACTTGAGTGAACTCAAATGGGAGTGGCATGCATAAAGCCAATACTATTAAAAAACAAAGTATTCTATTACTTAGTCATGCAGTGTACTTTCGGGGATGCTAGAGTCTAAAAACAACTTTGAACCACCTAGTAGATCATTACTTTTTTTTTTTTTTAATTTTTAAAAGTTTATTTATTTTGAGAGAGACAGAGACTGTGCAAGTGGGGGAGGGGCAGAGAGAGAGTCCCAGGCAGGCTCTGCACCACGAGCACAGGTCCAGATGTGGGGCTTGATCCCACGAAGATATGAGCTCATGACCTGAGCTGAAACCAAGAGTTGGATGCTTAACCGACTGAGCCATCCAGGCGTCCCTAGTAAAATTTTCACCTATTTATATTTCTTGCCTTCCAGCCTGTAAGTAGCACTGTAGCTACAAGATATTTTTAAAAACAGACTGCAAAGGAAATTTTGTATTTATATTAAATGCAGTGAGATATTTAAAGTTAGGCGTCTGTTCAGCTGTTACTAATTTAATAGATGCGATCATTCAGTTTTTTTTTTTTAATTTTTTTAACGTTTATTTATTTTTGAGACAGAGAGAGACAGAGCATGAACAGGGGAGGGGCAGAGAGAGAGGGAGCCACAGAATCTGAAACAGGCTCCAGGCTGTGAGCTGTCAGCACAGAGCCCGACGCAGGGCTCGAACTCACGGACCGCGAGATCATGACCTGAGCTGAAGTCGGACTCTTAACTGACTGAGCCACCCAGGCGCCCCAACGATCATTCAGTTTTTGAAACCTAGTATTGAGTAAGCACTACACACACTTGGGAAGTATGAAATACATGATGTAATTCCTCAGGGAGCTAATAAAATAATAGAACCAAAGTACAAAATCCAAACTGTTACTGTGGCAAGGTGGAAGGAGTAGAATATTTGGTTAATCCAAGAGAACAGGAAAGTAGGAAAGTAGCATCAAATATTTGGGGTAATTAGAAGGGGTAATTAAAAAAGAAAATAAGCTGATAGAACTGCAGATATATCTAAAAGTAAATGGAAATGTCTAATTTGCTCCAAGTAAAAGGGATTAAGAGGCTAGTTAAAATGTTCAAAATGTAATAATGTACTCTTTACAGGAGACACTCGGAAACAAGGTTAAAGCATGGTAAATAAAAAGTTTTATTTTGGCAAAGGATTGATAGATTAGTGGAACAGAACCAGCAACAGGCTTACAAACGTATGGACATTTGATACCTGGCAAAGGTGATTGTTTGGAAAATACAGAATTTTTGGACTCTGACAGTTGTTATGGGAATTTTTGCTCTACCGCATGTAATACACAAAGTCAATTCCCGTTGATAAAATTACCTAAATATGAACAGTAAGACTTCTAAAGTATTTAGAAGATAATATGTAAGAAAATATTTTCATGATCTTGTGGTAAGGAAGGCTTTAAGACACAGAAGTATAAACCATAAATGAAAGGTGATTAAATTTATCTCCAATAAAATTTAAAGCAAAAGTCATTAATTGGCAGAAGATAACACCTACAATGACAAGGTATTAGTATCCAGATTTCATGAAGAACTCTTTGAAATAAATGATAAGAAAATGATAAATACACCCTACAGCTTTGCTACTCAAAGTGTTGTGTGCACAGCAGTTAGCATCAATATCACTTAGGAGCTTGATAAGAAATGCAAATTCTAGCCCCTTGACCAAGACCTACTGAATCAAAGTATGCATTGTTCCTTATTCTTAATTTCTGATGGACTCTAGGAACCTTTTTTTTTTTTTTTATTAACAGTCTCCCCAAACGAATTTTATGCACTCCAAAGTCTGAGAATCCTTGCCTTAGAGAAATACATACATATATATATATATATATATATATATATATATATATATATATTTTTTTTTTTTTTTTAATGTTTATTTATTTCTGAGACAGAGCATGAGTGGGGGAGAGGCAGAGACAGAGAGGGAGACACAGAATCCGAAGCAGGCTCCGAGCTGTCAGCACAGAGCCTGACGCGGGGCTCGAACTCACAGACCGTGAGATCATGACCTGAGCCAAAGTCGGTCATTCAACCGACTGAGCCACCCAGGCTCCCCGAGAAATACGTATTTAAATAATGTATGTAATAGCATTGTTTGCACATTCATACTGTGAAACATTCAGCAGTGAGAATGAAATGCAGCTCCATGAATCCATATGGATGAATAATAAGCAAATAGGTTGAATGAAAGGAAGTCACAGAAGAATGTACAGTGTAATTCTATTTACAAACATGCAAAAGAAACTGGTGTTTAGGAATATATTCATCCACTGCAGGAATATAAAATTCAACCATAAAGAAGAGAAGGGGAAATAATTATTGTATCTTTAAGTATAGTGCTTACCTGTCAGATGGAGAAGAAATGTGATGTACAGGAGGCTTTTAAAATTTGGGAATGTTTGTATTTGTAACCAGTTTACTAGTTACGAGGTTTAAACTTTACATATGTTGTATAGACTCTTCTGTATGCAGGCTATTTTTCCAAGTCACAAAGTTTTTTAAAAAGTTGTAAAAAATGTAAACTAATTCAAACAATGTAAAAAATTTAGCATATAGACATTTATAGAAAGTACCATTAAATAGTTTCTTTTCTTGGTGACTTTTAAGATATTTCCATGGAAACTTCTTAAAGTTGACTGATGTTTTGGCAGCTGTAAGTGAACAGATACACTAGTCTCTCGCAAGTTTTTCTTTGTGAAAGATTGAGACTTCATCAAAACGATTCAGTTTTTGTTGTTTTCATTCCCAGTAGTTCACTAAGGTTTTAGATTGAGCTATATCATTTATGTTTTTTTTTTTTTTTGTAAGCACCTACAGTTAGCATGAGTTATATTTAAGGAAATTATTTGAATAAGCCCAATGCCAGAGTAAAGCAAGATTACCATTGCGTATTCAAATATGGATTTGATAGGGGAGGAAGGTTTTTACATCCTGTTATGTGATTTACTGAAAGGGTTCCAGAAAATGTGTTTTTCCTCATTGAGGTTTTAAAAAATTGACTTCTAAGTGTGGCTTACTATTATATATTATAGATTATTGAAAATTGGTCATATGCAATACCTTAAATATTTTGGAAAACTCATGTTAGAAAATTGAAATCCTTTTTCTGAATTTAAACATTTATTTGGTGTTTTCACGTTGTTTGCAAGGTTAGTTTTTTAAAATATACTTAACACAGGAGAGTGATGAATCATAATTTACAGATTATTTCTTGAGAAAATTAGAATGAAGATCTAAGAAGATACTGTGTATTATAAAGGGCTGCTGCAGAAAATATAAAATTTAGCCACTAGTATCTGAGTTACAGGTATTTCTTAGACACTGTGTTGAAAATATTATCTTAATGGGCTAAATTGAATTAAATCACATGTGACCAGATTCCTCCTACCCCTAGCTTAAAATAGAATGTATAGATTGCCATGTCAGTATTATAAGCCAGGAGCTTGAAAGCTTGTCTAAGCCAGCTTTCTTTCCATTGATTGATGATTATCTCATCTTTTTGTTACCTTCAGTGCATAAATACAGTGCTAGCACCTGTTAATACTTCTTCCATTAGTGGTTCTGAATTAATTTTAAGGTGTATAAACCACATTATAGATTCTACTAATTTTAACAACAGAGCCAAATTAATTAGTCTTCTTTTAATCAATATTAAGCTATTGTACGATACTGAAAGATAGGTTTTAGATTTTAATGTTGATAGTAAATTGCATTAATGGTCTCAATTCTTCACCCCTCCCTGTATCTATGTGCTTTGCCATAAAATAGTGCTTTCTGCTGTGGGAAACACCCACCTTTGACTCTGTGTTTGACCAGTGACTTGCCTTGGCCCCTTTGCCATTACCGTGAGGAGAACATGCTCAAGCCAGCTGCTGGTCCGGGGGCGGGAAGAGGGTGGGGTGGCGGGGGAAGACAGTTGGAGCAGTACCTGCTTATTAACCCAGCCAAATCGTTCAACCTCCAGACACAGAAACAAGCTGAACTGAAATCAGCCAACTCTAAGCTATCCCTCATTTGTTGAGAATAAATGAAGGTTTTATGCTACTGCATTCTGGAATATTTATTACACAGCAGTTCTGTGGCAGTGGCTGATTAATACACTTTCTATGAAGTTGTATGGTATCGAGGGAATAAAGGCCTTTTACATAATTATCAAGGCTCTAACCATCTTCTGTCTATAAAAAATCATTACATATAGAGTGGCAGTATACACGTAGCCTATTGTATTACCTTCACCGGCTTCCACTTGTCTGAAAGTACAGGAAAAATCAACATAAAATCACTGTAGTACCTTTATACACATGCTTTAAAAAAATCTTCATGTGTGGAAAGATACACTTAAATACTTGGTATGTAATGTAAAACAGAAGCTTTCAACCTGGAGTAAGAACATCCTGATGGAACACTGGAAGTATTTCAAATGTGTGTAGAAACTTAACAGATTTAAGAAGATTCAGTTTTAGATCCCCGAATTTCATGTGCCAGTTGATATACCTGACATTGACCTGTGAGGTGTCATGCCTGTTGTCCTTTTGACTTCAACTTTTACGATAGCTTTTTTCCTGTTTTCCAAGGGAAAATCATATGTCACATCCTCATGAATTGTAATATGGTACATTGTTTCAGGCTGTAAAAACCTCAGGATTATCAAAGGGATGATTCAAAATGTCATTATTAGAGTAACTTTCTATCATTATTTCTCTTATAGATATTTCTATTAAGAGTGAAACATGGCATTAAAGAAAGTATATTTTATACTGTATTATAGTGCTTTTACTTTAGATGTTGGTTGAGTGCAGCAATGGAAGTAGAAAAGTATGCATTGTTCCTTATTCTTAAGTATCACTGGGGGAAGCAAAGCTGAGAGCTTATTAGCACCAGGGTTTGAATGTGGACCTTCTTATTCCTTTGGGCAATAAACTTTGCACCCTGTTTATCCATTTATCTGTCATAGCATCAGAATTCAGAAAAACAGTGTGGTATTACAGGGATGCATATTAACACTTCAATTTGAATTCAAAAAGATAATCTGGCAGAATAAATCTAGTTGTTTTTAATATGTAAGCTGACAAACTAAATCTACCCTGTCAGGTTTTGACAAAAATACATTTAAATCATAAAATAACACAAAAGCACAAAGCGAAATAGTGCACCCAAAACACTTTGTAGGCTAAACTATATTAAAATTGCAGTATTTGGAGTTTTTGCAACCTTTCTGAGACTATGGCAATAACAGGTGTAATTTTTTTTTAGTTTTGAGAGCGGATGAGCGTGCACACACACACATGCGTGTGAGAGTGGGGAAGGGGCAGAGAGAGAGACGGGGAGAGAGAGAGAATCCCAAGCAGGCTCTGCACTGGCATCCAGGAGCTCTATGTGGGGCTCAAACTCATGAACTGTGAGATCATGACCTGAGCGGAAATCAAGAGTCAGACGCTTAACTGACTGAGCCACCCAGGCACCACAATAACAGGTATAGTTAATACTGATCCACACTCCCAATATCTGCAGTGTGAAAATCCAGAAAGCTTTGAATACCAAAAATTCATTGCTCATTTGATGACATCAGATCTAGAGCAGATACACACACACACACACACACACACACACACACACACACACACACACACACACACACCCCTACCTTAGTATAATTTTTCGTAAGTTTTCCAGCAGTAATAGTAATATATTTGATTACAGGATGCTGACATAAACCTTAATGGGAGTGGTACATAATATGAAGCATATTTCCTGTCAAAATCAGAAAAATTCAGTATTGTAAAACTTATCTCCTCCAACTACTTGGGATAAAGGATTAGGGTCCTGTATATTTGATTTGATACCAGTAAAAGCATTTGAGTGTTTTGCAGAAATTGTGATTTTCAGTTACTCTTAATTACCAAGTAACAAGGTTATAAATTTTGCATTCAGTAAAATTGAAGGATGGTCTAATCAAAATAATAAATCATTAAAAGGTTTTTTTTGACGATAGATTACTATGAGATTTTTGGCATAAATTTGGGATTTAAAAAATTGAGAAAAATTTTCATTTCTATGACATATCTATAGAAATAAATGAACCTGAGGAATAGAATTAATGCTGGACAATAAGAATAGAATTCTAAGAGTGTATAATATTTATTTACAGTTACCAGAACAAAATGGGGACAGAGGGCACAGGGAGAGGGGATGCCACAACCCCGTTTTGAAAATATACATTTCCAATAAAATGTTACTTTTGTTTAATAATACAGTTGTCAAAGTGTGTTGTATTATTTATCAATTGTGTGCAACTAATAATTTTAATGATAATTCATATGGAAAGAATTTCTTACAGTTAGAGCATTTTGGTCACAGGAAATGAGGTTAATGTTCATTTTTTTTCCAGAGAAGAGAGAATAAGTAAGATAGTATAAAAAGCATGAAATCAGTTGGGTAAATTTTACTTTGCAAGGAGAATGTCTATGTAAATTCAAGGAAAAGAGTATGTAAAGTTTTCCATTATTAAAGAATAGCTTATTTATGTATTTTTTAAAGGATGATGTTGAACATCAAATCACTGTGGTATTTAGATTTCATTAGGTACACTAAATTTATATTATAAAATGTCACCACATAAATATATTATAAATGACAACTCTTGCAAATATTTAAATATGTGATGAGAACTTTTAGACACTGACTTAAAATTTATGAGGCTGTAGTTTTACAGTATTCTTTTAAGCAAAAAAGTAGAAGTCTGTGAGTCTACCTGGTTAATTGGGGAGATGATGGGAGTGGATAGTTCTAGATGGTAGAGAGTCAATGAATGGTTGTTACTGGTCAAAAATTAGGTGCTAGGTAAGTGCTTTATTTGGCAGATTAATTTTTAAATGAGTTATTGTACAATGTTCAATGAAAAAACAAAATATTTTTTATTGGAAGGAAATATGTTTTCATGACCTAAAGAAAGGAGTTTTCGTGAGATCTGGGATTTTTTTCTTACGTTCATACAGGAATCTGGAAACCTGGACTCGTCTACTATAATAGAACCATCTGTGGATAGAAAGAAGTTGAGCATCTCAGAAACTTCTTTTTTTACGTGTTCATGCTTGCTCGTGCTCTCTCTTTCTCTAGCGCTCTCTTTTACTCTCTCAACTTTTTCCTTCCTTTTTTTCTCTCTTCTCTTCCTCCTCTCTCTTCTCCCTTCTCTTTCTCTCTCTTATATTCTCTTTGCCTTCACTCTTCCTTACCTCCCTCCTTCCCCTCTTCTGTCAGGTCCCTCTTCGTCTCCTCCTCTTCTTCTTCTTCCTTTCCTTTCTTTTCTTTTTTTCTCTAGTCCTGCCTGTCATTCTGCACTTACCGGTCGCTCTCAAACCCATGTTTATGTCTCTTCCTCTCACTTCACACATATTTTGTGATTTATTTTCATCACCACCAGCTCACTGTAGTCCTTGCTAACTCTCCCTGTCAGTTCTTAACCATGCCAGGAAACCTAGGTAAAGGCCTTTTTCAGATTACTAATCCAATAAAAATATCTGAGATTTTGCTGAGAAAATACTGTTTTCACCTTCCATAAACTTAGAAATTATTCTTATATTTATACCTTGTATTTATTCTTTTCCTTAGTCATTTTATCAGACTTTATATCTAACTGGCTATATAGTGATACTGATGTCAGTGTGACAACCAACTGACTGTGAGGCCAGGTTTGCCAGTATATATGTTAAAATTTTCTAGCCAGGATACTTTAAAAGTGCTGCTGCAGTGTGAACAAGGAAAGATTGAGCTGTTACTGTTGTAGACTGGTGTGAGTGAAAAGAAACACTACACCAGGCAGGACCAGTGTAGTTTTTTTGTAAGTATGCAAGAATTTAGAATGTGTGTTTCATAAATATGATAAGAAAATGCTGTCGATAGGCACTTTGGGAGTTCTGCTTTGTATATAGAAAACCACCAGAAAATGTTACTCTCATCTTGAAAATAGAAAAAGCTGTATGAGCTACAAAATTATAACTTTTCTTGACCCCTGTCAGAGAGCTGAGGTCACAAGGCATGGGAACTGAATTCCAAGGAATGACAAGCCCCTCCAAGGAAGGATGGGACACATGAACTATTCACCAATTGCAGACCACAAGAGGAAGAGGTAGCCACCATAGAAGCTGGTAAGAAGAAATGAGCTAAAATTTTAATGCATTCTTAAAGGCCACGTGTGGGTTGGCATATCTGTGTAGAATAACTGGAAGCCCGAAACAAAAGGGGAGTGCCCACTTACTCATATGCTCTTCTCCATGTCACTCCACTGGCTTCTAACAAGAAAGAATGGGTGAGGGCAATAGCCTACATCAGGCATGCAGGAGTTCACAAAGTGATCAGTCCCTACTGAAGGACCAGCACAAGACATCACCCATTTCTCCGAATCCTCTTCTCATATGGAGCAGAAACTTTAAGCTACTGGAAGTGAACGAGGAAAACTTCTTGACCCCAGTATCCTGCATCAGTGCAAAGCAGAGATCTACTACCACTGATGAAGTGGCATGAAACTCTCTCTTGCCTAAAACATGCACAAGATATATGTAGAATTTGGCTGCCATGATGGTGGGGGCTTGGAATGCTAAGAAGACCCCACATTGGAAGCTCAGGCATATGAACTCTTCCTAAGACTCATGATGGACCAGAAGAACTGAGATCCCCTGCTCCAAATGGAATCCTACTACAAAAAGCAAAAAAATAAATAAATAAATAAATAAAAACAACCAAATAAAACAAAAGGAACAAGTTAAGACCCTTCTGCCACTGAGGGAGGGAGAAGAGCATGGAGAAAGATTCTCTCTTAGGCTGACCTGCAGGAACTGATAAAAAGGTAAGAGTAGAACAGGAATACAGAGAAAAATTTCTTTCGGCCAGGATCCACACTAAGCACAAGGTGATGATAGCTCATGACTGGAAAGATTTGAAGCCTGTGGTACACTTAATGGCCTGTGGTACACTTAATGACCAGCTTAACAACTGAAACTGAAATGCTGTTTAACCACTGACTAGATTGATTGATCCCCTTACATGAATGGCCTTACACAAAAAGAGGTATATTTATTTCCAAGCAGAAGTACCATTTATTTCAGTATCTACTGTTCTGTATATGATCTCTTATGTCTAATAAAAAAAGTATGTGACATACAGACAAGTAAGAGTAAGCATTCTATTACCAAAACTCAGAAGAAATCCATAGATTTATGGATGACCCAGATGTTAGAATATGAGACAAATTTTTAAATAACTGATTATTATGTTAAAGGATCTAGCAGGAAAGGTAGACAATATACTTGAAAAGATGAAGAGTTTTCAGTTGAGAGATGGAAAGTATTTTTAAAAAGTGAAATGGAAATACTAAAATATAAACCTTGATATTAACAGTGAGGACTTCTTAGATGTACTCATTAGCAGATTGGATATAATCTAAGAAAAATCTAAATGAACTTGAAGGTAGGTCAATAAAAATTACCCAAAATGAAACATCAAGAAAAGAGTGGGAGGGAAAAACAACACAGTATCCAAGATTTGTTGGATAATAAAACACACTTGTATTTGTCATTGTAGAAGTAGGAGAGAAAAGGAAAAAAAAAATTGAAGAGATAAAGACCAAAAGTTTTCCAAGACTGATGAAAGATAACAAATCACAGATACCAGAAACTCACAGAACCTCAAAGAGGATAAAATAAAAAATGGACCCAAAATGCCTAGTTAAGTCATAGTCAAAATACTGAAAACAAAGTGAATTCTTGAAGGTAGTCAGAATGAAAGAAATATAGAAAGTGGAATATAAAAATTATAGCAGACTTCTCATCATGAACTATACAGGCCAAAAACCAGTGGCGCCGCTGACACATTTAAAGTGCTAGAAGAGGGTCACCTGGGTAGCTCAGCAGTTGGGCGTCCGATTCTTGATTTTGGCTCAGGTCAGGATCTCACAGTGGTGAGATCGAGCCCTGGGTTGGGGTTACATGCTGGGTGTGGGGCCCACTTAAGATTCTCTCTCTCCCTCTCTGTCTCTCTGTGCCTCCCCCACTTGCACATATATTCACTCGCTCTCTTAAATAAAAATAAAGTGCTAAAAGAAATTTAACCCAAAGTTCTATGTCCAGCCAAAAAATCTTTCACAAGTGAAGACAAAGATTTTTTTCCAAACAACCAAAAGCTGGTTTAGGTAACTCAGCACCTGATGGATAGAAGATGTTAACCCTACTTGTACAGGCAGATGGATGGACAGATATTTAGGTGGATGATGGAGGAATGGATACAAAAAGATGGATCTGCACCAGATCTAAATTGCAAAAAATAAAAACGAAACCAGCCACTTGATATAACTCTGGAATACTGGATTCTGAATAAAAGCTTGTTGGGAGACACATGGAATGGGAGCGTCAGCCTTGGGAAGCTTTGGTGGTATGAAACATCCTTGAGATTGCAGTTAAGTGATACTTAGTTACACCCTGGATCCTTAGTAGACTGGTGTGATACTGACCAGCATAAGCACATATACTCAGTGGACTTTGTACTCTGCAGTTCTACTTACAGATCTACTTCTACAACGTGAAATATATATCTAAAGGTTTCTCAGTACCTAGAAGGAAAGTACGTACTGATTATTTAGAGGAGCTTGACCTTGTAACCGTTCTAAAAAAAAAAAAAAAAAAAATTTTTCCCCCCTCTGTCACACTTAAACCAGAGTGCCTGGAATTCTTTTCATTAGAGTTAGAGCATTCATTTATTAACTTCAGAAACACATTTAAAAAATATACTTGTTATACTGTACATACAAAAATAAAAAATAATCCTACTTTTCCTGATGTCACAGCTCGTTAGATAAGATAGACAAGCAAATAAATTACAATATTTTGTGAAAAATAGCATTAGAACAATAGCTTTTAAAATCTGAGAAACTGAAAAATTTTATCTGGTTTCTATCTCAAACCTACCAAATTATAATCTTCAGAGAGGAGACCAAGCATTGGTGTTTTGAGATTATTCCTCAGCAGTTTTACGTCTACTCCTTCTCCTTTCCCTTCCCCTGGGACTGTAGTAACTATACTAAAGACATTTACAGGGGTGCCTGGGTGACTCAGTTGGTTAAGCATCTGACTCTTGATTACAGCTCATGTCATGATCTCACGGTTTGTGGGATAGAGCTCTGCGTTGGGCTCTGTGCTGACAGCACGGAACCTGCTTGGGATTCCTTCCTTCCCTCACCCCCTCCCCCCTTTCTCTCTTTCTCTCTCTCTGCCCCTCCCCCTTCACATGCATGTGTGTGCGTGCGCGCGCGCGCGCACACACGCACGCATGCGTGCTTTCCCTCTCAAATAAAAAATAAAAAGATATTGACAAATTTCTGAATTGGTGAAACAAGAATTTGGAAATGTAGATGTAGGCCTTTTATGTGTCCCAGTAAGAAAGCTTTGTTGTCTAGTGAACATAACAGCATTAAAATATTAAGTCTCTGTTTTAACAGCATTTAGAAAACACAAGGCTCAGATCTGTCCAGTAAAAGAAAAATAAATCTTTCTTGTGAACTGTTATTGAGATAATAGGATATATTTTGATTATTTTTAAATAGCATAAAGAGGTAATTAAATAGACTGAGCCCCAAATCTGCATTATCTTTTCCACTTAAATTCTCCATTTTAGACTCCATGCAAGAGTATGATTGAAAAACTAATTTATGGGGCGCCTGGGTGGCGCAGTCGGTTAAGTGTCCGACTTCAGCCAGGTCACGATCTCGCGGTCCGTGAGTTCGAGCCCCGTGTCAGGCTCTGGGCTGATGGCTCAGAGCCTGGAGCCTGTTTCCGATTCTGTGTCTCCCTCTCTCTCTGCCCCTCCCCCGTTCATGCTCTGTCTCTCTCTGTCCCAAAAATAAATAAATGTTGAAAAAAAAAATTAAAAAAAAAAACAACTAATTTATTATATTACTACTATACAAAGACTTAATAATTCTGGCACATTGTTTAAAATACAGATCTCTATGCACCCTGGGTCAGATGAAAGTGCCCCTGGAAATGGAGGGACAGTTGTGAAACACACCAGAAAATTAGTTACTTGACCTGAGTTGAGGGTTAATCAGTTTTTTATTTTGAAATCTTGCCTCAAATGGCTATGTCAAAGAAAGTAATAAGATAACTCAGAAGGGAGTTCTGATTCTAACAATATGATAGACAAAATAAACTGAAAATCGTCTGTCAACAAACATTTTAGATAAAATATGTAAAATATTATTTTAGATGCAGAGCTTATAAAGTATTAAAATCACAAAGGGTTAGAAAGAGCAGAGGATTAAAACCAGAGAACTGAGCATGTGAGCTGAAGTCACATTGCCTGGTTAATTAATGGTAGTGATAGAAAGTTGCTGGCCTCAGGGACCTAGATATCAAAGAGTTAGTGGGAAGGGAAAGGGTGGTGTGGACCTGCCTAGAATGTTGTAATTGCCTGTCTATTCGCCTATCTAAATGGAGGAATCTCCAGAAGCTTTGTCGTAGCCTGGGCTCTGAGTGATGGACAGGAGTTGTTTTAATAATGCCTTTCTAGTAATGAAAAAAAATTAAGTGTCTCTGATATTCATTAGTCATTATTAGCATTATTTGCTTTTTGACTTTGTAAAGCAAAAGTGTGTGAAAAGAGATTGAAGTAAAGCTCATCAGTGAAGACTGAACAAATTAATTCTCACAAAATCAATGTTCAGATACTTTTGCAGCTGCTTAGTTTGGCTATGTAAACTTAGCAAACGGGGCCAAGTTGAGCAAATAATTTTGTACTGCATTTTGAGTTACGGATTTCAGCGCTTTGTTTCTAGTGTGGACATGCCAGATATTATATTTCTAAAATTGAGACTTCAAGATTTGGATGACATTGCCTCTAGATTTAGATTTTTGATGTTTGAACGACTTTATAAAATTCTGACTTTTAAAAATATTGCCAATGGGGCGCCTGGGTGGCTCAGTCGGTTAAGCGTCCGACTTTGGCTCAGGTCATGATCTCGCGGTTCATGGGTTCAAACCCCGCGTCGGGCTCTGTGCTGACAGCTCAGAGCCTGGAGCCTGTTTCCGATTCTGTGTCTCCCTCTCTCTCTCTCTCTCTGACCCTCCCCCGTTCATGCTCTGTCTCTCTCTGTCTCAAAAATAAATAAACATTAAAAAAAATATATTGCCAAGAGGAAAATAGGTCTTTAAATTTCCCTAGTAATTCACATTTTATTATATAGAAACTAAGCAGACAAACTGTGAGATCAGGAATTTTTGCCTACAGTTTGTGCTTATTTAATATCTTAGAAGCTCTGAATATTTTAGGTTGTGTGGTTTATGTTTACCTCTAATCTTTATTGCAGTAAGATAATAAAACTATATTCCACAACTAATATGTTATGTATATATTTTCAGATAAATTCAAATAAATACAAATGTTAAACCTTTTTTCTATTATTTTTGATATTTTGAGTTGGATTTGGGGGGAGGGGTAGAAGTTTTTGTTTACCCGTGAGCTTTAGAATTCATTAATATACTGTCTCCCTGGGGGGGGGGGGGGGCGGGGAAGAACAGTATGGAAAACTAAAAATATTTTTTTCATATTCATCAATACAGTAATTTCATTTCAAATTACTTCTTTCTTTTTAAAATTTTTTTTTTCATTTTTAAGTTTGTTTATTTTGAGAGGGGGGAGGGAATAGAGAGAGGGAGGGAGAGAGAGAGAATCCGAGGCAGGCTCCACACTGTTGTCCCGGAGCCTGATGCTGGACTTGAACCCAGGAACCGTGAGATCATGACCTGAGCTGAAACCAAGAGACTGAGCCACCTAGGTGCCCCTTGAATTATATTTCTTGAGTTTCTTCAGGAGTCGAGTGGTGGAAAGGAAGGCCAGGCAGATAGGGAGAAAAGAGGCTTAGTATAAAAAGGGTTCCTGTTCCTACTTGGGCTGTAATCAGAGCAGCTCTACTTTAATCTATTTTGTATCTTGGGGTTTCAAATAAGTTAGGCAAAGGGGGACTTCCATATAAATGTTTCTGCTACTTTTTTTTGTAACTGAGATTTTTTTAAACCAATGTTTAGGGAAAATATATATAACTGAGACTTTTTAAAAAATACTATTTTTTTTTTAGAGCAGTTTAAGGTTCACAGCAAATTGAGAGGAAGATGCAGACATTTCCCCATATATCTCCTACTCCCACGCATGCATACCTTCCCTCATTCTCAACATCCCTTTCTAGACAGGTACAGTTGTAACATTATTGAACCCACAATGACACATCATAATCACCCAAAGTCCATTGATTAGCTTAAGCTTCATTCTTGGTGTTGTCCATTCTGTGGATTTGGACAAATGTATAATGACATGAATTCATCATTATAGCATCATACGGAGTATTTTTGCTACTCCAAAGATACTCTGTGAACTTGATCAAGCTCTGGGAAATAAATCTAACAAAATTGTGGAGGACATCTATGAGTGGGTCTCCCTGGAGTTTTTAACTCTCAGACTTGTTCACACTGAGCCTCTAGCAGTTCATCAGTTACAGATCAGATTTTTATCCAGACACTGTTTTCTATGACAGTTTCCCCTCACGAGTCAGGGCTTATTCATTTATTCATTAATTCATTCATTGACCTGTCTCTTCAATCTTGAGTACAGCTGTCGCCTCTCTTAGGAATCTGGAAAGAGTTGTTGATGTTTTAATCTGTTCACCTTTTATTTGGTATTAAGATAAAGTGACTTCCAAGTGTTTCACATATAGAATTGGAAGTTGTTTTTGTTTGTTTTTAACTACTATTTGATGATTGTGGCTTAATCTAATATACAGATAAGTAATTACTATTTTTGTGACAGTATGGCTCACAATTACTTGTATATCTTTTGCAGATTGGTAAGAATTAGAGGGGTATTTCATAAAGGCTAACTAATACTGCGCTAAATTTACTATGTCTGAGGTTTTATTTAGGCTGGAACCCGAGCCGATTGTACTTGGTAAAGAATAAGCAATGACAGTTGCTGATTGATTCTTTCTCAAATGATGAACAAGATCTAACAACCAATCCAGAGTGGGTGTTAAAAAGAAATGCTTCCAGGGGCGCCTGGGTGGCTCAGGCGATTAAGTGTACGACTTTGGCACAGGTCATGATATCACAGTTCATGAGTTCGGGCCCCACGTCGGGCTCTGTGCTGACAGCTTGGAGCCTGGAGCCTGCTTTGGATTCTGTGTCTCCCTCTCTCTCTGCCCCTTCCCAGCTCATGCTCACACTCTGTCTCTGTCAAAAATAAACTTAAAAAAAAAAAAAAAAGAAGAAGAAATGCTTCCACAGTATTTCGTATGCATTTGTATTATGTAACTTATACTTGTTTGATCCTTCTCTTTCCAAAGACTAGCTTTCTTTCAGATCTCTAACATCGTATTTTAGGATATCCGTGAAGGCTTAAAGGCAGTAATAAATCATGTAATTATTGTTTTTAAAATTAGTAATGTTATCTATATGAGGTAAATATCAGTAACTAGTGGACCTATGTATTTATTTTCATTTTCTTTTACTTTTTTAAAAAAAATTAAGTAAACTCTGCCCCCTCCATGGGGCTCAAACTCACAACCCTGAGATCAATAGTCATGTGCTCTACTGACTGAGCCAGCCCAGCACCCCTGGACCTGCGTATTTTAAAATACTCAGAAGTTATTTGCCCTGCCTAAGGAAAACTTTATTTCTTCAGCTTACTTTCTGACCCCAGCTCCATCATGGTGACATCCAAAAGCTGAGACACTGAAAAGTTTTATAAGCTCACAAGTATCTGGGAAACCTGAAAATAGAATTCAAGATTTCTAAAATTGAGTTTGATTTCCCGCTAGCCATTTTGTTTATGGACTGAACCCGTTTCCTTTGTATGCTTCCTTTTTGGAACACAGTCTAGCATGGCTGTGTCATAAACTACACTTAAAAACTTTAACTTCTCAGTTACAGTTGTTTTATTGTTACTTTAGTAAAGGTAATGAACTCTTCATTAAATATTAAGTTCAATAAGATATTTCTACAGTATTCCAAAGAGATTATTTTCATCCTATAATTTTACCATATTAATAATGATGACCTTATTAATAGTGAAACACTTTATTTGTGGTATCCCTACAGGAAAATTACTAATTTTACTGGAAATTATTCTCTGTTGGTATTCCTCTTAATGGTTGTGTATGTAGCATAATTTGGTTCAAATAAAAGAAACAAATTTTCTTTACATTGACAAGGCCATGGGGGCATTTAACTGAGAAGTCAAATTTTGCCACACCGTTGGTACAAGCATTATATGCCATGTGATGCAGTAGGAAGGAACATAATCTTTATAGTATTCTTGTCAAAAATATTTAACATGAACATAATGGTGAGAAAATATTCAGACAAATTCAGAATGTGGAACTGTCTGCAAAACAACTACCTGAGATGCTCAAAAATAACAGTGTTAGGAAGTTGTTATACAGAAAACAACAAAGAGGCATAGAAATTGAATATAGTGAGTGACCCCTGAACAAAATTAAATAAGTAAGTAGCTACTCGGGGTTTTGTTTCTTTAAAACAGCTGGGATATTTGAATATAGAATGTATTAAATTGTATTCTTATCAATCTTTCTTGAATATGACATAATGGTATTGTCGAAATTCTTCTTGTTTGTAGAAGGTAGGTGCTGATGTTTTTATAGGTAAAATATCCTGATGTTTGAAACTTATTTAACAAATGGTTCATGGGGAAGAAAAAGAGTCTGTTTATTTGTAGAGGAAAGGATAAAGCAAATAAGGTAACAATATTTACATTTGTTGAGTCTAGATTGAAAAGTACAAAGTTGTTCAGTTTATCGCTCTTCCAACTTTTCTGCAGGTTTGAAAATTTTCAAAATAAGTTTGGGGGAAACAGAAGACATAGAAATGTGATCATATGCTAAATCCTGAAATTATTAAGAATATTTTTAAAACTTACAGTGACACTTCAGAAAGGATTTCGCTTTGTAAAAGAAAATTACTGAGGACTTCTCCCCTCTGATATAAACTATTTTTATCATAATGTTACTAAAGTATATGTACAAGTATAAAACTACGGATCACTTTCTTATGTTCCTAGCTCTTAAGCAACTTATAGTCAAATCAAATACTAGTTAAGTACAGTAAAAATATAAAACTGAAAAAAGACAATAGCAGCATGATGACATAATAACAATAATTGATGGAGTAGTATATGGTGTTGTTGGTTTTTTTGCAGTAGTATATGTTTTGCTGAAAATAAATCACCACTGCACATAGTAAGCTGGTTCTGAGTATTGTGGCACAGTTTCTTTTGAGATTGCCAAGTCTGTAGGAACATTGCCCGTTTTATACTTAGTCTCTACACTACTTTTCTTACCCAGCTACTGTACAGTCTTTTTGCAGTACACAGTGAGATAATTTAACCTTTACTTATATCCCTACATTTTTAATACATTACCTACTCCTTTTGTTTTTTAGTAACCTGAAAATAAGATAGTATTTTTATACTGTACTGTGCTATTTTTATAATATCAGATTATTTTCAATTGATAAGGTAACCAGAAGTCAAAGGCTTATTTTATAGAAATGTTTTTCCATTTTGAATTATTAGTGCAAAAGAGAAGTTTAATCTTTGTAACTGATACATTTAACCTGAGCACCGCACTTGAAACAGGACTTTTTCCCCCATTTTTACTTTAGCACTTGCCAGATTGCAGCTATACATTTATACCTCCACAGTATAAGCTGATTGCTGTCATTTGAGGTGATTACTTAATGCAATTACAGTAGTAAACAGAAAACAAAATGTAGGAACACGCTTCCATATAAGCAACAGAAATACAGGCAAATGTATAAAAAATGAGCTAACTGTGGTATATAATCCTTGAAAACCAGCAGCCTTGTAGCCAGTATTAGGAAAAAATTGGTTCAGGAGCTTCTCAGAAAGCCCCACTATCTGACCTGACTTAGAACTCACTGGAGAGAGCCACATTCACGGGATGTTTTTCTGTTTGACCTGACCCAGAGGCTCCATGGGGATAGACTTATACCCAAGGTCTTGTTGAAAACACTCAGATGTAGTATCACAGTTGTCTAAGCTGTGATACCAAATGGGGCAAACAGTTGAGTCAGAAATTTAAAAGGAAGAAGTGGGCAACAAAACAGCCACAGGGGCTTTTGAAAAAGCTCTAATGTGTTCCTGGGATGTAGAATGGTTGTCAGGGCAGTGTAATTATCCAGGAAAAATTGGAGAGGGCTCCAGTTGCTTACCTGTGAAGACCAACAGAGATTTATAAGTTGCCTGAGCTTTGAAAGAATGCCCTAATACACAGGTGCCCTTGGCAAAGGGTAGTAGATGTACTAGCTCAAAACATTTAAGAAAAATTTGTGACTACTTAGTGATACTGACCTAAGAACAACCTTCACTCAGCTAGGGTTAAAGAAAACACAAAACAAAATTTTTGAAAAAGAAAACCAAGTTTGGGGTGCTTGTGTGGCTCAGTTGATTAAACGTCCGACTTTTGGCTCAGGTCATGATCTCACAGCTTGTGAGTTCCAGCCCTGTGTCGGGCTCTGTGCTGACAGCTCAGAGCCTGGAGCCTACTTTAGATTCTATGTCTCCCTCTCTCTCTGCTCCTCCCCCACTCATGCTCTCTCGTTCTCTCTCTCTCTCTTTCTCTCTCTCTCAAATAAATAAACATTAAAACAAACAAACAAAAGGAATCAAGTGAGACTTAAGTGGTTCCATACAGCAGGGATTTACAGACTAGAGTCACTTCTGCAAAAGTCTCTAGACCACTACGTGGCAACAACACCACCAACAAAAGTCCCAGGAGAGGGATATAGGAACTGATTCCAGAGTTATATTTTATTATTTAAAATGTCTACTTTTTATCAAAAAACCCCAAAAAACTATAGCATATGCAAAACAGGAAAAGTTAGTAGAAACTATCACAGATGTTGGGCTTTCACTTAGAGACTTGCAAGCAGCTGTTAATAAAAGCATTCAATGAATTAAACCACAATTAAGGAATGAAAGAGAAATTTAAAAAATATGTCTCACCAAATAGAGAGTATTAAGAAAAATAGAAAAAAAAAACAAATAGAAATACTGTAGTTGAAAAGTATAATAACAGAAATAAAAATTCACTAGAGGGACTCCTAAGCAAATTTGATCTGGCAGAAGAATCAGTGAACTTGGAGTTAGGTCAGTAGTGATTATCCAGTCTAAGAATGGAGAAAAATGAATAGAGGATTGGAAACCTGTGAGACACCGTTAAGCATGCCAACATAAACAGACTCTCAGAAAATAAGGGAATAGAGAAAGGGATGGAAAACTATTTAAGGAAAAAAGTGGCCAAAATCTTCCCTAACTGTATGAAAAACATCAGTTTAACACCCACGAGGCTCAGTGAGCTCAATGTAGGATAAACTCAATGACATGCATACCTAAACACCTCAAGTTCAAACTATTGAAAGCCAAAGGTAGGGAGATAATCTTGGAAAACAGTGACAGAAAAGCAATTCACATAAAAGAGATCCTCAGTAAGATTAGCAGTTTCTCATCAGAAACCATGAAAGCTAGAAGGCAGTGCAATATATTCTAAAGGCTGAAAGGAAGATTGTCAAAAGAATTTAATATCCAGCAAACAAATCCATGAAAAAATAAAAGAATTTAAGACATTCGGAGATAAACGTAAACTGAGCAAGTTCTTTTCTAGCATGCCTACCGTTCAAGACACACTACAGACAGGCCTTCAGGCTGAAAGGAAAGGATATGAGGTAGAAATGAAACTCTCATATAGAGTAATAAAAAACACTAGGTGAAGATGGTTTAAAATGTATTTTTGGTAACAATTCTGACTGATTTAAAAGACAACTGAGTAAAACAGGAGTTCTAAAATTGTGTTCGTGGGCTTGTACCCTAAAACGATGTAGTATGTATGTCCATATAGCTCAGAGGATGGGGTGGAAAAGTGAGGGGAAGAGCTATATTTGAGCAAAATTTCCCCATAATATTAAAATTAATTAGTGATGATCTGAATTAAATTTTCTTAAATTCACATGCTAATTATAATCTATAATCCCCAGAAAACCACAATGAAAATAGCTTCTAAGAAATATAATAAAAAAACAGCAACAGAGGAACACAAGTGTTATCCTGGAGAACAGCTCTTTAACACAAAAAAGGCCAGGGGCGAAATGTAGAAACAAAAAAGATGTAAGAGAAACAAAAAGTACAATTGCAGGTATGAATCTTATAATATAAATAATTATGTTAAATGTAAGTGGATTAAACACTCCATGCTACAGAGATTGGCAGAATGGGTGAAAAAAAAAATACGGGAACCAACTGTGTACCGTCTATAAGATACACTTTAGATTCAAAGACAAACACACTGGAAGTAAAAAGATAAAAAAAGATGTAGCGTGCAAATGGTAACCAAGAAGAAGCTGAGATGGCTGTATTTAAATCAGACAAAACAGACTGTAAGTAAAAATTGGTGCTGGATACAAAGAAAGCCATTGTATAATGATAAAAGGATTAATTCAGCAAGATACAGCAATTATAAATACAGATATTCACAAACTATTTTGAAATGCATGAAACTATAATTTGTAGAATTGGAGGGAGAAATAGATGATTCACCAAAAGTAGTTGGAGACTTAAGGACTCTACTGTCAATAATTGATGAAACAACTGGACAGAAAAGCAGCCAGTACACGGAATACTTGCATGGCAGTAGCAGCGTGACCTGACAGTCCCACGTGTAACTCGTTCCACTCAACAACAGAATGAGTGTACATTCTTTTTGAGCAAACATGGACCATTCTCCAGGATAGATCATATATTAGGTCATGTAATAAATGTGAATAAATTTTAAATTTCATATAAATTCAAAATAGTCAAAATCATGTTCTCTGGCTAAAATGGAACTTAGTTAGAAATTGACCTTAGTAGTTAATCCACAAATATTTGGAAATTTCTGAATAACCCTTCAGTCAAAGAAGAACTTGTGAGGGAAATTAGAAAGTATTTTGAAGTGAATGTATATGAAAATGAAAACATATATCATAATCTGTGCTAGTGGCTGAAGCAGTGCTTAGAAGAAATGTCTGTCTTCAAGTGTTTATATTAAAAATGAGAAAGATCTTAATAATCTGAGCTCTCACCATAAAAATCTAGAATAAAATAGCAAACCAAGCCAAAGATGAGCAGAAGGAAGAAAATAATAGGGTGGAAATAATGAAATAGTGAACAGGAAAAAAAGGAGAGTAAATGAGTAAGAGTTGGTGGTTTGAAAAGAGCAACACAAAATTGGCAAACCTTTAGGTAGACTAAGAAAAAAAGGGCACTAAAATTAAGATTTAAAGAAGGGAGATTACCGCTGACCTCTCAGATAGTAAAAGGTTTACAGCAGAATACTAGGAATAACTGTATGCCAAATTAATAACATAGATGAAGTGAAAATATTCTAGAACATCACATATTATGAAAATTGGCTCAGAGGCAGTAGAAAATTTGAATAGACATATGAAAAGGAAAGAAATTGAGTTAGTAACTAATAACCTTCCTGCAAAGAAAAGCAGAGACCCAGATCACTTCACTTGTAAATTTTATCAAATGGTAAGAAATTATACTAGTACTTCACAAGTTGTTCCCTGAAGACTTTTCAAAACCAGAAGCCCAAAATACACACGAATAGAAAAACAGACCAATGTTCTTCAAGAACACAGATGCAAATTCCCTGAATAAAATACGTGCAAACCAAATTCAATGGCATATCTAAAAGATTATACACTATGTCAGTGTGAGATTTATACCAGGAGTACCAGATTTATCCAACATCCAAAAATCAATTAATGTAATAGACTATATTAATAGAATAAAGAGCTAAAACCACACAATCATCCCAATAAAGACAGAAAAGGCATTTGACAAAACTCCATACCCATTGATAATTAAAACTCTTAAACAAATAGCGGGAAACTTTGTCAATCTGACAGAGCGTTTCTGTGAAGAACCACAAGTGAAAGTCATAGTTACTAGTGAAAGACTGAATGCTTTCCCCTACAATTAGGAACAAGGCAAGGATTTCACTTTTTGCCTTTGCGGTTCAACACTGTACTGGAGATTCTAGCTAATATTGCCAGGGAAGAATGGAAATAAAAGATGTCCTGATCTGAAAGAAAACATTAAACTGTCTTTATTTGCAGTGACATCATCCCATATATAGAAAATTTTGAGGAATCTTAAAAAAAAAGAAAAAAGAAAAAGGATTAGAACTGATAATTGTTAGCTGGGCCACAGAATAAAATATCAGTATAAAAAATAGTCTTTCTGTGCATGAACAATGTACAATCCAAAAATAACAACATGATTCTGTTCAGAATAACATCAAAAAGAATAAAATACATAAGGAATAAATTTAATAAAGTCAGTGCAGGTCTTATACACTGAACATTACAAAAGTCTGCTGAGGAAAATTAAGATAAATGCAGATGCATTGTGTCCATAGATTGGATGCATTAATATTGTTAAGATGTTAATTCTCCTGAAATTGACCTATAGATTCAACCCAGTCACTGTAAAACTTTCAGCAGGCTTTTTTCCCCAAGACATGGTAAACGGATCCTAAAATTTATATGGAAATGCTAAAGGACAGAAATTACCAGGACAATTTTATAAAAGAACAAAGTTGGAGGACCGTTTCTACTGAATTTCAGAATTCTAAAGCTGCAGTTATGGAGCATCTGGCTGGCTCAGTCAAGAATGAGACTCTTGATCTTGGTGTTGTAAATTCGAGTCTCACATTGAGTGTAGAAATTATGTAAAAACAAAATCTTTGAGAGCTAGAACAAACAGTGTTAAGTTTTTTGTGGATCCAGAAAAGACCCCAAATAGCCAAAACAATACTGAAAAAGAAAACCAAAGCTGAAGGCATCACAATTCTGGACTTCAAGATGTATAACAAAACTGTAGTCATCAAGATAGTATGGTACTATTTCAAAAACAGACACATAGATCAATGGAACAGAATAGAGAACCCAGAAATGGACCCACAAACATATGGCCAACTAATCTTTGACAAAGCAGGAAAGAATATCCAATGGAAAAAAAGACAGTCTCTTTAGCAAATGGTGTTGGGAAAAATGGATAGCGACATGCAGAAGAATGCACCTGGATCACTTTTTTATACCATACACAAAAATAAACTCAAATTGGATGAAAGACCTAAATGTAAGACAAGAAGCCATCAAAATCCTAGAGGAGAAAGCAGCAAAAGCCTCTTTGACTTCGACCACAGGAAATTCGTACTCAACACGTCTCCAGAGGCAAGGGAAATAAAAGCAAAAGTGAACTATTGGGACCTCCTCAAAATAAAAAGCTTCTGCACAGCGAAGGAAACAATCAGCAAAAATAAAAGGCAACCGACAGAATGGGAGAAGATAGTTGCAAATGACATAACAGATAAAGGGTTAGTATCCAAAATCTATAAAGAACTTATCAAACTCAATACCCCAAAAAACAAATAATCCAAGAAATGGGCAAAAGACATGAATAGACACTTTTCCAAAGAAACATCCACATGGCTAACAGATACATGAAAAATAATGCTCAATGTCACTTATCAGGGAAATACAAATCAAAGCCACAATGAGATACCATCTCACACCTGGCAGAATGGCTAAAATTAACAACTTGGGTAATAACATATGTTGACGAGGATGTGGAGAAAGCGGAACTCTTTTGCACTGTTGGTGGGAGTGCAAACTGGTGCAGCCACTCTGGAAAACAGTAGGGAGATTCCTCAAAAAATTAAAAATAGAACTACCCTACGACCCAGCAGTTGCACTACTAGGTATTTATCTAAGGGGTACACGTGTGCTGTTTCGAAAGGACACATGCACCGCAATGTTTATAGCAGCGCTATCAACAATAGCCAGAGTATGGAAAGAGCCCAAATGTCCATCGACGGATGAATGGATAAAGAAGATGTGGTATATGTATATGATGGAGTATTACTCGGCAATTAAAAAGAATGAAATCTTGCCATTTGCAACTACATGGATGGAACTAGAGGGTCTTACGCTAAGTGAAATTAGTCAGAGAAAGACATATCATATGACTCCACTCATATGTAGAATTTAAGATACAAAACAGATGAACACAAGGGAAGGGAAGTAAAAATAATAGAAAAACAGGGAAGGGGACAAAACATAAGAGACTCTTCAATATAGAAAACAAACAGGGTTGCTCGAGGGGTTATGGGTAGGGGGTGGGCTAAATGGGCAAGGGGGCATTAAGGAGGACACTTGTTGGGATGAGCACTGGGTGTTATATGAAGGGGATGAGTTACTGGATTCTACTCCTGAAATCATTGTGCTGTATGCGAACTAAGTTGGATGCAAATTTAAAAAAAATAAATGAGTAAATAAATAAAAATAAATAAATTCCTAGGGGTGCCTGGGTAGCTCAGTCATTTAAGCGTCCCATTCTTGGTTTCAGCTCAGGTCATCATCTCACAGTTCATGGGTTCAAGACCTGTGTTGCTCTCTGTGCTGACAGTGTGGAGCCTGCTTGGGATTTCTTTTTCTTCTCTCTGCCCCTCCCTGGCTTACATGTGTATGCCTGCCCCCCTCTCTTTCTCTCTCAGAATAAAATTAAAAAGATTTTTTTTTTTTAATCTTAAAAAAAAACACAAAAAACAGGGCATCTGAGTGGCTTAGTCGGTTAAGCGTACGATTTCAGCTCAGGTCATGATCTCACAGTTTGTGGGTTCAAACCCTGCGTCAGGCTCTGTGCTGACAGCTTGGAGCCTGGCGCCTGCTTTGAATTCTGTGTCTCCTTCTCTCTGTGCCCCTCCCCTACTCATGCTCGGTCTCTCTCTCTCTCAAAAATAAAATATTTAAAAATTTTTAAATAAAGGCTACAGTTATACAAGACTTTGTTGTGCTGGCAGAAGGTAACATATATGTAGATCAGTTGATTAGAATTATGAATCCAGATGTCAGTTTGTTTTCAACAAGGGTATTAAAGTAGTTCATTAGAGAAGTTTGTTCTCAGATCATGCAGGGACAACTGGATGCATCTCCATCCACATGCAAAATGATGAACTTTGACTTCTCCTTCATACCATACAGAAAAATAAACTTTAAAAAAAAAAAAAAAACCATACATGTAAGACCTAAAACAAACTTAGAAAAAAAAAAAATAGAGGGGCTCCTGAGTTGCTCAGTCTGTTAAATGTCTGACTCTTTATTTGGCTCAGGTCATGATACTATGGTTCGCGGGTTCGAGCCCCGTGTCATGCTTCACACTGCTAGTGGCAAGTCTGCTTGGGATTCTCTGCCTCTCCCCTACTCAGGCTCTTGCCCTCTCTTTTAGAGTTAAATAAACTTTAAAAGAAGGAAAAAAATGGAGGGAAAATCTTTAAGACCTTGGATTAAAGTGTTTTATGGGTTTATAAGAAAAAATAAAAGATAAATCGGCCCTTACCAAAATTCAGTTTCTGTGCTTCAAAATACACTGTTAAGAACATTAAAAAGGCAAGCAACAGAGTGGTTGAAAATATTTGTTAAAACTTTTGTCTTATAAAAGTTGTATCCAGAATTTTCTTTTTTTTTTTTTTTTAAATTTTTTTTTTTCAACGTTTTTATTTTTATTTTTGGGACAGAGAAAGACAGATCATGAACGGGGGAGGGGCAGAGAGAGAGGGAGACACAGAATCGGAAACAGGATCCAGGCTCTGAGCCATCAGCCCAGAGCCTGACGCGGGGCTCGAACTCACGGACCGCGAGATCGTGACCTGGCTGAAGTCAGACGCTTAACCGACTGCGCCACCCAGGCGCCCCTGTATCCAGAATTTTCAAAGAACTCATGTAAAGAAACAAACCGTCATATGTTGGTTCTATGAATGTAACATGGTAAAGTCAACAGTTTGTTAGTTTCTTAAAAAAACATAAAACTGTCATGTGGCACAGTAATTACACTTCTAGGTATATACATGGGACCCAAATACATGTTCTCACAAAGATTTGAATGTGATTGTTCATAGCAGCATTAATTTCCATAGGCAAAAAGTGGAAACAAATATCCTTCAACTGGTGAGTGGGTACACAAAATGTGGTATATCCATACAATGGATACTATTCAGCAATAAAAAGGAATGAATTGTTGGGATGCCTGGGTGGCTCGGTGGCTCAGTCAGTTAAAGGGTCCAACTCTTGGTTTTAGCCCAAGTCATGATCTGTCAATTGTGAGTTCAAGCCCCACATTGGGCTCTGTGCTGACAGTGTGGAACTTGCTTGGGATTCTCTGTCTCCCACTCTCTCTCTCTGCCCCTTCCCTGCTAACGCAGTCTCGCTCTCATTCAAAATAATAAGAATTTAAAAAAAAAAAAAGGAATGAATTGTTGACATATGTTAAAACATGGATGAACTTCAAGAACATTATATGAAGCGTAAGAAGCCATACATAGAAGCCGTGTATCGTTGGAGTCCATGTGTATAGAATATCCACAAAAGATAAATTTTTAGAGAAAGTTAGATAATATTGATTGCCTAGGGCAATGGGTGATAAATGGGCATGAGGGATCTTACTAGGATGAGGAAGATGTTCTAAAACTGATTTATGGAGATGCTCACACCACTGGGTAAAGTTACTAAAAATCATTGACCTGTATACTTACAGTGAGTTGGTTTTATTATATGTAAAATGTGTCTCAGTAAAGTATTTTCTCAAAAGCAAATGTGAGAAATAAAATTAGATAGCATTATTATCTTTAACCAGAAGCCTATAATGTTACATTATCTTTTTAAAATAAGGTCATCTGAAATGTGAGGATACATTTAAAAATTTTTCAGTTACTTTGAAGCCTTAATACTCTGATTCTAGAGCCAGGATCACTGGAAATAACAGTGGAACTCCCTGTCAGGCTGATGTTGGCATATGTGTATATACTGTTTTATGCAACCATATTTTCCTAGATCCAAAACAGAAAACCCACTGTATCTTCCTGGTGGTTAAAAATGAGTCATAGCACCTAGTTTACTGCTGTTACAAGATTGGTATTATTCCTGAAACATTTGATGAAAGACACCAAAAGCAGCTAAGTTTCGCTTTGCTTTCCATTCTCCATTTACTACATTTTTCTTTTTCTTTTGTTTTACTTTATTTGTTTTAGATCACTGTGTCCACTACTATGATCTTCGTAACACTAAACAGCCAATCATGGTATTCAAAGGACACCGAAAAGCAGTGTCTTATGCAAAGTTTGTGAGTGGTGAGGAAATTGTCTCTGCGTGAGTATTACTCTTCTGAGGTTGAACTTAACACAGAGCTCTATCATCATTTACCAGTTTTATAATGTCACTGTGGGTATCTGTAAAGAGTGACACTGTGCTATATGCACTTTTTCATAAATAGATTTTTTTATTGTAGAATTAAAATACATGTATATTCTGGTTTGTATTGCTCACTTTTATAGCCTATTTATGAATAAAATCCCGATGATGTTAGTTTTTAATGCAACCCCGCTTTCAACATTTGAACTTCAGATTGAATTTCAGCCACCATTTCTCCTTAAGAGAAAAACAACATAGTTGATGGGATAGAATGAGAAACGTTTTATTTATTAACATAAATTAACATGTTATTGTATATTTATCTGCATTGCAGTACAGTAGTATTGTTTTTGGTTTTAAGTAATATTTGGTTGATTCTATATTACTTGATGTCCCTATGGTTTCATGGTGAGTTTTAAATATGTTTTGAAAGTAACTTAAGTATGGCTGCTTATATTTGATAAATATCCTTTGAGAAGCCTTCTGCAGTAGAGAATTATAATGTAAGCTTTTATTTTGTTTGAAGGTTAACAAGAGGTCAACCAGATAAGTAAATCTCAGTTGCTAAAATATCACTGAGAAATCTCTTCTAACAAAGGCAGCACATTCTTTCTGTTATCCATTGCGTAGCTCTCTTTATTTTATATTAGCCTAGTAATACTTTCTTAATTTCTCTTTTTCATATCTATTATTTCTTTTCATGCTTACTGACACCTTGTTTTCTTCTTTTCAGTTAATTTTTTTTTTCCTTGCTTTCTAATTTTTAATCTTAGGAGATTATTAATGACAGTGCCTTGGTATTAAACACTTGGTACCTCCCTCCTCATCTACCTCTATACTAGTTACTCTTGGTAAGAAGTTGGTAATTTGAGTTGACTTAGCAAGGTAATTTGAACAGAGTTACAAACAAGGGGGAAAAAGTGAGAACTGAGTTTTAAGGGAAGGTAACGTAGGGTAATTCGTTCACAAACCTAAATTAGTGTTAACCAGTCAAAATATATCCCATCTTTAGGAGTAGTAATGGGCAGTAAATAACTAAAGTTTTATTCAGGTTCAAATGTGGATAGTACATTATATGGCAGAAGTATTTTTCTTCAGTTTTGATTTATAAGTGTTAAATGAGTTGGATTTCAGCGAACTGAAATACATGTATCTTATTTGTCTAAATTGGGAAGTTTTAGTCGACCTAATTAATGTGGATTTGTTGTTTGTAATTTTCACCAATCTCTTGTCCTTCTTAGGTTTTATAAGTCCTGATTTTTTTTTCTTGAACATATTTAGGGTTTAGAAGTTTTTAGAATAAGTTTATCCACAAGTGTATTTGGAAATATTAAAAAGTAATACTAAAATATACATATTGCTGCAACCTCTGAATTCTTGGCCAATAAAAATATATATACACATAAAGAAATACTTAATGCAACATTGTCAAGCAAAAAACCACATTTAAAACAATATAAATTTCTATTGAAAAAATGATGAGAAGCAATAGAGGAATATTTAAAGAGCTGGAGTTTGGCTTCTGCAATAAGACAGTTTCTATCTTGGCTTTGTTGTTTACTAGCTATGTATGGTATCTTCAAAATATCCTTAGCCTTCTCATTCTCAGTTGTCTCATCTCTAAAATGGAGCTAATTACAGAAATTACATTGTGTGTCCTTAAATGAAGTAATAAATGTAAAACTTTCAGCATGGTGCCCTATTCTGTGAATGTTACAGTAAGAGAAAACATGATTTATTATGTAGTCATTAACAGATATCAAAGTGTATTTATTTTACAGAAAAATTATAAAGCAAATTCTTGAATAAGGGATAAGCAATTTAAAACATAATGTGTATGGTATGATTGGATTTGTGTTACAGAAAGAGAAAAAACATGGTATTTTATTCAGGTTCTAAGACTGTATGATAAGTCTCTGCATGATAGGATTACCAGCGATCTTTTTTTTTTTTAATTTGTTTAATGTTTATTTATTTTTGAGAGACACAGAGTGCAAGTGGGGAGGGGCAGAGAGCAAGGGAGACACAGAATCCAAAGCAGGCTCCAGGCTCTGAGCTGTCACAGAGCCCGATGTGGGGCTCAAACTCACAAACTATGAGATCACGACCTGGACCAAACTCAGACACTTAACCGACTGAGCCACCCAGGTGCCCCACGAGTGATTTTTATATGCGATTATTTTTTGGTAAATAACTGCATTTGTATATAATTTCAGTAAATGAATTACTTTATATAGACTATCCCAGTTATTCATACCATTGTACCCCTTAGGTACAACTAACTGTCAAAGTAGTTTAAATATAGTATACCAATACAGTTCAGCAGTTGAAAAGTAAACCAAGTGGCACAGATTGTATCCCTAAAATTAAGCACAATTCCCAGTGGAACTTTGTTATTTGATGATTGTGGTATGATGGTATTGATGATGTTTATTAGTAAGCACTTCCTACATGCCCAGGGACTACTGAAAGCCTTTGAAATGAATTTACTTTTCACATCTGATAGAATTCCTCTAATTCAATAATGTAGGAATCACTGTATTTCACATAACTAATGAACAAAACTGAGGCCAAAGAGGTTATGTAACTTTCCCAACTTCAAAAACAAATTAATGGTATATATTGAGTATTGTAACTCAGAAAATCTGGCTCCAAAATCTGCATTCTAAACAACCAAACTGGATTGCCTCTAATTAGTACTGATGAGTTTCAGACCATGAAATCTTTTTTTAAATTTTTTTTTTTTTCAGACCATGAAATCTTAAATACATTCTAATTTTTTGTGTTTACCTCAGCTCAACAGACAGCCAACTAAAACTGTGGAATGTAGGGAAACCATACTGTCTACGTTCCTTCAAGGGTCACATCAATGAAAAAAACTTCGTAGGCCTCGCTTCCAATGGCGACTATATAGCTTGTGGTACGTAAAACTGTCTTTTCCTGGAACTTTTTATTTAACAGGCATTTGTCACTGAAATTGCATTCACTAGATGTAGGCTACATACCAAGTCAAGAATTGATCTGTATGCTCAGAAAGTAGCATATTGAATTCTTCTTAGATTGTACTGGAAGAAGCATTAGTTCTTCCCTCCTTCACTGAACACAAACCCTGTCCACATGAAATAGCATGAAATCGTTAAATATGTTTTGTAATTGTTCTTCATAGTAATTTCTGTAGATATTACGTAAAAGAAAATATTAATTTCTGCTAATGACCTAATTTCAGAGATACTGTCTTAAGCTTGATATTCATTTTCCTCTATAGAGTGCCCTCTTCAGTAAGCAGTTTTAGATCGTCTTGATCTGTTATTCTAGGGCTTTTTTTTTTTGTAATTTATTATTATTATTATCTTTTGTAATTTACACAAATAGGAATCAGAAGTAAAAGAAGTCACTTTAGGTTTTGTGAATATGCTACATGCACCTAATGCCCAAATATATGAGCTTTCATGAATTCTTTCAAGTGACTTGACTTTTATTTAGTGAAGTTGTATATAATCTAAACCCTTCCAGAACAAATCTCTTGCAGTTATTCTACTTTGATAGCCTGCTCAAAAATAATAGGTTTCTAGACTGCTTATCTAATGGAGTAATATCTTTATTGGAGAATGGGACATAAATTTTGTAGGTTGTTAAAATCTGCCTTTGTAAGTGCTGTAACTTTCTTTTTTCCTCTTAGAAGTCTTTCTAAACATCACTTAAGATTCATGGTATAATAATAAGTTTCTGGTCTTTTTTAGACCTCTGCTATCATAAATGGGTTTTTGCAGTAATTTCAGCCTTACAATTACCAATGTTATATCATTTGACAATTATTATTTCTTTAGATTAGTAAAGTGTAGCTTTTCTCTGTGAATCTTTTTCTCACATGATTCCCAAGAAATCTTGTGCTCTGATCTTCCAAATTCAACCATGAAAGATTTGTCTTTGAGCTTAAACATTGAGTAATAATCACCTGATGAATGTGATGTCCTAATTCTGAGTTCTCCCATTCTAGAAAAATTATTTACTTAAAAAATTTTTTTTAGGAAGCGAGAACAACTCTCTTTACCTGTACTATAAAGGACTTTCTAAGACTTTGCTAACTTTTAAGTTTGATACGGTCAAAAGTGTTCTGGATAAAGACCGAAAAGAAGATGATACCAATGAATTTGTTAGTGCTGTGTGCTGGAGGGCATTGCCAGATGGGGTAAGTTTTCATATCAGTTTTTCACCTTGATGTCTCATGTAACACTTTATGTATACATATGTGAATTTTTGTTAGCTTAAAATACAAATTGATATGTGATAACACATTTCCTTGCTTAGTATTGCATCATCACAGGAAACAGGCATTTTAGGTAGTAATTGAAATATGTCACCAATGGAACAGTGTCCTACTGATGTAATGTCTCTCCTGTGTAGCCATAGCATCTTGCGCATACCTCTGTTTTAGTGTTATCACATTGTCTCTTTATATCTCTTCTAGAAGACTGGAAATTTCTAGGTACACACTGTGTCTCATTTTCCTTAACGATCATTTGAAGTACATACTCAGTAAACATTGAGCTGAACCTAATATTAGCAGGAAAAAAACTTGATGTAGGTAAAGGAGAGTACCCTATATGTACACCTAATTAAATACTATTTCAGAGCAAAATTCCTGTCTAGAAAATACACTTATATAAGAATGTTTAAACACATTTAATTCCTTAATAAGAAAGTTACATTTCTAGATTGCAAAAAAACCAGTTTTCTCAAACTTGTTACTTATTAACAAATTATTCTCAAACTTGTCACGTTTTAAAGTATAAACATTCTCATAAGTTATGTGAAGAAATAATTGTTTTATTATCTTGATTTTTATAAGCAGTAGTCACTCACTAATGTCATCTTATTAAAAAATAGCTCTTTAGGTGCTTCCTTGGTTAGTTTTACTTTTGATCAAAAAATTTCTTACTTGATGGGTACTTTAAGAATTCTGAGTTTTGGGGCGCTTGGGTGGCTCAGTCGGTTAAGCGTCTTGACTTCGGCTCAGGTCATGATCTCATGGTTTGTGAGTTCAAGCCCCGCGTCGGGCTCTGTGCTAAACAGCTCACAGCCTGGAGCCTGCTTTGGATTCTGTGTCTGTGCCATCATGCTCATGCTCTGTGTCCCTCTGTCTCTCAATAATAAATAAACATGAAAAAAATTAAAAAACATTCTGAGTTTCAGGTACTATTTAACTTTAACTAGATATATTCCATTCCTATCATATTTAAAATTAGTGTGACTCAACTTCCTGTCTTGGCAGTGGCACACTAGGTGATCTGTACTAACCTTTTCCCCAAATAGAACTAGAAAAGTTGGACCACGTATATTTATTTTAAAAACAATAACAGAAACCTATTTGAAGGCATTGGAATGTAAACAAGATAGAAAAGAATTACTGGCCTAGGAATGTGAGCCTGGCTTTTGAGTATGCTTTTCTTCTGGGAGCCTTTGCCAGTCTTGTTGTAATGGCTGAGAGCACTTCTAGTAGCCTCACAAGGGCACAGGGATTGGAGTCTAGTATTCACCACTGTGGGGGTGAACTCACTGTGGTTCAGGTCCCCAGAGGGCTATAGTCTAGGGTAAACCACTAGAAGATAAGCTCTCACTGTGATTGCAACTCAACTTCATATCATATCAGTCCCGAAATTAAATTGAAGTGATCCTGGATTGGTAGTTAAATTAAAATTAAATCCTCTTTGAAAGAGGATCTTCTAGAGAAGATCATCTAAGGACTTTATTTTTTTCAAAAGCCCAGATACACTAACTAGGTCACAATAAAAAACATGCATAGGAAAAGGCAAGAGATACGAATAAGTTCAGCATAAGCAGTGGACAATGGAAACAAAATCACAGCAGCTCTGGATATTGGAATTGTCAGACATAGCTTGAAAATAACCATGCTGACAGGGAAAAAGACAAGATTGAAAATTTTAACTGGAAACTAAAAAAAACTATTTTAAAAATGAAAATCCTAGAAGTGAAAAATTATAATTACCAAAACTAAGAACTCAGTGGATGGATCATAGGGAAGATAAGACAGAGTTGAGAATCAATGAACTTTTATAGGTAAGCTAGGAGAAAATATACAGAAGGAAGCATGGAGAGACAAATATTAAAAAAAAAAAAATACAGAAAAGAGGTGGAGGATGAAGTAAGTTTAAAATATTCAATAAGAAACCTCAAAGGGGAGAAAAGAAGTAATGCAATTAAACAAATATTAGAAAGGATTATCGTTGAGACCTTCATAAAATTGATGAAAGACATCAAGGCAGAGATTCAATAAGCTCTTGTGCCCTAAAGAATAAATCTACAATGTGAGTAAAGATTTAATATTATACTTGGACCATGAAGAGACTTAGGCCTGCCTGAAAATCTGACCTTGGGTCTGTCTTCTCATAGTAACTTGATGGAAATGTGTGGAGTTAAGACAAACATTGAATGTTATTGCTACAGGTTAGTCTCTTAAACTTACTGTGAAACCCCATCTGTAGTATTGCACCTGGACTTAACCGTGAGTTGGCGCAATATTGGCCTTACATCTATCCAAAGTGAACGATACGAGACTGGCAGGAAACCAGGGCAGTCTCTGTCCAGAACCACATGCGCCTTAACTGTCCTTGGCAGCCGTGCGAGCTCTGTGTGTGTTGTTCGGGAGAGATGGAAGTAGCTATGCATGTGAATAGTTACTTGGCCTCCTGATGAGTGAGGGATGTTGTGCATGCTGAATTTCCTGTCCCGTACACCTCTGTGAAACTAACTAACCTAGTGCAAGATTACAGCTAATTGTGTCTCATCCTGTGACCCCTGCTGGTGTTGGACAGTCACACTTTGACATGTCATAATAAAACTGTTGAAAATAAAATGCAAAGGGAGATTATTGAAATAAGACAAAGTACTCTTTTCAGAAAGCCAACAATTAGACTGACAACCAACTTCTCATTAAGCAATAGAAACCAGAGGTAGTGGAACCAGGTCTTCACTGTGTAAAGGGAAATAAATACCTGCCAATCTCAATTTCTCAATTCAGTGAAAATCTCTCCAGACACAAGTAAAATAAAGACACTTTTAGATAAATAAATATGAAGAATTTGCTACCAGTAGACTTACACTAAAGAAAACCTGAAAGGATCTTTTTAAGGCAGAAGGAAAAGATGCAGAAGACAAAGGTCAGAGATGCAGAAAGGAATGGAAAAAGGTGAAGGAATAGAAATGGTGAAAAGGAAGAGAAGTGGTAATACTCAGTAAATCTAAATGCGTATTGACTATATAAAGCAATGATGCCTTGTTATTAAAGCCAATAAGCACATAGAATTAAATATTTGACAGTAATAACATAAGGCAGAAGGATAAATGTAATTAGGGTGTTCTCAGGTCTTTGCCTTGTCAGGGAAGGAGGTAAAAAAAAGAAAAAGCTAATTAATACTAGACTGAAGAGGATGCATATTGTAGTTTATAGGATAAGCTTTAAGTAAGTTCTTGTGGGGCTGGTTTAGTGGTGATGAATTCCTTCAGTTTTTGTTTGTTTAGGAAGACATTTATCTCTCCTTCTATTCTGAATGACGGACTTGCTGGATAAAGGATTCTCGGCTGCATATTTTTTCGGTTTATCACATTGAAGATTTCCTGCCATCCCTTTCTGGCCTGCCAAGTTTCAGTAGATAGGTCTGCCACTAGTCTTATGGGTCTCCCTTTGTAGGTTAGAGCCTGTTTATCCCTAGCTGCTTTCAAAATTTTCTATTTATCCTTGTATTTTGCCAGTTTCACTAGACATGTCGTGCAGAAGATCGATTCAAGTTACATCTGAAGGGAGTTCTCTGTGCCTCTTGGATTTCAATGCACTTTTCCTTCCCCAGACCAGGGAAGTTCTCAGCTATGATTTGTTCAAGTACACCTTCAGCCCCTCTCTCTCTCTCTTCCTCTTCTGGAATTCCTATTATACGGATATTGTTCCGTTTGATTGCATCACTTAGTTCTCTAATTCTCCCCTCATACTCCTGGATTTTTTAATCTTTTTCTCAGCTTCCTCTTTTTCTATAATTTTATCTTCTAATTCACCTATTCTCTCCTCTGCCTCTTCAATCCGTGCTGTGGTCGCCTCCATTTTATTTTGCACCTCATTTATAACATTTTTAAGCTCCTCATGACTATTTCTTAGTCCCTTGATCTCTGTAGCAATAGATTCTCTGCTGTCCTCTATACTTTTTACAAGCCCAGCGATTAATTTTATGACTATTATTCTAAATTCTTGTTCCGTTATATTGCTTAAATCGTTTTTGATCAATTCGTTAGCTGTCGCTACTTCCTGGAGTTTCTTTTGAGAATTCTTCCATTTTGTCATTTTGCGTACTCCCTGAGGTGGCGCGGAACTGTGGGGCACTTCCCCGTGCTGTCTGGAGTAACTTGTGTTGGTGGGTGGGGCCACAGTAAGACCTGCTGTCTGTCCCCAGCCCACCGCTGGGGCCACAGTCAGACTGGTATGTACCTTATCTTCCCTTCTTCCAGGGGCAGGACTCACTGTGGAGTGGTGTGGCCCCTGTCTGGGCTACTTGCACACTGCCAGGCTTGTGGTGCTGCTTCGATGGGATCTGGCGTATTAGGTGGGGTGGATCCACAAGGTGCACAGGGAGGGGCAGGCTCAGCTCGCTTTGCTGTTGGTGGTCCCCTGCGGGAGGGGCCCTGCAGCACTGGGAGGGAGGCTGACTCGTCGGAGGGCTAGATCCACAGGAGCACAGCGTTGGGTGCGTGGTGCAAGCAAGTTCGGTGATGGGAACTGGTTCCCTTTGGGATTTCGGCTGGGGGATGGGCGAGGGAGATGGCACTGGCCAGCGCCTTTGTTCCCTGCAGAGCTGAACTCTGTCATCCGGGGCTCAACACCTCTCCCTCCTGGTGTCCTCTCGCCCTCCTGCTCTCCGAGCAGAGCTGTTGACTTATAACAGCAGGTTGTTAAGACCTGCTGGCTGTCAGAACTTATGCAATCTGGCCCCTCCGCTTTTGCAAGTCAGACTCGGGGGTTCGGTGTTGCCAGACGGGCTGCCCCTCCACTACCCCGGCTCCCTCCTGCCAGTCTGTGTAGCGCACACTGCCTCTGTGCCCTTCCTACCCTCTTCCATGGGCGTCTCGTCTACGCTTGGCTCCGGAGAGTCCGTTCTGCTAGTCTCTGGTAGTTTTCTGGGTTATTTAGGCAGATGTGGGTGGAATCTAAGTGATCAGCAGGACGAGGTGAGCCCAGTGTCCTCCTACCCCGCCATCTTCCCTCCTATAAATGTGCTCTCTGAGGTCAGGTTGAGTAATACAGGAAAGTGATGGGAAGGTACTTGAGGTTAGAACCATCTCAGAATGAAGATCCTTCCGGTGGGCTCCTGCAGGTACTTGCACAGCCCCGCCATCTCTGCATACTTGTCCTCATGTGGGCCGCCATTTTGAAAAATCTCCTTTAAGTAAGTTTTTAAAGTGTGCTACCTAGACCAGAAAAGTTCTGTAACTCACTTCGTTTTCAGTCCAGATTTATTTTAAGTTTGATTTTTATAGAATAGCCACTTTGATTAGGCACAAAAAATAACTTTGTTTCCTTATTTTAGATGAGGCAGAAAGTGTGAGAGACTCTTGTTTATTTATTCAACAGATATTTATTATGTGCAGTCACAGTTCTAGATAGGGAAGATAAATTTGAACAAGACTGTAAGAGAAATTCTGGCCCTCTTAGGAGACTTAAAATTTTATGTGCCGGAGGAGACAAAAAACAAAATAAATAAGTTATTATATTAGAAGGTGACAAATGACTGGGAGAAAAACCAAGTGGGAGGCTGGGTCAGAGAGGCCTGGGAGAGGGAGTTGTAGTTCTCAGCGGTGGCAACAGAATTGCCTGAGTAGCTGAAGTAGAGCAAAGACTAGGACATGAAGATGTAATCCACATTTAAATGTGGAAGAGTATTTCAGGTGGAGTAAACAGTTCAGAGGCCTGGAAGTTCAGAAAGTGATGACTATTCAGGGAACAGAAAGAAGACAAGCATTGCCTCACTGCAGTGAACTGGCTGGGGAGCAGTCTATTTCAGAGTGGTGAAGAAGAACCATTTCAACAGAGCACTGTTTACCAAAGCCCGGACTTTGGCTTTTACCGGTTGTGAGTTGGAAGCCATTGTAAGATTTTGAGCAAAGAAATGATACAATCTGACTTAACGTTTTTAAAAATTGGTTTGGCTATATTCTAGAGAATAGACTATGAGATGTCAGGAATGGAGGCAGGAAGGCTGTTGGCAATTCCAGGTAAGGTCAAATAGTGGTATGCTAATGAGAAGCAGTCAGATCCTGTACATATTTTGAATGTGGAGCCAATAAATGTCACATGGAGAGTGAAAGAGAAAAAGTGTAGGATGACACTGAGTTTTGTTTTTCCCCCCAGTAACTTTAAGAGTGGATTTGCCAGTAATTGAGGAGAAGGCCACCAGAGGAAGTGTCTTAGAGGAGAATAGACTGGCTGGGTTTAAGTTACTAAAAATACCAAGTGGAGATGCTAAGTTTGAGATGTATTTGCCTTATAAGTATATAAGGTAAATATACCCGGTATATACTTGGTATATAAGTAAATATACCAAGTTTGGAGTTCACAGCAGATTGTGGGGCCAGAGATAGAAATTGGTAGCTGTCAGCATGTGACGTTTAAGCCAAGAAATTGGGTGTATCTCCACAAGGGAGTGTAATTAGAGATTGGAAGTAGTGTGAATACCATATTTTGGAGGGCACTTTAGTGTTCAGTGATTGAAGCAATGAGGAGGAGTCAACAAAGACTTAGAGTAGTTATTGGGATGCCTGGGTGACTCAGCTGGTGAGGTATCTGCCTTCGACTCAGGTCATGATTTCATGGTTCATGAGTTTGAGCCCCACATCGGGCTCTCTGGTGTGCACACAGAGTGCGCTTCAGATCCTCTGTCCCCTGCCCCTCTGCTGTGCACTCGCACGCACTCTCTCTCTCTCAAAAATAGAAAGAAAGAAATAAGGAAGGAAAGAAAGAGTAATTATGTATAGTCTCTCTTGATTGGAGAATGGTTTTAAGAAAAAAAAAGGGAAGAAATTGGAGGTAATGAAATACAGAGAGCTGCTTTGGGGTGTAATAAAATAATGCCATGTTTAATCTCATCTAGATTACTTACTTTTTAAAAATATGAAATATCTGTCTCTAAAAAGGCCAAACATTTCATTGTCTTTCTGTGCCTTAATTCCATTCTGCCTGATTTTGATCAAAAGAAAGAGATCAATTTAAGGACACCTACAAAATAGTTGAACTTTGAAAGTATTTTTACGTTTTGGACAAGTACAAGTAGTTTATCAATTTACTGTATGAACTAAAATGACCTAAAACTCTTCAATTAAGATAATACAAAAATTGCACATGCTTTTCTGTTATTTATGGCAGTAATTTAGTAATAGAGAGGGGATTGAAATTAACAATGAGGATAGAGGGAAAGGCATAAATACAAATTAGATACATTCTTTTAGGACAGTATCTCAGTCTTTTTATTTTATTTTTTTTCTGTATTTTACTTTTTTTCTGTAATTTTTTTTAATGTTTTTATTTTTGAGAGAGAGAGAGAAAGAAAAAGAAAGTCAGCGTGCGAGCAGGGGAGGGGCAGAGAGAGAGGGAGAGACAGATTCTGAAGCAGGCTCCAGGCTCTGAGCTGTCAGCACAGAGCCCGATGCGGGGCTGGAACTCAGGAACTGCAAGATCATGACCTGAGCCAAGTCATACGCTTAACTGAGCCACCCAAGTGCCCCAATATCTCAGTCTTATAAAAATTTGAGATAGTTTACTGCAGATTAAATTTCTGTTTAGCCTTGTTTTTTCTTATAACACACATATATATATATATGCATGTATGTATGTATATGTATACATATGTATGTATGTATGTATGTATGTATGTATGCATGTATGTATATATAAATAGGCCACTTCTGGATAAAAATGAACCAGTGATTCCAAGCCTTGTTTTGAACAGTCAGCCACGATCCTATATAATGCCCATTCTTTTTATTTCTACTGACCTTTGTATAATCTGGAAAGAATTTTCTACACCTCCCTTTTTTTAAGATACTGGTCAATTTTATTGTAGCATTTATTACATCCCTTCTCCTTTATTTCACAGTGCTATGGGAGTTAACAGCAAGCATGCTTCTTGCCCCCCTTCTTGTTTGCTGTGTGGTCTGTCAGTTTTGCTTTAGGATTACACTTTTTACTTTTTTTATATATATATATATATATATATTTTTTTTTTCAACATTTATTTATTTTTGGGACAGAGAGAGACACAGCATGAACGGGGGAGGGGCAGAGAGAGAGGGAGACACAGAATCGGAAACAGGCTCCAGGCTCTGAGCCATCAGCCCAGAGCCCGACGCGGGGCTCGAACCCACGGACCGCGAGATCGTGACCTGGCTGAAGTCGGACACTTAACCGACTGCGCCACCCAGGCGCCCCTACACTTTTTACTTTTAATTAGTCTTGTTTAAAGACAGAATATTTTTTTTTTTAACTTTTTTAATGTTTATTTTTGAGAGAGAGCCGTGCGTGCATTAGCGGGGGAGGGCCAGAGGGAGAGGGAGACACAGAATCTGAAGCTGGCTAAGGTGTCAGCACAAAGCCCAACGCAGGGCTCAAATTCACGAACCGCAAGATCATGACCTGAGCCAAAGTCAGGTGCTTAAGTGACTGAACCACCCAGGTGCCCCAAGACAGAATAGTTCTAATGTTGTTTCTTTTAATCTGAGAGACAATGCTTTGTCCTTTGTTTGTCTTCCTTGCTGTATTTTCCCTGTGTCTAAAAGCACTTTTACTCAGTCACTTTTGGGGTTGCTGACCGATTCTTCTGTCCTTTGTTCCTTAGTTTTGTCTTGCAAAAGTAGTGACTCTTGCATTTTTACTAAAATGCAGAAGTCTCAAGTATATTTAATTTTCAAAGGAATTTTAAGATGTTTCATTTGAACTCTAGTGAAAATACTTTTTTTAGGAGAATTTTTAAATTGCAGCTTAGGTCCTCTCAAGAATAGAAATGGTAATGATTATCTTATTCTAATGAAGAATGCAGAATTGTTTATTTTATATTTGTTTTTAGTTTATTATTTTAATTCACTTGCAGACATTTTAACAAGAAAACCTCAGTAGTTTAGAGTTACTGACATAAAGATGTTCTATTATTATCAAATTACTGGGATTTTTCCTCCCAGGTCTAAATCTTATTACTTGCATTGCCTAATTCAGTATTAATTTTCATGATATTTAAAAAATATGAATTTGTGAGAAATAACTATTAGGAATAACACAGATCATTTTGCCTTTATTTAGGCTTTGGAATTTAATTTCCTCAGTGGTCATTTTTTAAATATAAATGAGGAGAACTTGATCGATCGAATGTTTAACTTCCTGTAATGAAAGAACTTTAGTATCCACTTATTTGAAGAAGCAATTGTAAATTCTGAAACTGTGTATTTGAGTGTACTGTATCCATATAGGATTGCACATCCAAGTATATTACATGTGAATGATTATACAGTCTTTGAAATAAATGTGGTTTGCTGCATTTCCGTAGGTAGCAGCCAACTTTATACTTTCGAATATAGAGAATCAAGGAGCTTAGTAGGCTGTCATTTCAGTTCATTTTCTGACTCTACTTCTTTGAAAAGTACCCCATAATTTATTTGGTCCTGTGTGCAGATGTAATAAAATTTGCTGATTTTTCTTGGAAATAGCCATTATCTAGATTAATAAAGCCCATTTGGTAATCAAGTCTATGTCAGATCTATTTTCAACCTTTCTTTCTGAAATATACTATTTATTCACAATTTTTGGCAGGCATTAATATGGACTAACACCAGTTTTGTTTCCTCCCTTCCTCCTTCCCTTCCTTCCTTCCTTCCTTCCTTCCTTCCTTCCTTCCTTTGACATCTCTAAATCCTTAAAGGAGTAGTTATACCTAAAAGGCAGTAGTGATATGGTCAGAATAATTCATTAACTAAATAATTATCTTTAACTAATTTAGAGTTCATTTAGAGAAAAATGTTTGCAATTTTAAGAGTGTATGGGGGTCAATGTGAATTTCCTTGACAAGCGTTTTGCTGGAGTATATCATCTTGGAACGTTATCTCTTAGGATTTTTACTATATATTATTGTAGTTCATTACTCAAAGAAACAATTAGAAATGAATACATGTGGGGTGCCTGGGTGACTCAGTCGGTTAAGTGCTCAACTCTTGATTTTGGCTCAGGTCATGATCTCACAGTTCCTGAGGTCAAGCCTCATATTGGACTCTGGGCTGACAGCATGGAGCCTACTTGGGATTCTCTCTCTCCCCTTCACTCTGCCCCACCCCTGCTCATGCATGCTCACCCACTCTGTCTCTCTGTCAAAAATAAACATTAAAAAAAAAAAAAAAGAAATGAATACATATATACTTTAGAGAATTTATAAAAAACAAAAAATAGGAAAAAATGTCTATTGCAATTTTTTCCCAGAAATAACCAATAGTAACATTTTAATGTAATTAATCTTCATGTTGTTTTCCTTTACTGGGTACTATTGTTTTTAATAAAATTGAGTATTTTATATATTACCATGTACTCTTTATTTTTTCTTCATGTCTTCTTTACCTTTTGCCTTTATCATTAACATTTCCCAGGTCTAAATGTATTTTGAAAAGAGTATTTCCAGTGACTGCATATTATTCAATTCTAAGGTTTTACCATAACTGGCATACCATTGTTTTGTTGAGGATATTAATGTTTACTTTTTACTACTATGTAACTTTACTACTTGGAGTACTTCTTACATTTTTTTTTGCAGTAAATCTTTAAATTTTTAATTCGTTCTTTAGAAGAGAACCTTCAGGATTTGTCCATTTAAAGAAAATGAGTACCTTTAACACTTGATTAAAATTAGTTTGCCTCCCAGAAAAGTTTCCTTGCATTGCTCTTTCACCAAGAAACGGGGTGCATGGAAACATGGGGTGTAATGCCAGTATCTTTGCCATCTTGAAAATATTTTGTTACGTAAGTACGTAATCATTTTTAATTAATTGTTTCCATAAGCAATTTTCTAAAACATTCTTTTGATTGTTACATATTATATACTTACATACTGAAAATTGTCTTTTTAATAGAAGTTCTTGATTGAAAGGGAAATACCGTGCAATTGAGATCTTGTTTTATAATCAGTCCTTTGACATTTTGGTGTTCGTAATTCAGGACTATTCCACTATCTCCCACACCCTACATCCTCTGTGAAAGTACTGCTATAAAGCTAAGATAAATTTGGGACAATACTATTTATTCTTGATTTCTGTTACATATTTTTTATCACCACTACTTTATTCAGAGAGTGTAGTTAGGTAAGGAGATTATGTGTGTTCTGTATCTGTGGATCCTTCTGTTGACATGACCCTTATTTAAAACTAGTGGAATAAAATATAAATTGACTCAAGAATGTAAATGATTGTTTCTGTTCTTAAATGATGATAACAATTTAAAGGAACACCATATTTTTGTTGGAAGCAGATACTAAGTCCATTGTAACTCCTGCTGAGATAGTAGGGTGCCCTTATCATTGTTTTATCAGTTCTGAATCACATCATACATACTTACCTAGTCTTGGGTCACCCATGCTAAATGGATATCTAATGGGAAAAGGCAATACTTGGAAAGGACACTTAACACTTTCTCAGCTCTTCAAAAGTTATTAAAAAATGTATCCTCTATCCTCAGGAAAAGCATTGATTATTAAGGATGGATATTTTCTTTTGTGGCCAGAAACAACAGGAATCATAATGGAAGTTTCTGTAACTCTCAAATGAACGATGTCAGGACAAGGATTTTCCTAATTTCCCTCCCTTGAAACAAAGTCCAGCAAAACTTGGCTTGGGAATCTGTCAAACTCTGTTATCACCCATACTATACAAAGTTATAGCCATAGTAGGTGAGAACATCTTTTTCAGTCATAAAATAAAATACATTTTTTATATTCTTATTTCTAACGAATCAGACTTTAATATAGTGAAACACTTTTTTGAAGTGTTTTTAACTAAAACCTTATATTCTTAAGGAATCTTCTTTTCTTTACCTAAATCTTTCATGATTCCTATTCATTAAAAATATTTGCTGAATAGGAGCACGTGAGTGGCTCAGTTGGTTCAGCATCTGACGTCGGCTTAGGTTATGATCTCCTGGTTCGTAACTTCGAGCCCCTCGTTGGGCTCTGTGCTAACAGTCAGCTTGGAGTCCAGAGCCTGCTTCAGATTCTGTGTCCCCCTCTCTCTCTGCCCCTTCCCCACTTGTGCTCTCTTTCTCTCTCAAAAATAAATAAATGTTAAAAAAAAATAACATTAAAAAATATTTGCTGAATAATATAGTACCTGTACTATTAATTATATTCATGTTGCTTATTCCCTGCTAACCTGTAAACTTGAAAAAAGGCATCCTACTGTATTGAACAACAGCATAGACTATGCAACCAGGCCACCTAGGTTCAATCAGATTTTCCACATAGTAGCTCTGTGACCTTACTCAAGTTCCTCAACTGTCCCTTGCTTCAATTTCCTCATCGTATTTAGAAAAATATTCTCTTAAGTAAGCTTCACACCCACTGTGGGCTTGAACTCTGATCCCGAGATTAAGAGTTGCACACTCTAAAGACTGAGCCAGCCAGGCACCCCCCTCCTCATCTATAAAGTGCTGATGATAATAATAACCTATCTCTTAGGATTATTATAAAGCTAAAGTAAGTTAATGTACATAAAGAGTTTAGAATAGCTTTTGGCAGAGAGTAAGAGCTATATAAATGTTTGTTATTAGTGTCATTCATTTTTAATTATCCTTAGCACTAAGCAAATTGTTTGCACGTAATGTGTAATTAGTATATGATTTTTGTAATGAATGATACATTCTCTCAGGCTTGTCCTTTATCTTGCTTGTTGCATAACTAATTAAATACTAATTTTGGAACCAAAGAAATGTTGGAGTCGAGGTGGGAGATAACTTCTGACATCTATTAGACTCCCTTGAAACTCAGTGGTAATATCAAGATTACATCAGTTTAAAAAAACTAGTTTTCCTGACATCAGCATTCATGGGTACCTTTATAATTATTTCATAATTACCAGTCTGCCCCTTGGGATAACTTTCAGGCTTTTGCTAATTTTCAAACCAATTAAAATTTTAAAGTACATGGGACTATACAAAAGTTGGTATTTATTATTAGCTTAATATTTTGTTAGATTTATAGCCTGTTCTTCCTTCCCTTTCAACATTGCTACTATTTTACAATTTTGTCTTCTTTCAAAAAGATTTAACATATTTATTTTTCCAATTCATATGTTTTTATCTAAGAGATAGGCATCCCTCTCTGACTTAGTAAACACTGTGTATAAAGCAGCAGATTGCACAAAACTAAAGCACATGTAAAAAGCCATTCTGCTTTCTAATGAAAGTGCAGAATGCAGCTATAATAAAATGTATTTTATACCAGTGATGCTCAAACCTGACTGATTATCAGAAGCACCTTGGGGGTCTTAAAAATACACACAAACACACACACACACACACACACACACACACACACACACACACACACATAAAACAAAACATATGTATTCTTAGACCCATGAAGCCCTATTTAGGAGAAGGAAGGAAGCATGGTAGAGATTTGTATTAAAAACTTCCCCAGGCCTTCTTAGAAAATTATATGAATATTCAGGTTTGGGAACAGATGATTTATGTTACCACTGGAAAGAGATTTGTTAGACATAGTAACCAAGAGGCAGAAATAGCATCTGCTAACAAGGTAATAATTATAATTATGAATATCTAATATCTGTTAGATTTTGCTACTCCATTATCCCCTTGGGAAGAGACAAATAAAAGATAATAGTCTTTTTTCTTTTCTTTAATTAAAAAAACACCAGTCTTTAATACATATTAACTTCCCACACTTCTAAGCTATTTCTGATCCTGAATTCTTCAACAAACACGGAGAAGACAACACAAGAGCTTCTTTTTCTTTCTTCTCTTCTTTCTTCATTTCTGTTTCTCTTTTTCCTTTTATCTTTCCTTTCCTTTCTTCTTTTCTCTAGCTGGATGATTTATAACACTTTAGAAAATTTTCCTGACTGGAAGAGGGCCAATGTGAATGAACTCTTGTCTTGGGCGTGGAAGGAAAGAAGATTCTGAGCGTGGACCCTGACTTCCAGGAAGACTGTGGCTCACATCTCCTAAGTGCTCCACTCTTCCCTTAGTGTCCAGACTAGAGTGGGGTGGGAAAGTAGAAAAGAGAGGAATTAAGAAGGTGGTGGAAAACTGAAGCAAAGCTGTAATTTATTTATTCTCTAAGTAAATTTCATTAAGTGTAAATATTCCTTAACCTTAATGTCCACTACTGTATGGACAGCTTCTGTGAAAACATTTGTTGCATTAGGTATTTTACGGTGAATATTGTAATGCAGTCAACAAAATATCATTTAGCAGGTCTGCTAATCAACATTTTAAATATATCATTATTGTTAATTTTTATGTACTGTAATGGAATTTGACCTACATTAGAATGGTTTTTACAATTTTTCTCATTAAACAATTTTTTTGAAATAGTGTTTGTCCTTCTAAAGTATGCCAATTTTGAAACATAGAATTGACAGAAATCTTTAAGCTACTTGGTTTTTGGTTTTTTTTTTTTGTTTTACCTTGTATAAGAGAAAAAAATATTAATTTGAGAGTGCATTCTGAATTACGCCATTAACCTATAAATTAAAACCTATAATTTAAAAAATAAAAGGGGTGCCTGGGTGGCTCAGTTGGTTGAGCATATGACTTTGGCTCAGGTCGTGATCGCACAGTTTGTAAGTTCGAGCCCTCCATCTGGCTCGGTGCTGTCAGCACAGAGCCTGCTTCGGATCCTCTGCCCCCCACCCCCAACCCCTCCCCTGCTCACGCTCTCTCAAAAATAAATAAACATGAAAAAATATGTATATGAATAATTTTTTCAGTAATACCCCACCACACTTAAAATTGTCTAAAATATTTTGAGATGGGAAGAGATTAACTTTGGTTTCTAAGTGTTTATCTTTGGATAGTTCCTACCAAATTTCTATATTAGAAGTAGTAGAAGGCCAGAGAGTGAATATTGAATATCATTTCCTTGACTTAAGAGTTTTTAATGAACACTACTTAAGTTGGTTTTATATGCTAAAATGTATGTATGAAATACCATGATTATTTATTTTCTAGTTGAATATTTTACTTAGTTATTACTCAAAGCAGAATGAACCAAGGACAGGAATCGTTTAAGAGAAAAGTGTTTCCTGCTAATTCAAACTTGCATACTATCTGAGGAAAAGAAATATATGCTTGTATTTTACTTCTCTAGTCTCACATTAATTCCTGTTGTTCTCATGACAGCTCTCTGTTGATGTGATCACTCCAGGGTTTTGTGCGTTTCAGATCTCCCTTATTTCCACTATTTCTTAAATCCCATTTTATGTATTTTTTTCAAATAAACTATCAGAAGTTGGTGTTGGTATTTCCGGGATGGGAGAAAGTTATTACTGCTGAACATAGAAATAATTTGATTATATAGATTAAAGAAAAGTCAATCTATTATAATTACTGTAAAGAAGCTATTTCATTTTGGGGCTATGTTTATTAGTCTTGTTTTACTCTAGATAAGATGAACTTGGATAAAAGATTCTTTATTTGAAGTGTGATAGCTAACCAAAAGGTAAAGATAAAGGCAGATAATAAATCTGAAACATTTGATTTAAATGACCAGACTTTTTACACACTGTTGAGAATTAAATAGACAGTTTATCATGCTTATGTTTGTCTTCAGGTCTTTTTTGTTTTTAACTTTTAAAAAAATGTTTTTATTTATTTTAATGAGTGAGAGAGAGTGCTCATGTGCGTGCGTGTCCGGGCACACAAGTGGGGAAGGGGCAGAGAGGGAGGCACAGAATCTGAAGCAGGGTCCAGGCTTTGAGCTGTTAAGACAGAGCCCAATGTGGCGCTCAGACTTGTGAACCATGACATCATGGCCTTAAGTCAGACGCTTACCCGACTAAACCACCCAGGTGGCCCCCATCTTTTTTTTCTTTTTAATGTTTAATTTTTGAGAGAGAGAGAGATGGAGTGGTAGAGAGAGAGAGAGAGAGAGAATGAATGAATGAATGAATGAATCTGAAGCAGGCTCCAGGCCTTGAGCTGTTAGCACAGAGCCCAAACAGGGCTCAAACTCACAAACCATGAGATCATGTCCTGAGTCAGAGCTGGACTCTTAACTGACTGAGCCACCCAGGCGTCCCTGTCTTCAAGGTCTTCAACTTTGATAGAAGTTGGAAGCTTTTGGGATAGATTATATAGAAAGTAAATCTGACTTCAAGATTTAGTTCCTTCTTGTTAACTTACTGTTTTAAATCCTAAGTATCTAGAGCTGTGGCTTTGTGATACACCAAGTGTATCTTTGTGAGTTGCTCTGTAGAGATTGGGAAAGCAAGATAGTAGTAGTTGCCTTTGCTTACAGTGTTTTTTTATTTCTCACAACATTCCAAACTTTGGTTTATTTTAGGAGGCCCAAGGGTTTATCTTTTTATTTTTTATTAAAAACTTTTTTTTAATGTTTTTATTTATTTTTGAAGGAGAGAGAGAGACAGAGCATGAGTGGGGGAGGAGCAGAGAGAGAGGGAGACACAGAATTCGAAGCAGGCTCCAGGCTGTAAGCTGTCAGCACAGAGCCTGATGCGGGGCTCGAACCCACAAACTGAAGCCGAAGCCAGACGCTCAACCAGCTGAGCCACCCAGGCGCCCCTTTATTTTTTATTTTAAATGTTTGTTTATTTTTGAGAGAGCACAGAGTGGAGGAGGGCAGAGAAAGGGAGACAGAGGATACAAAGCAGGCTCCGCACTGACTGCAGAGAGCCCAGTGTGAGGCTCAAACTCAGGAACACGAGATCGTGACTTGAGCTGAAGTCGGTTGCTTAACCAACTGAGCCACCCAGGTGCCCCTATCTTTTTATTTTAAAAAAATTGCTAAGAATTATTATATATCTTAGGGATTCTCATATAATATTATCACCTGATAAGTAAAAAGTGAAATATTTTATTTCATGCCAGATTATCTAGATACCTTTGAAATACATAGCAGCCAAGGATAATTTAAGTTTCACAAGTTATACTCCAGTGCATTTTCCTACTGTTTTTTTTCTAAACAACAAATCTGTAATTCATGTGATAATCCTTGATGTTTACTAATAGAAAACTATAATGGTTTGGATAAATCCAAAATGTCATTTAATAAGAATGGATAATGTGGGCATTTATATTTAAAAGCAGTTTTATTCTGTATTCTGAAAAGAGTAAAAGGCTAATTATGCTTCTCCCAATTAATAAGTTAGCCCTGCAACTTCAAAATTCAGTAGAAGTCCTTGTTTTATGAGGAATATTTTCATTTTCTCAAAGTTTTCGGTTTTGTAAAGATTTAAGACTTTTTAATTCTAAGTTTTTTAAATTTCTCAGGATTTTTAAGATCTGAGAACTGTGTTTTCCTTTATTAGTGGAAAGGATGAGTTATTGTCAGCAAAACAAATTGTAGGATCCCTTCTGGGGATCTCAGTGGTCATTATTGTTAAGGGAAAGCCTGGTTACCCTGTAGATTTTTACACTCTCCATCAGAGTCCTCACCATGTTTAAAAATAAGGTTCAGTCTTTCTATAGTGAAGATGCAGAATGAAGAAAACTACATAATTTTGACCAGAGTTGAGATTGTTTTCTATGCATTAGGGGCATGCTTTTACTTACTTTTCCTTTTTATCTTCTGCTTTCCAAATCATCATTTTAGGGATATGAAGAAAAAAATCACTTCTCAAGGGTTATTTTGGTTTTTGGTTTTTGGTTTTTTGTAAGTCTTTGTTTAACTCTAGTATTAACTTTACGCTCCCTCCCCCATTTGTTATAACTAATGGGGTGAAAGAGTTTTGTTTTTTGGTACTAGTAATAGTAAATAGTATTTTTTCTATTGGATGAGATTTATCAAAAACATAAGTTAATTTTAAGCTTGTGTATGTCTTGTGGTTTTTTTTAGGTGTAAAGATTTGCATCAAGCTGAGTTATTGAGAGTGAAACTATTCGCTGTGAATAGGTGTGAATAAACCCTTAGGAAGAAATTCTCTCACCCAGTTTAGGTGCCATGCATGGTTCTACTATGTGATAGATAAGTGGCAATTACTTTTTAGAATAAGCATGAGGTTTTGGTTCTTTGCGTGAACATTTGCATTTGAATTATTCAATTTTCTCTTACGCTTGCTAAAATATACAAGTGATATATCAGAAGACTCAAAACCAATCAAAATAACCACAGCTTTCCCTCTGTGCTTGTTGTGATGCCTGAGCGAGGATAAACTTAGCTTCTGCATTTAGGGCCTCTAGATCCAGTTAGGTCTTACTCAGGAGGCCCGTAATGACTTTCTTTCATCCCTTCATCGTCTCTACTGTGGAGTGTTACATTTTTCTTCATTAATAGAGAACTTTTAGAAAATAGAGAATTGAGAAAATTGACCTGTAATTGTAGCATGTAAACAGAACAGCAGTTAATGTTTTGATGTTTGTCCTTCCAGTCTTCGGCCTATATTTCTTAAATAGTTTTACATTATAAACATATCTTGTATTTAGCTTTTTACACTAGTTACATCTAAGCATTTTCTCTCTTTACATCATAATGTTAGTGGAAGGCATTTACATTTATTATGAATTACTGTTTGTCTTTTATTATTAAACATGTAGGCTGCCTCTTAAGTTTTTCATAGTTATAAGTTCATAATGTTTTGGGGCGTATTGTTTTTCCCCTTTTCTCTTGCAGTATTTGTAATACAAAATCCTGTAAGTGAGGGAAAAACTAGATGAAAGGGTTCAGAATATTTTTTAGCTTTTGATATCTACTGTTATTTTGATTTCCAGAAAAACAGAGCAGTTTTTACACAGTAGTTCCTCTTAACCGTGACAGGCACTGATGGTCTGGGATGGGGCGATGAAGGTAAGAGCTGACAGGTGAGAAGAGGGACATGAGGTGTATCTGAGTTTTAGTTATAAACCTTGGTTGCTAGCTGTGACACCTTAGAAAAATTCCTTATCCTTTTTGAGTCTACTTCCTCATTTTTGTAGTGGGTTAATACGAATATTTAAATACTATAAAGTGTTGTTAGGAAGCAGATGACATTATGCATATGAAACACTCATACATGGTAGCTTTTCAGTAAATGGTAGTACTGCTAGTAATAAATTAATATGTAAAAGTTAGAAAATTAACATTTGAGCATCTCCCCTGTCCTCCTATCTTAGTATTTTGCATAAGTTATGCGAATCTATTCCAGGTATATTTCCAGGTAGAAGGAACAGCAGGTACAAAAGCTTAAGAGTCTGAAAGAGCCCTGTGTGTTTGGAGCTGCTAGGATGTAACAGGACTAGTGGGAGATGAAACATGAAATGGTAGATGAAGAACAATTTTTTTTTAAGGGTCATTCTAGACTGTGTTAAGAACCTTGAACTTTTTCTGTGCAACTATATAAAGGACTTTAAGAAAAGTGATTGACTTCAACTTTTGATTAGTGGTTTTAGTTTAATTAACAGAAAAACAGATGTGGTAGGCAAGAGTACAAAGGCACTGGTGATGGAGCTTCACCTCGGTCCAAGAATTTGGGAGATATATTTGAAGTTAAATTTGCAGGATCTACTATTTCTTTAAAGGGATGAAGACTTATAGCAGTTAATTAACTTTTTGCATGTAGGTAAGTCACCTAACTTATCTGAGTTTCATTTCCCTCTTTTTAAATTATTTTTATTTTAATGTTTATTCATTTTTGAGAGAGAGAGAGACACAGAGTGTAAGTGGGGAGGGGCAGAGAGAGAGGGAGACACAGAATCTGGAAGCAGGCTCCAGGCTCTGAGCTGTCAGCACGGAGCCCGATGCGGGCTTGAACTCCCAAACCATGAGATCATGACCTGAGCTGAAGTCGGATGCTCAACTGACTGAGCCACCCAGGTGCCCCAGTTTCCCTCTTAAATTTGAAGGGGTTGTAGACCAGATTTCTGTTGCCCAGTGGCCATATGTAAACCCAACTTACATGCTTATCGTTAGACCCTATAGTTTACATGTAGGTCCACTCATGAGAACATTGTCTGAGAAACTCCTTGGTCTGCATTATTTCTCTCTTGATTCAGCTTCTAAACTCACAGATGGTATAACTGCCTCTACTTCTGGGGTGTGCACTAGCCCCCAGCAGAGAATCCCTCTGCCAGTTAGACATAACTTACCTTAGACGAGAAACTTTCCTGATGTTGAAAACACGCGGAAACAAGCTTTGTAGGGGGAATTTTTTTTTAGACGTTTTTTAGAAATCCTTATTGAACAAATTGTAACGCCTTTTGAGGACTGTACTTCTCAATATGACTATTTTACAAATAACAGTGGCAAGGAAAACAACAGTTCATTTTTTTAAATCTCCCTAAAATTTGAACATTTTTTGTTCCCATATTCTTTACTAATTTACTCTTATTGTAATGTTTCTAATACTGTTAATTACTGCTTTATGTTTTGCGTTGATTTTGGCAACTTCACATTGTTAGTAAGTGTTCAGATAGACTCTTAATTACCACAGGTTAATGGGAAGTTATTGTTTGGATTTATATTGCATCTTAATAACATCTGCTCCTCTCATGTTCCTCTAATGAAAAGCTTCGGTTCTAATAACTTAGTATTTTGAAGGATTATTATGAGATAGGAAAAATAATAGACTGATGCTTTTTTTCCCTAACACTGCTGTGAAGTTTTGATTGTACAACTTAACCTACATGTAAAATGGAAGCATCGATGCAGTAGCATCCCCATTTTCTAACTGTGCAACTGTAGCCTTGCATTTTAGCTCTGTGAATGTTGAAATACTAAAAGAAATAGAATGGATGGTAATTCTAACACTTCAGACTAGTTCTTAGTTGATGCGATTGACTAGTTTTACTGGACTGAATTCTTTTTTTAAAGCTCCTTATTAGGGGCGCCTGGGTGGCGCAGTCGGTTAAGCGACCGACTTCAGCCAGGTCACGATCTCGCGGTCCCTGAGTTCGAGCCCCGCGTCAGGCTCGCGTCAGGCTCTGGGCTGATGGCTCAGAGCCTGGAGCCTGTTTCTGATTCTGTGTCTCCCTCTCTCTCTGCCCCTCCCCCGTTCATGCTCTGTCTCTCTCTGTCCCAAAAATAAATAAACGTTGAAAAAAAAAAATTAAAAAAAAAAAATAAAGCTCCTTATTAAATATGTGTGTTAATTAGATTAGCGATTGCTTAGTTGCTTCCTCTTAATGGTCCTTTGGGACCCTTTGCTTTGTCTCATACAAATCAAATTTGTCCAGTAAAAATTTGGAATTCATGTAACCTACCCCACAAGGTTTTTTTAGGATGTTCTTTGACCCACTAAAAGCATATGAAAAAGTTTGCCTGTCCCTGTGATTATTTTTCTAGAGAGCTTATTGCTTTCTAAAGGGGATCAAAATATTAATGATTAAAAATGAGTGCTATGAAATGTAGTCTGGCAAGTTGGCTTGATAAGGCTATGCATTAAGTTGTACTAGCAATACCAATTACTAAAAATTGTATTAGTTTTCTGCTCTTGATTTGAAGTTTAGTTTTTATATAGCTTCGCAAACTTAAGATGAAACAAAGAAGTCACAGAGTAAGTGTATTAGAAGTTCTTTATTTTAATCCTTTCATTTTTTCTTCTATTACTTCCACTCTAGATTCATGTTACCTGAGAGAGTGAGAAACTTAACCAAATCACTCTGCCTCGGTTTGCTTTGTCACCTTTTTTTTTTTTTTTTTTTTTTGATTTAACTTTATTTTTTATTTTTTAAAATTTATATCCAAATTAGTTAGTATATAGTGAAGCAATGATTTCAGTAGATTCCTTAATGCCCCTTACCCATTTAGCCCATACCCCCTCCCACAACCCCTCCAGCAACCCTCAGTTTGTTCTCTGTATTTAAGAGTCTTTTCTGTTTTGTCCCCCTCCCTGTTTTTATATTATTTTTGCTTCCCTTCCCTTATGTTCATCTGTTTTGTCTCTTTAAAAGTCCTCATATGAGTGAAGTCATGTGATTTTTGTCTTTCTCTGACTAATTTCACTTAGCATAACACCCTCCATTTCCATCCACGTAGTTGCAAATGGCAAGATTTCATTCTTTTTGATTGCTGAGTAATACTCCATTGTGTATATATACCACATTTTCTTTATCCATTCATCCGTCGGTGGACATTTGGGCTTTTATAAAAAGGTCTCACAGACCACGAGATCCTGACATGAGCTGAAGTCAGAAGCAACTGAGCCTCTGACTTCTGCTCAGCTCACGATCTCGTGGTTTGTGAGTTCGAGCCCGGCGTCGGGCTCTGTGCTGACAGCTTAGAGCCTGGAGCCTGCTTCAGATTCTGTGTGTTTGTGTGTGTGTTTCTCTCTCTCTGTCCCTCCCCTGCTCACTCTTTCTCTCAAAAATAAGATAAACATTAAAAAATGAAAAAAAAAAAATACAGAGATTAAACGTAGTTGCCAGAGGTGAAGTGGGTGGGGGATGGGTGAAAGACATAAAGGGGATTAAGAGTATGCGTATTGTGAACACTGAGTAATATATAGAATTGATGAATCACTATATTGTATACCTGAATCTAATATAACACTGTTATGTTAATTACACTTCAGTTAAAAAAATTTAAAAATTTAAAAAAGTCTCATGAATTCCTATTCTAACAAAATACACATTAAAAAGAAAAAATAACTCCGTAATAATTGCTGATAATCTGCATGTAATCTCACAAATAAAAAGGAAGAAGAGGTAAATAGGATTATAAAAACACCTTTTTCCCATCTAAAAATATTAAATCTGTTTACGAAAAGAAGTTTCAATGGGGTTTATGTGTATCAGCTACCTTATTAAAGGTATGTTTTATGGGGTATGCCATGAGTTATTAGTATAACTTTGAATAGGTGCAAAACATGTTTAACTTTTAACATGAACTTTATGGGAGGAATTGTTTAGAGTAAAATATCCAAATTTGAAATAAAAGGAGTGCATCCATAATTGGTTTACTCTTTCTCACAGTTTGTTGATAATCAGTATGTCTGGTGGTAGATCTGAAAGTATTTATAGAGAATCTAAAGAAAGAATATGAAATAAAATTTTCATGTGATATGGGTAAGAAGTAGTAAAAAAAAAGGATGTAGAACTATTTAATTACAAATTTTCTTATAGTTTGCTTATAAATTTAATTATAATTTTTTATATTTCTATTTTTGTAAATGAAACATTATTGTAGTGTAAATAATTGTCTATTCTGCATTATCACCTGAGTGTTTGATGAATTAATCTTGAAAACAAGTTTCTTGGGAAACTTAGTAAGTCAGTTGTTAAGAAAATATATTCAGTAACAGTACATTTTGCATGATCAGTTATACATGCTAATTTGCAATAAGATTCTTTGTGGTATTTTCTGTTGTCCTATCTTCAAGTTCACGTATTCTTCCCTCAGATTTGTCAAGTCTGCTGATCATACCATTAAAGGCATTGTTCATTCTGTTACTATGTTTTTGGTTTCTACGATTTGTTTGATTCCTTCTCATAGTTTAAGTCTCTTTGCTGAAATTATCTGATCTTACACATTTTCTACCTTTTTCATTGGACTCTTTTCTTTAATGCACTGATGATAGTTATTTTCACATAGTGCCAACATCTGTGTCATACTGAATTTAGTTTAATGATTGCTTTGTCTCCTCAGATTGGTTTTCCCTGAATGCCTTGTCATATTTGGTTAAAAGCCATGCGTTGTGTGTGACAGTAGGTACTGAGGGAAATATTTTTTATGCTGTGGGTGAGCCTGCTTTTCATTCTCACAGACTTCATTGTGGGGGTTGTGTTAATGTAGTCATGATTGAGGTTGTTTTGAAGTTTGTTGTTGCTATGATTACCCTCAGAGCACCATATTCTCGTGATACTTTGTGTGTAGAATATTGGCTGCTTTGCCAGAGGATTTTTCTCAGTGTGTTCTCTGCTGAGGTTTTGGTCTGCTCTTTGCATTGTTTCCCGGAACAAATCTGTCTCTTGTAGTAATCCTTGCTATATTCCTTTTTAATCTTATTTCTTAGTGCTTGTTTATGTGGTGGGGTGGTTATGAGAGGAAGGACATTCTTTGAAGTTTGGATTAATCCTCAGTCCAAGTTTGGTCCTATGAACCTAGGTCTTGGAGTTGTGGACTTCACAGTTCTTTCTGCCCATCTTCTAAATGTCATGCTAGCATATGTTTCTGACCTTCCCCTGAGAGTAAAACACTTTGTTTTCTGTTCCTCTCCCTCAACTGCAGTTACTTTCTACCAGTGCCCTCAGACCACCCCTCCTCCCCATCCATTTCTCTACAGACTAATGCTTTTGTTCTTTAGAGGACATAGTAGGTGGGTATCTGACAAATCTGAGGGGAGAATACGTGAACTTGAAGATAGGACAACAGAAAATACCACAAAGAATCTTATTGAAAATTAGCATGTGTAACTGATCATGTAAAATGTACTGTTACTGTATGTATTTTCTTACCAATGGCTTTAGGAAGTGGTTGTGTTTCCAAGATTTTAGAAAAGTTTGGAAGAGCATACTGCACCCGTCTCCCAGTGTTTATGGCTGCAGGGGCCTCATACTTTTGTACTAGCCACCTTGTAGCATTTTGTTAAACGCTAACTTAATCTTCCCACTGGCTTGTCCAGCTATTTCTGTTTCAGGTAAGCAAATGCAGTAAAACCATGGTTTGTGTGCATAATTCCTTCTGGAAACATGCTTGTAATCCAAAGCACTTGTATATCAAAGCGAATTTCCCCATAAGAAATAATGGAAACTCAGATGATTTGTTCTGCAACCTAAAAATATTCATATAAACAGGATTAAATACTGTAATATAAGACAAAATAATAAAATACAAAATAGTAAGAATAAACAAATTAACCTGCACTTACCTTTGAAAACCTTTGTGGCTGGTATGAGGGAGACAAAAGAGAGGAGGGTTATTGTGTAGGACGACTTCCACTATCACTAACGGAATCACTGCTATCTACTGGCTCATTGGAATCTTTTTCTGCGTGGGGGCCACTGTATACGCTCGCATGGATGTTGACTACAGTACCGTATTAATCAATTCTTGTCATATGCTGTATTTAATGTAACTGGCAATAAGGCAGCAGGGAAAAGGGTCTACATCTGCAGGCAGCCTGACCTGGAATGAAGCAAGGCATTCCTAAACTGACTCTTGTACAGAAAAGCAAGGGACTGTCCATAAGTGCTTTGAAGTGATAAAAAGTACACTACTGCCAGTTGTGGGCACCTTCCAACGTTCTGAAAAATCACTGATTTCTGCCAACCACCACAGCCTGAGACCAAGCATCTGAGCATGGGAAATGATCACCCACAATCCTGCAGACAGAGAGAGAGAGAGAGAGAGAAAGAGAGAACCATCAGCCCAGTTGTGATCATGTGACATTTGGTGTCAGGTCCTACTCATATCGCAAGACCTCACTCGTTTATCAAGTTAAAATTTATTAAAAATGTTTGTTCGTCTTATGGAACACTTGCAGAACAAGTTGCTCGCATCCCAGGTTTTACCGTACTCTGGTATTCTCTCTCCATGCAGGCGCCAGTTTCTTCTGGTTTTAGATTGTTTCGCCTGTGATTCAGTTCTTTAATAGGTTCAAGAAATGTCATTAATTAGCAGTAGTTCAGCTTTTTTCTTGCAATCATAGGGGCATTGCTCTTTCCAGCTTTCTCCATCTCTAAGCTCAGCTCTCTAGTTTTTAGTACTTGCATTACTTCTACAGATATATGGGGTTTTAACGTTCACTTTTAATTATCTTAGACTTCTTGCTATTTAAATTTGTGTATTGTCAGCATATTTCAGAACTATGTTAATAGTAATAGGCCTTTTATTTCTTATAACATTTTAGGGATAATTACCTTTTGCAAAATATGGTTTATAATGTATGTTCATCTATAATCACCCCTCCCCGCCATACCACATGTAGTCATTTAGTTGAGTGACAGAAGTAATCTCAATTACAAAAGACAATTCAGTATCTGAATTGTTAGTAGCAATGAAACCATTTATCTGAAATTTGTTTTCTAATGAAAGTCTCAAGACCTATTTAGCCAGGAACAAGAATTTTTGAAGTGTGAGGAAAATACTGCTGGTATCTAGAAGTTGTGACGTGACAGGATCTTAACCATTAGGATTTTTAATTATTTAGTCTCAGATAAGGAAAGTTTCTAGGAAGTTTGCCAGGCTTCTTACATGTAGCTGACAGTTGTGAAGACACTTTTATGGCAATTTGGTATTTTACTTACGAGTCGAGGGAATTTCTGTGGAAGTTCAGATAATATAGACTGTTGCGGTGATTTACTACAACATGAAAAATGTTGGATTGTTTTCAGTTTTATTAAATGCAGTCCTATTCTTCAGTAATCCCTAAATTTAAAATCAAATGTACGTAAGTACAAAGTTTTGACCATTAAAGAATGGAGTCTTAGAAATGTAAAAACAAGTTTTGTGCATGTCTAAGCACAAATCTGATCTCATTTCCCTCTCAATTTTGATTCCATATTCTGTTCTGTCCCCTGCTACTCTGTCATGTAGCGCTGCTAGTTCAGGCTTTCATCATCCCCTGCTATTACCTAATAGTCCCAGGCTAATTTACCGGAGCTATTTAAAATGCTCAGTCATGTCCTGATGATTATAGAATAAAATATAAGCTTCTTTATGTGACATTTAACACCCTCCTTTATCAAGCCCCTACCCACTTCTTCAGCATGGTCACCTGCCACTTCCATAGGCACATTCTGCACTCCGGCAACACTGAACTGATTAAAGACCCTCAAACACCCCATCATGGTTTGTTTGTTTGTTTATTTGTTTATTAACCCTTGTGCCTTTGACCTTGCTGCTCACTGTGCCCACATGCCCTTTTCTTTCCTGTTTGTTACATATTAGAATGTCATTAGACAGGAAGTCTTTTAAGTACGGTGCTGAGTTTTGTAACTACACAAGTAGTAGAGTGTTGAGTAGATGACTACCATTAGATTTCCTTACCTTTTGGCCTTTGTAGAAATGAGTTCTATAACATGTCTAATGGGGTGTCCTTCAAACTTTTTGAATACTTCTGGTGACAAGGAGCTCCTGCTGCACAAGGAAGCCCATTATATTTTCCCGTGACTTCAAGTCTTACAATGTTGGCCCATAAGAACAGCTCTTACTTTTTCCCATCACCTCAGAAACGGTAAATATTTTAAAAAATGTGTAATATTTAAGAACCTGTAACTCCACATGCAGTAAAAGTCAACATCTTCTAGTTTTCTTTGTGTTAACCCACTCTTTACCTCAGTCTTATTGAATCCTTTGCAGGAATAACATCACTTGAAAATAGAGGTGAAGAGTTTGGGACACCTGGGTGGCTCTGTTGATAAAGCATCCAACTTCAGCTCAGGTTGTGATCTCACATTTCATGAGTTTGAGCCCTGCATTGGGCTCTCAGCACAGAGCCCGCTTTGGATCCTCTGGATCCTCTGTCCCCTTCTCGCTCTGCTCCTCCCCCACTTGCGCGCACGCGCGCGCGCGCGCGCGCGCTCTCTCTCTCTCTCTCTCTCTCTCAAAAATAAACATTAAAAAAGAACAAGGAAATAGAGGTGAAGAGTTCAAATCTGCATTCTGTGAAGTTGTGCCCATGTCATGTATTTTCCTTTGTTATGGACTAGTTTAAAATGTGGGAAAGGGAGCATGAAGAAAAGAGAATAGGACATTTATTAGTACTCAGATTTTCATTTTATTTCATTTTATTTTAAATTTTCATAGATTCCCATTTATGAAATTAAGTTTTCTACTAAACTACTGTGAGCTACTTCTGTAGTTCGAATTCCAGTACGGATAACTGAGTAAATTTATATAGATTATGTAAAAGTATTAAAACAAGCTTTAGGTATATGATCATTTTCACTGAACTCAGAAGCCTCATTAGATTAAAAACTATTGTCCTGTTTATCTTGGTCTTGTTTTGGCCTTGGCATGGGATCAGGTAAATAGGCACTCAGTAATAGTTTTGTTGTTGTTGTTGTTGTTGTTATTGTTGTTTGTTTTAACAAGTAAATCTTTCCTCTCCACTTCCCTCTCAACAACCTCTTAACCAATAGCAGAAAAATGCAGACTTCTCCTTTCTCTGAATTCAACATCTATAGACAGTTTTTAATATCTGTACTAGCGTTTTTTCAAAGTATGATCTTACTGATCATCTATTTCAGAATTATTAATTACCTGAGATTTGTATTAAAAATGCGAGTTTCTAGACCTCAGACTTATTAAGTTAGAGTTTCTGAGGGTGAGAGCCAGGAACATCCATTTTGTTGTTGTTGCTATTATATCTTTATGAAATGCATAGTTCTCTTCTTTCCTTTTATTAAGTAGCCTAGAATTACATGGGAGAAGCAGAGATCCCATCCCCAGCACATCCAGTCTTGATCCCACTGGAAATTTCTAGTAATGTTTATAATTTATAATAATGTTTATAATAATGTTCATATCTGGGAGGGTGGAAAGAGGTGTTCCAGCAGTGGCCACTACAGACCTGCGTTCTTCATTTCACAGGAGTCATTAGGTATTACTATCTTAAACCCTTCCAAGAGCAACATAAGGAGGCTTTCTAAGTTCCCAGGAAGTCAGTCACTTTGGAAGATGTTTTAAGGACCAACTCCAAGGGAAACATTGGGTAATAGGCTGGGATTCTTTCTGATTTCCTCAGTAACAAAAATGCAGTCTAGAAGATTCTTGTAGTGCTTGTAGCAAATCAAGATCTTAAAGCTGGAGTTAAAGACCTGTCTTTCAAAAGGTGGCAGTGGTGACAGCAGGGCATAGAGCTTTCGTGCCTTTTCTGGGCTCTGCGCTTGGTGTGGAGCCTGCTTAAGACTCTCTCCCTCTCCCTCTGCTCCTCCCCTGCTTGCATGCACATACTCTCCCTCTCTCAAAATACAATTTAAAAAAAAAAAAAAAAAGTAAGTTTGCTCATTGCCCAGTACTATTCCTTTTCTTGCCTGGAACTGTGTTCACATTGTTCGTAATAAATCTGTGTTGCCTTGCTCTCCCTCTCCCACTTACCTAAATCCTCTCATCCTTTCCCAGCCCCATCCCTACTTTTTTGTTCCTGTTAACCGTTTCATCTCTATGCTTTCTGGTTTCTAAGTTACTGATACACCTACAGAATGCATTTTGCCAGCTGCCATTCAAGTGTATTATTCTCTAATTGTACTTTATTTAGCGTTGTCCCTGTTTATTCCTTGCTTCTAGTTTGAGAGCAAAAAATATCAACATGTGCAGCTACTGTAATAAGAGCTACTTAGTGCTCTAGGAAAGAGTTAAGATAACATTTAAGTCTACTTAAGCTACGGAGCCTACCTTATGTTTTTTGTCAATTTTATAAGATCATGAATATGGTGACTGATATATTCAGATAGTCATACTGCAGTCAGCTGCCTTTTAATTGTAAAGAAATTTAGGTTATAGTGTTTTAATAACTGCCACTTATTTGGGCCTATAATATTCTGTTTCCTTTTTGGTTAGATGCTTTACTTGGTTTCTTTTGAGTCTTTAAAAATTCTGTGAAGCACCTAAAATTACCTGTTTTATTGTTGAAGAAATTGAGTCTCCAAGAAGGTGAAGCAGTGCTATGGCAGAACTGAAATGCAGTCTGGGGCCCCGTGTCTTACATTCATTGCTGTTTGTCATGTGTTATGTGGTAGCCCTGGAGCAGCACCGAACTCTCCAGACGGTTTTGCCAGAGTGTTCTGGAGGGTTGTGCAGATAGCACCCTTCAAAATGCACACTCGATGGTCAGAGGCCCTCCGTGGTATACACCAAGTAATTGTTTTCTGTCAGCTGTGTGATTGCAAGCACATTGTTCGTGAGCTTTATTCAGGAGAGCATCCAAGGTGCAGAGATATTGATACGTGAGGGAAGTTGTGGGTGTCTGGAGATAATATTTGAGTTGTTGTGTGGCAAGGAAACTTAAGTTGATTAGGGCTGGATAATGAGAAGGGAGAAGAGTTTGGAAACCACTGGGAATGAAGGGAAGGTGGTGAGTGATTTTTGGGGGGTATATCTCAATCCTCCTTTCCTTGTACATGTTCTTTACAACCTTTGTTCCTAGAGTAAAGATCACTTTGACTTTATATGGTTTAGTGGTTCTTTTTCCATTATCTGTCTGAATCCTGTTTTTTTTCTCTAGTTTATTTGAATGCATTAAAGTGTATTTAAATGAGAATCTGCTGCAGTCAGGAAATTGCTGTAGGAAAGACTGGATAACAAAAGGCTTCTTAATAATGAAGTGCACCAAAAATGGAACCTGCAGGAACCAACCATGTGGACAAATGGAAAAATACCTTTTGTCTACAAATTGCAGTGATCCTACATAAACATGGAGGTCTCTGTCTGGCTTAGGGCAGCTGACTAAGTCTGATCGTTCCCCTCCATACAGCCTTAGAAACCAGCATTCCAAGTACTGCTTTCGTGCCATTTTGTTTAATATCTGTGACAGTTAAGTGTGCTGGAGTTTTAATAGACAACCAAGTGAGGTTACTTCTGCATCCGTCTTTTTTTTTTTTTTTTTTACTTAGTAGTTGTGCATTTTATTATTTTTTATTTTTTTACCCTTTAATTTATTTTTTTAAATTTACATCTAAGTTAGCATATAGTGCAACAATGATTTCAGGAGTAGATTCCTTAATGCCCCTTACCCATTTAGCCCTTCCCCCCTCCCACAACCCCTCTAGCAACCCTGTTTGTTCTCCATATTTAAGAGTCTCATATGTTTTGTCTCCCTCCCTGTTTTTATATTATTTTTGCTTCCCTTCCCTTATGTTCATCTGTTTTGTGTCTTAAAGTCCTCATATGAGTGAAGTCATATGATATTTGTCTTTCTCTGACTACTTTCACTTAGCATAATACCCTCTGGTTCCATCCACGTAGTTGCAAATGGCAAGATTTCATTCTTTTTGATTGCCAGGTAATATTCCATTATGTGTATATACCACATCTTCTTTATCCATTCATCTGTTGATGGGCATTTGGGCTCTTTCCATATTTTGGCTATTGTTGATAGTGCTGCTACAAACATTGGGGTGCATGTGTCCCTTCAGAACAGCACACCTGTATCCCTTAGATAAATACCTAGTAGTGCAATTGCTGGGTCAAAGGGTAGTTCTACTTTTAATTTTTTGAGGAACTTCCATACTGTTTTCCAGAGTGGCTGCACCAGTTTGCATTCCCACCAGCAGACTCCTGCATCCATCTTAACTAGTTTTTAGATATTTTATGGTCTTAAAAATAGGTTTCATTTGTTTGTTTGATTAAGCCAAGGGAATGAATATAGAAATACTATTTTTCCGAGAGACCACATTGACTTAATTAATCAGGGTTATCAGTAGAGGTTAGTCAGTATTTTAGAGATGAAGAAGCTGATCAGGGGTAACTTCCATGAAGTTTTTCTCATTAAAAATTGATTTGTCATTAAGAAAGTGACTGTTCCAAAATACAGTTTATGTGATTTTTTAAGTCTATAAAAAATTTTAGGAATGACCATTACTGGGGTAAAGCTAGCTACTAAGTATTAATTTCTTAGCACTAAATTTGAATTCTTAGATTTTTTTCAGGGTGTGTGTTCTGTCAGCAGGGGAGGGGTGGATAGCAGCGGAGGGAGCTGCAGTGGCATTTCTAATGCCCTGAGGTGTGGTACACAGCACCAGGGTGTGCTGTAAGCAGGCCACTGCTGGGTTTATTTATAACTAATTGTGTGAGGATCTGTCCTTGTTTGTGGTTCTGAAGTCCCCATATATTTCTTACGCTGAGCAATTATTGTATCAGACAGTTGTTGAATAGCCTTATTTTTTGAAACTCTTTAGAAGTCATTAGTCTACTCTGGTCTTCATTTTGATGAACGATTTTAAGATTTCGTACTCACTTGTATTATTTGTGCTCTGCTTAGTTACATGAGAAATTCAAATCTAGATTCAAGACCCTTCACTAAAATGACCTCTTACTAAAAATTCTGAACACAAATATTATCGAGGCTTAATTCAAAAGGGAAAGGAATGTCTTATGACTGAATCTATCTTAGGATTTGTTTATAAATATATTTGAGAGGTGTCTCCACCACTCCATCATTTTCTGGGATGTTTCAGCTGAGGCCGAGAAATGTAGTACTCAACCAGGTGTTCTTAAATACTTTGCAGTATCTCCGTCATTTTGAACCTGCTTGCTACCATGTTCTTCCATTTCATCTTCCCTGTAGTTCTGTGTGTCCTCTCCCCCTTTTGCTGCCAGATCATATATGCCCCTTACTCCTCCACAAACTCCAGTAAATCTAGTAGATGACAGCTGGCTTCTACTCAAACCAGATACATGAATGTAGGAATCAAGTGACCCTCATATATGACACATCAAAGCTGACATAGTAATTAGAGATGGATTTATTTGAATGTGAAGGCAAGTACATATTTTGTACACTGCCCTAGTACCATCAGTTACCCATTCTTCCTTGTGGAAGCTCAGAATTCGATCCTCACAATATAAACTTAAGTCCCATTAGAAGGTGGAATATGTATTGTCTCTTTACTGTTATACTTAAAGACTGGATAGAATTTTATCTACTTTTATAGCCATGGATATGCTAAAATCAGGAGCAGTCACAGAAGTAATGGCATAGCTATATTAATTTTCTTCTGCTAGGTTGGTGCCTGTTCCTGTTGTTAAATAGTTTTAACATCCACCCCTGAGAACAGTATGTGTTATGTATGCTCTAAATGTGAACACAGGTTCCTGTGGATACCAAATTTAAAAAGGTCTTAACAGGAAACAGGAAGTTTGAGGTAGAGAGGCGAGATGATAATCTGGTGATTCCGGTGGAGGTAGATTCTTGGCAGAGGTGGATCTCCTTCCAGTTCCTTCCTCTGTGTGTATGTGTTTCTGCCTATGCATTTCCGAATTGACACTTAGACATGATTTTTGACTACTTTGAAGTCTAAGTCATTGATGTATTGTTAGCCTTTCAAAATGGTAAAACATCTTAGAAGAAATCCTACAAAGAAACTATAGATTAATCTGTATATGTGTATATGGTCATTTTCCCAGTGGAGCAGTTGATACCAAATCCTTTTTAATGAATGTGAATTTTCATGTAGAGAACAGATCCAGTGGTAAAATTCAGTGGGCTGGTATTTTATTTATAGTCATTATCGCATTAGGCTCTTTTACTTTTAGATAAAATTTGAATTTCATATGCATTGATGTCTTCTGATTAGTACTGTCCTTTCATAAATCTAGGTATAGGAAATATCTAGCACCTAGAGCATCATTAGTTTGCCATAAAAAAAAATCTGGTCCACTTTGTCTTAGAATGATTATAAAAAATCTTCAATATGGATGTTTCCATTATTCAGGAAAATCTTAATTATAAAGCTTAAGAATTTTGAAATTGAAAATATGATAAGCCACCAAATTTAGAAGTCCTTTTAAAATTAAAAAAAATTTTTTTAAATGTTTATTTATTTTGAGAGAGCATGAGCATGAGCAGGGGAGAGGGGAGACAAAGAGAATCCCAAGGAGGCTCCACGCACAGTGTGAAGCCTGACATGGGGATCATCCCATGACTGCAAGATCACATCCTGAGCTGATATCAAGAGTTGGATGGACGCTTAACCAACAGAGCTACCCAGGGGTCCCCGCAAGTTCTTTTGATTAGCTGAGTAATTCATTTCCTCTTATTATATAAGTTAGTTATAAAGAACAGGTATTTAAATGAATAAAAAATGAAGTATGATGAATATAATATATTTTATTAAAATAATGACTCATTTTATTAATCATGGATTATGACTATATCATTCTATTGATGATAGTCTTTATAAAGTTTATGCTAGATAGGGACCCAGTATCATCTTAAAGTGAGGAAATTGGTAGGGAGGCAAAAAAGGATTTGGATTTAACTGGATGATCTTGAAAGTGTTTCCTTGTGACGAAGAAACTCCGCAGTCTCCCAGATCTTGAATTGGGATTGGCAGGGAGGAGTAGAGTACTATAGAATACTCTCTTCCACCTTAGATCTGTGGCCAAGCCCTTTTCTCCAATGACAGCACTTGAAGTCATACTTCTAGGGAGATTATATAAAGGACCAAATTCTACACAGAGAAAGGCTTTAAGGACTCTTAAGTATATGATTTGAAATGTAACATCCATATATAATAGAGTCGAGGTTTTGCCATAGATTTCAAATGTTCACCTAAGATGCCTTTCTCCTTCCATTCTGATTTTGTAAATTTGGGTTGGGGCCAGGCATGCTATAAGCTTATTAAATCAGTATGCTACAGACCCACAATTGATATATTGTTATCAGTCTTCATGTATTGATTCATGGCTTTGCTATTCCATACCTGTGTTTGTGGCTTTGGACAAGTTACCAAGTGTCTTTAAGATCATGTTCCCTTGTTTTAAATTGAGGATGAAAATGGTAATTTCCTCATGAAGACTGCATTGTGGAGGCTGAGTGAAATAATTCATATTAAGTCCTTAGCACATTAACTGGCCTGTAGTGGTCAACAGTGGGTTATGTGATAATGATAGAAGTTTGTTTTTTTTTTACTACTTCTCCAAGATAGTAAAATGAGATAGTAGTAAAATGAGAATCTTAGATTCTAAGATCAAAAAATTCATTTATTGTCTGTCTTATAAATTCAATTCAAACAAATAATTCAGCCTTAGGATCCTCTCTAGAAGGCAGGGAAAGCTAACCAACATTTCAGTTTAAAGAGTAGGATCTCTTATTGATAGATTGTGGTTTTGTGCTCATTCTTCCTTAGACATATTTATATATATATATATATATATATATATTCATATATATATATATATATATATATATATATATATTCATGAAGTCAGTTCAGAAAAACCACATGCTGAAAGAAAGTTCAGGGACAAAACAACAACAACAACAACAACTGCTGGGCTTACAAATGGCATTCATTTAAAAATCTTTGAAGATCATTTTGGAACCAGTGTTTGGGTATCTTTTTGTGGGCTCTCACGTGCTCCCATATGCAGCCTAGATTTATGGCTGGATTAAGGTCAGTGAACACACTCCAGTCAAGTTGGAGGACTCTTCTTATGAATCACATCCAGACAAAAGTGTAATGCATATAATTCTGAGATCCAGAAATGATATAAACTTGATAAAAGAGATCTACTCTATTGTCCTAATAAAAGAATGATTTCTGCATGTTAGGAAAGCCACTGTGTCTCAGTAAGAGGAAGCAACTACATGTCAGCACTTTGAGTAGTTTCTCTTGTTTGTATATAAATCAGAGGGTGCTGTTGAGAAGTTTATAAAGGTTTAGGGATGGTTTTGAAGAAAATAAAAAGGGGTCGAGGAAACCGGATGATTGAACAGTATGACTTAACAGAGCATTGATAAAAGAAAACTGTTAAAAATCTCTGCATATTATATTTGCATCTCATGTCAGAGGAGAGGAAAAGGATGTTCCTAAAGCAACTAGAGATCATACATGAACAGGAAAGCTGAAGGGGCAAATGCAATTGAAAGCGTTCTGTGGCTGCAGGATCCTGAGGCAAAGTCAGATTTGACCGTATACCAAGTCCATGAATTCATATGCGAAGAGAAAAGCCATTGTAGTTTTCCAGAAGTATTTTAAATATAAATATCCCCACCCTTCCATCCCACCCCAAAGAGAAAAAAATGTGGCAAAGGCCCCCAATCTTGGTATAAAAAGAGCCGAGAGTATGTATGGTCTTTTATTTGCAGTGACACCGTGGTCAGAACTCCAAATTAACACCCTTTTCTGGCAGTGAGAAAAGGAGGTAGCTGTTCATAAAAAAGAGAAGGCCAGATAAGACAAAAAAACTCTATTGAAAGAATTTTTTTTTTTAATTTTTTTTTTTCAACGTTTTTTAAATTTATTTTTGGGACAGAGAGAGACAGAGCATGAACGGGGGAGGGGCAGAGAGAGAGGGAGACACAGAATCGGAAACAGGCTCCAGGCTCTGAGCCATCAGCCCAGAGCCCGACGCGGGGCTCGAACTCACGGACCGCGAGATCGTGACCTGGCTGAAGTCGGACGCTTAACCGACTGCGCCACCCAGGCGCCCCCTATTGAAAGAATATTAAGGAATTAACGGATAGATGTAGATTGTGAGTTGTTCTTGGTTGAAGTCTAGTTACCTCACATTTTTATATACTTTATTAATATTTAAGGAAGAATATGAAATTCAGCCACCTTTCTCACTGTTCTGTGTCCTCTAGGGAGTTGTATTTGCAGATACTTTGTGTTGTACATAGTGATTTACCAGTTTCATCGTTTTGAGTGTTTGCCTAGAGAATTTAAATGGATGTACAGGTTTAACTCAGTGGACACTTTAAGAAGAAAATTCAGTGCTTGTAGTACAAACTGTTGAAGACAGACCACTTACATTAATTTTTACTATCTCAGCTGCAGCTCTTGGCTTTTAGAAGACAAATGTGAATAGTATTTCAGTGTACTTTACATCTGCCTTCTCACTAATAACGTTCTGTCACTTGACAGGAAGACTCAGTCTTAAAGATCATATGTCTTAGCTTTGTTTTTCCCCTCAATAAAATCTCCAAAGAACTTGCCTTCCTGAGTTTTACAACACAGACCATAAAGTTGCTTTGGAGGAGAAAATGGTTTCTGAATTTTTTGAGATTTTTATTTGGCAAGGTTGTGCTTTTAAAACATCTCAGGGGAAGGGGGGAGCATGTGCCATTTAGAACTTCTGTCTTAGGGTAGTGTTCTGATTAAGACTACTAGAGTCCGATTGTCAGATTTGCTTCCTCTTGCCACTAAATACTAGCTCCGAGGCTTTGGGCAGGTTACCAACCTTTCTGTACCTCTGTTTTCTCTTCTATGAAATCAGAATAATAGTATCTTCCACATCATATTGTGGAACAAAATTAGAAAATATATGAAAAGTTATTGAGATAGGTGAGAAACTCAAGGTTAATGACCAGTCAAGAAATAATAAATGTTGCTGTCATTATCTTCAACACTTCCTGCACTAATCCATATAACTGAACAACTTGCACCTGTTTTTAATTCATTAGATATTAATTTTGCAATATATAAAATATATTCCTAAGTATACAAAATATATTTAGATGGTTTGCAACCCGATATAAATATTTATAAACATCTGTGGGATAAGCCTGAATGAAAGAAATCCTTCTAACAGAATTACTCCTGAAAGTATTGACCCTAGAGGGGGAGACATTACTTCTAATAGGGAGAATTATAGAAGACTTTATGAAGATATCGGCTCTTGTGCTGGACTTCATAAAGACATACAGGGTTTCTGAAGGCTTAAGACACAGGTGAAGGACAGGTAAAGACCTGGACAGAAGACCAGAAGCCATCATCTATTTAGTACCAACCAGGCATTATATGCTAAGTGTTCTCTCAATTCAAAATCTTCACCATAAGTCTTTTAAGGTATATACCTTTTTTTTTAAATGTTTATTTTTGAGAGAGAGAGAGCGAGCATGAGTGGGGGAGGGCAGAGAGAGAGAGAGGGAGACACAGAATCCATAGCAGGCTCCAGCACAGAGCCCTATGCAGAGCTCGAGCTCACAAACCGTGAGGTCATGACCTGAGCCTAAGTCAGATACTCAACTGACTGAGCCACCCCAGCGCCCCTACGGTATATACTTTTGACCTCTATTTACAAGTGAAATTAAGGGTCAGAGAAGTTAACTGATTTACCCAAGGTAACACAACAAAAAAAGGAATAGTAGAGTTAGAATTTGAATCCAGGTCTACCTGGCTCTTTTTCTGTACGGCCTTCAGGCTGGATAACAGTGTGAACAAAAGTATAGATGAAAGAAACTGCAATAGATGTCTCAGAAACTTCTAATCGAGTAACCTGAGGAAAGAAAGTGGGGTAGGAACTCTGTTGGAGGATGAGAGAGGTTCCAGATTACATAGTCTTGAATGCCATGCTGAAAAAAGAAGTGCAGTCTTCTCTCCTTCCTTCCCCCACGCCTTTCCTTCCTTCCTTCATGCCCAGCTTGGAGCACAAGGTGGGGCTTGAACTCATGACCCCAAGTTCAAGAGTCGGATGCTTAACTGACTAAGCCACCCAGGGGCCCCAACGTGTAGGCTTTCTTATGTAAGCATTAATAAGCTCCTAAAGCCCGCCGTCTAGGAAGATGATATTATCACATGGGAATAATTTCATGGCAATGTATAGAGGGCATTATACTGAGAAGAGATTGTACGTGTAGTTAGGTAGGCTATTAAATAATATTTTTTTCTGTATTCAATTTCCTTTTAAAAATATTTAAAAGTTGGCCTCACATATTACAAACATGTTTATTTAAAAGTGAGTATGGGGCGCCTGGGTGGCTTAGTCGGTTAAGCGGCCAACTCTTGATTTTGGCTCAGGTCATGATCTCAAGGTTATGAAATTGAGCCCCTTGTCGGGCTCTCTGCTGAGTGTGGAGCCTGTTTAAGATTCCCCCCCCCCCGCCCCTTCCCCTCTCTCCACTTGTGCTTGCTCGCTCTCACAAGTGTGTGCTCTCTCTCCCTCTGGAATGAATGAATGAATGAATGAATGAATGAATGAATGTTTCCATATATTCATTTCAAGAAAACAACTTTTGGTGGCATCTGGCTGGCTTGGTCAGTAGAGAATATGACTTGATCCTCGGGGTTGTGGGTTCAAGCCCTATGTTGAGTGTGGAGCCTACTTAAAAAAAAAAAAAAAAAAGCTTCAAAAAACACAGCTTTTGAGCTGTGTTTGAGGATACAGTTATTGTCTTCCACTTACCAGCATACAACTTCTTTTTTCTTTTTGTAAGAATTTCACTTGCTTAACTTAATAGATGTGGATTGAAGAATTTTTTTAAGGGATAGGATTAAAGAAAAGGACTCTAGGTGCCTGGGGAGTGTGAGAGGGGGATGAGACATCACTGAAGGAATAGAACACTATTAGAAAAATTAATTCTGTCTTTTCCTTGCCATTGACTCCTTGTTATCCATAAATAACATCCTAACTCTAGTTATGAGAGAGTTCATTTGTGTGTTTACCTCAACCTGTTGTTCTCATCTAATCAACTAATACACAAGCTGACTCACAATTCTCATCACTCCCAAACACCATTTTCCCCCCAGACTCATTACGTTTGCATGACCATGGCCCTTTGCCTAAAATATCCTCTATCTTTTCTCTTGAGAAATTTCAACTTTTTCATGTTCCGTTTATGGTCTTATGTTTGAAGCCTTGCTAAATCTCTCCCTGGTAGAGGATCACTTCCTTCTTGCTTCCTTAGTTGCCCCTCTGAACTCTATATTTCTTATAATAATATAGTAATTTTCTATTTAAACCTCCATTTACCCTCCCAGTCTGTAATAATATCAGACATCACGTCTTCCTCATCTTCAGAACCCAGTACATAGTAGAATACCTGGCATGTAATATCTACCCTAATGATAGATGAATAAAATGGCATGAAATTAATAAACTTTATACTGAAGCCACTATCATGGCATGATAGTGCTGTGATAATGGCCGTTTATTCTTTCTGTGGAAGCATTTTGGAGAGAGTTACCTTATCACCTCAGAGATTAGAGAAAGCTTTTTCCAGAAGCTTCTGTCAAAGCCAAGTTCTAAAGACTGAGTTAGCTTCAGGAAGTTGTGCAAAGGCCCTTAAATGCCACAGATTTGAACTTCAGGTAGAGTTGCTTTTGAGGTCACCAAGTCATCTAATGCCAAATCCAATAACCCATTATTACTTAAACAATCCTTTCATCTCCTCATGGTTTTTTGGCAGTTTTGGCTACCTTCTTTTTCTTAAACTCTTACCCAGAACTAGAAGCAACTTTTCCTTAAAAACACCCACTTACAAGATGCATACTGTGTGCCGGATACTTCTATATGTATCTCATTTGATGACAACTCTATTAGTTCCTTTCCCTTCCCTTCCCTTCCCTTCCCTTCCCTTCCCTTCCCTTCCCCTTCCCCTTCCCCTTCCCCTTCCCCTTCCCCTTCCCCTTCCCCTTCCCCTTCCCCTTCCCCTTCCCCTTCCCCTTCCCCTTCTGTTCATTAGCTCTATTAGCTCAGTTTTATTTTACAGATGAGAAGACTGCGATTTAGAGAGGTTAAGTAATTTGTCCATGATGACATAGTTTGGAAGTGTTAGACCACTGAGCTTAAGTGTTTCTGACGCCAGTGACTGTTTTTTCCATTTTGCCACTCTGGCTGTCTATCTGTATAGCATATTTTTACCCACATGTTTAAGTTAATTTGATTTTAAGGATACGGATTGTCTTACTTCAGTCCATTTCATCCCGAAGACCAGTTAATAATATGTGCAGAATATAGAAGTGAGCTCTGTGGACTTGCTTTTTCTGTAAGGGAAACCTAGGACTTCTCTTAGGTGATCAAGAGGCTTGAAATTGAATATAAAATATGGCTTGTCACTTTAACAAGAATGAAATCCCAAGTTGGAAGTAGGGTTGTTTGTTACCTGAAACTCAGACAAGATAAAGAGAGAGTAGAATCGCCAGATAGAAAACTTATGATTCTTTTACATATTGAGAAAGCCCCGAAGGTGTGCTTGATCTACCATACAGTTGAAGTTCACGGTAATGATGCTAGTTTATCTGGAAAGATTTCACTTCTGATCATGGTAGTTGCTTCAGAGACTCAGAACAGGGGAATGAGATACTTATCCCTTATTCTCTTGTACTGTTTGAATTTTTATCACATATGTATATTGCCAGTTCAAGTAAACCAATAAGTATTAGAAAGAAAGGTGTCACAGTGACCCCTGAGGAATGGTATGTTATTGTCCCCATTTTTTAATCCAGCAGCTTGCTAAACTCTCTCAATAATTTTAATTATCCATTTCCTACATTCTTGAGATATTGTATGTACTTAATAATATGATCCACAAGTAATGAAAGTTTAATCTCTACTTTCCCAATTTTATACCTAATTTGTATTCATTTTGCTTTATTATTTTGCCAGGATCTCTAGTATAATGTTGAATGGAAGTGATGATAACTGGCATCTTCGTCTTGTTACTCACTAAAGAGAAAACTTTTGAGTATGTCACAATTATGTATAATCTCTGCTGTAAATTTTTGTAGAAACCTTATAAGGAAGTTTCTTTCACCTTTCAGCTTGTGGACAATTCTTATCATAAATGAAATTGGAGTATATTATTGCTTTCTTTTGTACCTATTGAGGATGATGTAATAATTGTTTAAATATTGTCGTGATAGATAATTTAATTTTTTTTTCTAATTTTAATTCAGTCTTACCTCATTGGAATAAGCCTATATTGGTATATATTCATGTTAAAATTGACCTGCTATTTCATTTGGGACTTGTTCATCTATTTTCACAAATAACATAGGCCTATAATCTTCCTGTCTTGCATTGTTCTTGTCACATTTTATTTTATTTGTTTTGAGAGAGAGTGTGTACGTGCACAAGTTGGGGAGGGGCAGAGAGAGAGAGGGAGAGGGAAAGAATCCCAAGCAGGTGGCAAGCTGTCAACACGGAGCCTGATGTGGGGCTCTAACTCACAAACCGTGAGATCATGACCCGAGCCCAAACCAGGAGGTGGACACTTAACCAACTGAGCCACTGAGGCGCCCCTGTTCTTGTCATATTTTGATTTCCTAATTATATTAAGTTTCATGAAACAAGTCAAGGAGTCGTCTTTTCTGTGGACAAATATGTGTGATATTGCAAGAACTCTGTTCTGGAATATTTGGCTGAACTTCAGATAAAATCATGAAAGCCTGAGGTCAAAAAATATTTTGACACTTGACTTTTTCTTTTTTTATGCCTGTAGGATGATACATGTTTTCTATTTCTTCTTGCTCAGTTTTGGTCAGCTTTTTTTATAAGAATTTTTCTACTTGGTTTAAATATTCAAATTTGTTAACATAAAATTTTTTATTTCCACTTTTTTGCTACAAAATTATTTAGTCTCATTCTGAGAGGAGAAATCAGTTTTACATAATGCTTAAGAGTTGAGGAAAAATATGAAAAGGGCTATATTCTGATTTTGTTTAATAGGTATCTTTCTTCTAGTTAAAAGTTTATCATAGTGAATACCAAGGTTTACACATAAAACCATTCTTATTTTATGAAAGTCCATGAACATAGTATTTCTGTCCATCTATTTAGGTGTTCTTTGATATTTTTCAACATTGTTTTATAATTTTCAGTGTGTAGGTCTTATGCGTATTTTAGCCTTTAAGTGGTTCATGTATTTGATGTCATTACAAATGGTATTTTTTAAAAATCCATTTACTAATTATTCATTGCTAATTTATAGAAATACTGTATATTGGTGTTTATATAATGACATCATATCTGACAACCCTGCTAGATTGGTTTATTAGTTTTAGCAGCTTTTTGGAAGATTTGTTAATATTTTCTGCATAATCATGTCATTTACAAATAAAGATAACTTCTTCATTTCTCATTTGTGTGCTTTTTCTTTCTTCTTCCTGACTATTACATGGTGTAGGACCTCTAATACAGTGTTGAATAGGAGTGATGAAAGCAAGCATGGCTCCCTTTGCCTCCAGCCTGAAAGAGAAAGAGTTCAGCATTTCACCATTAAATATGATGTTAGCTAAAAAGTTCTTCATAGGAATTCCTTATCACCTTAAGGGAATTCCTTTTTGTTCTTTGTTTGCTGAGAGTTTTTATTACGAATAGGTATTAAATTCTGTCCAATGCATTTTCTGTCAGTTATGACTACATGATTTTTCTGTACTATTTAAAATGGTGGATTACATTCATTGATTTTAGTTTTATATATTAAGCCAATCAGAATATCTGAATAAATCCCACTTGGATATGATGCATTATTCTTTTTGTATATGGCAAAATTCTGTTTACTGGTATTTTTTTTTAATGTAATGCCCCCCCCCTTTTTTTTTTAAGAATGTTTATTTATTTTGAGAGAGAGAGTGAGAGTGACCTGGGTAGGGGCAGAGAGAGAGGAAGAGAGAGAATCCCAACAAGGCTCAGCACTGTCAGCACAGAGCCTGATGCGGTGCTCAATCCCACAAACCGTGAGATCATGACCTGAGCTGAAATCAAGAGTGGGATGCTCAACCAAGTGAGCTACCCAGGCACCCCTGTTTACTGGTATTTTGTTAAGGGTTTTTGTATCTATTTATGAAGGCAATTGGAATGATTTTTTTCTCTGACTTTGACTTACAAACTAAGTTTGGAAGGGTTGCTTTTTCCTCTGTATTCTGACTTCTTCTTTCTTCTGTCATATATGAGAATTTGCAGATTTCATAGAATTTATACATTACAGTGCCTGTGAGTTTTCTTGGCATAAAGTTGTTTGTGTTTATTCGCTATCCTTTTAATAACTGTAGGAAGCTAGTGATATCCCCTCATTCATTTCTGATATTGTTAACTTACATATTCTTTATCTTTTTTGTAGGAGGTTATCAATTTTATTTCATGCACTAGCTTTTGTTTTTAATAATTTTAACTATTTTTATCTTATTGATTCTGCTTTTTATTATCATCATGTTTATGTTTATATAATTTGCTTTTTTTTCTAGCTTCTTAAGCTGCATGTTATTATATCATTGATGTTAAACCTTTCTGCTTTATTCTTACAAGCATTTAGAGATAAAGTTTTCTATCTAAGTGCTGTTGTGGCTACGTTATACAAATTTTGATATGTTGTGTTCTTATTTCCTTATGAGTTCTTATTTGAGCCCTGGGTTATTTAAGGGTGTGTTTTTAAATTTCCAAATATTTAGAGATTGTTTTAGAGGGTCTTCTTTCTATTGTTTTATACTTTTGTTCAGTCAGAGAACATAGTTGCATAATTTCAGTCTTTTAAGTTTATTGAGCTGTGTTTAATGGTCTGGCATATTGTCTGTCTTGGTGAATAGTTCACATGCACTTGAAAAGAACATATAGAGGCTCCTCGGTGGCTCAGTCAGTTAAGCATCTGACTCTTAATTTCGGCTCGAGTGTCATGATCTCACGGTTTGTGGGATTGAGCCCCGTGTCAGGCTCTTGGCTGACAGTGCGGAGCCTGTTTAGGATTCTTTCTTTCCCCTTCCCCACTTGCATGCGCTCTTGCTCTCTCTCTTAAAATAAATATTGAAGAAAGAAAAGAATGTATAGTTTTTGCCGTTTAAGTAAGATTTATGTAAATATTAATTTGCTCAATTTGTTTCTGGTAGTATGATTCAAATCTTTTTTGTCTTTGATTTTCTGTCTGCTTATTCTTTGAATTATTAACAGAAGAGTATTGAAGTCTCCAAACCCAAGTGTGGACTTATCTGTTCCATTCAATTCTGTCAGTTTTGCTTTGTGTATTTTGAAGCTCAATTTTAGATATATATGCATTTAGGTTTTTAAAAATTGATTGACTCTTATTTAAATATAAAATGTCCCCTTTTATCCCTGGTCATATTCTTTGTCCTGACGTCTACTTTTTCTGATATTAGTAGAGCCATTCTGGCATTCTTACGTTAATATTTGCGTGAGATATTTTTTTCTCCTTTTACTTTGTATCTTTAAAAAATTTTTTTGTTTAATATTTATTTATTTTTGAGAGAGAGAGAAGCAGAGAGAGAAGGAGACACAGGATCCGAATCCAAAGCAGGCTCTAGGCTCTGAGCTGTCCGCACAGAGCCTGACGCGGGGCTTGAACCCACGATCCATGAGGTCACGACCTGAGCCAAAGTCAGATGCTTAATCAACTGAGCCACCCAGGCGCCCATGTTTTTTTTGTTTGTTTGGTTGGTTTTTTTGAATGTGTGTTTTATGGACAGCACAGAACTGGTCTGCTTCTTTTATCAAGTCTTAACAGTCTCTGCCTTTTCATAGCAGTACAGTATTTAGACCATTTACATTTACTTATCACTATGGTTGGATATTTGTCTACCATCTTGCTATTTGTTTTCTATTTATTCTGTGTGTTCTATCCCCATGTCCCTCATTTCTGTTCTTTTTGTAATTCATTTTGTTCCCTTTACTAGTTTATTAGCTATACTAATTCTGTACTTTTCTAATGGTTTCTCTAAGGTTTATAATATTCATATTTAACTTGCCACAGTCTTTCTTCAGATTATACCACTTTATGCATTATGAACAGTATACTTCTGTTTTCCTATTTTATCCTGTGTACTTTTGCTGTCATATGTTACTTCTGTTTATAATAACCGTAATGCATTGTTATTATTTTTGCTTTAAACAGGCAGTTATCTGTTAAGAAACTTAAACAACAAGAGAGCAAATATCTTTGATCATTACCCATATATTGGTCATTTACAGCACTCTTCATCTTTCAGTTTAGATCTGAATTTTCATGTGGTATAAGAACTTTAACGATTTCTTACAGTGCAGATCTGCTGCTATCTCAGCTTTAGTTCTTTGAAAATAATCTTTTACTTCTGCATAATCTTTCTAGGTTGACAGTTTTCTTCCTCATTACCTTAAAGATGCTGTCTTACTGGCTTGCATTGCTTCTGATGACAAATTGGTGGTCTTATTCTTCAGAATGTAATGTCTTTTTTTCCTCTGGCAGTTTTGAAGATTTTCTTTCTTACACATTTTTAGCAGTTTATGATTTGCCTTGATGTGGTGGTATTTGTGGGTATTTTATATAAAATTTTCAGTTTTGGAAAATTTTTAGCCTTCTATCTTTATATACTTTTTTCTGCCCCTACTCTATTCAGAATTACAATTACTGTTACACATATATTAGATTGCATATTGTCCTGTTGGTCGCACAAATGCTCTTTTTTTTTTTTTTTTAAACCTTCCCAGTCTTTTCCCCTTATTCTTCAATTTGGATTTTCTTTTTCCCTGTGTCAGACTTCTTGGTGTTTTATTCTCCACTGTTTCATCCATTGTTATGTCTATCCAGTGAATTTTTTATTTGAGATACTGTACTTTTCAGGTGGAGAATTCCATTTGGGTTTTATAATTATGTCTTCCATTTCTCTTAAGTTCACTGTTTCTTTAAATACTTGAGTATGGTTATATCTGCTTTATAAATCCTCATTTGCTGCTTCCATTGTCTTTATCATTTCTGGATCTGTTTCTATTCATTGATTCCCCTCCCCTGGTTATAGGTCATGTTTTTGGTCTTTTCAGTGCTCAACATTATGAATGCTGGATTTTGTTGAATTTTTTTCAGAGTATTAAAACTTGGGCGTGTCTGGCTGGTTCAGTCAATAGAATGTGCAACTCTTGATCATGGAGTTGTGAGTTCGAGCCCTACACTGGGTATAGAGATTACTTTAAAATAAAAAAAACTTTAAATCAATTATATATTTAAAAAATAATATGAATGTATGTTTCAATGGAAGGTTGTTTTTGGAGATAGACATGATTTTTGGACACTTGTTTTTAAATTTTATTAAGGTGACTCTAAAGTGCCAATCAGCAAACATTTTCTTAAAGAACCGCATTGCAAATATTTTAGGCTTTACAGACCATATGGTCTTGGTTGCAATTCCTCAACTCTGCTACTATAGTGCAGGAACAGCCAGAGATAATATAAAATCAAATTATCATGACTGTGTTCCATTAAAACTGAAAAACAAAATATAGCCCATGGGCTGGTTTGGCCTGTAAGCTACAGATTGCCTGTCCCTGGTCTAGAGAAGCATTTACTTTAAGGCTAATCTAGCCCTACTAACAAGGAATGACCCATCTGGGGACTTTACTGAGCGCCCTAAATGTTCAGTGAGGTCTCTTCACTCTGGCTCCTCAAAACTCAATCATCTCTTGACTCTGCGTGAAGTCTGGCATTTGATAGTGTTCTAGATTCTCAGTAGTTGTGCTTTCCCTGTTCGTTGTTGTTTTCCTGGCCTTGTGTAGTTTTACCCTATTCATATGTGGTTTGTTATAACAACTTACAGTCAAGGGGACCCCTATGCAGATTCCTGGAGCTCTACTTTTATGTACTTTCTCCTCTGTGGTAGTTTGCCCTACAAATTCCAGCTGCCATACAAATACTCCGAACTTTATCTGTTTCCTCAATTTAATAAATCTACTGTGGTCTGCTTAGATTCCTCTGGGCTCTTATATGGATTCTTCTTGCCATGTAGCTCAGAACTTGCCTCCAAGCAGAAAGCCAGGGCAATTCTGGCACTCTCCTCATTGGTTTCCCTTCTCATAAAGGATGATAGTCCTGTACTGCCTGTTATCCAGTGCTGTCTTACAGATTTTGTTCAACTTTCTGGTTCCTTACAGGAAGACGGCAAATCCATTCCATTTACTCTGTCACTGCCAGAAATGGAAATTGTTTTTTTTTTTTTTAACATTCATTTCTATAGTAAAATGATTTCTCATTTAAAATTAGTTATGTCCATCACTAAGAATAAATCCTTCAATAGCAAACTGAGTGAATAACTTATTTCTCGTCCTGCTCATATTAGCTATAATGGCACTTTTCTAGGCAAGCTAGTAAAGACAAAACTGTTCCAGTGGATGCTGGTTTTGTTTCGGGATAAATAAGTTTACACCGACTTTAAGCAAGTTGGTGTATGTTTGTGTATGTGTCTTCTGTTTTCATAAAAGACTTACTGCTAATTTTCCCATTGTCTTTTTTAATCACTGTACAGTTAAGAAGATAGGTATATTATTAGCTTAACCTTAAAGAGAATTTTGCAGCAAAACTGCCAGTTTTTAAGAAAGAGGGAAAAAATAATGAGAATTACTGGCTGGCATTTTATTTTATTTTTTAAAATAAAATCCCAATTATTATTTTTATTATTTTTATTTGTTTATTTTTATTTTAGAGGGAAAGAGAATGTGTGAGGCGGGGAGAGAGGCAGGAACAGATAAGAGAGAGAGAGAGACAAAGAGAGCAAGCGGGGAGGGGGGTGGGGGGACAGAGAGAAAGAGAGAGAGAGAGAGAATCCCCAAGCAGGCTTCCCACTGTTGGTGAAGAGCCTGATATGGGCCCGAACTCACACACCGTGAGATCATGACCTGAGCCAAAACCTAGAGTCAGACACTTAACAGACTGAGCCACCCAGGCGCCCTGAAAGATTGAATCTTAAGCAGGCTCCGTGCTCAGTGTGGATCCCATAACCCTGGGATCATGACCTGAGCCAAATTAAGAGTCCAATGCTCAATGGACTTGCAACTGAGCCACCTAGGTGCCCCACTGGCTGGCATTTTAATTTTATTTAGCAAGTAAAAGCAACCCATTGAGCCAGAACTTACAAAGATTAGGGCTCTAGCAGACTTCAGCTATAGCTAAGAATTACCAGTTACTCAAAATGCACACAAGAATCGCTCAAAACTACAGTAATAATCTTGTACTTATCGCTTTGATACCTCTATGCTGAAGTAAAATACCTGGTTTTCTTTTTCTGTTGCATGCAAAAGTTACTTTATCTTAAGCTAATAATAAATATCTGGCTGTCTGAAAGTTTAATCCTAAATCCCTTTAAAAGTTCCTGGTCTTCGGAGGGAGGGGCATACTAAGATGTAAAGCTGTTATTTTTCTTTCGTTGTTTGTTAATTTGAATAGTTTTCAGTGCTTCTAGGAGGTCTTAGGACACCCTTTCACCTATATGTGTCCCAAAGGCAGTTCCAACTGGGCACCTATGTTGGCTTATTTGTAAATGAGATGTTTATCTGTTTCCACAGGAAAAGATGTTAGAGTTAACCCTCAGGTAGCATTTACTATGGCAACATCTATTAATGCCATGATAGTCCTGAGGTTACAATCAACATTGTTTATTCATTTCGGATAGTTATTAGATAACTTCTTTCTTCGGTTTAGTGTAGTAAGTGTATAGACTTCAAACTCCTCTTATGTGATGATCTGACTAGATTATATTCTCTTACTTATGTTATGCTCAGTTTTTCAAACTGTATGATAACATACCATGCTTTTCCAAGCTTTTCTTCCACCAAAAATTAGAAGTTTGAATTATATAATTTATAATGTCTATAACTGGTAGAAGTACATCTCTCCCCAACCCCCACCCTTCCCCCAGAGTGAGTCCTTATCTCCCCAGGTTTCTCTGCCTTCATCCTTTGTGTTAGAGGTGACTAGGGGCACCTGAGTGGCTCAGTTGGTTGTGTGTCTGACTTGATCTCAGCTCTGGTCTTGATCTCAGGGTTGTGACTTCAAGCCCAACATTGGGCTCCACACTGGGTATGTAGCATACATACATACATACATACATACATACATACATACATATAAATATATAAATACATAAATGTATACATATATATATATATCAGAGGTGACTAGAACCAAAATGGCAGAAAGAGAGGAGAGCTTTGGGCTATAAATTTTCCATCATCCTGACATTGTGTGTTCCCATAGCAGAGGGAGCAGTTCTTGGTGACTGCAACATCAAATGAATGGGTGACAGTTGCTTTCTTAGAGACTGGAGTCTTTTCCTCAAGCAGAGATTAGATTGATCAGTGCTATTTGTAGCTTCATTTCTGGAAGGTGTTCACAGAACAAGCATTTCTGGGTCCATTGGTGGCAGTTGTGATATCATATAGCTTGTTTAAAATTCTTGCTAGAAAGAAACCTGCACAATCCCACACAGTGCTTCTTTTGTTTTCTGAGGTAGGCATAGAAATTCTGCCTCTTGACCAGCACAGAGAGGGTTCTTATATTAACTAAGGACACCCCAAACTCATTCCAACCACTTTCTTAATTCCAGTCACTAAAAGAGTAAATAAATCCCAAATCCCAAATGTTTCTTCTGCCCTGTCACCCTACCCCCATATGGAAGTATTAATTCTATACTCATTGAGTCCCGGAAGTAACCCATAATTCCCCAAAGTAAATACTGAAACTAACTTAATAGTGAATACTATATTACTTGTGTTAAACTATTTTTAAAAATATATGTGCTGATTTAAAGGGAAAACCTCAGCTAGGAAAATATCAGTATAGGGGAGGAAAAAGTTTAACCCACTTAGATAGGGCCCCTGGCTAGGTCTAAAAACTAGACAAGAGAGATTAACAGGAGAAAACCATACAAATTAATCTAATAGAAGTTTTACATGATGTGGAAGGCTTCATAAGGAAATGAAAACCCAAAGAAACAGACCTGGGTATTTTATGCTAGGTGTGGTAAAGAGTAGGTAGTGGTGAGAGATGTGGATAGGTTAAGGAGTATGAGGTAATTGTTGAAAATTGGGAGAAACTTGGCAAGTCCTGTTTGTTCATATTCCCTTTGGGTCTCCCTTTGTCTTTGGAGATAAGGATGCTTCTTTACTCTGGGTACAGGGAGGGCCTCTCGCATGAGGGTTTTATGACTTGTTTCAGGAAAGAGGGGTGAAGTGATTGGGAGACCAAAGAGACTTTCCTGCTTCTGCTGTTTTCTCAAACTCTTTCAGCTTAAAATATTCAGATATGACAAGATGCCATATTTTGGGGTTGTGTGCCCTGAACCCTGTCATCAGCATTTCCCATGCTAAACCCCAGAGAAAACATGTCTTTATCACTTCTTCATACAGCTATGACTGTTGATGGCTGTTCCATCCAAGGAATATTCTGATCCCCAAAATTTTGGGCATAGTGGAAGAATTTATTTTCTCTTACACCAGTAGCAACAAGACGAGCATTTTTCAAGAGTAGCTTTACCTGGAATCAAAGCAAAAGTTAAAAAATAGAAATGTGTAAGTTTAGGGGCGCCTGGGTGGCGCAGTTGGTTAAGCGTCCGACTTCAGCCAGGTCACGATCTCGCGGTCCGTGAGTTCGAGCCCCGCGTCAGGCTCTGGGCTGATGGCTCAGAGCCTGGAGCCTGTTTCTGATTCTGTGTCTCCCTCTCTCTCTGCCCCTCCCCCGTTCATGCTCTGTCTCTCTCTGTCCCAAAAATAAATAAATGTTGAAAAAAAAAATTTAAAAAAAAAAAAAAAAAAAAAAAAAAAAAAAAAGAAATGTGTAAGTTTATAGAGCACAGATTTCATCTGTCAAAGAAACTAAAGTTTAACTCCTATTGGCTAAAGTAACGTTCCCAGCATACAAATCAATTTCTTTCTTCTCTTTGTCACTTTGTCATGAAGCCTGTAGGATATCTGGCAGAGCCTGTCTTTCATTGAGGTTTGACCACTTTATTTGTTTCTCAGAGATACTATTTGGACTTGGTCTTTCCATTAGCCATGTGGCCTCTGTGTCAGTTTTGAGTCTGTTTACCTCCTTTTAGCAGCCTACTCTGAAAAGCAAAAAGACTTCTATACACTTCCAAGTTCTAGAGCCCTACTAAACTCTCTGTTTCCAGTAGGAGGCATGTCCCAACTCTTCTTACTTAATGAGATTCTCTCTAGTAAACTCAGTCTTGTCCATTCCTTTTCCTACTCTTCCTACCTTCAGAGAAATGTTTTTTCTCTCCTAAGACTTACAATATAAAAAAATACATTACCACATAAATTCTGCTAAAGTAATCACCAAAGTTATTAAAAATGCATGTACTGGGGCACCTGGGTGGCTCAGTTGGTTAAGCATCTGACTCTTGGTTTCGGCTCAGGTCATGACTTCACAGTTCGTGAGTTCAAGCCCCACATTGTGTGCTGATGGCTCAGAGCCTGCTTGGGATTCTAGCTCCTTCTCTCTCCTGCCCCTCCCCCACTTGTTCTCTCTCTCTCAAAATAACTAAAACTTAAAAAAAAATTTTTAAAAAGCATCTACTGAATGATTGAAGAATTAAAAGGGAAGATGGCCTTTCTTCTGACAGATGAATATTCACCTTTTTTTGCTATTTTCCTGATATGAAATAACCCTCCATAGAAATTTCTGCCAGAGATGTTGACCAGCATTTACATCAATTACTGGTATTCTATGTGAAAGGAGAGTTTTCCATGGAAATGGAAATTATTATCATTTTTTGTTGTATTTCAGTCTTTGTTTCTCTTGGCCTCTCTTCCAGTGCAATCTATTTTTCTCTTTGTTTTCTTTACATTTGAAAGTTTCCTACTCTGCTTCCAATTTTATTTTTTATTCAAACTTAATCCTTAAAAGATGGGATTTTGTGTTTAAAATTCATAGTTAAAACATGTTAAAGTTGGTTATTCACTTCAGATAATATTGGTGTCTTAGGGGGAAGTGAAGAAAGAAAGATGAAGAGGAAATTACTCTCTTATACTGCCCTCCAGGAAATCCTTCTCTGTACTCTAAAAGTTCTTCTTCTTTTCTAGGAGTCCAATGTGCTGATTGCTGCTAACAGTCAGGGTACAATTAAGGTAAGCTACCTTATACATCTTTATTTCAAACTCAGATCCATTCTTAGGCTAATAGACTATAGCTATAACACAAAAATATGGAGTTGTACTAAGCCTTAGAGATCATTCCAAGTCATGGGTCTGGCTTTGTTTGAAATGGCTTTGGTTGAAAGGCAAAGGAATAGGTAGCTTGCAACTATGGAAAAGACTTGTTAGGGGCGCCTGGGTGGTTCAGTCAGTTAAGCGGCCGACTTTGGCTCGGGTCATGGTCTCACGGTTCGTGAGTTCGGGCCCTGCGTCAGGCTCTGTGCTGACAGCTCAGAGCCTGGAGCCTGCTTTGGATTCTGTGTCTCCCTCTCTCTGCCTCTGCCCTGCTCGCACTCTGTCTCTGTCTCTCAAAAAGTGAATAAACGTTAAAAATATATATATTAAAAAAAAGAAAAAAAGACTTGTTAGAGGTTATATGAATGCTGAATGATTGATAGCTGGTCACAGTGAAAAACAGATGAACACTATTAAATATTCACTGTGGGCCATGCACCGTTGTTTCTATATGCAGGTACAGCTATAAGTCCAAGATACAGCAAGGGACGCTGAGACTTTCACCAGGTTTAAAAATCTGGTCACATTTTAGTCTTCTCTTCCTCATGTTTGTCTTCCTTTTCTTTCCTGACAAGTAGGGTTGTCCTCAGTCGCGAAGGGAAGAAAAGGTATTTCAGTGTTCCACTGAAAAGTGATCATGTGATCATTTCATTAGTGTAATTTGGAAATTTAAATGTCTCTTGGCACACAGTCTCAGTCACAAAGGTATACATAGCTTTCCACATGCTTTTCTTTGTAGTTAGGAGCTCAAGGAAGCAATGTTCTCTATACTATTTGATACTTGGCATGCGGGCAATCCTGAGCTAAACAGTGAACTTGTTAAACAAAACACCAGTTTGGAAGAGGGTTTTCGTACATGGGTTTGATTAGCACTAATTCTATGGCTGCCAGTGCTTTCTACATATTCTCTGCTGATCTAGAAATCTCAGGAAGTGATCTTTTAAAAATAACAGGTATAGGTTTCTTCTGCCACTTAGCCTTCATTCTGCCGTGGCTTCCTCCCTCTCCTCCTGAGTGCAGAATGACCTGGCCACCAAGAGAGCCAATCCAAGCCTCACACATTGTCCTGTGGAGGTGAACTGAGCAGACTCAGAACTGCACTGTTAGCTGTGCAGTCTAATTTGCGTGGTGCACTCCTTAAACAGCTAGTTTCTCTATTTGGAAAGCCTCACCAGAGAGCCATGGACAACTTAAATGAAAGCCAGGGTTTTGAACTGACCAGTGTTACGTTCTGGAATCTCAAACAAGATGGTAAAAGGTCTTGGAATCTCTGTTTTAAGTGGTTCTCCGTAGTCTCTCAGTTGCTCCTTATGTTACTCTCATGGCAAGGCATGGATTGAAAAAGCTGCACCTTAGTCTTCAACCAGTTTGGCCTTTGAGGCAATTGCGATTGCTAACGTATCTGCAGAAAGCTCAAAGCTACACATGTACTTAGAGAATCTCGGTGACAAATCTCAGATTTTGTTCAAGAGCATTAACCTCTTGTTAAATAGCCTGCTTGCCAAATATAAAGACAAAAAGCATCATGGAAACAGGTGTAATTTAAGCCTTCGCACAGCAGGAAGGGAGAGTTATTCCTTTAATTCTTTGCCACCTAGAACTGCATTCTCCATCTAACGTAATCTTTTTGACCGTGGCTTATAATTGCCCCTTCTTAGACATTTCTTCAACTGTTTTTAAAACTGATCATTGCTGCTGCTGCTGCTGCTGCTTGTTATTTTCAGTTTTAGCAGTGTCACAGCTTTCTTGTATGATAAGGTAGGACTTGAATAACTAACACAATATCTTAACATCACTGATTGACTAGAAAATGAATGAAGCAATGGGAAAAGGCAAGATTTTAGGTTCTGTATACCTTGATCACTATAAGCTGTGAGTCAGTAGAAGAGAGAAATAGATGAAAATCCTTAGAAGTGGTATTTAAAAGTTTCTTAAGAATGTGGAAAGATACCAACATAAATTTCAAAAACATTACATCCATGCTGTGCAGGAGCAAGTTCATTTATCTGTATGTTTTATGTAGTTCACTTGGAAGGCTCCCTAGTTGACTGCAGATGTGGCTAATCTGAAAGAGTTCCTGTTGAACTGAAAGGAAGAAAGGATCAATGTCTCATCCCTTCACATTCCTTAGCATTTTTAGCAGTTGGGAAAAGTTGTCTTGATTTGGTTCTCCATTTATAATACAGTAAAGATTCTTTATACTGTTAACGTATTTTAAAATTATTTTATCAAACTGATCCTTTTTTCCTCCAATTAGGTGCTGGAGTTGGTATGAAGGGTTTACTCAAGTTAAATTGTATTTGATCCTGCTGAAATACATCTGCAGCTGACAATGAAAGAAGACAGAAACTGCCATGTGATGTCTCTCCCCAAAGTCATCATGGGTTTTGGATTTGTTTTGAATATTTTTTCTTTTCCTATTTTTTTCTCCTTCATGCCATTTGGGACATTGGGAATACCCAGTGAACTCTCCACCATCAATGTAACTCTATGGACTTTGCTGCTGTTGGTGGTGTGGTTATCTAATTTTTGTGATAGGGAAACAAATTCTTTTGAATAAAAATAAATAACAAAAAATAATAAAAGTTTATTGAGCCACAGTTGAGCTGGGAAAGTCTTTGTCAAAGACGGGAAGAGATCATCTTTTCAAGTAACACACATGAAGTATAGAATAATGTACCAGTGAATAATTTGTAAGGTCCATATTTCTCAGCCTTTCAGGAATTCTGCATATCAACATAAATGGAAAGTATATGGATTCTTTCCAGTGAATTTAATGTGTGTAGTAGGTGGGAAGATTAATAACTTTACCTTATGAATTCCTTTCCTTGTTCTCTGACCGGATTTATATCATCAGCAAGTACCATACTTCAGTCTCTCTAGATCTGGCCAAGAATCTAAATTTTGACCGGTTGAGACAACATTCAGATAGAAAGGGAATGGGGCATCTGGCAGGCTCAGTCAGTAGAGCATGTGACTCTTGATCTCGGGGTCTTGAGTTTGAGTTCCACACTGGGTGCAGAGATTACTTAAGTAAATAAATTAATTAAAAAAAAACCAGAAAGGGGGTGTCCGTCTATGGCAGCTACTTCTGTCTTTGCCTTTGAAATGTTACCTATACATACCGTCAGCCCTAAATGCAGAAAAACCAACTTAATTGTAAAATCATAGCTATCAGATAGTCATAGTCTTAGGTGTTAGTACCATCCTTGACTGAGCAGTGATTCTGAGCAGGGGGTCAACAAACTTACTGTAAAGGGGGCCAGGTAGGAAATATTTTAGGCTTTGCAGATCACGTCGTCTCCGTCATAATCACGCAGCTCTGCCATTGTAGCAGGAAAGCAGCCACAGACCTTAGCAGGGAAAGAATTTGAAGCCCTGTTACCCAAATTTCCAAACCATAGAATATCTGAGACCATCTAGTTAATTTCATGCTGTTTTCAATTTGTAAAAAGGAAGAAGTTAGTAGTTTGAATAGCAGGTCAAGCAAAAGTAATGTGAAGTTTTCTGTTTGAGCTACGTTAAAAGTGTGAACAATTTTTAGAAAAAGATATAAACAGAATTCATACCCCACACAAAGTTTATAAAAATAGACACTTGGAGAAGCTTCATATGAATAAATATATGAATGATAAGGGTAATCAGAGTATCTCACTGTATCTTTGTACTCAAAATTGTTGGGTCCACATTTCATTATTTTGAATCCTTCCGGTCAAATGCATTGTGGAAGTTAGAACTTTTTGAATTTTAGAAAAGTCAATAGTCTACCTATACTATATATTACATGACACTATCCAACAAAGTCTGGAGCAATACTCTATTATCAAACACATTAATATTTCTGTAGCAAAATGTATGAATGTTCACATTATATGAGATTAATTGACACTAAAAATAGTCTTATGTCTATTCAGTACAGTTTCTACCACCAAATAAGTTTGCCTCAAACTTAGGTGAAAATTTTCAGTTTTCAGAACTTCAAGACAATTATATCTTACTAATTTGGGGGAATTAAGCACCTGATAAGCTTTTGGACTCAATTTTGAGAGCAAAGGTCACTATCATTGAAAAATTAACACCTGTCAACCAGAACAATGTTAGGCAACCTTTCTAAGATTAATGAATGATCTTTTGCAAAGATGTAGAAAGAATATTCAAAGGTAGATTCTTCACTTAAAGATATGTCCAGAAAATCAGATTGGGAAGCAAAGAATTAATGCCCCTTTGAATGCATTTAAATAAAAGATTATGGTTTTTAATTTGGTCTGACTTTTTATGTTTTATTTCAAGCTGTCAACATTGTAAGGTCATGTTAATTTCCATATGTTTGGAAGGATGCAATAAGTTACCTTTATTAGTTATCAAGGGACTGAATTTTTAAATAAATTATTATTTTTAAAAGGCAGTGCTTTATTTAAATTTGTGTTTTAACTTTTTTTTGTTAGTAGGGAGAAACCATTTTTAAATTTGAGTTAGACTAACTTTAATGTCAACGTCAAACTATAGCACTATTTCTTGGAAAAATAACATAATAAAAGCTTTTTAACACCAAAAGAACTTCTAACTCAAGAGAAATATGGGTCTTCATGTTTCAATCTATATTTCAGTGGATTTGTAGGGGTTTCTCAGACATAGTTCATTTTATTTTCAGGCACACAACTCATACTTAAGAAACATTAAAGATTGAAGAACGTTGTAAAATTCTTGTAAACAATTGAGCTACTAGGCATCAAAAAATTTCTGGTACTGAGCCATGACTTCAGCAAGATGAGCACAGCTGGACCATTAAGCAAGGAAGAGATGAGCCTTAGGAGGAGTCTGCAGAGCTGTAGAAGAAACCAGTAGGTATGTGGAGCCTTCTAGGGCACGGTTAGGAATTTGAATTTTGTTGTAGAAGCAGTTAAAGGAGGGGGGTGGGGTGGCGGGGGCGGTTAAGTGGAATGACATGATTTCCTTTATGGTGAGTGGACAGATGGGAGCTAGAGTACAGTTAGGGAGGTGATCTGATCAGTCAAGAGTTACTGGTGGCTTCCTCTGGGTCGTAGCATGATCCAACCTAACAATCTATTTCAGCTAGATGGCGTTTACCACAGTCTTAATTCCTGTATCTCAGAAGATTCTTGATTAATTTTTAAAGTCACTTTCTCATAATAATTTGTGGCAACAAAGAATACAACTCAGCAAATAGATTTCTTTAGTGGTTATGCAATCAACCACAGGTTGTGGCTCTTGGGAACCTCATGGCTAAAACGCCCGTGTGCTGTTTTGGGAACACCACTTCTCTAATCTCAGAACTAGAAGGTACCTAGCCTTGGCTCTAAATATAAAGGTCATTGGCCATTGCTCTTAATGTAATTCCTCAAAATGTTTATAGGAAAAGTCTGCTTATTCAGAAATGAGACATGAGAAACTGTTAACTTAGATCTGGAGCCTATTGTATTATATGACTGACATTAAACACAGCAGTAACACCTTGTAGTTCTTCCCAGAGTGGTTAGTTTCCAGTTCCTCTGTGGCTTCTGGTTTATATGAGACGCGCGTGTATTTTTGGACTAAAGAGAAAACCGTAGTGATTGTTCTAGAAGTATTTGTTGAGATCCTGCTTTGTGTGAGGCACTATGTACTACATACTAGGCATATAAAATAAAATATCCCTACCCTCAAAAAGCTGATTGTCCAGTGGGAGAGAGAGTAGTGTAGAAGTACCATAGCAGATGTAAATTTTAGATGTAAATTTAGGTGTACGTAGGAACAACCTATAACCTGAGTGGTGGGAGACTAAGGGCTGGAAGTAGGGGCGGGTATCAGGAGTTTTTTTCCTGGAGGAAGTCAGCTGAATTCTGAAGAGCAAGTAAGTTCAGCTATAAGCAGCAAAGGAACATTATAGACCAGGGGATGCAAAGAAACTGATCCAACTAGTGACCAAAGCTAGGACAATTTGAGCAATAAAATAAACTAGGATTATAGATTATAACCTAAAATATAAATATGAGTACTTACTGCTATAAATAAATTATTGAATAAACAAATGGAGAGAAGTGAGAAATTTCCCTTGCAGAATTCCAAATTCCATAGATACCCCACCCTTAAGGGAATAGGATCCTAAAGTATGAGCTGTGCAGATTGACTTGGTTTCAGAGAAAACAGCTGTTTGGTTTTTTTTTTTTTTTTTCAATGTTTATTTATTTTGAGAGCAAGTGGTGGAGGGGCAGAGAGAGAGAATCTCAAGAATTCTCCACACTAGTAGCACAGAGCCCAACATGGGGCTTGATCTCAGGACGCTGAGATCATGATCTGACCAAAATCAAGAGTCGGATGCTTAACCGACTGAGCCCCCCTGCCCAACTGAACCGCCCAGGCACCCTGAGTAGGTCTCTTTTTAAAGTTTTTATTTAAATTTCTAGTTAGCATATAGTGTGATATTTTTCTCGGATGTACAGTATAGTGATTCAGTAGTTCTACACATACTCAGTGCTCATCATGACAAGTGCACTCTTCAGTCCCCTTCACCTATTTCACCCATCCCCCCTCCCCTCTGGTAACCAACCATTTGTTCTCTATAGTTAAGAGTACAGTATGGAAAGAGAAAAAAAGGAATTTGACAGTGCAGAAGCCTGACAAACTACCTTAGCCAGGTGATCAGGATCAACATCAAAAGTTATATCATGTTGGGGTGCGTGGGTGGCTCAGTCAGTTAAGCGTCAGACTCGGTTTCAGCTCAGGTCATGATCTCATGGTTCGTAAGTTCAAGCCCCAAATCAGGCTCTGTGCTGACAGCATGGAGCTTGCTTGGGATTCTCTCTCTGCCCCTACCCCACTCGCGCGCTCTCTCAAAAAAATAAGCAGAATTTTAAAAAAGTTATATCATGTTGATAGTACTCTTGATAAGTTGTAATGAAAATGGCACTTTAACTCTGTGGTTTTCCTTCCCCAAACTCAACCCCAGCCAAAATGAGAAAAATATTAGGTAAATCCTGTTGAGGGACATCCCACTAAACCAGTACTCCTCAAACAAGGTAAGTGAGAAACTGTCCCCGCTATGAGGAGCTGAGGAGACATGATGAAATGTGATGTGACAGACTGAATGAGATCGTGAAACAGAAAAGGGCATTACCTAAAAACTAAGAAATAAAGTATGGGCTTTAGATGGTATTAATGTATGAGTATTGATTGATTATTGTAACAAATGTCCCACGCTAATGTGAGATGATAATAATAGGGGAAATCAGTGTAGGATATATGAGAATTCTTGTTTTCTTTGCAGTTTTTCTGTAAATCTAAAAAAAAAACTGTTCTAAAATAAAAAGTTTACCAAAAATAAAAAGCATGAGGATAGATTCAGTATATACAAAACAAAGTACAAGACAGGAGTGCCAGCTGACGCTGAAGAAGGACACCGAGAATAACGCAATGATCTGTTCTGGCTGTCACTTAAAAAAGAGGCACACGTGGAGTTGAGAGGACGTTTGAGTGAGTCTCAACTTTGACTAAGAAATTGTATAGTTTTGCAAGGATAGGAAACCCCTATGTACTCCGTATTTATCTCTAAATTCTAGCTGAGGGGCGCCTGGCCGGCTCAGTTGGAACAGCATGCGACTCTGATCTCAGGGTGGTGAGGTCAAGCCCCACGTTGGGCATGGAACTTACATTAAAAAGAAATAATAATAAATTCTACTTACTAAGAATCATGCTCTCATCTCTGTCAATAGATTTTATTACATATGTCCTTATTCAGATATCAGACTGCCTGTCATTCATTTCTTTCACCTGGGATCTTCACAGCTTCTCACTATGAGAATCAAGAAATCTTTCCATTTGTATATGGTTTTAATTTGTTCTTGGTTCTCTGGGAGCCATTTGTCCTTGATCGGTTTGAGAAGCAAACTCCCTATAATACCCAGGTTCTGAAAGAGATCTTGGGTTGGACCTGGGTGGGGATTCTCATGAATTCTAAGTTAAAGTTCCCAAAAGTGAGAACAGTCCAGGTTAACCAAGTTTTTTTTTTAGATTGTATTTATTTTTAAGTAATCTTTACACCCCATGCGGCACTGGAATTCACACCCCCAAGATCAAGAGTCATGTGCTCTACTGACTGAGCCAGCCAGGCGCCCTCACTTGAGCCAATTTTTGTGCAAAATGTTTGCCATGTCCCTGAAGGTGACTTCAGGGATTTGCCCGTGTGCACTGCTTGTGTCCTATGGTGACACAATCTGTGATTAGAGGTTTAGGAGCTCTGTGATCAGAGCTAATCTGTGATCAGAGGTTTAGGAGCCTTTTGGAAGAACCGCATAAAAAAAGTCTTCAGCAACTTCAAGAGAAAGAACCAAGGCAGATACAAGTAATACCCTAAAGATTCACCTTTAGTTTTCGAGACCCGAAGGACCGTTTTATCTTAGAAACTTTTCTGCATGAGCTTCAGTGGGATAGCAGCCTAATAACTCCATTCACTCCAATGGGCGTGACTGTTGCTCAGAAGAGGAGATCGTATATATAGCCACTTGTATATGGTGGCTCTATTCTTTCAACAAAAACTTGAGTGCCTATTTTGAAGTATTTTCTAGGCTAAGGGGCAGCAGACTGTTTCTGTGAAGGGCCAGATAGTGAGTATTCTAGGCTTTTTGAGCCATATAGTCACAACTACTGTCACAACTACTGAACCCTGCCACTGTAGCATATAAAGGCTGCCCTAGACATGTTCACAAAATGGGAACAAATGAGTGTGCCTGGGTTCCAATGACACTTGTGAATGGACACTGAAATTTGGATTTCAGTTCATTGTCATGTGTCCCAGTATTTTTAAAACATTATTTTTCAGGCATTTGCAAATGTGAAAACTATTCATTGCATACGAGCCATGCAGAAAAGCCCACGTGCTGGATTTGGCTTACAGGCTGTAGTTTGTTGACCTCCATTCTGGGTGTTCACCATACAGCAGGGACAAGAAAGAAGAAGAAGCATGAAAAATGCAATGTCTCCTGAGCTTGCCGTCTAGTGGATAAAGGTCCTTCTGCAGCAATGATGTTCTCTTTCCACAATGCTGTGTCTCTAGCACAGGAACGTGGAAAGCCATTTTGGAGGGCACACCCATGACCAAAAGCTTTTTTGTGTGGAGTTGTGTGGCAATTTCCACAGGTGTGCACACAAGCAGTGTTGAAGTGTATGTGCGTTTTCAGAGAACCAGGGGACTCTCTTTTCTGCTAAAGCCCAGTAAACGGTGAGACGTTTTAGACCTTTTATTATCTGAGTGGAGTAGGAAGATCTCTACGATGCTACACCACTTGAACACAGAGACGGGAGAGGTTTGGGGTTGAGATGGCCTTCACTAAATACTCTTGAAAGGTTTGTGCTTATGATAGCCTGCTAAGTGAGTGTGGGAAAGCACAGGCTATTTTGCAAGGCTGGCTTTTCTTCCTCTTTCTTTCCTTTCTGGTTCTTTCATCCTGAGCTATTGAAATTTCTTTTCTGAATATAAAAGAAGGCTTCTCAAGTTCAGAGCGCTTACATGAAGACTTGGAACCCAGCTGATTTTTTTTTTTTTTTTTTGGTATGACTGAGTCTCTTTAAATATTCATACATATTTTATGGCCAGTGCCTGAACTCTGGCTAATTTGGAGGGGTTAAATTTGGAAAGATGGAAAATTGTTTTTTTCCACTGTTAACCACTGTTAAAAGCCAACCCAGTAAGTAAGCACTTTATATTTTTTCAATATTTTTCACATTTAAAGGCCAAACTCTGGTCAGTCCTCACTCCCACTTCCCATATTCTGTTCAGCCAATCCCAGGAGAGACTTCTCACGGGCCCTGTGGTTCCCTCGTGCTATTCATAGAACTGGGGTATGGTGTTCCCGTGCTATTGAATTGCAAAGCTTTGCGGTTCAGTTTCAGTGATCTATCTTTTCTGGAAAGGCCTCTGGCACTCTTGGAGATTGAAAAGCGGCTCCATGAATACAGGGTAGCATTAGCATATGCATATTAAAATTTTAGTTGCTCCTCTTCATTTTGTTTCCATTATGAAGAATAATGAAGTCTAAAAATCTAAAAATTGCAAGCAACCAAAGAACGAAAGGTTGAAAGGTTAGACGTGATGTTTTGGATGCTCAGTGGGTCCATAAAATGGCATTATCCCCTCGTGCTCTCTGAACACGGCATCTGCCTGAGAGCTGACCTGCCAAAGGCCACCGTCACAGCTACCACGAAAAGCTAGCTTAGGAAGATAGCCAACGTGGAATTTATGAAATGTCTCTTTGCCCACCACGTTCTCCCTAGAGAAGATTAGAGTACAGTCTGAAGACCAGAATCACCTCTACTGGGGCCTTTCCAGTCTTCTTGCCCTGCACAGGCAGCCAGAGTGGACCAGGAATGGGGACCGCAGGTAAGAGAAGGGAAAGGTGATCAGGGAAAACAGTCACATCCATAGAGCCACAAGCAGAGGCCAAAACAGTTTTCCAGTTTCGGTCCCCCAGGAAGTGTTCTCATTTTCCAGCATCTGCCCACCCTCTGGTGGTCTAAGTGCATTCTAACAAATCTTCAGCACAGAGGAGGAATGTGTCTTTTTCCCTTTCCTGGCTTCTCCTGGGTGTATGTGGATAAGCAGTCTGGTGAAACCAGCTGTTTATGTAACTGTGCATTCTTGCTTCTCCATTATCTGGGACTCTCCAGGCAACTTTGACATTAGTTTCACCTCTCCTCGGGGGTGAAGAAGGAGGGCCAGGAATTTGGACAGAAACCTGGGCCTCGGGCACCTGGGTGATTCAGTCTGTTCAGCATCTGACTTTTGATTTGGGCTCAGGTCACGATCTCATGGTTGGGAGTTCAAGCCCCGTGTCAAGCTCTGTGCTGACAGCACGGAGAATGCTTGGGATTCTCTTGCTTTCACCCTCTGCCCCGCTTCCCCTCAAAATAAATAAATAAATCTTAAAAAAGGAAAAAAAAAAAAAAAAAGAAAGAAATCCGGGCCTCATGACCTCAATCTCAGTATATTACTTCTTCCTTCTTCTCAGAGTCAAAAGACTAATCCCCAGCTCTCTGCAAAGCAAGCAGTGAATGAAATGCCCTACTCAGTGTAGGACTTAGCCTCATACAGCAGCACCACGAGGCTCTCTGGTAGTCTCTGCTTAAATACTTCCACGTTTTGAGAGAGCTCACTGGGTCCCGGGACATTCTTGACTGGCTGGTTCCATTTGTTAGGAAGCTTTTTTCCTAGATGGAGCCAAAATCTCAGTGGAATCCTCCTTCCTCACCCCCAGCAGGTTGAGTTCTTACTACTTGACATCATGCAAGCCATCAAACAGTACAGAGCATGATCCCTTCGTGGAGTGTTAGGGGTAAGATGTGCACATGTGGAAATAGTTTTTATATAATATCCTAATCCTGTGCAGTAAACATTATTTTTAAAACAGACGATGAAGACAGATTCAGAGAGGTTAATTTGGGGGTTGGGGGAGCTGGCTGGCTCCTTTGGCAGAGTGTGTGACTCTTGATCTCGGGGTTGTGAGTTTGATCCCCACATGGGGCATGAAGCCTACTTTAAAAAAAAGTGAATAAAATAAAATCTTTAAAAGAAAAGAAAGGTTAAATTAATGGCTGCAGATGTTATAATGAAAACATTATTAAAGGGCAGATTGGAGTGTTAAATGGATTGTGTGGAGGATGTGGGATTTAAGTGGCATTCTAGAGATATTGAATCATATTGTAGTTTAGTTGCACTGACCAAAAAGATGGTCAATGACACAGCTGAGACTGATCTTCAAGGAAGACCATGTGTGCACATCTTGACCCTGTTAAGACAGTTAGATCTGATGGTGAATTAATTATATTCTTTATCTGATAATTAATTTATAGGAGGAAGAACTTCAAATAAGCAAATGGAAGAACTCTGAACCTATCAGGTTGCTAAAACAGTGAAAGGCGCCACCAACAGAGATGTGTGACATCTCCATCCTGGGAGATCATCGGAGGCGGTCACTGGTCCTGAGTGGTTTGGACACTCAGCTGCCAGAAGGCAGGGGTCTGGATGGAATCACTCCTCTCGGATTTGAGAATCGGATCCTAACTCACTGATTTAGAGGGAGAGGAAAACAGGTGGGATCTTCGCACTGTTAGAGCAAATACCAATTAAAACTAACAGGCCCAATTCTTCCTGTCGGAAGCAAGAGGAAAGGTTTCTTCTTTTTCTTTCAGAATTTCTTTCTCTGTCCTTTGCAGATACATCTAAGTCTTCATAAGAGCTAAACAGGCCTCTTGCCAATCTCAAAACTCAGGAATTCGAGAACTAAAGTTATTTGCTCTTTCACAGAAACCTCCTTTTCTCTGCTGTCCCCTTCTCTCTGCTCCTCCAGCCTCAGTTTATCCCTCCCGTGTCAAACCGACTCCTGAGAAGAGCTGGATGTGATCTTGTAGACGGTGGTTCTCTTCCTCGGTGCGTTTCCCCGAGAGGAGCACAATTTTCTGGCTGATAATGCGTTACCTGCCCTGTCTGAGGATGCACAATTCTGTGACTGCTGGCCTAGCCCTGAGTCCACCTCATGTCCTGGACCACATCCCACCTCCAAGGGTCCCTTTTCATGCACAGGCCACACAGCTGGAAAGGCAGAGACGATAAAGGTCAATGATGGAGACCATGGGATGGAGAGCCCATAGGCAGGCAACAGGATGGACAGTGGCTGCATTAGTTACTGGGAAACAGACAAACAACAGGGGACTTAGGCTGATAAGTACAAACATGGGAAAAGAAACCAAGGTGCTACGTCATCCTCCCTTGTTCCCATCCTAACGTGAGGAAAACCAGCCCTTCCTATCCGGCTCTCTAGCAGAGCTGATGACACTGAGGGGCTCCCCAGGTCCCTCGGGCACAGAGGGAATATTCAGAGTGCTGTGCCCTTCTCCCCTGCTGATACCACTCATCTAAAGGGTTTTTCTCCCCCCCAACGGGAACCCTGGGAAGATCCACCAAAGCCTGCAGAAATCCTTTGCAGCTTGTTTTCAGTTTACATCCCCATACCTGGGCTGCTGCGGGAAGTTCCACAACCAGCACATTTCACTTTGGTGGAACCAGCCCGTCGTGGCCTGAGAGACCGTTGAGGAGAGGAGTCGACTGTCCGCTACTCCCTACAACCATGGCAGAGCTAAGCGTGTTAGAGACCCCTCAAGAGGGGTTGCGAGTGGCAGGACTCTCTCTCTTTCCAATAAAAGTGAGTTAGGGAAGTTGCCGTGGCAAATGCAGAACCTAGGTGAGTCCTCCGTTAATTTCCATCAGCGGATTGCTGAAGCGTACTCAAATTTTACTGGCGTGGACCTGGGGCAGATCTAGGTGGAGCTCACTCCTAACAACCTTTGTCTCGGCCGTCTTGCCCACTCTCCAGCCCCAAATGAAGGGAAGGCTGGGAAGAGTGGTAGGATGGCAAGGACAGACTGTTGCTCACCCGCTAGCAGCAGCTACTTAGTTTGGAGATAATCTAGAGAAAGACAAAGAAGGAAAGAAGAGACTGAAGAGCTGTGTTGGCTGTTTAGTTAGAACTTTTAAATTTTTTTTTTTATTTGAGAGAGTGAGTGTGAACAGGGGGAGGGGCAGAGAGAGAGAGAAGAGCGAATACTAAGCAGGCTCCATGCTCAGCACAGAGCCCGACACGGGGCTCGATTCCGTGACCCTGGGATCGTGACCTGAGCCAAAATCAAGGGTAGATGCTCAACCGACTGAGACACCCAGGCGCCCCTAGGTAGAACCCTTTACTAAAGCCAACAGTCCCTCCCCTGGCCAACCTATGAAGGTATCAAAGGAAGAGGAGAAAACTACAGGTCATGACTGCAAAGTGCCAGGGCACCGGAAGGACTGGAGAAGGGACTCTGGGGCGTGTGGAGATTACAGAGACAGGTTAATCAGGAGAGCCTGACAGGACAAAACTCCTAGCTAGGAGACACTCGACTCAAATGGACAGATTGAGGGAATCTTGGAAGGGGGGGCTGGTGAACCCTATGTCAATAACTTTTATTCAGGCTAATCTATCCTTGCCCTTTCTGGTAGATATTAGTGCTACCTATTCCTCAGCTTCCTTGGAAATGTCCCCCTTTCCAGCTGACAACAGATAGAAGTTACTGGCATTTTTGGTTCGCCCTCTTGTACTTTCTCCTCTGTGATGGCCACACAGGTGCTCTTACTGGGAAACAGGAGGGTTTGCTTACTTTTTCTTTTTCTTTCTTTCTTTTCCTTTCTTTCTTTCTTTCTTTCTTTCTTTCTTTCTTTCTTTCTCTCTCTCTCTCTTTCTTTCTTTCTTTCTCTTTCTTTCTCTTTCTTTCTCTCTTTTTCTCTTTCTTTCCTTTCTTTCTTTGTTTCTCTCTTTCTTTCTCTTTCTTTCTTTCTCTTTCTCTCTCTCTCTTTCTCTTTCTTTCTCTTTTTCTCTTTCTTTCCTTTCTTTCTTTGTTTCTTTCTCTCTTTCTTTCCTTCCTTCCTTCCTTCCTTCCTTCCTTCCTTCCTTCTCTCTTTTCTGTGTGTCTTTCTTGTAAGCTCTATGCTCAATGTGGGGCTTTAACTCACAACCCTGAGATCAAGGGTCACATGCTCTACCAACTGAGCCAGGTGCCTTTTTTTTTTTTTTTTTTTTTTTTTTTAAGAAAGGAGGGCTTCCTTTCTCTCCTAATTCTCCCAACAGGGAAGAGATCTGCAGTGCCAAGTAAAGGTTACTATATTCTGTACTCCGGTTGGAGTGTTTGTGGAGCTCCCTGAAAAAAAAAAAAGCCTTTGAATTGATGCCCATGTGCCTTCTGGAAGAAAAGGGGGATGACGGCCAGTGGCAGATGAATACCATGCCGGAAAAGCACCCAAACTGAAACAAATAGATGTATTGCTTTGCACCCTAGGGATTAGTGGGATTGGATTAATTTAAGATCTAGAGCCAATAAAAATAATTTACAAGAAAGTTAAGTATGATCATATGTACACAGTATACTTTGCCAAGAGCTCAGTTAGAAGTAAAAAGTTATAAAAGGAGTAGAAAATGAGGGGAAATTAAAAAGGAACATTCACCCTGTAATATTCTTCTACTTCCAGGAAAGAAGGAAAGTAAATTTGGTAAAGACGGTCAACCACTGTATAGATTTGTAAAAGGCGTTAGAAATAAGTGCATATTGTATTTGTCCCGTTAATCCCTGGGGTCTCCAACTCTGCAACTATCCTGACTTTGGTACCATCATCTGCAAAGTATCTCTCTCTGATCCATCTGTGTCCTGTTTTTTCTGTCCCTCTAGTGGACAAGTCTAAAGTTTTGCTTGCTTTTACTTGTGAAGGAACCCAATATTTATGGCAAAGAATCCCCCAAAGATTTCAAGGCTCCCTCTACCATCTTCTCTAGTCCTTTACAGGAAAACCTGGAAAACGTTTTCTTACCAGAGGGATCTGTGGTCCCACAGTATATAGACCTGCTGCCAGCCTCAGAAACGAAAGGGCAATGCAGGGCTGATCCTTGGGCTTTGTTACGTTTCCTTTTTCACAGGGTCGTAATGCCTCCTTCGACAAACTACAATATCCCCAAGCTGAAGTAAATATTTAGGGCGTCTGTTGTCCGCTGAAAGCCATTAAATATTACATTCTGGAAGTCAGCAACATTTGCATATAAAACCACCTACTACAGAAAAACAACTTAGGCAATTTAGGGGACTAATAGGGCACTGTGGACAGCGGAGCCCAGCTTTTGTCAAGCGTGCACGATCTCAGAGCAATTGTGTGGTAACTCTGCAGACCCTGGTCCTGAGAGTCTGGAGAGGCTTTTGAACAACTGAAGTTAGCTATAGCCTCTCCCCAGCTTTGGGGATTCCAGATCTTGAGAGACCTTTCCATTTGTTTGGTCAGGAAGATAAAGGTGTTGCTAATGGAGCGTCAACTTGAAAATTGGTCTAGACCGTAGACCAATAGCGTATTTCTCCGTTCTTCCAGATGCTGTGGTCCTGGGAGTGCCTGGGTGCCTCTAAGTGATGGTGACCATGGCAGGCCCTGTGCTATGGAAAGGCCCAAGCTTGCCTGGGTGGGTCACTCTCTTGCATGTCCCATATGCTATGACAGGGATTCTACAGGTACATCTGTCCCCAGGTGTGCCAACAAACCACAGGCAAGTGTTATTACCCAGTCCTGATATAGTGATTGGGAGGTACAGTCTCCTAAACCCAGCTACTCTCTGCGAGATTCTGATCAAGGAGATGATCGTGATTGCATCGTAGTAACAGAAGACGCAAGGCCTCAGCCTGATCTCCCGATACCCTGATTCAAAATGCAGACCTGATAACGTTTGCTGATGGGTCATGTATGCAGAATAAGAATGGCCAGCTTAAGTCTTCCTATGCTTTAGTGATTTCTCATGGAATTTTGGAGTCTTATTTATTTCCTTAAAATTTTTTTGATGTTTATTTATTATTGAGACACAGAGAGAGACAGAGCACGAGTGGGGGAGGGGCAGAGATAGAGGGAGAGACAGAATCTGAAGCAGGTTCCAGGCCCTGAGCTATCAGCCCAGAGCCCGAGACGGGGCTCGAACTCACGAGCCATAAGATCGTGACCTGGGACGAAATGGGACACCTAACTGACTGAGTCACCCAAGTGCCCCTGGATTGTCTCCTTCTTAAGTTTGTCAGGCCTCTGAATTTGGGTCTGAGGCCATGTCCTGTGTTTGACTTAGCAGAACGCTCTCATAATCATGTTCAATACTGAAAGGGACTTCTCCCTTCCTCAGAAACCCTGAGGCCTAGTTCTAAAGATCTGAAAAGGACTTGCAGGGGAAGTCTGCCACCCCTATCAGCTGGGGGACTTGGTCTCCAGGAAGGTAGTTCCAGAGGAGAGAGTCTGTCACCACGTTGGCAGGACCCTTTCAAAGTGCTGCAGCTCACCCACTGGGACCACTAGGGGCCACCCACTAGCTACCGCAGAGAAAGGCAGTTCAGCTGGATTCAGGCTCCCATGTTAAGCCAGCACCACAGGACAGGACCATGGGTCCCTCAAAGGACCTAACACTTATCTTTGCCTGGGCAGCTGATTGCTATGGACCTCAATGGAAAAGAAATATTTTAGCAGATGTATTCCTGTTCTCACAGGCTGCCTGGCTACTGGCAGCTGTGGTTAGGCTAGTTACTTTGAAAGTCACATTTACGGGGGACCTGGGTGGCTCCGTGGGTTAAGTGTCCGACTTTGGCTCAGGTCATGATCTCACAGTTCGAGAGTTCGAGCCCCGCGTCGGGCTCTGTGCTGACAGCTCAGAGCCTGGAGCCCGCTTCGGATTCTGTGTCTCCCTCTCTTTTTATCCCTCCCCCCCCTACACACACACACTTGCACTCTGTCTCTCTCTCTCTCTCTCTCCTTCTCTCTCTCTCTCTCTCTCTCTCAAGAATGAACATAAAAAAAATTTTTTTTGGGGGGGGGCGCCTCGGTGGCTCAGTTGGTCAAGCTGCTGACTTCGGCTCAGGTCATGATCTCGCGGTCCGTGAGTTCGAGCCCCGCGTCAGGCTCTGTGCTGACAGCTCAGAGCCTGGAGCCTGCTTCAGATTCTGTGTCTCCCTCCCTCTCTGCTCATTCTCTGTCTCTCAAAAATAAATAACGTTTAAAAAAAAAAGAAAATCACATTTACTAGGAAAGGATGTTGTGTGTCCAGCCTTGTGTCTGCACTTGCCTCAGTGGCTCCACAACCACACATTTCTGGCCAGTGGAACTGGAAACTGCCCTCAGCGTGGACACGGTCTACACTCAAGTGCCCTTGAGCCCAGCAGTCTGACTATTAGCAGGGTGCAAGCGGGACACGTTCGCTGGCGAGTTTTATAATAACAAAGGAAATGTGATGTGGAAAACTTGTGGGGGTTCGGAGCCGACGGCCAGGAAAAAATTGTTGAGAGGTCTTAGGGGCAAAAAGGTGGTTTTATTAAAGCCTGGGGACAGGACCTCTGGGTAGAAAGCTGCACTGGGGTTGCGACGGGTGACTGATTATATACCTTCAGGTTGGGAGTGGGTTCGGGACAGCACAGGCCTCCAAGGTATTTTGGAAACAAGGTTTCGAGGATCCTGAGGGACCAGCTATCGTTAGGAAAAGGCCATTTATGACTGTGTAGTAAAAGCTCAGTCACGAGACCCTTCGGATGTGTATCAGTGGGCCGAATGCTTAGAGGATGATTGCCAACCTATATCTTGGGGGGTAGAGATAAAGGAAGTTTCCAAAGGAATTTTTGTATGTTAAAGTAGCCTTACGGGATCCTGAAGGGTTGGGCCAAGATTACCTTTTGCCCTTAGCAAAGTGTCATCATTGAGGCAGCTGAACCCCTAGAGGAAGGTCACTCTGCCTGTCTCAATGACTTGTCAATGAGCTGTAGCTTATAAGGAAATATAATATCTTTCTTTTGCTTTTGTTTCCCACATCAAAGGCACTCAATATGCAACCAGGTGCCCAAACTCTACATACACCACAGACCCACACCCCCCCCCACACACACACCCACACACACAAACTGGTTTGATTGCAAGTATGATGTAGAAAAGGAAAAAAAAAACCCATGTAATTAATAGACAAACCATTAGAAACTGCAAAAGAATGTCTAATGTCACCTGGCTAACACTGGGATCTACACTCTCTCTAGTCCCACTATGGATGAATAAACACAGGTGAATGATTCTCTGTTTAAAGGTGATTTCCCCAGGGCCCCTGGCTGGCTCAGTCTGTTGATCTTGGGGTTGTGAGTTTGAGCCCCATTGGATGCAGAGATTACTTAAGGAAATAAAAAAAGTTATATCCTCAAGGCAAACACTATATTGAATTTTAAAATTCATCCTTACATTAATTTGTAATCCTAGTAATTGCTTTGTTTGCATTTTACTGTGGGCTTGCTGGACACTTAGACAACTGCAAGTGGCCCAGGGAGAAGGTTGGAATGTTATTATTTTGTGGTAACACAGAGAGGAGATCGTAATTACAGACAAAGGCAAATTAAAAAATAAGCAGCTTAACTCTCCTTGTTGAAAATAAGGGAAAAGAAACCTTCCTTTTGACTCAAAATTTCTTTTTCAGTCCTTTCCAGATATATATACATTTTTATAATGGCTACTTACATCTCTCTCTCGTCTCTCAACTCAAGAATGTCTCCTCCAGGACCTGGGAGCCATTTTTCTTTGAAATGCAAACATCCAGGGAGCCAGCGTCCTCCACCCTCCCACTTCCTGTGGGAGGGCAACTTCTGTGGGTGCCTTCCTCCAGTTTGCAAAACCACCTTCCGTCCCAACGAATGAGAGGTTCGTTTCTCTTCCAGATAAAGCCAACACAAGTGGTCTCCCCAGTTACTAATATAAAGTTAGGACGAAGTATGTGTGACACAGGTGTCGGGTCCTCTCACTAGAGGATCAGTGATTGATTATCTCGGGAACACGGATTTAATGGGCTGTGTCTGCTTGGCTAGATAAGGGGGAGATTCCTCTTTGCAATCCCTTAGCAGACTGCCTGTAATGCAAATCACATTCTGGCTTAATGCTTATTCAATAATAAAAGTGTTCTCTTTCTCTACTACCTTTGTGAAGAGGATTTTTGGCTTGGGAGATCTTACTTTTAATTATACTACATTTTTAATGTTAATTAGAATTATAATCCCCCAACACTCTCCAAAGCATCAGCAAATATGGCTCCTGTGCTGTCACGATAGTCTTACATATTCTCGTGGAAAAGGTGTGATTGCCACTCCAAACAGCAGCCCTGTGGTGGTGTGGCCAAAGGTGACTGCTCCAGGTGCTGTGCCCTCGTGGCCCCCACTCTCAGTGGCCCCCCAGCCATCAGATGACTTTAAAGCATGGTCTTTATCCAGCTTCAACAAGGGAGCTGGCTTGGTGTTGTCTTCTTTATCTCTCTTTTTGTGTATTCAGATTCTGTTAGGATTCACCACAACAGCCTTGTCCAGCTCGTTCTGCCAACCTTAGGCATGAAGCATATTATCTTTCCAGGGGCAGGTTCCCCAAAGATCCTGGAGTCCAAAGGCTTGATTGATGGCAGTCTTCCTAGGCTTCCTCTGGGAGCTACAGCAGCCCCAATTTCCTTGGCCTTTCACCAAGTTGGATTTCTGGTGAACTATAACAGCTCCTCCTGAAATTAAAGTCTATGTATGTATGTATGTGCATGTGTGTGTCCCCTTCCTTCCCTCATTGTTTTAAATGTTTATTTATTTTTGAGAGAGAGAGAGACAGAGCACAAGGGGGGAGGGACAGAGAGAGGGAGACACAGAATCTGAAGCAGGCTCCAGGCTCTGAGCTGTCAGCCCAGAGCCTGACGCGGGGCTCAGACTCACGAACCATGAGATCATAACCTGAGCCAAAGTCGGATGCTCAACCTACTGAGCCACCCAGGTGCCCCTCCTTCCTTCCCTCATTTAGAGACTTTTCTTCAAAGAGTCGAGCTACATACTTTGAAGGAAAGGGAGATGGCCTTTTAGTCATCTCCTCCCTTGTGCATCTTTGTCCCATCTCTCCTAGTTTGTCCAAATATATTTGCTTTCCATAGACAACAACAGGTTAGTTTCCAACATATATTAAGAACTGATACAGGGGCACCTGGGTGGCTCAGTCGGTTAAGCGTCCGACTTCAGCTCAGGTCACGATCTCTACGTGAGTTCGAGCCCCGCATTGGGCTCTGGGCTGATGGCTCAGAGCCTGGAGGCTGTTTCCGATTCTGTGTCTCCCTCTCTCTCTGCCCCTCCCCCGTTCATGCTCTGTCTCTCTGTCTCAAAAATAAATAAACGTTAAAAAATTAAAAAAAAAAAAAAAGAACTGATACAACTCAACACCCAAAAACCAAATAATCCAATTTAAAAATGGGCAGAAGACACGAACAAACATTTCTCCAAAGAAGACATCCAGATGGCCAACAGACACATGAAAAGATGCTCAACATCACTCATCACCAGGAAAACACACATCAAAACCACAATGAGATACCGCCTCGCACCTGTCAGAGCGGCTAAAATCAAGAACATAAGAAACAAGTGTTGGTAAGGATGTGGAGGAAAAGGAACCCCCCATGCACTATTGGTGGGAACGTGAGCCGGTGCAGCCACTGTGGAAAACAGTTCCTCAAAAAGTTAAAAATTGAACTACCCTATGATCCAGCAATCACACTACTGAGTTTTTACCCCCAAAGTACAAAAACACTAATTCAGAGGGATACCTGCACCCCTATGGTTATCACAGCAGTATTTACAAAAGCCAAGTTATGGACGCTTCCCAGGTGTCCATCAACAGAACAATAAAGAAAAGGTGGTGCATATATAGAATGGACTATTATTCAGCCATAAATAAGAATGAAATCTTGCCATTTGCAACAACATGGATCAATCTAGAGAGTATAATGCTAAGTGAAAAAAAGTCAGAGAAAGACAAATACTGTATGATTTCAATCATATGTGGAATTTAAGAAACACATGAGCAAAGAAAAGAGAGAAACCAAGAAACACTCAACTCTAGAGAACTGATGGTCACCAGAGGGGAGGTGGGTGGGGGATGGGTGAAACAGCTGATGGAGATGAAGAGCACACTTACCTGATGGGCCCTGAGTAATTTTTGGAATTGGAATCACTATCTTGTACACCTGAAACTAGCATAACGCTATGTTAACTGTAATGGAATTTTTAAAAAATATTGTTTTAACATGTATTTATTATTGAGAGAGCATGAGCATGGGAGGGGCAGAGAGAGAGGGAGACAGAATCCGAAGCAGGCTCCAGGCTCTGAGCTGTCACCACAGAGCTCGATACAGGGCTTGAACTCATGAACCAGGAGATCATGACCTGAGCCGAAGTCTGACGCTTAACCGACTGAGCTACCCAGGCGCCCCTATAAAGGAATTAAAAAAAATTAATAAAAAAAAAAAGATACTTGCTTTCTCAGTTGGATTTTCAAAGTTCTCATAAAATGGGCAAACCCTGCCTTTTTGTCTGATTCTACCGCTGCCCTCGCTCTGACATCTGAGCTTCTAGCACCCCACCCTGGCCCATAACAGGCACCCAGATATTTGTTGGATAAACACACAGGTCCCGGCCTCCGCATCGAGCACCCTAGAACCTCCTTGAACCTCCCATTGCGAAGCCCTGTGTGGGAATGCCCTTTCATGGTGGAAACGCGCCATGATTTCACACCGTGCGCTCCCTGTCCCCCCCCCCCGCCCCCGCCCCCTCCACCACGTGCCTCTACAGCACCCTGAGACGTGTGCCTGCAAAAAGCCACCGCCGGCCTGCCTAGATGGTGATGCACACGGGTCCTCTCCCCACCGGGAGCCACACGAGGCCTCCGTCTGCAGCCGATTCATCTTTAAATCTTCTGTGTGCCTTCGCCTGGCAGGTGCTAGGTAAATGTTTGAATCGAAGTGCTGTATCCTTCCCTTTCCGCAAGAGAGAGGAACATACGGAGGGAGCCCAGGCCCTCCCAGCCCTCACAGTCTCCTTCCACATACCCTCGTCTCTGGTCCTGCGGCAGCCTGTTCAGGAGCTGCCCTTGGGGGGGGGGGGGCGGGATGAAAGGGGGGGACGAAAGACTGTGACAGTGTCACGGCACCGAGGCACATAAATATTTACAGGCTGGGTTACTTATGGACCAGAGGAGCGTGACAGTCGTGCTTCAAGCCCTTTGCTTGAGTTATTCGGGGTGAGGCCACCAAGGTAGCCCTCCCACCTTCAGCCTCCTAAGGGCCCCCGGGAGGCCCTCGACAAGCCCCCACCTGCAGTGCTGACCACCGGGGGCCCCGAGTCTTGGGCCCCCCAGGACGCTGGTGAGGCTGCCAGGTGCCTCCAGAGCCCGAAGCTCACCTGGGGGCCAAGGCAGGGTGTGGGGTGCCTCACCCAGCCAATCACCAAGTCCTAGCCATGACTACATTTTAATCCACTCCGCCCGGGAGAATGGACCGTTCTGCCCTCCAGCTCCTCATCAGAGGCAGGGCTTTGCAGCTTATAGAACAGACTCCTGCTTTGCGGAGCCGCTCAGGAAACATTTAGTCTGATTCAGGCAAGTCAGGATTCCCGAGCCCCTTCTTTTCCTCCTCTTCAGGCCTTCTGGAGCCCTGAGGGTTGGGCAGCAAATGGGCAGGAACCAACAGACGGGCCCCAGACCCCGTGCTTCGCACACATAACAAGGCCTTGCCTCTGCATAGTAATTAATGTTTCTAGAGCTTCCCAACATGCCAAGCATTGTGTTGAGTAGTTTACATACATTATTTAACTCTCAAAAGGAAAAGAAAAAAAAGAACACAGATAAAGTGGGTGCGTTCCGTGTGTGAGGGGTTGCACAGTGTGCGGCTGGGTCGTGTGCACCTGTCTGTATGTGTGTTACACTACAGTTTATTAAGCCCCGTAAAGTACATGCCGGGGTCTCTATCTTCAAGAAACCAAGTAAATTTAATCCCGGAGTCCAAATTCTTAACACCTAATTCCTTTGTTTAAAAAAAAAAAAAAGGGATCTATTCACAAAAGTGACTCATAATCCCTGGTCCATCCCTCGAGGGTGCTGGGAGTTTTTGAATACGGGCTCTTGGGACTAGAACCAGAAGGGTCCTACTGTGTTAAAGATCTCTGTCCTCGAAAGTATGAAATATGGCCCTTTGTAGCAACGTGGACAGAACTGGAGAGTGTGATGCTAAGTGAAATAAGCCATACAGAGAAAGACAGATACCATATGTTTTCACTCTTATGCGGATCTGGAGAAACTTAACAGAAACCCATGGGGGAGTGGAAGGAAAAAAAAAAAAAAAGAGGTTAGAGTGGGAGAGAGCCAAAGCATAAGAGACTCTTAAAGACTGAGAGCAAACTGAGGGTTGGTGGGGGGTGGGAGATGGGCATTGAGGAGGGCACCTGTTGGGTTGAGCACTGGGTGTTGTATGGAAACCAACCTGACAATAAACTTCATATATTGAAAAGAAACAAAACAAAACAAAACAAAAACAAAAATAAATGCTAAAGTTAAAAAAAAAGATCTCTGTCCTCTTGTTAGTTACGCGGGTGGGCAGGACCCCGGCCAGATCCCACAGGCTTGGAGCTCATTCAACTGGATGAGTTAAGCAGAGGGATGACTTGGGGCGTGCTGACATCCCTCCTGCCGACCGCGTGGATCCAGGCATCGGTGCTGCCAGAACTCTAGCCGACAATCAAGTGCCCATTACGACTGACGTGGGTCGTCAAGAACTACTCGAGCGTTAGCTACCGTTTGTCTTTCTGGGGCTGGGTTTTTCTTTCCATGCAGGGTACTCAACTGGCTTGGTATTCTCAGGCATATTCATTGTAGGGGGAGGACCTTAAGCTTCATGGGGGTGGGCTGGTGGGCTCTCGAGCCCGACTTCCCAGCAGACCACTACCCAGCCAATGCCTCCAAGCCACAGAGACCCTCCAGGCCCCCCCGGGGCAGGTGAGGGCCGCCGGCAAGTGTCCAGGCTGACGGAGGCACCAGGGCCGATGATGTGCAGCTTGTGTAGAGAGAGATCTGACAAGCCACCCTGGCAGTTGCTTAACCTTGATGATGCTCCCAGAGCAAATGTCGATGTTCACGGTGAGAAGGCAGCCAAAATGTACCCTATGGGGGCCGGTAGGTCACAAATAGGGACGAAGTGGATCCGATGTCATGTGATCGACAGTAGTCAGAGTTCCCACTGGAGACTGGCCCGTCTCTGGACATTCCGCTTCAATCCATGTCAAGAGGATACGACTGTGGGCCACAGGTGGTCCTGGGCTCCCTGCTGGGAGGCTATACTGGGCTCAGGAAGAATCTGGCTTTGAGTCCTGCCTTCACCATGTCCTGGTGCCTCTGCTTGAGTTAAGACTACCTTAACCTCACTGAGCTGAGCTTTAATTTCTACATCTGTACCATTGGCTAATAACCCTCCAGGGTTGTATGCGTCAAAAACCAAAGGATATAATGGGATGATTCGGTAGTACATGAATGAATTCCTTTGGCTTCTTGAAACCGTAAGCTTTCCTAGGAATACCTTGAAATTTCACACATAACTAGCTACCTATCAGAGCTGCTGAGGAGGTGAGGTGAGAGCAGTTGACCTTGACCTGTACCTAGGAGTCACTGACATTTGAAAACTGAACAAAAAGAAGGCAGAGCATCTCTGAAATTTCAGTGCAGTTCAGTGGGGAAAGATTGTTTTTTAACAATCATTCGGTGTGCATGACAACCTATAAAGGAAGTTGTCTGTTGTGTAAAATGAGGAAGCAGGGAGAATACAGAGGTATTTAATCCACCTTGGTGGATTGGCTGCTCCTGCCACAGGGCCTTTGCACTGGCTGCTCTTCTGCCTGGAAACTCTTCCATCACATACCTGAATCCGTGCCCCCTTCAGGCCTCTGTTCAAACTCTACCTTCTCAGAAAGGCCTTCCCCGGTCAATCCTATGTAAGAACCCCTCACACACTCTCTCTCCTTTATCTTGCTTCATCTTCCTTCATAGTTAATGTCCCTATCCGGGACATGTGCATGCGTGAGTGTACCTACACACACACACACACACACACACACACACACACACACACATTTTTTCTTGTCAGTGTGTTGTCTCCCAACACTGGAATGTAAGCTTCCTGAGGGTGAGACTGCGTGTCTTTTGCTCATGACTATATCCTCAGCATCGAGAACAGGACCAAGTCTACAGTAGGAGTTCCAGAAGATGTGTTCAATAGTCGCTTCCAAGGTGGGTTTTTCCTATCGGAAGCTCCACGAGTCATGTTCTCACAGGCACCTACGAGCTACTGCTGAGTGTTAGCCTGTCCCCGCTCGAGAGAATGGTGGGGGTCAGGTTCTGATTCCACCACAGCCCGCGAGGGACCAGAGCACACACACAACTCCTAGTGTTTCTTTCAGAGCGCCTTTGGTCAACTGAAATTAGCAAATACGATCTTCCAGATCAGCTAGTCCACTTTAGAGATGAAACCCTGGCCGGTTAACATGCGCTTGTCCTGGCAGGGGCGGAGGAGGAACAAGAAGAAAACGTGCCTGGCAGGAAGGCTCCTTCCTCCACACGCGGAGACCCCCTCATTGGCCCCTCAAGGTTTCATGGGAGGAGAGGTATGAGGCAGGGCTCCCCTGGTCGGGGCACTCACTGAGCGGAGCGCCGAGGGGATCACTTCCTCCATCCTCCCTCCCCGCGCTCAGGATCCCCGGGGCAGAGGAGAGAGCAGGCTGTGTCTGCTGCAGGCCCAGGACACAGCCTGGCCAAGGCTCTCTCAAGGGCTGTCTCTGGCTGAGTGCCACTGACCCTGTTAAAGAAAGCACCTTCTCTGCCCATGTCGGGACCACCCACCGAGCTGTGATTTGGTTACCCTTGGGCCAACTGTCCAGCCTGGTTGAGTCACCTGTGGGGTGGGGGTGGGGGGCAAGGGCAGAGTCTGGAGAGTTCCAGCTCAGATGTGCCCGTCCCTCCTGGTGCTGGGCTTCCCACCCCCTTCCACCCCCAGCCCCCTCCTCCCTCCCCTTTCTCCTAGATTTAAGGAGCAGGGATTCTGAGCACTTGTCCACAACCTCCCAGGGTACGGCCTTTTTTCCGGACTTCAAAACAGAGAAAGAGCCATCTCAAAGTACAACAGGACACAAAGAACACCCGGCTCCGATGATTAATATTCATTTAGGTCTGTCTCCATTTGCAACTCCCAGGGGTCCGGGAGCAGCACAGTTACGAGCATTGGATTCAAACCCATCATCAGGGCCATTACATCCAGGAGCGCACGGCTGCTTTAGGGAAACTGCAGCGCTGTCTGAGTCTGCCCAGGAGCACACAAGCCCAGCCAGGAGCACTACCCTTCTCGGGAGGGACTCCGGAGGCCCCCATGGCTGCCTTGCCCTGCCCTCTCACCAGAGCCCCGGGTGGGCTCATGAGGGGCCACTTGGAGCTCCGCCTTAGCAGCCCAGCAGTTCCTAGGTGATCCCCACCCTCACTCCATGTGGCCTTCTCCCTGGATGAGGCGAGCCACACAGCTGTTCCCTGCACCCCCTGGAGCGGCCTCCCTCTCTCACCCACTGAGCAAAGGCACCGGAGGGGTCGACAGTGACCTCGTTGCACAGACCAGCCTCATGGGCTCCAACTTCTTTCAAAGAAAATGGGTGCGTGTCTGAAATATTTCATAATTTTAAAAACGTCATTGCTACCTTGGGTTCTTAAACTGGTTTTAGTCGCTGCTCACTGGAGACACAGCTCACAAAGCTGAAGCCTCACCCTTAGGTTGATAAAGACACTGGAGAGGATTTCTGTGCCCCAAGGACAGACAAGATACAGCAGGGGCCCCGTTCACGCCTCTGAGTCTGCATACTCAAACACTAGGTGCTGGTGATAAAAAGAGAAAAAGACCGTGCCTGCCCTGGGGGGGTGGGGGGGCTGCTCTACTGAAAGTGTGAAGTTTGGTGGGAGGCGTCTCCCCCCTCCCCACCATATATAATTCAAATTGCGATGCCGTAAAATAACAAATAACAAAATATAATTCTCTGCTACAAATCAAATAGGTTCTTGCATGGGACCTCTGGCTTTGCTAGATGCAGGCTTTTCCTCAGTAATCCGGTGCTGATTAGACAGGGTTTCCTGAGGGCAAGACTGGGGCGGGGGTGGGGGGGTGGGGGGGCTGGTTTGCAAGGTCCTGTGAATCGTAGCAGTTCACCTTACCTGGGGCCTGGCACGTTCGTGCTCCTTACCTCTTTGGGGAAATAGAGTTGAACTGCTTGTTCCTAAGTGGTTGGAGTTGATGTTGGAGGGGACTTGGGCTGAGAATCCCCCTTCCCATCAGAAGTCAATTTTTTTCTCATCTCTGGAGGTGCCAAGGGAACACGAGGAAGTGGGGAGTTGTAGATGGGCTCCTGTCTTTAACTCACCGCTCACTGGCGCGTCGCCTGGGCACCTCCTATCCAGGCATGACGTGGCTGGGCTCACCACTGAACGCTGCCACGGTTCAGTTTGAAGCAGGACCAGATTCAACATCTTTATCCACCCACCTGTTTTCCTACTTTTTGTGGCTTCATATCTTTTGAGTCTTGAAGGCTTTTGAACCATTCCGGTCTCCTCCCAAGGAGGCAGTACCTTAAGCTTTCATTAACTTACACTTTAGGTACAGTCACCCCAGCTGGGGTTGGAAGAAATAGCAGTGGGCACAAGACAGCCAATCTAACCCAAACTCCATCTCCAACTAGTTACCTTTCCCATTGGGGTGGAGTGGGGGGGACCATGCAACACAGTTCTAAACTAATGAGACATAGAAGGAACTCTGCTGTGAGATTCTTGGTCCTTTCTCCATTCTTCTTGCTGTGAATGAGAATTTGATGGCTGTACTTCAGCAGCCATTTTGCGGTTGTGAGGGAGTGATCAAGCGAACCTCAGAGACTTTAGCCTTGACTTTTACAGCCCTGACCGCATGATGCTTCTGAATCAACACCAGCAGCAACTGCCTCTAGACATACTGAGAAAAGTAAAATGCCTATTTAAACCTCCATCATGTGGTTTCCATTATTTTTAATTGAAGCGTTACTGATGAATATACACAGACACCTGGTACACAGGAGAACAGCTACTCCCATAGCCATGCTTGCCCATAGGAACCCCGAATTGCCAGTCCCACAGTAGCTTTTGGGTCTAGATCTGTTGGCTAAAGGACAGAGTCCTGAGTGACTCAGATCCCTACCTTCAGACACAGTTTCCAGACCAGCCTGGTATGCTGGGTGCCTGGGACACAGCTGGTGCCCAAAGATGTACTGCTCTGCAACGACACCAGGACGCTTATGGTTCAGTTTCTGAGCGGCGCCCTGTTCAACAACCACTGTATCACTCACTTCCTCTTCTTGACGTTGTTGAAAGGAGGTATGTAGACCAGAGCGAAAATTCTTAAAAATCTTCTCTTCCTCTTATACTGACTTACTTTGCACCCTGGGGTTCATTTTCTCATGCCCAGATCTCTTGGAGTCGGTGGGGAGGGAGAGTCTACATTCACCGCTAAGTGTGGCTCTCATCCCTGTCCCCATAGGTCCGCTCTGTGTGCCCGCAGTTCCCGGCAGGCAGGGGGATGACTGTGCCACACGGCAGAGCCAGAGTTCGCTCTGTAGAGGTAGGAGACGGGACAGTCAGGGTTCGCCTCCACTCAGGATGTGGGAGGAAGGACAGGAGCGACGAGAGGAGAGGAAGAAGGGGACTCTGCTCTTCCACACTGCGGGCTTCTGTTTCCTTTCCCTTAAAACCAGGCACCAGGCTGGCTCCCACCGAAGGGCCCTCTCCGGGTTTCCAGTGCCTGCATTTATCTCATGGGGGGGGCCCCTCCTCACCTGGCCTCTTTTGTCTTGCCAGCTTCTCCAAGGAACTCTGAAGTCACGCGAGGAATGCATCTTGGAGAAGCACAGGGTGTTCGCGCTGGCCACTGGGCGTGTTTGGAGAAGGCAGAGCTGGGATTTGGGACCGCGAGGTCTCCGGCTCCTCTCCGGCCTCCCGGGCACTTCCTGGTCTGCTGCCCTGTGGTGCCTGTAGACACTTGTCCTATCCACCGCTCTCTGGAGGACGGTCGAGAAAAGTGACGGAGGCAGCGCGGCGCTGGCTTTGGTGCCGGACCCAGTGGAGCCGGGCCCAGTTACGGTGTGACTTAGGGCAAGTTGCTTAACTTCTCGGTTCTCGCCTGTCGAGCGGAGGGGGCATGCGTATCTTGTGGCACTCTTGAGGAACACGACACGGAAGGGCACGGAGGGCAGCGCCGGGCACACGGTAAGCCTCTGTCGGGGCGAGCTAGGACTCGATGGGCAGACCGCAGACTTGACCCCCACGCTTCCCTGCGGTCGGGGCTTCACCTCCCCAGCGAGCTTCTCCAGAGACGAGGGAGGGACGCTCTCCTTGCCGCGGCCCCGCGGGCCTGCAGGGAAGGAAGTTCAACGGGAGCCGAGTGGGCCGAGCATCTGACAGGCCAGAGGTAGGAAATCTCTTTTGAGAAACAAAAGAGCCACATTTTGAAGGCTTACTACGCAAGCCCTAATCCCCAGAAGGGAAAATGCTGTGTAAAAAAGCATTTTAGAAAAGCCATAAGGTGGTCCGTGGGGCCTTGTTTAACTCACCGATCTATCTTGATTACGCTATCTAATCCAACTTGTCAAAATTTCCCGAAGACCATTTAGGAGGAAAATAATAGACGGGAGGAGGGCCAAAGGGGGTCCTTCTGTGACAACTGGGAGTGAAGACACCCCAGGCCTGGCCCCCTGAGGTCAGCGGTGTCCGGGTCACGCATTCATGCCCTCGTCATCAGTGTACCGGGTGCCAGCCAGGGGACAAGGCAGACTGGCACTGGCCCTCACATAGCTCACGTTCCCACGAGAGGAAATGTAATGAGGGAACAGATGCCAAGACCCTCGTTAATCAATGCTATAGGGGGATAACAGGGTGATAGGTAGATAGAGCTGGGGGGGGGGCTCAAACTACTTAAAATAGTGGGGGAGGGGGTGGCTTTCCGAAGGGGTGTCCCCTGAAGAACCAAGACCTAGAAGACAACAGGAAGTGACCTTGGGAAAATTAGGGGAAGAACTTTCCAGGCCCAGCAAATGGCAAGTGCCAAGGCCCGGAGGCAGGAATAAGCCCCGGGGGGGTGAGGCAGAGACCGGAGGCTGATAGATGAGCACTTCTCCTCCAGAGCTTCCAGGGGACAGTGTCCCTTCGGGGACGGGCTCTGGACCGTGATCACCCTCCCCCCCCCTCACGCATCCTCAGCCCCTCCCTCTGTACAGGGTCCTTCCCTCTGTATCTAATTGTCCTCAAATGTCCCACACCCAGAAAAGCAAAAACCGTGGCCAAATCACCTCACTTTTGCCTCTGCTCTATTTCCCTTCCCCTTATGGCCACACTTCTTGAAAATATCGCCTAGGGGCGCCTGGGTGGCTCAGTTGGTTAAGACCCCGACTTTGGCCCAGGTCACCATCTGTGAGTTTGAGCCCCTACGTCAGGCTCTGTGCTGACATCTCATTGCCTGGAGCCTGTTTCAGATTCTGGGTCTCCCTCTCTTTCTGTTTTTCCCCCACTCATGCTCTATCTCTCTCCCTCTCAAAAATAAATAAACACTAAAAAAAAAAATAAATAAATAGATCAAAAGAAAATGTCGCCCACCCCCCGGATCTCTGTTCTCCCCTCCCCTCCGGTGCCCTCCAGGCCAGGAGGCAAGGAATGGACAGCATGGCTGCATCTGACAGGTGCCTCAAAGGCTCGCCTTCTCATCCTCTCACCTTCTGGCATGTTCCCTCTGACCACGGCTCAGATGCCCCCACTCGTATCCAGCACTCTTACCAGAGTGCATCATAGTGTAGGCGGCTTGTGTGGTCTCGGCCACCACTGGCTGGTCAGTTCCGTGATGGGGACGCGTACCCTAGTCTCTCGCTTCGTTCCTGGCCCACAGTCGGCGCTCCACAAATGTTTGTTAAATGAATCGATGGGAGTCAGGCTGTCAGCTTTAGGAGCTTGCCTTACATTGGAAGAGACGAGCTGTAAACGCACCGCTACAAATATAACGCTTAGTGTCAGAAATGGTCCATCTTCCACAGGCGCCTGCGGGGCGCAGAGCAGGAACCCCAGCGCACGAGCTGGACTTGTTCCGGGAGCGATGCGCCTGTTCCCAGGCGAAGCTGCCCGGGGGTGGCAGGGCACCAGACCTTCCCTGGGCCACACGGCACTGGCAGCTGCTTGATGGCTCTGTCGGCACTTCGAACGTACATGTATCTGTGTGTGTGTGTGAATAAATACACCCCTTGACGGTTCTATGGGACACGGGAGTGGGGACGGCCCGATGGCACAGCCCATCTGCTGCTCGGGCACCGACAGATTCACCTGTGCGTCTTCCCTTTGGGGTCGGTCCAGGACCCATTTCTATGAAAAGTAAAGGCCGCGCGTCCCAGGCAGGCTGGGAGCTGCTGTCCTGCGCCAGATCTGCCTGGCTTTGCCGCTCCTTGTGGGTGCTCTCACTTCTCTGTGCTCGGGTCCCTCTCGGGTCCCTCGTCTGTACAGTGAGGCAGTCAGACTACTGCCCGTGCGGCTGTGCTGAGCGTTAAGTGAACTCACATGGGGGATACAGGTCAGCCTAGAATGGTGGCCAGCCCATAGAAAGCCCTAGGAAGCACCAAGTGCTGGCTGTGATCGTGCTTCTAGTACCTTTGTGGTTCTTCCTGAGCCGCAAGCACTTCTCTACGGGACTGGGGAAATGCAGGCTGGTGGCTTCCTGGGCGCCGTGGATTAGAAACGGGTGCCCATGGAAGGTATGGTTGCCAGAGGTAGCAAATAAAAATAAAGGCACTCAGCATTCAGCTAAATTTTAGTCTCAAATAAATGGCAGCTAATTTTTTAGTACATACGTGGATGTATGTATATACACACATATACACACATACGTACACACATGTATACACACACACACACATCCCATGCAATATTTGAGACATATTTACACTGCAAAAGCCACACTCCTGGCAAGGTTTGCTCGAGGCATTGCCCCCTGACCTAGTCGTCTGCAGTTGGCCCAAGTTGAGGAGCAGATAGGAGCCAGGAAATAACCTCAAGCCCACCCCAGAGTCTCTTAAGTGCTGCTTCTTGGGCTCTGGCCTCGGCCAGGACCCTTCACCGTGTCCCCCAGTGCCCAGAGCTACCAGAAGAAACCGTGGTGACTCTCCAGCTGACCAAGGTTGCGGAGGGCCTGAGGCCCGTGGGGGGTGAATAGAGGGGCCCTGGCTCCAATCCTCAGCATTTCCTGCTCACGTTTCCCTGGGGGGCTGCGGACTTCACCACCGAGGAACCAGTCCTCCGAATTCTCTGTCCCGGGAGCCGCCTTCAGAGTGGAGTGACCCTGGAGAATGGCCGTCTGCACCTGCACGAAGCCATCACCAGCCATGCCACACTGGCAGGTCCCGCGAGCCTCGATGGCTGTGGTGAGGCGAGGCCTGGGGACCCCGGGCCGGAGGTTCTAATCTGGGACTTCAGGCTCCTGCATGTAGACTGCAGCTTGACTCACTGAAATTGTACTTATTCTCCCTGGATTTTCCCATTTCCCATTGCAGCCTGGAGGTCTCGGAAGTTGCTCAAAGCACCTGCTTTGCGTGCTGTGGTGGGTGATTAAACACGTGATGAGCCTGTGCCGTTGAGGTGCCGAAAGAAGGCACCCCAGAATGGACTGGGCCCGAGTGGGGACCTGGGAGCTCTCTGGTGAAAGCAACTTGGGATGATAGCCAGTGCTTAGAGGGGCTCTCTGGCTTCTTCCCGAAGGTTCCTGGGCCCTAAGAGTGACGTGGGCCTGGAGGGATCATGAGGGCTGGGAAACGGTGTATCAGTAGTAAATAGTACTGGCAGATCAACAACAATAACAGCAATGTCAGTTGAGTGCTCCGTCCTACACGCCTTATTTGTCCACTGCGTCCTTGCGGCAGCCACTCCTGTCTCCCCTTGGGAAAGCTGAGGGGCCGTCCCCCAGAAGGTCTTCTCTGAAGCCTCAGCTCTTGTGAGACCCTGGGTGACAGGAGAGTCTGTTCCAATGACTGAGGGCAAATTGATTCAGGCTGGAGGAGACGGCGACTTGAACTTGAATTAGAGTCAATGTAAGAAAAAAACCATGACATTCTGAAATTCAAACTCTCCATGCATATTCAGTAGGGACACTCCTTTTGACTCCTCTTTGCCCCAGCCTGACCTGGAGGGAGACCCTCTGGAAGCAGAACTGCTTTTTCCTCCCTCCCAAGGGGGTGGCTGGGAGGGGCACTGTGTGCCTTAGCCCTTGTCATCCGTGCAGCCATCCCTGGCCTGGGGTGAGGGGGGTGGCTGCCTCATGGGCCAGCACCAGGTATGAGCCCTTGCCCCAAGCTGCACCTCCCCCCAGGATGGCTCTGGCACAGTGTCTCTAAGGCCACTAGGGACAATGTCAGCCTGTGTTTTCCAGGGCCAGCCACCGCTCCCTGCCCAAGCATCTCCAGGAGATTTCCAAAGCGCGCAGATTCCGATGGAAAAACTGGAGAGTCTCACTCAGCGGGTCTGGGGAGGAGCTCCAGGAACTGTGTTTGGGAAAAGCACCTCCAACTGGTTCTGATGAGCAGTGGGTTTGGGAGAAACTGATCAGGCCCACCTTCTACCAGTTCAGACTGCCCCTCCCCAGTCCAGCCCCCCGCCCACTGGTCATACAGCCTCAGCTTGAATACTTCCCATATCAGGGAGCTCACTGCTTCACAGGCTCAGCTGTCAGATGTTCTGAATGCTCAAAATTTATTTCTTTAAAAAAGTTTTTGCTTTTTTTGAGAGAGAGATTGAGTGTGTGGGGGAGAGGGGCAACGGAAGAGGGAAAGAGAACATCTTAAGCAGAAATTACACCCTCCAACAGCAGCTGTTCTCTTAACTACACTGCATCCCTCTACCTTGGGGCAGTGATAGGATGTCACATACCTCATGATACCGTACAGGGGGGACTGCAAGGACAGTTATTTTACATGTTACCTGTTAGACCACCCTTTGCCAATAACCACCGCCATTTATGGACTGGGCTCCCATAGGATGGCCCTGGGCTGAGCATGTGACATCTCTTATTCCAGGCAATTCTCAAGGCAACCCGCAAGCTAGCCATACAAAGGTCCATGTTACAGATGAAAGAAGTGAGGCTCAGAGAGGTTCAGCAAGTTATCCAAAATCACGCAGCCATGACAAGAGAGCAGGGTTGAGACTTGGGTCTGTAAAAGCCTATGCCACTATCTTACCTTTCAGAAAATGCAACCTGGCTCACTGTATATTTGAGCCCTTAAAAAAATTTTTTTAAATGTTTATTTACTTTTAAGAGACAAAAACAGAGAGAGAGAGAGACAGAGTGCGAGTGGAGGAGGGGCAGAGAGAGAGAGGGTGACACAGAATCTGAAGCAGGCTCCAGGCTCTGGGCTGTCAGCACAGAGTCCATTGAGCCCTTTTTAAAATGAGCTTCAATATGATAAAGTTGCAGTGAGCCTTGCTGTGTTTGGACTTCGTGCAAGGCTCAGAGACATGCTTTTTCTCTCTTAGGGTGTGTGAAGGACGTGCCTTCTCAATCCACTGTGCAAACTGGGCAGTTGAGGCACAGACTCGGGAGCCCACAGGCCGGGCAAGGATGGGAGACTAGAAGTCACCCCCTGCAGTGGCAGGGGGCATGGGAAAGCCAGGGAGAATGAGGGCATCAGAGGGAGAATGCCCACAGAGGGCAGGTCCCCTTGCAGCTCAGCCCTCGAGAGCTCCTGGCACCTGGGCCAGCCACCCCCCACTCTGTGCCCTGTTCAGGGGTACCCTGTGTCGGGGCTGGGCCAGCCCCGCACTGTCCTCACCATGGACCGGCCCCCATGCCCTCCTCCCCGGCCTCTCCTGACCATGCGCGCCCAAGGCGCTCACGTGTTCCTCTGAACTCCCCTGCAATTACAATTTCAATAATTCATTTGGCAATTAATCATACCCTGCCTTGTGACACCTCCTCTATTCCGTGTTGAGCTGTTATTTAGAAGTGCAATTGTTTCACTTCCCAGGAGCTGCATATGCTGCCTCGCTAATCTAGTTGGGGTTTTGTTGTTTATTTCCTGGCAGCCAATCAAAGCAGGAGGAGCAGCTGGAGGCCCACGCTGGGGGTGGCCGGGGGTGCTCACCCAACAGGCAGCCGTCGGGAGGGTCAGGGGCCCTTTGGACAGGTCGGGAGGGTCAGGGGCCCTTTGGACAACAGCGTCTTGGAGAGCTGGCCCACCACACTCCTCAGCCTCCTTCCCTCCCAGTTCCCTGCTTATGAAACATCTCTGGGTACAAACAGTCCCGGGGATTTTCCACGCATTTGTACAGTCTCCTTGACTGCGGTACATTTCCTGTGGGCAGGGACCATTCATTCTATTTTCACGGAGTCTGCTTAACATGATGTGGCAAACTCTGAAATTAGAGAGAGCAGTCCCAGATTAGAGTCTTGGCCCTGCCACCCCCTAGCTGGAAGCCCGGGGAAGCCATTTCGCTTCTCTTGGCCTCAGTTTCCCCATTGCTAAAACAGGGGGTCAAATGTCTCTCTCATGAGACTGGCCTGGGAATTATGAAACAAACACACAGTCTCTCTGTAGATTCTGGCCGCCTTACAAACATCAACCTCTCTATCTTCACAAAAACTCTTTGAAGTAAATTCTTCATTATCTCCATTTTACACAGGGGCAAGGAGCAGAAGCATGGAGGGGGTGCTCTAAGAAACACAGGGGGGCGCCCCAGGAATAACCACGAAGGCATGAGTTCATGCCTCCGGGTGTCTGGGTGTGGATGAGGGAGCGGTGGTTGGAGGGACAGGTGTATGGGCGCAGAGACCGGCTGTGGAGGGTGGCGGTGGGGGGGTGTCTCTGAATGTTCCCCAGAAGTTTCCAGGCTTCAGGTCTGACTTGAGTAGTGGAGAGTGGCATCCGGGAATGTTCTGGGCTTAAATGCACTGCAAGATCAACGAATTTGCTTGAGATGAACTTGACCGGGGAGGACAGGAGTAGAGTTCTGGGGATGTGGCTGAAGAGGGTTCTTTGGAGCTCATTGCTTTTTGAGCCCCAGATCCTCCCAGAGCCAAGGACTGGAAGGGGCCACCGTGATATAACGCAGGCCTGATCTGTGCACTCTGTGCATAATGAGGTGTGGGGGCTGCACGAGCAAGAAGAGGGCCTTCTTTTGCCTGCAAGAGACCCCGTTGCTTTAGATGCTCTCCTGGTACCAAGGCCGGCTTGGGAGCTGCGTCCCCACGTCTGCTCTGCCCTCGGGATCAGAAGTGCCGCATCTTCCCCTCCCCAAATGCAGCAAGGGAACCAGACAAGCGGACAGGGACCGTCAGCACCTGCCAGGTGCTAGACAGGAGCAGATGGGCTCTCAGAGGACGAAGAGAAGGGGTTAAGAGGAGGAGAGGGCCTGAGGGAGAGGAAGAGGGGAGAGGAGAGGGTGAGGAGGAAAGGGTCTGGGGGAAAAGGGAGGGAGGGGGTAGGAGAGGTGGGGGGGAAGACAGGGGAAGAAGGAGGGGGAGGGAGGGGAGCTATGGGTAAAAGAGGGAGGCAAACACAACCCCTTGTCTTCTAGGGGCTTACAGTCAGGTGGGGGCAGTGAAGTTCAAGCACCTGGAGCCGCCTCTGAGCCTCTGGAAGAAAACACTGCACAGCCCACCCCGCCCCACGCCCCCCGCCCCCCTCCATGACTGAGAAGCACCTAACAGGTAGGCAGGCTCCGGAGAGAGGCAGGAGGCTGGACTCAGGAGGAAGCCAGGGGACCGTATGCGTTTAGAGCCTCTTGCCCTCCAAGAAAGTGAGGCCTCACATCCGAGGTGCGGTCCAGTCAGGGGCGAGGGGCCCTGAGGCTTAGGCGGCCCCAGTGCCCACCCAGGGTCGAGGGTCACCGCCTCCCAGAAGATGAGCTATCATTCTCTAGGTTCTTCCACTGACTGGCTGGCGATCCCGGAAACCGGCAGAACTTTCCCGAGCTTGTCTCCGCCTAACTCAAGGGCCATTGTGGAGACTGTACGAGGTGGTGAACGGGAAATGCTTTATGTAAGTGGAAACCTTAATGTCCCCGCGCGCGGCTCTAAGATGCTCAGCCTCTGCCAGGTGCGCATCCTCCCAGCGTGCATCTCCAGCCTGGGCCTCTCCTGACCCGGCATCTCCACTGGGACGGCCACCGCACCTTTCCTTTCTCTGTCGTTCGTGGGTAGCAGACGCACAACGTTACGTTAGTTTCAGGTGTACCTACAACTCGGTGATGGGACGAGTTGATACGTTGCGCTGTGCTCACCACACGGGTAGCTGCCATCTGTCCCGCTACAGCCCTATTACGATAACGTCCCCGTGACGGTTACCCATCCAGTTACCCGTTCAGTGACTGGAAGCCTGCGTCTCCCACTCCCCTTCAGCCACTGCGGCCCCCCACCCCCAGCCCCGCTCTGGCCGCTCCAGTTTGTTCTCTGTACTTATAGGTCTGGCTCCGTTTCCAACAATCATCTTAATGTACTCAAAATTAGCCCCCTAATATCTTTCTCCAAACCTGCCCTACCTCCTAGTTGCTAAGGCCAAATCCATAGAAATGTCACTGACTCCTTTTTTTTTTTTTTTTTTTTTGCACCCTGTATCTGAACCACCAGCAAATCCTATTGGCTCCGACCTTTCAAATACATCCGGAACAGTCACTGTCACGGCCACCATGGCCTGAGCTGCCGTCGGCTCTTCCCCAGGCTTCTGGCGTAGCTTCCCAGCTCGTCCCCCACCCACCCCTGCCTGCTTGTATGTATTCCGTGCAGCAGATGCCGGTTTAAAACACACACTGGTTCATGGGCCTCCTGGAACAGTCCGATGGCCCCACTGCACTGGGGGTGACAGCCAGTCATTAGAGCAGCCCACGGGCCTCTCGTCTCCTCTGCGCCTCGCCTCCTACTATGCGGCTTCGGGCACACGGGCCTCCCTGCTCTGCCTCGGATACAGCAGGCGCCCCCACCTCAGGCCTTTGCACTTGCCCCACAGTTTCTGGATCGCCCCGGCCCAGACACCTGCATGGCTTGGGTTCTCACTCTCAAGTAGCATTTAAACTTTCTCTACTGCCCCCCATCCCCAGGGTTCCCCATCCTCTCTGTTTTAGTTTTCTTCAGAGCGCTTAGCACTTCTAATGGATTATATGATTTATTTATTCCCTCCCTCCACCTCGTCCATCCCATAAGGCTTAAGAAATTTGTTCCCCACCCCCACTCCCCCACCCCCACCCCTGCACCGCCCACTGCCGTATCCCTGGTTTTTAGAACTGTGTCTGGCATGTAGGTGGGCTTTCGGGACATGCTTGAATGAATGAATGAATGAATGATGGGTGATGGAGCCACCCCACCCCCACCCCAGCCACACTGGAGGAGGGGGGCGGTGTGAAGGCGCTGCAGGCCTGGGGAGGGAGAGCAGTTTGGCTACATTAAAAGCCTGCTTGCTGCTGCTAAAACCCTGAGGTCTTTCTGTCACAGTCTTTATCAAAAGGCCACATCTTTCCCCTTCCAGCACAATCAGTTCAAAATCAGTCAACTAGAACATCTCTCTTGCCCTAAGAGCCTCGTTCCTTCGGGCAGATGCTGGCAAGGCCGACTGTCCCTCAACGTGGACGGTCTGCACCCTTGCTTGAGGCTGGAGGCTTGGGAGGCCGGGGACATTTTCCTGTTTCGGTGGGAGCATAGAGCAGCGATGTCTGTCCCTCTGGCAGGGCCGGCCTCAGCCGCCAGCACTGAAAGCGGGGGTCCTGAGGCAGCTCGGGGCGGTAGGCAGAGGCCAGCTGCAGAACGGGCCTCACGGATGGCTCCGGGGGACCTGAGAGGGCGGTGAGACAGGGGGACACGGAGATGTCTGCCCTACGCAGGTAAGGCAGCGATAAATTGGGGCCATCTGTGCTGTTGTTAGACATTCTAAGTGGAGAGCCAGACTCCCAGAACAAAGAAAACAGCTAAACAGCTCTTCAAAGAGACAGGGAGGGGGGGAGGGAGGGAGAAAAACACAAACACGGCAGCAAGCAGCCCGTGTGTGCACACCCCTCATCTAATCATAAAAACATATTCCAAACAGGTTCCAGAGCTGTCCTTGGAAGGGATGTTTGATATATATATATATATATATATATATATATATATATATATATATATATTTCCCTGAAATTCTAACTGTCAGATCTCTCAGGAAATGGCTCTGCTTGAACAGACTTTCCCGGACCTTCATTTCATGAATGTTGAAAACGGAATTTCGATAAGACAAAGGCAAACACAACCGGTGACAATTGCTCTTGGAGGCCCTTCCGGATTTTCTCTTCCTCCGGATCCCCCCACCCTCCCACTGCTCCCTCACCCCCGCCCCCCGGCCCGACATCAGCTGTGTTTCCCTCATCCCCCAGGGACCACCGTGGCTTCTGGAAGCTCAGAGGGCTTTCCTTTCATTATGTGGGCTCAGGGCCATGAGGCGGGAGGGAGACTGAAGACCGGCCCAAGCTCAGAAGCGGGAGGAGAGCCGGAGGGCTGCCTTGCTCGGCCCCTAACCACATGGGGCCTCAGCCTTCTCATCCATACAATGGGAATGATGTGCCCTCTGCACGGGGCTGTGGTGAGGATTTGAGGCACGGGAGGATGCCCTGGAGAAAGGCTCTGAGGACTCTCTTCCTGAGCTTGGAGGTACCCCAGAAGGCTCCCCAGCCAGCCTTTGGTACCTAGGCCACAGTCCCCTGGGGTCACTGCTATTCCCTCTTAAAATTTCTGTTTCTCTCGACTTCTAAATGAAGAAGAGGCGGGCTTGGAGGCAGAGAGCATAGGGGGATGAGGTGAAGGAGTTTGGGGCTGTTGACACGGAGGGAAGACACGGGAACAGATGTGTATTAAGAGGCTCCTCTGTGTCAGACACTGAGTGTGGTACCTTTCGAAGTCTTACCCATCCCTCCAAACGTCCCTGCCGGGAAGTCGACGCTATCCCCCCATATTCCAGAAAGGCGAGCCAAAGCTCAGGCCGGAAAGGATTTGCCTAGAATGACAGAGCTAGGGGTCTACTCGGGTCCTTCTCCTGTTGAACTGGAAGGTCATCCGCATGCTTGTCTTCCCCTGACTGCTGTGTGACGTCAGGCACATCGCCTCCCATCTCTGGGCTTTCTTCCCCACACATGTAGAGCAAGAGGGGTGGACTAGAGTTGTGAAGCCCAGGTGTAAGGCTTTATTATGGGGCGGAGTACGTATTGTCAAGACATTCATGGCCCATCCCTGAGGGAGGGTTCTGACTTCTGCTGCACTGAGGCAGGCTGGTCCCTCAGGCAGTGAAATGTAGTGGAAACGACGTGTGCTGGGTCCAAGCAGATGCCTGAAGCGCCCCGTGACAGCTCCCACCATTGCCTCTTCCTCGGCCGGGTGGGACTGCTGTCCGTCAGCCTTGGTCCTGGAGTGAAGGCGACATGGAACCGAGCTCTGCAGACCCCCCATGAATGTGAGTGTGAGAAAGACCGAACTCTTGGCTGCTGTAAACCATGCGGATTCGGGGTCGTTTGTTACCCCCTCTGGACTCAGCTTTAATTGAAAGGTACAGCGAGGAAAGGAGAAGGGGGAGAGGGAAGATCACATCCTGGGGACTGATTCTGCCCCTCCCTGAGAAAACGAGGAGTCTGTCAAGGGACCGGGAAGTGCCCGAGAGTTCCCCTGAGGTGTCAATGGCTCACTGACTTACCTGAACTCCTACTGATCCTCCCGAACAGGATGCACCAATGCTGGGGGTGGTGAGGGATGCTAATGTCCTCAGAACAATGGTAAGATGGTCGACATCCGCCAATCAGGTAAGAAAAGAGGAAAGGAATAGACGAGAAGTACATACCGAGGAGGATTTTGTAAGATGTTTCTTCTGTTTCTGTTTTCTTTTTTAAGTGTATTTATTCTGAGAGACAGAGAGAGAGTGTGAGCAGGGGAGGTGCAAAGAGAGAGAGAGAGAGAGAGAGAGTCCCAAGCAGGCCCCACATTGTCATCGTGGGCCCAACATGGGGCTCAAACCCACGAACCGTGAGATCATGACCTGAGCCAAAACCAAGAGTCGGACGCTCAACTGACCAAGCCACCCGGGCGTCCCTCTTCTGTTTCTAACAGGAAACACTACTTCTAGGGCAGCAGAGACTCTTGATGCTTGTTGAGGACAGCCTTCCTATTTGACAGGTGAGTGCTGAGGATCCAGGGTGCTAAGTGACCTCTGAGGGATCACACTGTGAGCTAGCGTCAGAGTTGAGACCTGGGCCCGGGGCCTGAAGAGTGCTAGCCTGGGTTGGACCTTCCTGTTTCCTTTCAGTGACTAGCAGTAAAAATTCTCCCAAAGGCAAGGGCAAGTTCACTTGAAGGCCGGCAAGGAAGGTGGCAGCTGGGGAGCGGGTGCCCCCTGCCCACTGGGAAAGCGAAGGCACGGGCAGGCGGATCAGGAACAGGCCACCAGTTCCTCCGGCAGGTGAGCGTGAGGACTTACGAGGGCGCGCGCCCCGGGAGGAGAAAGGACAAGACCCACTAACAACGGCACAGCCACCCCGTGTTGAGGGCCTCGTATGCACAGGCTTCGGATCACACACTTACCATATGTCATCTCATGTCGATCCCGTGGCACAGTCGCAAGATTCCTGTTTATTAGAGGAGCCCCTCGAGGCTCAGAGGAGTCAATTTGCCGAGATCTCACCGCTCATAAGTGGCAGAACTGGGCTTTGCACCCCGTCAGTATGACCTTGCTGAGGGAGGCGGTGGAGAGAGGCTGGGGGCAGAGGGCTAGCAGAGGGAAACGGGAAGTGGTTGCTCACGCCCAGCCCAGCCCAGCCCTGGTGACCCTGACTCCGAATGGTTGCCAGACTCTCAGCCAGCAGCTTCCAGCCGAGGCCTCCCAGAGCTCAGCGGGAAAGGCTCCAGGCCATGGCCAGACCAGCCTGGGTCCCTTTGTCATATTACCTTGTGTGGCATGGCGGCACCCCACCTACCCAGCAGCGGCTAAGGAATGAGTCAGGGCTGCTGGTGTGCTCTTGGCTGTGTGGAAAGATCCGTAGATCCTGGTAGCCCCTGAGCCACCTGCTCGGGACAGATTTCAGCCTCTGGATCCACCAGTACAGGGTTCTAGCAGGGAGGGCTTGGGCCACGGGAGAGCTCGACAGAAACTGGCTTTGGCCCGATGCACGTTTGTGGCTGGACATCTCCTCCCAACTAATAAACAAACAATCATTATTTTTCTCTGGCCAAATGGAAGCTAGCCTCAGAGAGCTCAGCAAGAGAGCAATAATGGGTTATTGACAGACAGGGAGAGCTTAATAGGCCACAGACCGATGAGGATCCGAGATTGATGAGGGCTGTGCTGTCGATTATCGGAACCCCTGCCAGCCTTCCCCGAGGGGCTCCCCACTCTCTGTTTTCTGTCCCGGGCAGGACCCTGGCAGCTCTCTCAGCAATTAGCTGGGCGGTGGGGAGGGCTGGGCCCCATTCTCCCAGGTCCGGAGGGGAAGGAATGTATTTGTAATTGTGAGGAGTGTGATGGCTATCAAAAGTCCACGGCTTCAGCCACCGATGCCGGGCACCTCAGGCTTGTGAGGCCTGGGCCATGGCTGCCAGGACACATGTCACAGCAGAGTCCTCTCTCTGCTTCCCACCGGAAAACTGAAGGACATCTAATGGCTCTCCCAGGGAGGGAGAAAAAAGAACGAAGTGCTTTTGAGCCTCACGCTAGACAAGTCCATCCACTGGTCACTTGTTCTCTTCCATCTGTGTTTTGGTCCCAGCCATAGTGGTCATTAATAAATCATAAAGGTGGTTGAACTTCACAGTTCTGACACTTTGCAGCAGGTTGAACCTCACGACTTGGACAGTTTGATGACACCTGAATTTGTAGACTCTTGCGAGTTAGACCCACAGGTCCCCTGCCCTGACCTGTGTCCCTCCACGTAGTTCTTTGCCTGAAGGCATCATCATCAGAATCGCTGCCCAACTCCTAAGTCTTGTCCCAATTGCACGTTCTGCCCCAGAGTAGGACTTCTTACCAGTCTCGTTCCCAAACCCAAGATCCTGGGTACGGTTTGAGAAACTGACAAAGAGGTCGAGAGTCTGGCCAAGGCTTGGCAGTCCTTCCTTATGTCCAGTTCTTGCCCTGGGCTCTTGCCTTGATTCCTAGATGCCACTGGGATGCTCAGCAGGTGACCTGGTCTGTGATGCACGTGGCTGTGCGGGCAGGGAAGCTGTAGACAGAATCGGTGCCTTTGGGTACAGCCACGGCTACATCCGGCACGAAGACAAATGCCAACTGAGTGTTTAAGCTTTGGGGACCAAAGTACAAATAAAAAGAACAATTAGCACACTTCTGACTGCTCTTACCCATGGTGCCCAAGAGGCCCAGACGCAAAGTGCCCACGTCACACACAGGCCACTCTCCTCACCAGATACAGGGAACGTGACTGAGCAGGACATCCAGATGTTTGTGAGTCAAGTCAGGGCCGCAGGAGAGAGCTGTGACCGAATCGAACCCACTTAACGTTTCCAGGCATGTCCCTCTCTGCGGTTATTGTCTTATCAAAGATTTATATCTGTCTCATAAGCATCATTCAATCCTTGGTCTCTCGTGAGGCCTGAAGCCAAGAATTGACATTTCTTCAATGTAAATAGGAAATATTACAGAATGAGTTGAGATCAGTTTTTTAAAAAATTGCTTTCTTGACTTTTAACCCTGCAGTCTTGCTGACTATTTAATTCTACCCACAGTGGCTCAGGAACAAGCCTGTGATTTCTGTAACGTGACACCAGGTTTCGAAGCTGACAGTCCACCCCTCCAAATAGGAGCTCAAGTCTGCGGGTCCAAGTCACGAAATGAACCCCAAAGTTCCAAGAGGGCGGGAGGCTGGGCCTCGAGGGAAGCGCGTGGCCGTGGGCATGTGCGGTGGCCCTGGCCTGGGAATGGGTCGTCTGCATGAATCGAAGGCCTTTCCCGGGGAAGCGGAGTTAGTGACGGGAGCTGAGTGCATGGGCCGACCTGCAGGCACGTATTAAACCCGCGACGTCTCCAAGATCGTGCCTCGCAATTGCTTTTCGTCCTTTATCGAGCAGCTGCTCTGTGCTGTTTTAGAAACATTAGCTCTTCAGATGCTCACAGCTGCTGGACTGATGAGCCCCCAGTTGCAAGGCAAACACGGAGACATCTGGAGGTGAAGGGTCTTGCTGAGGCCACAGGGCTCCACAGTCACCTTGACTGTGGTCCGGGAGCTGATCCTGGGGAACAAAAGCCCTCATGTGCCCACTGACAGCCTGGCCATGTGCTGGTTTTCACATCTGCGGTGGGGAGCTAGATCTAGGAGGTAGGGACTGAGTGATGGTAGAGTGTGTGTGCGTGCGTGTGTGTGCGCATGTGTGTGTGTGCGTGCGTGTGCGTGTGTACAGCAGGCACACTTAGCTTCCCCACAGACAAGCGCACCCAGGTTACCTTCAATACAGAGCCGGCCTGGCGCACTTCAGGCATCATTCGAACGGCAGGCGCTCCTCTCCGGGCTCGTTGGCAGAAATGTGCAAAGCGGGAGGCAGCTACCAACAGACCTGAGGAAATGACGTCGGTTTCCTTGCTTTTCCGAGGATGTCCCCCTTTCCTAGTCAGGCTCCACTTCCCCGAATCAAATCACTACGGTGTTGGGGTTTCTAGGCCTCCCGGAAGGAGAGAGCACTGCCCGCCGGCCTCTGAGTCAGGCCCGTTGGCCTTCGAAGGCGCCTCCCAGCCTGGTGTGCCGCCGGGTGCCGAGCAGAAGCTCTGAGAACAGTCATGGGAGCAGTGAGCATTCAGCCGTCCGGCCGGGGCCTTGCCTTCCCCGTCCCCCAGCTTCTGTCCCCCACGCTCCGGGACAGTGACTGGATTTTCTGTTTGCTTGCTTCCTCCCTGCTCCCGGGCTCTGCAGCAAAGCCGAGCAGCACGGTGAGCCGTGCGTGGCCGTGGGGGAGGCGGCGTGTGGCGGCCCTGGGCCCCGCTCGGCGCCCATACTTCTTAGGGCTCTGGGCTAAGGGCTGCTTCCAGGACTGCTGACTGAAGGGGCTATTTCTGGGTCGGAGGACAGAGCTCCCGAGGCCGACTGGGAGGGTATTTATAGAGTCAACCTTGGAGAACAGGGATGCTCACATCCCTGGAACCTTCCCTCGTTTAGAAGTTTCTAAAGATAGAGCCGGGTGGCATCTGGAGTGAGCCAAGGCACACTAATTCCTTTTAAATCCACCAAGAACGTTCTCCGAATAAATGCTGACCGGTTTTCTCGGGGTTGACTTTTTCCTTTCCCCTCAGCGCTCTGCTGGATCCCGCCTCTTGGCTTGTGTCGTTGGTGGGGAACTGTCCACTGCCAGGGAAACTGAGGGAGCAAGCAGGAAGCGACTTGCTGGGGTAACGTGACATCTCTGTGACGGTGCCCCACCGAGGACTGGACTCAGCAGCAGGGGAAGAGAGGGGACGGGCAGTTCACCTTTTTTTGTCATTTGTCAGCCCTGTGCCAGGTGACACAGGCACTATGGCAACCCATCCCTGCACTGCCTCTGGGAAGTAGGTGTTATAACACCCATTTTACAGATGAAGAAATGCTCTAAATTGGTGAAATTAAGGCGCTCTTCACCCAGCTCAGCCTAAGACACTGGGGAGGAAGGCAGGACACGAGCGACATTTGTCTCCAGATTTCAGATGTGCAGTCAGGTCCATGAATCCCGAAGCTCGTGGGTTTCAAGGCTGTCCTTAGTGACTACTCTGCCCTCTCATCTTTTGCCCTGAAATGAGAACAATTTTTGCAAACCAGGCCTGGCCAGGCCCAGCTTCTAGGGAGTGGCAGTCTCCACCTTTTTCCAAACTGTGGGACCCCTTCAGCTGCCTTATGAAATGCCCCCGTCCCCACTCCTGTCCATCCCCCCTTGACAAAAAGGGGATGTGAAATGAGTAGAAGGATATTTGTTGACACGGAGCCTCCTGGCAATCCTGGAATTTAAGCGTTTTCTCTCCTGCCCATGGATGAGGGAAGGAGGGCTCGGAGAGGTTAAGTAACTTGCTCAGCATCCCGCAGACCGCGAGAGGCCCAGCCCGGATGCCGACCTCTGGACCGTCCACCTCGGTTGGTGCCCATTGACTTTCTGGCTCCAGCAGCATCTGCCACAGAGATTGGATTCAGTAGCTGCCTGGCTGGTTTGGTATTTTCGCCGATTCTCAATCGACCGCTCCACGTCTGACAGCATCGTCTGTGCAGTGGGTAATGGGATCTGATGGTTAAGGTGACCCTGGCTCAGCCCAGCCACAGCCCATCCGTCTGGATTCCAAGCACAGGCTGCCTTCCAGCTCGGGCCGGGTGGTGGCGGGGGCGGGGGGGTGGGGGCGGCTGGAGGCCTGCTTCTCTCACAGGCCTGTCCTCTTCAGCCTTCACATTCAACCTCCATGTGACTTCTCTGCACTTCTGGGAAGTCAGGAGGGAGAGGCCAGGGCACCAGCACCACCCAAGACAAAGGGAACTTGGGGTCTGTAGCGTTCTGGCTGAGAATGTTCCAATGTTTCCCTTCTGATGACTTAAACTCTGCTCATCCTTAGGGGCCTGCGTGAGGCTCCCTCCTTCTGGAAAACTCCTCATTTCTCTACCCACCAGGGCACCTGTTGTGTGCTCTACACATTCTGGAACTACAAAATCAGTGAACCTCAGAGAACACAGTTATCCTCCTGGCCGACTCTGGAATTCCTTCCCATCATCCCTACAGTGTCCTCCCTGCCTCCTTACTTCTCAAAGCAGCCATTCCTTGATGAGACAGCACTAAGCATTTGAACATTTCCTCTCTTCGAGCAGAAATATGCCTCTGGTGGCCCATCACTGAGCCCTGCCCTCTGGATTCGGCCCCTTGGCAGCCTCCAGATCTTTAAAGAAAACTCTTAGGGCCCCTCCAGGCCTTCTCTTCCTCAAACAAGACCGGAAGATCTTCAGCAAAACCCAAGAAACGTCCTTCCTAGAAGCGGCGGCTTCAGAGGGCAGTGCCGAACGAGGCCGTTTGCAGGTGGCTCGGGGCACAGCTATTCAAAAGGTTTAAATGACATCATTTTATCAGCAACTCACAGACACTAGCATAGTCCCATTAGCACTGAAAAAATTACCGAGTTTCATTAAAAGCAAGATCAAGCTTAGAGATATACAAATTTACCAACCGTCGTTGAAAAAAACCCTTTCTCGCTAAGGTGTTACATCTGCTGGCTGCAGGCTTGTCAGAGCACGGGGCTCCAGCGGCCTGTCCTGCGGCAGAGCCCGGGGTCTGCGTGAAGGTCTCTGCAGAGCTACCCAGAGGCCGGGCAGGATTGGCGGGCACATGCTGTTTGGCCTTGCGGGGAGAAGCTGGTGTGGGAGCAACGCAGGGTTGGGGGGGGGGAGGCGTGGGCGTGGGAGGGAGGGTTGTGGGGGCCCTGCTGCCAGCGTCCCCTCCGGCCGCCACAGTTAAGCCCCAGCCCCTCACGGGGAGCGGGGACTCCTCGGTCCCCGGGTTATAAGGGAAGGACTGAGCTCAGTGAAAGGGAAACACAACAGCAGGTCTGTTTCCTCCAAACCCATGCTCCTCTCTTCCACCACGGCCCTCGCTGGTTCATTCTCTGTTTCACGCGTGAACGTCTCAGGTCCCTGGGAGGTAGCGTAATGTCTGAGGCCCGGACTGTGCCTGTCACCCCTCCCACCCTCGGCACCCACTACCGCACGGGGCGGGTGGACCGGGGGCGCTTGGGGAACTGCAGTGGTGCCGAGCGCCTTATGACCCCGGGGACCGTGTTCCTTACGCATCCTGCTGTCTGTGGCTGCAGGTACCCGTCCCCGTGCCCAGGTGCCCAGGCCTCCACAGTGGGCCTAAAATGTCCCTGTCCCCTTCCCCGGTGATCCAACTTAACAAAGGGAGGCTAAGCCTACCCCCCACCCACTCCTCAGGGACTTGAGAGGAGGCTCTTTGAAGAACGGTACTAGGTATAGTGATATCGTTCTTATTAAGAGTCAGAGTAATAGTCTTAGCAGCCACTGGTTTTGCTGGGTCCCCATCATCCCCTCAACTTGGCCCTGGCCCCAAGGCTGAGACCCCTAGTGCTCGCCCGTGCCCTCTGCTTTTGGAAATGAGCCAGATGGTTCAGGAACATCTCTGGTCGTGATCAAAGGTCACAGGAGGAAACAGGTTTAACACTCCGCTCCATTGTCTTGCGCGCTGTTTCTTTTCTCGTCTCTGTCCTCAGACGCCACCCCCAGCCCACCGTAGTTGTGTGTTCGCTGTGATTTGGAGAAAGAACAAGTGTCGGCCCAGAGCCTGGTGATTCTGCATCGGTCCCAGCGGAGCCGGGGAAGGATCTTGTCACACAAGTGTCCCCGCCGTCCCAGGGAAGCCAGTGCAGGGGGTTGCCAGGGTGGGACCCCAATGCCAGGGTTAGCACTGAAGGTAGAGGGGCAAGAGCCATGAGAACCCAACAGTCTGGAGCTGTGATGCTCAAGTTTGAGTGTAAATCACAGTTGATTGGGCTGCTTGATAAAAATACACATTCCAGGGCCCCTTGCCCTTGTCTTTGTGAACAACCTTGACTTCTCCCCCACGATTTTGCTCCATTGTGGCCCCTTGGCAACACCATCTCGGGCCCCCCAGACAGAGCTGTTATGTTCATCCTGCCCCCAGAATACTTACATGTTTCCACGTTCTGTTATCCAGGCAGGGACCCGGCCGGGAGGTGCTCATCTCTGTGGCTCATGTTTTTAGATGAGAATTTTGGAATAGCCACCGTGTGCCAAGGTCTATGCAAAGACCTATATATATATATATATTACCTCAATGATCCTTGCAACAGCGTCTAGTGCTATTTTACCTATGAGGGGACTGAAGCTTAGCCCAACATCACACAGGGTGGGGGTTCAAACCCAGGTCTATGGGGTTTCCGGACCTACGTATCTAACCACTACCCCATTCAGCAAGGATCACTGGAGGAGGCAGGTGTTTGGGGAATGAGGGAGTGAGGGCTGAATGGGTGCGATTTGAATGACGTGCTAACCCCGTTCCGTTGGCGGGAGGTGATTACAGGGACATATTAAGAACAGAGAATAGCATATAGAGGAAGGGAAGGAAAAACAAGATAAAAACAGAGAGGGAGGCAAGCCATAAGAGATTCTTTTTTTTAAGTGTTTATTTTAGAGAGAGTGAGGGTGACAGAGACGGAGTGTGTGCACACAAGTGGGGGAGGGGCAGCGAGAGGGGGAGACACAGAATCCGAAGCAGGCTCCAGGCTGAGCTGTCGGCACGGAGCCGACACGGAGCTCGAACCCACGGACCGCGAGATCATGACCTGAGCCGAAGCTGGATGCTTAACCGACTGAGCCAGCCAGGCTCCCCAAGAGACTCTTAAATACAGAGAACAAACTGAGGGTTGCTGGAGGGGAGGTGGGGGGCATGGGCTAAATGGGTGATGGGCATGAAGGAGGGCACTTGTTGGGATGAGCACTGGGTGTTATAGGTAAGTGACGAATCACTACATTCTACTCCTGAAACCATTATTACGCTACATGTTACCTGTCTTGGTTTTAGGTAAATTAAAAAACAAAAATAAAAACAGAGAACAGCACGCTCTGCTTTTAGGACACTAGGCAAAGGCCCTGAGTTTGTGAGTAGGTGGAGGTGAGAAGGAGGTAAACCTTGAGGATTGTGATACTTTGAGCACATGCTCCAGCCTCAGCTCCGCAGAATGATCTTCTGGAGAGCAGGGTCTATTTCGTGTTCTCACTTTCTTTTCCTTCCTTCCTTCCTTCCTTCCTTCCTTCCTTCCTTCCTTTCTTTTTTTTTTTTTTTTTTAAGTAAGCTCTGGGTCCAATGTGGGGCTTGAACTCCCCACCCCGAGATCAAGAGTCACATGCTCTACTGATGGAGCCGGCCAGGCAGGCGCCCCTGTGTTCTCACTTTCTAAGCCCCACTCTTGGAAAAAAGTGGGTGCTTAGTGGACACCCGCTCAATTCATTCATTAGAGCATTGTTTTCATTCATTCGTTCATTCATGGGAAGCCAGTCCTTGCTTCCACAGCCTGCTCTCACAGGGTCCCCCGCCGCCCTCACTCCCAGCCTCCCCTCCAGAGAGAAACACTCACGGGCCCTGCTGTGGAGGGGACATCCCCCCCCACATCGAGCCTCATTCAGCCTGTGTAAAATCCCACATTGGACTTGGTTCTCCGAGTCCCTCCACCTCTGACTTCTCCAACCTAAGATCCAGCCAGGGCTCGGGCTTGCCCGGCTGGCTCTCTGGGACGCCACAACGCTGGCCTTCCAGAACAGTCTACAGCCATTAGAACCCTGTCCCCGTGTCCCTGCCTCCGTCCGGCAGGTGACTCCTATCACAGCTGGGGGAGTGAGCCACTTCTTCTGCCCAGACAGCAGGCATTGGAAATTATTCAGGAATAACAAACAGGCCAGAAACATTTGCATAAGGAATCACGCAGAACAATACATGTTATTTAAACCATCTCTGGTTGGCAACAGAAGCAAAAAGCAGCTGAGATAAATCTGCAATGCAAATCAGCCTTATTTGGAGCAGAGGCTCAGCTTGTTTGGGGGTGGGGGGCACAGCCAGAGATGGGGAGAAAAGAAAGCTCCATTGTTTCCATTGCGCCCCCCCCCAACTACGCCTTCTCTGCCTGCCTACATTTTCTCATTTCTCTCCTTCCCTCCCTTCTTCAGAGATTAATGGAAACAATTTGTCTTCTAATGTGACTACAGCTTATGAATTCTTTGTCTCCCTCTAATCCTTTAAATTACCCACATAATAAAATATGTATCCAGTGATTTCAGGTCATAATTTGATCTTCTAGGGGATGTGGGGAGGGGGGTAGGTGAGCTGAAGCGGGCTCTTCTCACGGTTTGTTCCTCCCCTCCATTTGTCTTTATTTGTCATCCTTTTTTTGTTTTGTGTTGTTTGCTTAATGATCTTCCTCGTGCTTCCTTTCCATGCTCCCCCCCCCCCACTACCCCTGCCGGACTTCCTGAGTGTGCCTGGGGTCCGGGCTGGGAAGGGGCAGTGCAGGACTGGGTTTTGGGGGGGGGGCAGGATGGCCTCCTTCTCAACAGTCAGGAAGGTTCCTGACTTCCCAGGGGCAGCAGGTCCCCGAGGACCAGGCTTTGACTACCTAACGTCCAAGGGGCCTTTAAGATCCAGGTCTCCCCAGTCCTGCCTGTGGGTCTCAAGCAGGTGACAATCCCACATTTACCAGCCTGGGTGCTCCCTCTCCTGTGCCTAACATCACAGGACAGCTCCCCACTACACAGGTCAGTCCTCCAGGGGACTGTCTGGCAAGCACACCACCATTCCCCTGGGATCCCCAGTGCTGGCTGCCCTCAAAGCCATTTTAGAGGTGCCGTCCCCACGGTGCACCTGAGAGATGGGTTCCCGGAACTGCAGACCCCAGTGGGTCCCGCGCTAGGCACCCTCCCCAGCCCTAGGGTGTTCCGTGTGGCAGTCAGGGAAGCGCCTTTTCTGGGTCACAGCATGTGATTCTGAGACTCCTGGCCTGCACTCTGGTGAGGAGCCAAGGGCCTGGCTGGGCCATGGCCTGGGGGGCGGGGCGGGGGAGGGGGGAGCTGCCTGGAATGGAAGTTTTGTAATTTGCATGGAAGCATCATCGCAAGGACAGGCGTGGCCCTGTGCTCATCGCTACTCCACTTTGCACTGGAATCGTGTCCCAGTCCCCAGAATGGCCTTTGCCCTTGCTCCAGTCACTCCGGGCACCCTGGTGGAAATTGCTCCTTCCGTGTCTGTGCTCAGGTGCACGCCCGGCCTACCGAGCAGGCGGTCAGGGATGAACTCAGGCCCCCCCACCCCCCGTGTGCTGAGCATCTTCCCTAGTCTCCTTTGGTGAGCCCTCCATTTCAACAAACACTCCCATCTACGCTCCACTGCACAGTCACCTGAAGCCCCTCTGTGTTGGGAGAAGTGATCACTCAGCATCGTGCAATGAGAAACCATCCGCTGGGTTGGGGAGGCCCTGTGAGGCTGGCTCTTCCTTGGGGCAGAGCAGCAGAGAGAAGGGAGGGAGGCTCGCCCTCCAGGGCCGGGGGAGAGAAGCGGCTGGGGCTGCTCAGACCCCAGGACTGCAAGCCATCTGCATGCAGAGCAGGGAGGGGCCAGCTGGGAGCCAAGGGGGTCACAGCCCAGGTGGAAGGTGAGGCCAGGGCTAACCCGTCAGACCGTCAGTCTCTTATCCACAGAAACCAGAGAGCAGAGAGGCTTTATGTAACTCATTTGGAGGCAAAACCTGCCTGAACTGAGGCTATTTATAGTCTTTTATTTATCCCCACTTGGTGTGAATATTCATGGTTCTCCCTGCAGAAGTATTAATGTGCCTGATTGCTGGGAGTTGGCTGGGACCTGGCTGGGATGTTCTATACACCGGAGGGGCTAAGTAGCCTGTCACTTCCCTAAAATCAAACCTTCCAAATTCTGGAACACTACAGGCCCAGGGGTCAGGGGGAAGGGGTGGGGGTTGTGAGGCCTGGGAAAGCATGTTGAGAGCACGAGCAGGTGGCGTTGGGCACAGAAGGTCCGGGCTGGGTGGGCCGTACCATTTGCAGGAGGTCTGATAGGACCAGGCAAGAGAGACTGGCTGAGCGGCTGAGGGTGGGGTGTGAGGGAGTGGAGGGGGCTCAGGTGAATGGCTGGAGAGTGGGGCGCTTCTTCGGTTTTCCGGGAATGATGAGTTTCAAGGCAAACACTTTGTCTTTAGAAGGAGGTGCCCGAATGCACCGTCTCCCCTGGGAAAACCGGCTCCGGTCAGGTGTGAGGAATAGCCGCTGGGGCCTGATTACGGGAACATGCACAGCTCAGGGTGACAGGGTTTGTGTCTGGGACACCCAGACTGCAGGCGTCTTGGCCTCTGGTCTCTGGGCTGATGGGGCTGGAGCCTGTGTGGCCTCCGAGGAAAACAGATGAGCAGGTCAGAACAGCAAAGCCCTCAGGCTCTCTGCTCAGGGATTCTCTGCAAGGATGTCTGGGCGGGGCCTGGGGTCCGGGGCTCAGTGGATCCCACTTTGGGAAACAGGCAATACCCTTTCCAGAAGCAGAAATTAATCCTTCCCAAGGCCCCATCTGCCTCCCTAACCCCCTCACTTGCTGTCCCGGGAAACATCCCAGCTAAAGTGGACTGTGACACAGAGAAGCCAGAAGTGACAGGAAGCCACATCACATGGTTATGATACCCTGATGGGCCACAGGAATGCCTCCCAGGACTATTCTTTCTTGCTGTGTGATGGAAAACCTTTTTTTTTCCTCCCCAAAAGCACCAGAGTTGGGCTGACCTTAGAGAAGATTCAGTCCACTGGTCTCACTTTACAGGGAAAGAAACTGAGGCAAAAGCAGGGAAAGGGGAACCTGTCTTCTGAGTCCCTTCTCCCTCCTGAATGCTGGACTTCATTCCTCTTCAGGATGAGGAGCTCCTCCCCAGCCCTTCCCCCAGTGTCTCCCTCCTCATTCCGGGCTAAAAGAAATTCTCCTTCCTGAGGACTCACATGACTTAAATATTTGGAGACTGTTGTCATGTCACTCTGTGGTCCTTGTTTAGCCCAACAACGCAGGAATGTCTATTTAAGTGCTTGTTTTGCATTTCTGGTGCAGTCTTTCCTGTTTCCCCCTTCTTTCTTGCTCCCATCCTGTGGCCACCCAGCTGGTCCCAGTGCCTCCTGCTCTGCTCCAGGGGCCTGGGAGGATGGATGAGGGTCCTGGACCTTGGAGAGAGCCCCGGGGGAGCTGGGCACAGGGAGGAGCCTCCTCCCCCCTCTGAGAAGGACTAGGGCCCACCCCCTGCACACCCATGGCCTGGATGCTGAATTCTGGCCACCCAGGGTTTCCCAGAGGCTGTTCATGGCTGCGAGGAAGTTGGAGGAATGTGGACTCTGGATCCAGACTAAAGGCAATGGAGTCCAGCTCCTGTGTGATCGTGGGCCAGTCACTCAACATCTGAGCCTCAGTTACCTCATCTGTAAAATGTGATAAAAATCGCTACCCTAGAGGGAAGTCAGGACTAGGACCTCTGTGGCTGCCCTGACCTTATTTATTGATGGCATTTCTTTTTAATTTTAATTTACATCCAAGTTAGTTGGATTACAGTGAAATAATGGTTTCAGGAGTAGATTCCAGTGATTCATCCCCTATGTATAATGCCCAGTGCTCAGCCCAACAAATGCCCTCCTTCATGCCCCCTGCCCATCCCCCACCCACAACCTCTCCAGCAGCCCTCTGTTTGTTCTCCATAGTTAAGAGTCTCTTATGTTTTGTCCCCCTCCCTGTTTGTATATTATTTTTGCTTCCCTTCCTTTATGTTCATCTGTTTTGTATCTTAAATTTCACATATGTGTGAAGTCATATGATATTTGTCTTTTTCTCACTGACTAATTTTGCTTAGCATAATACCCTCTAGTTCCATCCACGTTGTTGCAAGTGGCAAGATTTCATTCTTTGTGATCACCGAGTAATACCCCATTGTATATATATGCCACATCTTTATCCATTTGTCAATTGATGGACATTTGGGCTCTTTCCATACTTTGGCTACTGTCGATAGCACTGCTATAAACATTGGGGTGCTTGTGCCCCTTGAAAACAGCACACTTGTATCCCTTGGATAAATACTTAGTAGTGCAATTGCTGGGTCATAGGATAGTTCTATTTTTAACTTTTTGAGGAACCTCCATACTGTTTTCCAGAGTGGCTGCACCAGCTTGCCTTCCCACCAACAATGCAAAACAGATCCTCTTTCTCTGCATCCTCACCAACACCTGTTGTTGCCTGAGTTGCTAATTTCAGCCATTCTGACAGGTGTCAGGTGGTATCTCATTGTGGCTTTGATTTGTATTTCCCTGATGGTGAGTGACGTGGAGCATTTTTTCATGTGTCTGTTAGCCTATTGATGGCATTTTTGACTACAAAGCAGGACAGGCCTGACAAACCAGTTGAGGGGGACAATGGGAGAGATGATCTGAAATTGGATTCTCCATGAAAAATCCAGAATGCATATTTTGTTCTTTCCATTGGTGATAATTGGTATTTAATTATAATTATTAACTAATAAATGTAACTGCCATGTATTCAACATGCTTTGGTTTGTTTTTAGTACACACACTATACTTTCATTTACTTCCCACAAAAATTAAGCATTAATTATTATTATTATTATTTTATTATTATTATGTTCCCATTTTATGGATGAGAAAGCTGAGCTCGGGAAGGCCAAGTGACTTTACCAAGGTCATTTAGTGGACACGACCAAGAGCAAATCACTCTAGTGTCTTGTCTTCTGGACAGGTTCAGGCTTATTCCATATTACCCCATTCTAAAACTAGGAAGACAAATGACTTTCTGGCCTACAAAACCCACTCCCCTGCCAAGATTTTAGGCCTCTTAAAATGGAAATTATAATGGATACCTAATATGGTAGCATATTCATACATTGGGATGCTACATATCAGCACAAATAAATAGGCTAGAGCTACATACAGCAACACGAATACATGGAAGGAACAGGTGTTGAGAGAGAAGTGAGTTGCAGAAGAACATACATAGTATGCTACCATTGTATGTTTCAAAGAAGTGAATCGGTACCATATTTAAAAAATATAAGGGGCGCCAGGGTGGCTCAGTCGGTTAAGCATCCGACTCCTCATTTCAGCTCAGGTCATGATCTCACGGTCCGTGAGTTCAACCCGTCAGCCTCCGAGAGCACAGAGCCTGCTTGGGATTCCCTCTCTTCTCTCTCTACCCCCCTCCCTCCCCCACCTCCCGCTTGCATGCGCGCGCACACACACGCACACTCTCTTTCTCAAAATAAATAAATTTTAAACACAATAGTATGTGCTTACCATAAATCTCAGCAGTTGTAATCTCAGTCACTCACGTCCGAAGAATGAAAATTTATGTTCACAGAAGAACTTCTACACCAATATTCATAGCAGCTTTATTTGTAATAGCCTCAAACTGGGAACACTCCAAATACTCTCCAGTGAATGGTCACACACACTGTGGTACATCCATACAGTGGAAAACTACTCAGCGATAACAAGGAGCAAACTACTGATACATGTAACACTAGGATGGATTCCCAGGGCATCCTGTTTGTGGAAAAAACCCAGTCTTAATGATTACACAATGTGCTTCCATTGGTATTAACTTGGAATGGCAAAATACAAAGAAATGAAGAACAGATTAATGGTTGTCAGGGGCCTGGGAGAGGGGGGAGGAAAGAGAGAACGGATCTTTGTCTGGGAGAGGGTCCTTACGATAGAGCACTTCTGTAGCTGAGTGTGGAGGTGGGCACATGGGATCTTCACATGAGTTAATAGAGCTAAATGCTCACATAGTACGCACACGCGCGTGCACAAACACGCACACGTGCATGTAAAATGGGTGAGATCTGGACAAGGCTAGGGGGCTGCAGCAATGCCAGTTTTCTGATTGTGACATTGCAGTATAGTTTTGCAAGATGTTTGCGCTGGAGGAAACTGGGTGAAGTGTATAGGCTCTCTATTATTTCTCAGCCCTGTATGTGAATCTACAAGCATCTCAAGATAAAAAGTTGACAAAATGGTGTGGGGTATAAAGACACAGGGCGACAGTAAAGACCCGATTTAGGATGGTGGTAATATCTGGGGTGGGAGGGGGAAAAAAAAACGGGATTGCCTTACATTGTGGTTTTCCACACATTCAATATTTCCCTTTTTTAAGTTAGGTGCTGGAGACATAGTTGTTTATGATATTATTTGGCATTTCTTTTGGGAAGTCTGACTCAGTCCATAATTAAAATAATGATACAAAAAAAAGCCCACCCTCTGTTTTAAGAACCAGAACTGGAGCAGAGTATAAAGGATTTGAATCTGGCTGTGATTCTGTTTCATCTTGTGTCTTGTGCAAAGCCTTTGTGAGTGAGAGCGATGCTACCTTTGGCTGTTTGGCAGGCGATATTTGAAGGAGCCCAGGAACTTTCTAACATTAAAATGGTGGATCTGCCCATCTGAGCCCTGCCAACCGCCGGCATCATTTCAGCAGCCGGATAAAGTGTGCACAAACAGGTGATGTTATTTTAAGCAGCATAAATCCGGGCCGGCTGCATTTGTCTGGCCGGCTTCTCCGAGGGCTCCCCAGCTCAAGCAGGGGACAAGGGTATGGGCAGAGAAGGGTTAAGAGGGAGGGAGGGCCTGGAGGGCAATGAACTTGCTCAGCTGGGGATTGTTGGCAATCAGTGAGGATCAGCGGAGCAAAGCCTGGGGAATCAATGGAGTGTTTCCCGGGGAGCCCTGGGATTGGAGCACCAAGGTTTTGTTTGGAAATTGCAAGGATTTGGTGTCTGTCAATTGTCATTAGTGCATTGGGAACTGGGCCGGCCTTGAGATCCAGGCTCTGTCCTGGCCTTGCAGGCTTGTCAGATAAACGACTTGGGGGTGAGACTCAACACTGAAGTTGAAATAGCAGCCTCACAGTTTCTTCCTTCAGCTTTTGCTGAGGGTGAAACACCCCATGGTCCCCCAACATCCTTTGCCCACCTGGTGGCCGCTGGATTCCAGCAAGGCCCCCAGACATCCAGGCTACATCAGCAGGCAGCATACTTTGTCTCAAAAATCAGCCCCTGGCCCTAAAATGTGATAAGAGACTAAAGATTCAGGTAAACATTGAGAGAGGAAGGAAAGAAAGCAGACTGCCCTCAGTTTTTCCACACACCATCTTCCTGGCTGACTCTACCACTTAGGCTTTCCACCAAGGGGGTGACTTAGAGCTGGGGGGGAGGAGCAAGTGAAGGGATACGAAGGCTAGCTGAAAGTCAAAGGCAGAAGGGGTGTCCTGTAGTGGTTTGCATTCTGCTCCGAGTAAGGGCCCTCAGCAGCCTGCCATGTATAGTGGTGTAAGATGTACACTGCTCAAATCCAAGAAGGGCCATGCACATGATCATCTCTAGGATTGGTGTCTCTGGGGTGGGGCAGTGCGCTGCCATATGGGGACCGTATGTGAGTGGGCTTGCAACAAGTCTGTACCCAGTAATAGGTCACTAACATCTGTTAAGCCGCTATCCTGCATCAGGCACTGGGCGAAGCATTTTCTGTATGGGATTTGGTCCTTGCAGCAATTTGGCAAGTGGGGATTTTGCCCACTGTTACAGATGTCCCAGGGAAGATGCCCCAGTGTTCTCTTCCTACATAAAGGGGCTGTTCCTCATCAACCTCAAGTGCAAGTCTTAAAAGCATGTGTCCAGCCTGTCCAGGCACTATCTGTGTAGGTGTCCTCACACATGCATGTATAAGAAAGTAGGTTGAGTCTGAATTCATCTTGGGTGTTGGTTACGAGGAGCCTGAGTCCTCACTCTTTCCAGGCCTGTGATTCCCAGCAGCTTACCTTTCTCTGCACCTGCGTTTTCTGCCCTCTTTGTCCCCTGCCCCCGAAGGGCTGTGAAGCTGAGCAAGGTCATGTCTGGTGATGACAGCAGTATTTCTCGGAAGCAGTGGGGGAAGCCCACAGAAGATGGCCTCATCTTGGGGGTTTGCCTGCATCCACACCCTGGGAAGAGAGATCTTTCAGCTGCTCGGCTTTGGCCTTTCTCTGGCAGAGGCTCTGGGATCTACCTTGGGGGACTGCATATGTGCCTGTTGGTTCAGGCTCCCTGACAGCCTGCACCATCAGGTCTGATGGGGGTGGGGGCTCTCCTCAGAGACTGGCCTTCTGAGGGAGGCACGACGACTCTTGTTCCACAGACGATCTGACCGAGCTTAAGTGACGTAAAGCAAGTTGCCCGAGAATGTCTAACCAGTACATGGCGGATACTGGACCCTCCAAAGGCTTTTGCTGGTGGCTCTCATTCCCAGACTAGAAAGGTGGAGGTGCTGGACCGTCAGTGTGTGTGACAGCCCCTGGTCCCTGGAGCCACCGTCTTAGGGTATGAGAACGCTTCCTCCTTGGGGTCGCCACCGGCTTCCACCTGCCGTCCCCACCCGCTTGCGACACGTAAGGGAGGAGCCATGCGCGGGAATAGGTTGCTAACGTCTGTCGAGCAGCTACTCTGCATCAGGCGCTGCGCAAAGGGTTTCACGGACGCGATGTAATCCTGACGGCGATTCTGCAGGTTGAGATTTTGCTCAGTGCACGTAGAGGCAGCCGGGAGATGCCAAGTGTCTGTTCCCACGTGAAGAGCCCGTCAAGACTTGCTGAGTCAGCGTGTCTGACTAAAGTGGTGGCCGACACACGGGGTGATTCCACCACCTGTCAACCGACACTCCAAAGTCTACCACCCACCAGCAGCCCTGCCTTTGTTGTCCCAGAAGACCCTCAAAGCCTGTGAGAAGCCTTCGGGGATGCCCTTACTCGGGAGGATCTCTGCACTAGTTAGAGGTTCCTGGCACTGGGGGAGCCAAGAAGCAAAGAAGGGTTCCCTTCTGCAGAGCGGGTCCCGGGGCCGACACCTTATTCTCACCCTCCTCTTTTGGGTGAAGGTACCCCAAGTGCTGACCTCTGAGGTGCTGCTTGGAAAGCAGGAAGTGACTACAGAGTCTGGGGGGAGTCTGGGGGACGGCCACAGACGCCTAGCAGAGGGCAGACACAGGGAGCTGTTGACCAGTTGGCCCGGCTGACATCCCTCTGGAGTCCAACCTCCCTCTGGGGCTTTTCAAGCCCTTCCATGTCCTTTCTGCTGCGCTCCAGGCAGATCCTGTACTTCAGAGGGCTCACTGTCCCTTTCCTGGATGCTCACAGCCTCCCTGAGTTTGTGACTCCTTAGCGCTTTGTCCTCACAGACTACCTGAATCCAAACTTCTTGCTGGTTCGTGTCCTCTTGGTCACACACCCACCTTATGATGGATTTCAGACACCCTAGGATGGCTGTTCCCATAGTCCTGCTTCCAGTGCTAACCTCTCTCTCTCGTCATGTACATGCACTGCTTCCCACGCCCACAGGACGGTGGCCTCCTAGAGTTACAGCTGGTTCTTCTGAAGAGTTCAGAACAACTTTGGGCATAGGATCCCCTGCCTTCTCCCTGTGAGCTGGGGAGGGGTGGGGAGGCAGGGACTAGGGAAGATTTCTATTTCACGGCACTGCTTGCTGAAGCATCAGTTGCTTGACTCCAGATAACATGGCAATTAATAATGTAATACAATGCAATTCATAGTCACTCGTGCCTGACGGCCTCTGGTCCCAAGGCTCTTGGTAAAACGTAAAATTAACAGCATTCATAACCTCAAAGAGGACATCATGAACAGAGCTCACCGAGGCTGACGATGACCGGGGGCCATCAGTGGTCCACGCCCAGTGGACAACAGCCTAGGCTCTCAGCTCCCAAGGGAATCCCCCACCCTCTGAAATCTAGACCCGGAAGGGTAGGCGGTCGGCATATACACTTGACTGCTAACCTCCCCTGCACAGACTCACAACAGACGTCCTCAGAAAAACCTTCCATTCTTTCTCTCTGCAATAGAGAGGGGAGGGACAAGAAAGTCATAGACGGGTAGAAGTTGGAATGCCAGCTCTATCGTTTACTGACTGTTGACCTTGAATGTCTCCGTGGACCTCCGTTCCCGCTGCACAGGACTGTTGTGAGGGTGACTGAGAACAGCTGCAGAGACTTCTGAGCTAACAAAGTGCTTATTCGCATGCATTATTTCCTGTCATTCTTTAATGACTCTCTGGGGTTTGACAGCAGAGAGCACCTGCCCAGTATCTACTCTCATCTGCTTCCTTCCTAACGGACTTCTCCTTCTGTGCCAGGTGACAATGTGCAAGGCTAACAGCCATTTCCCAGCCTTCCTTCCCTGACGGGCAGGGATGGTCAATAAGATGTAAGCAAAAGTTTTGGGGGCTGGGAAAGAGACCCAGGAAAATCCTGCAAGGGGCTGACTCAGCCGGGAGTATGCCCTTTTGCCCATCCTTTCATCCTTCTCATCTCTATCTAGAATCCAGACACAATGGTTGGCATTTGGACAGCCATCTTGGACCATAGGGTGAACTTGAAGTTGGAAGCCATTGCCCAGGATGGTGAAATAGTAAGAAGGAAAGAGCCTGGAGTGTCCGATGGCTATGGAAGGGCCATGGCATCTTGGAACAACCTACACATGACAGAATAATGAACCTCTATCTTGTCTAAGTCCGAGTCTGCATTATATGGTACAGACGATTATCCTGTCTTTCAAAGGGGAAACCGCAGCTCAGCCAAGTTAAACAACTTGTCCAAAGCCACCCCTTTAGGTCAAAGGGGCGACAGTCACATTCCTGAGAGAGAGAACGCTGCCTTTCTACATTCCCAAAATGTTCTTCAGTTTGCAAAGATCTGCAAACATGAAGAATCAGATGCTGTCCTTTTGCTGAAAGATTAAAGCATCTTGCTGCCTTCTGGAGCTGCCATTTCCCGAGGGCTCTTTTTATCTCTCTGGCTTTCTTTTTTATTTCTCCATCCTCTTTATCCATGGCTCACTGCTGTTCCATGCCTCCCTGAGCCATTTTACCTACCAGCAGGAGAACACTGTTTGGCCACCCCAAGCCCCGAAGCACCAAGCGAGGGAGGCATAAGACAGGGGCCGGCCCTGCTTTGGCCCACGCGGGCCAGACTGAGCCATTCTGTCCCTGGAGCTCCCTTTTGGATTTCACAGTCTTGCTCCCCAGCATTTCATTCAGTCCCTGGCATAGACAGTGCATCTTCTAGCTCTCCATCAACCTCTTTTCCCACTGGATGAAAAAAGAGTGGGCAGGGATGCATGAACTTTTGGGAGGTCTGCAAGATGCTGGCAGTGGGGACGACAGGTGGCCTGTCACAGGAGGGTGGCAGGGCTCGGTCAGGCCCCCGGTGTTCTGTGGCAGAAGAGCAGACTTTCCATGTCCTGGGGAAATGCACAGTTTAAGAAGAGAACACCCAGTTTCATAAGGCCCCTCACAGTGAAGCTATGACATGGACTTCTAGGCTTTTGCCATCTGCTGACCCGTCTGCTGGGTAAGAAAACCCTGAATGTTGGTCGTTAGCTTGGCAGGATGGATTCACCAGTGCTAAGTCACACAGGGGCAACCCAGAAGTGCCCCCAAGAGTGGAGCTGGCAGTCGCACCGAGTGAAGTATTAGCGGGAGTGGTGGAGATGTCCTCAAGAATTGGGGGCCTAGAAGATACCAAAGACTTCTGTTTGTTTGCTTACAAAGTATTCTGAAGGGAGGGCACCTGGGTGGCTCAGTCAGTTAAGCATCAGACTTTGGCTCAGGTCACCATCTCAGTTTGTGAGCTCGAGCCCCACACAGGGCTCTCTGTGGGCTCTCTGTCAGCTCAGAGCCCACTTCGGATCCTCTGTCCCTCTCTCTCTCTGCCCCTCTCCTGCTTGCACAGTCTCTCAAAAATAAATAAACATTAAAAAAAACACCAAAGTATTCTGAAGGGAGAAAAGAGATGTGCGTTACGTTTTTCACTCCATACTCAACCCCAAATGCTTCTCTCTCCCACTGGTCAACCAGACGATTGGAGCAAATACTAGTGATAGCCAGTACTTACCCACGACCTACTGTGCTGGGTACTGATGTGTCTCACATTTATTAACTCATTTAATTTCTACAATAATCCTCTGCAGGAGGTGCTATTATTACACCCATTTTACAAGAGAGAAGAGAGACCCAGAGCAGTGTCATAACTTGTCCAGGGTCGCGGAGTTGGAGAGTGGTGGGGACCCGCACTGAGGCACTCTGTGTTCTTAGTCATGACGGGCACTGCTTCTCAAAAGATGCCGAACTTTGGGGTTTCTGGGAAAGCGTGGAGAGAGAGCCACTCTGGCTCAGTCCCCAGCTCTGCCACTCACTAGACGGATTTTACCACCAAGTGTCCTAGATAAGATAATAGGACATTAAAATCTATTTCATAGGAAGGATACTTGTAAAATGCCTGGCCCCACTTATCCTAGGACAATCCATTACTTTTGAATATGGTCTCCTTTCCCCCCAGATACGTGTTCATTGTTCCTTTAACGCGTTCTGCGGGACCTCATGACTTCCGGGTCAGGCCAGAACAAGGTCAGACACAGTTATCCTCACTTTATATATGAGAAAAATGAGGTCTAGCAATGTTTCCTGAGCTCTTTCCAGAACATTTACTATCTCTCTTTCTTACCTTTTAAATATTAAATCTTCTAAATGATTCAAACCCTACAGAAGAATATATTGCAGCTTTCCCAGCCTCCTTCCTGGCCTTCCCCACTATTAGTATTTTAGTATGTGTCCTTTTCGCTCTTTTTCCAAGCACAGAGCATACCCATGGATGATTTTTAAGGAGCATACATGTGCTCATGCTGTAGTCATCGCTTGTCTTGTGTGTTTCACAATATGGCACTCTCTAGAAGTCTGCTGCTTTTTTTTTAATGGCTCCATGAGATCCTTTAGTACTGGTGTATCATTATCTGTTTATCTACTCTTCAATTGTTGGGCATCTTGGTGGGTCCTGGCATTTTATGATTGTAGTATGTGTTGCAATGATCACTCTTTTTTTTTTCTAGTTTTTATTTATTTTTGAAAGAGAGAGAGAGAGAGCAAGGGAGGGGCAGAGAGAGAGGGAGACACAGAATCCGAAGCAGGCTCCAGGCTCTGAGCTGTCAGCACAGAGCCCGATGCGGGCTCACGAACTGCGAGATCATGACCTGAGCCTAAGTTGGACACTTAAACGACTGAGCCACCCAGGTGCCCCTGTAGAGTGGATTTTTGGAAGTGGAAGTATGGGTGTACTGGTATGGACATTCACAAATTGTAAGTGCTACCAAACTGCAATCTAAACAAATTTTGCCAAAAAACACGCCCACTGACAGGGCCCAGGAGTAGCCATGCTTTTCTCTCTTGCCAAGACTGGGTATGTTCAATTTTCTAAATTTTTATTTCTTTGGCAGGTGAAATGAACACCCTATTGTTTTAGACTGAATTTCTCTGATTACAAGGTTGAGCGTTTTTAAAAAATATTTATTAGCCGTTTGTATTTCTTCTACAAAATCTCATATCCTTTCATATCCTTTCCTCTCCTTCCATTGGGTTTTGGCTTTTCTCTATTGATGTATAGTAACTTTCCATATACAAGATAGTGGGGTTTTTTTTGTTTTTTTTTTGTTTTTTTTTTTTTCTGTTGTACATGTGTCAAACATTTCCCTTCTGGTCTTTCTCTCTTGCCTTTTAACTTTGTGAAATCTCTTGATGTGTTGAGGTTTTAAACTTCTGTCTAAGCATTGCCTCTCTTAATTTTTCAAATTTTCAGATGTTCCAAACTTATAGGCAAATATAAAGAATCATATATAATTTACATACTCACTTCAGCTTTATAAAATCTTAACATGTTGCCACATTTAGATATTTCCACCATCTTGTAATTTTTACTTGCAATTTCAGTTTTACCTTTTTAAAAAACAAAAAAATAATATTTATTTGTTACAGTAAATTATAGTGGTATTTACTGACATGTTTTATAGATTGCTGTGGCCCCATTTCTCCCTGTGGTCTGTATCTTCCCTTTGGGTTTACTTTATTTCTAAATTTTTTTAATGTTTATTTTATTGTTGAGAGAGTGAGAGAGACAGAGCGTGAGTGGGGGAGGAGCAGAGAGAGAGAGGGAGACACAGAACCTGGAACAGGCTGTCAGAACAGAGCCGGATGCAGGGCTTCAATCTGCAAAGTATGAGATCATGACCTGACCCAATGTCAGATGCTTAACCGACTGAGCCACCCAGGTGCTCCTGGATTTACTTTATTTCTAAATGACGTAGGTCCTTGATAATGCTTTTAGTGAGAGGCTGTAACATTCTTTTGATATTTTCTATGGCTAGAAATGTCTTCGTTTTGCTTACACTCTTAAATAATAGCTGTGGCAGTGACTACTAGCTGCCCAGCCCACGTTCTTGTCCTCCTTCTTCCTTAGAAACAGAACTGGAACACTAAATTTTATTTGGGGCAGCTGTGAGCTCAGCAGATAGACTGAATTTTCCAGACTCTCATAGTAATGAGTGGCCAATGAGATGTAAGCAGAAAACACTGAGTGGGGGAAATTTTTTTCCTAAAGGGGCCAACTTAGCTAACGGGGACACACTTTTACCCTTGTCCTTTCATGGGACACAGGAACCTCCATGGAACAATGACGAGAGAAGCCACAAGCTAAGGAAAGCAGAGCAGAAGCAAAGGAAGTAGAACTCCAGGTTTTTTGATAGCCCTCCCCTCTCCCAGGCTGCTCCTTCCTCGTCCCTTTGATTTGAGACAATGAACTCTTCATATGATTGGTTTAAGTCTCTGTTCTTAGGTCTTTGATGCTAATGGTAAAATTCAATCCTAGGTGTTTATATTTATTTTCCTTTCACCCTCCAAAAGTGATATTCCATTGTCTTTGACACCTGCTTTTGTGGACAAGAGGTCTGCTATTGGTCTAGTTGTTCCAGCTTCTTATCTGGTAATTTTAAAGATTTCCTCATGATCCTTGTTGTTCTTTAACGTGTCTGTGGCTGAATGTTTTTTTATTTATCTTAGATACTTAGAATGCATTTTCCACTTAATGACTCATGTCTTCATCCAAATTTGGAAAGAGTCTGGCAATTATGTCTTCAAATTCTGAAGCATTTGATTCTCTGAAGAATTCTGATTCTCTGCCATTCTTTTCATTTTCTCTGTGTCTGGAATTGGATGAATGTTAAAACCTCTCTCTCGATTGCTGCTTCTTGTTCCTTAACTGCATTATGCAAGTTGTATATGTCTGTGTTTCTGAGTGAATTCCTCAGTTCCATCTTCCACATTATAAAACCTTCCTTTTACAGTGTCTTCTCTGAGTTTTTATGAACTATTGAGCTTGTAAAATGTCAGTGACATTTTTCTTTAATTTCCCAGATTTCTAGCCGGTTCTTTTTCTCATTATGCTATCCTTATTTTATTGCTTCCTCATTTAGTTTAATCATTTCTTATTCTTTTCAGTTTGGAAGTTATGGCTTCAGTTTTCTCTAAGGAGATATTAAAGATACTGTACTGAAAAATCTTTGTCCAACTGTTGTGTAGAATTAATTTTATCTAAAACATTCTCATCAAAAATAAAAAAAATGTGTAACCATGTGTGTTAACTTGACTTAATATGGTGATCATTTCACAATACATACACATAGCAGATTATTATATTGTACACCTGAAACTAATATAATGCTATATGTCAATTACATCTCAATTTTAAAAAATGTTCTACAAAAAAAGGAAAAGCCATAGATAATTATTAAAATACTATTGGAAAAATACCAATAAAAGGATAGTTGCTAAGTATATATATCCACTTCTGCTTAAAACCATTGACAGCTCTTTACTACACATAGAATAAAATGATAAACCTAAGCAGGGCTTGCATGAACAGGCTGGCCAGTGGTAACTGCACAACCTTATCTTACTGATATCCTCTTCACTCCAGCCGTTCTGGTCCATATTTAGTCCCTCAAACACAACAAGACCTTTCCCACCTCAGGGCCCTTGCACATACTGCTCTCTGTGTTGCTCTTTGGTCAGTGCTTGACAAGACTGCCTTTTTTTTTTTTTCCTGTCTTTCATGTGTTAAATTAAAAGGCACCAAAAAAAGAGCACTGGTTATCTATCTCTATCTGGTACAACTTGATATACTTTATTTATATTTCTTTCTGTTTATTTATTTATTAATTACTAATATTGCTTTTTTGGTTCTGATTTTTAAAATCTTTACTCGATATACATTATGTTTCCAAAAGGAAAAAATACACAATAAGTTACTTTAATCTTAGGCATGCCTGACATGTTTGGTAAGAAAAAAAATGACTGATATTACAAGGGGTGCCTGGGTGGCACAGCTGGTTGAGTGTCCGACTTTGGCTCAGGTCTTGATCTTGAAGTTCGTGGGTTCAAACCCCGCGTCGGTCTCTGTGCTGACAGCTTGGAGCCTGGAGCCTGCTTTGGATTCTGTGTCTCCCTCGCTCTCTGCCCCTCCCCTGCTTGCACTCTGTCTCTCTCAGACTCTCAGAAATAAACATTAAAAAATAACTGATATTACACACTCCCCAATAGTCAGATTAGTCTCAATGCCATTTGTCTAAAAAAGAATTTCATCTACAGCGAATTTGTGTTACAAATGCTCTGCTGGCTGTCTGTATTAGCTATTAATTTCTTTAGGTATTTTGGGATTTTGATTTGAAGCTTCATTTTGAGTGGGAAGTTTTCGTTTTTTTGTTTTCTCTATCTCCCCCTGTTCCTCACCCTCTATCTAGCTGCTTTGCGGTTGCTTGTACCTGACTAGTGTTGCCAGATAAAGTACAGGATGCTCCATTAGAAGTGAATTTCAGCTAAACATCAAATAACCTTTCTTAGTGTGTGTCTCAAATATTGAATAAGATGTGCTTATACTACAAAGTTATTTGTTGTTATCGCTGGAATCCACATTTAAATGAGAATTCTGCATTTTTATTTGCGAAATCTGGCAACTTAATACCTGATCTTATTAAGGAGATTTGGGTGAGAATTCCAGATGATATTTAGATTATCAGCTAAAACAAAACAAAACAAAACAGCTGCCTTTTTTGGACCACACATACACACAAAATCCGTGCTACCTGAGAGATGAGAATTTCCTCTTCTGGGATGGGAACTTGCCGCCTGCTTGCAAAGTGTAGAAGACCAGGGCTGGAGGTTCAGCCCTCCCTCAGCTCCCCCAGTAGCCTCAGGAGAGCAAGTTTTCTCTGACGTCACTGTCCACCCTGTCAGCAGAGCATTGATGTGTCTTATACACAGGTCAAAATAGTTAGATGTTGTGAAATCATGATTTACAAAAGAGAGAGAGAAGGCAGTTCCTGTCCCCAAAGAGTTTATATTTTAGCTTGAAGTCAGAACACCCAGAAAAAGCACAAGAAAAAAAAATTTTTGAGGCAGAAGCAACAGTCAGTACCAACCGATGACAGACACTAAGGCCGATAACTGAGGAAAGCCATGAATGGAGATCATGTTCCAGAAAAAGAAGCTGATGTTTGCTGAGCATTTGTTATAACCCCCCAAGATGATCTTACTTAATGCTCAGTCCGGTTTTATGAGGCAGAATTGATCATCCTGATTTTATAGAGGAGGAGATTGAGGCTCCGAATAATTACATGTCTTGTCCTATGTCACATGATTAATAAATAAGTCTTCTGTCTGCACACTTTTTTTCCCAAAGCCATCGGTCAGTGCTGGTTAGTTAGCACTGGGAAATGTTAGATATGAGGTCAAATAATCATGGTCACATTTTAAGACCTTAAAATGCAAAGTTAGAAAAACACCACAACAATCTTCTGAGAGGATTCCAAGGACTCCCCTGCAACGTTTTCCATCGGGTTTTCCTGTACTTTCCTAGCAACAGACCTTGGATGGATCAAAAGATATTGACCAAGGTCATAGCAGAGCGGAAAAGGAATTCAGAACTACAGCGATGGATGTTTTTGTTTGTCTGTTTAGATGTCTATAGCCTGACTTCTTTGAGCCCTGGACTAATTCCGGAAGGCTTGGCAGTAATTTGAATCACCACACTAAATGCTGTTGTGAAATAAACCGTGGCTGGGTTTTGATGAATTCCTCTGGAAAGTGAGTTATGGTCCTCTGAGAGAGCGGGGTGCTGTAAAGTTTTATATCCCCGAGTTGGGAACGGCTATGATTCCTCAGAGCGGCACAGAAGCCAGTAACTTCTTTCTGTCTTCTCAAATATGTGGCAATGAGGTTTATGGCATCCCACGCCATCAACCGGTGTGCAGCCACAGGTCTTTTCTGGCACTTTCTCAGCCTCCGTATGGGGGGAGGGGCGCAAGAGGAGGAGTCTTGGCCAAGGCTTGAGCTTGGAGGCTGCCTGCGAGTTGGATGGGAATGTCACTGTGCTGCCAGGGCAGAAAACTACAATATTAATGGGAGGCTACTCTGAGCACTGACTTGGGGGAAGGGGTTAAGTGCCCTGGAAGCAAGGGGGGAGACCTAAGCACTGAGTTCGTGTGTCTGAGCGGAGAGGACAGGACGGGAGAAATAGGAGAGGCGGGAGAACGTGTTCCCAGGAGCCTGCCCCACCCACCAAAAAGCCTTGAGAAAAGCAATAGAGGGAATTGAGCCAGCAGAGTGCAGACTAGATTATCCACACCACTGCTCCTCAGTGTTAGAAAGATGATCGGGAGATGTGACTGAATCCAATCATCACTTTTGTAATGAAACCTTATGTTTGTGTTTATTTTATAATTTTCCACTTCCTTGCAGTCAGCCTCTCACACATGCATTTATTCAGTAAGTGTTTATTGAGGGTCTACTATGTATCAGGCAGGTTATTGAGCCCTGGGATGCAATGATGAATAAACACGAATACGGTCCCCACTCTGACAGAGTTTATACTTCCGTGGGACAGGCAGACAGCAATCAGTCAAAAGCCACTGTGATATTTTTACCAAAAAGAGGTCACTCTATTAAGATTTTTTTATTTTTATTTTTCCAGAATCTTAAAATTATTTTTTAATGTTTGTTTATTTTTGAGAGACAGAGAGAGACAGAGCATGAGTAGAGGACAGGCAGAGAGAGAGGGAGACACAGAATCCGAAACAGACTCCACGCTCTGAGCTGTCAGCCCAGAGCCCTTTGTGGGGCTCGAACTCACGAACCGTGAGACCGTGATCTGAGCTGAAGTCAGACGCTTAACCGACTGAGCCACCCAGGTGCCCCTAGAATCTTTTTTAAAAAGTTTATTTATTTTATTTTGAGACAGAGGGAGAGAGGATCCCAAGCAATCTCTGTGCTATCAATGCAGAGCCTGACGTGGGGCTTGAGCTCATGAACTGTTGAGACCGTGACCTGAGCTGCAAAAAGTTGGATGCTAGGGGCTCCTGGGTGGCTCAGTTGGTTAAGTGTCTGACTTCACCTCAGGCTATGATCTTGCCTCACATCGGGCTCCCTGCTGTCAGCCTGGTGCCTACTTTGGATCCTCTGTTCCCCCTTCTCAAAAATAAATAAACATTAAAAAAAAAAAAAAAGAGTTGACTGAACCACCCAGGCTTCCCTTAAGATTTTATTTTTAAGTAAACTCTACACCCAACGTGGGGCTCAAACTCACCACCCTGAGATCAAGAGTCACGTGCTCTCCCGACTGAGCCAGCCAGGCATCCTGAGTTCCATCTGAAGATTCTGAAGATGTCAGGCATCTTTCTAGGAGCTGAGGATATAGCAGTGAGCAGAATGAAATCCTGCCCTCGTGAAGCTTATGTCCTAACACAGGAGACAAATCACAAATAAACATATAATTTCAAAATAAACATACAAGTTCAGGTATTTATATGTTATGATAAAAATAAGGTAGGGAAACTGGTCAGAATGAGACTGGGTGGTCACTTTAGGTAGGGTGGCCCAGGAGGGACTCTTGGAAGGGATGAGTCTTGAGCAGGAACTAGGAGAACTAAAGGAGGATCCCACAGAGATTTGGGGGAAGATCATTCCAGGCCGAGAGAACAGCACGTGCAAAGGTCCTGAGGCAACAGTGATGGGAATGAGGTCAGCAGGAGGCTGTTGCAGGAGCCCGGTGGGGGAGATCCTGGGCACTTAGACCAGGTTGTTGGTGGTGGAGGAAGTGAGATGGTGTGTGTTTTGGAGTTTCCTCTATCATAAGAGGATTGAACCTGGTCAGGGAGGTCAGGGCAGACTTTCCTAAGGAAGTAACATTTGCATGAAGATCTGAAGGCTGAGTAGAAGTAACTAGGTGAAAATGGAAGGGTGGAATATTCCAGCACATAAATAAGCAGGCCCTGTGGAGAAGCAAGCCAAGTTTGAGACACTGAAAGGAGATGGGTGTGCCCTGGGTGAAAAGCGAGGAGTGAGGTGAGGCCAGAAACATGGGCAGTACAGGTCATGGGGGGGCTTTGTGAGCCACTCGGAGGACCCTGGCCTTTTTTCTCAGTGCTGTGGGGGTCACGGAAGGGTTTTCAGCAGAAGCAGCCTAATTAGATGTGTGTCTTGGAAAAGCTTCTGAATGCAGAGTCAGGGAAGCTCCATTTTCCTGCTGACATTCACCTTCTGAGGGAGTCATTCCTGTCCCCATTCTACAGTCAAAGAAACTGAGTCTCCGAGAGTTGCTGGCGCTTGGCCAAGCACACGGCAATGTCTGACTCTGGAGCCTAGAGCCATAGCTCTTTGTACCTGTTTACCTTTACTGCTCTGCTCCACCCCTCCCCAGCAAGCCGCCCCCTGCCACCAACCAGAGCACTCCACAGTGACCAACATAACTAGGGCGGTGGCCACCTGTTCCTTCTCAGGCTGGGGGTCACTGCGTCTCCTCTCCATCTTTCTAGGGTTGTGACTTCTTTCTCTCGGTTGGAATGTTTCAAGGATGCAGATGTGGTCTTCATTTCCCTATCCCAATTAGCATTTTTGAATTAAGCATGATCTTTTTCATGGAGTCCTGGGGGGCGGGAAATAATGTTACCAACGTTCATTTATTTCTGTCAAATCATTCCTCCTTCTTTCCCTCCCTTCCTCAAACTTCTGCTCGACTCGATGTATGCACTAGGCTCCACAGTTACAGAAACAACCCTTGTGCATCTGAAAGAAGAGATATGCAAACCAGCTCTCACAGACTAAACTGTGAAGATGCTGGCCAGATGTTTTCCCTCCCTGGAGACCCAGGGGAGGGAAAGGATAGGGATTGGGCCACGAAGCAGGAAACAGGGTGCAGAAAGAGATTCCCAAAGAAACTTAGCAACGTTTTGGCAATCCAGTCCAATAGGAGACAGCGAGTCGAAAAAGCCTCTGTTAAAATATGTCCTTGGTTCTTCTGGTCCTCACAGATCGTGATGACAAGAGAGATGTGGGCTGACAGAATGTGAAATTTTCAACAGCTCTGGAATAAGAGGCCCAGGAATGGGGGCTGGTGCTCCTTGAGACCACCGAAGGAGAGAGACCAACGGGGTGGGGGGGGGGAGGGGATCCCCGTCTTTCCCCTGCCCTGCCTGGCCCAAAGGTCAAAAGTTCCCACGGGGTAAGGAAGGTTGCTTGGGTATTATTGTTTCGGAGTTGCTTCGGGTTGTATTTATTTGTTTACTGATTTATCTCACCCGTCAAGCTCAGGATTATTGACAGGGCTCGGCCTGCCCCGGGCTCTCCCACCCCACCGACCGCAGTGCACAGAGAAATAATTAGTTGCTGAGGTGTCGGGAACAGATGTTGAACTGACATCTTCCCTTTACGAGTGTCAAATTCAGCAGTTTTCCTGCCTCCCTATAAATTACCAGCTGCTTGCTGCCTTCCTCTGGCCGCCGCCTACCTGGTGGGCTTTCCTCTCTCATTAAGAGCAGAAGCAGCCCCTCCACACTGACCTCGGCATGCACTGTGCCCCCTTCTTCCCCTTCAGCCTTTTGCGTTTCATGTTTTCCTTTTTGGTGGACGTGGGAAGAGGAGAGTGTGGCCCGGGTGCGCTGTTTCCCTCCCTGCGAAGAAAAACCCTGACCCTGGCTGCTTCTCAGAGGCCTGGGGCCCCCTGGAGCAACGGGTGGTGGGGGCGAGAGGCCATTAATTGCTTCCTATCACGGCCATGACCTTTGTCCCTGTGGGGCCTCCTGAGGCTTTTTTGCAGGTGCCATCAAAGGAGGGGGGGTGCTTTCCAAAGCTCTGCTGGGCTCTGAACAGTATACAGCTTCTGTGTTATGCAACCACCAGACAAGGCAGGGTAGGGGACAAGGGCTATGTCAGGCACAGGTGGGGGGCTAGGGGAAGTTAGGAAGAATGCTTCAGAGTGCAGAGGTATGCTAGGCACTGTGCTTCGGAGAAATTGTCCCCTGGGGCCGACACGGGGGGTGATACCAGGGCCAGCAGGAAGCGTGCTGATTCATCCACTCAACTAATATCCAGGGAGCTGTTTTATGTCCAGGCATGGTGCTAGGTCCTGGAGGTGCTGGACTGAACTGGGCACGGTCCCTGCCCTCAAGCAGCCTCCAGGGGCTGGCCGGGGAGGCCGGTGGGCCCTACGAAGGAGGCTGACCTTTAACACGAAGGTGCTTGGATCCCCCGAACAATCTGAAGCAGGGGGGACGTGATCCAATTTGTATTTTAGGAAGATCACTCTGGAGGCCGTGTGGAAGGTGGATTGGGGATAGGACGCTGAAGGACACCAAGGACCTTATTAGAAAACTTATTATAGTTCTGGCTGAGAAATGAGTGGGGTCCAAACAGAGGCTGAGGCAGTCAGTATGGAGGGAGGAGAAATTTTGGAGGTACAGGTGGTAGGATGGAGCCTAACTGTGGCAGTGCAGGAAACACACTGATAATATCTCACTCTCCAAACCCTGGATTTCTAGATCCCACGCCTAGTGTCTCCCGTCGCCTGTTCCGTGATGCATGTATCGGTCCACCGGGATCTTGTTTATTCCTGTGAACCACTTGCTCGTTCCCTTGTCTGTGAGAGTGAGGAGTGAGCCCGCGTGAGATCTCAGAGCTGCAACCCTGTGCTATTTACCAATACACTGCAGCCAACCTCCTTATCTGATTTATTGGCTCAGATACAAACAGCAGTTAGGCTCCATTGCTAACTTTTAATTGGCCGTAAAGTCGTGTGCCATCATGACCTCTTGCTAAATTCTCCCCATTAAGCTTGCATGTTTACGTAGCACCATAAATTTGGCTCATCAGTCCTCCAGAAACTTCCCCAGTTTTTGCCGGTTTCTGTGAAGGCAATTATCTCCCTGTTGGTCTTGCAGGTCTACTTGAGGCCGGAGATTTCTTCAACTACAGACAGACATAGGGTGTGTGAATGTTCTCTTCCCTCTGCCCCCTGCCCCCTGCCCAACCTGGAGATGCTCCCGGTCTCCCCTTTGCCCCAGCCACTTACTGTTGGAATCCTCCTCTGGTTTCTTCTTTCTCAAGCATCTCCAGGTCAATGAACCTTCCCCCGCCCACCCTTGGATCACCTATGACTTTGACCTTTTGGACCTCTCCTCAGCCAGGCAATCACACATTTCAACATTGTTCAAAGGACCCTGTGACCTCCCTCCCTCCTCAAGCATCCCAGATTTATTAATACCAATTTTGCAGCAGGAAAGAACAAAGAAAGTTGTAAAAGCCCAGAAAAACACAAATAATGACAGAAATGAAACAAACTTACGCTTAAGTCTGGGTTCAGGCAATAGAGAAAATAGAGGAAAAAATGAAAGAAAATTTAAGGCTTAATAATAATAATAGTAACAAAAATAAGCACAAACATCAACACTATAGTTGTGCAGTACATATCATGTAAAAAACTGAATATTGTTAGAAATGAAAAAAAGACTAGAATTGACTGGAACAATAAATGAATGCGACGTAAAAAATGAGCTGGAAAATTAAGAACACAGCAAGACTAAACAAATAACAAAACACGAAGACTCACTCTTTGGAAAATAGCAGGAAAGCTGAACAACGATGGAAATAGTAAATAAAGACGTAACAGCAGAAAGTTCCCCAGAGCTTTTTAATGTGGAATTTATTCTGTATAGAATCCCTTTAAGAATTAATCACCAGAGAGAAAGGATCAGAAAATACCACTGCAAAGCTTTAAAGATCAAGAAGGTCTATAGGATGTAAATGAAAAGCAGCTGGGATTTGTGACCCAAACAATAGGAGTGGGGGGAGTTGGGGAAGCATATAGGATTGTTACTTATGATGTCACGTATCTACAGTCCTATATCCTAATAAGAAAGAAGAGACACCTGCCCCCTGCATGACAAGGCTGTGTCATCCACCACCCTCCAGGTTATCCCACAGACCTGAGCCCATTAAATGAACAGTGAAATGCTCCATAGAATTAAATAGAAAGGATTGCAAATCGTGATATGTAAGAATAAAAATAATTTGGAAAGGTTTGTTGGTTTATTCCTCCTGTGAACATTTAAAGAGCATCTACTGTCCCTAGGCACGGGGCTGGTTGCTAGAAACTTACTCTTCTAAGCCTTTTTTGCTTTATAAGGACAATTATTAAAATGCTATAGCACTGGTTTAAAACACAGAGTATAGGTCGTTGAGAGATAACAGAGATTCCAGAAGGAGACTCTAAAGAAGAAACATTAAAAAAAAAATGGGACAAATGAAGTGTAAGGAACCGCGGGGAAGCACATAATTGTATGTTGTGATCTCCTAGAAGCTGCATGGAGGGAAATCGAGACCCGTGGTTTATACCTCAGAACGTAGTAAATCTAGGAGGGTTCAAGAGACAATATTAAAAAAAAAAATCTCATCCTTACTAACCTATGCAGGGAAGTTGATTTCTTCCCTGCTGGAACTGTAACATTTTCAGTAATAAGGATGACAGGTTAAGATCCACGCAGATTTAAAACTTCATGAGAAACAACGGAAGCCAGATATGAAAGAAATGAATGGGAAATGCATATCACAGATATGACAAAGAAGAGTGAATTCAGAGGGCATAAAAAGCCTACAGTGGTCAAGGGATGAAACCACATTGTCTATTGAACCCGAGGCTGGAGAATGTAAATAAATATCAAATACAATAATAAAGTGAGTGAGGAAGATAATCCATCTGACCTGTAAATAAAAAAAAAAAAAAAAAAAGGAAATGGGCGCCTGGGTGGCTCAGTCGGTTAAGTGTCCAACTCGATCTCGGCTCTGGTCATGATTTCACGATTCATGGGTTCGAGTCCTGCATCAGACTCTGCCCTGACAGCACGGAGCCTGCTTGGAATTGTCTCTCACCCTCTCTCTCTGCCCTTCCCCACTCGCATGCTCTGTCTCTTTCTCTCTCTGGAAATAAATCATTAAACTGAAAAAAAAGAAGAAGAAAGATAAAGCAACTGTGTGCTCCCACTTCACATCTATTAGCAAAAAACAACCTAAAATAATAAAACCCTGTGGAGCTCTCTGCGGACAGGAGTTTTCTCCTATCACCAGTGTCTGTGTTAATATTCTGGAGGACAGACCATGAATAAGTAACGCACACATGAGTATGAGTATATACTTTAAGGCATTTTGTTTCTCCTTGGAGAGTCAAGGAAATTACTGTCTTTAGATTAAAATGTTTTTATACAGATGTTTATGGGAACATTGCTTACAACAGTGAAGGCCAAAATATTCACAAACTGGGGAGAGGTTAAGTAAGTGGAACCTCATCAGTGCAAAGGAATATTATAAAACCTTTGATCACAAATTGAAAGTTACTGAAAATGTGGAAAAAGTATATACAAAAGTTAACAGAAAAGCACAAATGTAGGATCCATTGAACACAATGAATTACAAATTATATATATTTATGGAAAATCACAGGAGACTCTAAGAACTGGTGATGTTTATGATGATAATAGAAGCCAATTTTCAGGGCTCCTGGCTGGCTCCGGTGGTAAAGCATGCAACCTTTGATCTCGAGGTCGTGAGTTCAAGCCCCACCTTGGGTGTATGTGGAGCTCACAAAAAAAAAAAAAAAAAAGGCCACCTCTCATTGACCCTTTATTTTTGCCATGCTCTGTGCTATGTCCTTAATGAATGTTACCTCATTTAATCTTCTCAGCAGCATGTGCAGGAGGTATTCTCTCCGGTGAAATCTGATGCAAGCCAAGTTAAGTAACTTGCCCCGGGACACATAGTTAGTAAATTGCAACGGTGGGATTTGAACTCCAGAGTCCAAGCTAATACACTGCCTAATACAACCTCAATTATTTCTTGAGATCTACATTCTACATGTTTTCTGAACTTTTTTTCATAGAGCAGCGCCCAGCTGACTTGTGGTGAATTTTGAGTGCGCTTCTCTGGAAAGGGCTCTCTGGAGCCTCACCTGGGAGGGGGCAGGGAATGTCTCAGTTGAAGGCCTAAAGAATTGTCATCAGAGGGAACTGCTCTCCTAACCTCTTGCAGCCCTTACAGTCAAGGTCTACACGGATGAACTGTTCTGTCTTCTCTCCTTCCAGATTGCTATATAAGACCCCAGCCCTACGGCTGTGGAATTATATGTGGGGTTCATTTCCCCGTGGCCAACTTTTCCACAGAGGTCACTTCTAGAAAGGGTGGGCTCCAGGGCACCTGGTGGCTCAGTCAGTTGAGCATCTGGCTCTTGATTTTGGCTCAGGTCATGAACCTGGGGTCATTGAGCCCTGTGTCGAGCTCTGCACTAAGTGTGGAGCCTGCTTGGGATTCTCTCTCCCTCCCTCTGGCCCTCTCCCCTGCTCCCCCAGGCACTTTATCTCTCTCTTTAAAAAAAAATAGGGGCGCCTGGGTGGCGCAGTCGGTTAAGCGTCCGACTTCAGCCAGGTCACGATCTCGCGGTCTGTGGGTTCGAGCCCCGCGTCGGGCTCTGGGCTGATGGCTCGGAGCCTGGAGCCTGTTTCTGATTCTGTGTCTCCCTCTCTCTCTGCCCCTCCCCCGTTCATGCTCTGTCTCTCTCTGTCCCAAAAATAAATAAATGTTGAAAAAAAAAATAAAAAAATAAATAAATAAAAAAGGTGGGCTCCAAGTCATGCCTTTCCTTTAAAAAGATATTTACTTATTCATTCTTCTTTCATTTTCAAAACTTTTTTCTTTTTAAAATTTATTTTTATTTAAGTTTTAGTTAGTTAACACAGTGCAATTTTGGTTTCAGGAGTAGAATTCAGTGGTTCATCACTTACATACAACCCCAGTGCTGATCACAAGTGCCCTCCTTACTGACCATCCCCCATCTAGCCCATCCCCCAACCCATCTCCCTCCATCAAGCCTCAGTTTGTTCTCTGTGGTAAGAGTCTCTTGTGGTTTGTTTCCCTCTCTTCTCTTTATTTCCCCCCACGTCATGCCCTTCTAACTCACTTCTCTCTCACTCCTTCTCTTTCCCAATTTAGCACCAACCTTCCTTAGAATGATTCCCAAAGCATTGTTTTATAATCAGGTTCTCTCTCTGAGTCAAAGGTCTCCTTGAAGAGTCTTTGCCTATCCACCTCCCCTCACGCATGCTTTCGTCACATTCCAACAGGCAGAAGAGAAGCATTTTTTGAACACTTATTCATGGTTTCCTCGGAATAATATTCCAGTTGAGGCCAGGTGGCAAAAGAAAGCTGAGCTGGGGTGGAGACCGCCCAGGAGTGGTGAGCTGGCCAACCCCAGTGTCTGGGCAGCTCCGTGGTGCACACCAGCACTTCTGGGCCTCCTGCAAAAGCACCTGAAAGACTTGGTCATTGAGCCCTGTATGAAGCAGGGGCCCGGAAACTGAGGCCTGCCCCTTGTTTTAATACGGTCTGCTAGCTAAGAATCGAACATAAAGCCAAAGGGTATTTTTGTGTGCGACATGTGAAAATTATGTGAAATGCAAATTTTAAGTATCTCTAGTACAGAAAGCTTCCTGGGAACACGGCCACACCCATGTTGTACCCATTTGAGTTGTTACGACAGGGACCATATGGACTGCAAAGCCTAGAATGTCTGCTCTTTGGCCCTTCACAGATTTGTCCACCCCTGGTCAAAAGGAACATCTCTTCTCCTTAAAGGCTGCCCTACCGGACCTGCCAGTTTAAGCACCCACCTTTGTAGGGCGGCAGGAACCTGAGCTGCTGGGGAGTCACTGTGCCCCTGTTCTAAGCCCTCATGTACAGGTCTCCATGGAGATACTCTTGCCCTCTCTTGGACCTTACACAAAAGACCTCCTGTCGCCATAACCGCAGAGTTACATATGGCGTTTATTGTCTTGTGACCTCCTTTTTCATTCTAGGACCATGGAATGAGTCCCTGCAGAGGAAACATGACATTTGTGACCATACAGCCACTTACTTATCTGTGGTCCAGAGAAGAGGGCTGAGGGCGGGATGGAGAGGTGAAGGCTGTCTTCAGAGGGCTTAGATGTTGTCCCCCTGGTAGAAGCAGAATGTTTCTGGCATGTTCTCAGCACTAGAGATACGAACTTGGTCCAAGGAGAGCTGAATCAGAATCGTTAGGAGGCAGTAAGCCCACCTCCTTCATCACGAATGCTAGGTCCACTCACTGGGCTTGCCACGCTGGACGGCCATTTTCTTTTTTGAATCTTCTCTCTCAACCTTTTTGTCCTTAGAACTCTCAAGAAGGAGTGTCACATTAAAAAAAAAAAAGTTTGGACCCACTCTCAGCCCAAAGAGTTTATCTTACTAAGTTGTCTCAGCAAGAGAAAAGAGAAGTACTATGACTCATTGTAATAAGGTAGATATTGTGACAAGAAAGATGTTAACATCTTAATGAAAGCCCTGAGGGGAAATTTGCATAACACAATCTCTTTGTTGCTTAAAAAAAGCCACTGATGCCTTATTAAAAAAAATCAAAACCCAATTTTGTTAAATATTCAGTCTGGGAATGATTTGGAATATTTCCTTTATCTCCTGGGTGTTTTTTTTTCCCCCTGACAGAATGACAGATGCTCTGGGTTGAAGGGGCCCATCTTCCCTCCGCCCACCTTCCTTGAGGGCCCTGTGGTGTGGTGGGCACACTGTCTTATTCCTTCTGGAGCCCCATGCTTTCAGAAGTCCTTTCGGAAGAAGCAGAGGACAGAGACTGAAAACTCTGAGATTTCTATCAAAAGATGTCATTGTTCACGCCTCCCCCCATCCTTCCACTCACCCATGCCTTCAACTCCATTAAAAAAATCTCAATTGGATTTGAGTCTCCTGAAATCTGTTTTTCATTTTGAAATTTGTCTGACATTTTTGGCAGATTGTTTCTTGAACGCACCCGCTGACGGGGAGCTCACTCCCTCTTCAGGCAGGATAGGCTACATCCGGCTGGAATCTGCCTCCTATTAACCGCCCCCCTACTGTCCTAGCCGTCCCCCTCTGGGATTAACCAATGACCCAAGTCCTCTGCTTTCTGGCAGCTCTTCACACAGTTGTAGACAACGATGTGTATGTTCTTCGGGTCCTGCAACAGCAATTTGTTTTTCAATCACATAGTAACATTAAAAAGGTGCACTGAGCCCCACCCCTTGGGCTGGTGTTTGGTGGCGTCACAATGTCAGTCTACTTTCCACCACGTCTCCATCCCTGGAAGCCAGGCGGTACTCTCTTCTTATGCTGATGCGCCTCCCACAGTTAAGAGGTGGGGGGAGGGAGGGGTCAGAACGGCATCACCCCTAGTGGTTAAGGCAACTTGCCACAGGGCAAAAGGTTTTAGCTGCAGTGGCATTGGTTGCTCTTTAAAAGAAGAGTTGAATTTGCACTTTGCACCCCATTGGGAGATATGGCGAGTTCTGCTTGTGTGTGTGTGTGTGTGTGTGTGTGTGCGCGCGCGCGCGCGCGCGCGCGCGCGTGTTGGGGGGTGGAGAGGCAGGAGGTGGACTCTCCAGCTGCTTCTGACATCAGGAGCGATGGGAGGTCAGAAGGAGATGCTTCTATCCTCCGGGTATATCATACCCAAGAAGGGGATTTTATTGAATGCCAGGGGATAAGGAAAGCAAAGCATTGCAGGGACATTTGGTCAGTGGGGACTCATCGGATAAGAGGAGAAGGAGGAGTGGCCTCAATGAACCAAGTCAAGGTAATTGTCTTTGCCCAACGTCAGTCAGGAGGTCACTCGGAAGTGGGTGGTGAGCAGCCGTTTCCTCCCTTATTCCTTCCTCTAACCACACCCCCCACCCCGCAGTGCACGTATCCGGAGTGTGTTCTTTGCAGAGCACCGGCAGCTCCGATGGTAGCCTCACCCCCACGGGCACCCCAAACTGTTGCAGTGTTACCTGCCTTCCCCAGCGCCCTGCATCCTGGCCCGTGGCTGCAATCACTATTCTTGGCAGAGACTCTAGTGAGGACAAGAAACAAACCAAACAAATGGCCAGCCCTTTCGTGGCCCAGTTTCCAAGGTAGGGCATCTATATTTAGCCCTTTCAGAGAGGGTCAGCTCTAGGGTGAGGCCCCTGCTCCCGAGGCTCAGACTGAGCCAGACCACAGAGGAGAGGTGAACTCCCAGTGGAATATTCTGGGCTTCGCTTGATTTCAAGCCAGCAGCCAGTCTCAAAGTGACTTTATGGATAAGGGGGAAAAGTTCTGCAAGAATCGTATCTGTTTTTCGCCTGCGTCATGGTCTGCCTTCGCTCACTCTGCCACCAAGAGGGTGCCAGCGTGGTACTCAGACTCTGAGCCACACACCTCCCTTTCTGTCATCCTAGTTCGGAGGCACTGACAGTTTTGAGCGACAAGTGTGGCTCTAGGGCCCTAAGGGGTGCCTTGACCTCAGGGGTCATTTGAGAAGAACGGACTCTGGGCGCTCAAAAGCAGAGCCTCTCAGATGTGAAGAGACATCTGGGCCACTTCCCTCTTTTTGTGGCTCCTCGTATGTTAAAATAAAAGAAGCAATTACAAATGAGTTATAAAAATTGAGGAATATCGGAAATGCTTACCTTTTACAAATCAGAACTCTTTACAGAAAAAAATGCAGTCTCATGTATTTTAATAGTCACAGAATCTAGATGTTCAGAATCATGCTGGACAGTGTTGTATGGTCCCAAACTTAAATTTGAGGTTGAACGATGATGTCTTCTTTTTTTAGTCCCATTATCTTTAGGACTGGATGCGTAACTTTATTTAGGGGAGAAGGTCAAAGGTCTAATTTGAGGCCACAGTGAATGTAGAAGCCATTTGGCTCTGCTGTCCTCTTTGTCTCTTCTGAGCTCTTCCAGCTGTGTGATGTGGACCATTCATGTCTTCATCAGGGCAGAGGACATAACTTTGTGTCTTTGGCTTTTTTGATTTATTAAAGGTCTGCTTGTTTAAGATACATAAAGGTCAAACTATTCTTTCATGGTGGAGCCATCATGAAGCATGTTTAGGGGCAGGACAAAGATCCTGGTCATAGCACTTCCAAGATGGCACCCAATGATCTTTGCCCACACATCCTCCTATATTATTTAGAGCTGACCTTGCAATCAATGAGATACTGTGGAAATGGGGGAGCATGACTCCCAAGGCTGGGTCAGCAAAGACATTGTGGCTTCTGCCTTGCTCACTCTTGGGCTCCATGAGAACCCAGGTACTGTGTCCTGAAGACACACAAGTAGCCCATGGAGAGGACCAAATGGGGAGGAACTGAGGCCTTCTACCCACAACTAGATTCAGTGAGTGTGCCATCTGGAAGTGGATCCTCCTGTTCCAGTTGAGCCTTCAGATGACAGCAGCCTCCTGAGACATCCTGAGCCAGAAGGACCCAGCAGAGCCACTTCCAGGTTCCTGACATTCAGAAACTGTGTGTGATAATAAATGCTTACAGTCCTTGTAAGTTGCTAAGTTTGGAAGTAATTTGTTATGCAGCAACAAATGACTGACATTGTCATATTATGTAACAAACGTAGGAAATACCTAACCTGGGTCACCCAGGTCACAGTCTGTAGTTATTCACCACCTTCTCCTTGCCTGGCCTGCTGTCTGAAATTCCTACACTTCGGACACGTTCTCTACTGGACATAATTTTCAGCAATGTCATCTTAAAAGGCCAAGAGCTCTGTACGAGTTCTCGTCTTAACCCTTAAACTGCAACGCGCTGACCCCTGGATGGACACAGTTCACACCAGCTGAGAGGGGAGTGCTCCTGGGGGAGAGGACTCCTGGGTAAGAGACGGGGACAAACTTTTGCTGTTGATGAGAAAACAACGGACTATAGACTCTAAGTCAGAGAACTCAGCTTGAGTTCTTGCTTCGTTTGTGTGATCATGGGCAGGCTACACTGCCTCGTGGGACTTAGTCTCTTCTTCCGTACAACGGGACTAATACAACTATCTAATTCAGTGTCCCCTAGCTCCCAACCACCAATGGATGAGCAGCAGTAAGACAGACAAAATCATTTTTAAAATATTTTATCATTATTATTTTTAAAGCTTTTATTTTTAAGTAATCTCTATACCCAACGTGGGGATCGAACTCACAACCCCAAGGTCAAGAGTCACACGCTCTACTGACTGAACCAGCAGGCACCGCCACAGGCACAAGCATTTTAAAAGTCAGAAAGACTTATACAAAAGCTAGTTTGTTTAGGTACAAGCTCTAAACCAAAAAAGTCAGCTTCCCGAGCAAGGAATATGCGAGCTCCTCTCCCATTTGTTAAGTGCCTTTTCTGTGCCGTGAATCATTAGAGGAGTGTGGACATACAAATGAATTAAATAAGTTTCCTGACCTCAAGGGGTTCATAGTACCCGGAGTGATAAATAAGAAAACAGGCCATTACAATAAAATGTAAAAGGTGCTAAGCACAGGGTAATTAATTCGTTTCTTCATCAAACATTTATTGAGTGCCTTTCCCCACAAGTCAGCCTGCTGGGTGCTATTGATACGTAAACAATGAACAGGGAGCCCATTGAGAAGGCCACGGAGAGGAGGGATCATTGAGCTGATTCGTGCAGTTTGAGGAGAGAGTCCAGGGAAGTTTAAGCGTAAGGGTAAGAGGGCAGAGCGTATCAGGGCAGAGGTGACTTGGCAGGGTGACTTGGGGCTACTTCCCCCATCTTAGCACTCTGGGTAGAGTCAACACGAGACTGTGCAGGGATGACTGACTGACCCAGAACCCTGTTTATCCAGTTTCCACCAGGTGAACAGTGTGCCTGATGTCCCAAGTGCGAGTGCCTGTTGGCTCCCAGTCACCTATCCGTGTTATCCCACCCTGTCTCCTGGTTCTGCTTGCTGACGGGCGATTCTGCACTGCGAGGGGCTGAGAGAATACCAACAAACTTAAATACTGGCCCAACTGATAATTAGGTTAATTAAGCTAATAATTAGGAGGATACATTTATTGTGCAAGAAGTCATCTAAAGTATGCCAAAGCTAATTAAAATTAAAATTAAAATTAACTGCCGTTTGGGGTTTCCTGTATCCCTGACCTCGCTGTTGGCTCAGACCATCCGTCCTTGACTGTGCACATCAAGGAACCCCTCTTCCTTCTCGCTCTCGTCTGCTGCTCAGAGCTTCCAGCTGCTGAGACGAAGCGGAGAAAGCCAAGTGTCCTTTGGGGTCACAAGCCCACAATCTGACGCAGGGAAATATCTCATTGCCTCCAAATGACTAAAGTAAAAGATTAGCTGATTTCATTTCCTCGTCAGATGGATGATTTCCAAGGGCCAAAAGCAAACTACACGCTGAAAGCCGTTTGCTCCCAAGGCCTGGCCCTGGCATCATCACCTCCCTCAGCTGCCGTGGCCAGCCCTCGGCGACCAGCGAGATGAGCTCAGTGCGGACGGGCATTTAATTTGATTTCCAGGATAACATATCCCCCAAAGGTGCAGAATCCCCTAAGGAGATAAGGCGGGCTTATCATTCACTGGGTAGAGTTATCCAGACACCCCCAAACATAAGACAGAGCAGAACCGGTCACATAAGTGGGTGCTAGGGGTCGGACGTCTTTGCCCAAACAGACTCACTCTTCTGAGGGCTTGCCCTCTGGGCAAGGAGTCTGAGGATTTTGTGTCATTCCTGCTTGTCTCTCACATGCAGGCCTTTTCCAGCCATCGCATCCCAGCCGACAAGCCGCATCATTCCTACTTAGGCTAAAAAAAGGGATGCCTCTGGGTCAGGCTGACATGCTGACGGGGAGAAAGGATTAGCCCGTCTCTTTGGGTTGGTTCCTGCTCTACGCGGCACACGGTGTTGCTGAGCACAGCCCAGCGCCGGGTCTCCCTCTCAGGCTCCGATCGGCTTGTCTTGCTGTCCTCTGTCTCTTTGTCAAAGTCCCCAGGAACCCGGCTCTCCTCTGCCAGCCATCTGCCCCTGGCCCGCTCCCCTCCCAGAGGCTCCTCGTGATGCCACCTCGATTTCCTCCGTCCTTTTTGCTCCCGGACCCCCTTTGCCTTAAGTCATTGGCTACAAATCCTGAGCGTTGGCCCTCAGTTTTCAGTCCTGCGTGTGTGACTCAACAAACCCCATGGTGTTTGGCTCCCTACTGCTGAGTGATTCACCCGCCATCCGCAGCCACGTAGCCCATGTGGCTGAGAGGTGTGCCTCTGCCTAACTGCACACATCCACACGTCAGAGATCTTTGGGGCTGCTGGCAAACTGTGAGGGTGATGGTGTCAGTTTCCTGGGTGCCACTCGTATACCGAATCAGAGTGTCATGGGGACACAAGGTATAAATAGGAAATAAGGATTTAATTGGGAATGGCTACTATTATTGTTTATGCAAAGGATAGCCAGTATGAACAGACACAAGTCCCAGGAATCTCTGATAATGTACCTTCTGTCCTTGGGCTGCCATGCTCCAGTCTTCCCCGGGCAGCCAGGAGGGCCTCGAGCCCCCTTGCGCCGTCTCCAAGTTCTCTATCACACTGTACTATCTTCGGTATATAGGCGTCAGGTGGCTCTTTGGTTTTATGGTGACTTTGAATGTGGGTCTGGTGTGACTTACCTGAGAGAACTAATCACTTGGTTTGTGGGAAGTAAAAGGCAATGATAAATATCAACTGAGAGGTTTTTGTCTGGAAGCTAAAGATGTGAGAGAAAATACAGGGAAATCAGGCAAAAAGGCTGTTGTAAATCCATGGCGGAGACAGGGAGGGCTTGAAACTAAGCAGTCAGTGGCAGTGGGGTGGGACGGGAGATGGTGAGGAAAGGGACTTAGTAAGTCAGGTGATCAGAACCTGGGAACTAACACGCTGGAAGATGTAATTGAAGGAGATTTTTAGATTTGTTGGTACATTTTGGGATACAGGAGAAGGATGAAGGTGTGGTAAGGACGTTTAAGAAGTTTGTAGATGTGGTGGGACAGGAAATCAAAGAAGTGCTGATTACTGATCTTTACATTTCTGCATGTAAATTTTTTTCTAGTTAGTTTACCAGACTTCTTCTTAATTTCACTAATAAATTAAGTTTTGGATACATTTGAGCATCCTTGTCTACACTTGAGAATTAGAAATCGGGCTTGGGAGGGGGCGCCTGGGGGGCTCAGTCAGTTAAGTGTACCACTTTGGCTCAGGTCATGATCTCACGGTTTGTGAGTTCAAGCCCCACATAGGGCTCTGTGCTGACAGCTCAGATCCTGGAGCCTGCTTCGGATTCTGTGTGTGTCTCTCTCTCTGCTCCTCCCCCACTCGTGCTCCGTCACCCTCTCTCTCTCAAAAATAAATAAACGTTAAAAAAAATTTTTTTTAAAGAAATCTGGCTTGGGAATAACATTTGGAAGTCACCCATGAGTAGAGGATGTTAAAGATCTGGACCAGATATCACCTGGGAAGGGTTTAAAGACTGGTAACAGAAGCAAAAAAGAAGCCTGAAGAATGAGTGGGTTCCTGGGGGAAGAGGACGAGCATGTGAAAAAAAGGAAAAACCAGAAGAGAATGCGGTCTTGGAAGATAAAGGAAAAAAGTTTTAAGGGCCAATGGCTTAAACTGTTAAATGATAGAGGAAAAAACAGGTCAAAGTAAGGTCAAAGTGGGAAACTGTCTGTCACATTTGATGTTTAGACAGTTTCGAATATCATCAAAGCATTTTCAGGAGACAGCAAAGAGTGAAGATGCATTAGGTTGGCTCCGAATAGTCAAGAAAATCTTGAATAAGGAAAAGAAATCTTTTCAATGATGCTAGGTCAGTCGGATAATGAAATCTTCCTAGATTTCATTAGCTCAGATAAGATGCACAGATGGCTAAATGGAAATATTTCTAGGGTACAATCTGATAGGTTTTGATAAATGCCTATAGTCACGTAAGATATAGAACATTGCTTCTTCCCTCACCCTCCCATACACAACTCTTCTGATTTCTACTGCCTCACAACTTTATTATCTTATAATCACAATAAATTTGCCTGCGGTTGAATTGTCATATAAATATCCAGAAAAGCAGATGTTCGAAGTCCCTGGATTCGGACTCAGTTTTACTCATTCTGAAACTTTATTTTCTGTGATTCATGCACCTTCCCTCTGGGCTCTTGGTTCTGCTTAGTCATCCTTCCTTTTCTGTGAAAGGTAACAAGTGTTTGTAGCTAAGAGTTCTCTTAGCCTGTTTCCTGTCAGGAGAACTGTAAGGGCCCAAATACTTCTTCTTATTTTATATTTTCTTTCTCTTTTCCATCCAAGCTGGAAGTGTTTGTGTTGATATAATTCCTTTGGAAGCTTTGTGGGTCTCCTGAAAATCTTACCAAGATCAACTCCATTAAATAAAAGCTACACCCACAAATCTTGAGATAAACTTTTCTCTTCCTTGGGATTTTGCTGAGGGAAATATCCTTCAGCTTTCTAGAAGCCTCCTATTTGTTCCAGAAGATCTGTTAGGTATAGCCTTGACATTTTTAAAGGGTCTTATTTATTTATTTATTTATTTATTTATTTATCTTTATAGCTTTTATTTTTAAGTAACCTCTTCACCTAAGGTGGGGCTCAAACTTAACAACTCCGTGATCAAGAGTTGCATGCTCCACCGACCGAGCCACCCAGGTGCCCCTAAAGGGTCTTCTAAATTTAATTTAATTTTTAAAAAATTTACATCCAAGTTAGTTAGCATATAGTGCAACAGTGATTTCAGGGGTAGATTCCTTAATGCCCCTTACTCCACAACCCCTCCAGTAACCCTCTGTTTGTTCTCCATATTTAAGAATCTCTTATGTTTTGTCCCCCTCCCTGTTTTTATATTATTTTTGTTTCCCTTCCCTTATGTTCATCTGTTCTGTGTCTTAAAGTCCTCATAGGAGTGAAGTCATATGATATTTGTCTTTCTCTGACTAATTTCACTTAGCATAATACCCTCTAGTTCCATCCAGGTAGTTGCAAATGGCAAGATTTCATTCTTTTTGATTGCTGAGTAATACTCTATTATGTATATATACCACATCCTCTTTATCCATTCATCCATCGATGGACATTTGGGCTCTTTCCATACTTCAGCTACTGTTGATAGTGCTGCTATAAACATGGGGGTGCATGTGCCCCTTCGAAACAGCACACCTGTATCCCTTGGATAAATACCTGGTAGTGCAATTGCTGGGTCGTAGGGTAGTTCTGTTTTTAGTTTTTTGAAGAACCGCCATACTGTTTTCCAGAGTGGCTACACCAGCTTGCATTACCACCAACAATGCAAAAGAGATCCTCTTTCTCCGCATCCTCACCACCATTTGTTGTTGCCTGAGTTGTTAGTGTTAGCCATTCTGACAGATGTGAGGTGGTATCTTATTGTGGTTTTGATTTGTATTTCCCGGATGATGAGTGAAGTTGAGCAGTTTTTCATGTGTCAGTTGGCCATCTGGATGTCGTCTTTGGAGAAGTGTCTATTCATGTCTTTTGCCCATTTCTTCATTGGATTATTTGTTTTTTGGGTGTTGAGTTTGATAAGTTCTTTATAGATTTTGGATACCAACCCCCTAAAGGGTCTTTTTAAAATGGTATGGTATACTGAGGGGCCACCTTTGATATTTCTGAGGTGTAACAAAGGATATTATGGCCATAATCTCTACTAGCCTTAGAAGATGAATTCCTGGCAGTGCCCTTGACTTGATGTTTGCTCAGAAGCCAGTTCTTCATTTTAGCATCCTTTGTGGTCTAGAGAGGTTGAGAATTTTCAAAACCATAAATTTCCAGTTCCTTCATGTTTCACAGTCCTTCTTTTAGTATATCTTTCTCCTATTACATTTCCCATAAATATTACGAGCATTTTTCCCGTAAATATTTCCAGATAGATCACCTGGTTCATTGGGTATATTTTTTATTTTCCACATTATTGAAAGTGACAGTATTGCTCAACTTCCTGCCACTACATAACAAAGATCCCCTTCCCTCCAATTTCCAATATTCAACGAACCATATGAAACTGCCACATTTATGCATAAAAAATGGTTGGATGTTGGACAATTTCATACATTTCAACCTAATAACCCATTTCTGTTAGTTTCGTGACAGGGAGGGATTACGACAGTTGACTTCTATTTAGCACATTCTCGACATTGGCTGCACACTCAAATCACCGTGGGGAGCTTTTAAAAAAACCGTGATGCTCAGGCTGCACCTCAGAACAATTAGGTCCAACCTTCTAGAGCTTCACCTTAGGCCTCGCTGGTTTCAAAATCTCCACAGATGATTCCAACGTGTGGCCCAACTTGAGAACCATGACTTTAGCGTATGTATGTGACTTATCTTCTGGGATAAGACTATTCAATGTCACAGTGGCCTTAGGTTATCTGGAACAGTGCTGTGATTCTCTAGCCCTGACACTGACTTATAGGTTAAAACTTTAAAGCTAGAATTCCCATTTTAGAGAGCAGTATTTCAAATCCGACTGAGGTTAACACTTGAATACGTTGTTCTGAAAGTAGGAAATTAGAAACAGCTATTCCATCACCCTGTGATTAATTAATTTCTCTTAATCCTCTGGTACCAGTGATTTGAAAGGTCCTCTGGAAGACCAATGGAAAATCCTTCCCTCCCCCTTTGTTTAGAGCTGTCCTTTTTCAATTGTTGGATTCATGGCTTCCTTAGTTCTGTGGCCTTTGTTGTAAATGTTTTCCCTCTTACCTTTCAGAGACTTTTTCTGATGTGGACTGCTGCTTGGCTTCTTGACTTCCCAGTGCTGCTATGGATTTGTTTTCATGTTTCTTTTGCCATTTCTGTGATTATGGAAGAGAAAAGAGGCAATATTATGTGTTCAGTTGGGTAGCACTTACTGAGCACTTAGTATGTGCCGAGTCCCTTTCTAAATGCCCTACATCCATTAGATCGCTGACCCAATGTGTGAGAAAGGGGCCTCAGGGTTCTCCAGAGAACAAAACTAATAGAGAAAAGGTTTGCTGTAAGGAATTGGCTCACGTGATGTGGAGGCTGACAAGTCCCATGGTCTGCAGTTGGCAAGCTGGAGACCTGGCAGAGATGATGGTGTAGTTCCAGCTGAGTCTAAAGGCCAGAGAGCCTGGACAGCCAGTGGTAGACATTCCAGTCCAAAAGCCGGCCGGCTCAAGACCCAGGAACATCCAGGGTTCAGTTTCAGTCCAAGGACAGGAAAAGGCAATGTTCTTTTTTTTTTTAAATTTTTTTTTTCAACGTTTATTTATTTTTGGGACAGAGAGAGACAGAGCATGAACGGGCGAAGGGCAGAGAGAGAGGGAGACACAGAATCGAAAACAGGCTCCAGGCTCTGAGCCATCAGCCCAGAGCCTGACGCGGGGCTCGAACTCCCAGACCGCGAGATCGTGACCTGGCTGAAGTCGGACGCTTAACCGACTGCGCCACCCAGGCGCCCCGAAAAGGCAATGTTCTTGTTCGAAGTCAGTGAGACAAGAGGAATGTTCCCTGTCTTACCCAGGGGAGGGCTCATCTTTGCATTCTACTGGGGCTATCAGCTGTTTGGATGAGACCCTCTCATATCAGAGAAGGCAACCTGCTTTACTCAGTCTACCAGCTGAAATGTTAATCTCACCCCCAAACACCGAGCATAATGTTTGACCAAATATCTGGGCAACCTGTGGCCCAGTTGGCACAGAAAGTTCACCATCACATTTGTATCTTATTTTATAGATGAGGACAGCAAGGCAGCATGCAGATGCCGAGTGATGAGCAGGTTGTCTGGCTGGAGACTGCATGTCCTTAACCACTACACAGGTTACGTCTCTGACCATAATGCTCAGTTTTATGTGACCTTTGAGGAAGACGGGGTAGAGCAGGGAACTTGGCAGCATGCTGAATGTTTGGGAGAATTCCTGTAAGTAGGGGGAAAGAGAAAGCTGATCGGGCATAAGGGAAAACACTGTCAGCCACACCGGGAGCACAGGCGAGGCAGGTGAAAGCACAGGGGAGGCTGGAGAGCCGGGATTACGGGTATGACCTCGCTTGTCAAGTCAGAGCTCTCGGGTCTGGCCAGGCTTCTAGAATGGGGTGGGACACAGTCTCCCCCGCTGCTCTCTTCTTTGTAGCTCTTAAATAGAACTACAGACCTTCTGCTTTAACGGTTTTATTGCCAATACTTAAGGAAGGGCAAGGAGAAAGGGGGTGGAGGTATAAAACAAACCCCAAAACCTGAACTTGGGGGAATTAAGAAGTTTCTAGAAGCTTACAGGATTGTCATAGGAAATTATCCTGTTTCTGACCCTTTCCCATATTAGTAACTGGAAACCCTGATAGTTTCCTGCTTTTGTTTTTATGAGGGTGGAACTAACCAAAACTTCTCCCTTCCTCAGTCTGCTGGATTTTTCAGACCAGCAATTTATCTTTTTTCAATTTTTTAATAAAAATTTTTAAATATTTATTTAGTTTTGAGAGAGAGAGAGAGAGAGAATGAGCAGGAGAAGGGCAGAGAGAGAGAGGGAGACAGAGGATCCGAAGCAGGCTCTAGGCTTTGAGCTGTCAGCATAGAACCCAACGCGGGTCTCGAACCCACAAGCCATGAGATATGGTCTGAGCTGAAGTCAGAGGCTCAACCGACTGAGCCACCCAGGTGCCCCTTTATTTATTTATTTATTTATTATTATTATTTTTTTTTAATTTATTTTTGGGACAGAGAGAGACAGAGCATGAACGGGGGAGGGGCAGAGAGAGAGGGAGACACAGAATCAGAAACAGGCTCCAGGCTCTGAGCCATCAGCCCAGAGCCCGACGGGGCTCGAACTCACGGACCGCGAGATCGTGACCTGGCTGAAGTCGGACGCTTAACCGACTGCGCCACCCAGGCGCCCCCCCTTTATTTTTTAAATAAAAAAAATTTTTTTTAATTTATTTTGAGAGAGAGTGTGTGTGTGCAGTGGCACACATGCGTGGGAGGGGACGTGCGGTGCAGGGAGGGGCAGGGAGAGGGGGAGAGAAAGATTCCCAAGCAGGCTCCACACTCAGCATGGAGCCTGATGTAAGGCTTGAACTCACAAACCGTGAGATCATGATCTGAACCGAAACCAAGTTGGACGCTGAACTGACTGAGTCCCCCAGGTACCCCAGACCAGCAATTTAAAAATGTCAGGAGCATGGGGTGCCTGGGGGGCTCAGTCTGTTGAGCGTCTGACTTTGGCTCAGGTCATGATCCTGCAGTTCGTGGGTTTGAGCCCTGCGTTGGTCTCTGTGCTGACAGCTCAGAGCCTGGAGCCTGCTTCAGACTTTGTCTCCCTCTCTCTGCCCCTCCCCGACTCACATTCTGTCTCTCTCTCAAAAATGAATAAACTTTAAAAAAATATTTTTAAAAAATGTCAGGAGTATAGTTTTTTCCAGACAGTTTTTTTTTTCAGTATCCCAATATGTTAAACACATAAATGTAGCATTTTGTAAGTATACATTTATTTAATAAATGCATACTTTTACGTTTTCTTAATTATTACAAAGTCAATCAAAGAAAACCCTGAGTTTATTTTGATGAACACAAAAACTGGAAATCATGGTTGTGGCTGACATTTGCAGTCTTATACAAGGCTCAATATCCAATTTATTTCTGTAATCTGTTTTGAATATACAGTACCAAGGAAATCCTGATTTGAACAGATGAGTAGCTCACCTTGCAATTTCAAGTTTCTCTTTGCTCAAACTGGTCCAAAAGCACTAAAGTGGAATCAAAGGACTTTTTTGTTCCAAAGTGGAATTACCAGCTATATCTAACAACTAGCTTACTTCCTGATCATAAATATAGAAATCAATCCATACACACCCACACTTAGAATAAATGCTAAGCCTATCAATTTTATGACAATAACACAGTGCAAAGTGTTCTGGTTTTACTGTTATTGCATATTAATTATAGGTCAGTCCAAGCTGAGTAAATGTGCCTGAACCTTGTTCATAGCTATATGAAAGTGCCTCCTGGCACCCCCCCCCCCCCACCCCCAGGCTGCTCAGTCAGTTAAGCATCTGACTCTTGATTTCAGCTCAGGTCATGATCTCACAGTTCGTGAGTTTGAGACCTGGGGTGGGCTCTGTACTAACCATGGGGAGCCTGCTTGGGATTCTCTCTCTCTCTCTCTCTCTCTCTCTCTCTCTCCCCCCCCCCACTCTGCCCCTCCCGTGTGTGTCTCTCTCCTTCTCTCAAAAATAAACTTAAAAAAAAAAAGTGCCTATAGAAGAGTCTACCAACTAGTTGGCGTAAAATGAATGTTTGTGGAATGAATGAACAAACCAACCGACCTTGCCTGGTATCTCATTAAGTATTGGGACTATACATACATTTTTATTTTTACTTTTTGATTTTAGTTTGTGCATGTTTGAATTTTAGAAAGATTAGTGTAGAGCTACAGACTTCATAATCAGTGACTCATTTGTAAGACTTTCAAATATATCCCCAGATCTGGCAGTGGGAGTTCTTCTCTAAGGTCTGCGTGAAAACAAGTTAATGACACAAGATGGAGTTAACGCATTGGTTGGTTATCTTCAATATCAAGTTAGCATAGGGCATATTTGAGATTGTGTAGAGTCTTCCTACAGTTTAAGAAATTATATTATAAACTGGAGTCAAAACATTTGTGGAACCCAAAACATGTCACGGGACTCAGGGTTAACCCTTGGGTTCCAAGGATCAAGCACCTTTGAACATTCCTGAAGCTCGTATAGGCCACTTCCTCCATGAGGGCCCCCATTCTCCGACACGCAGCCCTGAAGGCAGTGAGGACGCACAAAGGGCAGTCCTGGGTAACCATTCAAGTGCCCCCCTTGGTGTGAAGAAGGTACCCAACATCTTACTAAAACCATGACAATTTCATGACTCTTTTTTTCTTTTTTTACTTCTATGTGCCAGGCACTGTTCTAAGTGCTGTTCTAAGAACTTTACATTTATTTACTCATTTGTTCTTAAAACAACCCTATTTAAGAGATATTATCATTACTATTCCCATTTCATAGCTGAAGAAGCTGAGTTAGAGAAGCACCTAGATGGGCAATGGGGGAGCAGGGATCGGCCCTGCATGAACTAACTCGGAAGCTAGTAGAGTTGCTACCATGCACTGACAGATAATGGGGCTTCTTGAAGGCAACTTGTTGGACTTACAGATAGAAACTTGCGGTCTCATAACCACTTCTACGTTTAATGCATTTCTTTACTTTGACTTCAATAATAGTGATAATAATAATAACAATAATTCATAATAATAACAGTAATGACAAGAACATACTTTAGTATACGGGTCCAAATAATATTAGTAAATTCAGGGCTGTGTTTGCCATTTCAGGATAGTCACATCTCAAAACCGATCAAAATGGCCAGCATGTCAATCTCTGATGCCAGTTTAGTGCGATGCTATTTAAAAATTCTTGGGGCGCCTGGGTGGCACAGTCGGTTAAGCGTCGGACTTCAGCCAGGTCACGATCTCGCGGTCCGTGAGTTCGAGCCCCGCGTCGGGCTCTGGGCTGATGGCTCAGAGCCTGGAGCCTGTTTCCGATTCTGCGTCTCCCTCTCTCTCTGCCCCTCCCCTGTTCATGCTCTGTCTCTCTCTGTCCCAAAAATAAAAATAAAACGTTGAAAAAAAAAAAATTTAAAAATTCTTTAAGCAGAGCCTGGGTGGCTCAGTCAGTTAAGTATCCGACTTTGGCTCCGATCATGATCTCGCGGTTTGTGGGTTCAAGCCCCGTGTCAGGCTTCGGGCTACCAGCTTGGAGCCTGGAGCCTGCTTCAGATTCTGTGACTCCCTCTCTTTCTCTGCCCCTCCCCTGTTCGTTCTCTTGCTCTCTCTCTCTCAAAAACAAACATAAAAAAAAATTTTTTTTGAGTTCTTTAATAGTATCTTATTTACTTGAAGAAGAAACAGTATTACAGGTCATTTTTTTAAAGAAGGTAAATTACATACAGATTAAATGCGCTCTTGTGGGAGGGTAGATGTGGTAATTGTTTTGATTCAAATCGCTTGGCCACCTGTGTTCATAGAGTAGCTCAAAACAATCCGGCCTTCTGTTGGCACAGAGGTAAACATGAGCGTAGAGTCCCACAGTGTCACTTATAAGATGACTCTGGCATGTGATGTCATTACTTTTTATGGTTACGGTTTTAAAGAATAAAAAAAAATCATGTTGAGATGTTGAAGAATACTGAGAATATAATCAGGAACAGTCGCACAACTAGATATCCTAGGATTTTTCAGTGTTTCCTTGTGTCTCGGTTTTCTGCATGAGGCGCTGACCCCAGCTTCGTGGAAAGAGAAGCAGCTTCCGCAACTACACGCTGATCTCAGCTGCCTTTCCCGGGCAGGCAGCGGCACTGAAGTTTATCCTTAGCTATGGAAATGGAGACAAGTGATGTGTGAGTCAGACAGGAGCTGGGAGGTGAGGGCTGGCGGTGTCGACGCGCTCCACGGGCCCATCTGCTGGACCCAAATGTCAAAGAAGGCTGCTTGCTCTGCCGCTGTAAGGCGAGAAGGGCACCTTCACTCACCACCCCCAAATCAAAGGGCAGATGGATTTTTGACCTGAAGAGGCAGTGGAGAGGTATCTAAACTTCATTATATGTAAATATATATAAAATACACATGAATAAAAATAAATAAATAAATATATTTACTGCTGAGATAACTGGGGACATTTGAACACAGTCTGAGCGCTAGATTACCTTCTGGGGTTATTGTTAATTGTGTTAGTTGGGGATAATGGTTTTGGTATTTTAATTATGTGAAAAAATGGCAGAAGGATGGGTAGACAGATGAAGCCAGCTTGGCAAATGTTAGCAAGCTGGGTGATGAGCACATAGGGATTCGGGTTTTGTGTTTTTTTCCTCTACTTCTTTGTTTTGTGCCAAATTTTCCATTATAAAGATTTTTTAAAGCAGGAAAAAGTGATCTTTCTATTTGAAAAAGTTGGGAATCACTCTCATAGGAATGATGCAAATAACTAATTCATATTCAGTGACAGAAAACTGATTATCCTTGATCTGACAACTTGGTGTGATTCCATTGAAATAAAACCAAAATGAGGAGTCATAAAACATGGTTTCCTGTATAAACCAGGCCACTTATTTTAATCCTTCTGGACCTCAGTTGGTACCTCCTCTGTGAAGACAGAATAACCTCCCACCTACTTAAATTAAATGGATATTTAAGAAGCCTATATCATTATATAAGATAATGCACATTAAAACTATCTAAAATATGAAATGCTATACGAAGGGATGTGATTGTTATTGCAGTAGTTACTTTCATCAACATCATTATCATTATTCAAATATATTTAGGTATAAGAGAGTGACAATGAGTAGATCCAGAATACTTCCTATTGAGGGTAAGCCTGTGTAATGTGCCTGGGTGTTTGACAGAGAAGATACGATCAAATAGACCAGAAGGGAGTTAGATTCTCCTCTCCTGGTTTGAAAGACCTACATATATAAGCCTTTTGGGGCTCTTGGCCAAGGCAGCTTTTCATCCATCCATGCATCCATCCATCCATGCATGCATCCATCCATCCGACAAACACATGTCAGGTATTTTCTACTATGTGCCAGATAGTGTGCTGGATGCCAAGGATGAAAAGGAGATCAAAGTTGAGTAGGAGGGACAGACATCTAAGAAGATGATTATAACAGAATATGGCATCATGGGAACATGGGATGGAGAGACCCAACTCAGTCTTGGAGTGGGAAGGGGACATATTGGATAGGCTTCTTGGAGCAGTGTTGGTCAGATAGAAAGAATAGGGGAAGAACATTCCAGTAGAGAGATAGTATGGCCAAAGACATGAAAGATGCACCTTAGGAAAGCGCAAAGTGGCAGCTGTGCTGTGTTGTGTTTTTTTTTTTTTTTCCAAAGGCAGAAGGATCCAAAGTTGAAAGTACCTGTCAGAGCTGAGACTGAGCAAGATAACAGAGGCCAGAAGCCAGACCAGAGGCTGGGCCAGGCATGGAGAGTGCAATCCTGAAGGAGCTGATCACAAGCCTGCCGTGGCAAGTAGGAGTCTATTAGGGGTTGGAAGTGGTGGGGAGGGAGCTGCTGGGCATTTCCCTACATTCTGGCTCAGCTCTGTTTAAAGGGCCCCCACGGTAACACAGCCTGTTTTAAGCTGAGGAAGTGGAGGCTACTTCTCAGGTATAAGCCACTGGCCTGAGGGTGGTGTAAATAATAGCAAACTTTAATCAGAGGTGCCACAGTGGAGTGTGTGTGCTGAGTGCACATGAATTAGGGTCTCCCAGGTGACGTAACAGAGCACCACTTCTAGGTCAGCTAAGAAAAAGGGTAACTATATATATATATATATATATATATATATATATATATATGTATATATATATACACACATATATATGTTTGTATTTCAATTTTTATATATAAATTTCACTGTCACTGAATATGAATTAGTTATTTGCATCATCCCTATGAGACTGATTCCCAACTTTTTCAAAAAGAAAGATCACTTTTTCCTGCTTTAAAAAATCTTTATAATGGAAAATTTGGCACAAAACAGAGAAGTAGAGAAAAAAACCCCCGAATCCCTATGTGCTCATCACCCAGCTTGCTAACATTTTCCAAGCTGGCTTCATCTGTCTACCCATCCTTCTGCCATTTTTTCACATAATTAAAATACCAAAACCATTATCCCCACCAACACAATTAATAATAATTCCAGAATGCAATCTAGTGCTCAGACTGTGTTCAAATTTCCCTAGTTATTTCAGCAATTTAGTTTTCTGTTTGTTTCAGTATCTAATCAAAGTCCACACACTGTATTTGGCTGATGTGTCTTTAAACCCCTGGCAGTGTTCCCACATATTTAAAAAAAATTTTTTAATGTTTATTATTTGAGAGAGAGACAGAGAGACAGAGACAGAGAGAGAGAGAGACAGAGAGACAGAGAGCAAGCAGGGGAGGGGCAGAGAGAGGGAGACACAGAATCCGAAGCAGGCTCCAGGCTCTGAAGTGCCAGCAAAGAGCCCGACGTGGGGCTCGAACCCACAGACTGCGAGATCATGACCCGAGCTGAAGGCGGCCGCTTAACTGACTGAGCCACCCAGGCGCCCTTCCTACTTATTTTTTTATTATGCCATTTATTTGTTGAGAAAATCAGTTCACTTACGGAGCAGAATTTCTCACATTCTGGATATGGCTGATTTCGTCTTTCTGGTGTTATTTGATATGTTCTTCAGTCCCTGATTTTTTCAGAAACACGTTTTATTTTTTTATTTTTATTTTTTTTTAATTTTTTTTCAACGTTTTTTATTTATTTTTGGGACAGAGAGAGACAGAGCATGAACGGGGGAGGGGCAGAGAGAGAGGGAGACACAGAATCAGAAACAGGCTCCAGGCTCGGAGCCATCAGCCCAGAGCCTGACGCGGGGCTCAAACTCACGGACCGCGAGATCGTGACCTGGCTGAAGTCGGACGCTTAACCGACTGCGCCACCCAGGAGCCCCAGAAACACGTTTTAAATATACAAACTTTTATACATTTTCTTCTCCCCTGTCTTAGCTCAGACTACTATAACAAAATACCATAGACTGGGTGGCTTAAACAATAGACATTTATTTTTTCACAGTTACGGAGATTGGAATTCTAAGATCAGGGTGTGAGTATGGCTGAGTTCTGGTGAGATCTCTGTTGCTGGCTTGCAGTTGGCTGCCTTCTTGCTGTGTGCTCACATGACCTTTCCTTAGTGTATGCACCCAGAGAGAGATCTCTTTTTTCCTCTACTTATAAGGCCACTAATCTCATCATGGGGGTCCCACCCCCACAACCTAATCTAAACCTAATGACCCCCCAAAGGTCATTAAATACCACTTCAAAATGCCATCACATTAGGGGTTAGGTATTCAAAATATAAATTCCGGGGAGGCCGGGGACACAAATTTTCATCCATAACATCCCCCAAACCCGGCCTACAATCTACACATAGGTGTCGCTGCTTTTTTTGCGTGTTCACTGAGAAAATTCAGAAAGACAAAAAGCCATTGTGAATTCAATAATGCTTATAATCTACAATTGGATATTATTAATGACCACAGCATTACATATATTTGATTTTAACAAAATCCAGCTTATCAGTTCTTTCTTTCATGGATCATAATCCTTTAGTGTGGTAGCCACAATACCTAGAAACTGTCCTTCAGATTCATCATGGGGAATTCTGGGAGAATCTTAGGAGCAATCCAGAAGCATTGTGCTGAGAAGTACAAGTTTGGACCTGTAGAAGAGGGTAGGGAGATGACTGGAAATGCTGTAGGCTTTGGTCTTATGGAGTTCAAATCATCTACATGTAACTGTTCTAAAGATCACAGCTGTTTACGGCAACTCTATGGAGAGAAACTCCATGAATCTCCCTGAATTTAGCACCAATAATAGGCAGAAAACCTGTGAGTATTCTACCATGGCTTTAATCTTTCTTTCTTTCTTTCTTTCTTTCTTTCTTTCTTTCTTTCTCTCTATCTGCATCTGCATGCAAATGTTGCCTTTTGCAACGCTTACCAGAAGAAATGTAAGTTCTAGAAATGGACTATAGAAAGTACTTGTTTTTGCAAAACTTCCTGAGGCCAAGGTCATTCTATAAAGGGCTTCTGTCTTTTCTTTTTTAATGGAAATCAGCAATTTACCTTAAGGAAGTTATTGAGAACCATTTCATTTATTTGGATAATGATAAAATGTGCCAACATTTCTCCTCTTTGCTATTATCAATGAATAGAGACACACAAAACCTCAGGATAAAGGGCATAAAAGCCACACCAAGCATCCTTTGGATCTCCTTTATGAACCAGTCTGCTTTACAAAATGAAACTGGCACCTCTGCAAAAACATATTTCTATAAAAATCTCATGTAATCAATGAGTCCTGTTTAAATGCATGCCAGGCAACATACTACTTCCTTCTTCTTGTGTGACATCTGCTTATTATGTTATCTGGACACACAGAAACACACACCTCTCTTCTTCCAATGTCTGCGTTAACTACTCCATAAACAGATCAACATTGCACAGGAAATGAGAGCAGTTCCTGATAACTTATTGGCTATGGGCATTGAGGAAAAGAAGTACAGGATAATCCCCTGGTTCTGGCCTTAGTGTCTAGAAAAACCATTGACTGAGAGAGGAGAAAGCCCTAAAGCTGAGTTGCCTTTTAACATTAAACACTTTCAGAACAGAACAAAATCCCTGCGATTGGTTTTAAGGTCTGTTATCAGACTGAGCTAAAAGAATTTGTTAAGTGTTTTCTAAAGTCCAGACATAACAGAAAGAACTGACCTCCAATGGAAACACTGGACATGGATTGGCAATACTGTACATGTGCTGTCATACATCATTGCTTGGAGAATGGAATGTGCCTTCATGGGACTCCACTTGGAAGCCTGTGCCTGGTTTCTCCTGGACTTTGCCTCACGTGCCTTCCCCTTTTGCCAATTTCAATCTGTATCTGCCGTAATAAACTATAAACATGAATATAGCTGCTTTTTTGAGTCTTGTGAGTCCTAGTAACTCATGGAGCTTGAGGGTGGTCTTGGGGACCCCTGACACAGAACCTCAGAGGTAAAACTATAGATGGAAAAGACAGATTGGAATAAACAGGAGAGTGTCGGAAAGACCCTGAATGGAATAGGAAAGCAGAAGGGTTTAAGGGTTCAATAGCTCTAGGTATTGAACCATTTCTTTTGGAGTATATCCTGAAAGTTTATCATGAGAAGATAGATCACACTTGAATTTGATCCTATAAGCAAAGAAAAGATGAGTCTGTTGAAAACTCCAGGGAGGCACTTAAAAACTTTTAGATAGCAGTCAAGGGTAGATCCTGATACAGATGTGACCTTGGCTCCCACCTCATGTCTGTGAATGACCTTGAGTCAGAAATAGGATTTTTGACATGTAATCAAAGACTGGAAAGGGAACTAACTCCATTTCTGGATCTCCAAAATTGCTGAACATTTTCAAAGAGCTTTCAGACAAAAGCAGAATAAACCTAATGTCTTGTAGATAAAACAACTAGTTATTCCTACCAGTCAATAAAATAAGGTAAAGATCCTCTAATTTTACATACTTGTAGACACTGTAAGCAAAAAGAACATGGGATGAACAATTGTCTTCTTCTAGCTAAGAAACTATAGGAGAAAATAATAGGGCAGGACATGGACAAGGACCCCATGCTTCAAGTTCCTTTTGAACATCTCCACAATGGTCTTAAATATGACCACTGCTTGCTTTTTCTCAGGATGGATAGGTTCTTTTCCTTGTCAGAGAGCTATGGCTCTAAAGGTAGTGAAAAAATTCCTTGACTTTGTGTTCTCAACCTTGGGAATTCTAATCCCTCTCTCAGGGGTATCCATTCTACAAGGATTATCATTTAAAGAGTTTTGCAAAGCCTTTGCACCTATATAGAGACTTCACTATCCACATCATCCCCAGTCTTTGGACAATTGAAAAATACAAACGAAATTACAAACTACAGTTAGCAAGACTCTCAGACCTCTGGAACGTCCGTGGCCTACGGTCTTGATACTGCTTTTAATGACAATGAGATCAACTCCTAGTGTTCATCAACTATCCTTTTACAAGTAAAAAGCTTACCCATGTGTCTAGAGAGATCACTTCCGATCCTAGACTTCATTCTGTATTTGTCCCAATATGCAAGAAACTCATATAACACACCCAATTTTAGCATTAAAAGATATGGGCAGCCTTTCCTCAACATCTTTCTAAACAACATTTGCATGACTCAGACCCTGAAAATGTGGCTTTCTGGAAGAGATATCAGAGACAGATAGATTTCAGACTTCAACAAAAAGAACCTTCTTAGGTACTTTCAAGAAATGACTAGCACAGCAGTGAAACTCCAAGGGCTTGGCCCTTGGATTTATGTCTTTCAAATAAAGAGACACGAGCCATCCCCAGATCACTGGAAGACTCTCCCAGATGGAGGCTTTAAGCTGGGAATTCTGACAATCTTCAGAAAGGAGGGGACAGCTTCTATCCAATACCCAGATCAAGTAGACGGTGGAGTAAATCGTTCCTGCAAACTTCCACCCAAGGTCCACCAAATGAAATCCAGGTTTCCGGATGCACAGATTATGAGGCTTCAATTTGCACTTCTTGCTCTTTGTTTTCCTAGCTAGTTATTCTTTCCTTTCTGCTATTTTAAAAATCTGCTCACAGACACTTGGTACACCCTTAACTGTGACACCCATAAGGTCTCTGCCTTACTACTGCTCCTTGCATCCTTAATCACTCCTTGGTGAGAGCCCAGTATTTGGCTATGATTTGCTAATGATTTGGCTAAAATATACAATAAAATCCTCTGTTGGCTTTATACTCATTTTTCTTTGGTGGCCACCCACCTTTCTTCAGTCTCAGTCCCTTGTAATGAATCGGTTGGTTTCCTCAACCTCCTGGTGACTTTTTAGATGGCAAACACAAAAAAAGCCCCAAGAACCAAAAATCTGAGACTTACTTTCACATCACACCTTGGAAGGAAACATCCTGTTTCCACTGAAACAACACCTGGGAACCTTTTATAGGAAATGATCTATGTAACGGAGTGTTCCCAGAAACAGACCTTGGAAAGGGACAATGACAATGAGACATACGAGCCATCCGCGGATCTTGGAACATCGTTGACCTGCCCTACTTTTGCAGACCTTAGCAGAGAGGCTCACTGTTTGAGTCCAACTTCATGCTCCTTTGCTTCAGATGCGCCTAATGATCTCTCTTCTATAAATCTCACTCGTTAGTGCCAAACCAGTCTTGCCAAGCACGGCCCAAACCAGATTCAATAACTTCATAGGGATATTTTGGCTGATTACCGATCATTGGGAGGTTCCCAACAACTAGGATTGGATTTGTAGCCCCAAACCCTACAACTCACAAGCCAGATGGGGATTTGTTATTTGAAAAACTGATGCCTGCCTTCAGATAGTCTCTGATACCAGCCAGAATATCTTTTGGCCCATCCATTTTCCCTTTTGGAAGAAGAGGTTGTTAGATAACTCAAAAAGCTGAGCCTTGATTTGATGCCCCAATCATTAAGGAGAATTCTGAACGATTTTCTTCTTCTTTGAGCCTCTTTATTTCACGTCTGAAATTTTTATATTTTATTGCTCACCCATTGACAGGGGAACTAGATAATGCTACTACAATTCTGCCGTAGAAGTCCTGACTTGAGGGAAGTTTATAATATTGGACAGATGGTGATTACAATAGAGCAGCCCTGGGATATAATATTGGCCTTTCAAAGTGGAACATGTGCTGTTTTAGGAGGTGAATGTTATACTTAAATTTCCATAGATCTGGAAAACCAGCATAGACATTAGGAAAGTAGGTAATTTAACTAATATCTCCATTTATGGTTCTGTAAACTGTTCCCACTGGAATGAAATCTTTTCTCTTGGACATACTTGGCTCCTAGCTTGCCGTGGACTACAGACTCTGATCATCGCCCCTTTCTTGTTATTAGTCACATTGTAGTGCTCAAATACTGGTGTGCACTTGCTGTTGGGTCCAAAGATCTAGCAAATTATCAGCCAGCAAAAAGTTGTGTATGAGTTTTCTATCACTGCCATGACAAATTACATCTAACTTAATGGATTAAAACAATGCAACTTGATTATGTCACCGTTGTGTAGGTCAGAAGTCTGGGCTAGTATATTTCTTCTGCTCAGTTTTCAAAAGGTGGAAGTCAAGGTGTTGGCATACTGGACTCTTACCGGGAGGTTCTGGGAAAAATTTGCTTCCAAGCACAGTCAAGTTGTTGCTAAAATTCAGTTCCTAACATCTATAAACCAGAGGGTCCCATTTCCTTGCTGACTGTCAGTTGGAGAGTACCCTGGGCCCCTATAGGCCTTGCTTTGGTCCTTGCACTTGGGCCCCCACGTCTCAGAGCCAGCAGACATGTCAAATCCTTTTTACACTTGGAATCTTCCTGTCTTCCCCTTCTGCTGTATGTCTTGTGCTTCTAGCTAGAGAGACCTCTTAGCTTTTTAGGGCTTTTGAGATTATACCGCGCCCACCAGATAACCCAGGAGAGTCTTTCTATTTTAGGATCAGTAACATTAATTATATTTACAAAGTTCCCTTTTCTGTGTAATATGACATATTCATAGGTTCCAGGGATTAAAGCATGGGCATCTTTGAAAGGCCATTGTTCTGCTTGCCACAAACAGGAAAACCTGGTCCTTACAGAGGTAGAAGCATCTACAATCAACACGTGATACATGATTGGAACACCTCAAACATCAGCACAGATCTTGGCTGATCATGACTCTAGAAGGTAATGGCTTATTCTCCAGCTCAGGCTGAAGAATGGCCGCAAGGCAGGACTAAGAACTGAGTTATCTGTGACAATGCAGCCTCATGGTCCGCAAGCCAGTTTATGTAGACAAGCAGTTTTCTTATAGGTGCTAACAGCCCTCTTGTCTTGGGTAATTTGCTTACCCAAACAGGCAACTTTGTTTATCAAGCAAGAGTGTGCATGTCAAGATTCACAACAAGGCCTTCTCTTTGCTGTGTTCACAAAACTTAAAGTATCATGTCAGGAGCTGCCTGATTCATCTAGGTCCTTCCCTTAAAAGACCACCTCTTAATTCTTTGAGCCAAGACCCCAGAATGCTATAAATACTCCTCCTTAACTTCTCCTGTTGAAACACTGCCAAGACACTCGTAAGATGGTGTTCTCTTTTCTGCAGTAAGTTTAATAAACTCAGTTTTGCTTGTTCAACAGAAACCTGTTGGGCAGGAAGCTGATGGGCTCTGAGGGGCAGTTGACACATCCCTATGGGCAGCCCACCTTTCCTTGATTCCTTGCGAGGTCAGAGTGGAGGAGGGGAGGGGCGCACAGCAGAGATTCATCCAAGGTCCAGACGACATCAGGAGGTTTAGCTCGTGTCATTGACGAGACGGGATGCCTGAGGGGCTGTGTCTGCATGATTGTTGAAGCCCTGCCATCCTGTGACAGCTTTGCACAAACGCTCAGAATCCATCTTATCAGCACAGCGGCACACACTCTGGCCCAGGGTGAGTCTTCAACTGTCTGAGGAGAATGGTCTTGCGTTAATTGTGCCATTCAGGCATGGGGCTCTGCATAAGCCTGTCTTCCCCTACAAAGCTGACTGAGTCTGAGGGAGAAGAATGAGGGAACAGTTGTCTTTGACCCTTTACTCTAGAATAGCACCCAATTGTGGGGGATTGGGAGGGGGTTGTTCATCGGGCTGTGAGAATTTGAAATCTTCAGTGTTCCCAGCTTTACCCCCACAGGGAAATATGGGCAGGAGGTCAGAGGGTGAGGCAGAGGGGCTTAGGAAGAGTCCTGAGAACTTCCTAGAACTCTGAAGTAAGGGGATAGCCATGACTGATTGAAGTAAGAACTTGTCCTAACTTCTGATGACTCAAGGTTCCAGGTTCCTTTCCAGAAGATGTATGTGTGGTGAGAGGAGCAAAGATGGCTAGATGCTTGCCTTCTGTTTGTGGACTTGTGACTACTCCCTAGAAAAGAAGAAACTTCCACTTTCCTAGTGGCCTGTCACTGAGGAAACCCATTCTCCTATCTTTTGTTAAAGTGAGACTGTGACCCCTCGGTCCCAGGGTTCACAGGCAGCCATCCTGCTGGGATGGGACCGAGGTGGGTGCCGTGTGGTCCCTGCTCTTTGCGCCTGTTCTAAGAGGGGAGGGACTGACATGGCATCCATGCCGCAGCTGTTATGGAGACAGGCTCTTGGGCAGTATTGGCTCTGCACACTCCATCTGTTACTCCTCCATTCTAGAATAAATAGCCCAAAAGGGAGGAAGGAAGGAGGCAAAGGAAGCAGGAGTTCAGAGATCTGAAGCTTTAGGGCTGTTATGGGCTGAGTTGTGTACTCCCCAAATTCATCTGAGTTCTAACTTCCAGTACCTCAGAGTGTGACTGTATTTGAAGACTGGGTCTTGAGAGAGGTAATTAAAGTAAAATGAGGTCATTGGGGTGGGCCCTCATCCAGTGACTGGTGTCTGGAGAAGAGGAAGAAATGTGGATGCAGAGAGAGGTCTGGGTGGTAACTCAGGGAGAAGACGGTCATGTGCCAGCTGAGGAGAGAGGCCTCAGAAGAAACAACCCTGCCTATACTTCGATCTCAGACTATCAGCGTCCAGAACATGAGACAATAAATCTCTGTTGCTTAAGCCACCCAGTCTGTGGTACATTGTGATGGCGGCCCCAGCAAACAAATCCAAGGGCTTGAGGCTGCGGGGGTGGGGTGGGGGGTGGGGGTGGGTCTTGAGGGGCTGCTCCTGCTCTCACTCTCTCCTGTCCTTTTATTACTAATGTTTTTACTTTCAGATTTGGAAATGCAAGTTTTGACTTAGAGATTCAGAGAACTGATTTATTATTTATTTCTTTTGAGTCAGAGCTAATGAGTCAGAGAAAAGAAAAAAGAGTGAAAGAAAAGCAAGCAAGAAAACAATAAAAGAAAGAAAGGAGAAAGGCCAAATATCACATAAAATTAAACTTCAAATATCATGTAAAACTTCCTTTAAGTGTTACCATGGGCCCTGGCAAGCTGAATGGGGGCAGGGAGAATGGATATTTGGAATGGTAGAGGGGTAACATTCCTCAGCTTGACAAAACATTTTTGCCGGAGGGAGTCTTAAAGCCACCAGATCCAACTTCCTCGCATCTGAACTGTTGATGGGATTTCCCTCAGGTGGTTGACTGAATTTTCCTTCCTCTCCTCTGGCTTCCTTAGAGGAGCACTGGTCGGTAATGGCGTCTGGAGACGCCAAGCCAGGCCAAGATAATAGAGACACAGCAGCCAAACACAGCAGTGCCCCCCTTCGCTCCAGACGCCCTCCTCAAATGCTGCTTTGCTGTTGGTGTATCTGAGGAGGGTACGGAAAGGAATCAAAGGATTTGGGTGCACCCAACTGCAAAGGTCTCGTTTTGCTCTACCCCCCCACCCCCAGCTGGGAGCAGGAAGACAAGAGGGAGTACTCCATGGGGGCCCAGTATTCCTTCAATGGACTCTGATGGAAACCAACCACACCACCTTTGAGGACCCCTCCTGCAATACTGGCCAAATCAGAACCATCCTGAACCAGGGCGGGGCAGCTGTGGAATGCGGATCTGAGGTCAGTGCATCTCTGCTCAGTGTCACCTCTCCAAGCCCACATGGACTATATCCGTCAACGCCCTCTCCCCTTCCGGGGCTCCCTTTCCCCCTCACTGGCTTTAGTATTCTTCTTAGCTCTTCATACTACCTGGCATTTTATGTGTGTGGCGTTTTCTGTTGTTCATTTTTGTGAGGACCGGGTGGTTCCCAGAACGGAAGGCAAGTTCCATGAGGGCAGAGTCTTCGTTTTATTTACTGCTCCATCCCTACTATGTGCCCAGGATAGTTAGAGATAGTAGTTAGAGATATTTCCTGAAGGCGTGAACTGACAAAACTGGAACATTTCTTCAGGTTAGCGCTCCAGCTGGCCTTACAGTCAGGTAACCCAAGGGGGTAGGAAGCCTGAAAGACCACACTGGAACCAACTCCATCTCCCCCTCTCCCCCTGGAGGGGAGGAAGAAGTTTTCCTTGACCCTCTGGGGTCTCTGGCTGGGTCTGGAAATTAAACAGACAAAAGACAGATTAACAGGAGAGAAGTCTACAAACTTTACTGAACTGTCGCATGTACACGGGAGCCTTCACGAGAGAATGAAGGCTCAGAGAAGTGACCTGAGCAGGAAGCTTTTACAGCTTTTGGACAAAGAAACAATACATTTGTGAAGAATTGACAAGACAGAGGGGTTTGAGCTAGGGGTAGTAAATGGTGAAGAAGTAGCTAGGAAAATAGAGTTAGTGTAACATGCTTCGTACAGATTTCTAAGAGACAAATTCTCCATCTCCAGTGATAAAAATGTCTTCCCTCCTCCTGGTGCAGAGAGGGTACTTTTTTTTTAAAATTCATTAATTTATTTTTTAATTTTTTGTAATGTTTATTATTTTTGAGAGAGAGAGATGGAGACAGAGACAGACAGCAAGCAGGGAAGGGGCAGAGAGAGAGAGAGGGAGACACAGAATCAGAAGCAGGCTCCAGGCTCCGAGCTGTCAGCACAAGGCCTGACGCGGGGCTTGAACTCACAGACTGTGAGGTCATGACCTGAGCTGAAGTTGGCTGCTTAACTGACTGAGCCACGCAGGCGCCCCAAGAGGGTGCTTTTTACATGGGAGATTCATCACAGTTTCAGGGAAGAGAGGAAAGGGCAAGAGGTTCGGGCGACCTTCCTGCACCTGCTGTTTTTTCAGACTCCTTTAGCTTAAGACACTCAATGTGCCAAGGTGCCATATTTTTGGGGTAATGTGTCCTGATCCCCATCCCCGCTCCATACATTTTCATGCAGGTTAAAGAAAGTTAATTTAATAGTAATAATAATTATGCTTCTTTACTTAAAATATTGAGGAGGCTTAAAAATTTTTCTAATGTTTATTTATTTTTGAGAGAGAGAGACAGAGACAGAGACAGACAGAGAAAGAGAGACAGAGAGCGAGCAGGGGAGGGGCAGAGAGAGAGGGAGACACAAACTCCAGAGTAGGCTCCAGGGTCTGAGCTGTCAGCACAGAGCCCGAGGCGGGGCTTGAACTCGTGAACTGTGAGATCATGACCTGAGCCGAAGTTGGACACTTAACCAACTGAGCCACCCAGGTGCCCCAAGGGGGATACTTTTTTAAATTAATTTTATTTTTTTAATTTACATCCAAATTAGTTAGCATAGTGTGCACCAATGATTTCAGGAGTAGATTCCTTAGTGCCCCTTACCTATTTAGTCCATCCTCCCTCTCACAACCCCTCCAGTAACCCTCTGTTCTCCGTATTTATGAGTTTCTTCTATTTTGTCTCCCTCCCTGTTTTTATATTATTTTTGATTCCCTTCCCTTATGTTCATCTATTTTGTGTCTTAAAGTCCTCATATGATTGAAGTCATATGATATTTGTCTTTCTCTGACTAATTTTACTTAGCATAATACCCTCTAGTTCCATCCATGTAGTTGCAAATGGCAAGATTTCGTTCTTTTGGATTGCCATGTAATACTCTATTGTATGTATATACCACATCTTTATCCATTCATCCTTCGATGGACATTTGGGCTCTTTCCATACTTCAGCTACTGTTGATACTGCTGCTGTAAACATGGGAGTGCATGTGTCCCTTTGAAACAGCATACCTGTATTCCTTGGATAAATACTTAGTAGTGCAATTGCTGGATCATAGGGTAGTTCTATTTTTAATTTTTTGAGGAATCTCCATACTGTTTTCCAGAGTGGCTGCACCAGCTAGCCTTCCCATCAACAATGCAAAAGAGATCTTCTTTCTCTGCATCCTCGCCAACATCTGTTGTTGCCTGAGTTGTTAATGTTAGCCATTCTGACAGGTGTTAGGTGGTATCTCATTGTGGTTTTGATTTGTATTTCCCTGATGGTGAGTGATGTGGAGCATTTTTTCATGTGTCGGTTGGCCGTCTGGATGTTTTCTTTGGAGAAGTGTCTATTCATGTCTTTTGCCCATTTCTTCACTGGATTACTTGCTTATTGGGTATTGAGTTTGATAACTTCTTTAGATTTTGGATACTAACCCTTTATCTGATATGTCATTTGCAACTATCTTCTCCCATTCTATCGGTTGCCTTTTAGTTATGCTAATTGTTTACTTCACTGTACAGAAACTTTTTATTTTGATGAGGTCCCAATAGTTCGTTTTTGCTTTTGTTTCCCTTGCCTCTGGAGACGTGTTGAGTAAGAAGTTGCTGTGGCCAGGATCAAAGAGGTTTTTGCCTGCTTTCTCCTTGAGGATTTTGATAGTTTCCTTCCTTACATTTAGGTCTTTCATCCATTTTGGGTTTATTTTTGTGTGTGGTGTAAGAAAGTGGTCCAGGTTCATTCTTCTGCATGTCGCTGTCCAGTTTTCCCAGCACCACGTGCTGAAGAGACTGTCTTTATTCCATTGGATATTCTTTCCTGCCTTGTCAAAGATGAGTTGGCCATATGTTTGTGGGTCCATTTCTGGGTTCTCTGTTTTCTTCCATTGATCTGAGTGTCTGTTTTTGTGCCAGTACCATACTGTCTTGATGATTACAGCTTTGTAGTATAGCTTGAAGTCCGGGATTGTGATGCCTCCTGCTTTGGTTTTGTTTATCAAGATTGCTTTGGCTATTCGGGGTCTTTTCTGGTTCCATACAAATTTTAGGATTATTTGTTCTAGCTCTGTGAAGAATGCTGACATTATTTTGATAGGGATTGCATTGAATATGTAGATTGCTTTGGGTAGTAGTGACATTTTAATAATATTTGTTCTTTCTATCCAGGTGCATGGAATATTTTTCCATATTTTTGTGTCTTCTTCAATTTTTTTCATAAGCTTTCTGTAGTTTTCAGTGTATAGATTTTTCACCTCTTTGGTTAGATTGATTCCTAGGTATTTTATGGTTTTTGGTACAATTGTAAATGGGATCCATTCCTTGATTTCTCTTCCTGTTGCTTCATTGTTGGTGTATAGGAATGCAACCGATTTCTGTGCATTGATTTTATATCCTGCAACTTTGTTGAATTCATGAATCAGTTCTAACAGTTTTTTGGTGGAATCTTTTGGGTTTTCCATATAGAGTATCATGTCATCTGTGAAGAGTAAAAGTTTTACCTCCTCCTGGCTGATTTGGATGCCTTTTATTTCTTCGTGTTGTCTGACTGCAGAGGCTAAGACTTCCAATACTATGTTGAATAACAGTGGTGAGAGTAGACACTCCTTCTTGTTCCTGACCTTAGGGGGAAAGGTCTTAGTTTTTCCCCATTGAGGATGATATTAGTGTTGGGTGTTTCATATATGGCTTTTATGATTTTGAGGTATGATCCTTCTAGCCCTACTTTCTTGAGGATTTTTATCAAGAAAGGATGCCGTATTTTGTCAAATGCTTTCTCTGCATCTATTGAGAGATCATATGGTTCTTTCCCCTTCTTTTATTGATGTGATGAATCACATTGATGGTTTTGCAGATATTGAACCAGCCCTGCATCCCAGGTATAAATTCCACTTGGTCGTGGTGAATAATTTTTTTAATGTATTGTTGGATCCAGTTGGCTAATATCTTGTTGAGAATTTTTGCATCCATGTTCATCAGGGATATTGGTCTATAGTTCTCCTTTATGGTGGGGTCTCTTTCTGGTTTTTGAATCAAGGTAATAGTGGCTTCATAGAAAGAGTTTGGAAGTTTTCCTTCCATTTCTATTTTTTGGAGCAGCTTCAAGAGAATAGGTGTTAACTCCTCCTTAAATGTTTGGTAGAATTCCCCTGGAAAGCCATCTGGCCCTGGACTTTTGTTTTTTGGGAGATTTTTGATTACTAATTCGATTTCTTTACTGATTATGGGTCTGTTCAAATTTTCTATTTCTTCCCGTTTCAGTTTTGGTAGTGTATATGTTTCTAGGAATTTGTCCATTTCTTCCAGATTGACCATTTTATTGGCATATATGCTCATAATATTCTCTTATTATTGTTTTTATTTCTGCTTTGTTGGTTGTGATCTCTCCTCTTTCATTCTTGATTTTATTTATTTGGGTCCTTTCCTTTTTTTTTTTTTTTTTTTTTTAAATCAGATTGGCTAGCGGTTTATCAATTTTGTTAATTCTTTCAAAGAACCAGCTTCTGGTTTCATTGACTTGTTCTACTGGTTTTTTTTTTTTTTGTTTGTTTGTTTTAATAGCATTAATTTCTGCTCTAATCTTTATTATTTCCCGTCTTCTGCTGGTTTTGGGTTTATTTGCTGTTCTTTTTCCAGTTCTTTAAGGTGTAAGGCTAGGTTGTGTACCTGGGATCTTTCTTCCTTCTTTAGGAAGGCCTGGATTGCTATATACTTTCCTCTTATGACCACCTTTCCTGCATCCCAGAGGTTTTGGGTTGTGGTGTTATCATTTTCATTGGCTTCCATGAACTTTTTAATTTCCTCTTTAACTTCTTGGTTAGCCCATTCATTCTTTAGTAGGATGTTGTTTGGTCTCCAAATATTTGTGTTTTTTTTTTTCCTAATTTTTTTCTTGCAGTTGATTTCGAGTTTCAGAGCATTGTGATCTGAAAATATGCCCGGTATGATCTCAATCTTTTTGTACTTGTTGACAGCCAATTTGTGTCCCAGTATGTGGTCTATTCTGGAGAACGTTCCATGTGCACTGGAGAAGAATGTATATTCAGCTGCTTTAGGATGAAATGTTCTGAATATATCTGTTAAGTCCATCTGGCCCAGTGTGTCATTCAAAGCCTTTGTTTCCTTGTTGATTTTTTGATTAGATGATCTGTCCATTGCTGTGAGTGGGGTGTTGAAGTCCCCTATGATTATGGTATTATTATCAATGAGTTTCTTTATGTTTGTGATTAATTGATTTATATATTTGGGTCCTGCCACATTTGGCGCATAAATGTCTACAACTGTTAGGTCTTCTTGGTGGATAGACCCCTTAATTATGATCTAATGCCCTTCATCTCTTGATACAGTCTTTATTTTAAAGTTTAGGGGCGCCTAGGTGGCGCAGTCGGTTAAGCGTCCGACTTCAGCCAGGTCACGATCTCGCGGTCCGTGAGTTCGAGCCCCGCGTCAGGCTCTGGGCTGATGGCTCAGAGCCTGGAGCCTGTTTCCGATTCTGTGTCTCCCTCTCTCTCTGCCCCTCCCCCGTTCATGCTCTGTCTCTCTCTGTCCCAAAAATAAATAAACGTTGAAAAAAAAATTTAAATAAAGTCTAGATTGTCTGATATAAGTATGGCTACTCTGGATTTCTTTTGTTGACCATTAGCATGATAGATGGTTCTCTATCCCCTTACTTTCAATCTGAAGGTGTCTTTAGGTCTAAAGTGGGTGTCTTGTAAACAGCATATAGATGGATCCGGTTTTCTTATCAATTCTGTTACCTTATACTTTTGATTGGAGCATTTAGTCCATTGACGTTTACAGTGGTACTGAAAGATATGAATTTATTACCTTATGTCTCTTGTAGAGTTGGAGTTTCTGGTGGTGTTCTCTGGTCCTTTCTAGTCTTTGTTGCTTTTGGTCTTTATTTATTATTTTTTTCATCTTTTCTCCCCTCAGAAAGTCCCCCTTAAAATCTCTCGCAGGGCTGGTTGGTGGTCACAAACTCCTTTAATTTTTGTTAATTTTTATCTCTCCTTCTATTTTGAATGGCAGCCTTGCTGGATAAAGAATTCTTGGCTGCATAGTTTTCTGATTCAGCACATTGAATACATCCTGCCACTCCTTTCTGGCCTGCTAAATTTCTGTGAATAGGTCTGCTGCAAATGTGATCTGTCTTCCCTTGTAGGTTAAGGACTTTTTTTCTCTTGCTGCTTTCATGATTCTCACCTTGCCTGAGTATTTTGTGAATTTGGCTTTGATATGCCTTGTTGATGGTCGGTTTTTGTTGAATCTAATGGAAGTCCTCTGTGCTTCCTGGATTTTGATGTCTGTGTCTTTCCCCAGGTTAGGAGAGTTTTCTGCTATGATTTGCTCACATAACCCTTCTACCCCTATTTCTCTCCCTTCCTCTTCTGGGACCCCTATGATTCTGATGTTCTTTTTTAATGAGTCACTGATTTCTCTAATTCTTAAATCATGCTCTTGTGCCTTAATCTCTCTTTTTTTTGCTTCATTATTCTCCATAAGTTTGTCCTCTATATCACTGATTCTCTGTTCTGCCTCATCTATCCTTGCCACCATGGCATCCATTCAAGATTGCAGCTCAGTTATAGCATTTTTAATTTCATCCTGACTAGCTTTTACTTCTTTTATCTCCACAGAAAGGGATTCTAATCTATTTTTGACTCCAGCTAGTATTCTTATTATCATGATTCTAAATTCTGGTTTAGACATCTTGCTTGTATTTGTGTTGGTTAAGTCCCTGGCTGTCATTTCTTCCTGCTCTTTCTTTTGGGGTGAATTCCTTCATTTTGTCATTTTGAAGGGAGAAAAGGAATTAATGAGGTAAAAAATTTCAAATAACAAAAATGAAAATAAAAAATATTAAAATCAAAAAAGGAAAAAAACCTCACACTCAAAAAAAAAAAATCTAATAAACGATGCTAGATCCTAGGTGTGTTTTGGTTTTGGTGTTGAAAGTGGCTTGATAGATTAGAAAAAAAAGGGGAAAGAGAAGGAAAAAAAAGGAAATCGTTAGAAAATTTGAAAAAAATGAATACACTGAAGTAGACTAAAATGAAATGATAGAAGTAAAATAGAAATGAAAAATTTACACAAGAGTAAACAATAAGTAGAAAAAAATTAAAGAAAAATATTTTTTAAAATATTTTTTAATGTTTATTTATTGAGCGACAGAGGGAGACAGAGCATGAGCATGGGAGGGGCAGAGTGAGGGGGAGACACAATCTGAAGGAGGCTCCAGGCTCCGAGCTGTCAAGACAGAGCCTGATGTGGGGCTTGGACTCATGAACTGTGAGATCATGACCTCAGCCGAAGTTGGTCGCTTAACCAACTGAGCCACCCAGGCGCCCCAAGAAAAATATTTTTAATAAAAATTGAAAATAAAACTGAATTTTTTCTTTTTCTGTATTCAAGAAAAAGAAAAATGAAAAAGAGAAAAAAGAAAAAAGAAAAAAAAGAAAGAAAATTGAATAGATGGACCAGCGAACAGACTGAAATAAGACTCAAATTACTTTGTTTTCCCCTAGAAGTCGAACTATGAAGCACCTTATAGTCCATAAAATAAGTAGGTGGAGAGCCGTGTTCCTGAAGAGCGAGGTTGGCCCAGATGGGCGGGCCTTAGGGTAACGGCTCCGTTCTCCACTAGATGGCGCTGCTTAGCTTCCTGGGGTGGGTTGTTGTGGCGCTTGTAGGTGCGTATGCGCATGCGCGGGGATGGTGACAATGGAGTCACCCAGCTACCCGGTCTCGTGTCGGAATCCTGTTCTCCCCGATGGGCAATCACGCACCCGTCCTTTGTCTTCGGCTTCTGTCTATTCCCCGCTTTTACACTGTCTGTGACCAAACGGCACCTTCCTCCTGGGTTTTGTTTCAGATGCGGCCATTTTTCCCAAACCGTTATTTCTGAGGGACTGTGGCTTTGATCCGTTCTGCCCGTCTGCAGGAGGGTCTCACTGAGCCACGTCTGGGTGCTGGCCGCACCCGGGAACGTTCGCGGGACCGTGCTGCTGCCGACGCCCAGAGACTGAGGCCGGGTGCCAGCCCACCCCAGAGAAAGTTCGCGAGATAGTGTAGCAGCAGCGTTTCGGGGATTATGGAAAATCACAACACGCGTCTGGCACCAGGCTTCACCCTTAATGACATTGTTCCAGCACCAGCGAATGTGGTTGTTCTCCCGGGTCCACTGGCGCCTTGCCTTTGGGGACCCACACAGCTTCTACCAGGTGTCCTCCCAGCAGGGGAACCGCCTCTCCCCTGTGGCCCGAAGACCCCCAGACTCCACTCGCTCCTGGGGATTCGCCCTTCCCGCCCGAGCACCGCCAGGTATGGAGCTGTGGCATTTCAGCCTCTGCGCTCCCTCTGTTTACAGTCTTAATGGAATTTAAACCCTCTCCTCTCTCCTTTCTCCTTTTTGCCTTTTTAGTTCAGTCCCTGTGGCTGTTTCCACTTTTCCACTTTCTCTCCAGCTGCTTTTGGGGGGGTGCTTTGCCTGTATTCCCTCCCCCCCATCTCTGTCCTCTCTCCTCATGTAAAAGTGGCTCCCTGCCCTCTGTGGCTCTCTACCCCACTTCACCTTTCCGCGCCGCGTACCTGCTGAGTTCTGTGGTTCAGGTTGTGCAGATTGTTGTATTAATCCTCAGATCCGTTTTCTAGGTGTGCAGGATGGTTTAGTGTTGGTCTGGCTGCATTTCAAGGACGTGAGACACAAAAAACTTCCATGCTGTTCCGCCATCTTGGCTCCTCCCCCGGGGAATATATTTTTTTCATGTTATGGGAACCACATCCTTCTTTGCTTGATTGTCGACTGTTGGCCTCAGCTTTCCTACTGTCCTGAGATAATGTATTGAGTCATAAAACTAATGAAGGCAGCATCAAGGTTGCACCCCCACACCCCAAAATCAGTGTTCTTCCCGCTGCGAGTCAGCATCCCGCCATTGCTTCCACTCCTTCTGTGCCTGGTCCTTAGATGCTCGAGGACACGGGGCCTGGGAAAAGCATTGATCCATTCTTTCTTCATTTACTACAAAATAGTTTTTTGAACCTCTACTTCAGGCATAGCTTTTCCAAGAAAGTTAATCTTTAAAAGGTGTGAAATAATTTTTAATGATAAGATGAGGTAATTTTGTGGCAGTATCTTATAAGCTCCAAAGAACCAATGTCTGACATTTTAGCATAATATATTCTGAAAGCCAGTAGAATGGAGGGTGTGAATGAAATCCTTAAAAGTGGGTGAAAAGAATTCTCAAGTGGACTTTAGAGGAACAAATGTAAGTGTAACCCAAACAGAGGTGCAGAAAATGCTAATTTTCCTATCCTCATTTTAGGAAATGGTCAGAGAAGACTCTGTGATGATTGGGACTTGAGCTAGGCTCGGAATTCAGGCTGGGACTTAGAAAGTCAGGGGAAGCAGGTGCCCAGGTGGCTCAGTCAGTTAAGCGCCCAACTTTGGCTCAAGTCATGATCTCACGGTTCATGAGTTTGAGCCCCTCATTGGGCTCTCTGCTGTCAGCACAGAGTCTGCTTGGGGTTCTCTCTCTCTCACTCTCTGTCCTCCTCCCTCTTCTTGCATCCTCTCTCTCCTCTCTCTCAAAAATAAGTAAACACTAAAAAAAAAAAAAAGAAGGAAAGGCAGGGAAGAAGAGAGGAGACATTCCTGATTGAGGAACAGTAAGAGAGCATTCCAGAGACTACCACATGGACAGTGTATCTAGGGGACAGCACTGGAGCACAGTTGGGCCAGAGTAGATAGTTGAACTTTGAGAACAAGAGATGGGTGAGAAGAGGTGGGGCAGGGTCTCACTGGGGAAGGCTCCCCATACCAGGCCAAGGAGTTTGGTCCTCAAGTGATGGCTAACAGGTAGCCCTTAAAGCTTGGGGGTTGAGGAGCGACCCTATGGAAATGGAGCTTCATTTGGCCAGCTTCCATCTGGCCGTGGAGCTTACGATGGAATGGAAGGAGAGGGGTTATGTGTTAGGACCCCAGTTGCTCGGTCTAGGAGTGATGTGACCAGAGCCTGCTGCCCTTAGCAGATCCTGTTGGAATGAAAAGGCCATCAAGAGGACACAAGACAAAGAAGGAACAGGAGGACGCAGCAACTGCCTCAATTTGGTAGCCGAAGAGAGGGTTTGGGAGGTAAAGTCCAAATGACCTCAAATCTGAGCGACTGGGTGAATGGTGGTTTATTAACCGAAACAAGGAAGTCACAAGGTGGCCCTGATTTTGGAGGGGGAGTAATAATATCCCAAACGAGGGATTTTGAATTTTAATTTTATACTGGAACATCCACGTGGAAGGGTCTCATAGGCAGCGCAAGGTGAAACGCTCAGGAGAAAGATCAATCCTGTAAATAAAGGTGTGGGCAGTATTCCCCATGAACGGTGATGGATTTGCAAGAATAAACATGCTTTCCGAGTGTGGAAGTTTGAACACCACTGCCATCTTAAAAAAAAAAAAAATATCTCCAAGGGAAATGTATTTTGTATACCAGCTCATTTATAGACAAGGTCAAAATGAGGGCCAAACAAGACCCTGGACACCTTTGAAAGTTGCTAGGCTCACCTCACTTTCTAGCCTAGAGCTTGGACCCCTCTGCCGCGACCAGTCCCGCAGGGTGTCCGGGGATTTCCCCAGCCAACGTGAGGCTTGGTCCGAGCCTCGGGATTTGTGTAAACAGGCTTTCTCCCGGGAGATGGGGGCGGTGGGAGAGAGGCCCGAATCTTGACTTGGTGCAGGGAAGGAGAAGCACGTTGGAATCAACAGAAGTGGGGCTTTTAAAAACAGCACGTGTGCCCCCAATTTTAATATGCCCTCTGTCTCATGAGGATCACCGCCTGAGCTGCTGTTTGGAGCTGAGAGCAGGATGTGTCCGAGGTGTGGGGCAGGATGAAGACCCAAGACCGAGGGGGCTGAGCAGGGAGAGCTGGGGAGGGAAGCAGACAAGGAGCTGGAGGAAGAAGATCAGAGGAGTCGAGGGACTCTGAGAGGAAGCCAGAGGGAGAGCCTCCGAGGGGAGGACTTTCACAAAGGAGGCTGTGGCGAGAGGGTTGAGGCCGGGCAGAGAGAGGAGGGGACTGAGGCTTTGTCATGGTGGAAAAACCTTTGGATTGACTGCCCCACTGTGGTTATGCAACCGCCTCAAAATTCACTCTTTTGAGGATGAGATGCATTATACATAATTTATTTTAGGAATGGGTTACGCAGGAGTCAGTCCTAAAGGCAGTGAAGGCATTTCACTGGGAAGCGGTTAGTTTAATGACAACGTGGAGCTGGGTTTTCAATGAGCAGAAAAAAAAAAAAATCAATGGGACAAAAATGAACTATTTTCCATTCATTGATTTTGTTGCCCTTCAGAGTCACATCAGAGGCACTCAGTTACTTTTGACACTTTTTGGGCTCCTCCTGGGAGCCCTGTCAACACTGAGGGCGACTCAGAAACATGAGGGGCTGGGACTTCTCCCTGGTCAGAGTCTCCAGGCAAATGGGTGAATTGGCCACAGACCTCATTTTTGAGGAGAAAGTGGCTCTCCCAAGGGACCCCCGGCCCCCCAGCATTGCTGACTCTGCTGCTCTGCCTGCTGAGCCCCGCCGAACACGTTTCTGCTGGCACTCCCAGACGCTGGGTGGCCCCGGGTCCCCGGAGAGTCCTGCTCCTTGCTCTCAGGAGTCCTCACGGTACTACCTGGGGACTCCTCTTGCCCATTGGCTCCCTCGCCTAAGGCTTGCGGTGGCCAGTCCACAGTTTTCTCATTCTTCTTCAGTCTGTTGTCTTTCTCAGGGACTTGGGCAAATCAAGACCTTGTGTGACCTCCTTCCCTTCTCTTCGTCTATACCTGTGCATCTCTGCGCCATTTTCCAGAGGGTGTACCGACTACAAAACTGGCCTCCAGTCTTCTCTTTCTTGTGGCTGTGTCCCCTGCAATGTGAATTTGTGCCTCCTCCAGTCAGGCGGTGGAGGGGCCCCTGCTCCCTGGGAATGGGAGATGGCCTTGTGACTTGCTTAGCCCAAGAGTGTAGGGCACAAGTGATGGGGTGACTGCTCCAGACTAGCCCTCAAGAACTCTCATGGCCCCTGCTATCTCTCTCACTGCCTGAGAATAGGCCCGGGCTAGCCTGCTGGGAGATGGGGGACCACAGACTGGGACAGCTGAGGTGCCCAGCAGAGTGATCTTAGGCCAGCCAAGCTCCTAGCCTACTGAGCAGCTGGCTGCAGATATGTGAGCAAACCTAGCTGATGTCAGCCAAGCCCCGGTCCAGAAAACGGGATGGACCAGCCTGCATGTACACCTGTAATCCAAATTAAGTGTAATGCTTTAAGTCACTGCGTCGGGAGGTGACTTGTTACACGGCATGGCTAACTGATGCAGAGCATCAGTGACCTTGGGGTCGATCTGTTCTCAGTCTCCTCCTTGTCCATCTCTGGAGGATCCCGGCTTTCTCCCTTCTTTGTTTGTAAAGAGCCTTTCCCTGACTGGCTGCCTCCTCTGCACATGCTTCCAGTGGACGCAACTTCCTCATTTCTTCATTTCTTCTCTCTGTTGCTGAATTTGGGGAGGGAGCCATGGTTTCTGCTGTCAGGTTCTCCCTCTGCTCTCTAGCAAGCAGGCCTCTGTCCCCAGAGTCATCCTGAGGACTTTTCTCAAAAAGGCGCCCCCAAGAGCCATTGACCAGGCCACTTGTTCTCCAGAGGATCTCTCAACGTTAGAGTCAGGGTTCAAAGGCCTCTCTGTGGCCACGGGTGCTGTTTGTCACACTCCCGTGGCCTCTGCTGCACCACCTTCTCTTCTCTCATGTCCCTTTTCTCTGGCTATGCCTCTTTCAGTCTGACCAGCCTGCACCATCCACTTTTGTAACTGCAGACATCTCCAATTTTCTATCACATGCTTCTACTTTGCAATTTAATTTACTTTAGGCAAATGACTCACACACACAATCTCAAGCCCTGGCCTTAAATCCAATCCTATCATTTTTAAAGGTCTAATTTGACACTTTCACTTTGCTGTCTGGCTGTCACCTCCGACTCAGCATTTCTGAAGATGCTCTTGCCTCCTCCTTTATAACCACACCCCTTCATTATTTCTACCACTGTCCCCACCGTTTTCCTTACCAGCCGAGCTCCATGTCTTTGATTTCTCCCTGCTTTTAGGCCCCATGTCTAACCTCTGTGGAGTCACAGTTTATCTGCCCCCAAGTCATCACGGCCACCTCTCTCATTCAGGCAGTCGTGATTTCTTGTCTAACTATCACAGAAGCCGTCCGATGCCTCTCCTACATCTAGTTTCTTCACCAGCAGCTCACCCTGACACCCAGATCAGATTATCTACCTACAGCATTTCTGTCCTTATGTCAGCCCTCTGTGCCAGAACCTTCCATGGCTCCTATTTTTCTTTCTCCAGCTGGTTTGCCAGGACATTTCCTTGCAGAGCTATGTAGAACTGGGCTATTGGAGCACCCTACCTGGGGTGGTGGTGCAGGAAGACATAAGCCGTCCCAGCTCCTCTTCTATACAGGGTCAAGTTCTGAAGCCTTCTTCCTGTTAGACTATCCCTGGAAGCTGAATGATGAAGGCCTCCATGGTGATCTCTGAGCTACAGACCCTTGTCCCTCCTAGGATGTCCTTCTATGAGAATGAGGCCCCTACACCCTGGGCCCTCCACGTGTTCACTTCATCTGGACTCTTGTCTAATTTCTGACTTTCCCTGTAATCTGCCTGGACAGTAAGTGGATCTCTGTAGCCCTTAAGGTCTAGATCCACTCTCCTCCAGGGACCAGTGCACGCTCTGTGGAATTGCAACGCTTACATCAAGACGGCCCCCCTTCTGGGGCGTGTAAATTCTCATTGTTGCCTCAGCCGTGAATGCCCGCCTCTGTGGAATGAGCTCATTTTATGGATCATCACATTGTCCCATGGCATCAGCTGCTTCTCTCTGCCCCACATTGACCCAGCTTGGAAATGTGTCTGTTTTCTTTGATTCATGATCTTTGAGCATAGAGCAGACTTTGATATCAATTTGGAAGGGGAATATGAAGGTGGTTATTTGTACTGCAGCAATCCACATCTTCAAATTAAACACTAGATATTTCTGTTCTGAAAAGCTTTCTGGCCATCTGTTCCTAAGGCTGTTTTGAAGGCTCGTTTGCCTTTATATAGCACCCATGTTCACCCCTCACTCCAGGTTGGCCCCCTGGACCTTGAACCCTTCTTGCTCTGTTTATGCAGAGCCAGATAGAAGATAATAGAGGAGGAAGCACCCCCTCCCCACCCCTCCCTCCAGTTTATCCATATCCATCAGATGCTCAGCAAAACTGAGAGCTTTCATTTAACCAGCCACATCCTCCTTAGAAAGCTATCTGGTCTAAATATCCTCCTATGTCCTCTCTCTCTCACTCCTCAGTTCTTCCCTAGGTACGGGGGCATACTCTGTTCCTTCCAGCCCCTTCCACTTTAATCCTATTCCTGATCATTCCAGCCTGGCTACCACTATGGCTCTGAGAATCATCTGCTGACTGGATTCCTCACGGCTGCCAATTGTGAGAATGTTCTGGAAGTTCAAAACTTCTACGTACACCTGAGAATTTGGCCTCCTGAACCTCTTCCTGTTCTTGAGTCTTGCATATTTCTGAGGCAAGTTTGCTGGTAGAGGGGAACCGGCCTTCTTATCCATGGGCATAGTTCATTCAGATTAATTTACTGCAGGTTGACAGCAACTTGGCCCCCTGCCTCTGATACTTAATATGCTCTGTCCTTAGCAATGGGCTTGGAACGTGAACTCTCACCTCTGTGTCTCGGACAGTGATTTTCCCTGCAAGGTGCAGTGGTTTAGGTTCTTTAGGGTCCTGAGAACTTAGTGAACAGGCTTCTTTCAGACTTTTCCTATGACATAAGCCTATATATTTATCTTGGGTTCAAAACAGCCGTTTACTTGGATGAGCTCATTTGAAAAATGGCTGCCACTTTTTGGAAGGCAAGTGACACTTTCCCCATTTACTGAGGGTACTATATCATACAGAATGAAAGCCAATGGGGTCTGAAGGGTTTCCCTGCTTAAAAGTGACTTCAGATCATTGGCTTTATAAGAATTTCTGGCTGCTTAAGTTTAGAAACTGATGGTGGTATTGCAAAGTGGGGGCTTAACAAATTGCACAGTGGAGTATGAGCTATATGTCTAACCTAGACCATATGTCTAGCCTCTGCCCATATTTGGGAGTCAATGATGTGGGCCATGAGGCCCTCCTTCCTCTTCCCTGGTTCATGGTAAAAGGTCGTATACACAGCTAGCCTGCTGTCTTCCCATGCTTTCCACACTATGAAAAGTTGGAGGCCTTCCTTCTCCCAGACCTTCATGTGTGGCTTTGTATTTTGTGATGTGTTTGCCTTTTTTTTTTTAATGTGTTTGCCTTTTAGAGTCTTGATGTTCAATCATGGATCTAAGAAAGGGTTGTCAATGGGTGAGAAGGAGGCAGGCACTGAGAGTTTCCTGTCTCTTCGAAGATAGCCAGTTATCCAATGAAGTGAAGAGAAATGGTCTCCGAAGTCAGGGACTGTGTGATCCATCAGAGGCAGTGACACTAACACAGGGGATATGTTCCTCTCTTTGCGTCACTCATTCAGTAAAACAGCACCAGGTGCCTGAGCACACAGGGTCCAAGGAGAAAGAGGCCTTACCCTCAGTGGGTTTTTGTGTGATGGGGACACAGGGATGCAAGGGGATCCTTACCATACAAGGTGGCGAGCATGGTGACCATGCCCACTGTGCCTGGTTGGAGTCTCTAGGGAGAATTCATAGGAGCGGTGAATTTTTAATTTAATACTTAAAGATTAGATGAGTTTTTCCTTACAGAGAAGGCGGTTCTAGCAACATAAACAGCATGTACAGAATTGTGCAAGCATGTTGACTGGCTGTAGCTTCTGATAAGAAATGTGGGGAAAAGGGAGACTGGAAAACACCATGGGAAGGACTGGCACTTAGTCGGGCAATGAGGAGGGACTGAGCATTTAGGCTGAAAGGAACAAAGTCAGACATGCAGGTTAGAAAGACAACTGAGGAAGGGGTGGGGAGAAGGGGTTGGTGGGGGAAGGGGGAGACAAGTTAGAGCCCAGTTCTAATCACCTGGCCCAGAGGTGAGGAAGGAAAGAAAGGGACACATGGGAAAGATGTCCATGAAGTTGAGTCCACAAGGGTCTGTTGACTCCTGGATGTGTGGGAGATAGAGGACGGTGACCCAGGATCCAGTTTGGATGGTTGGATGGCCTGAGCAGAGGCTTAGAGGGGAGAGAACATGGCCTTCTGGGAAAGCATGCTGGGCATGGAGAAGGGACTTCCACTCAGCTAGCGCACATCGTAGGAGGGAAAGTGGCTGGGGGGAGAATTGGGGGCAGATCTTGGGAGGGTTTTACATGCTTGACTAAAAAATGTGACATTTATTCGGCAGGCTCTCTAGTGCCATTGAAGGGTTTTAAGTAGGAGCAAAATGTGAATGGATTCATGTTTCTGAATTATGGCTGAGTTTATAGGTGATGGTGGACAGGGCTGTTTTGGAAGGGGTATAGTTTGAAGAGGAGGGTCAAGCCTGAACCCTGTGAATATTCTTTTCTATGACGAAATGTGGGGACTTGGGGGAGACAGAACACTGAGAACACTACTGAAATTCTAGCATGGTGGTTCTGGAAAGGACAGAGGAACTTGGGCTGGGGTCTACAACCAAGACCTCGGGACTTGAAGCAAGAAAAGATATGAATATAATAGGCACATACTGGACCTTTTTCTCTGTGGCAGACGGTGCAGGAAACTTCAGAACCAGCCATCCAGGAGACTGCCTCACCCATGACATGACACAAAGGCTTAACTACAGTGATGCCCCATATGGGCTACTGGCTGGGGGTAGAACTTCAAGTCTTTCCCAGGGAATTTGAATGTCTTTTGCAGAGGAGGTCCCTCCCAGCCCCCAGGACTGGCCCAGACAGACTTTCTGTGTTCAGTTCTCTTCCTGGGAATACTTTGAAATATAGCAAAGAAAGATCAATGATGAGACCAAGAAAATTCTAACTTCCCTTAAGCACTGAGGTGACAGAGCCCTGGGGCAGAGTTGGGGGCATGGGAAGGGCTGGGACCCCTGTCATCTGGGTCTGCATTTCTCCAGGCTTGTCCCACTCCCAGGCGGTGTGAGCGCTGGCCTCATTTGCTCCCGCTGCCTTCGTGACTTAACTCCCTGTTGGCCAGTGGGCCGCTGCTGCTCCCCAGACTCCACTGAGCAACAGACAATGATGTCATGGGCCATGCTTATTTTTAATAGCTCCTTAAAATTCTGGTCCCATCCCAGCACTTACACAGCTATTTCTGCTGAGTGCTTAATCAGTAGGTCCAAGACGTGAGCTGGGGCCATGCACAAAGGAACAGTCCTGCTTGTTGGCTTTTTACACGGGATATGGACCTCTTCGTGCCCATGCCAGCCTGTCCTGACACCTGCTCCTCTTTCCCTCAGGGGCAACTCAGTATGGAAAATATTGACCAAGAATCCTTCTGTGCCATGGGCTGGCACTAAAAATGTTCACCCTACTGTTTGTCTGTCTTTGAAGAAATTAGAGTCTGGGCTGGGAATGAAGACACACAGCTACTAGAAACTCCAGGCCCACCAGACTCTACCCCTTATCGTCACACCCTGAAATGCTCACTGAGTGTGGCTTTCTGCATGCCTGGGCATGACTTACAGCTGAAAAATAAATATGTATGCACATATACACATTCACACAACACACACACATCTATTACATACTTTTTTCAACGAAAGTGACTAGAACCGGCAAGAAAATCCTATCACTCGGTGAATGATGAAGAAGGTCACCATTGGAATGATGTCAAATTAGTTTATGACGTGAGCTGGTTGTCACCTTGGAAAACAGACGCCTTGGTCTTTGAAGGCAGAAAGTTCAGGGTTCAAATCCCAGCTTCACCAATTAGCAGCTGGGACACAGGGAGAGTTAACAACCTTGCCAAGCAAATATCTACCAGGCAATGACCACTGTCAGAAACTCTTATACACAAATCACTGCATGTAATTCCCACCACGGCCAACCAGGTAGATACCACGGCACTAGCTTCCCTGGATGGTGATGAGGGTTAAAGGCGCTGCTGAGAGCATCAGCATAGCACTTGCACACCCGTGGCGAGCATGGCTGGTCTTCACACCAGCGCAGACGCGGGACGTGTAAGTGCCGATAGTGTGCAGAGGCCGAGCTATGGGAGGATTGCCACCGGAGCCTGGGTGTTTGGTCAGCTCCGAGACCTGGGAGCCTGTCCAGCTTAGTGTCCTGACCGGCGGTGGCAGCTGAGTCAGGTTGCTCAGGCTGCCATAGCTGGGTGGCTTAAACAGCAGATATTTATTTTTTTTACAGTCTGGAGGCCAGAAGTTCAAGACCAAGGTGCAGGCTGCTTGGTTTGTGGGGAGGCCCCTTTCTTCCTGGTTTGCAGATGGCTGCCTTCTCACTGTGCCCTCACGGGGCCTTTCCTCTATGCACTCATGCAGAGAGAGAGAGAGAGAGAGAGAGAGAGAGCGCTTTCTGGTACCTCTTCTAAGGAGGACACCAGTCCTATTGAATTAGGGCCCCACTCTTATACCCCCATTTAACCTAACCACTGCCCAAAAGTCCCTATCTCCAAACACGGTCATACTCGGGGTTAGGGCTTCAATATACAAATTTTAAGGACAACACACATTAGATCTATAACATCTGGTGGTGTCAGGGACACATTAGCAGCTGGCACCTACACGGACTTTGCCTCTTCAGCATAAAGTAGTGAGTAAGAGCAAGGACTCTGGGGGGACCTGGTGGCCTCACTTGGTGGAGCATGGGACTCTTGGTCTCGGGGTCATGAGTTCGAGCCCCATGTTTGGTGTAGAGATTACTTAAAAAAAAAGAGCAGAGACTCCGAGGCCAGATGGCCAGAGCTGGTATTCCAGCTCTGGGTAAACATGGGGAAGTTTCTGAATGAACCTCTCTGTGCCTCAGTTTCCTCGTCAGTGAAACGAGGGTAGCAATACTACAGCCTCATCAACTAATTGTGTGGATTACAGGAACAAAGTTGTTCATGTTAAGGTGGGCACATAGTGAGCATTCTGTAAATGTCTGTCAAACCTGAACCCAGGGGAGTGGGTCATTATTGACTCAGAGCTCTTTTGACTGAATGCCCAGCCTGTGTAGCTGCCTGGCTCCACCTTAGACTCTGTGTGTGTGTGTGTGTGTGTGTGTGTATGTGTGTGTGTGTGTGTGTATGTGTGTGTGAGAGAGGGAGAGAGAGAGAGAGAGAAACAGATTAAAGACACAAATGCTTTCCTCAATAACCTATAGTTTTTGTAGGGCCATTTACACCCAGGAAACTATTAAAGGGGAACAAGAATATTGTTCAGCATCTAAGGCATTTCCCTGATGTCACATCCAAGGGCTCTCTAACTCAGCGAGGCCAGTCCTGCTTACATTTCCCTGGGAAGAAAGTTCAACGGGGTCCACTTACAGTTAGAGTCAAAGCAATCTTGCATTAACCCCCCACCAGGATCCAGTGACCCCAATCCTTCCTTTAAGGAGGTTTCTTAGTGGATGTTTGCTTTTTTTTTTTTTTTACCCTATGCTTTTGGTATTGAATTTTGCCTGCATAAAGCTGCATAAAGATAGTTCATTTCTGTTCCAAAGCCTTTCAAGGGACAATGCCCTACATCTCTTCCCAACTTTCTTTCTTAGTAGGGCCACGGAGCAGGGCTAGCCCTGTGCTCACTGCCTGTGAAAATCCTTCTGGGGCTTCTGGTCATTTACTTCACATCCTTTTCTCCCAGGAGTGAAAACATGAATGTGACAATCCTGGGCAACTGTGCATCTTGATTCTCTTGCCTTCCATCCCACCCCTTACACACCGAGGGATCATATTCCCCATCAGGCTTATTTCCAATTAATTAATTACGTGAGCACATGTTAGGCATCTGTAATGTGCTGGCCATTGTGCTAAGGGATAAGAGTACAGAGCTGAATAATGCAGTCCTTACTCAGAATCTCATGGGGAGACAGACAAGGCGACAGATCCAGAAAAGCATGACGGGCCCTACAATGAATGGATGCTGTGGGAAGCCGCGAGTGGGGAAGGAGCGTCTAATGAGACTGAGTGTTCAAGGAAGCCTTCTGGCAGAGCTGATGCTTGAACTGAGTTTTAAAAGATGAGCAGTGGTTTGGCAGCCAAGGAAAGAGGTAATGGCAGAAATAATTGCAAATAAGACAGCTTGGAAGCACGGAGGTTAGCAGGGTTGAAATCAGAGTGTGTAGCGGGAGGAAGAGGGGTGAGGCCAGAGAGATGGACCCAGGCTTCTTTTGATTACTCACAGGAAGGAGGACACTGTTCTGTTCTTATTTATAGGTGGGGCAACTGAGACGTTGCCTCTAGTCACAAAGTCGGGCCGTGGTAGAGCTGGATGGAGGCCAGGGTCGTAAACCCCGGTTGAGCATAAACTAGCAGAAGTAGGAAGAAAAAGGGATTCTCACTGCTTCTGCTTTTCCATGTTTTTCTGGACAGCCTTTTTTCCGTCCTTACTTGTCTTGCTGGGCTTAGAAACATTCCCCCTGTTCCCTTCCGACTTATCACATTTTCTCTGTAAACTCTGCTCCTGGGAAGGTATGAAACAGCCCTTTCTCCTCTAACTTGTCTTAGGTGCTGCAGGCGAAGGCACTAAATATTTTTGGTGGATTTACTCTTGTTATTGGGCTATAGCTCAACACCCATCCTGTGGATAAGCTGTAAAATTAAGGCTCTAAATGTAGTTCTGTGCTAAGAATTCCCCTAGAAGCTAGTCTCAAGGGCAAATGTTCAAGCAACATTCCTAAGTGCCTTCTATGTTCCAGGAGCTGTGCTAAGAGTTGCGGGTACAGAGATGAGCAAGGCACGTTTGCTTCCCTCGATGAATTTATAGATAGGCCCACAAACAGATCATGTCCATAAAATGTGGCAGAGGCCTATTCTTAGACACATGGAATCAGATGGTCATGGGTAGGGCTGGGTGCTGGAGGTGGTCACGGACTCTGGCTATTGAACAAGTGCACTTGGTGATTTTTCTCCTCTTTGGTTTCGGAACCACTGCTCAAACGGCTGGGAAGGAATTGTCATTCAATTCTGATTACTTTTTACATAAGAATTACACACATGTTCTTCATTGGAGATGATGAATATTTAAGCTCCAAAATAATTCCTGGCTATAAAGTTATTGCTGGTTATTACTTAATGCTTACTATGTTCCACATATTGAATAACAGGCTTTTCTGTCCATATGGGTTAATTTTTCCAACAATTTCATGCCATCTATATGAGTAGGCCATTTCACAGATGAACATTCATGATGTTAAGTAACTTGCTTATAAATGTTCCTGACTGAAGTCTCTCTATAACCCTGACCAAGGCCCTCAGCTTCCTAGAGTTTCTCATCTGTGTGCTGTGACTCCAGGTCAACCACCCATATCTCTTGTCTGCCACAAGGCCTCCTGGGAAGATGAATCGATGACTAGCCTGGTGTTGCCTGTGCCATGGGGGAACAGCAAAGGGTTCAGCATGTGACAGCAGCGGGCTGGAAAGCAAAGGGCCACGCCAATCGTGGAGAGGGGGAGCCAGTGACCCTCAGTTTCCCGCGTTCCCCTGCCCCCCAGCCTTGTTTGTTATCTTCCACGTTTCTGTGTTTACACTCCACCTGGTAATTAAGCAATCAGCTTTTTCTCAGTGATTATTCACGATCTCAGCTGGCAAAAGTCACTTGATCTTTGGCTCTGTGCCTTCCCGTCAGAGTGTCGCCCAGAGCACGCGCTAATCACCCAGAACCCCCGCTGCCCTGCTTGGTGTGCGTGCTTCGGAGCCAGCTTGAGCCACGTGCTGTGAGTTACAGCTGCCCCACCTGGCCTGGCCAGGGTGACTGTCACCTGAAGTTTCTCCACAAGACAGCATGGCTCTGTAGGTTTTGTCGAGGTCTGCCTATGCGCATTGAATCTGGCGTGAGGGCGGCTGCCTCCGGCTCCCATTGGATGGGGAAGGCGCTGCTGCCAGCCCCTGAATGAGGAAGGAAGCCCCCCTGGGAGGAGTCTTGCAAACAGACCTCCCACTGGTGTGTCTTTCCAGAGCCTGCAGTGCTGCCGGGCAAAGAGCAGGAGAATGGATGATGTCAAGGGAGCCCCTGAGGGTAGACTTCCTCAGAGCCTTCCACCCTTGACATTTATGAGGTGGTTGAACAGTCTGCAAGCTCAGAGCCAAAGTTTCTCACCTGCTTACTAAATAACTGCAAGGTGGAGGGTTTTTAAAAATATATATACGAAAGTTTATAGTGCAAAAATTTTATGGCTGCAAAAGCCATTCTTTCCTCTCGGTTCTATCTCTTTCCTCGCTCCTGTCCCTTATCTCTACACTTCATCCTCTGCTTTGCCAGTGCAGTGAGCCTCCATCTGTGGATTTTCCCTCCTTCATCCCCCTTTGTAATCAGACTTTGACGAGCCCTCGATGCTTGTGTAATTGAGGCAGCAGTTCGATTTGCTCCCAGCCTTCCCACATGAGAGGGGGCGCTAGGATAGAAGAAAAGAGCCAGAAATAACAGAGGTTATCTTAAGACTCATCGCCTGGGCTTTTGTAAGCTCCTTGACGACACTATTTCTTAGTATTCTTCATATCTTCTTCCTTCCTCCCCTGTTACTAGTATTTCATATGAGTACATTTAATCAGCAGAAGGGTGGATGCTTCCTGGGAAGCAAACTGGAGCTCACGTCTCGTGTCACTTGCAACCAGAATGTGTCATGTCTAGAAGCATAGTTTCTGATTATTTTGCAGGCCTCTTATGTCTGATTGAGGTTTGCTGGTTGTCGGATGACAAGAGTGTGGTACCTTTCCTTTTCTGTGCAAGCTCCTCTTTGTGGCTCGATAAGCAAATCTTGCAGTCTGATGACGTTGTCTGCTGGGGTCTCTGACCGGCTTTCAATGAACTCCTTGCCTGCAAGCCAGTCTGACCCTGTCCCTGGTGGTAGAGGAGGAAGAGGAAAGGAGTGGGGAAGGGCAAGGTGAAAGGTGGAGTAGGGGGTACAAACGAGTTAGAGTGCCTCTTGGGAGAGGACATAGTACATGAGGTCCCCATATCTACCTACTCAGTTAATATTTACTGAGCAACTACTAGTTGCCAGGAATAGTGGTCAGTGCCAGGGTGCAATGGGGCAAAAATGGTCACAGTGCAAGCTGTCAGGAATGCATCTTCTAATTTAGGGTGGAGTGCTGGTTCTTTAAAGACACACAGTGCATGATGGGTCTTGTTGGAATCAGCGTTCTGACTCCGTAGGTGGGGCCTGAGATTCTGCATCTCAGACAAGCTGAGGTGGTGCCTGTGCTGTTGGCCCGAGGCCAACACATTGAATACCAAGGATCAAGAGGAGAAGGTGAGTCTTGAAGAGACTGAAAACCCAAACTGAGTCAGTAGCCAGACTGAATAGGAGAACAGTTCAGAACAAAAGGAGTGGTAGGCATTTGAGGAAACATAGAAGTGATAAAAGGAAGTGGAGGAAAAAGACAGAGATTGATAGAAAAAAGGAAAACAGAGAAACAGATCGGTGGTAGGAGCTGACCAAGATGGGGAAAGTATGAATTTTAGAGGTCAAGGTTCAGGGCCTCACGCTGCTCTTTCTCCAGAAATGCTCACCATCAAAAGCCAGGACTGACACGGCCATCGGCTGAAGCCAGAGGAACTAGGAGGTAAAGAATGGAAAGGCCCTCTGAATTTGGGCCTCCCACTCTAGAGGAAGAAGGAGAGAGACAGAAGATGTGAGTCAATAATATGTAGCTAATGTGCACCAGTAGTAAGGGAGAGCTAGTACAGAGTAGGGAAAAGTACCAATTATGGAGACACGTGATGCCTTCTATTGTTCAGGAGATCTTGCAGTCAGAGTAGGTGAACAAAGACTGACTAGTTCCTAAGGGGCCTCCTTAAATGAAGAGATGAGAACAGTTTGTAGTCAACCTGGTGATATACAGGCGCTATGTAAATGGCCCTTTAAGATGGCAAAGGGTACTTGAAAACAGCTCTTCTTTACACAATTGAAATATTCTCCTTGCGGTTTCAAGTTGTAAGTTAGCGATGTCTGAGTGAACGAGGGTCCAGTCCCTCGTGGAGTGCCCGTCCCTATCACCACCATCTCTGGCAGAGTGGCACGGTTGAGCCAGTTCCAGGAAATGGGTGCACCATGGATGGTTCTCTATGCATCTTCCCTCCTGGGCTTTCCTTTCTCTTTCTCACTTCCTCCCCTGCCTCGGCATTCAGGGGGCACTGCCAACCGCAATAACACAGGAATGAGATGCGGGGTCCTATGTCTGGCTCCTGATAATCAGAAAAGTCGATGCAACCAAGCATGGTTGCATAGAGGCTCTGAGGCTCTGTTGCTGTTGAGAAAGCACATCGTTGAGGTGGGGAAAGGAAATGCCATCTGTTCACGTCTGTGCCTGCCTGGTCCTATCTTCCTGGAGCCCTTTGCTCTCTTTCTCTCCCTTGCCTCACACGTGGATTTTCTCTGGATCTCTTGCCATTGAGACACAGTTGTCACCAGAAAGGAACAGTGGACAGGAAGGGAAGAGGCCACGGGTTTACTGCGTTGGCTGTGAGGCACATGGGCACTTCAGTGGCCCTTGAAACGAGCTCCCGTGGATGAAGAAGCAGGTGGGTCAGCTTTTCTCCACGCCTTGGACAGCTGAAGCCTGACAGAGACAGGTGATACGTGAGGACAGGATTCCATAAGAGCATGAACTGTGACAGACCGTGAGGCCAGCTCAGGGTCTAAAAAGATGGGGGATATTTGTTTCTCTTGGGGTGTTGGAGTGTGATCCCACAGAGAGAACACTGGAAACTTCCTCCCTCCTTCTGATGCTGGGTTTCTCCTCCTCATGTCATTTGGGGAAGACCAGGGCTACTTCACTAGCTGCAGAACTGATGGAGACCGTGCTCCCATGTCAGAGGCTTTGCCCAAGGTTTGGCCTCCCAGGTGTGGAGAAGCGCTCCCTGTGGGGCCCACAGGACTAGGGCACCTGGTCCTGGGCACCTTTCTGATGTGCCTTCTGCTTCAGCTGCTGAGGTGGGGCACAGGTCCCTGGGTGGCCTCTCTGGGTTTAGGTGCCCACTAGCCACTGAGAACAATCCTCCTGTGTCACTGCTATTGACTCCAGTTCTTCTCCTAAGGAACCCGGGATAGCAGTCAGTGACCAGGCACAGAACTCCCTATGCCCATGCTCCAGTCTCTGAGTTAGAAATTATGGGGGCCCTGGAGGAACATGAGACTTCATTCTTCTGTGAGCACCTCAAGGAATATCCAGCCTACTCCAAAAGACCAGAAATACTGACTACTAGACAAAGTGTAACGTGCCAAAGATCAGGAGGCCCCCACAGGGTGAGATGCTGTCAGCAGGCATGTGCCTGAGTGGGGCCAGCTCTGGCACGAAGGATGCAGATGTCCGTTGGGGTCATGACACTTCCTTTGTGTATACTAGCTGTCAGTCTGGGACCCCCACAGCCCTTGATGTATAGATAAATTATTTTGAATAGGCCCCCAATTCCAGGAATTACTAAAGTGAAAGCCTTTTCCAAGACTTTGATCTCTGAAGCAGTGGATGGGTAGACCTTTCGCCAAGTGAAATTTACATTGCGCTCTCTTCCTTTTCCTGAAGGATTCCATCTTTCCCGAAGGATATCTCTGTTCCTCTCCAAACTGACCCCAATGTGAAACTCATTCTTTGTAAAGCTTTTTGTCCCAAACCAAAAAAAAAAAAAAAAAGTCACTCTCACTAAGTCCTATGCTTTGGGGTAGACTGTACTACAGGTCTTGGAAAGCACCACCAGGCAGGACAGATTTCTGCCTTCTCTGGGCTCCCTTTTCTCCCCTCCTTCCCAAACTCCTCTCTCCCTCTGCCTCAGAGGGCTCCAACCTGCACCTGAATCCCTCTCCTTCCTTAGAGCTTGGTGTCAATCTGATTTCCAGGACATGGGACATGGGTCTCATTCCTATGACAAACACTTGTCAAATGATATTCTCCCAAAAAGACTACCCTTTTCTGAAGAGAGACTTGCCTACCAGCCTTAGAGTAGTACAAACTTGTCTACTTTGCTACCTTATAGTTGGATGGACTTGGGGGGACCATCCTATTTTTATAAATAAGGAAACTGAAATTCAAGACAGTTGAGTGAGATAAAAGGTGACAGGTGTCCCATGTCATGCAAAGACAAGTTTGGGGTCAGGCAGAATTAGTCTAAATCCTAACTCTGCGCTTTACTAGTTGTATGACCTAGTAGGTTACTAAGCCTCTCTGAGCCTTGGTTTCCCCCTCTGTAATTCCTACATAGCCATCTTATTGGGAAGAGTAACTAAGATAATACATGTAAGAATGTGTAGTCCAATGCCTGGGATAGGAGAGGGGCTCTGCTCATGGAGTGTTTGGCCTGGAATTATGAACTGGTGTGGCAGGCACGTTTCCTGATGGCCTGGGCCCTGTCTGATGGTGGCATCTCACTGTATCAGTCAGGGTCAACCAGACAATCAGACCAGCAGGAGACATCTTCTAAGTGACTTATTGCAAGAAATGGGCATGTATAATTATGGGGCTGGCCAGGCAAGTCTGAGATCCAGAAGGCAGGCTGTCAGGATGGGCATGCTGGAACTCAGACATGGCTTGGAGCTGCTGTCAACGGGAGGAATTTCTTCTTCACTAAGGAAACCCCAGCTCTGCTCTCAAGAACTTTCAACTGAATGAATCAGGCCCACCCAGCTCATTGAGGGTAACCTCCCTGAATTAGAGTTAATTGATTATGAATTTCAACCAGGTTTACAAAATATTGTTGTAGCAACACCTGGGTTAGTATTTGCGTGGATAACTGAATAGCTGGAGACTGTTACCTAGCCACACGTGACACATATAACCAACCATCATACTAAACTTCCTGAAGGCAGGAGCCATGATTCCATCTCTACATTCAAGCTGCCGGTGCTCAGTCACTGTCTGTTGAATGAATGTATCAGTGGAGGTCAGAGTACAGAGTCCCGTGAGGGTCCACCTCAGGAGGCTGAATTTTATCCTAAAGGCAATGGGGAGCCATTGCAGGATCTTAAGCAGGAGTGGAAGGGATACAGTCACTCCTTTGTGCATTGAAGCCCTGTGCCAGCAGATAGCTTCACTCTGCGAAAGGGGAGGAATGGAGTCTGGTGCCTGCATTCCTCGTGGGTGGATTGCTCCTGTTCGGGAGACATTTCTCTTGAGTTCTTTCTAAAGGGTAGAGACTCCCTGGGGAATGTGTTCCAGACAGGCCGCTAAATATAGTCCTCTGCCTTTTTACAAAAGCAAAACCAAACCATGATATTTTACCCTAAAATTATGCCCAGGCTTTTGAGGAGGGTGAGTCCCTTCAAACGTGAGCCTTTTTTTTTGGTGGTGGTGGTGGGGGGGGCTTCTTTCTTTGGCTACTACTTGGGGAAGGGGATACTTAAATCATTCCCATTGGTGGCCGGTTTGTGACTTGGACAAGGCAGGGCACACAGAGGAAGCAAGAGCAGATGCCAGCCTGACTGGAGTCCCTGCCCTGGAGTCTTCTCTCCCAGTGACGTTAGCCATGCTGCAGTAGACACGAAGCAAGGGCTGTTCACATCTTGATTAGAAAACAAAGAGCAAGATATCTGATTTATTGCTCTTTATCCGAAGCCACTGCACAGCTGCCATGGCCTCAGACCCTGAGTGAAACCCCATCAGAACAATTCCTGCTGCACTGGAGACCCGGGGGTGCCTCCAGCAGAGCTAGGTCCTGTATGCTCTTGCTGATTATCCAAGCAAAGCAAGTTCACCTGGCCTGGGATGGAGCCAGACCAGAGGACCAGCTACAGCTCTGAGCATGGATAAACGTTATTTATTTCTTCTTTCAACGCTCTGAGGAGTGAACGGTCTCACGTCCCCTCCCCTCACATAAAGACATCAGTTTTGCTTTTGCAAGAACTTAATATTGCTTTTAATTACATTATTATTTTAATTATGAATGAGATTTTAAGGGGTTTTCCTGCTGCTTCTAGGATTCCTTGAGGATGTCCGAAGATTCCCCATTGATTCTAGGGACCTGCAAAATGGAGCTTTGCACATACTGGTCATACTGAACGCAAGGACCAGGAGGCCCCCGAGAGGTGTTCAGTTCATCCCGTGGTCCAGGGCTGCCCCAAACTAAGTGAGTTTAGTTCCAATCAGTTCAACCAATATTTGTGAAATCACTCCAATGCCATTCTTTGTGTCTAAACAGAGGAGTTGGACGTGGGTCACTGTCCCCAAGGAATACTGCTAAGTTGGGGGAGACAGCCTGTGATGACATGGGATGAACCAGGTAACGCTAAAGATGTGTCCAGGGTGCCATAAGCCCAGAAGAAGGGACTGTATCGCTGTGGCTAGGACAGGCTTTCTCGGTGGAAACACCTGCACTGAATCTTGAAGGACGAAGTAAGAGTTTCCATGTGAGAAGGAGGAAGAAGTGAAGCAGAGGAGAGAAGGGCGTTCAGAGCAGAGGGAAGAGAGCGTGTGCAGTCACAGAGCTGAAATAGCCTGGGATGGGGCAGGAAACGGACCGGATTGGTGTTGCTGGAGGGCAGATGTGTGAGGCCCCATGATATGTATCCTGGCCTTCATCTGGAGAAGGGACAGGCATGGTCAGACTTGGTTTTTTTTTTTTTTTTTTCAACGTTTATTTATTTTTGGGACAGAGAGAGACAGAGCATGAACGGGGTAGGGGCAGAGAGAGAGGGAGACACAGAATCGGAAACAGGCTCCAGGCTCTGAGCCATCAGCCCAGAGCCCGACGCGGGGCTCGAACTCACGGACCGCGAGATCGTGACCTGGCTGAAGTCGGACGCTTAACCGACTGCGCCACCCAGGCGCCCCCAGACTTGGTTTTATAGATACCTCCGCCTGCTTCAAGAAGGATGGTTTGCAAGAAAGCAAAACCAGAGGCAGTTAGACTTAACTCTGCTGTTGAGGTGAAAGATCATGTGTCCTTGACCTTGAGGAAGAGAGGACAGATTAAAGAAATATCTGAGGGAGATCATCAAGCCTTGAGAATTTGGAAACCATTTCCTTAAGCGTTTTGAAGGGGCACACGTGATATTGTGAAACTCCTCCTTCTCCTACCTTCCCTAAATCCTTCCTGATGCAAGGTAAGCACGTTCCCGGGCACAGCCTTCCTTCTCTCCACTGAATGCTGCCTATTTGCAGTGTCAGGGCAAGTCTAGAGCTCAGAGCCTCACTCTGTTGGATCAGATGCTTGTCTCTGATTCACTGCAACTCAAACAGAATGTGCTTAGCATAGTTGGTGTGGGAAACCCTGGCTTAGGGCCTCTGAGAGCCCTGGACTTCTCTCCCAGGCCTTTTGTACCCTGTCTGGCTTCCCAGCATTGTCTCTTATGTCTCAGATAAGCATGTCTACAGGTTCCCTTCAGGGTCCGGGGGGAGCAGTTTTCACTCAGATGATTAACAAGTCTATACTGGGGTTCAGAAGCTCCAGTTAGCATGTGACTGCAAAGTCCCCACACATGATACAGGTCAGGCTCTTATCCTCGGTGGACATCTGTTTGCTCATCTGTCGGGGGAGCTAACGACACCCTCACCGCACGGTTCTCACTGGACTCTGCAGGATCCAGAATGGGCCTGGAGAAGGCTAGTGCCCAGATAGGGCAACACACGTGGCATGGGCTGCTGGGGCAACGGGCCAAATTTGACTGCTTTCAGTTCCATCCCCTAAAGAGCCTCTCCCTGCCTCTCACATTCTTGGGAGGCTCTGGAGCTGAAGGAGGGTGTGCAAATGCAGCACTTGGACCCCTGGACGCTCCTCATCTCCCGACAAGTGAAAGAAAGAGTCTGCTTTTCCCTGTCTGCTGTTCCCAGCCCTGAGAATGAGGCCGCTGAGCCAGGAGCATCCTGAGCTCACCTTCCTTCCCTTCACTCAGAAGGTGCCTCACCCCTACTCCTGGGAAGAGTGGGACAGCTGCTCGCTTGAAGAGCTGGTCCCATCATGTGCTAATTGGAGCTGCTCACCTCCCCAGAAGGCCAACAGTGAGATAGAAATGTAAAGCGTTATGGAGGGAGCTGAGCTCTAAGCAGGCAGCCCTGAGGTACTTAATGCAGCTCCTCACAGCCAAACAGGAGGGAAATGGGGCTTCTGAGAATTTCCTGAGAAATCTAAAGCTGCTTTTAAACAGCGAGGAGACATTCTGACGGCAAGGAGGGCACTTTTCGGTTGCTGCGTTTCCTTCGAGGAAGGTGAGCCTCACTTCTGAGGCACCCAACGTGTCCTCTGCGCCTAGAGCTGGGGACCCTCTTTGTAGGAAGCCTTGTATTGGTCTTGAAGCCCAGATCCTCGGCTTTCCCTTGCACATGTGACGATGAGGGAGGAGGAGTTTGAGCAAGAACAAGGTATGCTGAGGACGCATCGAATACAATCTCCTTACTCTAGGATGCAATAACAAGTGCTTTAGGCTTTTCTTTATGTTTCATATCCTCAGGGAGCCCCTTGGTAGGTGGGGAAGCTGTATTTTGGTCCTATGCCCACTTTAAAGATGAAGAAGCTGAGTCAGAATGTGGCCAACTTTGTGGAAGGAGAAGGGGAGCTGGGATGAGGAAACATGAGTCCCAGTCATTAGCATGCAGACCCCACTGTCACTGGTAAAATGAACGGCCAGGGGGTGAGGTCAGCGCCTTTTGGAATGGAAGTCCCGGGACAGTGAGTTCCTCTGCAGCCATAAAAGCGTGGAGCAGGAGCCGGGAAGCCAGAACTCAAGAATTTCTATGTCAGCTTTGATCAGAGCTCTCTACTTTTGTCTCTTCACATATTGTGATTCCACGTGGAATTTCATTTGGAGACAGGGTTTCTCAGCGTGAAAGTTTGAAAACCACTGGATTAAATAGTGTCTAAGTTCCCTTCCACTTCCAAATGCTGTGAGTCTCTTGAGTCAGGTCTCCTCGGTCATGATCCAATGTCCTCTCTCCCCTTTCTCCCGGATGGGTGGGTGACCATGCAGGGGGGCACGTCTCCCTGGGGTGGGCAGTCTGCCTCAGGCCGGCCACCATTACCTTGATGAGCAGCATCTCCCCCATGGAGATTGAGTGGGGGTTGGGGGTTTTCATCTACGTGTCTCCAGCACCTGGCACATTGTAGGCAGTCCTAAATGAGGGTGGGACAGCTCCATTCCAACTAGAAAGACTTTTAGAAGGACCTACTCTCTAAACGTTCACTTGACTTGACCCCCAGTCTCTGGGGAAACCTGTCGGGCTGAGGGAAGGAGCCACTACAGCACTGTCCACATGCTCCAAGATTAATAAATTAACACTAATTGATACCAGCCAGTGGGTATCACTGGGGTACCCTTTGTGACTGATTTCTGCTAGTAAAGGAGGTATGAATAGGGTAGTGGGTGATGAATAGTACAGTGGGTGGTCAAAATATCTGCTCATCCCATGGTGGCTGCCTTTGGAATCTTTAAATTCTTTTGCCACTTTCTTTGTTCTCATTTGAATATAAAGGGAGTTATGATAAAGGTGAGATCTCCTGAATAGCTTCAGTCATTGGTGACAGGGGTGAGGGAGTATTAGGGTTTCCAAATATATCTCTTTACATCCAGTGCAGTCATTCTCAGTCTTTTTTCACTACAAAGTAAGGTGGTGATTTTCAGATGCTGGAGGTAACCCTGTGGCACCATGAAAAGAAGGATCAACGGAGTGGTTGAGGGAAGCAGAAGTGAAGACATCAGCCTAGGCTCTGCTGTGACACTGGACTGAGTGCTCACTAGAGGCCATGGCCACCACCAACTACCACCACAGGGCAGTGAAAATGACTTGCAAGTGCTCTCTTTGTTTTTTGTTGTATCTTTTGTTCAAGACTCAAAGTCTTGATAGAAAACATGTGATTGGCTGATCCCTAAGTGATTAGATTGTCATATGGCTTGGTCCTTGGCTGTAAAAGTAATAGAAGTTTCTGGAACCTCTGGCTTCCAAAAGATAAGTGGCCCAAGAAAATAAAAGCCCCAAACTATCCTCTGTCTAGATTTCACTAAGTAAGAAAAAAGATAAGTCCATGTGAGTAATTTGGGACATGTAGTGAAACTACTAGATAGTTATCAAAGTTCTTTTGTCTTAGTCCCGAGCACAGAGTTAGATGGTATTTCCCAGCATTCCCTGCAGTTGTGTGGCCACGTGACTGAGTTCTAACCAATGAATATGAAGGGAAGTGATGCCATTCTCCATGTATCACTTCCATGCATGCTCTTCCATGCTCCTTCCCCTTCATTGGCTGCAGTAGAGATGATCACCCAACATGATCTTGAGACCCATATGTTGAAGATGGCAGATCCACAAGATAGAAGAAGCCTCAGTCTCTGAATTACTTCCTGGAGGAGAGGTGTCTATCTCAGCTGTTAGGTGGAAAAGAAACCTGTTCGTTATGTTAACTCATGGAAGTTTTGATGTTTGTGTGTTGGAGCTAGAATTGTCTTAAGTGCCTATTGAGTGCTACTAGGAAAAGGGAGGGAAGCTGGACAGTGAAGCCATTTGCACATCTCCACCTTGAAGATAGGCAAGGTCAGTGAGGGTGGCTGGGATCAGGCCGTAGAGGGTCTTGGAGGCCTAGATATCCACAAATATACACAAGAAGTTGGATCCTCTTTGGTCACGATAACACCCACTGGCAGATCAGCAGTGCTGTTGGAACGTAAGGTGGTCTCCTGCAGGAGGGTTCAGACAGATTTATTAAGTCCAAGAGCTGCTTTTCTAAGGCAAGCGAGAATATCTGCCATTTGCCCATTTGACTGGGCAACTTGAGGATGACTTAATGAGGGTGAGAAGGGACTACTGCCTGGGGTGTCCAGGTGATGTTTTGAATGTCTGATGTGCCAGTTCCTCAGTGTCCTCATGGGCCTGGCAGTCCCTATGCCCCTTGTTCTTGCTTCCCCACAATGCACATTATTTTCCCTTCCCTACTCACAGTTCCAGAAAGAGCACTAGACTGGTAGTCAGGGAAACTAGGTTCAAGCCCCCACTCTGCCACAAGTGGTTGTATGGCCTTAGGAAATGTTTTTGCTTCTCTGGACTGTAAAATGAAGGTGTTGGACAAGTTGATCATTCTATGATTTTTTCCTTCCCACTCTATCATTTTGTCCAGATGGATTTCTTTATTTTCTTTCTTTCCTTTTTTTTTTTAGAAAGAGAGACATAGTGTGGGGGAGGCGGGGAGAGGGAGAGAGAGAACCTTAAGGAGGCTCCACGCTCAGTGCAGACAGAGCCCAATGTGAGACTCCATCCTATGACCATGAGATCAGGACCTGAGCCAAAACCAAGAGTCAGATGCTCATCTGCTTGAGCCACCCAGGTGCCCAGTCTACATGGATGTCCATATGTGCTACAGATCTCTTGGCCTCAGGGAGGTAAATAAACAAACACCCTGGCTCTGTGCGATACCTCCCTGGGCGCCTTGAGCTTGTGCTTTCCCATAACTCCGTTCACGAAACTTGTCCATTGGCAGCGCTCCTGAGTTCCTCCCGTGCTTGGCACCCTTAAGAGTTACACGAGAGGAAGGCAGCTCTGTCTCAGAAGAGCCCAAATTGGATGTGGGTCTCTTGACTTCTAATTGTAGCTTAGGGGGTTAGGAAATGGGCTGGTACTTATGAGCATGCTGATTTTGGGGGAGGGGAGGGATGCAAACCAATTCCACAGGAGGCTGAAACCAAGCCTTCTGGGTCCTAATCAAGTGCGTAGATGGCTGGGCTTTTGCCTGCGGAGTTTTGTTTTTGTTTTTGTTTTTGTTTTTGCTTTGAGGACCTCTTTCACTTCAAGTGAGCCTACGCTTTCACGAAGGGCGTGGATGGACTGGAAAGGGAGACCCGAAGTGTCCCCCTGCCCCACCAGTCAGTGGCGTCTGCTGTCCCAGGTTGTTTGTCCTGCTGTGTTACGCGGGGCTGTGCCAGCCGGAAGCAGAGAACCTGCCAGGAGCCTGCCCTCCACGTCTTCCCCACTACAGGCCTGCAGCGGTCTGTTCTCTGGGGGCTTGTCCGCTCACTTCTCAGGCGTTGCTGAGGCGTCTTTTCCGGCTTCTTTGTCAGTCTCAGGGTTATTCCGTCACAGGAGACTTGGCTCCAGGACCAAGGGCCCCGTGTTCAGAATGTGTGTGTGAATCTTGGTCAGGCAGGAAGCAGCTCAAAACAACTTCCTGTTTTCAGAATAGTGTGTGTGTGTGTGTGTGTGTGTGTGTGTGTGTGTGTGTGCGCGCGCACGCGCGCGCCGGGGGTGAGGTGGACAGTGGTAGTGGGGGAAGAGCAGGGGTCAGGAAAGAATATTCATATTCTAGGGCTGCTGTGACAATGGGCCACAAACTGGGTGGCTTAAAAGAAATAAAAAATGTGTTCTCTCACCGTTCTGGAGGCTAGATGTCCAAAATCAAGTGGTGGGCAGGGCATGCTGTCTCTGAAGGCTGCAGAGGAGTGCCTCCCCTTGGTCCGGTGATTGCTGGCAATCCATGGTGTTCCTTGGCTTGTAGACATATCATTCCAATCTCTGCCTCTGTCCTCGCATGGTGTCCTCCCTGTGTGTCTCTGTGTCCAGATTTCCCTCTTCTTAGGAGGACATTAGTCATTAGATTAGTGGCCACTCTAATCCTGTATGACCTCATTTTAACTTGATTACATCTGCAAAGTCCCTACTTCCAAATAAGGTCACATTCACAGCTACCTGGGGGCAGGATTTGAACATTGTCTTTTTGGAGGACACAATTCATCCCACGTCAGGAAGGTGCCTGTTTGAGTTCTCATCAGTTCAAACCTTTGAATGAGGCGAGGCCTGCCTCGTTGATCTTTTACTTCATGTAAGCCTTAACAGTGTGAGTTTCCTGGTGTTTGCTCTCCATAGCTCGTTCCTCAAGGCATCATTCACCGTGAATCAAGAATAAAGCTACTTTCCTGGGTTTTTTTGTTTTTTGTTTTTTGTTTTTCCTGCAGCAGATTCTTATCAACAAAAACTGAACTATGAGTGGCTGGCCTTTCTATGTGTCCCTTTTTTTCCTGGTCTTCCATGCATTACTCAAGAAGAATCCAGTCCCTGAAGACAAGAGCCAGGTCCTAAATTTCCTGCATGATGTCTTAAGCACATAACCTAGTGCTGGATGGACTTGGAGTGGATTCTCCATGCTTGTGAAAGGATAGATTTACTTCAAGTTCCTTCCGCTCCTGTCCTTGTGCCTTGGCAGTCATTCTCTCCACTCAGAGTGCCTCTTCTGAGTGAAGGATGAGGGCCCAGAGTCCTCAAGCCAGATGCATGGCCTTCCTGTGTGAGGCCCCCAAGTCGGGTGCGGCTGTGGGAAGGGCTAGTTTGAACTTGGTCCCATCATCAATATTACCCTGCGCTTGCAGAGCTCTTCACATCTCCCCAGAGACCTCCGGGCATGCCATGCTGGGCCCTCAGATCAGGAGAGGCATCATTAGTCCTCAGAGTTTCAGGTGAGGGCAGCCCAGTGGATTGGGGCATTTCAGCCAGGCCAAAGGGCCTGCTGTGGCCTTGGGATCAGAACCAGAGGTGGGATGAAGACTGGCAAGGGAGTGGAGCTTCCTTATCAAAAAAGAGAAAACAAGTAAATAAATAGAACTTGGTAAAGCCAATTGTGTTCTGCCTTGGGAATGTTTTGGCAAAGCCAGCAGGCTACCTGCATTATGGCCTTTTATCTTATTTCACACAATTTGGGAGCATTTCTGATTATATCAAAGCCCAGGCTCTTTTAACCAATTACCCAGAGCAAGGACTATGGCTGCAGTAAACATATTTGGCCTTCCTAGAAAAGCTGAATGGGGGAAAGAAAATGGGGCCTGGTGGTTTCTTTTTGGTCCACGACTTAGTCTTTGTCAGACCTCCTGGCTGACTCTGACCCGGTTGCTGTTAGGTCCTGCCATTATGCTTTACTTTCATACCTGGAAAAAAGACATTTTAGGCAAAAATTAAATTTTAACTGACATATTAAAATTTGTAGCTTCAGTTTTATCTGAGTTGGCTCTATTTAGGATCAAGCCTGATGAAGCAAAGCTCTGAGGGTTCTGTGACAGGAAGCCTGGGGACTAACTCATGAAGCAAAGCTCTGAGGGTTCTGTGACAGGAAGTCTGGGGACTAACTCATGAGTGGAGAGAGATGCAGGTGCCCACACTTAATTCAAGGGTAACGAGTCATCCCCAGCATGGAGGGATAATGCCTCCATGGAAAAATAGCCATGATATTCCATTGGGATTGCCTTTACTCAGCCCCCAGGGTCTCATGCCTGGACCTCGGGGTGAGGAGGTTGCTAAACAAGCATTGTAAGTACCCAGGGTCCTTTCTAGGTCCTCCAAGAGGTGCCCAGCATGACAGTAGCCTCAGGCAGCTTTGGCAGCACAGGAGTGGAAGTCTGGGCAGTAGGCCTGCCTCTATAGGAAGCCGTGCTGGTGACATTGGTGGTGGTCTTGATATTGTGGCTTGGCCATGGCAGCCCTGCCCACTGGGCTTAGTGATGCAGCTCAGGGCACGGTGTTAGTGGCAGCCCCTTTTAGCCTTCTGGTGCTGTTGTTGACAGAAGCATCACTTGGGGGAATTTGGGGGACACCAGTAGTCATGTAGTGCCAGAAGGGGGCATCAGGGGCATTGCTGCCAATTGGAGGCAACTAGAGACACCACCAGAGTGAGCCAGCTTTGAAGCTTAGGAAATGGCACGGGTGCATACAGCTGTTTTCTGGGAGTCCATGTGACCCCACAAGGCAGTGCCTGGATGGAGAGTAAAAGGAATGAGAATTCCCATAGAAAGGAAGGGTATGAAGGGAAGAGTCCTGGTTGGGCATGTCCTTTTGACATTGTGGGCCCAGCTGGCAACCTCATCAGAACCTCGGGATACCTCGGGATAACTATTTTCTCTCTGTCCCAAGCCCTTGCTCTGCTCTTAACAAACCCCTTTCCTTTTACTTTCTTTTTTTTAAAAAAAATTTTTTTTTCAACGTTTATTTATTTTGGGACAGAGAGAGACAGAGCATGAACGGGGGAGGGGCAGAGAGAGAGGGAGACACAGAATCGGAAACAGGCTCCAGGCTCTGAGCCATCAGCCCAGAGCCCGACGCAGGGCTCGAACTCACGGACCGCGAGATCGTGACCTGGCTGAAGTCGGACGCTCAACCGACTGCGCCACCCAGGCGCCCCTTTCCTTTTACTTTCTAAAGCCAAAGGAGTATTGGCATGATTTGTTCCCACAACTCAATTTAGTTTCATTCAGTTCAATTCAACAAATATTTATTGAGTGAAGCTGTCCTGAGAGCCTGGAATGCAGGGAACACACATGCGAACCAGACACTGTTCTTGCTCCCAACAGGTCTGTAATTTCTATGGCGATGGAGGTGGAATAAGACAAGTGCCACCTGTTGACCTAACACACACACACACACACACACACACCTGTCAGGGGTCATCTCCCTGGAAGCATATTGGGAAAGAGAAGGGGTAAGTGAGGAAGCTGCTACTGTTTGTCCCAGCAAGCCTCAAAGAGGCTTGAATAAGACACTCTCTGTCCCCACCATAGAGGGAGGCGTGGGGGGCTGACTAGGCTTACTCAGCTTGCTCCGTCCTTTTCTCCTCACAGTGTAACTCAAGGCGGTGTGGGGTTCCTGGAGGGCTAGGGTGATCAGATGATGTTATGGGTTGAATTAAAAAGGTATGTTTGATATCAAGGCCTCATCCCTGCTACCTGTGAATATGACCTTAAGTGGAAATAGAGCCCAGACATGATCAAGTAATCAAGTTAAGATGAGGTGGCCCCATTCCAATGACTAACGTCTTCATAGGAAAAGGGCAATTTGGACACGGAGACAAGAATGCCATGTGATGACAGAGGCAGAGGTTGAATTGTTGCAGGGGCAAGCAAAAGAATACCATAGAGTATTCTGGCAACCCCTGGAATCTGGGAAGAGGCAAGGAAGCATTCTCCCCTCCAGGGTCCAGGGGGAGCATGGCCCTGATGACACCCTGAGTTTGGACTTGTAGCTTCCAGAACTGGGAGACAATAAAGTTCCCACTCAGCGTGTTTGTGGCCGCCCTAGGAAACTAATACAGATGGAATCACCCCAGAGAATGGGTAGCCAACTACCACTTTTCACCTGGTTGAGGGAAGAAATTGATCCAGGGAGCTGAGTCCTTCGTTGGGGTTTCATGGTTGGCACACCTCAGTCCCACTCTCCCTTTCTTGTCCTCAGGACTGTCTTTGTGAATGTCCCCCTTGTTTCTTATTCTTTCAGTGGTTCTCACATATGCAAATGTTAGTCTTTCCCCGGGACCTGTCACCTGCCCCCAGGACCTCATTACTTCATGCTTGGTGTATTCGCAGTAGAGTGACATCCTGAGTGAGAGCCTTCAGCAAGAGAGTTGTGCCTCTCTGGAGCCGGATGGTGGCTTGCATGGATATGCGCAATCACCTGTGGCATCTTTGGGCTGGTCCCTCAGTCCACTGCAGACCACTCCATAGTTCCTAGTTGCCTGCAGGTCTCTCTCTCTCTCTGTCACACACACGCGCGCGCACGCACGCGCGCACACACACACACATACACACACACTCAGTAATGCTCAGAGATCCTACATTCTCTCAGCTAAGGGCGGCCAACTCTTGGCTTTGGCTTCTGATTGAATTACATATGCAGTGCTGTCTCTTTGTTTGTCCAGAGCCCTGTGCCTCTTATGACACTAGCAATTCATACAACAAAATATTGTTAGTCACAGATTTACAATGGGAGCTCTTTGGGATAGAAGACACTTTGAAACCCTGGCAGGGTTTTAGTCTATGTTCAGGTTGTATGTTTCTTCCACACTGCAAACTGAGCAGTTTCTTGGGGTCCAGCGTGACAGAGAACTGGGGGGTCTTATTATTGGACTTAGTGACCTGGGAATGGAGAGAAAGGAAAATATTTTTTTTCCATTTTTCCAGAACTGTAGTTTCTATTTCCATCCCCCTTCAGGGTGGCGCCACACTCAGGTCAGCGATCACGGACAGGACACCATGGCCTGGCTGCATGCCTTCTCCCGTGGTACCGAATCCCCAAACTGGCTGACACAGGAGGGAGCCCCCTGTCCCCGGTGTGCTGTGGCAAGCCGGGTCTTGCTAAGAAGCAAACGCCCTTCCCACCCCCAGCCTACGGCTCAGCTCTGTTCAAATATCTCATTTTCTCTCCTGGGCCTTCTTGCAAATCCTGTTTATCCTGCGCTTTCTCTCTGCCACCTGTTGACTGGCATTTTGTTTCCACCCTGGAGTTTTGGCTTCGGCGCCCACGCCTTTCCCTGCCTGTGCTATCTACTCAGTTGCTCTTGATACCAGATGATTTAATTTTTGATTGTAGGGCATTAGATGGATTTAAAGATGTCAGTTTATCGCTTTCTAGATTACAGTAAAACCCTCTTAATATCTCCTTTGCTGACGCACACTGCCTGGACCTGCCCAGCCTGTTGGAGCCTTGGGCCCGGTCACTTCCTTGCTCTCCCACTGGGGGCGCCCTTGGCCTCCCCTTGGCCGCCACCTCGCTCCAGAACTGCAGGGGACCCCAGAGGAGAGCACAGCCTCAGCACCCCTGCATCCAGCTGACTTTTCTCATCTTGTTATTACTAAGCTTAAGATGACAGGCCCTGGATGACCTGGGAACATAACATAAGTTTCCTGGAACCTCTTCTGGGGTTTGGTCCAGTTCTCTTTTGGAATAAAGAAAGTACATGTGTGGGGGTGCGGTGGGGGCACGTGAGGAAGGGGAGGTCCTGTTCTCACGAGGTGGTGCAGGAGAGGGGAGCTAAGGCCAGACCCTCCCTGAACTGAGAACCCAGAGCAAAGTATTGCTGTTGGAATGGAGTTTTGTTCTGAGCTTTGTTTTAACCTCTCTGTCACTCAGTGTTTTCATCTACCGAATGGGGATGATAGTGCTTAACTTAGTAAGGCCATTATGAAGGCTGAATTAAAAAAAAAATGTACATATATAAGACGTCTAAGTATATTATATATACTTTCTTTGGCCTTTATTTCTATATGAACACACACACACACATATAGTATTTGGTACCTGGTAAATGCTAAATTAACGTTATTTATTATCCTCTCTATAATAGTGTAGGCAACATAGCCCTAGAGACGTAGGCCCTGAAGCTCCATAACATACTTGTTGTGTGAATATGGTCAATTATTTAATACTATATTATTATCATCTATTATTTATATCAAGCTTATATTTTTATCACATTATTATTCTTACCAGTTAAGTGCTGTCTTTGAGCCCACACACTCTCACTGGGGAATGGGGTTGGAATTGCTGCTGGGCATCTTTCATGGGGTCAAGTGAGATGTCAACGGGTTGTGCAAAGGGATTGCCAGGCAAGTGCGAGGTGGCCCGGCTCCCGGCAGGTACTGCTGTTGTGGTGGACAAACAGCAGACTGGGTGGACTCCGTCCTCTGCCCCCCCTCCCCGAGCCTCCCATGCAGCCTGCACCCACCATGCCTGTACTGTGAGTCCAGCAGTGACTCCCCCCGCACCCACGTGTGCTAGGAATCTACCAATACTAGTAAACCACTGCTGTCACCACTAATCCTTTCCTGTAGGGAGGGAGGACAGATGCTGGCCTCAACGGTTTTCAACCAGTTGTGTCGCTTTGAGGAAGTCCCCTCACTGCTCTCGGATAGGCGGGGTTCAGCCAGATAACACGTGGGTTCTGCCACCTCGAACGCTGTGAATCTAAGGTTTCAAAGAACACAAACAGGTTCACAGGACGGATACTACATCTGGCTTTCTCAAGTTGGGGGACTAGTCCTCAATAGTGACACTGAGGCCATAATCTAAGACAAAGCCCGCTGGCTGCAGGAGCAGATGCACTGGGAACCAGGGACAACCAGGCATCCGAGGGCTGGATCAGTCAGCCTGGTGGTCAGCAAGAGCCCTTGTCATAGGATGAGCCCCAGTGACCACAGACCACAGTCGGTGATTACCCATCTTAGGTTAATGGATGACTGGCAGGGGCACGTGCAGTACTCGAGGAGAAATGACCCTTCTCTCCTGGCTGGTGGGGGCATGGGGACACACTGTTAGATTTCCATGAAAGATCCATGGCCAAGGAGGGGACACTAGATACACCCAGCTACATCAGGGTGAGTGTGTCGCTTTCCTTCTTCAGGCCTTGGCACTCTCATCTGTAAAATGGAACAGACAGTGGTTGGAAAAGATCAGTTCTGACGCTCTTTCCAGCTCTAACATCCTACAAGTTCATTATTTCTTTTCTTCTAGATGCCTCTGGCTGGCAGCCCAGACTAAGGCTGGTCTCTCTGTAGGATCCTTTTACCTACTCTCTTACCAGGACTTTCATTCATCTTTATTCTCTGGTACAAGATAAATGCAGGCTCTCACCTACTTTGGAGAGTCTTTTCCTCCATTTTTCTTCCTAAGCACTTAAATAAATGAAATCTAGTGTGTAAAGTGCGTAGCACAATACTTGGCTCATAGTAATGTATTCACATGTATATGTATAGCTTCTTCTAACATATATTTCCCTCTAACTTTTTCCTCTAGCCTAAATATCTGTGTCATTTAAAACACTTAAAAAGAAAGAAAAACAACTCAGAGCCACTGAGCTTGTTCTTTGAAATAAAAAGTTTTCTTTCAAAAGTAGCTCATACATTCAAGGTCACAGCATGCTGGACCCCAGTCACTTTGAGGTGCCCTGCACCATAGCAGATTCTGACCAAGGCAGGGGTCTGTCTTCAGATTTGACAAAGGCCCCAGGAGCACACGTGTTCTGGAGATGCAGGCCTTGCCCGGTTCAGAGAGGATGTGCGAAGTTGGGATGGTTTGCCTACGTTTGAGGCCGAAGAAACTCAAAATCTGACTTTGGGCTGTTGAATGATCACTTTCCAACAGTGCTACTCCAAGTGAGAAAATAAAAGTCCATTGCACATGGGACTTGAATTTGCTTTTCTGAATCTAAGTTACCCTCATATTGGCAAAAAAAAAAAAAAAAAAAAAAAAAGCTATCTGGCCCCCCACTCACCTGTGTTAATGGTGAGCAAAGCAGGAAGCCCATTATGGACTATTCCTGAGGGTCCTTCCTTCCCAGATGCCCAGACGCTCCCCTGCAGCATCACATCTGAGCCTCAGAACACACTCTGAGGGGCACAGAGCCTAGCGTAGAGATTGTTGTTCCTGTTTTGGGGAAGAGGAAATGTAAACTCAAGAGGCTACTCTAAACAGGTGATGAAGGGGAGGGGGACTGGCCCTCAGGAGAGTGTCAGGTCCCTGATTGGACCCAAGTTTGAAACTGTGTTCTGTGAGCCACCTGTGTGCAGCTTACAGAATTCTTTTATTTTTTATTTTTATTTTTTTGAGACAGAGACAGAGCATGAGCAGGGGAGGGGCCGAGAGAGAGGGAGACATAGAATCTGAAGCAGGCTCCAGGCTCCGAGCTGTCAGCACAGAGCCCGACTCGGGGCTCAAACTCACAGACTGTGAGATCATGACCTGAGCTGAAGTCGGATGCTTAACTGACTGAGCCACCCAAGCACCCCCAGCTTACAGAATTCTTACAGACAGACTCCTGAATGGGGGGAAGAAGACTGTAAAATAAACTTAGCCTGGATCCGACAATTCTGATCTTTAGAAGCATCCCAGAGAATACAGTGCCTTTGTATTTGTTTTAACCATACAAGATTTTCTACTTACCAACACAAAGATATAGAAAACACCATGGCAGAGCACACCTAGAGCCTGCACTCTGCTGAAATAGAGAGGGATGGGGAGCCAGTAAGGTCATCTGTCTCCCAAGACAAGGGCCTCACAATGTTGGGGCTTTGTCTACATCTTGGAATCATACTCTGGCCACTTGGAGAAAGGAAGTGAAAGGAGAGTAGGGAGAAGGTAGGAGAAGTCTGGAGTAAAGAGCACCCTAGCACCCTTTAGAACAAGAAGAGTGACAAGAGCCAAAAACCAACAAAAAACAAAAAACAAAACAAAACAAAAAAAACAGGAGAGATGTGAAAACAGAAGGAAGAGAGGAGAAGGAGAATGACTCTTTACTCAAGACCAGTAGACAAAAAATAATAATAATAATAATAATAATAATAATAATAATAATAAAAGATGAGAAGAGATACAGGAAGTAAATAATAAAGGCCTTTTAGAGAAACAAAGCATGAAGCCCGCGTGCCAATGGGTGCTGGTGACGCCCATTCTGAAAATTGGAAAAATGTTCTTTTGGCCACTCTGGTGCCTCTGGCAAAATTTGTTCCCTATTTGTGGCACTTGAGCTAAACTAGTGGTCGACCCTTGCTTTAAAGGGTAATAACTTCTTAGGCTGATCCAGATTGCTATTGCCAGTAGGGACTCGGAGAGACAGACGCCCTGTGGCTGAAGGATTAGCAGGAGTCCCAGCAGAGCCAGCTTCAGGCAGGGGAAGGAAAGAGGGAAGGGAGGGACAGAAAGGTTGCAGGTAGGAGATCTGATAAAGGGCCCAGCACCCACAGTGTTTCCTTCTCTTTCCTTCCACCGTTTTCATTCACCAAGGACTTAATGAGCTCCCGCCATCTGTCAATCACTGTTCTAGGCACCATTATCTCAGTTAATCTTCAAGATAACCCTTTGGTATAAATATTATTTTCTCCATCCCACAGATGAAAAAATGGGAGCTCAGGGTACATTTCTTAAGGTAGAAGAGAGAAGGTTTAAATTTTGTTCTGCCTGATTCAAAACCTCACTGCTGGCAATAAAACATGGTACAAGGGGGCTAAAAATGGCTGAGATATAAAATATGCTCTAAAGCGGCGATATTTACTGAACCTGTTTGCAAGAACCAGGTACTGTTCTAGGCTTTCGGGCTCACAGCTGAGGCAGAGACGCTGACCTCCTGGACACTGGTAGGTGCCATCCCATAAACAAACAGGAAGATGGGCTATGAGATGTCAGCCAGTGTTAAGGAGGATGGAAAAAATAATGCTGGGAGGGGGTGCGGCAGGTGGCAGCATCATTGGCCATGCGAGAGGGTGTTAGGAAAGCCCTCTCTGAGAGGTGACATTCTAGCGGCAAAAGGAGAAAGGTCAGGCACATGCAGGTGGGTGACACAGATACTAAACAGACAGTTGCTGAGTTTCTACCATGTTTTCCATCCATCATTTCATTTGATCAATACAGCACCATGGACAGGGAGTCATTATTATGCCCCCCTGCTTTTGTTTTTTGATAAGGGAATTGAGATGTGGAGGTATAAGGGAACAGCCGGAGGCTGTGTGCTTCCTGAGTTGTTTAGCAGAAGTTCAAACCAGGTCTGATCCACCCCAGGCCTAGGCTCTTGCCTCCTTCAGGCCACAGAGGCCTCTGGAGGCAGAACCTGATGAGGTCCACAGAGCCAAAGTCATAGTGTCCTATCAACTTTCAGTGAAGCAGGAGCCAAGGGGGCAGGTGCTGAACCCAGAAAGCACGTTTACTCATAAAGCCAGGACCATCCAAAGCTAAAAGCAAGAAGGACTCTTAAAAAAATATGTGTGTTCAAAAATGTTCACTGAATAATAGCTAGCATGGATGGAATAATAGCTAGCAGGTGCTCTTCTAGTGTTTTCCACGAATGAACTCACACAACCTGCACAAGCCACCCTATGATGAACGTATAATTATTATTCCCACTTTACATATATGAAAACCAAAGAGAAAGGTGCCTTGTTCAAATTGACTGGGTGAGGATTCAAATCCGGGCAGGCCGGAGTGGGAACAAGTTTCCACTCTGCCTCTCTACTTCCTGCAGTGAAAGTAAGGGCTGAGGAGAGGGAAGTGTGAGCTAGGCCGGCAGGGGTGGGAAGGTTTCAGCTGCTGCAGAGTCAGGCTGAGAAACAGAGGACGATGGAGGGTCACTGGAGGGTGACAAGCTGGAATGGTCCCCGGCCCACCACCCCTCCACCCTCTGTGCTGCTAAGGAAGGAGGGTGCAAAGCAGCAGGGGGGAGCTCCTGGAGAAGGGAGGAGACCTCACTTCTTGGACTAGAGCTCTCCCACAGGAGAGAGGGCTCAGGGAGGAAATAGGGGGGAGGGTCTGAAGTTTCTAATATGGCCAACTCAGAAGAGAAGACCTAAAATAAGGCCTCCATTTTCCTATTCAGAGACCAAAGGAAATGAATACTGGGGCTCAAGATGAAATGAGAGTGAGGAATTTGTGAGGAAGGAAACCCATGCCCCAGGCAAGGGGTGGTGGGTGGCGGGCTGGTTTTGACCCCAGGCTGTCCACCTATGATGTGGTCCCTGAACTCTAGGGAAAGACACCTACCCCAGGGCCCCACGCTTGCCCTTGACTGTAGGAAAGGGGAAAGACACGAGCTCTATCCCATCTAATCCTTTGCTGCACTGAAGGGAGACATCTGCTCTGCTCTTGCTAATTTAGTGTGGGAAGCCTGGCTCGCTCTCTGGTGAAGATAACGATTCCCACTGGCTGGCAGGCAGGCTGGGGAGCCAGGGGCCCAGCCACATCCCTCCCTGGCTAGCATTCCATCACTCGGGCAGCCTTCCCTCCCCAGGCAAGCTGCAGCTGGTCAGGCCACCTATATGCCAAAGCAGAGGCACCGGCAGGGGAGGGGCAGGTGCCTGCCTCAGAGTGAGATAGTGCAAGCCTGCTCACACAGCTCGGGGCTGCAGCTTCCCAGAATAGGACTCTGCTCAGAGCCCTCTGAGCCAGCTGTGCCCAGAGAAGAGCCAAGGAAGTAGGAGGTGTTTGGGAGGTATTGCTGGATATGCAAGGGGTTTGGGGGTGAGGAGAAGAGCAGGTTTGTCAACGATGGACATGTTCCCTGGTCTTGTCACCCTTACCCAAGTGGGTATGTCACAAGCAGGGCAGCAGAGTCCTCTGATGCCCCAGGTTTGGGCACAGAGTCTCTCCAACTGGAAAAGCACATGTAACCACATAGGCTTCGGAACAAATGTGTGCTCTGGGATAGACCCACTCCATGCATCCCAATTTCCAGAATTTTCTGCACTGATGCAGCAATGGCTGCCTTGTCATTTCACTGGGCCTTCTTTCTGCACTCTTCAAGAAAAGAACTTGGACATCAGACCTGTCCTTAGCAGACCAATGAAGAAGGAAATGTTTATCTTTCCTCAACGAGCACCAATGACATCTTCAACCATCCCACATCCTGTTCCTGTTCTTATGTTCTAGGTAGCTATCTCTTCTTAGGTTCCCAGTTATATGCTCTTGCCCCAGCTAAAGGTATATCCCTAAGAGGAATTTGAATTTTCCTGGGAGTCTTAGAGGATTCAAAAGTTAAGCCAGCTTGACAAAAACCCAACACAAATTAGCTTAAGCAAAAGGAGAATTTATCAGCTCACCTAACTGGAAGATTCAGGGCTGGCTGGATCTAAGATCTCAAATGACATTATCTGGGCTCCCTTCCCCCCTTCCCCCGCCCTCTTTGGTTGTTTCCTGCTGGATGTTGGCATCATTGTTTTTAACTGTGGATGGGATTCCTCCATAGGGTCAAGGGAGATGGCTATGGTCAATGCCAGGCTTATGTGATCCCTCTTTGACAACCCCATTAGAAAAAGAGTATTTCTTTTTCCCTTTCGAAGTAAGATTCTGATTGGCCCTGCCAATTAGCCCATGTGCCCAGCCCTGTACCCATCACTGTGTCTAGATATGGAACTTGGGTTGGCCAGGTCTAGGTCAGGTGTTCAGGTTAGTGCCTGGGTTGGAGGATGGGCAGGTTCTGGTTCCAGAAAAAAAAAGAAAGAATGAGGTTGAGAAGGGGCAAAGTAATAAATGCTACAGTCTACCATAACGGTACCTGCCATCTTATGGCACACAGTGGGAGAAAGATTTGGAGCAGGGGTCCCTTCCCACTTAATCCACTGATACATTAGGCAGATCCTAGTCTTCAGTGGGTGCCAGAGCTTGGGGTCATTTAACTGCCCCACTTTTTCCCCCAGATCAGGCAAGCCCTCCTTGCTCTTTGTATAGGCTCCTATCCATCAGTGCTCTAAAAAACTTCTTGGGGCCACTTCTTAATGCTCCTTCCTCCAACCAGTGCTTGGCTGAAACTCTAGCCTTCCTGTCTATATGGCAGTCAGCCAGCACTCCAGGACTCTTTCCAGACATCACCTCCATTGTGCAATGAGGTCACCAAAGTCTGCTGAGTCAGGCTGGGACTGAGCCCAAGCCCAGCCCTGGCTTTAAGAAGACAGGGACTTCTCTATCTCCTTGTGAGGGTAAGCTTTGGAGCTACATTACCTTCATGGTCATCTTTAAGAATTCCTTTCTCTACCTTCTAGAAAATGAAGCCCAAATCTTGAACTCACCCTTTGTAAACAAATCCCTCAGCCATTAGGTCAATACATTCCTACATTATTTGAGCTGGAAGGGAATGGAATGGACAAGTTCTTAACTCCAACCACCCAACTGATGTTTGGATCTCCCTACAATGTCCTAAGAAGTGGCCATCCTTCCTGAGTTGTACCAGTTTTAAGAAGTCTTCATTATCAGGAAACTCTGTTGGCAACTGCTTCTGTCTTCTCTTTCCTTCCTTCATGGGCCCTAGAAGCAACACCTAGCTCCAGATCCTCACTTTAGAGGTCTGGAAGTCAGTCCCCAAGGTAGTTTCTTCAGGATGGTCTGAATATTTGTTTCCTGATTTGTGAACTCCCTATGGTCAGGGGCTGTGCTATAGGAGGGGGCACAAGGCTCCATGGGAGTCTGTGGGACATTTTCCAAATACTCTTGTCCTCCCTTCTCCAGTGTTGGGACTTTCTGACTGGGTTGAGCTGCTTTGCTTCAGGGGAGCCAGTTATTGCCAGGGCTGCTGTGCCTAACATTCCTGTACCCCCTACTCACAGATTGTCACTCTTGGACCCTCTACCTATAGAATGTGGCAGTGAATGGTCTTTTAAAATTATGTATGAGGATACATAGCTCATAGTCGGGCTTTTCTGCCCAGGGGAGGGTAGAGTCACAATAAGACAACATGAAGTGCCCAATATTCTCACCTTTGCTATGGGGAAAAAATTGGGGGTGAGAAAGATAAAAGAGACCATTTTCTTCCCAAATAGGGTCTCTTAACTGGAAGGACCTTTATTCTGTGCACTCTACTCTCTTCCTCAACCTAGCAGGCTTAGTGGATCTTAGAAGAACCCCCTTGGTCTTGTCAGATACTTCCTGAAGGAGAAAAGGGCAATAATGTATAATTCTACATAACTGGGTGGCCACGGAAACAGACTTTGGGAAAGGAGAGAGGGCAGGGTCAGAAATTATGTAAAACGATGGGTTGGGAAATAGGAAGACTTGCTCAGGACAAGTTACCTGGGTTAGATGGGCTTCAGGGGTGGTGATTAAGAATCTAGATCTTTCACATTGCTCCTCTTCTCTCTTTCTCCTCCTTGGACAGAGCCCCAAGTCCATCACACATCTTATTGGTGTTTACACCAAACTTCTTTCCTTTCTTTGCTCACTGCATACATGTTGGCCTTGGTTGGGAAGAGAGGACTCCCCATGGCTATTCTGGACTTGTCAAGTCCCGAAGAAGAATACTAGATTCCCTTCCCTTTTCTGTCAAAAAGCCACAGCTGCACTTCCTAAGTCCCCGTATCCAAACCTCAAGTTCTGGAAGGGTGAATTCTATGGGCTGACCATGGTGTAGTTTTTCTTTGGGAAATTACAGCATGGTGCTTAACCACCTGATTCTCTGGAGACAGCTCAGTGCTTGAGGATAGGCTTAATTTGGTCTAGAAACATGGATGGAGAGTTAATACCAATCCAGAGAAGGACCTGGGGGCTGGGGTGCTAGGTAAAAAATTAAAACCAGGGCCAATGATTAGCAGCTTCCAGGAAGGAGGCTGTGACAGAGGGGCCTTCTCTCTCAGCATAGATTGGAAGCTAAGGAACGAACAACTAATCTCATTCCTGATATTATCTTCAACTAACACATGATTTGAGCTGTTATGAGCCAATCAACAAGTATTTTGTGGATATCTACTGGATACCAAGCACTTTAGCCACAAGGACTAAGGAAGTATAAAACTTGATCCAGGGACCAATGAAATAGATTTAGGATTCTTTCTTTACTCTTCCTAGTTTTGTCCCCCATTGATGGCCTCCATCCAGCAACTATCAGGTCCATGCAAATGTCTCCAGATCTATATCACCAACCACAAGTCTCTAATCTGAGCTCCAAAGACACACTCCGACCACTATTTAGACACCTTTATGATCCCAGTTGGATATGTCCAGAACCAAATTCATCTATCAACCTCACTTCCCCTTCATCCTCCCAAAACTGTCCATTTTCCAAAGTTTGACACCCTTCTGCCTACAGTGATCTTTGACTCTTCTTCCTGTGTCCCACTATTTTTCATGACAACTTGGATCTTCTTTTTTCTATGTATGAACTTCCTGAGTGCCATGGAGTGCATAATTTGCCTAGTTTCCTGAGCCCCCATTATTTAAGGTCCAGAGGAAAAGCCACTCTTCTCTGGGCTCCCACAGCACTTAATCTGAATCTTCCTTTTAGCCCTTTCTGTATTCGTTCCCTCTTTCAAATAGGAGTCTCTAATGTCTTTGCACTTCTGAAATATTCCTACATCTCAGTACATTGAGTAATTACACATTCACCTAAAACAATTCTGCCATTATGAGTTCCTCCTTTTTTTTGTACTGACTACTGCCTTCTTGTGGCCTTCTCATCTAACAGATCACACTTCCAGCTTTGTGTAGATATCACGTCAGTACTCAGTTACTGTATACATTTTATTGAATCACCTTATGAAATCCTGTGTGCACTTCCCAAGGATGAGAGGAGACAATGTGGTGCTTCATAAAGAGGATGACTTTAGAGTCAAATAGATGTGCATTTAATTTGGGCTCTACACTTAACTAGATGTGTGACCTTGATCAAGCCACTTAACTTTCGAGCCTCAGTTTTCCCACTTATAAATAGAAGGGTAATGTTTACCTTGAAAGGCACATGCTGTGCCTTCTGTTTAACTCTCTTCCCCACTCTTTGCTGAGATAAATTCTCATTCTTCAGGCTTCAGCTTAGAAGCCCCACTTCTCAGGAGGGACCCTTGTCCTCAAAGATCAGGTTGGCTATTTTCTCTATGTGCTCATTTGTTACATTGCATTTGACCATGTCTCAGCATGTACAAACCCTGAACTGAGTGGTCTTCCTTGCCCCTCTCCCACTTTGAGGAGCTGGAAACTCCATTAGGACCATCATTTGTTAACACTCACATCCCATCTTTGTCCTACTCCATTCACTTTCGATCCAAAGAAAGTGAGGAAGAAGTAAGCCACATTAGGTAAGGAATTCACAATTCTGAAAGTCTGAAGAAAATGTCAACAGCTCACTGCATGCTTATTAGCTGAATGCTTTGCAACAATTCAGATCATCAAATTGCCAGCTCCATCCCAGTACTGTGTTAGGCACTAGGCAACAATCTGTTTTTGGTACAGAAATCGAGTGATGTGTCTTCTGAACTGATTTTAAAGCCCAGTGGTTTCCAACTTCATGAGATTTACAGCCAGTTTTGTGTATGTGAAACTACCCAAATCACCAAGAGGATTAGTTTTCTTAGAGAATTCTCATCAGTATAGCAATTTCCACAGTTTGTTTGGCACCCGTAGTTGTAAATAATTTATTTTAAAAACTCAGCCGCATATAAATTTATTACACCAATCTAGACACTTTATCATAAACAAAAATAATGGTAGCTGTGCTTCTTTCTTCTATTAATTTCAGATGCTGTCACTTCTGAAGTGTACATTTATTGTAGATAGAGGTTAATAACATAAGCTCCAGGGTCAGATGGTCTGTATTTTAGCCCCACCTCTGTTATTCACTGTGTGATCTTGGGCAAATCATTATTTTCCTCTGTGCCTCAGTTTTCTGGTCTATAAAACGGCAATAGTAGCATCTGCATGCTAATTATATATATTAAATGAGCTAATGCATGGGAGGGCTTGTAACAGTACCTGTGAAATATTCTATAAATGCTAGCTATTATTATTTGCTAGGAATAAACATAAGTAAAGTGTTTTTGCTATGATTATCTTTAAATTCCCTGCCAATTCTACAGTTCTATGTCTCTATACCATTCCAGTCCCTCAGCATTTCTATTCAGTAGGGAGGGGGCAGCATTACCCACATTTTACAAACAGTGAAATTGAGCCATAAGAAGCAAAATGTCCAGTAAGCAAGTGGCAGTCTGAAACCAGAGCTCAACTTTGTAGATGTAAGTACCAGGACTCTTTCCAGGAGGTCGTGAGACTATACGCTTAAAAAAGAGTATAAGACATCCCTTAGGAGCCTGTGAGAAGTGACCCCTTGATGGCTCTTCTCTGCTGCAGTTCTCCATGGATGCTCAAAGAGGTCGCTTCTCTCTCCATCTCTGAAATGCTCTCAGGCTGCAGCTTCCCATATATTTCTTTCCCCAGCTTTCAAAAAAGCCATATGAGGGTATTAGATGAGGTGGTGACTAGATACCTTCTGCTTGGTTGCCTATATTCCCTGCCTCTTTAAGCTGTCAAATTCTGGGTTGTCCTAAGTACAGACACAGCTCACCTGGCTGCAGACTCTGACTCGTCAAAGGGTGACTTTCTGCTGAGTTAGACCTTAAAGCATTTGAGAACCCCTGCCCCCCAACTCATCTTTCAAAACATTCTCTCCCCAACCACTGTCCCCCACCCCATTCCACCCTTTACTTCTGCAATTGTGGACAAAGAATCTGCAAAAGCTTCTGTCTTCTCCCTCTTCCTCTGCCTCCCTCTCTCTTCCCGTCTGGGTTGGCCAGAAGGAAGACTCTGGCTATACAGGACCCTATCTGTGCAGAAGCAGCTCCCAAGAGTTTGTGAGTACGAGATTGCTCCCGTTTCTGAATCTGGACTGTTCAAAAGGAGTCAAGATGTTTTTCTTTTCTGTCCACTAGGGGGCTGCTTGTAGGGGGATGGAAAAAACGAAGGCTTAAAAAAAATATATCATGCTGCTGAAATTTCAGCAAGAGGGGAAAAGAGAGAGCGCGTGAGAGAGAGACAGCAAAGCAGTCCCAGGCTTCCTTGTCTCTCACGTCAGAGGCAGGAACCTACTGTGCTAAGGCTGTTGGCTCAACACGCAGAGACCAAGAAAGGCACAGACACAGAGAGCGAGAGAAGAGGGGTCCCCCCTGACCCAAGGAATTACCACCAGTGGAGTAAAGCCACCTGACTTTTTAATCTTATTTTTGTTGCCTCCTCTTTCTCCCTCCACTCTAGCCCTGTCAGCTTGGGTTTCATTTCTTTCGTGGAGCCTCCTCTCTTCCTCCCAGAAAAGGAGGAAGGGAAGAAAAGGGAGAGAGGTGGGTTCTCTAGGTGAGCGCATCAGCTGGTTCCAGCTCTCACAGACAAGAATTCTCTTCGCAGGAAGCTCCTCTCGCTCCCCTGCCGCCCACCCTCAGCCGGGTAAGTCCAGCTCACTTGCTCCTTCGATTTCCTTGCTAGCGTGATTTCAGCACCACGGAGAGCTATGAGATGCATTTTGGTTCCTGTGTGTCTCTGTGTTCCTGCAAGGAGCTTGGCACTAAGGTTACATCTATCTCTCTGCTGCCAGTCGAGCCGGGTTCTGCGTAGGGAAACGAAAGGCACAAAACTGTGTCTACTGAATTAAAGGGGGATGTGGACTCTGGCCTTCGGGTGTGTGTGTGTGTGTGTGTGTGTGTGTGTGTGTGTGCTGTTGCATAAGATAGGTGAGGTTTGAGCTAAATTGCCAGTGGGTTTCTGCGCGTCTCCGTGTAGGGCTGCTCTTTTTCTATGTAGATAAGAGGGAGGGTTTGGGGAATTAGCCATGCACCTTCTTTAACTCTTTCCAGACAAACCACAGAGGGAAAGTGTTGCAAAGGAAGCCTGAGGGGGTTAAGAGTGGGGGTAGAGTTAAAAGTTATGCTCCTCTGTGAGAGCTTGGAAGAGGTGGCATTTTAAATGTCAGTTTCCCTAGGATCTCTGGGCTGTTGCTGTGGAGAGAGCCCACTCTGACCTTTTACTTTCTCTCCTGGTGTGAATCCATGGCAAGTGGGCAGGTGCAACAGGTGAGCATCAGGTTGGGGTGGTTTTGGGGGCTGGGATCCCCCTGACTTCGTGGTGGTAGGCAAGTGTCAGTGTCTTGAGCTTTACAGAGGTTGGCCAGTGTGGATTATACTACACTTACAAGGAGGCAGGATGTACTCTCCACTTATTTATTTATTTTTTTTTTTTGGTCATCTTTGACTATGTGTGGTTGGAAAGAGGACAAAGTCTGTTCTGTCCTGTTTTCTGCCAGTGAAAGATTGCTCGGGAGAAACGTTTGTCTCCTTATGTCTGGGGAAGCAGAAGTGAAGGTAGACCTGTCCTGATGTAAATAGGCTTGAAGTAGTGCCATGTCCTCCAGTACTGAGAGGTTCCACAAACGGGCTCATCATTACTCTAACTTCACTGCTACTTTTTTGGGGGGAAGGTACTTCTCTGTCTCTTCCACTTCCTGTCCCTCAGAAATATGTTCAATCAAGTCCCTGCATCTGCCTTGGTTTTGCCTTGGTGACACTACCTGCCTGCATCCGCTGTCCTTCAGTCTTACCCACAGCTGCTTGGGTGGGGCCATCCAACAAGTGGTGTTGGGGAGTTCTTTCAGCCATCTATGTCTCCAAGAAACCAGCATCCCAAGGGGAATTTTAAAGAGATGTGGCTCTGGTAAGAGCAAACCTTGCCTTGAACTGTCCTTTAATTATCTAACCTTTTGGTCACTTTCTTGAAGATGAGAGAGTCAGTGGGGGGTGGTTTCACTCCTCCCAACACCCAGTGAACTCTAGGGTGGTGACTCTGTGTTTTGCTTTTAATTCAGCATTCTGGGCCCCTTCTCCAAACCAAAGAAAATACTCTCTGCCTCTGGCTGGTGAATCTTCTGGGCGAGAGACAGTCCCGAGTAAAATGGCACCACTGTTTTTTTGTGTGTGGTTTTGTGTGTTTTTTTTGTTTTTTGTTTTTTTTTTACTATGCTTGCCATTGAATCCAGAAACCCCAGCATCTCCCTAGATTGGTAGGAAGTGGAAGTCAGTGAGCAAAATAGTGAAGTCAGAGGTTTTAATGGTAGGGAAAAGAGGTTGAAATAGATAAAGCAAAGCATCAGAAACCAACACTGACTCATTGATATTTCAACTCTCCCAACTCCTGCCAACCTTGAAATCTTCCAGTTTGAACAAGAAAGTGGATAGATTTCTACATGACATATCTCTGAAGGTTTAAAAGAAATTCATGCCCTTGCAGTGGACCTTATCCAAAGCCACCATTTATTACTGAAGTCACCATACTTAGTGGTCATTATGTCATTAATGCTCTTAAATTCTCTCTGAAAGAAGTGCTCAGTGTCATTACTGGGCCCATTTAATAAATGGGGAGACATAGGCAGTTAAAGTGCTAGGCTAGAGGGTAGCAAAAGCGGAACTAGAACTTCTGGTCTCCTAGTATTTCATCACCTGAGAAATGCAGAAATGCTCATGTGAGGGAGAGCAGGGATGTATTGCTCTCCAGTGGACAGATTTGCAGCTGAGACCTTTTAGTGAACTCCGTGTGGAGCAGTGGCTTCTCCCTGGTGAAGAATGAGAATCAGCCAGGAGTCCCAAGGTGTTTCTGTACTTAGGTTCTCAGCCAAGAAGATGGCCAGGAGCCAGGTGAAGAGCTCCCTGGACTTACTGTAGAAAGAGAATTCCAGGCTGGTGGCCCCTAGGCTGGACTGAGGTCATGAAACTGATTGCCACACTCACGTTGCCCCAGAAATCCCAGTTAAAGGGACCCTTCCAGGGCACATGGTCATGGATGTTTTGGTTTCAGATGTCTGATGATTTTCCCTCAGCCTTCTCTGGGAGCAGCTACTCTGAGTCCTCTGTGGCTCGCAATGTGGGGAGGATGACTAGAGAACAGGAGAGGGATGGGTTCTGAGCACCTACAGAAACTCTAAGAGAGTAGGTGACTGGACACAAGTCCACCGCACATACAAAACCTCTGCTCCTCTGGCAGCTGCAGCCCTCACATCTGGCCAGCATCTGGGGGAGAAAGCTGCTGCATTCTCATATTCGGCCCTCATTCATGGAGCAGGGGAGGCTCTGCTGGTTTGCCCCTGAGATCTGGGGGAGATAGAAGATATCAAGAAAGGTGAAGGGAAAGAAAAGGTTGGCATCCTGCCCTATTTTCCACAACTGTATGTTGCTATCTTTTACCTGGAGAGTGCCACTGATATGTATTTTTTTAGTTCAGGTATAGCTTGCATATAATAAAATGTACTGATCTTAAGTATTCATATTAGTTTTGACAATTGAATACATCCATGTAGCCACTACCCCAAACAAGATATGCAAGCTTTCTCTTGTGCTTCTTTCTGATCAATCTTTCCATCCCCCAGCCCCATCACTTTCTGACTTCTTTCACCATGATTTTCACTGCTACTTTTTGCTGTGGAAATACATTGCTTAATGTGATATTTAATGGATGTGTCATGTAGATTATAGTAGAGTTTTACAAGAACATTTCAGAGGTTTGAGTCTGTTGTTACTGGGTAGGTGGCTGAGAGAGTGGGGAGAGGGGTGCATTCTTCATCCAAGTTTATAGTTGTGGTTTTAGGAAGTCAAGTGGTCATTTCCAGTGTGTGAGTGTGTGTGTGAGTGTGTGTGTGAGTGTGTGTGTGTGTGTGTGTGTGTGTGTGTGTGTGTGTGTGCAAGCCACAGTCAAGTCCTAATAGGAACCCTGGAAGCCTCTGCAGGTCCCTCCCTCAGAGCTGACCTCACTTATTTGATGGTACAGTGCATGGAGATGATATTGAAATCTCTATTAAAAACTTGGAATAGAGCATTCAGGTGGCTGGTCATGAGTCATCCCATTTGGCACCCCCAGGGGCTGGGGGTGAGGTGAGGAAAGAGTACCTGTGTGAGCTCACTAGGGAAATGGAGAGACATTCACTGTGATAGTGCTTACGCCATGAAATTCAGCTCCATCCCCAAAGGTCTTGGCTGAGAAGGTTGCTATTTCTCCTTATTTAAGAGTGGCTTTAGAACCAGAAGATACTGGGGTGACTCATGTACCACGATACCCTCCTAGCTTCATCCAGGGATGTCCATCCTACTCCCATCCGTGGTTGTAGGCCAGGATGAAGAGACTCTCGTCTATTTTTGCCATGAAGAAGCAATGAAGTTATAAGATTTTGATGACTTTGGTGGGGAAAAAATACACACACACACACACACACACACACACACCCTATGTAATTAGTCTTGACACCTTGCCTGTCTAGTTTTCTCCTACTCTGTATCTGTAGAAGCTCTATGTTCAGGGAATGTTGGACAGAGATGAGACATTTTGTGCACACTTTAAGTATGAGGTCCTCAACTAACAGATCAGAGTTTCTGGCAGATCAACCAGGAAATCAGAGTCTCCAGTGGGCCTCAAAATTTGTCTAAGTAGGTGGTAGAGCAGTTTACATGCACAGTGGGCAAATATAGACTCTGCCCTCCTTCACTGAGAGACTTAACTGAGTACCTTCTTTCCAAGGTCTGCTGCTTTCTGGGATTGCCTACCTCAGAGAATACACCTAGCGGCTCATTTATGGGAAGGGTCCTTCCCAAGTTGGCTCTCCCAGGCAGGATCCCTCAGGGCGAAGTAAGTGTAGGTTGCTAACCCGCTGGGCCATGGCAAGTCAGAAGAGAGTCACAGTGAGGATTTCTTAACGTGTAGGTAGAAGTTCGTGCAGAAATTCAGAATCCGAATGATTTCCACAAAGCCAATTCCAGTAGACGATTTGGGAGAAGTGTAAAGACGCACCTTTGCCTGGTTAACTATAGGCTGTGTTAAAAAAAGATCAGATGAGATTCCCCGCCTCAATGGAATTTCATCATAAGAGCAAGTTCAGTGGGAAGGGGAAATTGGAATAGGTTTTTAAAGCTATTTCCAACTGTATATAAGAATCACTACATCTTTACCTTGAAATATGACTTTGGACTAGACCTGTATTGATCTATTTAGAACACAGCAAGTACCCAGTATGTCAGTTGGCAAAGGGAGTTTAAAGAGCCTTACCCTCTTCTCTTTCCCTTTTTTGTTCCTTGTGATAAAGTATACATGACATAAAACTTGCCATTTTAGCCATTTCTGAATGTACACTTCAGTGGCATCAAGTACATTTACATTATTGCACAACCGTCACCACTGTTCATCTCCGGAATGTTTCCATCTTCCCAAACTGAAACTCTATACCCATTATACAATAACTCTTCACCCCCCTCACCCCCAGCCCCTGGCAGCCACCACTCTACTTTCTGTCCTCATTAATTGGACTACTTTTGGCACCTCCTATGAGTGGAATTATACCATATTTGTCCTTACGTAACTGGCTTATAACACTTAGCATAATGTTTTCAGCGTCCATTCATGTTGTAGCTTGTGTCAGGCTCCATTCCTTTTTAAAGCTGAATCATATTCCATTGTGTGTATGTACCGCATTTTGTTTATCCATTCAGCCATCGATGGACATTGGGTTGCTTCCTTTTATGCTTCTTTAAGTCTGGCCAGTTGCCCCTGCTTTACTCTCCAACCAAATGAGAAAGGGAGACTGTCCGGTCGTAGCTCCCACGGGAGTTGAAATTCTTCCCTTATGAGGACCATGCAGATGGCTTCTTTGAGGCAAATCAAGGAGGATTAAGGGCGGGGGGGTTGGTGCACTCCCCCCTCACCCTGCCCTTTTCATTTGGGTCTGGTTCCTGTACTCCGGCCCTCATTGTTAAGTGTACAACAGAAGCAGTTCAAGTAGACTGGCATCCTAAACTCTCCTCTATACCCCCTCCGGAAGGCCCCAATCTTACCCCAGGAAGATACTGGGAGACAGTGAGAGACATATCCCTCACCCTTGGTGGACACATTTCTGGGTTCTCCCCAGCTTATGCATTACAAGGTGAGACTCCAAAATGAGATGAGGAGTTCTGGGGTCAGCGACAAATGGGCCAACAGACTCATTGCAGTTTCCTCAAGGATCTTAGCTCTGATCTTCTAGGGGACCTCTGCCCTCAGAGCAGGGCACTGCCAAGCTCACCTCCACTTGCCTCTTATAATAACATCTTATGATTTAGCTGTTGATGACTCAGTAAAAGGTTATTACCAGGACTCATGAGGAATTCATGGTTCTTCCAATTTGGATGTGTCTTTATCATACTGTATGGTATGAAAGAGACAAAGAAGGAAAAGCCTAGACCATTGGTCCCAGGACAGTATCAACCCAGAATGGCTAATGTTTGACAATGGCTTAGCAACATCTTTGGGCTAGAATTTAGTCTTTGATTTTACTTCACCTAAAAATTCGCATTTCTGGGCCCTGGCAGCTTGGATCTTTCTATTGCTTAATGACAACACCAGCCAACATTGAGTGAGTGTTTCCTATGAGCTTCAACCAAGTGCACGGCACAGAGAAAACCCTTAATAAATGTTTGCTGTTATTACTAATAATAAACACTTCAAATGCTTCGTGTCATTTAGTGACTAAAACACTGTGACGTATACTATTATCCCCATTTTACAGATGAGGAAACTGAGGCATGGTGACTTGTTCAACTTTTTACAGCTAGGAAGTGATAGAGCTGGTTCAAAGCCTGTGCCTTAACCACTTTCTTGTGTTGCTTCTATCATTCATTTGGCAATTAATGATGTCTCCATTGTGATTCCTCTTAAGCATCTTGCATTATTGCTAATCTTTTTTTTTTTTTATATATACAGTGTAGTTTTAATGAGTTAAGAACAGGGCTATTCCCATATGCTTCTCCACCTATTGCTAATGTTTATACGTAAAAATCTAGGTGCCTCTCCACCTAGACTACTGATTCTCTGAGGGCTAGGAGAGCCCAGCACAGGACCAGGCACATAGCAAAACTCAATAAAACCCTTTCTCACTTGCTGTTGGTTCAGCTCAACCTAAATACAGGAGTTCCCATGCTCATTTCCCTAGTTTAATAATAATAATAATAATAATAATAATAATAATAATAATAATAAATAATTACTATTTATGGGGTGTTCACAGTGGTCCAGGCACTCTACCAGGCTGTGCAATACAGTAGCTCACTTGATTCTCACAACAATGGGAAGAAATGGGGGTCACTGTGTGAAGGGCTCTGTGCCGGATGCCATACATACCTTCTCTCATCTAATCCTCACAATAACCCAGGGGGAAGGTGGTCAAGGCAAACCTCCTCCAGCCAGGGAGAAAGGGAGACCCTGAAGTCAAGTTGCACAACTTGACTTCAAATAGCGGACAGAGCACACAGATGAGGGAAACAAATCTAACTTCAGAGAGGCTAAATAGCTTGCCTGAGGACACAAAGCTAGACGGTGGCAGGACTGGTTTTGAAACCAATCTTTTTGAAACGGAGCCCAAGTTCTTCCCCTGTTGTCTGCAGCTTCTAGTTTAGCCATATCCCGCCCCCCCACCACACCCTCCCCCTCCACCTGAGCCACATGTTCTTCGAGAAGCAAGTCCTGAGCGTTATTACCCGGAAACTTGGCTTCAAATTCGTGCTCCACCACGTCTGACCTTGTGCTCTTGGGCCATCACTTAACCTGTCTTAATCTGAGGTTCCTCATCAAAAGCCTCTCTTCCATCCTCCCACCCTAAAAAAAGCCTATAGAAATCATCATCTCATCTTTAAGGAGTTCTTATGAAAAGTAAATGGGACAGACGTATGGTGCCCAGGACAGCACCTGGCATAGAGCATGAATGATTGAGCCACTTGCTAATTCCTGAGGTCTGGGGCCTGGGTGCAGCCTGGGGTACCTGTGTTTCAACAAGCTAACAATGATCGGGGCTGACCTGGATTTTACATTCTCCTCAAGCGCTAATGGTCTGGGCTGGCCCTTGTTTTTATCACCTTGATTTTAAGAGCACATGTTGGCCATTTTTTCTTCTCCTTTAGCACCACCAGCTTGGCAGGCTGATATTTATAAATATCTGAAAGATGCCTTTTGCCAATTAATTAATTACCTGGAAGTTGTCCTGGATTAAATTAATTTGAGCCTTAAGGAGACACTGGATTTTTGAGCCCCATTCCTCACTCTGCTGGGGACCGCGAACATTTGGATTCCTTTTCTCTTGCCTTTCCCTCCCTCCGGATTCTTCTGCCATTCTGAGTTTTATTTATGAAACATTTTCCCTTCCCTTATAATTTTGTTTTCCATAAGAAGAACATCCAACAGCCACCTCCTGGCTGGGGTAGAGTAATTGTTTGAATTTTTTGACGGTGTGCAATTTCAAAGGCTTGCGTTTGTATAGATTACCTTGAATTTATCTCCGTGAGTGTATCGGGAGAGAAGCTGCTGCCTGCCACATGAAGTATCGTAAACCCCGTAGCCACCGAGCGCCTGCACCTGCGTGGACGGTCTGTTTATCTAAATGGATTTCTGTAAAACACATACCTTAATAAATGGGGTTTTGCCAGCCTGTCCAGCCTACACTCAGGTCAGCAGTGGAGTCCGGGCCAAAAGGACAGGTGCGGAGAGGAAATGGGCCCACAGCCCCAGACCCCTCCACCTGACCAGCTGTGGCGGGGGTGGGGGGCGGTGGGTACGTGCAGATGGGGAGAGGGCGTCCCCAGAGCAGAGCGCCTGCAGGCAGAAGGGGCAGGGCCCCGAACACTAGATGAGGACCCTGCGAATGGTCATGTCGCAAAGGGCAGAGGCCATGCTGTCCATAAAGGGGTTGTCTCCTCACGGTGACCTAGCCTGTGCCACAGGGAGCTAGAACTTATGAACCTAGCCATAAAGCCTCCCGTTCAAAGCCGTATATATTTATAGAGATATAAATGAAGTTTAATGCCGGTGAAACTCACTATAAAAGCAAAAGACTTCATCTGTATCTATACTTCAGGTGCAGAGCAGTTCGGGGCCCGCTGCCTCTCTCCCGCTGAGGGCAGCGCGGTGCGCGCACCCACTCGCCCCCGTGTGGGCCTCCTGCGGGGCGGGAGAGGCAGGTCCTCTGGCACCCGCCAGCGAGGCCCCCAGCAACTGCGCCTTCCCTTATCTCTGAGGGCTGTGTAAAAGCAGCGAGAAAAAAAGAAGAAAAGGAAAAAGCACTGCCAAAATCAAGCGGCTTCAAACAGTCAGGAGTCTGGCTTTTAAATAAAACAATTTGAGGAAGGTTGGCTTTTCATCCACCTCGGAAACTGCCAGGTTTCTGCTCCTCGGAGCTCCAGGTGGGATACAGCGATGAGACTGCAAAGCCGGTGCTGCCCTGCCCCCCACCTGGCGTGTCGTTGCCCCCCCCCCCCCCATGCCCGCCTTGCATGCATCGCATCACTGCCCACTCTGGGCTGGCAGAAATGTTCAGTGAAACCCTGACAAACAAGCATTTGAATCTGGCTGTGTGGCCTTGGGGAAGTCACTTGACTTCTCTGAGCCTTACTTTCCTCAAACCCATGAAATGGGACAAAGGTTCCTACCTCTGAGAATTTCTGTGTGGGTTAAAGGAGATGTCATTTTCTACATGAAGGCTCCTAATGGCCCTTAGCACATCGAGGGGCTTCAGCCCATACAGTTCTCTTTTGATGGAGTGTCTATGGCAGAAAAGGTGTATTTTGAGGGTAGACGGCAGGGGTCATGCGGCTACTTTGACATATATTCTCCCCAGGGGGCAGGGGAGGTGGCTGACACTTGGTTGTACAACAAGTGCACTGGGAAGACGCGCAGTGACTTGAACGCTTCCCTCTTTTCATCTCGTTACCAGCTCTCCTCAGTCTTGCACAGGCCCCTGGGCCCGAGTGCCCGAGGCAGCCGCTCAGGGGCAGGTTGACTGACCGAATACATCGCCCCTGGAGTGGGGCCTGTCTGTGTTCCTATGACTAGCTTCCTGGAAAGCTCAGAGACAGACATGCTGCCCACGTGGAATATAGCTCCCCAGGGAGTATCTTTGGGTTCCTAGGGGTGCCTTTCCACACTTGACCCTCACGAGGTCAGCAAATCATGCCAACAGCATGGGTTTCATTCCTGGATCACCCTCCATCCAAGGGAGGGACCAAATGGAATATTCTGGAGGAGATGAAAGGGTGCCGTTGATCCGGACCCTGATATGTTCTGAGTGGGGGTGGGGAGGAGACCGATATCTGTCAATCTCTTATTAAAAATGGTCTGAGGCCGTGCAAGAGTTATTAAAATGCAGAGTAAGAGGATGCCATATGCTCCTCCCCACCCCCGCCCCCTTTTCAGTTGTGTTTTATCAGCTTAATTTCATGAGAATGAAAGGCTCAGGCAGCCATCCTTGGAGACTGGGAGGGAAAAAAAGTCAAGTCACCAGAGAGGGCCTTGCATGGCTTCCCTGGCAGCCTCCTCCCTCTGACTCCACCGGGGTCCCCTCCCAGCCTCCTGCAGCACTTCTCTGTGGCTGGAGCCCAGGAGACAGTGAACAGTAACGGAGTGCTCTCTCTCTCTCTCTCTCTCTCTCTCTCTCTCTCTCTGAGCCCGTGGAGACCACATTTGACAGGCCAGGGATCCCACCTGACATCCCAGTTCTGCCACGGTGGGGAGGGGAGAAAACCTGGGAGGAGACCCCACTCCTGCTCCTTGAAATGTTTGCCCTTTTCCTTTTAAGTTCTTAAGGTCAAATGTTGCTAACGGGATTATTTGCCCATGGCAAAAGGCTGCTAGGAAGGGAAAGAGCCTTTTCATTTCTGAACGTTTATGTCTTACCCCAGAGTTATACTCAGCAGTTGGCTTGAGCAGACTTTGCAGGTGATGAGGTAGGAATTGTGGGGAGCGGTTACCCAAGATCTGCTTCCAGGATCTCCTGGGTTCATAAATCACCAGCTGGATCCAAAAAATGCTCCCTGTTGATTTTTCAGTAGCGTAATAGTTGCTAACACCTACACGATAAAAACGACCGCAGGGCAAAGATTTAAGTCCTTCACATGTAGGAACTTTCTAAATCTGGACAGTCACTTTTTGAGTGAGGTACTATTATTATCCCCCTTTTACAGATGGAAAAACTAAGGCACAGAGAGATTGTTTAATTTGCCCTGAGACCTGCAATAAATGGCCGCACCAGGATTTGAACCCAAGAGCTCTGTGCACTTAATTACCATGCTGTGCTGGGCGTCACTCAGACACCGCCCGGGTTCCCCGCTGCCAGAGACAGATGCGAAAAACTGGAGAATCATAGTCCTCACAAGCTTGGTCTGAATCACAAAGGTTGGTTTAAAAATAAGACCAAAGCAGTCACTATTTCTCTCGGGGGCTTGGTGTTGTCTACTCCCCCTCCTTTGGGGAGTCATTCTGTTTTTTCAACAAAGCCTCATCTAACTCCTTCAGGATGAGAAAAGAATCCAGCTTCAAGGCAAGTGAGTTTTCTTAAATGCATTTTCCTTCATCCGATCTCACAAGGTGGGGAAGGTGGTGTCAATTCTCATCTATCCACAAAAGCCTCATTCACTTTGTGGTTTCTCCACTTTGGGGATTATCTGGGCCACAGTTGTAACTACCCATTCACTTGTGGGCTACTTCTTTCAGCTCTGTGCTGCCACTGTACAGGATGAAACTCCTGTAATGGATTCTTGAACGATCGGTCCAGCTGGGAGGGAGTATGGCAGGCCAATGCAGCAAAGCCCGATCTGTTCCTGTCGAGCCTTCTTGTTCAGCTGTGGGGATGCAGACTGAACACCAGTGGCGGCCAGGACCACCGAGGGTTACAGGGGAGGCAGGTAGTGTTGGCCAGGGGCATAGGGCAGCTCGGTGTCGCCCAGCTAGATCTCTGCTCTGTAGTCAGAGGTGGGCATGGTGGAAGAATGTTGGCCCAAGGGGTGGGTGGGCTGTGAGGTGCTTAAGAGCCTCCCCCACACCCGAAATGTGCCGGAGCCTGTGACAGACTGAGCCAAGAGGCAGGTTCATTCTGGAACAGAAGCACTGGGGACAGGGGAGGCCTGAGCACCCTGATGCGGGCTTGGTTAGAGGCTGGCGTTTAGGTCTCGCATTGAGGCTGAGCCAGAACTTGGGGCGAGTGCACATCCCAGCTTTGGGTGAGGTGATTCAGGGCCAAGACTCTATCCCGAGCTTGGGCCAACCATCCATAGGCAGGAAGACACAGAGTGAGGGAGAAAGGGCATCAGTGGGTATCACTTCTTTTTTTTTTATGTTTATTTACTTGTTTATGAGAGAGAGGAGAGAGAGAGATTGCTTGCGTAGGGAGGGGCAGCTCTGTAAGCACAGAGGCGGACACGGGGCTCGATCTCACAAACTGTTGAGATCATGACCTGAGCTGAAATCAAGAGTCGGATGCTTAACTGACTGAGTCCCCCAGGCACCCCAAAAGGGTATCTGTTCTGAAGATAGTGGACCTGAGCTTAGACTCTGGCTCTGCCTAGCTCTGCCCCCTTAGAGAAGTCACTTAACTTCTCCGAGCCTCTATTTCCTTGACTCTAATGTAAGGAAGATAACACCTCTTAGGAATTTTTGTGAAAATTGAATAAGGTAACATCTAGAGTATACTTTATAAGTATTCAGTAAATGTTGATTACCTCTCCCCAGTAGCAATAATTTCTTACACTGTAGTTGTGCTTCATAATTTTCATAGGACTATGATATATTAATATATTTGGCCTGCACAACCCTTTGTGAAGGTCGACACAATGACTCTTATTCATTACTCCCATTTTACAGATGGAGAAATTACTACAGAGTTTCAGTGGCTTGCCCAATATAGCACAGGTGGTAAATGACAGAATTGAGATCGTGAATCTTACACTTTGGGTTTAATCATTTTATAGCCCTCTCTGTTGTGCTGTGATTGAGCTGGTAATTGAAATCACAAAGATCGAGAAGATCCTCTGCCCAGATGCCCAGAGGACAAAAATCATCTTCCATGAGCTCTGCGGCATCTCATGGGAATTGGACAGGGCTTGGGGTATCCCTTAAAGGCTTTGGCACCAGGTTCTCAAGTCCTTTCAGTTCTCAAATGTGTTCTGGAATAACTCCCTCAGTAGATTAATGCTTAATGCTGTGCCAGCCAAGTTTCCGGTCTGTGTACCAGATCATCTTGGCTCTCCTGCCTCCTCCAGCCAGCCATCTTGGGAACCTGAGTCACTCATGACAGCCACTTCGGGGACCAGCTCCCACCAGCAAAAGAACATAGAGCCTATGTCCACCAGGCAAGTAGCCTTGAATGTTACCTCCACAGAGAAGCCCGCACTAATAATTGTATCTAAAATAGCCCTCCTTGACACCAAAAGCAAAGGCAACAAAAGCAAAAACAAACAAGTGGGATTACAAAAAACTGAAAAGCTTTACAGAGGAAAGGAAACCATCAACAACATGAAGTGGCAATCTATGGAATAGGATCAAATTATCGCAAACCATACATTCAGTACGGGGTTAATATCCAAAATACTCAGGGAACTCCTACAGCGCAATAGCAGAAAAAGAAATAACCCAATTAAAAATGGGCCAAGGACCTAAACAGATATTTTTCTCAGGAAGACATACAGATGGCTAACACGTACATAAAAGATGCTCAACATCACTCATCATCAGGGAAATGCAAATGGAAACTACAAGGAGATATCACCTCACACCTGTTATAATGGCTATCATCAGAAAGTTAAGAGGCAGTGAGTGCTGGTGAGGAGTGGAGAAAAGGGAGCCCTGTGCACTGTTGGTGGGAGTGTAACTTGGTGCAGCCATTATGGAAAACAGTATGGAGGTTCCTTAAGGAATTAAAAATAGAATTACCATATGAGCCAGCAATTCTTCTTCTAGGTATATATCCAGAGGAAATGAAATCGGTATGTCAAAGAGATATCCACACGCTCATGTTCACAGCAGCATTATTCACAATACCCAAGGTATGGAAACAACCTAGGCATCTGTTGATAGATGAAAGGATAAAGAAGAAACACACACACACACACACACACACACACACACACACACACACAGAGGAATATTATTCAGCCTTAAAGAAGAAGAAAATCCTGTCATTTGTGACAACATGGATGAATCTGGAGGATATTATGCTAAGTGAAGTAAGCCAGACAGGGAAAGACAAATAGTGCATAGTATCACTTATTTATGAAATCTAAAAAAAACAAAAAAAACAAAACAAAAAAAAAACCCCAACTCAAAAAACGTTGAACTCATAGAAACAGGGAGTAGCAAAGTGGTTGCCAATGGCTGGGAGGTAGGGAAACTAGGGAGAGGTTAAAAAATAAAGAAAGAAAATAGCTCTCCTTGTCACTCTACCATTTTGTTTCTATTTATCATGCTTACCACCAGCCAGCATAATACTTGATTATTTTCTTGCTGTTTGTCTCCTTCCAATAGAATGCATACTCTGTGAGAATAAGAACTTTGTCTTATTCACAGTTGGGTTCCAAGCCTGGAACACTGTGTTTACTAAGTTGGTTAAATGAATGAACGAATGGGTTTTCATCCAGTATTCTCTGTTTCTGCAAGCCATTACTAAAGACCCACTCTGAGGGGCGCCTGGGTGGCACAGTCGGTTAGGCGTCCGACTTCAGCCAGGTCACGATCTCGCGGTCCGTGAGTTCGAGCCCCGCGTCAGGCTCTGGGCTGATGGCTCGGAGCCTGGAGCCTGTTTCCGATTCTGTGTCTTCCTCTCTCTCTGCCCCTCCCCCGTTCATGCTCTGTCTCTCTCTGTCCCAAAAATAAATAAAAAAAAAAAACAAAAAAACAAACAAACAAAAAAAAAAAAACGTAAAAAGACCCACTCTGAGATAGGCATTTCCTTAATGGCTGGAATTGAAAGAGATGTGGCTCCCTGTCTCTGAGAACATCTCAATCTGGTCAGGGTAGGAAGGAAGTCACAAAGACAGGTAACTACCTCAGAACATAGTGTCTTGTTAGTGATTATGAGGGTGAGGGGATGGGGCGGAGGCATTGCTTGGGGTACCCCATTAACCAGAGAACGAACAGCATATGCTAAGGCTGAGGTCAGAGAAAGGGCATGTCGGGAGGTAACTGAGAGGTGGGATGTAGCTGGAACACAGGATCACTGGATCGTTGTGCTGGCACAGTGGGAGATGCTACTGAAGAAGGAGATTGGGATTTGGGGCTCCTCTCAGGATATCTATGGGGAGAACGGCCAGCTGCGTAGGTGCTCTAGGTCTGACCTTTTAAGCCACGTTGGAGGATGCAAGCTTGTCGCCTCTTTCATCAGATATCTAAAGGCACAGCCTAACCAAATTTTATTTGCCATTGTGACGTTCTTTTCTAATAACCATATCCTTTCCTACAAGCTCTCCAGGGCAGAGAGCGATGGTGGGGACTTGGGGGGGTGGATGGGGCTGCTAGACCCCTCATCGCTGACAGAATTGAGGGATGCCGTACTGCTCTCATTTTAGAAACATGAGGCCAGACTCTCAGCCGTCCATGCTGCTTTCTGCACTTCCTCCCGTAGAAATGACACCATTCCGGTTGCTAATACAGAGGCTGAAGGCGAGATTGTTGAGTGAGAATGAGGACTAGAGAATGAAAGAAAGAAAAGTCCTGAGACCAGAAACCTTGAATGCTCATTCTGTTTCCTTTAGCTGTGGCTTGTTTAAGAAAATTGTCTCTTCTGTTTCATCAACTCCTTCTCTTCTGGAAAGAGGATGTGGCTGGAAGGCTCCCATTCCAGGGCTCCAGTCCGGGAAAGGTCTTCCCTATTGATCTGTGTGTCAGCAATTCAAATGGGGTTATTTATACTGTGGCTGAGCACCTGATAAAAATGTAAGTTATTATTTAAAAAATCTGGAAGGGAGGAAAAACTCATCAAGGAATAACCTCATATGGGAAGTGACACAACAGCCACACACAGTTCAAGGTCCTTAGGAAGGGGGCTGGGAGACTAGGGCTGTGAGGATTGCCAAGATGTATGTCAAGGCCCTTGCCTTTCTCCTTTTAAATGCCTCTCCCTCCTGTCCGAACACCCTTCCCGGGCTCTGCAGCTCTGACTTCAGACACTGCCTTCAACACTCATTAGCTGTGGGGCTTGGGCAAATGACAGAGATTTCTCTCTAAGCCCTCCTATTGCATAAATAGGAGGAGACAATGGCATCTCAAATACCACATAGGCAAAACTCTTGGAGCAGAGCTGAGCGCATAGTAGGTACTCCACAGACACTTGTATCCAAACCCCCTTCTCCCTTTGTAGAGCTCCTATTCAAATTCTTTCTTAAAAGCCATGCCCTACAGCCTATTAAAATCTGATTGCAGCCAGCTGCTGTCTTACTTGAAAGGCTCTGAGCCACTAAATCACACCTATGCATAAATGATTGATAATGAATTAATAGGTTAGGTGGTGGCACTTATGGAAAGCAGAAGGAAAGGAATTAAGGAAGCTTTAATAGCAGAATGTCAGAAGCCAGCTACATGCCTCTGTAGGGATATTTTGGGCGATGGGGCTCCTGCAGTGTCCTTTCAATCATGCCGTTAGGAAGCTACCTCTCTGGTCATTTGTAAGGATAGGCAATACACAAGTCAGGAGAGCAGGGAGTGGCTCTCTCTAACTTTGATGACAGCGTCAGATGCCCACCCACTTACGCAACCGTGTCCTTGCCCTTGACAGTGCCGTTACCTGCACTTTCTCCGCAGTCCTGCTCTCAAGCTTCCTGACTCTGGCCACTCATCTCTTTCTTTTGCTCTCATGCTCCAGACACAGCAATTACAGAATTGCATTGACATCTCCAAGCCCCTGGCCCTGCCTCTTTTTTCACTATCCATTGTCTCATGTTACCAGGCTTAGATGCGGTCCTGTGTCTTTGTCCTTAGTCTCTTGCAAAAACATTTCTGGACTTTGTGTCCCGACAAAACTCCAAACTGGTTAAACTCACCTACTGGCCATGCTTACACGTTGAAGAAAAATAGTTGTGTGGACTGTTGTTGCTTCACAGATATGACGGTAGATCTCAAGGGAATATGGAAGACAGTCTGGCAGTTCCACAACTCTTTCCTAGTGTGCTTACTTTCCACTGTCCCAAATGACAAGTTTACATCTCCTTTCTCCAAAAACTGCCTACTCCCTTTTTAATTTCTTCCAGATGATGACCTTACTGGTATTTTGCAGCCAGGAACTCCCTCACCTTCCTGCCACTGACCACACCTTTTGCTGTCACTGGGCCATCCTCTCAGTCTCCCCTCCTCATTCCTGGGTGCAATGCCCCTGCTCTGTGCAAAGGCCGGCCCCCTCTGTGTTCTGGACCTCATCGCCTCATGCTTCCTGAAGACTTTGTTCCTGCCGTTATCACTGCCTCTTTCTTGAATCCCCAATTTCTCCCTCACTACTTTATTTTCCAATAAGCATGTAAATGTGCTCTGTTATCTCCGACCTTAAAAAACATGAAGCTCCTCCTGATTCTACTCTCCTTCCGGTTTCCGCTCTATTATTCAGCTCTCATTGACAGCAAAACTTACCGAAAGCCTTGCTGCTCTCAATTCTCACCTCTATTCTCTCTTCATCCAGTCAGGCTTCCACCCCCACAACTCCTGAGAGATGGAAGGCACAGTGGCCTTATGTTGTCAGAGCTCATCATCATGTCTGTTACTTTGTACTTGACCTCTCAGCATCATTGGGCAATTATTCCTTTCCTTAAACCATGATCTTCCCTTGGCTTTGGGGACTTGCACTTCTTAGGTTTTCCCTCTGTTTCAAAGGGACTTTGCTGGCTTCTCTTTCTGTACTCAATCTCTAAATGTAGAGAGCTGTAGCGTTCAGCCATGGGCCTCTATTCTCCGGCCCCGCTTGCACCTCAGGTGTAACTCATTGGTATGAGTTATACCACTCGTACACCAATGGCTAACCAAATCCATGTCTTTAACTCTGACATTTTTCTGGAACCCAGCTTAGAGAACCCAGAAGTCTACCTGGTATCTCTACTTTGATACTTTATAAAGCCCTCTATCTTGATATGTGCAAAGAGAATTCTTGATTCATTGATGTCTCTTCTGGTGTCTCTGTTCTCAGCCAAAGGTACTATACCTAGCTACTAGCTCGAGTGACAAAACTCTTTTTTTTTCAATATATGAAGTTTATTGTCAAATTGGTTTCCATACAACACCCAGTGCTCATCCCAAAAGGTGCCCTCCTCAATACCCATCACCCACCCTCCCCTCCCTCCCATCCCCCATCAACCCTCAGTTTGTTCTCAGTTTTTAACAGTCTCTTATGCTTTGGCTCTCTCCCACTCTAACCTCTTTTTTTTTTTTTTTTCCTTCCCCTCCCTCATGGGTTTCTGTTAAGTTTCTCAAGATCCACATAAGAGTGAAACCATATGGTATCTGTCTTTCTCTGTATGGCTTATTTCACTTAGCATCACACTCTCCAGTTCCATCCACGTTGCTACAAAAGGCCATATTTCATTCTTTCTCATTGCCACGTAGTATTCCATTGTTAATATAAACCACAATTTCTTTATCCATTCATCAGTTGATGGACATTTAGGCTCTTTCCACAATTTGGCTATTGTTGAGAGTGCTGCTATAAACATTGGGGTACAAGTGCCCCTATGCATCAGTACTCCTGTATCCCTTGGGTAAATTCATAGCAGTGCTATTTCTGGGTCATAAGGTAGGTCTATTTTTAATTTTCTGAGGAACCTCCACACTGCTTTCCAGAGCGGCTGCACCAATTTGCATTCCCACCAACAGTGCAAGAGGGTTCCCGTTTCTCCACATCCTCTCCAGCATCTATAGTCTCCTGATTTGTTCATTTTGGCCTCGAGTGACAAAACTCTTAAGTCATCATTCATTCCCCTGTGTCCTCACTCACCACTCCATATTCAATCCATCAGCAAGTGCTGTTGACTCTATCTCTAAGGAATTTTTCAAATCCTTCCTTTACTACAAATGCTCTCACTTGGACCGCTGCAAAACCCCCAGCTGGTATTCCTGTGTCCACTTTTCTCCTGGAGCCAATCTGTACCCAAAACTAAAGTGACCTATTGAAAATTTAAATCAGATGGTTTTTCTCCCTGTCTTACAATCCTCCGTTGATCTCCTTCACACTTAAAATAAAATTAAAATGTTTTACCATGATCAACAAAATCTTAGTTATCTTTTCGATCTCCGCTTTATATCTCCCTTTACTATTTACTCTGTGCCACTCATACTGGTTAATCAAAAATGCCAGACTCATCACCTCAGGACTTTTGCGATATCTGTTACCTAGAATTTAGAGAAATCTTAGAAAGCATCTAATTCAACTTTCTTATTTTATCAACAAAAAGACTGAGGCCAGAGTAAAGAAGACTCATAGCAAATTAGTGGTAAAGCCAGGACCAGCCAGATTTCTTTCCATTAGGATGTGCTGGGTCATCGCTGCCCTCTGAATGCTTCATCACTGTCTCATCTTGTGAGTTGTAGAGACCTTCACCTCAGTAAAAACATAGATTTGGTTTAGTCTCTGTTGTGATTTTAACCAGGTGCACGTGGCTAACTCTAAATACTGTTGTGAAAATTGTACTCGTTGGAAGCTACTATGCAGAGATTTGGGATTTTTACCAAAAATCTCATAGATCCAAAATTTCTGGGCAATATATGACTCCCTGGAAAAAAAATTCACCATATCTTGACCCCATATGGACTGGTTAGTAGACAATAGGGTCGAGATATCTTTAGAGTTCCTTTGTCATTCTTTAAGCAGGTCCCTTATCATGACCTGGTCCCTTCCTCTAGAGTTATCTTTGAGTTGCATGGGGGAAAGGATCTTCATTTCAGTGTAGTGTAGATCTGTGGCCTCTTCATGCCCTTATTTTTGCTTGGCTGTCACTTCTTACATGCCACATTGGGGCCCATTCAAGCCGATTTCCTCAGGCCTGCCTTCCTCCACCTCTCTGTTGATTTGCCTATAATCAAGGGTTATTTGTGTATCAGATTTACTTCACTGAAAAACAGCTATTGCTTTGAAGGATTTCACATCACGCTATATCTAAATTATTTTGGAAAAACAAGAATATTTAAAAAAATGGCCAGGCTTTGTTATAATTTCACATTTTCCTCTGTGCTTTAAAAGCTCATATTATCCTGTTTGAGTAAAGATTAGTTGGCTGGCATTGGTTTGGCCATTTATTCCTGGGTAATTTTTGAAGATTGGTGTTTTAGCATGCCCGATAGCACTAGTAACTTTTTATATGTTTTCTTTCATCATATTTACTATCATTTAAATAACCCATTTTCTGCTTCATTTCCTTGGCCATTCTATGACAGAAGTGCTGGGATCCTCAGGGTGGCTTCTAAACACTCTAAGCTTTTTGTCCTCATTGCATTTTTTATGTACTTGGCACCTCAGATGCTTTCTTCCCTCATTCCACTTCCATGTCCATGATGCATCTGGAATGCAGAAACAAACGCATCGAAGAGTGCTCAGGTAAGAGACATCAATGTTCTGGGAACTGTCCTTGCTTCTGAATATCACGCAGTGACAAAGACCCCTGAGCTCATGAAACATGCATTCTAGGGGAGACATGCAGCAAAGCCGTTGCCAAGTTTTGTTGACGGCCTGGCTCATCTTCATCTGCAAATCGCAATTCAGATACTCCTTCCTCCCGGCAGCCATTTCTGGGTCCCCAGAGCAGGTGTTCTTGTGGAAACTTGCAAGTTTCTCTCTATCATTTAGAGTTTTCAAGTTGTAAAATGTACCATATACACAGAAGTGTACATAAACCTAAACATAAAATTTAATCAGTAACAATTATTCAAGTTCCCTGTAACCACCCTCCAGGTCGAGCAATAGAACATCACTAAAACTACAAGGACACCCTGTGTGTCTCTTCCTGATCATAAACTCTTCCCTCCACCAGAGATAACTGCTTCAACTGCTTCCTTGACTTTATGGTCACAATTTCCTTATTTTTAGCAGGTTTAGAATTTATCAGCTTAGGAATATATATATATATATATATATATATATATATATATATATATATATTATATATATATATATAATATATATAGGAATATATATATATTCTTTATACATCTAATACATTTTTATCAAATGTGACCAAAATATTAAAAATAAAATATTAATTTTTTATAAACATCAAATTTATCAGTTGAGAAACAGATGTATATTATATGCATAAAATATACATATTTTTACACATGTACACATACACACGTATATGTATGTGTACACACATAGGCTTAATTAGTATCCAGTTTCCCAGTAGTGTGGGATAGTAGGGTAAGCTCCAAAAGATCAGGGATAGAATTTATTTTGTTCCTGTTGTGTTCCAAGGGTCCTGCCCAGTCCCTGGTGCATAGGAAGCCTTCAGTACATATTTAGAGGCTAAGTGAATGGAGATGACACCCTGATAGACTCTAGATAAGAGCTGAGATATTTTGAGGGTCCTTATGGGGATTACTCTTCAGAAGAGGGGTTACAAATTGGGGCAAGTCATCCACTGTGTATGAGGAACACAGTCAAAAAAGCACCCACCACTTTCCTCCCAGAAACTTGAAATAAATAAGAAAGGTGATTGAGCAAACTCAATGGGGAAATAATTATGTCTATTTGTGCATCTATTTATTTATGTGACTATCAATTTGTTCATCTACCTATCCAACCATGCGATAGTATACAAAAACATACCTCTTAAAATACACGAGAAGAGCAGAATAGGAAAAATGATCACTGGTTCATAAGCAGGCTGAAGTGTTGGCCTCCACTCATGACCTACAGGAATTAACCCTGCCCCTGTCAGCATCCCAGACCAGAAGATGTTGAGAAAATAAACTGTGTCTCAGGGATTTGATTCATGAGGGAGAAAAAATAAAACGTGGCAGGATCATGGAAACACATGAATTATTCACAGTTCAAACCAGGTAAAGGGAAAGAGGAGGAGGGAATGACCAGGAAACACACATTGAGAAAATGAAGCTCTCCACGGCCAGGGAGAGGCCCGGGAGGCTGGGAGCAAGAGCAGCCCAGCACAAGGACTGAAACCAGAAGTGACAGGGCAGGAGAATCAACCAGTCCCTTGGCAGGTGAGCCAAGATCATGTGGTGGGAGCGAGGCTGGCTCTATGGTTCTGGGGCCAGTGAATAAAAGGAGTGGCCCTACCTCTGGAAGCCAGGTTCATATGGTGGGTGCAGCGGGTCAGTGCTCATAATTGAGTTTAAAGATAAATCTTGATGCCACGTCCACTGTTATTCTGTGATTACAAAAGAGGGGAAAGGCACATCCGACTGGAGTGGCAGCTGGTGGGTCTGAGAGTGGGGCTGGAGAGGGATAGAGAGGTCTGCTCTCAGATGGCGTGTGTAGGAGGAGCGTGGGGAGCTAAGGAGGAAAGACGAGGCTTGTTCCTCAGTGTAGAAGACAGATTCGGGCTGGCGCTGAGGTGGGATGCGGCTGTTGTAAGAGACCTGGAGGGGAAGGGGCATCTGGGTGGCTCAGTCGGTTAAGCCTCCGACTTCGGCTCAGGTCACGATCTTGCAGTTCGTGAGTCCAAGCCCCGCATCAGGCTCTGTGCTGACAGCTCAGAGCCTGGAGCTTCGGAATCTGTGTCTCCCTCTCTCTCTGCCCCTCCCCCACTCATACTCTGTCTCTGTCTCTCTCTTTCTCAAAAATAAAGATTAAAAAATAAAAATAAAAAAAAAAGAGACCTGGAGGGGAAGGCGAAGCTGGACGTTGGAGCCAGTGAATGCAAGAGCAGAATGGACAGCAGCCAAGGTATCTTTAGGAGAGCACTACAGTCAAGTTGCTTCAAGTGAGAGTCAGAAGAGAGGCAGCCAGGTGGCACGTGGGCACATCCATCTGGTGTAAAGTCTCTGGCAGGGGTGGGGGGTGGGGGTGGGCGGGAAACACAGCCAGGGTGTGTCTGGCTACGAGCTGCTATGATCACAGCTCGGTGTGTCCACAAGTGTTTATTGAGCACCCACTACGTGCCAATCTGCCCTCAAGCAGCTTACATTCTAACTCAAGGAGAGAGGAAATAAAGAGAGAGTCAAATAAGATTATTTTACATACTGAAAAGTGCTATGAAAACAAGGAAATATGACAGTGTGTTAGCGTCTAACTGGTATGTTGGGAGATGCGGGGGGGCTGCTTTAGCCAGGGTGGTCAGGAGAGGTCTCCCTGCTGAGGTGACATTTGAGTTGAGCCCCGGGAGATGAGGTGGAGTCTGCCTTGTTGCACATCCGGGAGGCATAAAGCAAGTGCAGTGAAGGCAGCTACGACCGAGAAGACAGCTTGAAATCCAGGTCACGAATCCTTGCTGAACTGGTTTCCTCAATCTGTAAAATGAGAGGGTTGAGTTAGCCGATTGCCAAGTCCTGCTTGGTGTGGCACGTGGTTTCTGGAAGTCTCCACGGAAGATGTGGGAATCCACCTGGATGCTGAGGAAAGATCCTCAAAGTGCTAGTGATGTCATTTAAACCAGCGTCAAAGCTACAGTCTTCTAGAACCTGCAATGAGAGAGCAAAAGAAGGATATCTACTTTCTCCCTGATTGAGACATGGTTCTCTGTCCTGCTCCAGGCAGGGAACTTTGTCCTACAAGGCACCCCGGGCCCAGACCCCACTACCTCTGGAAGCTTTGTTGAAACTAAAACCTATTGCATCCTGTTCCTATTGCAAAATAGCTCTATTTGGCCCCTTATTGCATTATGTCTTTTCAAATACTTAATGAACATACCAATCTACTTATGCATCTACTTCCTTTATTTATTTGTCAGTGCCTTGTTAGCATCTGAGCCCTGAGCACACTGCCAGGCTGGGGCAGGTGTCCCGGAGGAGGTTGTAGGATGAATGAATGGTAGATGCAGAGGCGTGATAGTCTGCTCAGGCTGCCATAACAAAATACCGAAGACCAGGAGACTTAACCAACAGGAATTTGGCTCTCACAGTTTTTGGAGGCTCGGTGTCCAAATTCAAGGTGATGGCTGATTCAATTCCCAGCGAGGACTCTCTTCCTGGCTTGCTGTGTGCTCTCACGGTGGGGAAGAGAGAGAACTCTGGCGTCTCTTCCTCTTAGAAGAACACTAGTCTGATTCCCCTTTTGGGGCAGAAACGTGTCAGTTAGTGGGGTGATCCTGGAAAGACTACAGGGAAATCACCTGCCAGGCAGGCCCTGCTTTCTGTCCGGGCTGGGGCTTTTTCAGCAGTGGTTTTTCCCTATGACCACGTGGAAATGGGAAGGCTTAGGAGGAAAACACACTCAGCTGCATTGGGACCCACCACAGGGCAAGTAAGGAGAAGCATATCCTTGTCTGAACACTGGTTTTGATAATGGGGAGGGGCGGGAGGAGAGGGATGGCAAGAGGGAAACACAGGAGAAACTGGTCTCTTCCCAGCAGGGCTTCTGGGGCCATTCATCACATCAGCTCTTCCAGCGAGAGATGCTGGGGCTCGGGCAGCTTTGCTTCGAGACTGTAGTCATTCCAGGTGAGCAGCCGGGGCCAGGCAGGAACAGTAAAATGAATGAACATGTGTTTTGAATGTCCACCTCATCACAGGGCTATTCTAAGTGCTTTCCGTGTATTAGCTTAGGGGATCCTCTTGTTGGTTGCTTTATTTTGATGGAAAAACTAAAGGAAGTGAAGTCATCTGCCTACATTCTCACAGCTGGCAGTGACGGCTGTAGACCTCAAATGTGAACTTTGCAGGCAAGACCCTAACCGCTGCCCCATGCCACCTCAGGGTTGTGGGCTCCGCTGTCCTGTGCACCTTCCCGTGGGAGCGCTGTGGACAGAGCCTAAGGACCTCTGCTAAGCAACTCTCACAAGGGGCTGGGTTTGTCTGACCCCTTGGGGTACTGGAGTTATTCAAGATAGAATGAAAGCGTTAATGGACTCATCAAGGGGTGAAGGAAAGTATCCCTGGCTTTGCTCCGCCCCCAGGCCAGCTCATCTTACTATGCCGCCCAGCCTTGACACCCCCAAGTGGCTAGCATGGTGGGTTCTGCCCACTCTGCCCCTTGCTTTTGCCTGAGTGTGACTGTGGCCACCTCACTTCCCATCCAGGCCTCTAGTTGCTCTGCTTCGAGGGGGCAGTGGTAGTCCTTGCCGCCTGCCTTCCTCTCCTGGGTTTTATGGGATGAATAGGATAATGTTTTCTAATTACTTAGTGTTCCTCGGAGCGCAAGTGCTGTGAGTCAGGATAAAGGACTCTGTTAATCTAGTTGCTTTCAGGGATTATTCATCCAGAAACATAAATGAGCATTTAAATGAGCACAGAGGCTGGGGAATGCAGGCCAGGGAAGGCCACAACCAAGAGGTGGCTGGGGAGGGGCTGGGGCAGAGCACTGGGGGGTTGCTTGGCAGATGCCCCCTGCTCTACATGATATTTTGTCTGACCTGTGATCTCAGCTTCTTTGAGCTTGAACTTTCTTTGCTCCAGAATTCCCCCAGCCCAATGGCCTTCTCTTGAAAAATACATTTTGTTAACTCATTAGGTGGCTGTCCCGCAAAAGAATGGCTGCTATCCATTGACAGTAGGAATCTTTGGTACTTAGAGCCCTTCAACGTGTGTTACAGACGGGTGTGGACCAGGATCTCCAGGCTCAGGCTTTGTCCCTGGCGTACCCACTCTGAGAATGTTTGCTAGGGAAGCTGGCTTTCTTGATTATGCAGGTAGCCATGAGAGGGCAGCATGATTTATTAACTGTGTGTGTGTGTGTGTGTGTGTGCACGCACATGTGTGTCTATGCGCGCGCGTGTGCCTGCATTCAGCCATGAGGCCAGCCTGCATGGAGACTCTGAAACTATAACATCCTGCTCTTGGCTTTGACACCTGACAAAAAGGACATGGTTTAGATGTCACAGCAAGGGCCTGTGCCAAGGGTGGTTAGGAAAGCAGATGTCTTCATGCTTGACTACACTGTAGGAAGTTGCTGGGCCCATGACCCCAGGTGTCACACTGTAGTGGATTGATTTTCTAATTTGGAATTATTTTTAGGAGGAGTAAAAAAGTCTATGATAAAAATTCAAATATATTCGTTCCTGTATTCAACATCCACTTATTAAGTCGTTAATGGGTCCAAGCTATCGTTAAGCAACATGAAAGGCAAAAATTGTTAGACTAGCGATAATCATTAGCAGTACTTCTATGAAATAGTTAGGAGTCATATTCCCATTTTGCAGAACAGAAGACTGAGATTTTAAATACCCTACCCAACGTTTCATAGCCAGAGTTTTATTCATGAGGTGTCAGAATGCAAAGTTAGTTCTTCTGGCTCCCAGTCAGGTGGTCCAAACAGTGGCTTTGGTCTTTCAAGGAGGGGACAGTAGATAAAGGGGACATAACAAGATCGCAGACCACCACACAAGGAAGGGCAAGATGTATATTATGAGTGTACTATGGGTAAGTGCCTCAGGAGTTTTGGGGAGGGATCCAGAAAGTTCCAAACAGGAGGTGAGATTTGGGCCAGGCCTGGAAAAATAAAGAGCATTTCCGTAGTTGGAGAGAAAAGCGGAGGTCACCTTAGGCAGAAGGAAGACGAGGGGCCCAATCACAGGGGACGGAGTGGACAGAGGGTATGCCACCTGGCGAACAGTAGAGCTTGGCTGGAGCAGCCGTCTTTGACCCTGGATGTGTTAGAATCACCTGAGTAGCCTTTCAGATGACCAGCACCTGAGTGATTCCATTGTGCAGCTTGGACTGAGACCCACTGGCCCTGGGCAAGGACTGATGTGTCCCAAACTGAGGCTCCCATAAATACCCAGTTTCATAGAAACAGGGTCTGAATAAAGGTGGCGACACTGGGAACAGAAAGTGAGAGAAGGACAGGAATTCTTTGAAAGGCAATGCCTCCAGGACTGATTTGTCCCAGTAGTGTGTAAGTGATGACCGTTAGGGCCTGGGAGCCGGTCTCAAGAATGGGAGCTACAGCATGGAAAACAACACGGTTGGGGGTAGAGGGCGTAGGTAGGAAGAGGATGGTTTGCTGTTAGCCATCTCAAGTTTAAGGGTAATAATTACCGGGCCATCAGGCAGGAATGCCCAGCTAGAATCATTCGAGTGTACAGCTTGGGTGGAGACCCAGGAATGGGGAATCTTGAGAATTCATCTCTGTAGAAGCGGGAGTTGAGGCTGAGGGAGTGCCTGGGCTCTGAGAGGAAGCAAAGAGAGGGAGAGAGAAGAGCAGAGGGTTAATGTGGGAACGCCTACGTTTGGGAGGCAGAAGGACAAAGAGAAGCTTAGGAGCAATCTCTAAATGGAAAATTGTTGCGTTTGCATTAGCCATGCCCGGATGGGGCGGGGTGATGGGCAACAGAGTCATTTTTCATGGGCCTGGCTGCCTGTGACTCGGAAATTGATCAGCTGAGTCAATAGCTCCGTGCTTGGACTCGAAGCCCAGGCTGATGTACGTGCAGGGCATAGGGCAGGTGCAGCCTGGCTCTCCCTCACCGGAAGCACAGCCTGCTTGGGCATCTGGTAGAGCAGCTGAGCTCACTTTGCTACTCTCCCCCGCCTCGGAGCCCCACAGCAGGAAGGAAGAATGGACTCCAGGCCTACCACAGGTTATGAATTTACCCACCACAAAGAAGTTCTTTATTTTGAGATGTCTCAAAGATGAATTCCTGTTTTCCTGGGGGAGACGATTCAATCAGCCCTTGCCATTTGAAGGGGATCTCATGAGAGCCTTTCTTGTGACATCCCAGCATCATCCTAGGGGACCAGCTTAGTCCCTAAGAGGGACTGAGGATTTCCCTTGGGATCCTTCCTTTAAGGTTCCCAAGATGCATGATCTCTGAAAGCAGAGATGAGGAGGGCGGTAGTCAGGAGAATTTAGGGGGCTCAGGCATGGGAACAGGACCCCTGAGCCTAGGCAGATGGCCAGTCAGGCTTCATCATGGAGGATGGGGAGAAAAACTTTCTGGGTGGACAATCAACTTTCAGATAGTCTGCCTGCCTTTGGGAAGGGCTGAGGAAGTGGCAGAAAAAGAGTAAAGATGCCACGGAGGGAGAAAGAACACTTTAGCATCGATGGGCCCCTTGTGCCCTAACTGAAAAGAATTTTGGAAAGCTTTGTGGGCAGCATAAACCCTGGCCATGGGAAGGGTACAGAGAACGCCGTCCCACCTTCCTTCCAGCCCCGGCAAAACAAACACACAGCAGCATGACTTTAAAGCAGTTCTCCTGGATCTCTTGTTAAGCACAGAATCTGATTCCATACATCTGTCGGGGCTTGAGCTTCTGTGTTTCTAACAGTTCCTCAGTGGGTGAGGAAGCCACTGGTCAGTGGAATCCACTTCGAGTAGCAAGGTTCTAGGGACCTTTGACTGAATAAAAGCTAGGAGAGCCCAGAAGGGTTGGCCTTGTGTTCAGCCACATCCCCACTGGCTCTGTCCTGGGATCCCTTCTGGGACCACCTCCCTCACTGCCGAGCAGGGCAAGGGGCCCAAGCAGAGAGGATGCCAGTCTCAGAACGCTCCTCCCAGGCTGAGCCACAGACTCCAGCCTCTTGTCATCATGCACATTACCCAGTGCCTGGCTGTCTCACTTTATTGGCTCCCAAGGCTCCCGACTCAGGCAGAGTAATTACAGTTGAGGCCCTGATGAATTGGGGGCCAGTAATTAAAGCGCCTATTGATTTTCTACTTAGGAGTTCCCTGTAGCTGGAAACAAAAGTGGGGAGGGGAGAGAGAGAAACAATCTGGGCAAGGTGCTTTGTAACGGGATTGTTCAGTGTGCGTGAGCTGGGCCTGGGAGTAACCGGGGAGGGGTTGTGGGGTAATCATTTATCACCGACCCATCTATCTAGAATTTGAGAATTGATCAGCTGGTCGATATGCTTCTGGGGCATAGTGCCTTCTGCAAAGAGTTCGTCCTGAGATCTCCAAACCATTAATCTGTCTTGTTTTGCTTCTTTGTTTAGCTGATTTTAATTATGAATTGAAGCAATTGCCTCCTTTATATCATCTGCCTTCATTGGGCAACAATGGGCTCTCTGTCGCTAGAAATTTGGCTTCTGGTGGCATCTAAGGCCAGACACCAGAAAGTGTGGGCTTGAGAGTGGGGGCATGATGGGGAGCGGGAGGTTATAGAAGGAGAAGGGCTGAGGGCAAGTAGAGGGAGCTGGAAAGAGAAGGGATCCAAAGAGGGTTCTGGAGGCTGATGAGGGCATAGGGGAGGAGTCTCAAAGGGAGGGCGAGGCCTTGGAGAGAAGACAGTGTGCAAGCCAGCAAGCCAAGGACAGGGCAGAGCATCAAGGGAGACAAGAGGCAAAGAGGAGGGAGAAAGAAAGGACCCGAGGTCACGGTGAGGGAGAGAAAGGCAAACAAAATAGGAAGGGGGGTTTTGGTGGAAACACAAAGCACATTTAAGTCTTATTTAAAGATCGCTTAAGTTATTTTGGTGCATTTAACTCTTAATTCATCTCCCTTTCACTGAGCTAATGTGAAGTGTGAAAGAAAAACTAATGAGAAGAAGGCCTAACCAGCAATTTCGGTTTCATCAGCTCCCCGAGCTCTCTCTTCCTTCCCTCATGCTGGGTCACTTGATCAGAGATGATTCTTTTGTTTCTCAGAGGAATGTCGCTCTTCTAAGGCTTTTCCTTTTGCCCATTTTCACTGCTGCAGCTGGTTTGGCTGCTTAATGATGATGAAGTTAGATTAGGATCTGGGTTTTGATAATGATGGAAGCCGGGCAAAGAGAAGCATTTTAGCATAATGCATGTTGGAACACAATTACCTATTATCCCAGTCAGGGCAGACAATTGGGGTGGTGGGGAGGAGTGGGTTGTGGAGAAGTAAGGGGGCTGTTACTTGTTATAAGTTGGATTTTAAAATATGCTATAGAAATGCTGAATGGATTTATTCAGGTTATTCAACCCAATTGCACAATGTGCCTGCCTCTGAAAAAAGTCTTCTGCAAGTATGCCCAATAAATGGCAAGAAGAGGGGGAGGTGAAAGCGTTGTTTATTGTGTTAAGTAGCTGTTGTGTGTTGATGGGCACAGGGCAATGCACACAGAAACCCAGATCCTGCTCTCGCAAAGCGCAAAGGACCACAGGACTGGATTCTTATGTGTGGCCACATTCATCTGGCTCAAAGCTCAAATGGCTTCCTAGTCAGAGCAAAGTTAAGCTCCTGAGTCTCGCAGGAAAGACCTTCCCTGGCTGATCCCAGCCTATGCCTGCAACAGCCCCCGGCCTCGCTTCCTCATGTGGCCCTTGACACCAACCTTTCTCCTGCGTTCCCTACCTCAGCTAGTGGTACCACCCTTCACCCAGCTCCCCCTGAAGTCCGTAGACCTCATGGATTGTTCTCTCATGTCCCCACTTCCCTGGGTCACCAAACCTTGTCATGCTACCTGTACATTTGGACCCAGTTCCTTCCTTCCTGTCTCTGCAACCCCAGCTTGAATTAGGTCCCACATCATCTCTTCTCTTGGGTTACTGCGACGGAATGGTCTCCTCACCGGTCCTACACCATCCCGTCCTGACTTCTGTGCTGTCCTCGGAGCCATCTACCCAACATGAACACCTGACAGTGTTGTTCTCCGTTTTCAGTGGCTCCCTGCTCCCTGTAGAATGAAGTTCTTCCCAGCTGTGTGAGCTTGAGCAAGTTATGCAATTTCTCTGTGCCTCAGATGCCTCACCTGTAGAATGGGGACTGAAATGGTTGCTTCACGGAGACAATGTGAGAAGCAAATGAGGTGATGTGAGTCAAATGCTTAGCACAAGCCTGACACATGGAAATGATCAATGGCGGGAGGAGCCGGTGGTAGTAACAGAGGAGGAGGAAGAGGAGGTGGGTTTTATTATTGTTATAGAGGAAAGTCTTTATGATCTGGGTCCAAATTTGTATTTGAAGCTTCGACTTTCCCCCTGAACTCCAGATTTGTGTGTGTGTGTAACTGGCCACATGGCACTTTTCAATTGCGTGTCTAATGGACATCACACATATAACAGGTTCCAAACCAAACTCCTTATGTTTTACCTCTCATCCACATCCTACCCTGTGTTGCACAACTGAGCAAATGACCTTTCCTTCCTTCCCACAGCTCAGAGCAAACCCCCTGGCTGCTCTATTTCACTCATCCTCCGTACCCGACCCCTCCGTAAATCCTGTCGTCCAGATCCGCAGAATCTGCTAGAGTCCAGCCCTTCCTGCCACTTGTGAGGCTTGCACCCAGTCCCAGCCACTGCCTTCCTCCCTGGATTCCTGCAGTGGCCTCCTCCCCAGGCTTCCTGCTCCTGTCCTTACCCCCAATGATGTATTCTCCTCAGCGGTGTGGGAGGGCTGCTTTCACCACAGAAGTGGAATCACTCCTCTGCCCCCAAGGGTCTAGTGGTGCCATTTCAAGGCACGTCACCGTATCATCCTCTACCTTCTGTGAGTCTCTGACTTCATCTCCTGCTGCTCTGGACCTGCTCCCTCTGCTCCAGCCAAAGGAGCCTCTTTCCTCTTTCTTGAATGAGTCAAGCAAACTTCCGCCTGGGGCTTTTGCACTGGCTGTTCTTCCCTCTTCCTGAAACAATCTTTCCTGAGAGTTCCAGGAGAGGGAACACTCCCTGAGAGGGAGAGTGCCTCCCTCCCTCTTCTCAGGTCTTTTGCTCAGGTGACATCTTCTCTGTGACTCCTGCCCTGAGGGCTTTAGCATAAAACTGCAACCCTTGCATCAGTCCCCATCTCCTTTACCTGGTTCTCTTTTCCACACAGCACCGTAGTACCTTCTAACACCGTATATTATCTACTGAAGTTTTTTGTCTGTCTCTTCTCTTTAGAGTATAAGTTCCATGAGAACATTAACTTTTGTCTAATTTGCCCACTGTTTCATTCATCGTATGGAAGAGTGCCTAGCACACAGGAGACACTCAACAAATCTTGTTGAATCATTTGCCATTCATACCACCCTCCAGCACCAGTTTCTACCCCAAGAAACTTTCCTTCATGCACACTGGGACCTTCATTTGTATCTATTTCTCTACAAGACTGTGAGTTTCATTTCCCCTCTAGGGCTGGCTCATGGTGCTAGCTTAGATAAATCTGTGTATAAATATTATTGATACATTGGCTGTAAGGAACTTGTATAATTAAAGATGCAAATAGAATTTTCCTTCATAAACCTCCTTCAAAATGGATGAGGCTTCCATTTGTCTGGAATAGTTGGCTGGCAACTGAAATGCTTCCCTTCACACTTCAGGGCTGAAGTGTGCCCCCTCATAAACTCCCCATCAAGTCCACAGTTCATTTGTCTGTTGGCATCACAAGAGCAGATCTTGAAGCCTGGAGAAAACCAGTGTCAGAAGCCAGACATCTCTCTCTGAGCACTGAGGCATATCTTCTTATTCAATGCAGTAAACCCCTTTGGTGTCCCCCCTCCCCACAGGATGTAAGAGATGGACAAGTGACTTTATGCCAGAGCATGTATATCACCTTGGATGGAGAGCAGAATAAATAGAGGGCTGCAGCAAGTCTAGGTTTTCTGGTTGGAGGCCATCTTCTGGAAGGCCTTGAGTCCCAGGGTGAAGTCATTACATTTTATTTGGCAGGGAATGGGGAAACAGCAAAGATTTTTGAAGAGAAGAGTAACAAGACAGGGGTCAGAGCTTTAGGCAAATTAGTTTGGCAATGATAAGAAAGGTAAATAGAAAGGAGAGAGTCTGAGACGAGTCTACTGCAGTACTCTTTAAGAAGTGAGTAGAGCATGAACTTGGGGAGAAGGAAAACAAAGAACGGCAGGTTGAGGGACCTGCCAGAGCTAAACAATCACTTACGGGGTCTTAGGAGGGCTGTCTGGGGGGCTCTGCACAAAGGGCTCTTCATTTATATGCACGCTCTTCCAGGGTGATCTCAGCACCCCCATGGGTTCCCTCATATGGCCACAACTCCCACATATTTAACTCCAGCTTTGATTCCTCCCTGACTCATGGGCATTTCTTAAAGTAGTTCCCCATGAGGGACCTCACAGAGACCTCATGCTCAGCACGCAAAGGACTGAATTGACCATCTCTACCCCTTCTACCCGCCATGGCTTAGGAAAGGCTTTGCTGTCCAGTCAGGAAGTAGGAAACCATCCTAGATCCCTCCCTCCCCATCCCTACTCAGTCACCAAGTCCCTCCAGTCATGCTTTATCTACTTACAGAATCTATCCACTTCCTCTCTGCTGCCACTACTCCAGGCCTGGCGACTGTTCCCTCTTTCCCAGACAACAGCAGTAACTTGCTACATGATCTTCCAGGGGCCATTCTTGCCACCCATTCACTCTAATGAAATTTTACTTATTTTTTTTTTTTAATTTTTTTTTTCCACGTTTATTTATTTTTGGGACAGAGAGAGACAGAGCATGAACGGGGGAGGGGCAGAGAGAGAGGGAGACACAGAATCGGAAACAGGCTCCAGGCTCCGAGCCATCAGCCCAGAGCCTGACGCGGGGCTCGAACTCACGGACCGTGAGATCGTGACCTGGCTGAAGTCGGACGCTTAACCGACTGCGCCACCCAGGCGCCCCAGAAATTTTACTTATTTTTAACGCAGCCTGAGTGATCTTTGACTAATGCAAACCTAGTCATACCTTTTTTCTACTAAAATACACTAATAGCTTCTGTTTGTCCTTGGAATAATTTGGCTAAGTCCGTAATCCAGCTTCAAAGACCTACCACTGCAATGTCAACCTCCATCTGCTTTGTGTTAGAGTGAGTTACAATGGTGTTGGTATCACCTGAAAGTGACGCCTGGTGTCTCACTATATATATAAGGCCCCACAGTCTGCTGTCTACAAGCAGGGGAACCCGCTTGGTGGTATGATTCCGTTAAGTCCAAAGGCCTGAGAACCTGGAGTGCCAATGTATGAGGGTAGAGGATGGATGTCTCAGCTCAAGAGAGAGACAAAATTCACCCCTCGTCCACTTTTTTGTTCTGTTCAGGCCTTCAATGGATTGGATGATGCCCAGAGACATTGGCGAGGGAGATCTTTACTCAGTCTACTAATACAAATTCTAATGTCTACTGGAAGCATCATCTCAGACGTACCCAGAAATCATGGTTTGCCAGCTATCTGGGCATCCCTCAGCTCAGTCCAACCGGCACCCAAAATCAACCACCATGGAGATGTTAAAGGCGTCACCGAACAAAGAAGTAGGGTGTTCAGGAGGATCAAACACTACAAAGAGGTCCAGAAGATAAGGGCTGAGCAAAGGCCATTGGACTTGACACGGGAGCAGAAAGCAAGTCCATGTACCACAGCACAAGGTCTAGGAGACATCACTGAGCCAAGGAGACCTTACTCACTGGGCATATTAGGGGAGAGTGCTCTGGATAACTAGTGTGTTTACTTACGGTGAAGGTCCAAGTAAATTTTTTTCCAACCCTCGTTGGCAAAAGTTTCTCTTTCTATAACAAATGTGTTTACCTTTCTGCCTTTAAAAAGTGTACTAACTACAGAGACCCAACTGGTTAATAAATGAAGCATTTTCTGGAGTTCTAGAGTCATTTGGGCTTTGGTCATCTATGTTGGAGGCAAAGATAGAGGACACATCCTAGATGGCATTTTGAATTAATTCCTGATTTCTCCTTGGAGAGTGTGAATAAGCATGTGCGCGTGAGTGTGAGTGTGAGTGTGTGTGTGTGTGTGTGTGTTGTGTCTGTGTGTGTGTGTGTGAAGGTGAGGGAGGGAGACCTATTCTGGATCTGTTACAAAGAAGCTACATAGCATTGAAAAGTCCATTTTCTCCCCCGTGAGTTACCACTTGCCACAGCAACGTCATGGAGCTGTCATGGGCAGCGCATGAGACGACATGCTGGAAAGATCCTGCAGCCTGGTGCCCGGCACGCGGTAGATGCCTACTTCTGGTTTCAGAGCTAGAAACCCAGAACCGTGGGGAGAAGTAAAGTGATCGATCGCATAGACCTTTGCAGGGTACTGCTGTTTAATGAGGGGAATTCAGTTTTCTTTCCTGCTCTTGAAAGCTGTTGATTTGCATTCTACTCCTAAAAATTGAAAACACAACCAAAAAATAGCTAATTAAAGGTGTTAGTTAACCCAGGTTATGCTTTTCCTTATTCCTCTCCTCATAATTATAAGAGGGAGGTGTTATGGTTTGGAGAAGGGGAGGCAGGGTGAGATCATCACTGTTCCCCCCTAGCCCCAGGAGGGTGCAAGGACAGCCCTGCCAGAGCAGCCTGGGCTTTGGTGGGAGCTGGCGAGAGAAAGGTAAGAGCTGGACCCACCTGGAGGCCAGAGCAGTCCTCACTGGGAGCCCAGGAATGGGGCCCGTGGCTGCTGTGGGTCCGGAGTGGGCTTTCTGTGCTGCTGACTGTCCGTAAATGGGAAATAATGTCATGCTGTGCTAACACTTTCCCAGCATTGCTGCATTAAACAAGATGGAAAATTATACCTAGGTTTTAAAAAAAATTAAAAAAACACACAGGGCTCTTTGTACCTGTTCTTAGTCATTAAAAATGTGTTTCTGAAGTGCTAAATTTATAGTTAATTGCACCGTTCATTCATTATGTAGCACTATTCTCTTCTTTATAAAACACCAAACTGAACCGAACCCAGCCAGTTACTTTAAGTCTTAGAGATACCACAAAAGGAATGACTTAATTTAGTAAATAATTTTAACTTAAGTAATTATTTACTGAAAGAGAGAGTTTGCTGAGCGCCTCAGGAGGCTGCTTGCTATTGGCCTCATAATAAACCTCCCATGTAATTCTTGATTAATTACTTACACAAGCAACATTTTATTTACTTTGAACAAGCTGAGTTTTAAAAAGAGGTTATGAAATATCAGTGAAGAGACCTCAGAAGCATTTCTTGATTTTTTTCAGGTCTGCGAGCAAAAGGGTGGGGGGGGGGGGTGGTTCCATTTTTGTCCCCCTCTGAAGGCAAGTTACCCCAATTCCCCTGTATCTCTGCGTTTCTTTGTAAATTATGCATATCGATTCAAACAGCTCACCCTTGGTTTTTTTGTTTTGTTTTGTTTTGCTCTTTTTTGCCATATACTTCAAGATGTCACGCACATAGTAGGCACTCAAATAAATAGCAGATAAGTGAAACTATGTAGCAGTATCAGCAGCAGCATTAAAAAACATGTGTCTGTCCAATACAGACTGGGATAGGAATCAATAGCAATCAATGCCTTTTTAAAAAAGGCAAGATAATTATTTTGGAAATAGAAGGAAAATGGTTAACTAGGCCAATGAGTTCAACTTGTTTGGAATAGAGACCTGGAATTTTGATGGTGTTCATACAGTGCTCTCAGGCACATATTTATTTTTAAAATCAATGTGAGCTAAAAGAGTGTTCTAAGAATTTTGTGTAAACCAGAAATACCCTTAAGAATCAGAAAAGTCATGTTCAGGGATCATTGCTCCAATTTTTAAACATCTCTTGCCTCCGATGACAGGCTGGTAGAATACTGGTGGGGCCAAGCCAGCAGCAGCTCCTTTGGTTGCTTCTGAACGATGCAAGGAGGAAAGAATGACCATGGGGCCTTCGCCTCTCGAACAGACAAACTTCTAACCCTTAGGGGCAGCTAGCCAAAAAAGGATCTTGAAGATCCATTTTTAAAATCAGTCCAGTTTTACCCGGAAAGATTTCTTGGGGTGAATATTCCTTATCTTGACTTAATCGAAGGCCTGTTTACGCAGAAGAGGGATTAAAATGGACCTATGTGGCCCCAGGGTTCTAGAACCTGGAACGATGTATGGAGAAGTCTTAGAGAATGAGATTTTCATTCAGGGTAAGGAAGAAGTTTCTAACAGACCAGGCAGTGGTGCGTTCTCCTGCTCACAGGTCCAAGCAAGGACATACATCCACCATGCAGTGAGCGGTGAAAGAGCTAAGCCAGGTCTGCTGGGGCGCTGGCGAGGGTGGGGGTGGTCGGCCAACACCCTTGAATGTGCCTTGCGGCTATCTTTTCCTCTTCCCCTCAATACTTTCAGCTTGTTCAAATCCTTCTCAATGGACAGTGCCCGGTGCTGAACATGGTACTCCAAATGCAGGGCAGAATATCGAGTAGAGCAATGAGGCCCTTTGGTCTGGGCCCTATATTTAATTTCTGTCGTTTAAGTCCATGTCAAATCCTCCTTTGCCTCCACACCTGAAATATGCCATTCTGATGTTTGATATTGAATTTCAAGTCAACCAAATCTCTGCAGTTTCCTTATCTGGACTGCCGCTGAGGTTGATCTTCAAGATGCTGACCTTATAGGATGGATTCTTAAAAATCAGAACCTTGAACGGTTACATTTTATCTCCTTAGTTTCAAACCATGATGTTATTGTCTGGAGAGTGGGGGTAGGTAACTCTGAATGCCTATTCTATCCTCAAGGCAATAATTGCTCCTCCTTTTGTGTCTCCTCTGGCTTTGTAAGCACGTCTTCTACCTTTTCATCCAAATTAAGACAGGCTTTGGCAGGGGTGCCTGGGTGGCTCAGTCGATTAAGCGTCCGACCTCAGCTCAGGTCACGATCTCGCGGTTTGTGAGTTCGAGCCCCGCGTCGGGCTCCGGGCTGATGGCTCAGAGCGTGGAGCCTGCTTCCCATTCTGTGTCTCCCGCTCTCTCTGCCCCTCCCCTGTTCATGCTCTGTCTCTCTGTGTCTCAAAAATAAATAAACTTAAAAAAAAAAAAAAAAGACAGGCTTTGGCAAATCTTGGGAAATATCTCTAGGGGACCTTCCTCCGGGTAAAACGATCACAGGATAAAGAAGCCGAGAAGATCTTAGTGGATCTCTAAATCATCTTTTTTACTTTATATGTGAAGAAGCCTAGATTTACAAATTAATAACCTTGGGGCAGTGCTGTTTGGTCAGTTAAAAAATCAACCTATATTTGTTAATATCCTGGCCATATTTTTCAGCTTTGCCCTTGAAACATTATTAAAAATATTGAGGATTCTTCTGCCAAACACACACGCACACACGTATACCTCTTGGTTTGTTATCTGTTTTTGTCTTCTGTTGGCTTGAATGGATCAACTTTTTCTTTCCAAAGGCTCACAAGTCATCTCTTTATCCTTCCAGAATTTAGATCAATCTTCAGGGTAGAGAACATTTTTATATTCAATGTCATAAATTCTAGAGAACAATGTAGCATCTAGATCAAAGTGGTTTGCTAATTGCTTTAAAAAATTTTTTGGCAAAAAATATCTCACCCCACAACATAAATTCAATTCAGAATGTTTTTAAAAAGTTTTTAAAAAGATTTTTATTTATCTGAAAGAGAGAGAGCGAGTGAGAGGGAGCACACATGGGGGAGGGGCAGAGAGAGGGAGAGAGAGAATCCCAAGCAGGCCCCGCACCATCAGGGTGAAGTCTGACTCGGGGCTCAAACCCACACCTTGAGTCATGACCTTAGCTGAAGTCAGATGCTCAACCGACTGAGCCACCCAGGCACCCCCAGAATGTGTTTTAAACTTTGTTCGAGAATTTAGAGCTCCACTTGACCTTTAACAACACAGAGGTTAGTGGCACTGACCCCACACACAGTCGAAAATACATGTAGAATTTTTGATTCCCCCAAGACTTTGCTAACGTACTGTTTATATAAGGGCCTTACCAATAACATAAACAGTCTATTATGTTATTAACACATATTTTGTATGTTATGTGTATCATATGCTGTATTCTTACAATACAGTAATTTACAAAAAGGAAAATGTAATTAAGAAAATCATAAGTAAGAGAAAATACATTTACAGTACCATACTGTATTTATTGGAAAAAATCCACTTGTAAATGAACCCATGCAGTTTAAACCCTTGTTGCTTAAGGGTCAGCTGTATTTGAATCCAAGGCTTTATTCTGCCCCCACCCCTCAAAGCCAATGTGTCCTTGTCTAGAGAAAGCCTTTTTCTATCCTTGAGTGTGGCTGGGTATTAGGCTTTACTGACGGATGTGTGGCAGAAGCCATGGAACTTGGGTGTTAGTGACCATGGGAAGTCGTTAAACCTGTACATTCGGGTGGACCTTGTCTTTCTCAAGCACTGGGTGAGCTCAGCTTCTGAGACCGTCTTGCTGTCATTCCAGCTGGAGAAAAGCTGGACTTTTGCTGCAGCCCCATCCCCATCATGCCCTTCCCATTTTTGTTTTCACTTTGTTGAGGAAATAAAATTCCCTCTGGTTCCCTCAAGTTCCTCCCTTGCCCAGACATACTGCACAGGAACCTAAAGGAAATTAGCCAAAAAAAGGAAGGGAGCCGTTGATAAGCCTCCGTGGGCGTTTGCGAGGCACACATCATCTGAATGACAGGTTTGCATGTAAACAGCCGCGACTCACGAAAATAGTTTTTAATCTACTTGAAAGGCATATTCTCAGAAAGGAATCAAGTTCTCTCCAGGTGCGTGAAAGCTCTTTGAAAGACAAGCCGCTGCAGCAAAAATACAAGCGGTTATGAGATTCTACTTTTGATGACCCTTTCTTTTCTTTCTTCTCTTCACACCCCCGAGCCCCTCCCATTTGTGAACTTATCTCTGCAGGGCTTTTGACTGGAGAGGGAGGGAACGGCTTAGGGGAACCACATTCTTGCTTCTCCAGCAGATCAAGGCCAAGTTCCGTCACATGGCCACTGTTTGCCTTTCCACTGGATGTCTGTCTAATTTTGTTTCCTATCTTTTCTCAAGACTTTCCTTCCCTGGGCAGACTGGTATCCCCTTTGCCTCTCCTTTCCAGACCTCAGTGCCGTGTGGTTCTGACTCTCCTCCACCAGAACCCCCGGGCTCCTTTAAAGGCTCGACCTCTGTACTCTGTGGCACAGACAAAACCTTGACCTGAGTCATCTTGTTATCTCATGATATCGTATAAAGGATTTTTAAGTTAGGGGTGCCTAGGTGCCTCAGTCTGTTAAGTGTGTGACTCTTGATTTCCACTCGGGTCATGATCTCACGGTTCGTGAGATCAAACCCCATGTCCAGCTCTGCGCTGAGTGTGGAGACTGCTTGGGGTTCTCTCTCTTCCTCTCTTTGCCCTCCTCCCCCACTTACACTTGCGCGGGTGCTCTCTCTGCCAAAAATAAATAAACATTAAAAAATAAAAAGTAAATTAAAACTTTTATTGTGGTAAAATAGACTTAACGTGAAATTTACTACTTTAACCATTTTTAGCCATACTGTACCCTGACATTGAGTACATTCACACTGTTGTGTGTTTGTCACTACCATCCATCTCTGGAGCCTTTTCATCTTCCCAAACTGAAACTCTGTGCCCATTAAACAACAATTCCATATTCTTTCTTCCCTAAATTTTAATTATATGAGTAGCAGAGGAACGCATTATAAAAAATAAAATAAGGCAAATAAAGTTCTCTTTGACTATCACACCTCCCTTAGAGTTGACTGCACTTACATAGACATATGTATATTGTGTGTGTGTGTGTGTGTGTGTGTGTGTATAAAGTTAAAAAATTTTTTTTAATGTTTATTTTTGAGAGAGAAAGAGAGAGAGAGAGACAGAGTATAAGCGGGCAAGGGGTAGAGAGAGAGGGAGACAGCATCTGAAGTAGGCTCCAGGCTCTGAGCTGTCAGCACAGACCCCGAGGCGGGGCTCAAACCCACGAACCGCGAGGTCATGACCTGAGCTGAAGTTGGACACTCAAGCAACTGAGCCACCCATGCACCCCTATAAAATTAAGTTTTGTATGCAGTGTTTACACAAACGCTACATAGATAAATATCATATCTTTTCAAATATCATAAATGATATTTATAATAATATCATATCATGTACTGATTGTTGCTGTTTTTATTTGATGTAGGTCTTGGAGATCATTCCATATCAGTGCTCAGAAATCTACTTTGTTATTTTTTTAAAATTTATTTATTTATTTTGAGAGAGGCGGGGCGGGGGGGAGAGAATGCATGGGGTAGGGGCAGAGAGAGAGAATCCCAAGTAGGTTCCACACTGCCAGGGCAGAGCCCGACATGGGGCTTGAATTCGTGAACAAAGTGAGATCATGACCTGGGCCGAAACCAAGAGTTGGAGGCTTAACCGACTGATCCACCCAGGCACCCCTACCTTGCTATTTTTAAGTGCTATGTAATATTCATAATTATACCATAATTAGCTAGTCTCTTATGTAATTGTTTCCAGATATCTTTTATTATGTATACCGCTGTAGGGAGCATGAGAATGAAACAAATAAATGTGTTTCTTAAGAGTGAGTACCCAGAAACACTGCGTGGTCACAGGAGATACATATGGTTTCATTCCGACAGAAGCCACTGTGCTGGATTACCTTCCAAAGTGTCTCTACTAATTCATACTCCAACTGAGAGTGTACAAAAGTATCTGCTTCCCCACATTCTTCAGCACTTGATGCCAAAAATAGATGAATTTATCAAGTGCTTACTTTCTGCCAGGAGTGGTTCTAAACGCTTTATGTGTATGAAATCATTTAATGCCCACAACGAGCCAAAAAGGTAGGTAATATATTAATATTACCCCTTTATAGACCTGGAGAAGTTAAAAATCTTGTCCTGGGGCACTTACTGGCAAACAGTAGAGTCAGCAGTTGGACCAGGTGAGCCTGACTTCAGAGCCCTTACCCACTATGCCATTGTACCCAATTGCTGCCCATTTGATGGGTTGAACATGGTGTCTCTTGGGTACTTTTTTTAAAATTTTTAATTTTTGAGAGACAGAGACAGAGTGTGAGTAGGGGAGGGGCAGAGCCACAGAATCTGAAGCAGGCTCTGTAGCCTGATGTGGGGCTCGAACTCCCAAACCGTGAGCTCATGACCTGAGCTGAAGTTGGATGCTTAACAGACTGAGCCACGCAGGCGCCTCTCTTGGGTACTTTAAGATGCATTCCCATGACTGCTAGTTAGGGGAAGCATCTTTCCCTAGGCTTATCAGCCACCTGTATTTTTAAAACATTTTTTAATGTTTATTTATTTTTGAGGGAGAGAGAGAGAGAGAGTAGAGGAGGGGCAGAGAGAGAGGGAGACACAGAATCTGAAGCAGGCTCCAGGCTCCGAGCTGTCAGCACAGAGTCCAATGCAGGGCTGGAACTCTTGAATTGTGAGATCATGACCTGAGCCGAAGTTGGATGCTCAACCGACTGAGCTACCCAGGCGCCCCAGCCACCTGTATTTTCTTTTTTTTGTTATTGCCTGTTCACATCTTTTGTTCTTCTTCTTCTTCTTTTTTTTTCCTATTGGGTGGTTTGTTGATTTGTAGTTTAAAAATGATTCTGTTCTGGCTTCTTTGGTGAAGTATCATAATTAAAATAATTAGCACAGCCAAGTGTTAACTGAGTCTAGATCCTACCCTAGCTGTGGAAGGTAGGATACATGAAATTCAAATCTTCTTGTAGACATTCATGAAATTTTCATATAAATATGAGTATTCATTTACTGAATAACTTTTAAAAATTGGATGATATCTCTGAACCAAGCACTGTGCAAAGGAGCATCACAGATCACAGAAGGGTTAGTAGAGATCTTACTCAAAACAAAGAGCTATTAACCTTTACAGTGAATTGATCTATAATGAAATCATTACTAATTGTTTTCACCTGCTTTTGCCAGCAGCCTTCTACTAAAAATATGTAGACCATCAATTAACCAACATAAGAATCTGCCAATGTAAATATTTTTAAAGTTTATCTATTATGAGGCTTCCAGAGAGAAAACTACTCTCAGGCTATTTTAATCCTCCCTCCCTCCCTCCTTTCCTTCTCTTTTTCTTTCTTTCTTTCCTTCCTTCATTTAAAAACTTTTCCTAGAATGTGAAAATATGGTGCTCTTCCAGAGCAGATGCTAAGCATTATGGATGGATATTTTGGATTACTACACCGAGCAGGAAACTGTCTGTGGTAGCAAACTGAAAACTTGAGGAATAATTGTGCTTTTTAAATGGAAGCAGATCCAAAGGACTTTTGTGTGTTTCAAGCACATTTTTGTCATGAGCAGAAAGAAGAAATCTACATCCTCATTTGGTATTGATCCAGAACAGCCCCGAAATGTAGAACATTTCACGGCTCCAGATGTTTATCTTTGTGTATTGGGCAGGTGCATCCAAATCAAACCCAACATCTCATTGAAATGTGGTGCAGACACTGCCATTCAGACAGAAACGACTTCTTCCTCGAGGCTCATTTTTGGTCAGCACTCTGAGCTCGCACATCTGCTGTGCCTAAGGGGTAGGATCTTGGAGAGTGCATTTCTGACCTTTGACCTCATTTTGGCAGGAGATGACCAGGCACTGCTCCTTTGTCCCTACGAGTTTCCCTGCCCTCAGCTAGCAAGAGGCTCAGTGCAGGCCACCTGGTCTCTTGCCAAGGATGCCTTTCTTCCTGTCTGTGAGTCTGGGGGAAGGAAGGTGCCCATGGGTCCCCAAATCAATGTTTTGAGGGATTGTCGTTTTTTACATTACAAAGAACGTTGGCTAGGGGAGGCATGCCAATCTGACACTAGCTTGGGGTGCTGTGTCTCAGTGGGTGGGGTGGAGCTGAGGAGAGAGTGTGTAATTCACCTACATTTCCTTGCTTCTTACCAAGTCCGCTCTTGGGAGCAGAGCGGTGGGGTCCCAGTGTGTGGCCATCTAGCTCACATGGAAGATGCCATAGTCACCAGGTGTCCTCTCAGAGTCACCTTAACAGTATCTTCCTTTGAAACTCTCCCTGGAAAATGATTGACTTAACTTGCCATTTGTGGAAGACAAAAATAATTAAGGGACAGGACTGTTTAATCAGGCTGTCGGAAAATAAAATTGATTTAGCATCCGTTGTGTTACAGGGAGCTCTTTGTACTCCCCTATGAATCGCCCACCAAACACCATGTTCTGGAGCCTCTAATCTGGCTGGTGAGGTTGGCCGTGGACTGGGGAGGCGTGGCCAAGGGTCTCTGCCACGGTGCTCCTGACGTGTGGAGGGCTCACTGTGCAGGTGCACATGGTGACTCCCCAGGCGTGAGTGGGGCCAAGACTCTGTGTTTCTACGGAGCCCTGCACGGCTGCCCCACCGGCAGCATGCTCGGCTGGGGTTTCTTCTTAGCTGGCAACACTCAATATGCCATTGAAGGAACACTGGACTGAGCGTCACTCTACGTGGGTTTTAGCTCTGCCCTCATTAGTGGTGACCTTGAGGAAACCACTTGTAGAATCTTTGCTCCAAACTATATTATGACTCCAGTTCAACCCCATCTCTCTCTCTCTCTCTTTTTTTAAAAATATAATTTATTGTCAAATTGGCTAACATACAGTGTGTCAAGTGTGCTTTTGGTTTTTGGGGTAGATTCCTGTGGTTCATCGCTTCCGTACAACACCCAGTGCTCAACCCAGCAAGTGCCCTCCTCAATGCCCATCACCCATTTCCCCCTCCCCGCCACCCCCCATCCACCCTCAGTTTGTTCTCTGTATTTAAGAGTCTCTTATGTCCAACTGCATCTCTAAACCCCCGCCCTTTGTGGGTGCCTCCAGTGGGGTCTCGGCTGGCTGGCTGGGGACCTGGGATGGGATGGGGGGGCCGAGGCGAAGCTCTGAGTGACCCCGCTATTGGAAGGAGCACTTGGTTTAGTTTCAGTCTTAGGAGAAGACGGTTTGGAGGCGTATGCACCGGGGCCTTGTTGAGGGTGGGGGCAGGGGGGTGGGGAGAAGCGGTGGGGGCCTTCGTGGATTGCGGAGATCTGCTTTGAGGGTGAAGACAGGAGTGTGGGGACGGGAAAAGGCGGGAAAGAAGAGAAAGGCAGGAAAGGAAACCGCACAGGCAGGAGGCACTGGGTGGTGTTGGCGAGGAGGGCGCCTTGAGCAGGAAGCAGGCAGAGGGGTGCAGGGACAGATGTGAGAGCACACGGGTGACACATCCGGGGTCATCGAGGGATGCGGAGCGAAAGGAATTGGGAGGGAAGGAAATATCACAGGCGCATGTTACGGTGAAGGTGCAGACTGCCAGGGGCTGGAGGTGACATTTATTTTGGGGAGAGGCCTGAGGACTCGGGGGTGGGGGGAGCGGAGGCTCGAAGAAAAGCTGAGTTTCCAGGGGGTGGAGGAGCAGGAAATATGGGGCAGAGCGCTGGGTGGGACATGAAGAATGCCAGAGGGGTAGAAGAAAGCGGCCCTGTTGCTGGATGGGGAGGCAGCTGCTCTCAGCGAGGAGCGAGTGGGCCCAAGCAGGCTCCGGCTCCACCTCTGTGTCCCTGTGCCCTGATGCTGAGTCCAGCTCCTGCAAAGCCCATCTAAGCAGCGGCAGCTGGACACGGGCTCCACAGGCAGCACACACAGTGCAGCTTCCCTGAGGGCCCAGAAACATCTCGGAGGTGAGGACCCTGTGGGGAGCACCACTGTGTGTGGAGGGCATGCTGACATGCTTCTCTTGTGCAGCTTGTACGCAGTTCTTAGCAAGAAGCTATAGGGTACAGGACAGTGGGTTTAAAAGCTGGGCCCCCACTCCCGAGCTCGGTCCTGCAGCTGGAGTGATAGGGTGTCTGTGACAATGTGCCTCAAGACCCCTGTATGGGCAGAATCATTGCCCAAGGGCCCCGGCTGATGTGCTCTGAAATCCGCTGCTGACTAGCTCGAGCCCCTGCTTCGCCGTGGCTGCTCCCAGGCCGTGACTGACTATGTCGGGGAGGCTAAGGCAGACCCCTTCCTGGGGCACAGGGTCTCTGACAGACGCCTTTAGCCAGAGGACTTCCAGATAGCTTGCTAGATGCTTCCACCCAGCCTTCCCCCCACTCCCCTTTTCTCTCTCTTCCTTCAGTCTCTCCTTCTCTTTCCTCTGTCTGTTTCTCTCCTTTGCTTGGGGTCGGGATTGCATGGTGGTCTGACGGCTCTCCTCACCTCACCCAGCTCTGTCTCCGTTTCCTCTCAGAGATATTTCCCTCAGTAAGATTCCTGTGTGTTTAATCCCATGACCCCTGCTTCTCAGAGGACCCAGACTAACATAAGTGGGGACCAACAGGACAGGGGAAATGAGCCGGATGTGTACCAGTCAATGACATAAATTTCAGAAAGGGAAAGGATTCTTAGGAGAATAAGCAGAAGAGCAGGAGGGAGCCCAAGCTCTAGATGTCAGGGAAGCTGGTCCTGCAGTCCTTCCTTCCCACTCCTCCCCTTGAGCCTGCCACAGCCGACCTCCACACCCGTTCCGTCTCCCCACCACCGCCTGACTTCCTGGCCCACTTCCTAGCAGGTGTGCTGCCTTTCCAAGATGCACAAGCCATTGATCCCGCTCACCAACTCGCCCCTGTCCTCGGCCCTCTTTTCTCATGCCCCTCCTGTCCGGCTCAGGTGGTTAGCATTGACCTTCCTCATCATCTCTCCATACATAAACTCGGTGCCCCCTCGTCGGTCCTCCAGTGCTCTGGCCGCATGTCCCCAGCCTGGGTGAGACCCCGCTCCCTGCCCACTCCACACTTGTACAAATACAATGTCTAGCCGAAGCAAACAAAACCTGGCAGTGATGTCACTTTACCTTCATGGCCACAAACTTCAACGGAGCCCTCAGCTCTTCTGAGCAATCTTACTGTGTTCCCCTACTCTGTCCATTCTCCTTCTCTCCAGGGACAGCTCTCCCACCTTCTCTTTTCTCAAGCCTCCCCCTCTGTTCTCACCTGATTCTCCTCCTCTCATGGTCTTCTCTCTCTCTCTCTCTCTCTCTCTCTCTCTCTCTCTTTCGGGAATGGCAACTCCGTCTTCCAGTTGCTCAGGCTCAAACCCTGAAGTCAGCCTTGATTCCTCTCCATCTCATGTCCTACCTCCAACCCAGCGGTGACTCTGTGGGCTCCACTTTCTGGGTCTCTCCAGACTCTCACCACGCTCATCACCTCCACTGTCGCCACCAGCTTGTGCCTGCATGTCCGCGGAGCCCCCTCATGGGTCCTCCAGCGACTGATCTTGCCTCCCCACCCTGGTCTGCTCTTGACGCAGTAACCAGAGTGATCGCGTTAGACCGCATTCTCTTCTGCTGCCAGCCCTGCGGTACCGTTCGAACTCGCTCAGGTAGACACTGAAGATGCCACAGCAGAAGGCCCTCGTGCTACGTCCCCTGTATTGCTGGCCTCCCCTCTTGCTCCGGGACCACTTTGCCCTTCCACGCTGGCCTCACCTATCACACATCCTTGACTGTTCCCCTCTGCCACATGGCCTCCTCACTGTTCCTCAGACACACCCAGGCCTCCAGCACCTTTGCACGTCCTGCTCCTCTCCCCAGACCACATCCTTCCACCCCTTCAGGTCTGCTCTTTTTTTTAATTAATTACTTTATTAAAATTTCTTAAATGTTTATTTATTTTTGAGAGACAGAGACAGAATCTGGAGCAGGCTCTGTGCTGAAAGCAGAGAGCCAGATGCAGGGCTCGAACTCACAGACCATGAGATCACCACCTGAGCCAAAGGCGAACGCCTAACTGACTGAGCCACCCAGGCGCCCCCCTTCAGGTCTGCTCTTAAGTGTCACCTTTTGCGAGGCCTCCTTGACCTCCCAACATAGAAGGGCATGAAGCCCCCTCCCCACCCCGCACCCCGTCCCTAGTGCCTGCCCGGTCTCTCCCCCTCCCTCAGCTGTCTGGGCCCTGGACACCTGGTTGTCTGTTACCTGTCTTCCTTAACTGGAAGGTAAGCTCCGGGAGTAATGCCAGGCTTTGTGCAGAAGGTACTCCGGAAGTAGCTGCTGAATTAATGAATTAACGCAAGCTAAGTGAGGCAAACAGTGGCGGGGGAGCTTAGGCCACAGAGGAATGTTCTCTGGGAGAACGCTTGGATGGGGAAAGGCAGGAGCCCCAGAGAGCTCATCGTGGTGGAAAGGCAGGGCTGACTCCAAAGCCGGGGCTCCTCCCTGAGACTCAGAGAAGCTGTCTCCCTGAGACTCAGGCCACTTGTCTGCACAGTGAGGCTGGGAGCGACCTCCTCCTGGGTTGCCGTGAGGCCTGAGTGAGACGGGGCTGGCAGGAGGCCTGGCCTGCGGCAGGTGCTCACAGGGGTCGGCAGGCCCAGGTGCCCCTGTCTCACCCCAAGTGGGACTGAGGCCGAATGTCAGCCACCATCTGCTGCTTGCACAGTTAATTAAGTCACAGACACCACCTTAGGTGAGGGGACAGCCTGGGCTGGAGGTGGAGGCGGGATCTGGAACCACTCAGCCCACTGGGGGCTGGGCTGGGCTCCCGCCTCCTCTGTGCCCCCCAACCCAGAGGAAGGGGAAGCCACTGGTGAGGTATTTCTGTATTCAGAACACTGACGTCGCCCCAGAAAGAAATGAGAGGAGATTATGCAGGAAGGGAATTGAGTCTGTCAGGAGCTTCAAGGAAGAAAGAAAGAAAAAAAGATGTAGAAAGGGGCCGTTTGTTGCTCTTTGTTCAGGTTTTTATCTTGAGAGTCTGTTTATAAAAATGCTCTCTCTCGCCCAGCCTCTTTCACTCCAGCCTGGATGTGCTCCCCCGCCCCACCCGCCCTCCCCTTCTGTTGTTTGAGTTAAGGCTCTTTCCTTGATTAAATAATGAATAAAAGCTCTTCCCAAGTCTGGCCTTCCTGGTCCTAGGGAGAAATTACAGATATATGTACATACATATACATGCAAAATAGCCCGAGATAAAGAGGCCCAGGATGAACAGCTTTCTGGTTGTTGTGCTGTTGTTTTTCTTTTTCTTTTAAAGAATTGTCATTCATAAACTACACTTACAGGCAACGCAAATTCAAACTAGGGCAAACTGGGCTAAGTGCAGCTAAATAGTTTGATTTAACAAAGCTCTTGGATTTAAAAGCACCTATTTTTATTTAAAATTATGATATTTATCTTCAAAAAATGAGCTGGGGCTTTCTCCTCCAGGATCACTCTATCTGTCAGGTGCTGAGCCACCCATGTTATTGTCTCTACTAGGAAGGATTATGCAGTTCAGAACCAATGTTTCTCTTTGGCCTTCTTTTCTCAAGGCTCATCAATGAAGGCAAAGCTGTCAGCAGTGCACCATTCACATAGCTGCCGTGACTTTACTCCAGAATTACTGGCCTTGCGCCCGCTCCCCCCATATCAAACCACAGCGGCAAAAGGAGTGGCCATTTCTCCAGCTGCCCCGCCCCCATCCACCTCTGGAGCATTACCCTTTTTTTACCTGTTTCGGATTTGGAAGAGAATCCCTTTCCTCTCCTCACTCGTAAACAGTTCCATACCTCGTGGAATTTTTAAAAGAAATTTTACAAAGATACTAGAGAAAGGCAAAATGATTTTTAATGGTGTGATATGTATAAGCAAACTGTACAGATTTCAGAGCCCTAGTTAACTCATGTTTAGCTACAGATTGGCTAAGGGTTTGTAGGTTCACAGATGACCCTGTAACTAGGAGACTTAACAGAAGGGCGTTTCTGAAATGTAAGACTTACTTCTCAAGAACAAGGATCAGCAGGTATCTCCTGCTAAAATCCATCCATCTGTCCATCCATCCATCCATCCATCCATCCATGTATCTGATAATTGTTTTTTGGCTGACAAAATTGTACTGGGGACATAGAGGTGAGCAAACACAGCACCATCTCTGGCCTCATGTAGCTCCTAGTCTAGTGGGGAAGACGGACATCAATTCAATAATCACCCTAAAGAATAAATAATAAGCTGAGGAAAGTGTTCTAAAGAGAAGGAGCATGGTTTATTGAGAGCATGTCACTTGACTATGGTTCAGGAAAGATTTCCCTAAGAAATTAGTGCTTGAAATGTAATCAAAGGATGAGTAAGACTCAAATAAGGAAGAATGGAGGGGTGCATTCTAGAAATACGGGCTTGGGGAACATGGGGAGTTTGAGGCCTGGCAAGAAAGCCAATGGGGCTGGAGCTCAGAGTAAGAGAGTGTGGAAAGACACAAGCCTAGAAGAGAAGTTCGTGTCAAGCTGCACTAGTTATCTACTGCTGCATAACAAATTGCCCCCCAAATTAGCATCTTAAAACAACATGCATTTATTGTCTCACAGTTTCTCTGGGTAAGGAATTCAGAAGGAGCTTAGTTGAGTGATCCTGGCTCAGGGTCTCTCATGAAATCATAAGGCAAGACACTGGTGAGAGCTGCAGTCACCTGGAGGCCTGTCAGGGACAGCAGGGTCTGCTTATAAGATAGCTCTCTTGGGGCGCCTGGGTGGCGCAGTCGGTTAAGCGTCCGACTTCAGCCAGGTCACGATCTCGCGGTCCGTGAGTTCGAGCCCCGCGTCGGGGTCTGGGCTGATGGCTCAGAGCCTGGAGCCTGTTTCCGATTCTGTGTCTCCCTCTCTCTCTGCCCCTCCCCCGTTCATGCTCTGTCTCTCTCTGTCCCAAAAATAAATAAACGTTGAAAAAAAAAAAAAAAAAAAAAAAAAAAAAAAAAAAAAAAGATAGCTCTCTTATTGGCAGGGGCCTTAGTCCTTACCACATTGACCCCTCCATAGAACTCCTTAAGAATCTTCATGACATGGCAGTTGGTTTCCCCAGAGCAATGCTCCAAGAGAAAGAGAACAAGAAGGAAGCCATAATACCTTTTAAATCCTAATCTGGGAAGCCACATCCTGTCACTTCTAGACATTCTATGTGTTAGAGGCGAGCCACTAGCCCACATTCAAGGGGAAGAGAATTAGGCTCCACTTTTTGAAGGGAGAATGGCCAAAGGTTTGTGTATGTATTTTAAAACCACCCTACAGGGGCGCCTGGGTGGCTCAGTTGGTTAAGCGGCCGACTTTGGCTCAGGTCATTATCTCTTGGTTCGTGAGTTCAAGCCCCGCGTCGGGCTCTGTGCTGACAGCTCAGAGCCTGGAGCCTGTTTCAGATTCTGTATCTCCCTCTCTCTGATCCTCCCCCGTTCATGCTCTGTCTCTCTCTGTCTCAAAAATACATAAACGTTAAAAAAGAATTAAAAAAAAATAAAACCACCCTACAAGCCATGGAGGACTCAGTAGCCCTATTAAGACCTGTTGAGTGCTATTAAGTCATTTTTCTAGGGCTATAACCACTATATATATAGTGGTTATATGTATAGACACACTATATATATAGTGGTTATATATATAGGCACACTATATATAACCACTATAACCAAAAACCAAGAACTGTGTGGCTTAAACATGAGAAATTTATTCTCTCACAATTTTGGGGGCCAGAAGTCAAGATCAAGGTGCTGGCAGGGTTCAGTTCTCCTGAAGCCTATCCTTGGCTTATAGATGGTCATCTTCTTCCTGACTTATCACATGGTCTTCTCTCTGCCTGTGTACCAATTCCCTCTTCTTAGAAGAACACCAATCATATCGATTAGAACCCACCCTAATGACTTCATTTTAACTGAATTACCTCTTTAAAGACACCGTGTCTAAATACAGTCACATTCTGAGGTACTGGGTGGGGTACATCTTCAACATATGAATTGGGGGGGGGGTCACAATTTAGCCCATAACATAAGAATTTTGGTATTTATTCTTAGAGCAACAGGAAACTATTGAAGTAAACTTAAGCTTGGGGAGGGGTACCACTCTCAGATTTGCATTTAGTAATTTCTGAGGTTGCAATGTGGGGATCTGCTTAGAGAGGGAACTGAGTGAAGATTGACTGGAGATCTTAAGTACCCCAAGCGAGATGGGATAGGTGTTGGGGTGAAGGTGGTGGCCACAGAGATAACAGGAATTGATAGATTCAAGAGACATTTAGGATGAACACTTGTTAGGACTTTAGATAAATTGAATATGAGAGTGAGAACAAGGGAGAGTCAATGATGATGCTTGGACTTCCAGCTTGTACCCTGGATGGCGGTGAAGCTATTGCTGATGATGGAAGAGGTCCAGACTTGGAGGTGGCTGTAGGAGGGTTTGGAGTTTTTAATGGTTGTATGGTGTGGAGAAATCTGATAGTGAGCCAGGTAGGGACATCCCTTGGAATGCTGTGAGATGCTCCATTCTAAGGCACAGAGAGGTCTGGATTGCAAATATAGGTCTGTGAGTCATCAACAGAGAGGTGGTATCTGGAAAGAGTACATGTGTGATACTGGACTGGACCCAGGTATGAGCAAGAAGAGAAAGGGGCCTGGGGCCAAGCCTCAAAGAGCTCTGGCGTATACACACACTGGAGTTTTGAGTCCACTCCTCTTCTTTCCACATATACTGAATCTGAAAATATGGCTTAACCGTGTCTTTACAGAACTTGATATAACACATGTGAGAACAAGTGCAAGGCAAGGGAGCAGTCCAAACACACTTCAGCATGGTTCATGGTATTATCTGAGAATGTTTCTTCCCATCACCCCAGGGCTGGGCACGTGGTGGGATGTTGACTTCTACATTTCATGCATGTGTGCACGTGGGCTAGAGAGGAGATGACATCAGAGCCTACTCTGAATTTTAGGACAGTCACCTGTGGGACACAGGTAAGGATGCAGTGTTTGCCTCACCCCCATCTCTCCTTCTGGGTCAGGAATAACCAGGAGAGGCAGACACTGCAGGGGAGAGGTAGAGACGGGGGTCCTGGGAGACCCAAGCAGGAGAGGAATGAAAAGCAGTCAGGATAGGAACATGATTTTTCTCTTTTCTTCCCACGTTAGACCAACTCATCTTGGGTAACCACATTTCCCACCTGTGTCATAGGGAACACAGGGACTCTAGGGAAAACAGATAATCTCTAAAGAAGATTTCTGTCAGTGGATAGAATTTGTGCTCCCAAACTAGGGTGACTAATTCAACGTCACACGTGTGACTGAGCACCTTCTCTGGGTCTGATATGTGCATAGTACTAGTTATGGGCAGAGAAGGGTACTTGGTGGAGTAAGAGAGAAGTGAGCAGTGTGACAACTTCTAATAAGAGAAAACAGAGTGGGATTGTACATGATGATGTAGTATTTAGGACACATACTTAAGGGAAGACAGTGTCTTTTACAGACTTTGCTCTCTTACCTCTAACATCCAACATGCTTTACTGTTCATCACGTCTGTAACTTACTGTGAGTGTCCTCACTTGAATGCTAGCCCTGCAAGTGCAGAGGTCCGTGTCTGTTTTGTTCAGTGATTTATTGCAAGCACCTTGGGTGGTATCTGCATATAGTAGATGTCCAGGTCATGTTTGTTGAGCGAATGAATGAACAGTCTTCAGAATTCCATGAAACAGGACCGATGTGGGTCTCCCCGCATGTGTTGATGGCTCTGCAGGGCCTCATCTGTGCACAGAGCAGTGCGCAATGACAAATCCTTCTTTACCCTGTTTGTCTGCATACAGTGGAGGAAATGAGGGCCCATCCCTGGGGCTTGTGGCGTTCATGACACTTCTTCCCATGCCTCCTGCTGCCCTTTCTATGAGGCCTTCCTCTCCCCTCCCTGTCTTATGACTCCCATTGAGAGCAGAATCTCATCTGGCCGCTTCCACATTCCTTCCACTGGCTTACACCTGCTTACCCCTTGGTGTGACTCACCTTTCCCCACTGAGCTCCCTCAACTGTGCTTATGGAAATGAGCCCACTTGTTTATAGTGGCAAAATTCAAAGCTTTTTTCTTCAAGTGTACAAATTGCATACTCTAAGCAGATGGGAAGATTGGTGAAGGGAACTTGGACAGTCTTCAATTAGATTACCATTGCTGGGGAAGGTTCCGTGCACAGATGTATGTGGTCCATTTCAGACGGATGTGACAAGAGCCGGTCAGAAGGGATGCTGCAGTCGGGCTCACTTCCCAGATGGCGCCTACTACTCTCTGGAGTGCTGGCCAGGACTATGTCTAACTGCACAGGATCATGTTCCAAGCTCCACCAGTGGTAGAGACCTGGGGTCTTTCTTAGGTCCCAGAGGGACCCGCCCTAGCCATGTTCACCCCTTTATCCAGGCTCTTCCTGATGCCCCTTACTCTTGTATGTCTCTTCCCCAAGGTTAATTGGCATCTAAGATCATTTTTTTTTTCTCTACTAGTCCCTTTTCTGACACCCAGGGACACATTTCTCTCCCTTCATTGTTATTTTCACCTCTGGTAATGACGTTTTTGACTGTGAAGTATGTCACGGGAACCCAACTCCTTTGCCAATGTGAAGTGCAAAATTGAACCTAATTAGGAATGAAAATTAATTATATATGGAATAATTTCTGAGGGACTGTACAGATGAATATGGGTAACTGTCTCAGGGCAACCGCCTCAGAGGAGACGGGAATCGGATGAGGTGTTGAGGAAGGACGCAGAGTAGTTTTGGGTGGAGCGGAGCAGGAGCGGCCTGACTACCATACAATGTGTTTAGCAGCTGGTGAAAGGCTGAGCCTGGAGAAAGGTTTGAGTTGGAGAATAGAGCAAAATAGGAAACCTGATTGCCCTCCACAGCTGCAGACTGCTTGTCTGTCGGCTAAGCTAGCAGATTTTCCCTGATTTGAACATTGAAACCGACAAAGAGATTAATAAACCAAGTTCGGGGCTGAAAAAGGACAGGACCTCTGGAGAACTCAGTCAGGACTTGTTTGAGGCACAGAAGCTGATTTGTAGGACACGGAAAGAAGGAACCGGGCACTGCTTATTCAATGAACACAAGAGGAAGAAAGAGCAGCGATTACACTTTTAAGTAGTTTCTCTGAACCTCAGTTGTCTCACCTATAAAATGGGGAGAATAACAGTGTCACCCTCCTCCTCCTTCTATCATCGTCATCACCACCATCGTTATCACCATCATCATCATCAACTTTGAAAAGCTTAAATTTCTCTGCTTCTCAGATACCGCATTCTCCAAGTTTTCCTCCCACCCTACTGGCCTCTCTTCCTCAGCCTTCTCTTCGTCTGTTCTACCTCTGAATATTAACGTGTGGCAGGGATAGAACTAGACCCTTTCCCATCTATAGCTATATATTCTCCATGATAATAGCCAACTACTTACATGAATGTTTAATTACCATCTAGACTTAAAAATGGCCCAAACAGAACTCTTGACTCCTCATCCAACCCTTCCCATTCCAACAAATGGCACCATGATTCACCAAATTGCCCAGCTCTAAAACCTGGAAGACTTTCTCAATTCTTCTCTCTCCCTTACACCTCATCTCCAATCCACCAGCCAGTCAATTTACCCTACTTCCTAAAAGTATCCAACACGTGCTCTCCCCTCTCCTTCTTTCAGTGACTCCAGTTCTCCCTAAGCGACCATCACTGTGGCCTCCTAAGTCCACCTTGTTCTCCTTTTGTTTCTGTCCAACACTTCTCCACACAGAGCCAGAGGGAACTTGAAGAAATTATATCAGATAGAGTCTGGGGACTTATCATAGTGAAAGTTAAACACAATGGCTTCCTCTGGCACACAAGGCAGGAGGCTCCCTCTCTGTCCCCTCTCTCCTCTCACGTCTCCCACCTCTTACCCCCTCACCTGCTAGGTTTCCACCACTCTGGTCTTCCCTCCTTTCCTCACAGCCACCCAGCTTGTTCCCACACCAGGAATGCCAGCTGTGTCTCCTGAGGGTCATGTGACCGGCTCCTCCTTGCTATTCATGACTCAGTATGAAAGTCATCCCCTCAAGGGGACTTTCTTGTCACTCCATCTAAAAGTGGCACTCAGTCATTCACTTTTAACTCTCTGCACATACTTATTACCAGGTCAGATTTTCCTGTGGATGTACTTATTGTCTTACAATGTTCTTGTCTGTTACTTCAGTATCCTCCACTTACGGTGGCACCTAGAACATAGTAGGTACTCCATAAGTATTTGTTACATTTATGTAACTTAAACAACACAAGGCAAAAAACACACACTCACACACACACACAAGGTAGTATAATTGAGTAAAAGTACATGGCGTTGGGATCTAGGCATAAGCTTAAACCTTGGCTCTTCCTGTGTGACCTTATTATCCTTCCCATAACCCTGGTTATAGCTGTGCAACCTTAAGCTCACTTCCCAACTACTCTGAGTCTTGATCTATTCATCTGTTAAATGACAATATTACTTGTCTCGCTGAGTTTTGAGATGGTTGCATGAGATAATGAATGCCTACATAACAGTATGCCTTGGCTATATGGATCCCCAACAGATACTACTTATTTTTATTAACATTGAACTTCTGGGGGGCAATGGCTACTGAGGCCTCAGCCAGTGGAGATCGGGGCTTGAGGAGAGAGGAGCCTTCTGCCTCTGGACTGAGCAAAAGCAGAGGGAGGGAGGGAGGGAGAGAAAACCCAGCCTGCAGCCTTCCCTCACTTCCCCTCCGGCTGGCCACACTGTGGCGGTGCTGATGTGCGCTGTTAAAACGTACATAAATATTGGCGCATTCTAATGGGGCCAGATCGAGGCTGATAAAGGCAATGAGAGGCAAGGTTATTGATGTCTGTCTGAGGGCCTCCTCGGGACCCAAGCCAGGACTGTAACAAGGATCCAGAAGTTGCATCAAGCCAATTGATTCTCTATCACCCCAGGAGGACACGCATTCAGGGAAGCTGGCAGCTTGGTTAGCAAGAGTCTGCTTTAATGAAAGCATGCAAATGGCCCTACTCCCAGTGTGGGTTCCCTCCCTGGCAGCCTGCAGGCCTCCAATCTAAGAGGTATTTTGGCACCTTGGATTTATATTGATGAAAACAACGGAAGAAAACCAAGGCGGGCAAAGATATTTGGCCACACTCTCTGGTGTTCCTGTAGAAACAGGAGCTCTTTGTGGCATGTTTTAGATGGAGGGGAGGTAGCAGAGAGGCATGGGAGCACTGCTTGGGGTCACCCTGGGTGGCCAACAGGCTGCATACCCTGGTGGAGGACAAAGGGCCCCAGGTGGGAGCCAGGAGAAGGTCCCTGAGGAGCTGTGGACCTAGATCAGGCCTCTGGTCCTCTGTGGGCTTCACATTTACTGTTCGTGGCATTGTCCCCCGTGTGGTGCTGTGGAGGCCTCGGGCTGTGAGGCCTGCAGGGCGCCCAGATCTAGAAATAGCTGTTTGGTTGCCACGTCCCTACTAGACCGTGTGCCCCTTGAGCCCAGAGGCTGTGTTTCATTCATCGTAGGCTCCCCAGAGCCCAGCACGATGCCACAATGCCACACACACGGAGGTTACTTGCTGATGTTCATCGAATGACCGTACAGACTTGGGCAACGTTCTCTCTGGCTGCTATCGCAAAAGATGCAGCCTTGGCCTGGAGCACAGAAACACCTCTCTCTGAGGGGGACAGAAAGGAGAGAATACCAGTGACTCAGAACTAGCACTTGAGTGGAGAGGTACCAGAAAAAAATAAGAGAAACCTACGGCCCGTTCCCCACCCTGCTCTGACTTGACCACACAACTGCAAACTCTCAGTCCTGCCTCTGGCTTCTGCTCGGTTCAGCCTGCTTTAAGCACTGCCCATGGCCAAGGCAAGGCTTCCCGGGCCCACCCAATGGAGCTGCCATTTCCTCCCACCTCCCTCCGCTCGGTGAACAAAACCAAAGAAAACTTGGGTCTGCACACAGAAGAGGCATTTGGAGCATCCAGCAGCTGCAGTCACTCTCTTACTCCTTGCTTCCTTCCTTCCTTCCTTCCTTCCTTCCTTCCTTCCTTCCTTCATCTGCCCAAGTAATGTCCGTTTAGCATCGGCTCTGCTTTGGGTCCCCTCTCGAGCAGCCACACAGAAGGGAAGGGCAAGCCTCATCCGAGTTCACTGGAAAGCTCACCTCCTCTTTTCCTCCGGGGCATTTCTCAGGGCAAGGCTGAATCTGAGGCTCATGCCCCAAGGCCAGTGGAAAGCGTGTGAGCTACAGGGGGGCTTGTCTGCTGGGGTCCACCCTGGGGACGAGGGCTTCTCTCTGCATCAGCCTGGAGTGCCCTAGAACCCCGGCGGAGAGCAGAGCTGAGGACCGATGTGGCACAAAGCATCCAGGGCCTAGTTACTGAACTATGGAAAGGTGCACATGGGAGTCAGTTGCTTCGGAGATGCCTGACTTTGTTCTACCATCACGCTAAGGGTAGGAGCTGGGAGAGTAGGCGAGCTCAGCACTCTGGCCCGTCTAATTTAATTTATAACTTATGTCACAGCAGCAATTAGTATGTATTGTTTACATTTCTTCCTAACACTTTCCCCAAATCCCTGGGTGTTTGAGATGGCTGGTTGTTCACGCCTGACTTGTTGGAAGATTTGAGGGTGTTCTGGGCAAGGGGAGGGTTGTATGTGTGTGTGTGTGTGTGGCGGGGGACTGGCATCAGAAGATGGGGAGGGGCAGGGAGTCTTCAGCCTGAGCCATATGGGTTGCGTCTTGCTTGAAGCATGGGATCCCGATAAGAGCATCTGCCTCTCATTGTCTGTGGCTCCTATTTTCTCCATGCAGGGGAGGAGGGGACTTGATCATGACTTCAGTCCCCACCATTGTCTTCCAAAAAGGAAACAAAAAAAAACAAAACGTTCCATATCCCCCACGGGAGATATACTCAGGGATGAGGGGTCTCAGCACCTCACGTCTGCGGTTCATTTGGAAGTTAACCACGAACTGCCTGTGTCTAGAAAGGTTCAGAGTTGGGTGATGAGGCAAGCTGGAAGTTGCCTGGGAGAAAGAAAGGAAGGGAAAGAATACATTGTGTTATTTTGAATCTGTGTTCTTTGTATTATAGCATACAGCTTTGTAGCCCATAGCACCATAGCTTCATTTCCGTTGGTGTAAGAGCTGACAGACAGCATTAATGCAGGCTGAGCTTTCGGAAAGATGAGTGTTTGTGACAAGACTGTAATGCAGGGGTGAAGGAAGGGTGGGGGAGCCCATAGTGGGCAGAGGGGTTCTTGGGGGACGCAGGGTACAAATGGGGCTGTAGGAGACAAGACAAGACTGTGGCAGAGAGGAGAGGGAGGCCCACAGAAGGCCGAGCCATGCACTCCGAGCTCTCATGCACCTGCGCGGGGAGAATCCAGAATGTTGGCAGCAGGTGCCGGGAGTGAGTGTGTGAACTGAGGCTGGATAGGACTCTCTGTCTGTGTACAGTCTTTTAAATTAATGGTTGGTATAAATTTTGGTAGTGTTTTTTCTGACACTTCTTAATGACGCTGGGGTAAGTGTTATTTGTCTTCTATGTTAGATATCCCCAGGTGTCTTGGGAGAGCAGGCATAGTAAGCAACTTTCCATGGAGATAATTCCCCAAAAAAGATTCCAAAAAGATTTAGGTGGATGGTAAAATCAACTTCTGAGGGTTTTCTTCCTGTGGAAAAAACACCGTGTGTGTGAGTGTGAGTGTGTGTGTGTGTGTGTGTGTGTGTGTGTGTATGTGTGTGTGTGTGAGAGAGAGAGAGAGAGAGACAGAGACAGAGACAGAGAGAGAGAGAGAAGAGAGACAGAGAGAGAGAGAAAATTCAGACCGAGTCACATATCTGGTGGCAGTAAGCTTATTGCGAAAGGGACCATACCGCTGATAATTCTACTGCTGAAGAATAGACATTTTTAAGGCCATTTCTCTCATTTCTTCAGGTCCAAATGAAATCTCTGAGCAACACATATGAACCGCAGTGCCAGGGGGAATAAAGAAATAGACAATGAATAGAAAAAAAAAATGAGGTTTGTTTGAATGAAAAGGAATAAAAGACAAATGTTAGCTATGTCCTGATAAAATAATTATGGAATTTTGCAGAGGGAGATGATTTCAAAGACGGTTGGGAAGCTGGGAGAAGCAGGTGGGTGGCCGATGTGGGGAGGAACAAGTTATCACCTGGCCACACTTAAGGTGATGTTGTAGCCAATCGCAGGGCATGGACTTTGAGTGTTTTTTTCCTTCAGAGGTCCCACTTGGTCATACCAAGACAAGCCAGACACATTCCCTTATTCTGTCCCTTTCATGCCCAAGGGCACACATTTGAGAGAATATTGGCCAAGATTCAAGGTCATGGGCAGAATGAAACTCAAGGGCCCACAAGAAGTCAAACCCATGAACTTAACCTTATTCCCACGGTTCTCTAACCAGTGGAATTAACTAGGCAGGGATTGCAGGGAAAGTGGCCTTTAGTGTGACCTGTACATCAGTGTTCAATAAGTATTGTTCACATAGATGAATGAACTGTTAGCTGGAGAAGCAAATCATGGTGGAGAAAGGCCACAGGTCAGTTATTGGATTTGTGATTTATGCGTAAGAACATGACTGGTGAAGTTTCAAGTCCTTTCTTTGACCACCTAGGAGAAAGCAAGCTTGAAGTAAGTTGAAGATCGATTACCGAGGGACAGAAAGAAATCAGAAGTCTGCAGATGCGATTCAGAGGGAGCCAAGTGAAGAAAATCACAAGAGGAGGGGGCCCCAGAACTCCAGGCAAAAGGGGTTCCCAGAAACGTGGAGAGTCTGAGAGCGTAAAGACTCAGATCCAATGTGCTTAGAGGGGAGGAATCAAAACTTCTTGAGCGAAAATGAAAACAGGCAAAGCCAGCAAGGGAGGGGCCCGGGTCCAAAATTCACAGAACTTGAACAGACTTGGGATTTCCCAAAGTTCTGAGCAGTGGCAGCACGGCGTGTTAAGATGTGTTACAGCAAGGGGCTTCCATGGACAGAGCGGTCTACAAACGCTGCGTTAGACAGTGATAAACAGAGATGTTTCCCACAGACCTCAGAGCCTTTAATACGATCATGTATACTGTCAACCTCCATAAGGAAGACACAGTGCTGGCATTGCCCCAACTTAGTTGACAATAGAACACTTTTTTTTCATGGAGCATTTGACAGAGCAGGCATTCAAAGAGCATACTTCGGGAAATGTTGAATGTGCTTCATTCTCCCTGGGTCTCTATGGATCGTGGCAGTGCGGGGTGGCGGGAAAAGTCTTAGAAAGGGAATGGAAATTCTAATCCTTGCCCTTGGTGCCCACTACCTGTGTGACTTTGGGCATGTTACACAACCTCTCTGGGTTTCAGTTTCCTCATACGTCCGAGGAAATGGTGGGCTCGATGGTTTTGAAGTCTTACCCCGCTTTAGGCTTTATCGTTCTAATTGGTTCCCTTTGAGTATTTGGAATCATGTGCATATATGGGATGGATTGGTGAAATCCATTCATCACTGAATTTCCTGTCTCCCTCACGAGGGAGGGCAGGGTCTACATTTATTTTCTCTGCACTGTTGTCACCACAGGGCTGGAAACACCTCAGGGGCACAATCCATTTTGTGGAATGAATGAATGCGCGGCTTCACAGGTGATGAACCACTGTCTCATGCCCGCCAGAATGGGAGATGCGGTGCTTACACTGGACCTTCTGCCTTCCCCTGGCGCTGAGTCAATGCCCCACACACATCCAGCACCGATATGCCACCTTCCCCCGCACAGGGCCAGCCAGGCGTGGGTGCCCACGGAACCCTTGCACCTCTGGGTCCCCGAGTCCCACTGATGCAGGAGGCAGGCTCTGGCGAGACTCAGCACCTCCCTCTCCAGGAGCAGCGTGGCTCCTTCCCCACAGGGGACTGGGGGGACTGACTCCCACCATCACTTGCCTGTTGGCACAAGAGTGTGGAACTCACACATTGCCTTCTCACACAGGACTGGAGCTGCCTGATCACGGCGCTGACTTCTTCATTGTCAGCTTCTGCAGACTTGGTGGCTGGCAGTGAGAATCTATTTTCTCTCACTAAATTAATCTCTGCTGGAAGCCGATCTCCTGGGGTTTCCCCAAGCACACACCAGCACACGCTCTCACATGCGGTCCCCTTTCCTCCGGTGCCACCTGCCTCCTTCCCTGTGTCCTTTCCTTGCTCCTTCCTCCGCCCCCGCCGCCCTGTCACCTCTCATTCCTGAGCTCTCAGTGTAGCGGTTTGGGCTGAGGTGGGAGACAACCAGACAGGTGCTACCACGGAACCGGCACGGGCTCCAACCCAAATCCAGAGGCAGGGCGCCATTGCTCGCCTCATGTTGGAGGGGGACACACAGAGAAGGCAGCTCGGAAGCTCCATCTGCCAGCTCACCCTTGGCCAAGTTTGGTGTCTTCAGGGTCTTTTCCGCAGGAGGGTGGTGGCGGTAGAATCGCTCCTTGAGGAAAATCGTTTCAGCAAAAGCAGCTTTGACTTGGAGATTGTGGGGTTGGTCACATCCAGACGAAATTCAATCAGTATTGGTAACACATTGCCACTTACTGCCTGTAAGGAGCTGGGCATTAACCTGATTTTTCTAGGACAAGATTTTATTATCTTTCTTGATTAGACCTCTGTGGGTTCCTTACTCTCTTAAGGGAATAAGCTGTGTGTGTGTGTGTGTGTGTGTGTGTGTGTGTGTGTGCGCGTGTGTCTGATAAAGAGTGAATACTTGTGTGCTACCAAATTCATGTGTTAAATCTTCACTCTCATTGTGGTGATATTGGGAGGTGGGGCCTTTGGGAGGTGATTAGGTCAGGAGAGTGGAGCCCTCCTGAATGGGACAGCTGCCTTTATAAAAGAGACCCCACAGGGCTCCCTCTCTTACCCCATGTGAGGGCACAGCAAGTAGACAGCATCTGTGGACCAAGAAGCAGGCCCTCATCAGACACTAGATCTGTCAGTGTCTTGATCTTGGACTTCCCAGCCTCCAGAACTGTGAGGAATAAATTTCTGTTGTTTGTAAGGCTCCCAGTCTATGGTACTCCATTACAGCAGCCTGAATGCACTAAGATACCTATTTGGCGATCCTTTGAGCATTGTATGAAGTTACTCACGTCAGTAGACAGAGAAAAAAAGAAGGAGAATTAGCTGTCATAGACCTATGAACCCTGACAAGCTGGTGCTCACCCTTTGCCCCTAAACTCATCCATCGTTTCTAGAAACAGTAGTTTGGAGCAGCCTGAGTCTTGTTGCAAACAGAGAAATGGGGCCCTACTATTTTGTGGACTTTATCTATGGCTCTAGTTACACATGGACTGTGTCCTGGGGCAGTAAGATCTCAAACTTTGAGAAAGTTGGAAGTCAGAAGCCATGACATTCTATCACCCCCATATAGTGGGTGGGGGTCTCTGGGGGCAAAGAGTGCCAGTGCCTGGAAGCTCCCTGCTTAGCCTGGCCCTGCTCCCTACAGAAGCCCAAGCGGCTCTGCGTCTGTGTCGGTGTCTGTGTTGGTGCCTCCACGAAGCTATTCCTCTCAGCCAGAGTTCCGAGATCGTGTCTGATTCATGAGGACGGTCTCACAGAGCCCATCATTCCACCCTCCAAATGTGGAAGATGGCAGGAGAGGGTGGGCAGGCACTGCCTTCTAGAGAATCTGACATTAATGGAAATCCATGCTCCTGAAGGAAACTTGAGGGAGATTTAGATGTGGAGGAAGGGTGGAGGCTCTGGGGCCACCTGAGGGTAGGCAGCACTCACCTCTCTGAGCCTCTGTCTTGTCTGAAGCAGGGGAATCCCAATTCCTGCTCCGAAGAGTTGTGAGCATTTAGGGGTTTATGAGTAAAAGCACCTGGGCCCTAGGGAGCCTTGCAGGAAGTGATAGCTGTGATCATAATACTCATAACCCCGAGTGAGCTTTGGCAGTAATTAATAGGTCTTAACTTTTTCAGCGTGTCCTTATGTTTGGTGCTCCAGGCTCAATTCCAGCACCAAGAGCCTGGTTTAGCAAACTGGGGATTAAAGATACTGGATTCCTGTATTTTTTTTCTGAGGACTAAAACCAACCTTGGGCAGCTGGGAGTCTCACGTGATTTGGGAGCCATCTCTGGGGACAAAATAGCATCCAGCGAGTGGCACCTACTCAGTGCAAGGACTGTGCTCAGGTTTTCTGGGTCCCTTGCAGGAGAAGTACTGTGTTCAGGGAGGGTGGGTGGACAATAGTGTCAGCCTCGGCCTCCTGCCCTTGACCCACCCTGACCCGGGAGCCAGCCTGGGAGGGCAGTGGGTGGGGGTTGCAACAAAATGAGCTTCTAGTCCCTTCCCTCCTTTTCCTCATATCCCTCCCTCGCTCCCTCCCACGGCTGCCCTGTCCAGAAAAAGTCATTCAAGTCTGTGATTCTGTCCCCATGACATTTCTGCACCCGGCTTAGCAGTGTGTGTCACCTTTGCCACAGGTGTGCAGGTGGACACATGAGTTCCAGAGGAAGTCATTTCTGAAGTCTCCTATCAGGTCAGGTAGGAAAAGCCCGTCTCCTGGGTGGCAGGAGAGAGAGAGGGCATGCTCAGGTTCCTCTGGGTCCTGCTGGCTCCCCACCCTCAAGGTCAGCCTCCTCCCTGCCTCTTTAGAGTGTTAGGACCCTGACCCCCAGCCTCCTTTCTTCTTGGCTCGGGCTTCCACTTGGCCTGCTGGACTGGTCCACCGCTGGGGGTTCTTCTGTCCTCCTCAGCCCCATGGCTCATCACAAAAAGGGTTTCAACCGAAGGTAGTAAATGTGAAGTGAAAAGTGGGCACTCCCTTTTGCCACCATCCCGTCCACACCTGCAGCCGCCAAGGTCCTTCCTGCACAGGCACTGCTCTGAGCGCCTATGCAGTGTCTATAGACAACTCTTCTGCCGACATGGCAACCCCAGGAGGCAGTACTCACATTATGCTCACGTGCCCAGGAGGGGAAATGGGTCAGATTGGTTCCTTAACTTGCCGGAGGCCACGCCACTAGCAGCTGGCAGCACCAGGATTCAAACCCAGACGGTCTTCCTCCAGGGTCCTTGCTCTTTCTTTACACAAGGATGCTCACAAGGCAGACAAGGCTGCTCTTTTGTCTTTAGTCCTCATGCTCAGGCCCCACGTGCTCACAGTGTCCCTTTATCCCCCCGGCCTCTCTGTGCCAGCCCCCCTCCTCCTCTGTCCCCTGCTGCAACTCTTCTGTCTGGGAGTGCTCTCCGACTCCACGTGGCTCTCTGTCTTGGCCCCTCTCGAATTTCCAAGGCCCCGGCACTTTGCCTCAAGCTCTCTGCCTTTGTGTTTCTCTCCATCTGATTTCCCCATCTCCGTCTCCCTTGTCCTGGCTGGATGTTTCAGCTGTCATTCAGCTGCCAGCGTCTCTTCTCTATGTCTCTGTCAGTATCTCTTTCTCTTACTGCCTCTTTCCCATCTCAACACCCTCCGCCCTCTGCTCCCTCTCTGCCACGCTTCTCTCTCGTCTCCCTCTCTTGTTCATTTAGTGGCCCCATTTATTACTTAGGGGCACAACCAAGAGTGTCTTTGTCTCTGTCCCCACTCCATCCCTCCGCCTTCACTGAGAATCTCAGCTGCGGATGGGAACCAGGTTCAATCCAAGCTCTGTTCCTCGCCAAAGAATAACAATGAACTCAGGAACCATGGAGGCACAAGACAGAGCATCTCTGTATTTCAAGAGACATCCCAGTCTCTTGGGACAAAATGACTTCTCTTGGTTTATTTATAAACCTTGGGGCCGGGGAGTGGTCCTGCATACAGATGGGGCAGCTGGCTGGTGATTGGGTTGGGGGCCTACATGGTCCTCGGCTAGGACCTCCTCCCAGAGCTCAGACCCAGCTGTGTTTTGGTCAAGGCCAAACACTCGGTGCCCTCAGGCAGACAGAGCACGGTGGTGGAGGGGCCTACGGATTTCACGGAGGGCAGTGACTGTGGACATCACATCACCTGTGCCCACATCGCCCCTGTGGATGAAACTCCTAAGCCAGAGCAGAGGTGGAAGCAGGATGCAGGCCTTCCTCTCCCCGCGGTGGGCTTCTGTGTGTCCACACTGCCCTCCGGTCCAGGGCTGTGCTGGCAGGGAGCCGTCCTCACACCTGCGTGTGCCTGGCCTTTTTCAAGAAACCCTTGAATCTTCCAGTCTCACTCCAATCCTTTCCTCAGTAGCCTCTTGTGCAGTCCTTGTTTTTAGTCTACACCTTGTTGATCATGGTCTGTGACATCATCTTCACGGCTGGAGGGCAGCCGCTTACGCAGGAAGGGACTGCAAAGGGGCATTTGAACTGGACGCGATTGAACTGTCGGTGTTTTGACAACTGGGATCGTGTCTTCTCCCTCCCCTCCTCCAGCAGCATGTTGTCCCTCCCCTCCTCCAGCAGCTAGTCTAGCGGTGAGTGCCCAGTAGGTGTGCAGTTGGTGTTCAAGATGGTTGGTGGTCCAGAGGGCCTGCCCCTGACTGGAGACTTGGAGATGTCTCGCCAGCGTCCTAGCTGTTGGGTCTGACACCCTGACCCATGGCTCACGGGGGAGGCATAACGTCTAGCAAGCATTGGAGAGGGGGAGCTCAGCCTCATCAGTGCTGTGGCTTTGCTCCTGGACAGCAGCAGTGCAGGCTGGCGCCATTCAAGCAAGACCGCAAAAAGCCCTCCTTATTTTACCCTGACCCTTAAGGGTACACTTTATCAATAGCAAAATAATCAGAATTCGCCGGCAAAAGTTCTCTTTTCTCAGATCTTCCCTCAAGTTCACTCCCCTCAGCCTCAGTATTACCTTTTCGAGACTGGCTGAGGGTGAGAGGGAGCAGATTTTGTGTACCAGACTGGGGATGGGGAAATAATGGAAGGAACCGCCATGGTACCTACCAATCACAGGTGCCACAAGCTGACTCTTAAGTCTTATAATTGATGCCCATTAGGAACAGATTTCCTTTATGATCTTCTAGAAAAGAAGGTGCCTAATGCATCTCTCTGTGGGGAAGCATTCATTTCTGCTGGCACTTACTCCTAACCTTCTGGTTCTTCCCTCCTCCTTCTCTGCCTCTCTTGATCTTCCTCATTGTACTTAATAAAAATACCTTCATTTACCTTTCATTTCTGTAGCCCTTTATAGCTTCCAAACCTCTTTCCTATGTGTGATTTCTTCCCGGCCAGAAAGGTGTGCAGAGATTTTTAATTCCCAGTTAATGGATGAAGTTCAAAAGTACGCGACAGCTGGACTAAGGTCACTTCAGCAGCACGTAGGAAACACGCGCTTTGTTGGCCTCGCTGAGGACTCTACCCACTGCCATGGCTCTGCCACCTCCAGTCCCTTCCCCGGGACTCCTTTCCCACCCCGCTGCCTTGGCTTTTCCTCACCGGATCAAGTTGTCAGACTAATGGCTGTTGGGAGGTTTTCTGCTGCAGTGAAAGGACTGAGACACGGTGGTGGGAGGGCCTGAGCCCGGGGGGCCCAGAGCCCAGGGTGGGCAATGTGCTCTGATGTGCTGTCCCAGCAAGGGCTTGCTGCTACAACAGAAAAACCACAATTTCAAAGGGGGCCACTTTGTCCCCCACCTGGGAGCAGGCGATGGAGGGAAATCAAAGAAAGGCACCTGGAAGCCAAAGGGGGAGGTAGAATACACACGAGAAAGCCTCCCTGGATGGACTCTGGCCATACTTCTGGAACTCTCCCCACCCTCACATTCCAGCTCAGAGTGCCCTCTGGTGCTCCAGGAACCGAGTGCATTTCCAGTCTTCTTTCTGGGGCTCCCCTCACACCTCCTGTGCCAATGAGAACAGGGGAGTGGGAGGGCGTGCCACTGGGAATCCACAGGCTGGAGCCCAGTTCGCGTCCCTGTCACCTATTACCTGAGTGGCCTCAGCTGCCGCCAGTCACTCATCTGCAGAGCCTCAGTGTCCTCACCTGTGTAATGGGGACAGCGGTAGCCTCCTCGCGATGCCGCAGTGGGTTTCAGTGAAATGGTGTGCCGAGCAGGTGGTGCTGGTCTGGGATCCGAGAGATCTGGGTCCCCCACCTGTCACTAGCCCTGTGCAGAAAATCCCAAGGTTTTCGCTGAAACGAGTGTGCAACAGTTCCACGTATGTGCGAGGTCCTGGGAATGGCAAATGCCATCCAGACCTAAGGGATGATTCATACACACTAGGGGTAGGCAGGCAAGGAAGAGAGCCAGAGGATTGCCTCTCTGCTTGCGTTCCCTCCTTTCCAGCTTTTTTTGTTTGTGGCTCATGTGTTCTCTGGCCTTTCCAACTGTGAGGTTCATCATGTGTCTCTTCTGAGTCCCATCAGGAGACCTGTCCTTTGTTTCAGTCCCAAAGAGAGCGGCCCTGTCAGCTGCCCCAACCCCGGGGCACATAGCCAGATCTGCACGGCCCGCCCCCCTTGCCAGTCCTGCTGCCCCCCCCCCTCCCCCCCCCACACACACACAGGTTAGCCAGGAGCTGCACCGGCTTCTCCACCAGTGGCCGGTGAATCACCACCGGCCCTCCAGCGGCTGGGCTCTGTGCGAGCCGTGAGGGCTGTGTCCTGCCCTCCTAGGAGCTGAGGGTCCAAACGTAGCTCAGTCCCGCCCACCCACCTCTGGTTTGCCGTGGGGATTAGCACAGACAAAGGGTGGCTGAGCCCTGGGTGAGATATCAAGTAGCTCAGAACTGCTAAATCATAGCTTTCTTGCCCTAATCTCATCACCTGCCATTAAAGATCAGAATATGAAAGCCGCACATTTGTAAAGCTCAGTGCAGTACCTGCCTCTTGCTGTAACAGAGACATACTCGAAATAGTTCTCCTTCCCGGCAGTTACTATGGCACCGTGCATATCGGGGATTAATATTCTCCCCACACCACCCCCTTTGAAAGTTAACCCCGACACCGAGCCCTCCTTTTTGCCTCCTTCCACAATCAGCTGCCATGTCAACGGCATCCAGTGTTTCCAGGGCACTTTTCCTTCCTCGTTGTCGATACCACTCACCCAAGAACCCAGTCCACAGGCTTCCCCCAGACCCCTCCCTCCACTCCCATGCATGGGGCCACCTGCTGGAGGTCCTGCTCGGATATGCAGGACTCAAGCCTCGGTCGCAGCCAGGAGGGCGCCCACCGACCAGCCGTGTTCCCTTGGGTGTCCCAGGACGTGCCGTGTTGCATACTGGCGCTGGTGATTCGGGCTCTGTGCGCATCTTATGTGCGCAGGAGTTCACTTCTGCTGTGTGGACCCGTGGCGGTACCCACGTGACCTTGCGGAGAGCACGCGTGGGGTCGCACGTGGAGGCAGCACATTCACATGATACTTCTGGCGGTGTACCTGTGTGCTCAGGGGGGTTTATGAATGCAATATTTGTGTTCCGTGTCAAGTGCACAGGACCCTGGGGTCCAGAAGGGTGAAGGCGCCGCGGGCTCCGGGCTGGCAGTGACTCGCCGAGCTACTGTCCGTGAGGCGGGTTCAGTAAGCAGGCTTGTAACCCTCAGCAGTTATCTATACAGCTTTGGAGGATCCACAAAGCCCCGTTCGCTCAGGCATTGCTAACAAGCCAGCGGCGACAAGCCGATGAGCACAATGGGACCGAGCGACAGACTGAGACGCGAGGTCCTTGTCCACCAGGCTGCTCTGCAACTTGTCGACATCCTGCGCCTCCCTCTCGACCTTGATGCAGTCTCTCCGTGTCATACGTCTGGGATCCCCTTGCCCCGACGAGAAACAAGCCCGATAGTCCTTTTCCAGCTCGAACCACCCCATCTCCCCAAACCCCACTCCCTGCTAGAAGCTCTCCCCACTTTCTCTCTTTCTGAGCTGCCACTGAATTAGATTAGTCACATTCTTAATTAACTGTGCTGGTAAGAGCTCTATTAGGTATTAAATGTTTGTCACAATCCAATTAAAAAATCCATCACAGCAGGACAGGTTCTCTGAGGCCCAGCAGATTGATTGAGGGTCCTGGGGCTCTCCTCTCTGCCAGGGGACGGGAAAGAGGAGCTGAGCCTAGGAGGCCAATGTGGCAAGTGGGCTCAGAAGGCAGGGGTTGCTCGGGAAGGCCACCCGGCCAGGTGCAAGGAAAGCACAGTGCATCCCTAACACATGGAGTCCAAGCGTCCCTAATGCATAGGTCCAAGCATCCCTAACACTCAGACTACTGTGGGGTGACCAGCTGTCCCAGATTGTTTCAAAGGGGGTGGTTGGTCACTAGCCTCCAGCATCACAGCTTCCCCTAGCCCAGTAGGGCCGGGGGGGGGTGGGGAATGTGGGTAAAGCCAGTGAGGGGTGTGTATATGTGTTTGCATGCACACACGCATGAGGGTTGAGCTGTGTTAGGGTGGGGAGGGACAAGATTGAAGCTTAAGCCTGGTGGGAAGCTTTTTGGCTCAAGTATAAAGAATGGAATTTGATGGAGTTGGGCTGCAGTTTCCAGGGGTCCAGCTCTAGGCCAGAGCTGCCATTCACAACTGGGTCTATTTCCTTTTAAAGAGATTCGCTCAGGAGGGGAGTGATCTCTGGCAAAAGGAAAAGAAAATGCACATTCATCCCTAGATCCCCAGCTTTCATTTCTGCAGTTCCTTGGCCCTTTCTCCTCTTCCTTTCACCTTTTCCGGGGCGTGAGCCCTCCCCGCACCCCCTCCCTGGCCAGGCTGGACACACACAGGTCTCCCTGCTGCTGGAGAGTTGAACGGCTGGCCGGTTTTAGGTTCTCCACCTCCCAGCTCAGCACACCATGTTTCCCCTTGCCACTTGGCACCAGGATGGAAAAGAGAGGGTCACACAGCATTATTCCTGCAGAGGTGGCCCCCAGGGCGAGACAGTGAAAGGGGAACCTTGGGCATCAGTGTGGGCCCGTGCATGGCCGCAGTAAATGCGGTGTGCACCCCAGCGCTCCCCAGGCTTAATCATGCCTTGTGCTTCAAGCGTCCTGATGTGTTTTCTGAGTATCTTGTTCTTTGGGTGCATCTTCTGCAGCTCTGTTAGGTAGCGATAACCATATAATTATTGCTTCTTACGAATGGCCTGCCCCAAAGGTCTTTTCCCTCTCACTTCCTTCTCATTCTTCCCTCCCAGCCCAGCACATCCTAATATCCAACCTTCTAAGAGGGCTGTCCGGGTATATCTGGCTGAAGAGAAGTGTTTGCTCAGTCGGTTGTGAGGTGGGCAGGAAGCTTGTCTCCTTTGGTGCGCCCTCAGCACACAGCGGGGAGCTGAGATTCACAGGCGGCACTGCAAGGCACTTGCTGGCTGAGGAAACGAACGAGTTCACATTCACAACTCTCTTTTTGACTCTTCCGCAGCCCCAAATATGCTTTGCTTCCACATAAAGCAAACATTTAACTATTGATCAACACCCATGCATCCTTCCGAATGCTTCTCCATTCTCTGTGAGACACTCTGCCTGAGCTTGTAAATCCCGGAGGGGCAGGACCCATGGAGCCATGGACAGATGACTGTCCTTGGTGCTGGCCCTTCACTCTCTCTCTTATTTGGCCTCGAATCGTCTATGGACTGCTTTCTCCATAGACTAGGCTAGGCTAGGACCAACTTGGGCTTGAGGGGGACAGGAAAGAAGTGTCACGTTCTGCTTTTCCTTCCAAGAGCTTGCAAGCTGAGCAAGGAGACAAGACGTTCAGAAGAAATAGTGAAGTAACCAATCAAGGCAGATTTGAATGAAGGGCCCCCAAAGAATGATGCAGATACATGTGCTTTAGGAACCCAGAGACAGGGGAGGACCCGTGGGTCCAGTGGTCCGAGGACATTGCCCGACTTGAGCTGGAACTTGGAAGGTGGGAGGCCCTGGGTGCTGCTGGGCAGGGTGCCATTTCCAGGCTGAGGGAACAGCACGAGATATGCAGACTTGAAATCAGAAATAAGTGTGTTGATTGTGGGAAAAGAATGGAGACTAGCCTAGTGGGAAGCAGCATTTCAGAGGGCATTTCAGAATTGAAAAGGGAATATGAATGGAAGCTGATGACAATGATAAATCAGACCCAAACCATGCAGGATGCACCTGCTTCCTACTCCTTCGCAGACCTGAGCTAGCTGGGAGCCCAGGGTCACCTAGCACAGGGAGAGGCTTGGAAAGTTCTCAAGTGTTGCCAGTAAAAGGAATTGTGTGATGTCTTATGACCTGGTGAGAATTCAGAGAGCTGAATTCATGGGTTTTTGGCTTGGGCACAGGCTGGCCTCACTAAGAAGGCATGCAGAGACTGCCTTTGGAGGGGCAGTGACGGCTGTCAGCCAGTGGATATTAAGTGACAAAGACAGCTTATCTCCACTCGGGCAGAAGAGCAACACTTGGATTGCCCCACCTTCTACTCACGTAAGGCTGGGGGATGGGAACCAGGAGACCTGGTGGGCGGGGCCGTCACAGAGCATTTCTTGAGTGCCTGTGCTGGACCCTTTACCTGACGTCTTTCATCTGCTCATCACAGTAGCCCTGCGGGAAGGTTCCATTATCTCCATTTGACTAATGAGGAAATGGAAGCTGCAAGATAAGTAACTTGCCCAAGGTCATTCTGTTTCTGGAGCAGGAGTCTGCATTGTTCCGTCCATCTCTGGTCAAATATTTATTGAGGGTCTGCAGGAGCCATCCACTGTGCTAGGCCACTGCCCTGATGCCCTTTAGTGGAAGATCAATATTCCCTGTCACACACACACAAACGTATAGCTCTAAGCCTTCTTTGAATAAGGAGAACCCATAACGGGGCCAACAGATCTGGGCAGGACCTGAGTACTTATTTTGCTACCAGCACGAGTATACATTTCTGGGTCTAGCAGGATAAGGATCTGGAGGTGGGTCCTGTTCAACCCCCTTGTAGGGTTGCCAGATTTAGCAAATAATAATACAAATTTGAAGTTCAGATAAATGACTAAAAAAAAAAAAAAGTTTTGTATAAGTATATCCCATGTAGTATTTGGGATATACCTATACTAAAAATTGCGTTGTTTATCTGAGATTCAAATTCAACAGGTGTCCAAAGCAAAGAGAGCTTTCATGTAATAGTATTCAAATATCACAATTCCTATTTAAGACAAGTAAACATCCCCCCACCCCCAACAATAAGTAAATAGGCCTTGGGGAAGAGGTGTCAGGGAGATGCCGACAGTGTGCCTCTAGTGTCCCAGCTGTGTCCCTGCCCCTGAGAAAATGTTGCACTGCCACTGGACACTCAGTGACCCCTGGACACTCAGTGACCCCCTCAGTGACCATCATCAAGATGGTCGGTTCTTCTTGTTCTTTTTTTTTTTTTATTTATTAAGTTTTTAATTTGAATTCCAGTATAGTGAACATACGGTGTTGCAATGGTTTCAGGTGTTTGGTGTGGTGATTCAACACTTCCATGCACCCCCTCCCCCTGGGCTCATCATGTTAAGTGTGCTCTTTAATCCTAAGTGGGTGTCTTTTCACCTGGCAACCTTACCTCCCGGTCACCTGTCACTGCCACCATGCTGAATGCAGGACAACATCTCCACATCCACTCAGGGGTCCAGGCCACGTGGTGGAGATGCCAGGGACGCTAACTAGCCTCTACCAACAGAGGAGCCGGTGGGGGAGGGGGTCCCCATTCTCTCCGTCTTGGGTGGTCCTTGCCTCTCAGTGTGACCAGTGTTCCCACAAGATGATGGATCTGCCCGGCTGTGCAGTATTGGCCCCCAGATGGGCCCTGCTCCTGCTTCTCCCAGCTCCTGAGAGCCGAACATGGGGGGCGCCAAGGGGAGCTTGGTGGGCATATCACATGGATGGCCACGGACTCCTCAGACTGCAAACTCACATGTCCAAACTGACCCCTCATCATTTCCTCAAACTCCCACTTCTCTGGTTTCTTACATGAATGAATGGGCTGACACACACTAGACTTTGGCCACTCTCACTTTCTAGAACTCACCCAGATATTCAGTAACCACGTGCTGTCTTCTCCCCTCTTTCCATCCCCATCCTGTCCTTCTCTGCTCACCCGTAGGCCGGGGCCCGAGTTCAGCCATCATCATCCCTCACCCGAATTGTTTGTATGGCTTTTAACTCCTGTGCCTTCTCATCCAGCTCTCAGGTCAGGTTTTCCAAGACGTAAAGACAATTCTCTGCTTGCTCACATCCACATTGCCACTGGCTCCCCATTAAAAGACCATCGAGATCCTTAGCTTAGCATGCAAACCTTGATGATTCGTACCCCACTTACCGCTTTTCCACCCGTCCCAGTGCTCTTCCATCTACGTCCCTCTCTCTATCCATCTGAAACCGCTGCACTTTCCCAAACACATCATGCTCTTTCCTTCAAAATTCAGCTCTTTCAGGAGGCTTTCCCTGGCTCCGAGGTTATGTAGAAATTCCTCTGGGTTTCCCCAGCCCCCCGGCAGCATGCTTAGCCACCCCTTATCACACTGTTGTATTTGACCGTTTGTTCCTGTGGGGAGCACTGTGCTGTCTGCACGTGGTTGGGCTCAATAAATAGTAACTGAATAAGTAAAGGGTAGGTAACTACGAGACTGAACACTTACTTAGTTACCAACTCTCTGAGTTCACAAAACGCCAGCCTAAGCTAAAACCACTTCCTTTTCCCTCTGTTCAGACGCCACCTGCCTCCCCTCTTTTTTTGACTCCCTTTAGAGGGAGACAGCAGACCCGCAGTTCACCGGATATCTCACACCAGGCTTCATGTTCTGGATTTGAGACTTTCTGACCCTGAATGGCTAGATTCTAATGTTATTGGAATCCCCAAATGGGCTTTGATAGCTCTCAGGGGTTAATGAAGTATCTAGCTTTGTGCCCCTGGAGATAGCAAATATTGCTGGGGCAGAGGTCGCAGTATAAATGAAATGAATTTTGTGACCTCAATCTGGTGCCTATGCAGACATTTCCCCATGCTCCCGAAACTGAGAGGCCTCTTACTGTTGGCTGACTGTGCCCAGGAGAGAGGAGGGGATAATTGGGGGGGGGGGGGCTGCAGGATGGGCTGGAAGGATCAGGAAGCATGGTGCTGCTGGAAGACCAGGGGCCAGTCCTACCCCTGAGATTCTCCCTCTCCAAGTGCTGGAAGCCAGGTGCTGGGAGAGTCCCTGCCTCTGAGCAGGGGATGCTTGGATGGAGGGAAGATGAGAGATGATGGGTCCTTTCTGAGCCAGTAACTCAGATTGCTGTGTTCCCATTTCTTTTTAAGTTTATTTATTTATTTTGAGAGAGACAGAGGTAGAGAGAGAGAGAGAGAGAGAGAGAATCCCAAGCAGGCTCAGCACTGCCAGCCAGGAGCCTGATGCAGGGCTCGAACCCTAAACCGTGAGGTCATGACCTGAGCCAAAATCAGGAGTCAGACACTTAACCGACTGAGCCACCCAGATTCCTGAGATTGCTGTGTTCTAGGAGAACCAGTCCATTCTCCTATTTTCTTGCCTACCACAAAGCTTCATCAATATAAGACTCCACATCAAAGATCTCAGGGGAGGGGGGTTTCCAGGAGTGGGGTTAGATAAGTTTTGGGATTTTCATTTAGCAGCCACGCTGAATGCCAGGCACTGTGCTTGGCAACAGATCTTTCCAGAGAACGTTTCCTCCTCTCGACTACAGGGTAGAGGGGCTTCCAGCTGAAGCAATAATTATAGTGGTTACTGCATTTTATCTTTCAAGTGCTTTACTGCCATTATCTCTTTAGCACTTATAGCCCCTAGTGAGATAATTATCACCTAGTGCTGCCTGCTGAGAAAATGTGGGGAAACTGAGGTAGAAGCTGGTGTGTCCACTTGTGATGAAGGGGAAGGGCCATGAGAGTGGCTGGGCAAGCTCCTGGGAGCAGCTGGCCCCCAGTTCAGGCCTCATCAGTCCTGGGAGCCACCTCTGTTACAGAGGCTCAACACTTGGGGACTGAGCACATGGATCTGTCATCCCAGGGAGGCTCTGTGCACCAGGCCAAGGAGGCTAGGCAGGGGAAGGAACTCCAGCTTTAGTGTAAAGAGATCCAAGTTCTAATTCCCACCCTATCTCTTGCCATCTATATGAGCCTGTGTCTGTGACTTGCTTCTTTTAACCTCAGTTGTTCACTTTTAAAAAGGAGGAGGTGTTACTTTCTTTGTACAACTGTCCAGATCATTAGCGAGAATACGTGTAATGTTAGCACAGTGCCAGTCATGGTAGGTGTTCAATAAATGCAATTATTATGCTTATTTCAGCCATGTCCAGTGTAGATGCTGGCTTTCTGAGATGCCAGGTGGCAGCATCTGTGATTGACAGCAAGACTTCTTTCCCCCTCGGCCCTGTCCTGGGACAGTGACATCATCTGGGGGCTGGATTGCATGCTGGGACTCAGGAGGCCAGTCTCTGAATGGCTGTATTTTTAACAAGAGCCCCCACGTGATTATATTATTATTCACATTTGAAGAACACTGGTCTGATCTACACCTTCCGAACTGCCTTCTCGGGAGAAGATTCAGGGGCCACTGTCATTGCCTAATTTCAAAGCAACGTCCTGTCCTTAGAAGACCAAACTGGTTAGTGTTAACATCAAGCCATTAATGTTTCTGCTAGGATGACTATTAGCTATGTCACTCACTCTCTCAGATGCATAGGAAGATCTACCCACCTGCTTCAAAGTCAACCTTTGACAGCTTTCTATTTCTGCCTGGAAGTTTTGTTTACTTTCGCTAACCAAATGCACTCAGGTATGTTATTTTGGGGCCATCCTTGGAAGTTTTCTCCTTCCTGTTGTGTTTTCTTATTTTTGATATTTTAGGGCATTGTTACCTGTCAACCCCACACTCTGTCTTCTTTGCTTGCGTCTTTGCTTTTTGGTGGTTTGTGCCAATCACATTTACAAAATTTATATTCTGAATGCTAGAAATAGAGGATACAGGCTTAGTCTAACCTGAATCTTCCATTGATTGTTCATCAAAATGTTGACACCTTGCTCTGTGCTCATTAGAATAGATGGTTTGGGAAAAGTTCACACAATTGTAGGGAGCCTTGGTAATTGCAGAAAATAAGACTCGCGAAGGTCCTAGATAGTCTAAGAAATTCTGAACGCCCTGGTTTCTTCAGCATCGCTGACCACACATCAAAGAAACTCTGCCTCAGTCACCTCACCTTTCCCCCTCCCCACCTCCCCATCTCAGAAAGGCTCAAGTCAGCTGTTAAACCAGTCACTCCTACTGCTCTGTCCTTCCACCCCAGACCTCCCATTCATGATGTCATCCCTGAAGCAGCTGATGCAGCAGGTGTTTGGCAGAGAGGCTCCTCCAGTGTCTTCCCAGACACCATGCCTCCCCCTCTCTGCTTCTTTCTGGTGGGAGTGAACTCCATCCAAGGCAGATAACCAAGGCAGCCTCCTCCCACAGCACCTGTCTGACCACACCACACATGTAGGAAGTCTTGGTCCAAGTTTCTGGCCAGAGGCAGGTTGGCTGGTTGCCTCTGACCAGGCAGCTGGTCGAGGAAGAAAACAGTTTAAAGAATTAACTTCTAAGCAGATAGCTACCGAGGATTAAGGCAGAGCTGCCTAGTCAAGCCTCTGAACTGAGGAGTGACCACCTCTCCCTCCCACTTCAGTGAGGTCCAGCGTCTGCTCACATCCTTGGATGGTTCTAAATACTGGTGAGTTCACCTTTATTTTGGACAAGGGTCTATCTCCATTTAGACACCCTCCACCCCAAAGAGCTTTATCATCTGAGATCCCACAGAAGAGTGAGATCCCTCTCTCAAGGCATCCCTTCGATGATTTAATACAGATGCCCTTGGACTCTGAGTCCTCAGTTCCTCAGACTGAAAGCATTTTACGCCTCCGGCTGGCCCTATGAGAAACAGTTCCTAGTCCTCTACCCCGGACACTCCTTTCTGAACATACTTTTTGTGTCCTGTGCCATTTACTGGGTGGGATCCAGGCTCGAGAATCACAATCCAACACTACTCTGTCACTTCCTTTCTTCTGGTCACTATTTAACATCCAATCTAGAACTCACCAAGATTTTCCCTGCCCACAGGCTATTTTGTATTATCTACAAATCTGTATCTATATCCATACCCATATCCATACCTATCTCTATCTCTATATCTATCTATCTATCTATCTATCTATCTATCTATCATCTATCATCTATCTATCATCTCTCTCTTTCTCTCTGCCATCAGATGACATCGTTGGTTCATAGTGAACTTAAAGGCAACAAAAACCCTCACGTCCTTTTGGTATGTGCTGTGACAAGCCATTCCTCTCCCATCCTTGACTTGAACACTTTGCTTCACCTTTCTTGAACTGCTAGTAAACTAGTTGCCCATAGACTACAAGAGGCTTCATTGGTAGGTTCCCGCCCCCTTCTCCTAAAGTAGAGTTTTCTCTTCTTCTTCATGCTCCTCATGGGACAAACCCCAGCTATGAACTGGCACCAGAGCCTGACTTGCAATTCTCTGAGAGGTGAGGGGGAGGGCAACGCTCTGAGTGAGGGGCCAGAGCCCCAGTGGAGCACATCTGCTGCCAGGGTGGCTGCCTGGGGAGTGGAAGAAGGCCTCTCCCACTCCTGGAGTCTACCATCTCCCTCAGTAAAGGCAGGCAGCATGCAACCAAGTGAAGAAGGCTGGAATAACAGTGTCTGTCATTTTTCTGAGCACTTACCAAGAGCCAGGTATGATGCTAATGGCTTTACATAAACTGCATCATTTAATCCACTTAACAAATCACTGAGGTAGAAACTAAACCCACTTCACAGATGAAAGAAGTGGGGATTGAAGATATGGCTGGTCTCACTGGAATCTCAGCATAGTTCTGTGTGAAGCCAAATTTCAAATCTTACTCATTCTACTTGGAACACAGAGTGTTCACTCTGGACATGACCTCTATTCCAAGCAGCCGGGCAAGGTGAGACCCTGAGGGGCACAGGCATATGGGAGGAGATGTGTCCTAGGCCCTCTTGGCTCCCCTCCCCGTCCCCTATATCCGGACTGTGGCAAGTCTTCCAGGGTTAATGGAATAAATGACTTCCCCGATCCAGAGGACAGGTAAGAGATACCCTCCAACTTCTTCAACTTCATAGTGATAGAAGACTGTCCACCCTTGCCTCCTCACAGGCTTGCATGAGATGTACAATCATTTGATCACATACTATTGACCCACTACCAGATGCTCAGCACAGAGCCAGACTCTGAGCCAGTTATAGGAAAAGCATTTGGCCTGGTCTGGGCCCTGCAAGAGCCCTACTTGGGGGGACGAGACTTACACATCAGAAACAGCAAGAGAAAGAGATAATACGGTAAATGATCAGGGACCAAATTATGAGAGGTGGATACTCAGTGCCATAGGAATTAGTTCACCAGATTTTGTGTGAGCACTGGGACTCACGGTGGGTCCTCATGGTGGGTGGGTTATGAGATGCGGGCTGGAGAATTGGAGGGGGAGATCCTACAGGAACAGGGAAACAGGACATATATGAGTGGCTCAAAACACTGAAAGAGCTATGCAGTAAGCCCGAAGTGTTATTGGATGTCATCTACGACATCTCATGGGTCTACGACAGGTCAGGGTTATTCTTGCCCAAATCTGGGTCTCTGACAACGGCCACAATGTTCATGGGACTGAATCCATCATCTCTCCTTTCTCACCTGTGGTTTCTGGTTCTAATGCCTCAGTCCTGGTCTCTTCCTCCTAAAACCTGGAGAGGGCAAATCTTAGGAGACCAAGTTCTTCAGGACATTTGCCTGTAGGGCTGGGTGGCATCAGGGGCTGGGGATGGAAGCAGGAACGTCTCCCCATGGGCTTTCAAAAAACTAGTTTCATCTGGTCCTAAACTTATAAACAGTGAAAGCACCCCTTCAAGGCCAGAGAGCCACTGTGGAGAAGGAGCCCCCCGTCAGGTGGAATGTGGGGGCAGGACACGGGCTGGCAGGGGCAATGGGAAGCAGGAGAAAGAGAATTGTGGGCAAAGAGGCTCAGAGAGGGGAGAGGATCCTGGAGGGAAGAGGGGAGGATGAAAGAGGGAGAGAGAGAGAGGACCCGTAGATGTAGAGGGGAGGGAACAGAGAGAGAGGAAAGTCCAGTCAAAGGAAAGAAAGGTCCAGCAGGAGGAGGAAAGGGAGACGTGTTCAGCACAGCAGCTACCTTAATCTCTTTAAATTTTTCCTCATTGATTAAGGATTTGCAGCAAAATCCCTCGCTATGGGAAGACATTTGCTATACTGGTCTCTGTTGTCAGACGCTCCCCCCCTCCTCCTCCCGCCACCATGGGGGGCAGGGGAGGGGCAGCAGGATGAAGAGAAGGCCTTGGAAGCCTTCTCCTGTCGCCAGGCCTGACCCAAATCCCCTTCACCGGTGAAGTCTCTCCCATGTCCCTGAAAGAAGGTGCTCCTCCAGTGCTCCCATCCCCTGCCCTGAGCACCTGGTCAAGATCTGTTACACCAACATTTGGTAGCTTAAAAAAATATTTTTTAACATTTACTTATTTTTGAGAGACAGAGAGAGACAGGGAGGGAGTGCAAGCAAGGGAGGGGCAGAGAGAGAGGGAGACACAGAATCTGAAGCAGGCTCCAGGCTCTGAGCTGTCAGCACAGAGCCCCACACAGGGCTCAAACTCACGAACCGTAAGATCATGACTTGAGCCGAAGTCAGAAGCTCAACCGACTGAGCCACCCAGGCGCCCCCAAAATTTGGTAGCTTAAGAACAGGTACTCCTTTATCATTTCTCATGAGTCCCATGGTCAGGAATTCAGACAGGGACAATGGGACGGGCTCACCTCCGTCCCGGGTGATGTCAGCCGGGAATGGAAGCACGAGGTGCTTCTTCACTCGCAGGCCGTCGCCCCACGAGCACAGCCTCACCAGGCCACATGTGGGGCTGCCGTCCTGACAGCCGACTTCTGGATCTCCTCCATGACAGGAGAGCAGGACATACAAGCTGGAAGAATGACCTTGTGACTAAAGAATGGAAGGGAGGAAGCTGGTTGTTTTGAGGTAACACCCTAATCCGGGGACTCCAAGCCTTGTGAAAATGTCCACGCACACCCTGGCTCAGAGCATCCCAGCCTCGAAGGGAGATGGCTCGGTGTCTTCCGGGCAGGCTGCAGGGTGGGAAGCATCGATGTGTTCCCGAGAACATGCCCTTTGCACCCAGGGTCTACACCGTCTGGAGTCTCCTCCCCTGTCCCTAAGGCCCCACCACGGGTGCTGCTTCTTCTGGAAGCCTCCACTGAGTCAGCCAAGGAGGAAGTCCCTCCCCTCCACCTCTGGGAGCTCACTGTGGCTCGGCACCCCAGGGCTTGCCCACTAACTTTCTGATGTTGCCCTTCCCCGCTGTAACTTAACAGGAGCCCCAGGAACCCAAGGCGCTGTGTTCTCTGAGCTCTTTCTCACCCGCTTCTAATTCCCTTCCCAAAGTCTGTGATAATACGGAGCATTTTTGAGATTCCTATAAATACTGAATGAGCGGACACCTGCCATGTGGAAGTTGTATGCCTTTTGAAGGTTTTCATAACCATCCCCACTTGACCCTCTTCAACCCGAGTCTGGGACGTCTGCAGGCATTGTGCCAGAAAGACAGAGGTGCACAGAAAGGGGAAAACGCTTGCTCCGGGTCATGTGACCCGTCCGTGCCATCAAGGGGAAAAATGCCTGGTAATGTTCTCTCTAGGATGGTTGGGTGGGTGTCCTCTCCACAGGGCCCCAGGGGATCGAAGCCAGGGATGGCCTCTGGAGCTGTGCCCCGTGGCGGGGATGGCTGGTGGAACTGATTAAACACCTCGTGACCAAGTGGCAGGGTTCTTGATTGGTCTCTCCCTGTCCCAGTCTCCTAGCGATGCCTCACAAGCCTCGTCTGTCAAGGGGCCTGATTCACATGTCATGACCCCTTCATCAGAGCCTCCCGCTAGTTCAACCTCCTCATCTTAGAGGTGTGGAAACCGAGTCCAGAGAGGAGACAAGGCTGGTTCAAAGTCACTCAGGTTGTTAGAATCGGTGTCGGGGGGGGAAGCCAGGTCTCCTGCACACATTGTGTGTGTCAGTCAGCATCCTCTTTTAGTAAGAAGGGACCCCAGATCCACCCCTAATCTTAAATTCAGAAAGATTCGGTGAAAGAAAAATTAAGGGCAGTAATGAAAGGGGCAAAAAAAGCTACCAAAAGATTATATGTATGAGTCTAGCTTACTTTTTAAAAATTTTTTAACTTTTTTTTAAAGTTTATTCATTCATTTTGAGAGAGAGAGGGAGTGCGTGTGCACTTGGGGGAAGGGCAGAGAGAGAGGGAGAGAGAATCCCAAGCAGGCTCTGTGCTGTCAGCACAGAGTCCAACACGGGGCTCGATCTCATGAATGGTGAGGTCATGACCTGAGCTGATATCAAAAGTCAGATGCTTAACCGACTGAGCCGCCCAGGTGCCCCAAGCTTATTTGGTTTTAGTCAAGCCCCCACCTCCTGGAGTTATTACCCAGTGATCTGAACCTCCAGCAGTGTGGCTTTTGCAGCTACAGTCTCTGTGTGGCATCTGGGTCTTTATGATAACAGAGTCCCTTACTCACAAGCAGTCCTCACGTGACTGCCATGAGGGACCACCACTCCCACTTGATGGACGGGGAGATGGAAACTGCAGGGCTTGACCGTCCGAAGCTTGAGGTCTCAGCTTGAGGATGGGGAAGGGAGGTGTTGGTGAGTTAGCGTGAACCGGGGGGAATGCAGGGGGGCCGGTGGGGCAGCCTGTCTGGTCACCCAAGTGCCTCACCTGGAAGAGGGTCTCATCCTGGTTTCCTTGCCCTCACTGGCACACAGGGTCTCTAAAGAGGTTTTCCCTGGTGGACTTGCTCCTTGGCAGTGACCTTGGTCTTACCCACCATCCACAGTGAGTTGGGGAGGGTCTATTGCCGTAGGTTCTGACTCACTCTCCCGTCCCTGGCCCTAGTCCCCTCCATTCATCTGAGTGCACCACAACCCCAGGCTTCAGAGGGAAGCCACGTTCCTTTGCCAGACTGGCTCACCCAACAGGGATGGTTGACCTCAGACTCTAACCAGCTCTGCCCAGCTGAGGCCCTAACCACTGGGTTCGTCTTCTGATGGGCTGGGACTTCTGGGGCCATGTTGGGCTTCTTTGAAAGTGGAATGGGAGAAGGGCAGAGGCAGAGATGTCTTCTACCCCCCTGCCCTTTTCTCCCCTCTCCCAACACAGTCGCAGGGCTTAGGTTGAGAAACCGTCACTGAACGTTGGCCAGCTTCCTCTGGTCACACTTGGCTCAGGAGCACCTGGAAACCCACGTGAAAGCAGGGCAGCTCAGCGTCTCGAGCATAGCCCGTGCTTCAGACGTGCTGGGCTTCTTCCCTCTCCCCCTCTGGCCTGGGCTGTTTCCTGAAACAGTCTCCGAGGATTGGCAAAAGAATGAAGGAGAAATTCTGTCTCCTAGTATCGATTTTGGAGAAAAGAAAATTCCCTCTTTGTGAGCCTCTGCTTTCAAGGAATCAATGGAAATGCGTTTAGCAGAAAGTTGGCCTGATGTAAGCAGGGTTTGCATGAAATAAACCAGCGGAGGAGGAGGAAAAGGAAGAGGTATGGCCAGATCCGGAGCATTGGCTCGCCGAGAGTTCCAGGCACCGAGACCACTTGAGAATGTTGTGTTTATGTGGCAGAAGGTTCCTGACAGTTGCCCAGCATCTCCCCTCGTGAATGTCCTGTCCCTGCCCCAGTGTTTTCGGCACATAATCCAGCAGATATGCCACTGGTGGGGCAGGTGGGGATGCGCTTTACTTTGTCTCAGCACAGGTCCCCCTGGGCCGCCTGGCATCCACACGGAGCACTCAGGCCTGACTTACTGCCCCCAGGGCTGGCTTCCCTGCTGAGAACCCGAGATCCCGACCCTCGACCCTCTCGTCCCTCATGTCGTCAGGGACAACGGAGGAGTGAAGGGCCTCTGGTGAACCCGCTTCACTGCTCTGTGCCTCAGTTCTCCTCCCCCTCAGCGCAGAGGGAAGTAGTATCTCCACCTTGCTGTGCCACCTTGGCCCTGACCCCATGACAGCTGAGACCCTGGGCCTGGAGGGGCAGAGGCAAGCTGTCGGGAGCTGACAGCTGTCAGGAGTCCCCCACCCGGGGGGCTCTCGACCTGATGGTTTGGGTGGCATGAGTGTAGTAGCCTTGGCTCCAAATGTGGAGGTGCAGGGGCATCACCTGCCAGTGGGGGGCTGGGGCTTGCAACATGGCCCAGTCATCGAGGGTGGGTGATCTGCCTGATGTCGGGGCACCGGAGGGGGACAGTTCGAGGGTGGGCAATCTGCCTGATGTCGGGGCATCGGAGGGGGACAGTTCGAGGGTGGGAGGTCTGCCTGATGTCGGGGCACCGGAAGGGGACAGTTCGAGGGTGGGAGGTCTGCCTGATGTCGGCACACCGGAGGGGGACAGTTCGAGGGTGGGTGATCTGCCTGATGTCAGGGCACCAGAGGGGGACAGTTCGAGGGTGGGAGGTCTGCCTGATGTCGGCGCACCGGAGGGGGGACCGTTGCTTTGCTGTGGCTTCTGCTTCTCTCCCACCCCTCATTGACCTGGCATCTTCATAAGGGCTTCAGAATGTCCATCTGGGAAAGAACGTTCCAGCCTTTTGCTTCTGAGAGCCAGCCACCCCTAAAGGACAGTCTCTTCTCCCCTAATCACTCCATCTCGTCCACGTGCATCCTTACCTTCTGCATCCTCCTCTTTCTCCCCTCCTTCTTCACATGTTCTGTGTCTCGTACCGTTTCACACTCAGCACACACAGCCTTCTACAACAGACATGCAACGAGCACACAACCACACGTGGATTCTCACCTACAATCGTACCGATGCATAACCGCATGCACATCCGTTTACACACAACCACATGCACCACACACACTTCAGGCTCACACAAATACAGCCTCCACTCGCAGGTGTTCACCCCCTGTTCCCAGAGTCCTCCCCTCCTTGCCTCTGCGTCGTAAGGCTGCCATGACCAGGTCCGCTCTGATAAGCTGTCACAGTATGGCCATGTGTCACACCTCCTCCAGTGACACTGACACCCCCCCCCCCCCAGCCTGGGCTAACTGGGCCAGGAAGGAAGGCAGGCAGGAGAGTGAGTCAGCTCGAGCCCCTTCAGGTATATGCCCGAACAGAGCACCTCAGTGAATACAGGATCCCCAGCCAGCGGCTCTGACTTCAGGACTCCACCATAACCAGGAGGCAGGCTCTCGGTGGCCGAGTTAATGGAGCTCGGAGATTTTTACTGAGGTCGCCGGTTTAGACCCAGCTCCAGCCAGCAGGAACTGAAAAATATTTTTATCTGACAGCTGACGGCCACCATTAGCTGGCAGAGAGTCTCCTGCCTGGCCCATTATGTAGGCGAGGTCATCGCTGGTCTGTGTGGTACCTCAGGTTGGGTACAGGGCTGGCACAAAGCTTGGCAAGCTGACAGAGGCCTGGGACAAGTTAGAAACACACACACACACACACACACACACACACACACACACACACACACTCTAACCCTCCTCCTTCCTTCCTCCTGTAAGGACAGATTTTTAAAAACATGCCCTGTCTGGGCAGATGGACTGATGCTTTAGGGTGATTCTCTCTCTTTCTCTGGGAGGTCACCACCCTGCACAGGACACATAGCACTGACTGGATTCCAGCACCCTCGATCCTTGGGGCTCGAACAAAAATTTCATACTCACACACGGCAGCCCTGAGAAGGCAGGCACCCCTCCACCATCTCTCCACCCAGCCCCGATGAGCTTTCTCATTGTGCTTTTTAATGACAGCTCAGAGCCAAAGGGTGACAAACCTCTGCTAGATGTCCCCGTCCCTTTTCCCTCAGTGGTGAGGGCATTGTTGAGGTGTGATGCTTACTCCCCCCTCCAACTCAGAGAATGGCTGGAGCAATTCACTCATGTAAGGTCACGGCTGGCTCTTTGCTAACAGCAGTGAGAAAAGCGGCAACAATATTCATTATAATAGTTACATTGCAAAGAATTCCTCGCAGTTTCCAAAGCGTGTGTGCACCCATGTCCCATCCTCCTTGAGGGAACTGTGATGATCGGGGTTCCTGCTCCACCCGTCGGCTCAATCTATTTTGAGGGGCAGTCCGATGTGGAGGCAAGAAAAAGGAGTTAAGAATCAGGCTGGCCCGAGTTTGAATCCCAGCTCTAGTCTATCACTACCAAAGTGACGGTTTTACAGCCTCTCTGAGCCTCAGTTTATTTGCAAAATGGGATAATACTACCTGCCCTATAGGCTTTTTGGGAGAATTAAATGAAACATATATATATATACACACACACACACATATATGAATATATATATGAATATATATGGGGCTTGAACAAAAATTGAACACACACACACACACACACACACACACACACACATTTCTTGTCCTGGGGTTGGACAGAGGGTGAGTTAATAAAAATTATGGAGCTCAAGTAAGGAATTAATTTTCTGGAAGGAGCAGAGATGTAATAGGGCAGTTCTAGAAGATAGTAAATTGTGCTTCTGATTTACCCCAGGGAACATTCGGGGTGCACATGTTGCTTATCAGGTCTACGGCGTGCAGGGGGCACAGCCGTGGGCAAGCCACCACTCTGCCCTCCAGGGTCTTAGAACCAGTGATCCCAGTGCACAATAACCCCACGTCAGTCATCAGGGTCAACACAGGGGCAGAAGGAGAGAGAGATCATTTCTACTCAGTAGAAGAAGAAATAGTCTATTGGAAATGGCAAAAGAGATTGAGATCAATCTTAAAAGGGTCGACAGATGGAAGCTGGGTTGGGGAAGGGGGTAGCGTGCCAAAAAGAGGAAAGAACTTCGACGGAGGCACTAAATGTGGAGGGTGGAAAATGTCCACTTGTTGTGAGATCCTGGGATACACAGAGCATGTCATGGTCGATCCTCACTGCAGTGGGTGGAAACTTGTGGTCCCCACAAAGAGATGGGATAGAAGAGAGCATAGTGACCTCCCAACCCAGTATCAGAAAGCAGTCTGATCTAGTGTCTATAGGCCACTTAATCCCCTTCTTTCCAAGACAGAGTAGGGTTCACCTTTTTCTCCGTTCATGCGGTCTTCATTTTATCCATGGCAAATCCACTTTGAGAAGCCTTCCAAACAGCTAGGACTTTCTGTAGCTAAAATCAGCATTGTGCTCTTGAAGAATCTCATTTTAAAACATCTTTTATGTGGGGCATCTGAAGGGCTCATTCGGTTGAGCGTCCGACTCCTGATTTCCGCTTAGGTCATGATCCCAGGGTCATGGGATAGAGCCCTGTGTTGGGCTCCACGCTGAGTATGGAGCCTGCTTAAGATTCTCTCTCTCTCTCTCTCTCTCTCTCTCTCTGTCTCTCTCCGTCTCTCTCTCTCTTCCCCTCTCCCCTGCTCTCTCTCTCTCTAAAATAATAATAATTAAAAAAACCCCAAAACATCTTTTACGTGTACACGCCAAAGGGGAGTTGAGGGCCTCAGGGATGTGAAGGCCAATAAGCAAGAAAGATTTGGGGGAATTCACAGAAATGCTCTAAAATAGTTAGGAAAGGAGCAAAAAAGAGTATCTAGATGTGTTGGGGCATCAAACCATTGTGCCTTAAGATTACACTCAAGTCTCTTGTGGCAAAGCGTCATACCCCTTAAGTGGTGTTTCACATACTAAAGAGAAACTCTCTTGTAGAGAAAAATATTCTCAAGCACTCTAATGTTAAATTATTTTTTTATTCTAATGGTACTTAAATTTAAATTCATGGAGGCATGAAACTAAGTATATATCCTTAATACTTGGAAATCTTACATTCATTATAAAATTAAAATACATTATATATTAAATAAAAAATTTACAAACTCACCTTCAAATTAATCCCATCAATTTCATCTGACATGCTGTTGTTTTGCTCAGAACAAATATCTGCTTATAAAGTGAACACCACGTCAGTCAGAGTAACAAGGTCAATCCTTCTGAATTTCAGATACCTGTATATGTTATAAAATAACCCAATGTTTCCACCACCTGTCTATTTTCTCCTGTAAACCCGAGCACAGAAAGCTAAATTAATTACATTACTTAAGTCATGGCAAGCTCTCCTAATTTGTCAGTACGAGGCCCCTTTTGTATATTGTTCCATTTTATTCTTTTCTTTCACTCTCTGCCTCCGCAGACTCGCCCCCCCCCCCCCCAGATACCCATAAGCACCCACTTGAATGTGTGTGATATGTGTCCTCGGACATCTGGTTTTTTGTTTGTGAAATGTAGTATTGTTTTGTGGTTTGGTTTTAATTTCTGCAAATGACGTTGAGCAATAGACTTCATCCCGTTTCTTACCTTTTTCATTTGTTGCTGTATTTTTACGAATGACCCATGTTGCTGAGTGAATTTCTAAATATTGCTTCTAACTGCCTACAGTGTCAAGCTATGGGTTAGCTACATTTTCATCAGCTACTTTCCTAGGGTGAACACACCTACATTGCCTCACATTGCCAGCTGCCATGAATAACGCTGTGCTAATCTCCTCAGCCATTTGTGTCAAAGTTTCTCTAGGGCATGTCTTTGAGAATGGGACTCGTGATTATGAAATACTCCTACACAGATAACTTAATCTTAACAAGACTGTTCTCCAGAGTCACTGTGCCAGTTTACATCCCAAGTCTATCTTGGTTTCCTCTTCTCACTTCCTTGCCAAGCCTTGATAGTGTCTGACTTTAACATGTTTGGCACTTTGATAGGTGTAACATATTATACATTTTTTAAAATTCTTTATTTATTTTGAGAAAAAGAGAGAGAGTACAAGCAGGGGAGGGGCAGACAGAGAGGGAGAGAGAGAATCCCAGGTGCGGGGCTCAATCCCACAAACTGTGAGATCATGACCTGAGCCGAGATCAAGAGTAGGATGCTTGGGGCGCCTAGGTGGCTCAGTCAGTTGGGCATCTGACTTTGGCTCAGGTCATGATCTCGCAGTTCGTGGGTTCGAGCCCCGCGTCAGGCTCTGTGCTGACAGTTCGGAGCCTGGAGCCTGCTTCGGATTCTGTGTCTCCTCTCTCTGTTCCTCCCCTGCTAATGCTCTCTCTCTCTCTCTCTCTCTCTCTCAAAAATAAATGAAGATTTTAAAAAATTAAAAAAAAAAGAGTAGGATGCTTAACTGACTGAGCTACCTAGATGCCCCTATATACTGTTTTATTCTTTATTATTATTTTTTTAAATATGAAATTTATTGTCAAATTGGTTTCCATACAACACCCAGTGCTCATCCCAACAGGTGCCCTCCTCAATGCCCTCCCTCCCTCACCCACCCCCCTCCCCCCATCAACCCTCAGTTTATGCTCAGTTTTTAAGAGTTTCTTATGGTTTGGCTTTCTCCCTTTCTAATTTTTTTTTTTTCCTTTCCCTCCCCCATGGTCTTCTGTTAAGTTTCTCAGGATCCACATAAGAGTGAAAACATATGGTATCTGTCTTTCTCTGTATGACTTATTTCACTTAGCATCACACTCTCCAGTTCCATCCACGTTGCTACAAAAGACCATATTTCATTCTTTCTCATTGCCAAGTAGTATTCCATTGTCCTATACGCTGTTTTAATTGGCATTTTTTTTTTCAGTTAATAAGTGAGTTGACTATCTCTTCAAGTATTTGTTAGCCAATTTGTTTTTCTCTGCTATGAAGTTTATACCCATAGCTTTTGCCCACTTTTCTATAGGTTTCCTTTCTTATTGATTTGCAAGATTCTTTTACATCACAGATATTAATTTCTTACTGGTTTTATACTTTGAGACATCACCTTCAAGTTTGTGACCTATCTAATTAACTTTGTTAATTTTGCCTATGTGGTCACCACTGAATAGAAATATTTAATTTTGTGGTAGTTAACCTATTAATTTTTTCTTTGTTGTTTGTGCTTCTTAAATCTTATTTAAAAAATGTGTTACCAACTCAAAATGACAATTATATTCTCATATTTTGTCATCTATAAGCTTAAAGGTATGAGGTTTGCTCTGAGTTTTTAGAATACAGCCTTTGTCAAGTTAAGAAAGTTATATTCCTGGCTCAGTCAGTTGAGCGTCTGACTTCAGCTCAGGTCATGATCTCATGGTTTGTTGTCCCCACTGTCATAAAAAATTTTTTGAGTCTTAGTTTTTGAGAGTTATTTCTAGATAGGTTGTACTTCATTAAACACCTTTTCTGAATATAGTAAAATAGTAATATCATCACTATATGAATATAATGTTTTGGAATAAATTTCAGATGTTAAACTACCTTTTCTTTCTTGGCACAACTCTTACTTGTCTATAATCTTTTAATTGTTTCCATTCACTATTGTATTCAGTGAGTTAGTTTTTATCTAACATTTTTGTTTCCATGTGCAGAAGTGAGATGAACCTGTGACTTTTGTTCTTGCACTATCCTTATCCAGTTCCAAGCTTGCGGTCATATCAGCCTCATGAAATGAGTTAGGCATTTTTCTTTTTATATTTTCTGGAACAACTTATATAATGTAAAGGTTATCTGTTGCTTGAACACTTACCAGAATATGCCTGTATAAATGACCAGGTCTGGGATTCTTTGGAAGGAGTTCTTCAATTACCTTTTCCATATCTGTTATAAATATTGTATTTTATGTATTCTAAGGCTTATGCATTTTATGTAGTTCTTTCAATTTTATTAAAACATAGTCATAATATTATTATATATTTTTAAAATTTTTTTAATGTTTACTTATTTTTGACAGAGAGAGAGAGAGAGAGACAGAGTATGAGTGGGGGAGGGGCAGAGAGAGAGGGAGACACAGAATTTGAAGCAGGCTCCAGGCTCTGAGCTGTCAGCACAGAGCCCAACACAGGGCTTGATCCCACAAAGTGTGATATCATGACCTGAGCTGAAGTCAGACGCTCAACAGACTGAGCCACCCAGGCGCCCCTTATTATTATATTGTTTTTAAAGAACTCTGGGTTGTGCCTGAATTTCCCTCCTTCACTTCATTCATTCATTCATTCATTCAGTTTAGGGCAAAGAGTCTCTATCTTCCTCTCTGGGTCTGACCCTCCACGTTTGCCACTCATTTCTTCCTTCGCCCCAAAGTGACCCTCTCCCTCAGAGAATATGCTGAACCCTCTGCCTGAGAAAGGATTTTTTCCAGAAGCTCTTGCTTCAGGAGGACTAGTCCTGGTCCTTGTGAAGGTGGTGCTGGAGGAGGAGTTAGTAATGAGGTGGGGTAGGGGTTAGTGATGAGGTGGGGAGGGGCAGTAATGAGATGGGGGAGGGGTAGTTGCTTTGTTGTCCCCACTGTCAGTTTCTTATTAGCCTCTGTCCATTATTCCAGCCCAGCTTGTTGCCAAGGTTATTGTAAATACTAATATAAACACAGGCATTGCAGTCCCATCAAAGTCCTCTTGTGAGGGCGCTAACTCAATAATCCAGATTTTATGATTTCCTCAATTACATGTGTTAAGATTATAAGAAATTTGTATTAAAAATCAATAGAACAAAGCATACAGGCAAGCAGAAATCCTTCAAAACAGTGCTTCTCAAACTGAGATCAACAGAAACCTACGGAATTTAAAAATGTTGTGCTTTCATTCTGATATTAATCTTTATCATTTTTTCTTTTTCTTTTTAAAAATTAATTAATTATTTTTATTATTTTAATTTACATCCAAGTTATTTAGCATATAGTGCAGCAGTGATTTCAGGAGTAGACTCCTTAATTCCCCTTACCCATTTAGCCAATCCCTCCTCCCACAACCCTTTCAGTAACTCTCTGTTTGTTCTCCATATTTAAGAGTCTCTCATGTTTTGTCTCCCTCCCTGTTTTTATATTATTTTTGTTTCGCTTCCCTTATGTTCATCTGTTCTGTGTCTTAACAACCTCATAGGAGTGAAGTCATATGATATTTGTCTTTATCGGACTAATTTCAGTTAGCATAATACCCTCTAGTTCCATCCACGTAGTTGCAAATGGCAAGATTTCATTCTTTCTGATTGCCGAGGAATACTCCATTGTATATATATACCACATCTTCTTTATCCATTCATCCATCGATGGACATTTGGGCTCTTTCCATACTTTGGCTCTATCGTTGATAGTGCTGCTATAAACATTGGGGTGCATGTGCCCCTTCGAAACAGCATACCTATATCCCTTGGATAAATACCTAGTAGTGCAATTGCTGGGTCATAGGGTAGTTCTATCTTTCATTTTTTGAGGAACCTCCATACTGTTTTCCAGAGTGGCTGCACCAGCTTGAATTCCCAGCAGCAGTGCAAAAGAGATCTTCTTTCTCTGCATCCTCACCAACATCTGTTGTTCCTTGAGTTGTTAATGTTAGCCATTCTGACAGGTATGAGGTGGTATCTCATGGTGGTTTTGATTTGTATTTCCCTGATGATAGTGATGTTGATCATTTTTTCATGTGTTGTTTAGCTGTCTGGATGTCATCTTTGGAGAAGTGTCTATTCATGTCTTTTGCCCATTTCTTCACTGGATTATTTGTTTTTTGGGTGCTGAGTTTGATAAGTTCTTTATAGATTTTGGATACTAACCCTTTATCTGATATGTCATTTGCAACTATCTTCTCCCATTCCGTCAGTTGCCTTTTAGTTTTGTTGATTGTTACCTTCACTGTGCAGAAGATTTTTATTTTGATGAGGTCCCAGTAGTTCATTTTTGCTTTTGTTTCCCTTGCCTGTGGAGACAGGTTGAATAAGAAGTTGCTGTGGCCAAGATCAAGAGGTTTTTGCCTGCTTTCTCCTTGATGATTTTTATGGCTTCCTTCCTTAAATTTAGGTCTTTTATCCATTTTGAGTTTATTTTTGTGTATGGTGTAAGAAAGTGGTCCAGGTTCATTCTTCTACTTGTTGCTGTCCGTTTTCCCAGCACCACTTGCTGAAGAGACTGTCTTTATTCCATTGGATATTCTTCCCTGCTTTGTCAAAGGTTAGTTGGCCATACATTTGTGTATGGAACCCATCCATTTCTGAGTTCTCTATTCTGTTCCATTGATCTGAGTGTCTATTTTGTGCCAGTACCATACTGTATTGATGGTTACAGCTTTGTAGTATAGCTTGAAGTTGGGGATTGTGATGCCTCCTACTTTGGTTTTCTTTTTCAAGATTGCTTTGGCTATTCGGGCTCTTATCCAGCATATAGGTGGATCTTGTTTTCTTATCTATTCTGTTACCCTATATCTCTTTATTGGAGCATTTAGTCCATTGACGTTTAGAGTGAGTACTGAAAGATATAAATTTATTGCCATTATGTTACTTGTAGAGTTGGAGTTTCTGGTGGTGTTCTCTGGTCCTTTCTAGTCTTTGTTGCTTTTGGTCTTTCTTTCTTCTTTCTTTCTTTCTTTCTTTCTTTCTTTCTTTCTTTCTTTCTTTCTTTCTTTCTTTCTTTCTTTCTTTCTCTCCCCTCAGAGAGTCCCCCTTAAAATTTCTTGCAGGGCTGGTTTAATGGTCCCAAACTCCTTTAATTTTTGTTTGTCTGGGAAACTTTTAATCTCTCCTATTTTGAATGATAGCCTTGCTGGATAAAGAATTCTTGGCTGCATATTTTTGGGATTCAGCACGCTGAATATATCCTACCATTCCTTTCTGGTCTGCCAAGTTTCTGTGGATAGGGCTGCTGCAAACGTGATCTGTCTTTCCTTGTATGCTAAGGACTTTTTTTCCCTTGCTGCTTTCATGATTCTTTCCTTGCCTTAGTATTTTGTGAATTTGACTCTGATATGCCTTGTTGATGGTCAGTTTTTGTTGAATCTAATGGGAGTCCTCTGTGCTTCCTGGATTTTGATGTCTGTGTCTTTCCCAGGTTAGGAAAGTTTTCTGCTATGATTTGCTCACATAACCCTTCTACCCCTTTTTCTCTCTCTTCATCTTCTGGGACCCCTATGCTTCTGATGTTGTTCCTTTTTAAAGAGTCACTGATTTCTCTAATTCTTAAATTGTGCTCTTTTGCCTTATTCTCTCTCTATTTTTTTTTTTTTTTTTGCTTCATTATTCTCCATAAGTTTGTCCTCTATATTGTTGATTCTCTGCTCTGCCTCATCCATCCTCGCCGCCGTGGCATCTATTCGAGATTGTAGCTCAGTTATAGCATTTTTTATTTCATCCTGACTAGCTTTTACTTCCTTTATCTCCACAGAAAGGGATTCTACTCTATTTTTGACTCCAGCTAGTATTCTTATTATTGTGATTCTAAATTCTGGTTCAGACATATTGCTTTTATCTGTGTTGGTTAAGTCCCTGGCTGTCGTTTCTTCCTGCTCTTTCTTTTGGGGTGAATTCCTTCGTTTCATCATTTTGAAGGGAGAAAAGGAATTAATGAGGTAAAAAAGAATTAAAATAAAAAAAATTAAATTAAAAAATTAAAAACAACACCCACACACAAAATCAAATAAATGATGCTAGATCCCAGGTGTGTTTTGTTCTGGGTGTTGAAAGGTGCTTTATAGATTAGAGAAAAAAAGGGGGGAAAAAAGGAAATTGTTTGAAAATTTGAAAAAAATGAATACACTGAAATAGAATAAAATGAAATGATGGAAGTAAAATAGAATTTGAAAAAGTTTACACAAAAGTAAAAAGTATAGTAGAAAAAATTAAAGAAAAATATTTTTAATAAAAATTGAAAATAAAAATAAATTTTTCTTTCTGTATTCAAGAAAAAGAAAAGAAATGAAAAAGAGATAAGAAAATTGAATAGATGGGCCAGCAAACAGACTGAAATATGATTGAAATTACTTCGTTTTCCCCTAGAAGTCAAACTATGGAGCGCTTTATAGTCCGTAAACTAAGCAGGCAAAGAGACTTGTGTTCCTGAAGAGCGAGGTTGGCCCAGTTTGGTGGGGCTTAGTGTAACGGTTCTGTTCTCAACTAGATGGTCCTGCTTAGCTTACTGGGGTGGATTATTGTGGCGCTTGTAGGTGTGTGTGTGCACACACGCATGCGCATGTGGGGGAGCAGTGAAAATGGTGTCACCTAGTTACCCGCTCTCTAATATCGGAACTCTGTTCTCCCTGATCAGCAATCGTGCACCTGTCCTTTGTCTCTGGCTTCCGCCCACTCCCTGCTTTTACACTGTCAGTGACCAAGCCCCAGGCACCACCTCCCTCCTGATTTTTGTCTCAGATGTGGCTGTGTTTGCCTACCCCTTACTTCTGAAGGACTGAGGCTTTGACCCATCCTGCCCCTCTGCAGGAGGGTCTCACCGAGCAGTGGCCAGGTGTTGGGCACACCCAGGAATGTTCGAGGGACCATGCTGCTGCTGATGCCCAGACACTGTGGCCACGTGCCAGCCTGCCCCAGAGAAAGTTCTTGAGATAGAGTAGCAGCAGCATTTCAGAGAATATGGAAAATCACATCACACATCTGGCATCAGGCTTTACCCCAGCGACCTTGTTCAGCACCCGGTTGTTCTCCCAGGTCCACTGGGGTCTTTGCCTTTGGGGACCCACAAAGCCTCTACCACATCTCCTCCCAGCAAGGGAACCACCTCTCCCCTTGTGGCCTGAAGACCCCCGGACTCCACTCTGCTCCTGGGGATTCACCCTTCCCACCAGATATTGAGCTGCGGAGTTGCAGACTCTGTGCTCCCCCTGTTTACAGTCTTAGTGGAATTTAAACCTTCTCCTTTCTCCTTTATCCCTTTTTAGTTCAGTCCCTGCGGCTGTTTCCACTTTTCTACTTTCTCTCCAGCTGCTTTTGGGGGGATACTTTTCTGGTATCCTCCCCCCCTCCCCCCCCATCTCCATGGTTTGTCTGTATGCAGAAGCAGCTCCCTGCCCTCTGCAGTTCTCTCTCCCCCAGTTCACCTCTCTGTACTGCGTACCTGCTGAGTTCTGTGGTTCAGGTTGTGCAGAGTGTTGCGTTAATCCTCAGATCCTTTTTCTAGGTTTGCAGGATGGTTTAGTGTCGGTCTGGCTGTATTTCATGGACCCCAGACACACAAAAATCTTCCATACTATTCCGCCATCTTGGCTCCTCCTCCTCTTTTTTTTTTTAATTGAAGTATAGTTGACACACTATGTTACATTAGTTTCAGATGCGCGACCTGGTGGTTGACAAGTCTCTACGTCCCACTGTGCTCACTGCAAGTGTAGCTACTGTATGTCTGTATGCTATGCTATTACAGTACCATTGATGTATTTCTCATTTTGAAACCAATCTTTAAAAAATGGTTAATAGAAGTGCAATCTGGATCAGGCTGACCTGAAGGCAGAGAAGGAAAGCATGAGAAAGAGCTTATGGGGTAGAAGACACAGTAAGGAAAAGCCCGGAGATGAGAGGAGATGGGTGCACTCATGGGAAAGTGAGGAGAGCAGAGCTGCAGGAGAGAAGGGAGTGGCAGGGCAGGCAGGTGCAGCCTGACCAGCTTTGTCCTGGTGTGACTGGGAATCTGGGAGGGGAGTGGCCAGAGGGAGGAATATGGTCCCTCTGGCAATAGGGTGGGATGTAAGTCATGGGGTAGGAGTAACCGCTGCTGCCCCAGGTAGGAGATGAGGAGGAGCAAGGTGACAAGGTGTCAAGCCGAGCTGACAAGAATGGCCACACATGGGACCTTCAGGGGGCTCAGAGGAAAGGGAGAAAGCAAGGTTTTTGCCAAGTGACTGGGTAGACGGATGACATGTCTACAGAGATGGGAGGGACAAAGGGTGTGACAAGCTGCAAGGGGTGGGCAGAAGAGGATGGTGACTTTAAGGATGGGGAAGGTCGCTTTGCTGTGGACCAAGACTGATGTCGCTGGCGCCACAAGGAGAAGGGCCACGGGGCTGGGAAAGCTGAACAGGTGTGTGGGGGAAGGGCAGCTGATGGGTGAGGGGGAGCCAGGACAGAGGGTAGGCTGTCAGAGACAGGGACACTCCTCTCTCAGAGACAGAGAAAGAAAAGGGTACAATTTGCAACGGTGGGAACCGAAACTGGGCAATCTCCATCTTCTTAGGATGCCAAGCCATCTGCTGCCATGTGATGGTGGAGTAAGGGGCTGGTGTGCAGGCCAGGTGGTCCCTTTGGCTTATGGGACACTGGCTGAGTGACAGTCGCTGTGCTCCTGTGACTCACTACATCCTGCCTCGCTGGGATCACATAGCTCACCCTTGCCCAGCAAAGCCACTAATTTATTTATTTATTTTTAAAGTGGAACCCTGTATTCATTAAACATCTATTGAGGGCTTACTGTAGACGCTCTTAAGGGAGGAGGGTACAAACATAGCTAAGTCACTGTTCCAGGTCTCCGGGGACTTACAATCCAGTTAGGGATGGTGACAGTAAAACCCAGCAGAACAATTTAAACACAAGGAAGGAATTACAAGCAACAGTTAGCAGGAGAGGAATTTAAATAAAATTCCGATGGGTGGAGGAGGGCCCCACGGACCAGAGATGGCCTCATGGAGGAGGAGAGAGCTTGCTTCAATTTTGGCTAAAGGTGGGGATTCTGAAAGGGAGAACCAGGTGAGCAGAAACTGACTCCTCACACCATCTGCACTGCACACAGCTGGGGGGGAGGGTCGGCCGGGGACAGAAGTGGAAATGGGTTCTGCCTTGGAAAAGAAACCAAGCTACTAGCATAGGAGCAAAAGAACTGACGGACTTGGCACTTTCTCTTGAGGGCAACCCCGGGGGCTTCTCATTCCTGCCCTCCACTCCTGGGATCACACAGCTTCCAGGTAAGGAAGGTCCCCCTGCTGAGAACATCTGGGCATTGGAGGACTCAAGTCTGCACAGGGCTTGAGGCTTTCTGAAGCACAGTAGGGACTGCCTTAGGACCATTTTCATTATTGTTACCATCATAATTGGCATTTCACACACTGCCTGTTATCTCCTTCTGGTGTTTAGCAGCTTGGAAATGTTCTGCCTGTGATTTTTTTTTCCATCTAGGCAAAACCATTTATTCCAACATCCCCTCCTCCCTTTACTTTGCTTCTTTCTCCTTAAAGAGAGCTCTAGACCACGAACTTTTTATTTTTTTAGCACAAAATAGTGACAAGCATATTTCTGAATATTATAACAAAGAAAGGCATTATGTGGCTGAAAGAAAGACTCTTAAAGAATTAGATAAAAACCTACATCCCTAAATTTTAAATCTGTCTCTCTCCCAAGAAAATACACTTGAGCGATTTTTTTTTTATGTGTGCGGTGAACAATTCCACTTGTTCATAGGTTGGGAAGAGCTTTAAAGAAAACACAATGCTCCCTTTTTGCATATGCCAAACATTTTCACCCAGGGCAAAATCAGTTGCTATTTTAAACAAATTGATTTTTCTGGAGGATGCTGTAAAAATATTATTGCAGGCAGAGCCAGCCTGGGGCAAAACAGTGTGAACTGAGCAAAGCTTGTGTTTGGTGCTTTCCTGACTTCTCTTCCCCGATGATGGGGTGGCCTCCACTGGCACCCATCCCGTCCTGCCTGCTGAGGGCTTAGATCTTCGGTGGAGAGAACTGGGAGCCTGGGAAGGTGGGGTCACCTCTGGCTTAGACACTAACTAGATGTGCAGCCTTGAGCAAATCCCTTCCCCTCTTTGGGACATACATTGAGGGTATTAAGTCACAAAGGATTACAAATTTAAACGACCTTGGGGTAAGACAGGTCATGCAAATGGGTGCAGCAGACCTGGCAGAAAATACGAGGGAGTTGTAGGGACTGGAACAAAGTAGGTAAGGCGACTGTGACTGAAGGGTCGAGACTGTTTTGCTTCAGTGGGTTGCCGTCATAGGTCGTGTGAGCCTGGTGTTGCCAGAACTTCTAATTTTTTAAGAAAACTAAAAAATGTGAATTTTATGTGAAAATTTCATTTTTCAAACCACTCTCCAAGCCACGCAAACATATCTGCAGGCCTATTTGGCCTGCAAGATGGCAAGATTGTAATCTCTGGGCCAGGGTTATATCTATCTATCTGGTTCTATCAGTGTTTGGCCAAAGATTAAGGTTCTACTGTCTCTACTGCATATTTTAATCACAACCTCTTGGGGTACTGGGTGGCTCAGTTGGTTGGGTGCCCAACTCTTGGTTTCAGCTCGGGTCATGATCTCACAGTTTGTGGGATCGAGCCCCGCATCAAGCTCTGCTCTGAAAGCACAGAGCTTGCTTGGGATTCTCTCCCTCCCTCTATCTCTGCCCCTTTCCTGCTCTCTCTCTCTCTCTCTGTCTCAAAAGAAAAAAAATAAACTTAAAAAAATTTTTTAAAAAATCACAACCCCTTAAAGATGAGAAGCCCAAAAAGTGAATCTCTAATGGTGGAGTTGGCAGCTTTATGATGAGTCATTGGAACAGTTACTTGCAGTAAGAATTTTACCTGGTTCTGCACCTGTTCCTCTACCACATTATGTCATCCTGGCAGCTTGGTGTTCTGCCTACCCATAAAGCCAGCACTATTTGTGTGACTTCTTTCTCATAAAAAGTGACCCAGTCAGTATAGTCAAATCCACATGCAAAGCTGGCCTTCTGTCTTGAGTGACATTTTGCCAAAATAACTACCTGAGTCAGAAAGGAGCCCCTTTAGAGGCTATGGGGTGGGACGTTTGTAGAGGCCTGAGTTATGAGGCACAAGGGGGAAACTGCAGGTGAGTCTTTGATCGTATAATTGTATGCAACTAGAACATCTTTATTTTACTTCCCTGCCCCAAACACGCTCACCATTTAAAATACTACCAAAACTCACCTTCTTGCTTTGGCACCCAGGCATGACCTTGTCCAAAGCCCTTCTTGTGACCTTTAGTCCAGGCAAGATCAGTGGTCAGGCTTCTTAGCTTTTGTAACAAAAACATCAGCTTTGTCATGTCTACAGGTCTGATATCTAAAGCATATGACTCTCTCTTCATTCAGAATTCTAGTATTTGCCAAGTATGCAGCAGTGAAGCAACTGCTTTTTAGTTCCAGACAAAAGCTTAGCTGAAATAACTGATAAATTTTAAGTTAGACAGAAGTATATGCCAATCATTTATTGCTTAATGTTTATTAAGTTCTCTCCCTGACTCTTGTTGGGTTGTTCGGAAAGCTCTATTCCTGGACCACATTAACTTCATTCCCTGCAGAAATATCTTCACTGAATCGTGTTGGTTATCATGCCCGTGACTTTTATGAAAGGCCATTTTAAGAATCAGCCAAATGAAGAACATTTCCACATTTTCTCTAAAAACTGTTGTGGAAGATATGTCCATTATGTTGTTCAATGTTCCTGATACAATGATCCACATTATAAATTCCTCTTAGAATTTAATACCAGGAAAATGTTTGCTTCTCTTGGCTCAAGAGAATGTCTCCTCTTAAGTGGTCATGAAGATTCTAGACCCCATAATGCTCCCTTTCCATTTTTGCTTTGGCTGCTGGGAATCTTAAAAGCCTACCTTCATGCTGGTGGCAGCGACCACATGTTTCCAAATCAGGAGCACAATTATCTTTCTGTTTCATTTTCTTGGTGTTGACCTATTTTTAATTGTTTTCTGCATACATATGTTTTATTATATGTTGATTAAAATAGTTTTGGAAGTAAGCAGGACAGAAATTACTCTCAAATTTCATGCTCATTTAAAAACACATGTCATTTTATTATTGTTTCCAAATTACTTCATTTGTACCTCTTTAACCTTCTCAGCTGGAATTGTAATTTTCAAGAAATCTTTCAATTATACTTAATGCAGAGCTTTACACCCAGTTAGAGCTCAATAAATACTTGCTAACTTTTTCACTTTTCTATTGACTAATAGCTCATTCCTAAGACACTGAAAGGATCACAAAAGCATAAATCATGTAAAGAATAGAAGTTTATTCATACATATGAAGTGAGCGAATAGACAGGTTTCACATACTTTCTTCCTCCTCTTTAAATGAATAGGCATCTGACACAAAAAGTAGAAGTGTAACTTACTCAGTGATTCCTGGATTTCAGTAAGAATTCCTAATGTGCAAGGACTTTTGAACACCAGAAAATGGCTTCTGCTTGCCTAAAAATTTCCTGTATTTTGCAAACATGTATTGAGTGTTTACCACCTGCCTGGCACCATGACCAGTGGAGGAAGACAGAGGTGATGGAGAGTAGCCTAGTTTCAGGGGCTACATAGAAAAGAAGACAGATCTCAGGGCCATGACTCACAAGATGGCCCCAGGGTGTTGCCGTTAGGGTTATCTTTCTGTTGGAATTGCTCAGCTTTGTGAAACTGGGCGAGGGGTGCAGAGGAATGGTAGCAATGAGGAATTAACCACTGGTCTACTTTATAATGTGTATCTTCCCACACATGGTCTTTCTTCATCTTCCAATTGTTAGACTGGTAAGTCCAATACTACCATGTTCTTGACCCTTCTGCCCACAGCCATGATCTGGCTGGACTGAGGTGTGATATGGCTCACACCAGAATTAGAGAGTGCATACTTGCTTGCATCTGGGGGTTATGATGAGGTGGCACTGATTGGGTCTGCAATAAACTGTGACCAAATGCCTCAGAGCTTAATAGCCTGCATTGTCAAGGGGGGAATGGCATGCTGTTGGGCAATGTATGTATTCCTACTGGTGCACGTTTACATAAATTGTTTACTGACCCTGTGGAGTAATGCGACTACTTTGTTGCTAACACATACCCCAATTTGTGGTAACCATCTCTTATAACACGCATACTATTAATTCTCAAGGCAATACATATTTCTGTACTTTGACTTTTTTAGTAATAGCATTCTTGGGAAAATAGCAAATGATGGTCACAATTTATTTCAAAGGGTGTTTAGTAATTTAGCATGCATCTGTGAAATGTTACTTAGTCCTGGGTGGTCTGTGTGCATAATTATGTTTTAATTTGCACATGATTGCTGACTCTCATATCATTTAAACAATCAGGATGCATCAAATGACTGGCTGTTGTCTTATAACATTTTGTTTTCCCCTTTGGAACTATTGGAAAGAGACCATCACATCCCACAACCATCTGCAATATTGCATGTGTATTGCTGAATATTGAATAGATATTATGAGTATTGAATTTGGCAGCACTTCTGTGGCCATATTTGTATGTATTTTTCATTGCATACTGAAAAGAAAATGAAAAGGAGGGAAATGATTAAAAAGTTCTCTGGGCTCTGCAGAACTGCTGTTGCATTCCTAGATCCTTTCTTACCACCCTCGGCTTTGTTTTACCCTCATATAATAATAACAGCAGTATCTTACCTTTGCATCTTATACATATTCTAAAACCATTGTCTAATAAAGTGCAGTTGACCCTTGAACCACAGGAGTTTGAACCGTGCAGGTCCACTTATGCTTGGATTTCTCTCAATAAATGCAGTACAGTACTGTAAATGCATTTTATTTTCCTTATGATTTTCTTAATAACATTTTTTCTCTAGCTTACTTTATTGTCATATAGAATCTAATAGATATACCATACAAAATATGTGTTCATCAACCATTTGTGTAATCCGTAAAGCTTCTGATCAATAGTAGGTTATTAGTAGATAAGTTTTTAGGGAGTCAGAAGTTACAAATGGATTTTCAACTGCAGAGAGGATTGACGCCCCCAGCTCTTGTGTTGTTCAAGGGCCAAATGTACAGTGTTTCATTTTTACATTGACTGTGAGATGGGTAGGCAGGGCTTGTCACACATCCATTGTACATATGAGAAAACTGAGCCACAGAGAGTTGGTGACCAATATTATTGTTACTCGGCAATAGCTTAGGAGAGGCCAAGAACTCCTGACATTTATCTCCAAACACTTCCCACTCATAATACTGCCTTCAAACTAGAGGTTGATGTAGTGGAAAATAATTCCTATCCCAGCCTACAGCATATCTCCAGGATATGGAAAGCGATTATAGAATTGGGCATTAAGGGCTAACATCTATCTATAAAGTGGCTCATTTAAAGGTGAAGGGTCACATATATGCATAAGTTTCTCTTCCTGTCTCCCCCTGATGCATCATCGCCATTTAGAAATAGGAGAGATATCTTAGACTTCTTCCCCTCCCCCACTCCTCCAACAAAGTTCTGGTAATGTTTCCTTCAGGGATTCTTGAGACCATCCCTTTCCCCTTTTTCCAATTATCATTGCCCTATTTCAGGTCTCCATCTTTTCTCATAGCCCACTGAAACAACCTAGCCAGTCTCCAGGTCTTTACTCTCCCCCCACCCCACCAGCTTCCAACCCCAATCCTTCCTCCGCAGAACTTCAAGGGTGATATAGAATGCAAATATAGTCACGTTCACCTTAGTGAATCCTTTCTGCTTACAGAAAAAGTCCAAGCTTCTTTCATCATTTGGCCTCTGGGTGCTTCTCCAAATGAAGCTCTTGCAACTTCTGTCTCTAACCACAGGTTTCAGTAATATACCAATTTTCTTGAGGTTTCGTGCTTGCTTGCTTTTGCATATGCTTTTTCCTGGGTTTGCAACACCATCTTCCTCCAGCGCGCACTCCACAAACACTTAAATGCTGCTTGTAGGTACATGCACACAATGCTCATATACTTTTCACATACTATCTCCTGTGGATTGGGGGCAGGGGTAATGGAAATATTCTTTAGGACTCAGTTCATAGATTTCCTCCTCTGGGTTGCTGTTTCTAATCTCTCTGGGCTGGGTTAGAGGCCCCTCCACTTCGCTGTCGGCGTATGTATCCTTAAGAGTTGACTGGCCCTGGGTAGTGAGTCTACTTCTCTGCCTCCTCTGATTATAACCTATCTGATAGCAGGGACTAGTTCCTAACACATATTGGGTTTTCAATAAACGTCTATTGAACTGAAGTGAAGAGAGTAGGGCATGAAAATTCCATTTTGTTCCTATAGTGATAGACTCCAGCACCTTGGATAGCTCATTTCTTTAACCTGTGCTATGAGGCTTTCCTGGCCAATAATTCACTGACACATCTTCCCCTCTGTATAATACAAAGGATTCTCAGCACACTCCTGGAGGCTAGAGCAAAACTATTTGTAACCTAGCTTCATGAACAAAGGGCTACATTAGTAAAAAGCAGTTTTTTATTCCAGTGTCAGACATGGAGAAAAAAATTTTTTTAATCCTAGCTGGAAGACAAAAATAGATTAAGAAGGGTCACTGCACTGCTGAGCATCCTCCTTCTCCTACCCATGGGGTAAAAACTCCCTGCCCCATGGGTCATTCCACCCCATTGTATCCTCTCTACAGTGAGTGATGGAGGATGCTGTTGAGTATATGAATCCGTATATTACTGTGTTCTACCTAAGAGGGCACTTAGGAGTATTCAGTATTGTCACCTAGAAACTTTTCCTGGATAACTCATTTATTTTTACCTTATGGACAATGCAAACCATAAAACTGTCTCAGTCTGAAACTGGCTGTGGGAAGCTTGAAAGCAAACTCGTGGCTGGCCTCTTGCTAGTATGTAAGACTTCAAAACATGAATTACGTCACATTATCTAAACACATCTTTTTCCCTACTTTATTTTCCTTTGACCCCTTTCCTTACATTTTATGTATTTTATTTTGCTTTATAGTAGATCCCTTTATCAGCTATTTTGAATTCTTTTGTTATCAAGTGTATTAATAAAGGTATAAATAAATATCATTAATTAGTATAATTTAGAAAACAGCATGTTTCAGAAGTTCTACATTGAACTAGGTTGCCTTCATCTTTTCAACTCCACCTGGGCCAGTTATAGGATCTTATGTAAAACACCTCTACTTGGTAGAGCAAGGGATCACATGTTTAAAATTCTGTGAAGGCTAATTAGCTTATTTTTTTCTCCTGGTGCTTTATGGTAATTTCAACCCTTGTCATCCCACTTACAAATATGTATATTTCATTGGTTACAACATACTGTTGATAGGTGAAGTACGTGAACAATTAATATCAGGCTCTAGGACTTTAAAGTGTGGCTGAGAGCATTATCTTGCAAAGGAGAAAATATGCATACAGTTTGAGATCCTCCTTCCCACCCTCCTCCTGTGAGCCCAGGGGAAATCAAAGGGGGCATCAGAAATCTGATCATGGGTTCTTCCACTTAGCAAAGAACCACTAAATATGGCTACTTAATAGTCTTTTGTAGAATACAGGGCACAGTAAGCTTTAAGAATGAGAGTTCTTAATGAGATGAACAGTCAAACTTTGAATCAAATACCTGCCAAAAATCTTGGTGGCACTGGTGCTGAGGGTAATGATGCCAGCATCTGGCTTAACAATCAAGTCCCCCTAAATTCTCTGTCCCAGGCAGCAGTCCCAGTACTTAAGGAGCTCATTGCCCTTATAGTTCACGATGAGAATTCCAGAAGGGTATGCTCAGAGTTTGCCTGGAACACATAGGCCATATATAGGAAAGGGAAAAAGGAGGTTCAAAAAAGGAAGTTCTTCAATGGTCCCAAATGTTCACCTGTATCTAAGCAGAGTAAAAGGCATACAGCGACAAAATCTTCACTCTCTCCCTTTAAAGAAAATATTTATCTCTGGAAGTATGTAGTTACTCCTGTCACCTACCAAATATGCAAGAAGTTTTATTTCACTGATTTTATTTTGTCATTCAACATATACTTATTGAGTTTATACTACTTACCAGGCACTATTCTAGCCACTGGGGATGTAGCAGTAAAGTAAACTGTAAAAACCCTTATACTATTGAGGTTACATTTTTGTGGGTGTGTCAGCTTCTATGGAGAAAAATCTGCAAGGCCAGGGGAACAGGGAGTTAAACTGAATAGTTACCGAAATCTTCTCTGATAGAAGACATTTGAAAAGAGACCAAAGTGAAGTCAGGAAGGGAACTATGTGAATAGGTAAGAGAAGAGCATTCCTGGCTGAAGGAACAGGTTACATTTCCCAAGTTGGGAGTGAACCTGGAAGCCAGTGTGGCTGGTGTGGAATAAGCCAGGAATTCTGGGTGAGGCTGGAAAATTAGCTGGGATGAGATCACAAGCTGTCGCAATGAGGTTCTTGCCTTTTGCTTTGCACGAGCTGGAAAGCCAGAAGAGAGGTAATACGATAGGACATGAGATTACATACAGAATAGACGATAATGAGGCAAGGATAGAAACGGACATCAGCTTCCATGAGAGATGCTTGTGACTTAGGCCAGGATATGTGCAGTGGAGGTAAAGGTGTGATCAGATTCTGCATATATTTTGAAGGTTAAGTTGGCAGAATTTACTGATGGATTAGATGTAGGTGTTAAGAGAAAGAGAGGAATCAAGAAAAACATATTTCATTTAATAAAACTGTGTTCTCATAGAAGGAGTAAGCTGAGAAACAAAAATAAGGAAAAGTGTTACTTCTTTTTGGAAAAAAAAATATTCTTAATACAAACAAGTAAGGATTATGGGCTAATATAGCCCTATGGGTGAGTGATTTGTTGAAAGATGGACTTGGCCACTAGTTGTTTGAGAGAACAACTCTGTTCTGCTCCACAGAGAAGAGCAATTACATGCTCATATGCAGCCTGACAAGTAATAGAAGAACCCTGGAAATACAGGAGTCTCTCTTAAGGTGCACTGGAGAAGGGGGTGGGGTGAAGGAGCTTGCCACCTCTGTGGAAGATGCTCATTTCTCCCTCATTATATTCAGAATCTCCTTGTCTGCAGAGCAGCACCTGATGGTGATCATGAGTCCACATGTACAGATAAGAAGCCTCAGCAAAGAGATCTAATCCAAAGTCACAGCTGAGACAAGCTTTAGACGATGAAAATTTGTCCAGACGACATTAGATTTGACATTTCCCCCTTAGTGGAAGATTTCTTCTTGGAGCCACATAGAAGTTCATCCAAATACTTAATTAGCCAGGCACTGATTAGCTGATACCTAGCTTATTCTGGCCCCTAAAGATGAACCTACCATGAAAATATAAATGTACTACCTCTCACTCATTGTCACCCAAGCATGATTAATTAGGCTATGGATTACCCAGGGCTTCTCTATTTTTTTTCTTTTGCTCCTCTCTGTGTTTCTGTAAGTGTGTCCTATCTCCCTCCATCACAGGGTAAGTATGAGTAGAAAGAAGAGGTACGGTTCAATGTAGTCTAAATATTTGTGAGTTAGGAGAAAAGATTTGGTGTGGGAGAGACTAAATGGCTTAAAAATGATATTGGATTCTCTTTAAGTTTTAATTATCCATGTTATCTCTGCTTTCATTATTATGGATCCCTGAACGTTGACGGTAATGGCTGCACAGTTGACAACTGCACCATGTAATAACTATGTCTGCTCTGTAATCATATTCCAGCATGCTATTTATTAGGGACCATTAGAACTCATGGTGCTGCAGAGCAATGGAAATAAGCAGAAGATAAGTCCAGAGTGCTGTCTTGAATGTCTCAGTAATCTTTCATTATCACTTACTTTCTTAAACATTAGATTCATATGGACTAAGTCTGTTCTTTCCCATCAGTTTTCAGAATTGAGTCTGTGAGATCCATGATGGAACTGCACTATCATTCTTTTCATTATTGGTATAAATTGGGTTTAAGTCATACCCAATGCATGTTAGTTACGAAGGTTCCAAAAGGAACTCGGTTGGTAGAACAATGATCCCAGTCTCACCATCTGGGATTATTTATTTCAGACTCTGACTTGAAGCATCAGGTAAAGGCTTGGCATGGACTTATCCCAACCAAGCATGGGTTTTCCAGGGCCCATGAGGTTCAGTGTCCAAACAGAGAGGGCCTTGTGGTGAAGAATCACACAGCAGAAAGCACCACAGTTCCAAGGGCAGGAGGTGGGCCCCCAGCAAGGCCTCACAGAAGAGTTTTAGAAATCACACAGAAGACAATACAATCATTATCTGGGAATTCTGTGCCTGGGTGAATGGTCCTGGCCCTTGAATTAGGGCTCAAGGGCAAGTCTCTAGTCCTAGAAGAGGTACTAGGAACAGCAAGAGAATCAGGTAATCAGCAAAGAATCAGAGGGGCCTGGGAAAGAAGGCAGGGGGCTCTCAGGGATGAACTATGACTCAGCTGTTAGTGGGACAGCTTCGATGCATTTATAGGTGTAGAGTGCATACAACACTGCCTAGAACATATAAGTCATTTTTAAGTGTTAGCTATTATTATTATTATCATCATCACCACCATTATTATTTTCATGTAACTATCCAAGGAATGCTATATCCTGATTCTGATAATGGAGGAGGCAGTGGTCACTATTGAGCAGTGGTTCAGCAGGGTTATGGATGCTCACCCCAACTCTTGTGGGTGAGGCGCTCTAGATGCTGTTTTCATATCTTTGGATTGGTCTGGGAATTGGAACAAGAATGGTCCATCAGGTGGGGGGAACAGAAGGTCCAGTCGTGGGGACCTGGGTAGAGAGGAAATGAAGATTGAGGCTGGCTTCCTTGGGGTGGCCTGACAGCAGCCTAAATAGATGAGTCCCAGGCAGTCACATGTAATAAATAACCCTCAGAGACTGAGCATGCCTCATATCTGTGTGAGGAAAACATAAATCTGCTTGGACTGCAATAGATTTTTTGTATTTCTAAAATAAACAAACACTCAAGAATCCAAATGCGGATAATGCTAACTCTCTTCTCAGTAATCTATAGGCCTCTATGAACTGTAATAGTCCAAGATGAATAAGCTCTATGATTTGATTGAGCGTCTTCTGCAGTCAGGGTGAGCACAGCATCATACAGGAGGTGAAGCATGGGATGATTGCTGAGTGGTCCCATCATTAATTCAGTCTCTATAGAGTTAATTCAGGCTGAGGCACACACTACCAATTCCATCTATATCAGTGCAACTGGATTTTGGGGAGTTTTTATTAAAAATTCTCAAATCAGTCCAATACAAGAGAATTACTTCCTTGCTGCTCCATATCTCCTGCCAAGTACCTGATAAAATGTGTTCTACAAATGTAGAGATGGAGTCATGATAAGAAAACTCACTCTTGCTGAATATTGGAATTATCAGGCCAGTGTTGCAGGCAAATGTTAAAACCAGGACAAATCCCCACTGGAGAATTTCCAAACTGCTAGAGATCATCCATTTCCCTGGGGCAAAGTTTGAAGGGACTCTTCAGTTTACCCACATGTTGGTGAACGTATTTGAGACAGAACTTTCCAGGCTGCTCAAAGTCAAACAACTTCCAGATATGTCAGGTCTAATCAAGGCTTCTAAGTCAGTGCAGACCCCTGGGTCAGACCCATCATGTGCTAGGATCATCTTCTTGCAGAATAACTCTCTAACATATCTTTAACTTCAGAGTGTGTGGGGGGGGGATGCAGCAGACCTCTTGTGTTTTGGGGATGCATCTTGTTAACTAAGGAAGCAGACCTCCTGTCCCAGGTGCCCGTGGCCAGGCTCACCAGCACCTACAAAAGGCCAGAGTGGGGGCCATGCAGGGAGCATTGACAATAAGCTATTGGCATGGGAGCATGCTGTTGAGAGAATGAAGACAACCTAGAATCGCCATGGCAACCTTTTTTTGAGTTTTATTTTGTTTGGGGGAGGGTGGGAGTTGGTGATAAGTAATACTCTGTAAAATTATAATTTGCCATGAAAAAGCAGTGGTTTATCACAAAAAGAGCATCTGATGGGAATGGGAACCTTGGGACTGACTTCTGGTGATGGATGAGCATGAGCAAGTCACTTTCCCTTTCTGTGCTTTGGTTTCTGCACCTGGACCTTAGGACAGTAGAGACAGGCAGGTCTCGGGACGTGTTAGGACCTTTTCAACTGTAATATTTCAAGTCCACAAGTTCTGTTTCTTGATTCAATATACTAAGTTCCAACCAATGCCCACATTTCCATGCCCCTGCGCACTTAGATTTCCTCTGTGATACATTCTACTCTTTACACACACTTGGGCTATTGAGATAAAACCCTTGCCTAAGATGGACAGACAATAATTTAAACCAAGAAAACAAAATGTGAAAGAAGACGAAGCCCCATCAGCAGAACAGATGGCTTGGCACATAAGGCAGAGCTGGGGTTCACAGGTGAGACAGAGGCCAGAGTTGATGGAGACGCGGGATAAGAGGTGTCGGGCAGCTGGATGGATGGAATGGAGGAAGGAGGCGTGGAGGTAACAAGTGGAGTGAGTGTATCATGAGCACCAGCATCAGTCCACAAAAAAAGCTGATCCTTCAGGGGAATCTGAAATGTAGGGCAAACTGCTGTGCCCTCCTCCCTAACTTCCTCTGTACCCCCAATTTAAAAAGCAAGCTGTTTTGAAAATCAAAGTAGGGAATTGACCATCACGGAATGCACCATGGTTTGTTCGCTGTGTCAAGTGTTTTACATTTACTGACTTATTTCATCCACACAGCGACCTCGTGGGCTGGCCTTACTTTTATTATTATTATTCCAGTTCAATGATTGAAAATAACCAAGTCGGGAGGGTCGCTGTGCTGGTAACTGCCAGCGCTGGGCTGACCTGGGTCTGGCTGACACCCACATCCTTTTCACTATCCCCTGCTGCAGTCAGAACTCAGTCTGGCTGGGGGCACATTAGTTCTGGGGCATTTCTCTAATTACTTCCTCTTCTCCTTGCTCCCATTCTGAGATAAACCCCAGCAAGTTGGAGTGTAAGGAGGCCTTTGCTTCATTCTTTTCTCTTCTCTCTTTCTCTCTTCCTCCCATTTTTGGCAGAAAGTTTCATTTATACCATGGAATGTACTAAGAGGCCATCCATTTATTACTTCCCTAATTTTTATGGCATTTGTGATTAAATCAACTCTGAGGTTGTGGGAAGCTTTAGTAATTAAATAATTTCGGTAACAGAATATTTAATTAATTGTAATTACACATGCCATCTTGAAAGCCGTTTCTATTTTAATTTTTAGCACAAGCTAGATTGTGCAAGACATGGTTTTTCTTTGCCACCAAAATCTCTTGTCTCTTTTTCTCCTCCTTTCCCACCATTTGGCTGGCTCTGGAACCTTTTACTTCCTTCTTTCCTCATAATTGGAGGCAGAGGGATTCAAAAGGTGTCAGTCATCCCTCAGTCCTGTGTGCTACAGGTAGGAGAAACACGAAAAGAACATAAGACAAAGTCTTGGCCTACAAGATCCAGATGAACTTATTAAGGAAACAATCCATGAACACATTGAAATATGAATACGACAAAGAGCCCCACAGATGATAACCCCATGGCCAGTATGGAGGCGTGTTTGAACAGGCTTCCAAGATACATGTAGCATTTGTATTGACAGAAAAGAGAGCAAGTTCCTGGGAACCTGAAAAGGTGAACTGTATTTCTTTTCTCTTTATCCTCATTCTCATTTACTCATGCATTCATTCACTTAACAAAGATTTTCCAGACCTATGGATGCCAGGCAGTGACCACTGAAATGTGTATTCTGGACCCAAGGAAACACCCTGCCACATTCTGTGTCTCCCCCTCTGGGCTTGGTGAGGACAGCAGAGCTATGTACTGGCTTTCCAGGTGTTTCAGGTAGGCCTAGCACTGCAGAGCCCAGCTACTCATCATGGTGAGCTGAGCATGTCCTCCATTGGCTGTGACAGTCCCAGCTATATCCTCACCTGACCAAGGCAGGATTCTGTCTACAAGGCTAGGGCTTACATCACAACTGTATGAGGGATGCAGGAAGGGAAACCCACCTAGTGGGCCCCAAATCTTTTGCTATTCCCCCCACTCAGCATCCCTCTGGGACTCTGATGTGCCATGGCCCTGAGCAGCACCTTTCTCTGGAACGCTAGGACCTGACATCACATCTTGGTTGGCATGAGACTCATTTCAAAGCTGGACTCTTAATCTGCTCTGGTGACTCTGTGTTTTCTGACTTCCCCAGTTTTGGGTCTCTTAAGTACTCCTACCAGGAGGAATTCTGATTTTACTCTAACAGGGAGCCTGAGAGCAGTGGCTCTTCATGCATATTTGTGTTTCGTGTTCATCCATTTGTTCATGAAACACGTGTCAAGCAGCTTGTGAATGTCAGGCACTGTGCTAGGCTTTGTGGGACTTAAATGAATACAAAATTCTGTTCTCAAAGCCCTTGTAGACATATTGAGTTTAACACACACACGCACACACACACACATGTACACACACACACACGCGCGCGCACACACACACACACACACACACACAAAACTAAGCTAAGTTCCACAACGTAGAAAGTTACAAGTAAGCTAAGTTCTATAACATAGGAAGTCAGAGGACATGTCTGAGTTTGGGAAGTTGAACCAAGCCTTGAGATAAGCAATAAATTACTGTAAAGCAGAGGAGAGGATGTAGGTCTTCTAGACAGAAGGGGCAGCTTATAGTTGGGAATGGTGTGAGTATCTTCCCTATAAGGAGAACTGTACCCACAACTATTGTCCTTCTGAGGGAAAGGGTCATTGTAACCTTGTATGATAGGATCACGGTGCACTGAAAAGTCCCAGTTTAGTCTAGAAGTTCTGGATTTGTGTCACGGGTACCAGATGCTCTGGGTTTGAATTTTAGCTTTGCCACATACCGTCTGTATAGTCACGGTTGCAAATTTCCCACCTCATTGTTGCCATTTACACAAGAAACATAATGAGATCTTGCAGAGCTCTTCTGGGGACTAAATAAGATAAGGTACATGACACAAAATAGGCATTTATCAGAGATTAATATTTATATTACTTTTATTTTTAATTCAAAAACTTTTGTAACTTATTGGTGTCTTACCAAGATAAAGAATTACATTGCCTCTGCAGGGTCTAGCAAAATATCAACACTAAATTCATGGTTACCAGTATTTGCAGATCTCAGTTTTGTGGCTTGGCCTCCTCTTTACCTCCTAGGCCCTACTTTCCAAGTGGACTCAAATAATCCAATGTTGAAATAAGATGATATCAACAAGCATGTCCTCCGTTTTCAGTCTGTGCTAATGGATGCCCTCAGGAGACCTCCGTTCTTTAGGGGGAACTGGTGGGCCTTGGGAGCTGAAAACCGGCTTTGCTCACGCCATCTTTAATTGTCAGGTTTGCCAAACACTTTTGTCAGAGCTACTTTTGCCTTGTTAAAGCTGCTCTTTCGGGTTTGTTCGCAAAGCTTATCAAGTGGAGTGGAAGCTGCCTGAGCATGCGCACTACACGTCAGAGCGCCAGTGGCACTTAGGTGATGCTCCCCTGGGTAGTCCAGGCCGAGATGTCGTCTCACTGGGTCCCTTGGGGCACCTTGGTTGTCTTTTACTTCATCCCTGTCTCCTCCAGAGCAGAGTTGTGTTTGTGAGGATCACATATTGGTATTGTTAGCAATGATGGGCAGTTAACGGCCATTCATGCTTCCTGGTTTTTCTAAATAGTGTTAATTATAATTTTATTTAAGTTTTTAACCCAAAGTATTCTATGCTTTTTATAATATGTAAAACAATGCATAGGTGTATAGAGAAAGTGCTAATATCCAGCTGACTTCTCTAATTCCGTGCAACCAAGATGACTGATGTTCACATTTTAGGGTGTGCATCCTTCTACTATGTTCTCAATGTTTGTGCCTGTGTATGTGCACACACACACACTCACACACATACACTCATGCACATTTTCTTGTTTGTTTGATTTGGTAAATGGAATCAATCAGTACACATTACCCTGTAAATTTGCTCCCAATCTATAGGACTATAGATATAACTGACCAGTGTATATGACCAGTGTATATATATATGTGTGTGTGTGTGTGTGTGTGTGTGTGTGTGTGTGTGTATACACATGTATATATGTCTATATATATACACACACATATATATACATACATATATCTGTATTTCAACAAATGTATGTATTTATACATATATATATGTATACATATATTTGTGTGTATATATATATATATCTGTATTTCTATAATGAAGACTCATAATCAGGGATTGCTAATCAGTTTTGTGCAATTGTAACTTTAATAAGACATCCAAGGTCATGTTCCACAAAGATTGCACTGTGAACATTTGAGAGCACCCACCACCCCACATTCTTCCCCGTCCTGGATAGCATCCGTCTTTTAAATTGTTGCAAATCAGAAGAACTAGAAATTAATGAAATTAACCTCCTTGCCCCCATCCCTTTCTTCCAGAGTAGCCACCTGACCACTGTCCGCGAGCCAATGTCCTGACCCACTTGTTGGATGAGAATCCAGCCTGCTCTTCCCAAGCTGCTCAGCTTACCTCTGTTTTGTCAGCAGAGCTCAGCTGGGTTCTCAGGTGGAGTTAGGAGCCCAAGTAAATTTAGTGTGAAACAGCCCTGACAGCCCTAAAAGGTTGTGTTTTATTCATTAAAAGGAGGCCTAACAGGGAAGCTAAATGCCGTGGTAGGAAAGGGATTCCCTAAACACCTGAGGACGTGTATATGAAACAGAAGCCAAAACCCTCTTATCTGCCAAACCTTCCTATTTGCAAAAGGTGAGAGAGTAAGAGAAAGACAGAGGGAGGAAAAGAGAGTAAGTCTGGGAGTCACGTCTTGAACCCTTATGGGATTGTTCTAGGACTAGCAATGAGGTCCAGGCTACAGGCTACATGTAGTACCCAACCCCAAGCCTGCCACATAGTAAACACCTCACCCATTTGGATGGCTGCTATTATTATTAAATAACAAAAGCAACGTAATTTTTTCAACTTCTGATCTGTTAGTGCTAGACACTTCATTCAACTACGACTTCAGGAAAGGTTCCATTGAAAGACTTTACCCACTTGCAGTTTTTAGGGATATGACAAGGGTCTCTCTTTTCGGCATGCCTGAACAAAAGGCTCTCTTCTCCACAAGCCGAATGGGACCTCGCTACTCTACAGACCTGTCCTCAGAGTCCAGGTAACCTTTCACTTCAGATATATATATATTTTGAGCCATGGAGCCCCTCAAGGTCCAGCTGAAGGAAAGACCCTGTTCCCAGACTTCGGTATGCAATTCAGCAGCCGTGGCAATGATGCTCCGGGGCCCCGGAGAGCTCTGAGTAGCGGAGTCCTGGGAATGACCTCTGGGCAGGGGTTGTATCAGCAAGTCCCTCCCCAGCACTTAGTATTCAGATGAAGTTCGTCCCAAAGAACTGATAACTTATTTACATGAGGAACCATGTGCTCAACACTGTTGCTTCTATTCTCTAGAATTATTATGTATTTCTATTCACTCATCCTACTACTGATGACCTCTGCCCTCATCTGGCTCTTGCTTCTATCCTATAAAATTCGTGGCTTCCAAATCTCAGCTTTGGCCTTTTAACTGTGGTGTTGACTCTGGTCTCTCAGTGCTGACACTCAGGCCCTCAGGCTCTTGGGGCCCCTGAGCCCCCTAGCTCCCGCCCTTCTGATGCTCTGTGCTTGACCCCCACCTCAAGGCTGCAGAGGCCACAGCCAGGCTACTCCCACTCGTCCCCACCCTCTCTCACCTCTGTTTCTCTACAGCAAGAAAATGCACTGCCCATTTCACTGCATTTCTGTTTCTGCAGCCCTTCCTCATATTTCTGCATTTCTTGTGTTCATAGTCTGCTTGCCAGCTGTCCTCTGCAGGGTACCATCTCGGTTCGATGGCCCTGCCTGCTCTTGGAAGCCTGGGATGAGGGCTAGGAGGCTGGCATCATTTCCAGTGGTGAGAAACTTTAAAACAACCCAATTTCCCTGGGAACCTGTGATAGAAACGTCTTAGCCTGCCTCTGTAGGACATTTTTTAGTGTCTCAGCCCTGCTGACAATATGTTAAAGCCAAGGGATCAGTTGCTGGAGATGGAGAAGAGGCAGATCCTCTCCTCTCAGAGTCCCTGAGCACTGCAGACATCTGGGGCCCTGATGTGCCTGCCGTGTGGGAGCTCGGGGTGCTATCGAAATCCAATCTGATCCCTTCAACTGGGCTATTACACTCCAGCCCTGATAGGATCACACTCTCAGAGTACAGGGTAAAATTAAATTTGAGAGAAAATGAGATTTCTCTTGTTTTCTGCAGAGTCCTGTAGATAAGCATTCTCCACGACTTGACCTTGATGGCCATAGAAAGCCCATAGAGGGCCCAGAGGGATCTGATAGACAAATTGAATGAATTGGCAGTTCCTTTGCTTTCCTGCTTGGCATTTCCCTTGGGGATGGTGCGTTCCTCTTTCCATCTCCCTCCAGGCCAGCATTGGGCCAAACAGCAAAGCGCTGGAGAGGAAGTTTGTCCCCAGGCCCTCTCCATCCTGCCTCTGCAGCTCCTCTCCCTCCTCAAGCCCTGCTCTTCAGCTACCAGATGACAGCTGCAAGCTCCAACCCCAGCTCTCAGTCAAATACACCCCATCTTCTCATCTGAGCTGCAATGTTAGCAGTTAACTCTTTACCTCTTCCCCTTAATCCCTTTCAAGTACCCTTCAAACAAAGGCACATCTAAGCCACAGATTTCAGAGATCCTGACAAGGCTGTGGGAGATGTTCCCGCTGCCCCAAATCACAACACTTGTGCCTGCTCCCCTGGGGAGAAAGAAGCCCTGAGAACATGCTTTCATTGTTGGTTCAGGCCGGCATTTTGGAGTGTGGGCTCCAGAGACACTTTCAGAATCACCTGGCATGTTGGTACAGGGTGTATTTTCAGTCCCCTGCCCAGAATTACGAAGTCAGAACCTCTTCCAAGGTTCCCAGGGGAATAGCCTTTTTTTTTTTTTTTAATGTTTATTTATTTTAAAGAGAGATTGAGAGACAGAGAGAACGAGCGGGAGGGGCAGAGAGAGAGAGAGAGGGAGATATAGAATCCGAAGCAGGCTTCAGGCTCCATGCCGTCAGCACAGAACCTGATGCGGGGCTTGAACATATGAACCACAAGACCATAACCTGAACCAAAGTCAGATGCTTAACCGAATGAGCCACCCAGGCACCTTAGAAATTGCCTTTTTAATGTGCTTTCCATGAGATTCTCAGACACTGTTTGAGAGCCGAAAACTATAGACTCAGAGGCATTTCTCCCAGTGGTCCTTATTGCTTCAGACCATCATGTATCTGATGGGTTGTCTCTAGAGTGACAGGGGCAGCTGGCTCCTTGGGCCCTTACAGACCTGCCATTTCCCCCAGCAGCTGTGAAGTTCGTGGCCAGGGGCTTCTTAGTCCCCACAGGCTCTCTCTGCCAGGAAAAACTGAGTTTTTCCAAAGAACATGTCTGGACATGTAAAAATGTTGGGAGAGCCTCAGGTTAATCTGAATATAGGACTGATCTTACTTATAGGTGGGCAGTGATGATAGTAATTATAGTCTCAACCATTATCTACTGGAGGTCTATCAAGTTCTAGGCCAGATTCAGACTATTCATAGTTATAATTGTATTTAATCCTCTCCATGTTCTTACATGGTGAGTGTTTCCGTGCTTTTTTTTTTTTTTTTTTCAAATAAGGGCACTGTGGTGCTGGGTGGCACTGAGGCCTCTGCGCGTCCCCAAGGAAAGGGTGGTGTACAGGCCAAGAAAACTTTTTTCCCCAGATGTTGCTGGCAGAACCAATGCCAGGCAGTGCCAGAGCACATGCCCCACCCCAGCCCCAGAGCTGTGTCACCCCCCAGGTCCCCTGCACGGCCACATACACATCCCTAAATACTCCCTCTCGTGGGCCCAAACTTCCGGCTCTGATGCAATTCTTGCATCCGAGGTATTCCCTTTTCCTGACACTTGGGACTGATGGTTTCCGGACAGAATGGGCAGAAAAATCACCCTGTTGTTTTTCATAGTTGTGGGTTATTTGAGAAGAAATAAAAAGATATCAAAAGGGATCACCAGGGCTGGCGTGGGAATAGTGGAAGCCAGGCTGGCTGCTACTGGAGGTCCCGGAGAGCCTTCCCAGGTAAATAGAGATCTCTTCTTCCCCACAGCTCTTAAGCTGCAAAGGGTGCTAGAACATCAGTACCCCTGGTCAAGCTGAGATGAGACACCAGAGGTGTCCCTGACTTTGGACCCATCTGACACTTCCCCAGGAAGCTGGGGACAGCCAAGAGACAGGAAATGCTCAACTAAAGGCTGCTCTCCCCTTGGGACTGAAGAACAGGCACCACGCCGTGGCTGTGTAGTAGAACACAAGGGTCTTTGGAACTCCATTTCCTTTGTACTCTTCTCTGTGAGGCTCTCGGTGGCTCCCCACCCTCCGGGAACTACTGCTCCCTTTAGATTCCTGTGTGAGCTTCCTGTAACAATGATCTGGCCTCTGATTACCTCCTCCCCCCCCAGCCACATTCCTGTTTACATAGTTCTTCTCAGCATGAATGAGTGCTGGGGAGGCCACCTGCCTCAGCTGGGCCATATACCTGCGAGTGCCCGACTCCCTACCCCACAGCAGTATCCAGTAGGAAAGCAAGAGCACGTCAGGCCGTTCTGCCTCATGTGCTCCTTCCTGATCCTAAGTTTCTAAGACTGGTTTATCCTCCAAATATTTGTTTAACGTTCAAAGTTCTACACTAGGTATATAAGATACAGAAATGTATAATGACAAAAATACTTAACATTTACCCAACACGTGTTATGTACAAAGCACTATGCTTAGTGCTTTACGTGGATCATCTCACACAGGGCTCTTAACAACCTCATGGATCGAACAACATTATCATCCCTATTTGCCAGAGAAGGAATCCAAGCCTAAAGAGGCTAAATACCTACCCTGCTCAAAGTGTTTCAGCCAAGAAGCAGTGTAATGGGGATTTGAACCAGGGCAGACTCAATCCAGGCAACACTCTGAACTTTCGGGCAGTATAAATCTGTGCCTCCGAGGTGCTTATAATCTAGCAGGAAAGATAGGACAAGCACAGCTTGGCACATGTAGAGAGTTTCTAAATGCTTAGAGAAGGGAAAGGTGACCTTGCTATGAGGTGGGGGGCAGGGAGGGGGAGAACAGGAAAGTTTAAATGAGGTCAAATTTGAGGAAGACTTTGAAGAGCAGGTAGTCATATTAACAAGACCTTATCAAGCATATTCTTTGTAGCTAATGTTGGGCCAATGATTTAAACAATGAGCCTGTGAGGTAGGACTATGATTAACTCATGTAATAGGTTAGGACACTTGAAGGCACAGAAGTGTTTGTGTGTAATTTGGATGGATGCATCTGGGTGTAGGGGCGATGGGCAGGGGAGGAAATGATCCCTAAATGCACAGAGCTGGAAACCTCAGGGGGTGAATTTAAGGGCAGTATGGAGCTGAGATTGGTGGGGATCTCAGATCCATGAATGGAAGCCAGAAAGGTCAGATGGGGCCGTGTCATGGCCAGCAGGGAATTCAGACTGAGGGCTTAGACTTAATTCAATGGGCAGTGAGGACACATTAGAAGATTTTAATCAGGAAGATGAATCTGGCAGCAGGATTCAGGCTAGAGTGAAGACAGATGTAGACAGGGAGTCGAGCAAGGGGCCCGTTACAGTAAATCATGTCCGTCATTTGGTTAACAGTATGTACTGAGTTGCTGCTATATGCCAGAATGGAGTGGCCAGTCAAGAAGCAGAGCTCTTGGGGATCATGAGGATGAAGGCCTGAATCAAGGCAAAGCAACAGCAGAGGGGAGAGGGGCGGGTGGGAATAGCATTTCATACTTAGAACCAACAGGACACTTGGGACATCCAGGCAGCTCACAGCAGTTGGAAAATGAGACGCGCCCGTGGTTTAGGGGCCAAACTGCCAGGAAGGCCAGTATGGGACTAAACATGACAACTCAACTTTACAAAGCGAGTTAGAGTTTAGAAGCCATTTTTTTAAACTCAGCAAACTCATGCAAACTCATTTGAGACTGGGCTCACGTGAACCGGCATTCCCCACACCTGCCAACACCAGTGAGGGGCTCTAAGCCCAGACTGCTCGAGCACTGGACATCAGACGCCAATGTCATGCACAGCGTGACCCGTGTGACTCAATTTCGTGAGCACATCCTGGGGTCTTAGTCTCTGAACCACCTACCCGCCGCTGCTCTGCTCAACTGTACGAGTGTGTTTCATTCAGCTGCTCTGCCCCTCTCCCCTCTCCCTCCCCTGCCAGCCTTTGGGCTGTGGTTCTGCTCCTTAGCAGCTCTGCTGGAGGGGTGGGCAAGGGAATAGGGAAGGCTCCAGAATGCAGACAAGTTTCTTCAGCTCCTCTTGGCAGCCGTGATGAGAGCCAGGTGGCAGGGGCGAGGCGGGACAGGGCAGGGCAGGGCAGGGCAGTGTGAGGTTGCTGGGTCAAGCCTGGGTGTTATGTATCCTCTGTCCAGTCCCCTCTGCCTGTCTCTATTCTATCAGACTTGGGGCAGCCCCGCCCACACCCAGCAGCGGCTCTCTAACGGGCTGGTGATAAAGCTGAGAGGAGCCTTAGCTGGCAGTCCACACTCATTGCTCTGTGCTCACTGAGCAATTTGCTCACATTACTTATTACTCTCTTCTAAACCAGGGGGAGAGGGTTCTGTGCCAGAAACTACCTCTGGGCCCTTGAAATCACTTTTTGGACTTTGCTTCCCGTACAGCCAAAGAGACAGTTATTAGCAAAAATGACTCCGTCTATGTGAAATTGCCCATTGTAACAATTATACAGCACTTTACTTTCCATTTAATTCCCCTTCTTCATTTAATTGGTGAGGTGGCTTTTATTAGTCCCATTTTATAGATGGGTAAATCTCAGTCCAGTGATTTACACAAAAGACTGAGCTGCTAGGGAAGTGATGCATCGGAATGAACATTTTCTTAAACCGAAGCCACTGTAGTTTCCACCCCGACACAAAACCTGTGTGTTTGCACTGTTTTTTCTCAAAGAGAGGAGCAGGACCGTGCATTTGATTATCACCAGTTCCCTGAGCACCATAAACCCGGCTACTGGTTCAGCCCTAGCCAGTGTTGGGTCTTGAGAGCAAGTCTCACAATGTGACCAGAGCCTGACTTCCTCATCCGGAAGATGGTGGTTTGGATTGGAGAATTTTCTTAGACTATTCAAGTTCTGAATGCTGTGCTTTCATGCCTAGTGTTAATTAGGCCACACCCTTCTTAGGTCCGAAGCTAGCTGTAGCGGATACTTGTTTTCACCCCAGCCAGGCTAACACACGAGAGACTGCTGGACTCACTGAGCCCCCTTAGCTCTCTTCTGTCCAATACATCAGGTCAGTTGCCCGTGTGACTTTTCTGGTCCCCTGAAGGTAAAGTGGTCTTGCAGTGAAATGGCAGGATGACGTACTTGCTGCTCTGGGGAGAGTCCTGGAGGGGCCAGTCCTGGGCTTTGACTCTGCACCAAGTTTTGGCTGCTACAAGCTGGCAGAGGCTCTAGATGCTCCCTTTGGCCCTTTGGGCAGCAACGGACACTGGGCTCAAGAATGGCGGCTGCTTTCGGGATGCTCTTTGGGTTGAGTATTGTGCTTGTCTTCTGTTAGGAAGCCAAACAGCCAGAGATGGCCCAGGAGGGAGGTGGAGTAGACCACTGTGGAGGAGGGGACTGAAAGGAAAAGGTCCTTGGTCACTAAGAGATACTCCCACCATCCCAGTGTGGCAGGATCCTCTTTTCATGGAAGCCACTTGTTCTCTTTTTGCAGAAGGCTGACCTTCCAGCCTTCCCCAGCTGGGCCATGAGGCCGGCGAGGCACAGCTGTGCACTAATGAACAGCCAGATGGAAAGCCGAAGAGGCACGTCAGTGCCCGATGGAATCCTCAGCCTCTAAGATGAATCACAGCTTGTGCGCCGGGCACTCCTGGGCAGAAGGCGAGGGCAGTGCTTGATGAATCGCATTGCCCAAAGTGGAGCTCCAAATAGTCCTTGCACCCAGGTCAGCTGCTCCCCCAGCAATATGTTCCTGGAGGTGACAAGCAGGTTTGGGCTCCTCGGTAGACTACAAAGCAGATATATTCAGGCCAGCCATGTTGGAGATTCTCACTTCCTGCTCTAAGCAATGACCCTATGGCTTTGTGAGAAGTTTCTCTGGAGGCAGTGCTCCCAGGCTTGAGAAGGGCATCTGCCAGCAGGGTGGGCAAAAGCGAACAAATGGTTTCCTCTTAGCCAGCTGGGATGGAGACTCCCCTCGTGAAACAGAGCTACAGTTTAATGGCATGGAACAAAAGCAGCTAAGCGGCTGCCAATACGCATCCAGTTGGCATCCAGTTGAGTCCCAGAACCGTAGTAAAAACAAGGGGGAGAGGGGAAAAGAACCAGGCCTGCCTGGTTGATTCGTAGCATCTGCAGTGACACCGTGTGTGTATTCACTGTTTCTTTGAAGAGGAGGTGGGCTCCAGTGATATCACTTTCAATCTCAAGGCCAGACATGTAATCGCCTGCCATTACTGCTTAACTACATGGTAACTACTACACCATTACTTTCTAACTCCAGTCTAATTGCAACTCACTTCTGATTAGTGGGCAATAAAAACACGCAAACAGGGTCTGAGATCTATTTCCATAGAGCAGACCAGCAGCCTAAGACAAGGAATGCAAACATACAAATTGGGTGACCACAGGGAGCTTGCCCCAATAATCATCATAAGGAACATCGCTTGAGCTTGAACTACCCTCCTCGTTAAGGCACAAGAGCGATTTTGGGGCAGACGTAGGTACCTGTGTGCTAGTAGGCACAGTGCAGGACATGGAGGTTTGGAGTCCAGAGTCTCGAGTTCAGGTTCTAACTCTTCTTTTTATGGTTGTGTCATCTTGCTAAGCACTACACCTTCCTAATCTAAAAATGGGTAAAATAAGTAAAAACTACTTCACAAAAGTAAAGATTGAAAAAGATCATATTTGTGAAAAAGCTCTGTGAAATAAAAACATTGGGTAGTTAATTGTTGCTATTATTTATAGGGTGAGGAACACCCTTGGACAGTGACAGGATCTCGAGGCCCCCAGCCAGTTCTCAGACTTGAATGTGCATGTAAATCTCCTGGAGATCTAAGATTCTGATTCAGTAGGTCTGGGAGCTCCCCAGTGATGCTGACACTACTAGTCCCAACACCACACCATGAGTAGAAGGCTCTAGGCCATCCTGACTGGTGGAGCAGCTGTGGTCCATGACAGGAGGTAGAGCAGAATGAACACAGGGTCCCTGGTGGGAGCCAGCACTCGTGGAGACAGCAGCACTGTCTGGGAACACTGACACATTAACAGAAGAACCCAGGCACTCACACCTGACTCAGGTCAAGTCCTCAGTGTAAGTGCTCCACACCCAATCAGGCAAATCTTCACGGGGAGGGGACAGCTGGAAGATTCTGAAGTAGAGATGGTTTTGTTTGCCGATCGTCAAAGGTGTTCGTATGTTGGAAAACTCAGCAGATGAGACAGCATGGTGATGATCCTGGTCAGGGGCTCCAAATGGACCTGTCCATCTTCAGAATCTGCCCACAGATTTGATGGAAGGAAGGAGTGAAAGAAAGAAAGAAAGAAGGATGGAAGAAGGGAAGAGTAGAAGAAGTGGAGGAAGGAAGGAGGAGGGAGGGAGGGTAGAGGAAGAGAATGAATTCTTTTGGGGGCAGTGGGAATAATAGATAGACATTGCCAGTACTACACATTTTTGTTAATGGCGGCTGCTGAGAAGAACGCCAGAATTATAGATGGTTGAAGCTGGAAGGCATCTGGGAAGTCATCTTTTTCAGCCTCTCATTTCACAGTGCAGGAAACTTGAGACAAAGTGCTTCTGCACTCATACAGGGAGTTGGTGACAAAGCCGGGGCTAGATTCCAGCTTTCCCAGTTCTCAGCGCTGTCTTATTTCCCATGCTCCTCATACCATATAAATGAAACTTGCTTTGTGTAATGTCCTGACATGCCAAATGCCCAGAAAGAATGGAGGCATGGCAGCTGGAGCCCAGCTGGAGCCACCGCAGACCACACCCCTCCTTGACTCTTTGCTGAACCTCTTGGTTGCCTTGGCTCTGAACACCACTTATTTGGTTTCTGAGAGAAGGCACTGTGTTTCTTTGTTCACCATCCTATGGTAGGGAGAAGCCAGTCACCCCACGACCCCAAGCCCTCCAAGATCTGATTCAGAGTGGTGGCCTAGACCCCACAGCACACCTGGCATCACCTGCCAGCATCTAAAAGGCATGGACACCTGGGGAGGGATAAGGGACAATGCCACTTTCTCAAGGAGACATCGGTGTCCCTCAGTGCTGCAGTACATCTCAGGAGGAGGAATGCTTTGGCGGTAAACACAAGGGCACAGTGAGAGTGAAGGACAAAGTGACCTGATAAAACTGCCCTTCTCGGAGGACACGTCTGAGCAGAACCGTTAGAGTCCAGAAATACCTTTCAGGGTGCATAGGGAGAGATAACGGGTGTGGGAGCCAGCTGGCCTGTGGCATGCCTCCTGGCAGGCTCTCTGATCCATATAGGAAGTCAGGAGCCCGTGGTGGAGCAGAGCATACCCACATGCCATTCTTCAAATCATTTGTAAAAGTCACCTGAATCTACAACCTATACGATATACATTAGGGGAGCAAATTTAATATCAACTCATATTACAACATTGCATTTGAAACTCCTAGTGGTGAGCATGGGAAGTCATAAAATATCCTTTTAGCAAAGAGTCCATTAAGATTCTCTACTATTATGTAGAATAAAATCTAAATCTACATGAATATGGGGTGTTTTAGAAGCCCAATTGAAGGGTGCATGCTACATTCATGATACAGCGTGTAAATAAGAGTGTTTAAGGTTTCAGATTTGTTTCTTATCTCTATTCAGTACCATGAAACACATCTTTATTGGGAAGGCTGGCTGTATCTTCACGTTCCTCTCTATACACCAGCTTCAGGTCAACTCACTGAGGAGGATGCTGAAGTTCAAGAGAGGTCGGGAGTCTGCCCAACATGACTCAGTAAAACAGGGTTGTCCTGGCCTGGAGTTCTCATATGCCTGAGTTTATACCAGGGCACAGACCAGCTGAAAACAAGTCAACTGCATTCTATTTAGGCTCTGGGTCACACCAGCCTCAGCCAAAGATGAAAGGCTCACAATTCTGTTAGCAATACTTGTAGCCCTCACTCACCTCTGCTGACTTTTCTTCATCTCCACGAATGTAAGTAAGCCGCTTCCCTCCTGCCCAGCTTCCTCTCCAGCAGCCTCAGGAAGGAGGCCACTTTCATTGGCTTCTCACCAGCCCCTGGTTGCGTGGTGGGGTCCCCTGATGAGTCCAGATGGTCCTGCCGTAGCTACACTCCAGGCTGCCTGCTAGAGGAAGGGAGCTCATGGTCCTTTTTCCCTTAGTAATTTTCCCCGTGGCCCCCTTGTCCCGTGTACACCACATAACCTGAGTGCTGAGTATCTGCGTGTGCCCACGCAAGTCTGGATGCAGGCAGGGTAGGGCAGGATTTATCCTGAGGAACACCCGTGACAATGTCTCCCTTCTAAGAGTCAGAAAATACCGAGGAGGGGTATTTAGACAGGAACCTGGCAGGGGGGAGGCCTGGAAGACATGTGGTTACCAAGGCAGCTGCCCCAAGTCCTTGCCTGAGGCAGTGACCATAGTATGTGCTAGAAAGAGTCAGGATTCAGGCTCTAGGGGAAGAAGAATGTTGGGAGAATGTCTATGTGTTCCAACTTTTTATTTTAGTCTATTTTTTTTGTTTTTTTAATATTTATTTATTTTTGAAAGAGTGAGCATGAACGGGGGAGGGGCAGAGAAATTGGGGGACAGAGGTTCCCAAGCAGGCTCTGTGTTGACAGCAGACAGCCACATGCAGGGCTTGAACTCACGAGCCGTGAGATCATGGCCCGAGCTGAAGTGGGACGCTCAGCCACCCAGGCGCCCCCAATGTCCCAAGTTTTTAAACCAACTGGTGATGATGATGATGATGATGATGATGATGATGATGATAAATTCCTGGAAAAGTGGGAAGAACTAATTGAGAAAGAAAGCAATAAAGAAACACAAGATTCCCAGGAGGTAGCAAGAAATCACAACCTCTGCAGAGATGGCGAGAAGGAAAACATGGCTGGGAGAGGAAGGGAGACAACATTGGTTTCCTTTGGTCAGGGCATCTGGCTCACTCTACCTAATTTCAACATCACCTTGGCTTTGCTGTCCTCCAGGGCTCGCCCCCACCACACTGGGGCATCACGTCCTTTTCCCCACAGTCCCCTCCCCTCCCTACCATACCACTGGACAACAAGGGATTTTGGTACAGTATATTCAGTTCTTCGAGACAAATTAAGAAATGAACATGTATGTGAGAGATAGTAGCTAACACTTACTGAGAGCTTGCTATATACATCATCTCTAATGATAACAGTAGTCATGCAAGGTGAGGCTTGGAAAGGTTAAGTAACTTGCCCAAGACTACAAAACTAGTAAGTGACAGGGCTAGGGTTTGACTGGGCTCATGTTTCCCCAGGGCACGTGCTTTCTTATCATATCATAAAATCTCTCTGATGGAGGTGGTGGGAATTTAAATTGGGCAAAGACAGTCATGTCTATATTTAGAGTAGCATTTAATAAAGACTGGATATATACAGAGTATGCAAGATGCCAAATTTTGGTCCAGTCTCTCTTGACTTTGATGGCAATGTTTTTCCAGGAAGGGAGGGGCACTGGCCTGACTCAAAGTCCCTAAGTAGAGGTGAGAGAGCCACCTGGCCAGGAGCTGGTAATGGGACTGGGGTAACAACACACTCATGACAACAAGGCAGACAACAGGGCAGAGAAACAGGACCTCCAGCCCCAGAGGACAGACAAGCAGTCAGGCCACCCAGGATGGGTCCAGTGGTGACAATGAGATCAGCTGCATGACTGAGGTATGCGGAGGACAGGCAGAGTATGCTGGTGGACTGGCTCCGGGGCAGGGTTTGTGGGAGGCGATATGTGTGCTGACTTGAAGGATTTGCCAGTTGCTGTGGTGTAAGTGTTCCCACCATGGTCAATTTCAAGCTATCAATATGATGTCAACTGGCTCACAAAATTCCCCCCAAATTTGGCAGCTGGCTTTTACTACTGGACCCAGGAAATGCTATGTGAAGGATTTAAATGCTGGCAGCAAAATGGAACATGCCTACAGAGATTCAGAGGTCTGGACAGGATCACAGGAATTTGTAGGGGTCATACCTTTGTATGGAGCACTGTTCTAGAAAGATAGTTCTACTTAAACAATACCCAGAGGAGATCCTTGCAAAGTCTTTCCTGGTAACCCTTTCACTGGTTTCCAATTCCCATAAAGAAACATACAGCTCTAGGTATCTGAACTGAATACCTCCAGTCACAAATTACTGATTAATCATTCGCTTATCAAATATTTTTAAAGACTTCCAAAGTGGCAGTCACTGTGTTGGATCTGTAAATTCTCAGTCCCTCTTGACTATACACAGCTTGAGGGAAGGGTCATGTTCATGCCCCAGCACATAGCACAGCGCCAGGCACATAAGAAACATTTGTATATTTGTTGAGTAAATGTTGAAATGAAGATCATTAATGGAAAAAAAATTGAAAGAAAACAACATATCTTTAGAGAACTAAGAAGAGTTCATTTCTCCACCGTATCTATTCTCTTCTCTTTCTTAGCCTTTGTCTCATCTCATAAGTGGTTTGGGATTTTAAAGACATCATAGAAAGATTAAGGGTACATTTGTCAAGGTTAGAAGGTCCTTAATTCATTTGTAAAACAGTTGCATTATTTTATGTGTTAAGAAAGGTGGGCTTTTTTTTTTTTCCTAATTGAAAAAAAATCTATTAATGCCAGCAGTGGAGTGCTCAGGGGAATGGAAAATCCCAGTGTTTAGCACTGCCTGTGGGCCCAACCTTCGAATAAAATAGCAGAGGCCTGACCCATTGATTGGTGCCTATCCCTGCAGAGCATTTTTGAAAGAGAAGGCCATTGCCCACAATCCGAATTTTCTCTGCAACTGAGTGAAGTTCCTATAAATATTGCCGAATATGCGAGACAGGGAGCCCTGTAATAAAGGGCCTCAGGTCTCCTGAGCAAAACCACAGGGTCATCTAGAGCTTTAGGACCACCTTTGCTGGAGCACCCTTTAGTCTAAGGCAGTGTAGGAGAAACCAGGGGGTGGGGTGAGGTGGGGTGGGGCCCAAAGGTGTGCCCCACCAACCTGTTTCTCTGCGCTGCCGGGGACTGTGGAAAGACAAGGATGGATGACAAGGAAATCGAAGCCAGAGCTCTCTCTGTCTCCCCCTTCCCCGAAAACCCAACATGGAGGCTGCTTCTCCAAAATCAAGATTCAGTGGTTTTCTCAAGCTCCTTCCTATGAAAGACTCTGTAGCTGGTGCCTAACAGAGGAAGAACTATATTATCTAGTCTGTGACCTCTAAGGAAGGAATTATCTAAGGGCCCTGAGGAAGGTTGGGTATTAGATATAAAACATGAAACATTTTCAATTGCTGCTTGTCTGCTCTTTGTCGTTGTTTCCCCAACACACATTGATTTAAACTCAATCTACAGCACTGTGATTTTTTTCATATCTCTATTACAGGATTAATCGTGTTGTACTATATTACTTTGTATGTCTGTCTCCACTGCTGTCTGGGAGCTACTCAGTGGCAGGGACAGGGTGTCTATGTGTTTCTAGTACCTAGAACAACCCTTGAAACACAGGCAGCGTAGTGAACCAATTAATTCATTTGTTAATGGGTCAACATAAGGAGGAAGTAAAGGAGGTCAAGAATAGAAGGGAAGGGAATGGAGACCAGGATAGATGTTTGATGAGCAAAAAATATACCTTATACAAGGGACTTGAGTGGACATCACTCCACACCAACATGATGAAATGAAGAACAATCCCCAGGTGACCACAAGCCTCGGGGGATCAAAAGCGATGCCACTTTCTTCCCAAACGATGGGCCAGGTTAAGTCAGTCTGCAACTTTTTAAATTTAAATAAATAAATGCATCAGTAAAGAACCATGCAAAGGGCAAGGAGGAGGGGATTTCAACAGAAACATCAAAGGGTGACCTTTAAAGTAGAAGCTGGGCAAGAGCATCTGGGTTTCCAGGCCAACTGGGAACATCAAGCAGCCTTGGTGATGAAGTGATGGAATATTCCCACAGGAAGGGAAAATGCCACTGAGGCACCTAGCACATAGCAAGCTCTCAGGACCCCTGTCCTTCCTCCCTCTCTCCTTTCCTGACATACTTACAAAGAGTCGAGATGGGCATATCTCCTCCAGGAATGCTGGAGGGGAAGGTCTCTGAGGTGTATCAAATTTTAAAAACCCCAAGTTGGTGAAGAGAGACTGCTAGAAAGGATTATTTCAAGAATGGAGAAAGGAGCTACTGCAATACGGAGACCCTGTAACAGATCTGCAAGCATCCCAAGGAGTCAAAGGGGTATTCTTTTATAGGGAGGAGAAAACCAGGCTAGAAAGAGCCAGGGCTGGGGACATTGGCTGGAAGGGTGGCATGATAGGGCAGTAGAGCAGGGGATGACCCCAAGGCCAGCTTATTATCAGGAGGGGATGTCGTGGAGGTGAATGCTGACCAAAGTTCGGGGATGTGGGGGAGAGAGAGAAGCTTAACCAAAGTTTGATAACTAGCACTTTTTTCCAATTGATCAGTGGGGAGAAATGGTTCAGCTAATCATTTATGGCAGAGAATGGGAATTGAGAGGATCTGTGTCTAGCCCTGACATAGGTAAACAAGGGGGGCATCCGTGAGTCTTACCTAGGTTATCTGAAGAAGGGTGGATCTTTCCCGAAAGAGAAAAGGATGGGATGTTTCTTACCTTCCCTGTTTTGTGGGATCCAGGGCTTAAGTAAAACTCAGCACTGACAGGTGTAAGAAGCCTTCTTTACATTTATCCCCTGTCTGCAGAAACCAAGGGGGGTTTTGTTCTCAGCGATGTTTCTCCTAAGGTGGTTGGTTATGTTATTTGTCTGGAATCAAGCTTTTGTTTATGTTCCCAATCTTCAGAGTATTTTTGACTTGAGTGCATTTAATTAGGTGTTACATATGTATCCAAATTTCCATAGGTATATGATCCTGGTATTATGTTCTCATTAGCAAGACTATCTCTGGCACGTGACAATCCCTCAAGCTCTGTCCGTTGACTGACTTTTTATAACATCATTTAAGTTCTGTTGGTTTTATCTCTGTCTCCATCAAAGAAAACTTCTGATTATGCTTTGGCTTCTCTCGTAGTTTGACTACAGGGAGACAATGCGCTAATCATGGAGCATTTAATGCTCTGCTTGTATGACAATTACTTCTCATTGTAACTTAATCAGCTGGCCTTCTGACATTTGCCTCTGCCTCACAAGCATCTCAGTTAACACGAGTGGGCCCAGTGTCACCTGGCTAATGACAGAAATTGTCCCTATGCCTGCAAAGTAAAAGCCAAGTCCCAAAAGTGTGGGGATATCTGCAAGGTATTGCTGAGGATGACACCTCAGATGACACCACTACCAAGTCCAGCTGCCATTTTCTAAAACCCTCAAGTGTCTTCAACCAAAGACCCAAATCACCTCAACCTCAGCAGGTACCAGACAAAGACAGAAAACACGGACCCCATTCCCAGTAGGGAATCTTCATTGGTCTTCATTGATCTTCATTCCCCACTCATTCTCTTACCTCCATAGGCAATGATTCTAACGTGTTTGATGTGTGCATATGTTCTTGCAAACTACGTGTATTGTCAATCCACATTTTATATTTATGTAAGTTGAGTTGAGTAATCAATTTAACTCAAGTTTTTACTTTCTCTACTTCATACTGTGCTTGGAAGCTCCATCTGGGTTACTGTATGTACATTTAGGCTACAGCTTCCTCTAGCTGCAAAGTGTTCCATGGTGTACATGTTCTATGTGTGGCATATCCATTCCTCAGGATAGAATCTCAGAGAATACCCATCACACTGCCCAGCAAACAGTGCTGTGAGGAGGGGTCTAGCACGTGCCTCTTTGTGGACCTCCAAGAGAGTTCTTCCAAATGTATTCCCAGAGCAGATTGGCTGGGTCCTGGGTTGTGTGAGCTCCATTTGACTGAGGATTGTTCTCTAGAATGGCTACACCAAACTATGCTCCCACCTGCTGGGCTTGAGGGTTTCTATAGCTCACATCCATGCCAACGCCTGGTGTCATCTAGCTTTATAATTTGTCACTCCCCCAGTTTAAAGTGGTGTCTCATTATTTTACTGTGCACATTTCTGATTACTAATGTGTTTGAACAGCTCTTCTTATGCTTATTATGCTTTGGGGTTTAGTCTTTTTTATTTCCTATTCTCATCCTTTGCCCATTTCTCCGATAGATTTTCTGTATTTTTGCATTGATTTGCAGGAGGTCCTTATACATTTTATACATCAGTCCTTTGTCAATTTCAGGCATTACAAATATTTCCTCCCAATATGAACTGTCAATTTTATCCATATTGTTCATAAATCCTTAATTTTCAATCAGATTCAACTTTTTTTCTCTGCTTTATGCCTTATGTTTTTAAAATTTTTGTTTAGGATGTTCTTTCTTTACTCCAAGATCTCAAAGCAACTCTCTTACATTTTCTTCCATCAACCTTTTCCTAATAATTGTATTTAGTCCTTTAATCTGCAAACTCTACTTTGTGTTGATGCTCATTTAAAGGAATCTCATTGTGTTTTTCTCCAGAAAGATATCTGCAGCAAATGGGTAAGCAAAACAGGTTTATGAAGTTGATGCCATCTTGTAAGCAATCTGTCTTCACCCCATTGATTTCTAGCACCACCGTTACCATATATTACTTTTCCACAGCAGTGTGTGCTATCAGAAAGTTTCTTGATTAGATCCACTTGTTAGAGAATAATATGACGACAGAAGATTTCTCGAAAATAAAAACAACAAAGGCCTCTAAGCCTTGTAGTGCTTCCAGGATGGGCTGTTATGGAAGGAAAACATGTGGGGTCAGCAAGTCTCCTTGGATCACTGAGTAAGGCACAAGGTCTTCAGGCTCTGCTGTCCTTTCTCAGACTACAGAACCAACCGGGCTCGGCAGCAGCAAGTGTTAGTTCGTTGGCTGTAGTGTGTTTGAAACTTTCATAATTCCTCTAAGGAAAATAGCTCATGCGCCTTAGGAAAACCTCACAAAGTAGTTAGTGTCATCTCAATTTTACAGATGAGGAAATTGAGGGGGAAGGGGAAAGGGGCTAATATAACTTACACCAGTCAGCCCAGAGCTTGATTTGAACCTATATGCTCAACTCCACTGCTGATAACCCTTCTAACCACTATACTGCTCTTCACGTCCATTTTTATTCTTTCAAACAATGTTTATTGAGTTCTGACAATTAAACATTGTGCTTGGGGGTCTAGGTACTTGGTGACTCATCAAATAAGAATTCTGTCCATCAGGGACATTCAGTCTGGAAGATAAGATGTATCCACAACAAGTACAATCTAGTGGGGAAAAGCAGAGGTGCCTTAGAGGACCATTAAGTTCTATAGTTGCTCAGAATTGGGAAGAATGTTTCCCACCTACTTTTTCCAAGAACCAACCCATTAGACTTCCATGTATGTTGTAATCACATGTCTGAGTGTTGACTACTGGGTTGCATAAGTGCTTAGTAAAAACCTAGTCCTTCTAGGCTTTTAGGAATTAAAGGAGATAGTCTCCATATTCTCCATCTTACCTGAAATCTCTTTCTCTCTCGAGCCATTTGCCAATTTGGTATTTCACCTACAATCTCAAGGCTACTCGGTCTCAACAATTCTCTACCATTGGCCAAAGCACAGTTTACACAGAGGCCAGAAATACTGGAAATATAGAAAGGAAGTAACAGAAAGAAAAAAATGATAGGTGGATATTTTATTCGTAGAATGAACTCTACCAACTTTTCAGATTTGGGATCCCAGAGGCAGACCCCAGAATAAGGATGCATGTGAAAGTGGCCCAGGAGAATGTAGTATTAGAGGGAGGGAGCAGGCCAGGAAGGGGGAGGAAGCCAAGGAAGGAGATATTTCAGGCGAAGTCCGTCTCAGCCTGAGTCTTCAGGGGAACTCTGGAGGGCAGGCATGGCAAGAGTTTGTTCAGACTTGAGACAACGTTCTTTGGGGCTCCTGTATGCATCAGGCGTTGGCTAAGGGCCAGGGGGAGGTGAGGTGGTGGAAGATAACCTCCCAGGCAGCCCAGGTGGCCCGTGGGCTGTCCTTGGAAGAGAACTAAGCATGGAGAAGTAGAGGCTTACAGAAGCTCAGGGAGGGATGGGGCCTGGGCAGAGCATCAACAGTGCCTCTGTGAACAAGAGCCCATGACGCATCTGTAAATCAAGTTCAAGAACTCTGTCAGCTTGTAGCCATTCCTAGGGAAACTAGGAGTCTCTTCTCAGTTTACAGGTGAGGAAGCTGAGGCACAGACTGATTAATATATTTTCCCAGAGTTACGTAAACTAATTCGTGACAGAATTACAATTTGGGGTTCTTAAACTCAAGTCCAGGAATCTTTCAATTGCATCTCACCATCTCGCTTCCTTGCGAGGACCACAGTGCTGAGAGCTCAGAGAAGCATGTGCCAACACAGCAGGCCATGTTGTTCATTGCGGGTACATCACTCTCTGCCAGAGGCTGGCTTCTTTCAAGCCCAGCATCCATCCTTGAGGGCCCTGCTGGCCCATAGAGCAGCCCAGTAGAAAACAGACTGATCCCCTTGACAGAGAATCTGACAGTCATCTGGAAGACTTATCTGGGTAGTTAAGGAAACCTTGGCGCCTGAAGAAGGCACTCAGAAGATGACAGGTCTGAATAGTCTGACAAATTTTTATTGCCCCCAAATCTCCAGTCCCGTAAGTCATGACATAAATCTTAGCCCATATCAAATAAATGATTGTCTGTTTAAGAACGAAAGGGTGGATGAAGCAAAGTGCGCACAATGTGCCTTTGCTTCTTCTTTTCCTCAGCTCCATATCAGGGATTTTTCCATCCAGGACTTCGCCTAACCCTTCCCAACACCGAATCTCTCCTGCCAACCCCCTGATCAATGGCTGGGCCAAAGAGCAGAGGAAAATCAGGGGTTAAGCCTGCTTTTGAAGAATTGTGAGGACAACCAGGCAGGAGGAAAGAAACTCTGAAAGATGAGAAAGGCTGTCATGCTTGCTGGTTGGGCAGATGAAGTGACCAGCCATTCCTTAGAGCACTAAAGATTTATCAGCAAAAGGAAAAAAAAAAATCAGTTGGCCAGATAATCTTAAAAGAAGGAAAGGAAAAAAAAAAATAATGCAAGTGACTAAGGAGATGGGAAAGGAAATGTTAAGAGGTCTTGGTCTGCCATGGCACAACCTGTGCTTCCTTCATCCTTGCACTTAACAGACTGAATGATAATTGTCCATTTGCTTATCTGTTTCCCTGGCCACAAATGCCATGTTCCTGGTGACAAGGACTCTGTCTTTTTCACTCACGCTTGATGTATGCCAGGTCTAGCACAATGTCTGGGACACAGCAGATGCTCATTATATATTTGTTGAATGACTGAGAAAGTAAATGAATGAACCAGTGTTGTGTTTTTTTTTTTTTTTAAGGCCAGTGTTGACCAAGGAACAGCACTACACACTTGACCTCCTTCAATCATATCAGTCTCCCAACAATGAGACAGATATTATCAAGGTCATTTTGCAACTAAGAAAATTGAAATTCAGAGAGGTTAAACAGCTTTCTTGGGGCCAGACAGCTCATAAATAGAGGAGCCAGGATTCAGGGTAATGTCTATCTGACTCTAAAGCTTATGGTTTTTGTTGGATTTACTATTTATGTACAGACAATTCTTTATGATGTGAGGTCTGACTGCCCAATCTGAGAATGAGCTATTATCCACCCTCCCTCTGTTGCCTACCATTTTGTCATTTGACCCTTTGCCTATACTTCCTTCATTTGGTACACTGGAGGAAAAAAAAAAAAAAGATGAAATCCAAGCCAACCCATTAGTTATACCTTGTCAAGATCTTCTCTCTGGGTGTTTCATATGTGTATGGTTTCTCCTCCCCTGGGGGCTGTAAACTCCTTGGGGGCAAAAGCCACATTTTGTGCATCTCTGGCCACCCCTCCCTCAGGCACTTATAGGTATGATTTGAGTCATAGTGGTCATGTCACCCTGGTTGGCTCACAGCATAAGGTGACAGAATAAGGGCATCGGGGACTCAGGGGGCCGTGACACGTACATGGGAGTTGCACTGGAACTGCTTTTGAATGCCCCCCTGCCAAACAGTCAGTCTACCAGTTGTACACAAAATAGGCTGGTTCTCAAAGGACAAATGGGGTGTAAAGGGAGAGGAGGGGAGGGAATGGCATAAGTGTAGGTTCTTGAAAAACTGGAGCACAGTGGAGTCAGCCGGTCTGTCTCTTACTCCCTCTCCTCTCTGGGCAGCCAGATAGCATCGGCACGAAGTAGTGTTTTTTTCACTGTGCCCTGCTTTCCTCCTGTGGTCTTGGGTGACCTTTCCCAGCCTGAGACTTCCCAACTGCAAAAGGAGTGCTGAGGCTAGCCCAATTCTCTAACCCAAAGCCCCTGGGAACCCCATGCCAGCCTTTGGTGTACCCGTTTCCTCATAGGACTGGTGAGGCGCTGGGATGGGGGCTCCTGTGAAGATCAAAAAGTGCTGAATTAAGCTTATTATTAGCACTGCACCTGAACACTTGGCCTGCTGTCGGGTCATCTATCTCGCTGGGCTGAAGGGATGGAACATGATTAATGCAGCTGGTTAGTGGGCTGGCCCACCTCTGCCCATCTCCTCCTCTGGATGCAGTTTGAAGAATTCATTAGGAAAGGGGCAGCAGGGAAGGGGGAGGACTACACCGTACTAATCTCCCTCCCTCCCAACCTCCTTTCAGTTTGGCTTCCTTAACCAAGATGGTCAAGGTTGATCAGGGTCCAGTAGGTCCTCATGGTGGGCACAGGAGGAAATCAGCCCTGCTGGACCACTCCCAAACCTCTTAGCAAGGTTAAAAGCTTTTCGGTGCACCTTTAATCTACTCACTTGAAAATAAAATGAGGCAAGGGAGCCTGGGTGGCTCAGTCGGTTGAGTGTCCATCTTCGGCTCAGGTCATGATCTCACGGTTCGTGGGTTTGAGCCCCGCATCAGGTTCTGTGCTGACAGCTCAGGACCTGGAGCCTGCTTCGGAATCTGTGTCTCCCCCTCCCTCTGCCCCTCCCCCACTCACACTCTGTGTATGTGTGTGTCTCTCTCAAAAATAAATAAACATTAAAAGACTTAATAAAAAGAAAAAAGAAAAGAAAACAAGGTAAATAAAAAGGGGCTTGGTCTCCTATGCTGGTGCTGCTGGAATCTTCTCTGGCTGTCCCCTGAGAGAGTTCTACAGTGTAGACACATGGGCACTGGAGTAGGTAACTTCAGCGCAGTGTGGTGAGGGCAGGGCACAGAGGTGCTGGGAAGAGGAAGGATTTACCCCCACCCATCTGGGCCTCCTGAAAGGAGTAAACAGGTGCTGGGCTGTCTTGAGGGTGCCCCACACCTCGTGGCTCACGGATGCTGAGTCCAGAGTGATCCACACAGACTGCCAAGCTGCCCCCACCCCCTGATTAACCCTGGGACGAGGGCTGTGTGAACAGTGGCCGCTACTTAACTGTTAGAATCACTCTCCGTGGTCACCCTGTGATTTTTTTTTTTTGTTTGAATTCTTTGAAGCATCATTTTGGAATTCTGGAAAAATCTAACACTTCCTGCCCTTACTGGTACCAATATATTAACTGACTGTCAAGACGTGGGAGACATTAACAACCATCTCCCAAGTAAAAAAAAAAAAAAAAAAAATTCTTTATTAATGACTAGGCCATCTTTCCAAGTTTTTATAAATTTGTACTGACCCCTTCCTATTTCCTTTGGGAAGGGGAGCGTCTGGGCTCAAAGCAAACTCATTTTATTGATTTCTCAGGTTGGATAACTTGACACTAAACACCAAGGCAAGGAACCCAGTTATCTCGATGCTTTATGTACAGGAAGCAGGAAAGACTAGAAAAAAAGGTCTCTGTCGCTGGAGCAAGAAGATTTATACTTTAGTGCCAGGTCTACAGAATACAGCTGGTGGATCTTGGGTAAATCACTTTTGTTACCTACCGCACTAAAACAGACAAACAGCACACGTTTACTGACACCAACTTCTATTACCACGCTATTTCTTGTCCTCTCAGAACTAGCACACATAATTTTCACCATTCCTTTATTTCATTGTTTGTGCATTTATTTATTTATTCTTCCCTCATTCCAGGAAGGATTTGAGTAAGATTACAAAAGAAAAAAAAAAAACAGAAAAAGGAAAAAGAGACTAAATAAAAATATATGACACGGAAGATCAGTGCCCTAAAATATGTGCCATAAAGTTCTCTTTATTAGAAATAGGCTGTGTGTTAGTCTGAGAGCTTTCTAGTGGCCAAATGAAGTCATGGGACCTGGAAGGGAAAAGCATCCTAATCATTCTGGAAAAAAGAAAGAAAGAAAGAAAGAAAGAAAGAAAGAAAGAAAGAAAGAAAGAAAGAAAGAAAGAGAAAGAGAGAGAAAGAAAGAAAAGCATTTTTCTCTCCCTGCTTCTGAGAACTGACAGAGATTTCTTTCTTGGATCCTAATAAAAGAACACTGGGACCTGTAGCAGCTGATGTCCTCCACATCTTCACAACAGCAAAGATGCCAGTCATTTCTTCACTGTTACTTATATTATTCCTCCTGCAGTGAGGACGCAGAGCCAGCACGGTTACCCTAGCAGGGATCCGTGAATGATACCTTACAGGACAGAAATTAAAACAAATGTGCTACGAGTATGTATCGGTCTGCTTTAGGCTTGACCTGATAAACTTGACATCGTTGAGATGAGTCATCCTCAAAGTAGCTCTGAACCTTACAGCATCAGTGTCCCCTGGGGACTTATTAGCTATGCAAATTTTTGAGCTCCACCCAAGGCGAAACTGAACCGGAAGCTGGGGGTGGGGCCAGAGAATCCAGGTTTTACCAAGCCCCGAGGAAGTGAGTGTTAAGGACCAAGTGACCCGGGGAGGGCTGAGTAGATTGCATGACCTTCCGACGATGACAGGAACACTACTTTCTGCCTCTGATCCTTTGATGATAATTAGGCAGCAGCTAGTTTGAGGATTTATTTTTTTGGGCAAGAGCCCGGAGAGCAAACAGTTATGTTACCAGTTAAAAGCAGATCCATAAACTTCCAAAACCACTCGGAAGAAAGTCTGGTTGACACCCTGGTAACCTCACCATGTCTCCCCAGAGGTCCTTGGCCCTCCCTGCTCTGTGCAGAAGGGTGCCGGGGTAGGCCAGCAGGGACCCCAAGGGTCTCCTCCAAGGCAGCTTCATTAAGCCCCAGGCGCTTCGCACCACCCCTCCCCCCCCAAATGTTGTTGCCTGTTTTGGATGTTTATTTGCTCTTTCTTCTTTCTTCCCCACTGCCCCTCCCAGCTCTAAAATTCTGTCATTATTCCATTATAGAGAAACAGAGTAAGAAGGAGCCCTAAAGCTGAAAGGGACTGTAGAGATAACGTAGTAACATCATCCTCATTTTACAGATCGCAAGCGAGCGGATGGCAGGAACAATTCCCTTGTGTATTGCTTTATGTGGCACACAACACGTTCTTGGGGGCTCTTAGCTGAATCTGCTTGTTGACTGTATGTAGTGTTTCATAATTTTCACACGCCTGATAGCATTTTATCCCTACGAACACTCGCAGAGTATTATTCTCCCCATTCACAGACCAAGAAGCTCAGGTTTGAGCAGCTGGATGTTTGCTGAGGTTTCACAGCTTTTAATATTACAGACCCAGCCTGGAAACTAAGCCTCTCGACTTGGCACTCTTACTTTTCCCTTCCGCCACGTGGCATCTCCCCATAGTGCCTACAGCCATCCATGTTGGTCACACACTCCCCAGACACATAACCCCGTAACTGACTGAATGTAAACAGGGGTCAGCCCTGGTCAACCCCAGGACGAAAATGCAAGGGCCTCAGCGTCTTCAGCGACTCCAGATTGGTGGTATGACCTTGCCAAAACTCGGCTCTCTACAGAGCGATTGGAGGGGGGAGGGGAGGGGTGGTTTTTCACCACACTCCTCTGAGAAGGGTAGCTACTGGACTATCAAAGTCGGCTAAACACAAACTGAAGATAAAGAAGATGAAGGCATTTCTGCATTTTCATGTTTCATATCTGTAGACACATTTCTCCACACATACAAATACGGGTAAATACGCAGAGGCTGTGTGTCATTTCCAATATAGGCAAAGTGATTTGATCTGATCAGCAAAATTAATCTAAACAAGCCCTGCATAAGGTAGCAGAAAGAGGACAAAATGTCAGATAAAGAAAATGCGAGAAATTGTTTCAATCAAGATCCCAGCACAGATTCAGAAGTTCTTTTATTGCATAAGTGAGTGAAATGCTTTACCCTGCCCCATTATCCACAAGCACCCCCCCCCCCCAGCCTTTTTGGGTCCAGGTCAGAATTTTCTGTGACCTTCTCAAAGGTCATAAGGCTGCTGGTATCCTACTGGGTGCCTTTGTAAAAATTAAGAAAAGACACTCCTTTCTCTAGGCTGACTCAGCCCCAGCTGAGGGGCATGCTTTACAGAGTGGAGCATGAACTGAATTTCAACTCCTACTCACATGTGAGGTGGCCACTCTCGTGCAGGATGCAACCAACTTAACCGTACACAGCCGTCCTGTCTTTATGTGCCAGTCCTGTGTGTACTACAGCTGTGGAGCCATCCAGTCCAACAAGGTCAGCATCTGGGAGTGCAGCTCACATATGGGCATAAATAGAAGCCTTACCTTCTGCTGGGCCAAATCGCCTTTAACTCAAGTAGATACCGGTAGCCAAGAATGACATACAAGACCATGTTTACAGAACTATCCCACACACAGGGGGAGATCATTTTTTCCAACCTTCTTATTTTAATTTTTTTTTAACGTTTATTTATTTTTGAGACAGAGAGAGAGCATGAACGGGGGAGGGGCAGAGAGAGAGGGAGACACAGAATCGGAAGCAGGCTCCAGGCTCTGAGCCATCAGCCCAGAGCCCGACGCGGGGCTCGAACTCACGGACCGCGAGATCGTGACCTGAGCTGAAGTCCGACGCTTAACTGACTGAGCCACCCAGGCGCCCCCAGCCTTCTTATTTTAGAAGACGTCTTCATTAGGCAAGTCCAGATTGATACTAATAATACTAACGATTCTTTTCATAATGGCTAATGTATTTTTAATGTTGACTATATGCCAAGCATTATTCTCAATACCACATGTATTAACTCATATAATTGTCACAACATCTCTAGAAGGTAGTTAGTATTATTATCCCCATTGTACAGACACAGTTCTCTGAAACACAGAAAACATCAGGCACCTGCTCAAGGTCACAGCATAGAAGTGGTAAAGCTGGGATTACAACCCGAGTCCAGCTCCGGAATCTGTGCTGTTGAGTACTATGATCACTATGTAAAGTGCTCAAACGTAAAGGATGCCAGGATAGGTATGCAGTCAAATGGAAGTCCTAAGGAGGGACTCTGTACCATCTGGCCCAGCCCTCCGCCCTCCTGTCAAACAACCCCAGCGCCCGAGCCTGGGTCAACCTATCCAAGCTAAGGGGTTGCCTCCTTTCTGAATGGTACCATCCTCTTGCCACGAAACCAAACTGCCCTTGCTATCTGGGAAGTGCGTCTTCTGGCCTCAAGTAGTACAGAAAACAGTTGTGAGACCTGTTGTCAGGGATCCTGCCCACCAGGACTTAGAAAGAAGCCTGGGCTGTTCCCAGACCCTATCTCCCCCCTGGGTCGCACCCTGCCCCCTGGAGCAGGAGGAGGAGGGGGCCGGACCCATTACCGCTGACACACGACAGGTGCACCGGGGCTGTGACCTCATTAATCCCGTGCGCTCCGTTCAGCCACACGCAGGAACTACAGACCCCCAAGTCCTCACATCTTCGCATAAAGCTCTAATGGCCTGCTTCTGTTGTCATGACAACTCCAACAGCTCCTCAAAGTCCTCTAAGTACCTGAGGTGAAAGCAAAGGGGGCATGTTTGCCTCGGTGGGGCCACCGTGCCGTTGCCCCTGTGGCATTGTTGTGACGTCTCCACCAGGCAAGGAGCTCCAGAAAGGGAGGAGCCTCTGAACCAGCCCCCACCGAGGCTGGCACCGGCCCCCCCTCCCTCCTGCTACGAAACCCCCAGACCAGCCTCACATCTCTCCTGGGGCTGCAGCCCGCCCTTAGGAATTGCCTCTGGGTAAATGGAAGGCCAGTGAGGGGTGAAGTTGGAGGCCACTATCCATTTACTGGATGTGTGACCTCGAGGGAAGCCCTTTGGCTCCTGTAGCTTGGAGGCAAGGAGTAGCTCAGAATGCATCAGGTTTCAGGGCATTCAGGTTTCATCTCCTCTGCCAAGGCTTCCCGTGCTGGGTGTCGGCCCACCTGCAGCTTACAGTTCCTTAGAACGTTGTAGAAAATGCGAAGATTTAAGGGTCTTGAGATTTGTCACAGAGTGACAAAGTGATTCACATGCCACCGAGTGTTTGGTTGCCTGGATTAATGGGTCTTAGTCAGAACTTGGCTGTTTTGAGCATCTTCCCTTAGGGTGAATATACATGCACAACGTTTTAGTAAAATCTCTGGACTAATGTCCTATGGGACCCATATTCTGTCCTTGCATGACAGGCTTAGAAACTAAATGCAGAGTCCCTACCTAAAAAAAAAAATGTATCTGTATTTATGTTGGCCTGTAGTTTTAGACTCTCACAGTCTTTTAAAACTTCAGTTCTAACATCCCGATGCCCTGTTTCATATCTGCCTACCATCTATATGGTATCTGTATGTTTAATAGGCACATATTCTATGCTCATGCCCAAGGCCTTGAAGGCATAAAAAGCATGCTGATTAAAAACCATAACTGGATTTCATTAACATGAATTCATGCAGTGCTTAATATCGCCTTTATTTGTGTCCCATGAAAAATAGCAACATTAATTCCAGTGAGTTGATTTGTTTTTATTTTTTCAATGATGTAACTAATGAAGTGATCTTGACCAAGTCACGTAACCTTGTCTGGCTTTTAGTTTTGACGAATGTGCGGTAAATAATAGTTTAATTGAACTGAGGTAAGGAATTGAGCTAAATGAGGTCTACAGTGAAATCACCGGTAAGAAGACACCTTGCATTTGCATGGTGTTACTTCCTGAGAGATGTTCATACATTTGGCCTCTGGAAACTATTACTTTTGTTCCTAACTACACGTCTCGTCCACCCAAAGCACGGATGTTGTAAACAGCTTTCTATACACTGTGCCCTTGTGTGATCTGTAAGAATTATTAGATGATGATAAACATGAGGCCCAGAAGAGATGACCCAAGATTATGTTTTCTTGAGAACCCCTTGAAAAGTTGGATGTAAAGACCGTAGCCAGCTCAACGGTCTGCTCAATTTTTTCCGACTCTTCCGTCTATTCTCTAGGGAAGACAGAATAGAAATGAGAATCCTGAGCCTTGAGTAGTAATGTTACTACAGAAGTCAGTAGTTCCCATTTATTAACATTCATCATCTTCCCCATGCTCCCCTCCCCTCCTCCACTGCCATTTACTTTCCTTTGGGGTCAGGCCAGTTGCTCTGGAGGCCAGTGTATCTGAGCTAATTTACATGATTGGTCCAGTTAATTACCCCTTTCCCCATAAATACACTCCCAATACACCCCTCAGCAAGATTTTTACCTCGGTATCTCAATCTGCCCCCACCGAAAACATCAGCAGGTATAGATACCCACTGCCACATTTGAAAATGAGCTCCAGTGTCTCAAAAGGAAAGAAAGCCTCTGAAAATTCAGCCCTTGGGTATAATTGAAACGTTAGCACGGCCAAGTGCAGCTGGATGTCTTGGGACTGAAGTGGCATTCACGCATTCAGTGATATTCACTGAATGCCTCCTCTGTCCGCAGTGCCCCCAGACAGCTTCCAGATGGGAGGACCCAGACATGGTTTCCCTTTGCATGAGCCTCTGGGAGGCCTGCAAGGACACGTGGGGGAACAAAGTCACTGCTGACATCCCCTAGGAAACACTGTTCTTCACATGAAGCTCCATCCAGCATTCTGTAGACCAGAGCTCCATTTCCAGCCTGGTGGGGACCTGGCCTGGGATTATGGGCAGCTCGTCTCATCCCTGCCCCGCCCAAGGGAACCTTGTACCTCAGGGATAATCTCTCTTGTCATTACCTGCCTCACAGGGAGGTTGAGAGGATTTAATGAGATAATGTTTGTAAAGCTTTTTGAGTCCCTCAGAAGAATGAATGGAGCAATGCAAATGCAAAGCATCATTATTATAGTGATTACAGAAGCGCACTACTCACAGGCAAGGGGGAGAAACCCTGATTCCATTATAATCTCCTATTTCTGAGAGCTGATAACATTCTGAAATGTGCTTCCCTTTTCCAGCTGAAATTCTCCACCTTTATAATCCGCTCAGAGGCAAAATGTTTGGGGAAAATTTTAGAAATTTCTCTTTAGTCTCCTTTGAGAAGGAAGAACATTAAATAAGCACACTTTGCCTGCTTACAAAGGAGCTGTTTTGACCAAAATCATTCAAAAAGCCTCAGCTTTATGACTTCAAATTTAGCTGGTCTTTAGTCCCCACTGAGATAAATGGAGCAGTGTTAAATTTGAAAGGGGAAAATTGGTTTGGCAAGGTTCTAATGTTTGATGCTGCCATTCAAGGGTTGCTGAACAGAGGCCGCTTTTTCCATATAACGAAATTGTTTCTTTCTAGAGAAATTATTCCAACAGGTTTTCCCACACTGGAAAATGAGGTTTGTTATTTTGGCAATAATTCATCCTTCTAATTTAGAAAGATCATTTATTTTCAGAAGACTTTTAGGGTCCTTTTTCTTATGAAGAATCAGTCCCTGAGTAGCAGAAAAGACACTATAGAACTCACTGTAGGTACACACTGTAGGTATCTCAAGCTGAAGTGATTCTGGGGGCCTGGCAGGCAATATGATGGAGGGAAGTCGGTCAGGCATCATGACAACCAAGTGTGGCCTCTGAAGGGAGGACAATCTTCTTCCTTGTACTCTTTTATGTTCTGGAATGGGGCCCTGCAACCTAAGCTGACACAAGACAGATTACAAGGGAAAAACTAACAAAAGTTTATTTTTATTTTTTATTTATTATTTATTTATTTATTTATTTATTTTAAAAGTAGGCTCCACGCCCAATGTGGGGCTTGAACTCACAACCCTGAGATTGTCTACCGACTGAGACAGCTAGGCACCCCTACAAAAGTTTATTAGCACACGCATGGCACATGCACATAGAAGGAGTAGGTGATGAATAACTCACAGGGGTAGTTGGAAGTTGGGGCTTCTAGAGCATCTTAAAGAAGAATGATAATTTTGTAAAGAAGTGATAAGACCAAAGAAAAGGGACTTAGGCTTTTGGCGGTTGCACACTGTGGAGAGGTAAATATGTGGGGGAAGCTAATGGAAGATAAGGATTAGTCAAGTGAGTTTGTATAAACTCTTTCCTGGTGCTGGCTAGTCTTTGCTACAAAGGCTGTTTTGCCTTTGTTGCTGTGGGAAATGTGCAAGGGGCCACCTTCACCTTCAGGGAATTTATGCTCCCTTTCAGGCAGGGAGGGGGGCAGCAGAGAGCTCAGCCCATGTTTGCTTTCTCTTAGCTGCATTCAATTTAAAATAATCCTCGTGTCAGAGTGGGCATATTTCAACGTGGCATATTCTGAATCTCTTCAGCTCCATGTTGGGGAGAGGTAGCACATAGAGGGCATTATGGGGGACTGGGGAAGCTGTCTGAAGGACCCGCCATTCTTCAGCTCCAGCTACCTCTTGCAGCACAGAAACATAGTTTTCCACCAGTTTTACAAGAGAAACCAAAAATCAACAATTCCATAAACCATCTACCAATTTTAAATGTTATTCACAAATTTTTTTTTCTTTTTAACACTGTGTAGCCAAAGCAAACATCTGGCTCATGGGGAATTGTTTTCAACCTTCGATTTAAACTCATGTGGATTTTCCAACCACAGTGCTGGGAAAAAATGGGTTTTCTGTATGAGACCCATAGATTCTTATGATAACAGAAGAATCGTAGAATCCTGACAATTTCCCCATCTCCATCTTGGTATTTCCTTTCCTTTTCCATGGGTTGCTTAATTTCTCTCTCTGTACCTCAGTCTCCTCATTTACAAAATCAGTAATAAGAGCACCTGCCTCATGGGAAGTTGTGAGTAATAAGTGAGAAAATATATAGAAAAAGCTAAGACCCTGCCATATCAGGAGCACTCAGTAAACCCTATGTTTTATTATTGCTTCTTATATATGTATGTATGTATGTATGCATGCATGCATGTATGTATGTATGTATTTTTGGGAGAGAGAAAGACCACAAGTGGGGGAGGGGTTGAGAGAGAGAGAGGTAGACATAGAATCTTAAGCAGGCTCCAGGCTCTGAACCATCAGTACAGACCCCCATGCAGGGCTTGAATCTACAAACCATGAGATCATGACCTGAGCCAAAGTCAGATGCTTAACCGACTGAGCTACCCAGGCACCCCTATTGTTTCATTTTTAACCAGTGGGACCAGGGCCTGAGAATCAAGTTCATTGTCTCTCTTGGCTGTAACAACACTGTCTCCACTGCTTAATTCACCTCAGTCCAATCCAACCTAATAATTTTGTGGGTTCATTACAAACTTAAGACCAAGAGGATGGAACAGACTTTTGAGAGCCAGCACTCCTGGCCACTGGAAGAGGGGATGCAGGTGCAAAGTCAGCTGAGTCAGGTGTAGTCAGCTGATGCAGGTGCAGTCAGCTGAGTCAGGTGTAGTCAAAGCCAACCGGAAAACATCTATTTTCCAAAATGTGATCTTTGATGCTAAACTCTTGCTGTGGGGGAGGCATGGGGTAGGGGAGAGATCTCCAAGAGGGGGCTTCATCTAGGTTCCAGTTTAGACACATTCTTGGGCTCCTTTGCTGTTCGCTTTTGAGGCTCATTTATAAAGTGAAAGGACTGGTCTGGACAACTTCTAAGCCTCATTCAGCCTTCATGTGTTTTAAGCAGTGAACAAAACAAAATCCCTGCCCTCATGTAGCTGACAGTTTTGCTTTAATTTTCTGAGTCTGGCTTCTCTTTGCATCTTCTTCCATGGGACACACTTCCTACCAGGGCAGAGGCAATTCAAATACCTATTGTCGATAATAATTTTGATCCTCAAAGAGTTTGTATCTTACTTGAAAGAATACTGTTATATACCTGAAACATATAGCATTACAAGAACAGGAGTTTACAAAGAAATGCTTTAGGAGGTAGAAAAAGGAAGCATAACGTAGAGCAATGGTAGTAGGGGAAAGGTTGAATAATGGGTAGATTCTGAAGGTCCGGACAAATGAGAGGTGGAGAGGGCATTCAGGGGGATGAGAGCAAGAGCAAAAACCAGGAGGTGGGAGAGCATATTAAATGTCTGGGAGGACTCTGGTTTTTCTCTATACTGACTGATCTATAAATAGAAAGGAGTGAGGGGAAATAAAGTTCAAAGAGACATAATTTCTATAGGGCCCCAGGTTAACGTTTCCAATCCCCCCACCAGGAAAACTGGAAAATTACATGATACAATTTGCACACTCAGCATTTCCCTGTTCCTTTAGAAAGTGTGCAGGGGGGCTCAACGAACTTGGGGAAGATAAAAAAGATTTTTTTATGTCAAGAAACAAGAATCTGCCTGGGAGCCTGGTTGACTCAGTTGGAAGAGCATGCAATGCTTGATTGTGGGGTTGTGAGTTTGGGCTCCACGTTGGGTGTAGAGATTACTTAAAAATAAAATCTTAAAAAAAAAAGAGAAAGAAAAACAGGAATCTCCTACGAGATGCTATAGCAACAGGGAGGCATAAGAGAAAACAGAAGCCCCTCTTCTGTTGGGTGCTCCCAAGATCATCACGTAGCTTTAGGGGTGAACAGTTGCCACGGAAATTAAGTCTAATAAAAGAAATTCAGCACCAATGCCAGTCCCAAGTTCTGGAGTCATGAAAGTGAAATATTTTGCCTGCACTTCATCTGTTTGGGAGGGCACTCGGTGCTGCAGAGGGGAACTCAGGGAACATTTCTCTATCACAGAGAAAACAGATGATCCTGGGCCCTACTTGCCATGCAGAAGACGCCCACACATCTCCTCTGCACAGACAAAGGAACAGAGGACAAAGGCCAATGGGGACCCCAGGCTTGCCATGGACAAGATCTGTGAGAGACAGTCTCCTTTAAAATGCAATTTTATATTGGGACACCTGGGTGGCTCAGCTGGTTAAGGGTCCAACTTTGGCCCAGGTCATGATCTCATGGCTCGTGGGTTTGAGCCCTGCCTCGGGCTCTGTGCTGACAGCTCAGAGCCAGGAGCCTGCTTCTCGGATTCTGCGTCTCCCTCTCTCTCTGCCCCTCCCCTGCTCACAGCGTGTCTCTCAAAAATAAATAAGTTAAAAAAAAAAGGTTTTTAAATGCAGTTTTATTGATTTCTGTTCAGCCAGTAAAGGGAGCTCATTGATAAGGGGATTGACAGCCAATCAAGCTATGCCAGTGTAACTCCTAAAACTTGGGCTGACGGAGGTGCTGAGTTTCCCGCATTAGACTCTATTTTTGCAGGAGCTATTTGCCCATAACACCACTTGGTAGACGTCAGGAGGGCCTGACACAGAGGGGTCTCTATCTTTCCACTGCACTTCAAGGGTCAAACTGTTGGCATGGGTTGGGTTAGGTTTGTGTGTCTGCACACTCTGTGACTTGTCTATGTCTCCATTTACTGCCTCAGTATGGGGCTTGGTTTACAAGGATAGCGTGAACAGTGTGAAGGGCTAGTTGGAGGGTGGGGAGCTGACTTGAGCTCGGCCATGACTGCCAGCAGCATCCTCCACCCACTGTCACAAGTATAGACATTAAGTAACAGCAAAATGCTTTCTCTGCCAATACTTTAAGCTGTGAGATGAGTCCCCACACCTGCTGCTTTGCAATCACATTGCTACCTTTAATTCCTTCCATAGAGAAATCCTGCCCCTCTCTATACCCTTTAGAAGAGATTCAACAGGTAGTGTCAAGGGAGAAGCCCAGTCAGAAAGATACAGTGAATATGTGCTTCCTTTCTGTTGTGACCAAGGACAGCATGGAACTGTCTTCCTGCACCTACGTGAGTAGATACCCCCTAAACATCAGCCAGAAGCTACCAGAAGAGTAAATACTCCCCCTGAAGAACTGGTTGTTTGGCCATCTCGAGGAACAGGCTGGAGGGGAGGAAAAGATGGGGCTTTAAAAATCACACCCTGCCTGAAACTAACAACTTCTCCTTCCCCAATCTGGAACACTAAGCCCAAGAAAAAAGGTGGCTGGGCCCTTGTCAGGCTCCAGCCCTGAGCTGGGACCTTGAAGGAGTCACTTAACCTTGGTGAACTTCAGTCGCCTCATCTCTAATACCCGTGAGGCTCTACACTGAATGATGGTTAATAGCAAAGGGAAACAGTGATGTAAAGGGCAACAGGGATCGACCCTCAGGAAAGTGCTGCCCAAATGAGTGATGGGGAGAGAGTGAGCACAAAGACCCCCTCGTGCGGCCCCAGCTGGGAAAGTGAGAGAGCCACCAGGTCCTCCAGCCAGGCGCCCCTCAGGTTCCCACTGGGATGCAATTACCTACAAGGAGTGTCATCCAATGGGTGCCATTAATAATCAGGCCAACAACATACACACATGCACTGGCCCAGACAGCCCAAGGTATGGGAACTCCTAGCTATCTGTCATTACAAACTGGGGAAGGAAGATACTGGGTGCCTTGAGTCAAGGAGGTGCGCTGAGCCCTGGAGGACAGTCCCACTGTAGCAGGTATTTGGAACACAGGTGGGCGGAAAGCATCTCTGCAGAATGAGGCCACATCTGGGGTGTATGGATGCCCCGACCACTTCCCGAGCAAGGCACCTTCAAAGGGACCAGAGACTCCACCTTGCTCCAGCCTGGTTCCGGAGCTCATCATCCCCACAGAAGCTAGGAAAGCCCCCAGGCAGGCACACTCTCTTTCACTTTCTTGCTCATCTTCTCTTTCTCAGGAGACATAGGCCGTGTGCTTCTGAGGACTTTTCTCTTCCAACCAAATCTCAGGAATCATGATGGACAATGTCCCAGGCACACAGGGGGAAGTATTAGTACAAAGTCTGCCTTTACCTTGCAGACAACTGGGGCCAGGAATGGGGAGACTGGAGCCTAGGGATTTGTGGCAGAAAGACTAGGGAATGTGAGATCACTGTATACGGTATTATCACACACTGTACCCGCAATACATGCTCAGGGGCCATCATACAGGCTTCAGAGGAGGGAGTTCTTTATGAGCACGGAGGGAGCAGTTGGTATGTTCCCAGACACTTCCTCATGCCTTGCCCACGGTGGGACCTGGGGTGCTGGAGAAGGCAGGCAGGGAGGGCAGCCCAGGCAGAGTGAAGGCCAGGAGCCGGCCCCAGCTCCAGGGGCTTGCATAGTCCATGGGAACAAAAGGAAGGTGCACTGTCCTCTTCCTCTACTCAGTATATTCCTTATTTACTCAAACACATTTCCCTTTTGTATACTTTAGTGAGTTGAGAAAAATAGAATTAACAAAAGTATTTCTCTGCATAGTTCCCTTTTTGCCATACTACCTTATTTTCTGTTTCTGTTTTATGTTAAAAAAAAAGAAAAGAAAGACTTCTCATGTAGTCTTAGAAGATGGCATTTACTCTTGGCCTTGGAGAACATGAAGAGATTTTATGCCCTTGAGCATGGCAGAAGGTGGGGTAGAATGCGTGTTCCCCTGGTCTTTCCTGGGCTGGGCCAATTTGGGGTCAGGATCCTGGTTACACATTCCACTTTGCTTCTAAGGGGTTTATGTGGTTCCGGACTTCAGTTTTTAATTCTGAAAAAGAGAAGGGTTTAGATTAGATGAGCTTCAATGTTATTCCCAGCATTAAGGTCAATGACTCCATTGTATCATTCATTCATTCATTCATTCATGCATTCAATCATCATTCGATAAATGTCTTCTGAGTATTTACTGCCTGCCAAGCCTTGGAAGTGCAAATATGAGCAAGTCACCCTCTGGCAAAGTTAGCAGATCACAGACACAGCTACAGCTGCCGAAAGGAAAGCTACTCTGGGAAGCAAAGCAAAGAAGCAGCAGCCACGGTCGGTCAAGGGATCAGCAGCCAGGGGTCAGTGCACAGCCCTAGAATGACCAGAGCATGACAGTGAGGACTCTATGGGTGTGAGGCCTGAACCAGGATGTCAGGCCAGAAGGCAGCATGGCCCCAGCAGGTTTCAAGGACAGGGTCCCAGCTGCACGTATGGGACAGCTGCTGTGAACATAAACCACTAAGAAGGTAGCCACGGCAGCCTCAGACATGAGCGTCCAGTTACCATTTCTGAGGCAGAGCATGGGGGAGGCACAGGGCTTCAGGCAGTTGGAAGAAGCCCAGTGATTGAAGCTGATGCACAGAATGACAGTTCTGTAGGGAGGGACAGCTAGGTACCACCAGAGACTATTGAATTAAAACAGCTTCCAAACCTACTTCAGATGGACCTGGTCTCAGCACCTGAGAGCAGGGCTCAGTCTACACGGAGGATAGATGCTTCCACCTGGGATAGAGAAGAGCTGCAGAAACTAGGACCAGGTAGAGCCTAAGAAAAGAAGCATGATAGTGAAGGTGATAATAATATGGCAATAATAATAACCAGCACCTGAGCTAACAATGATTAAGTACTTAGAATGGGCTGAGTACTTACTAATGATTTTATACTAATTATTTCTTAGAGATTTCACAATAACTCTATAGGAAAGATATGATGACCACCACTTTGCAAGTGAGGAAACAGAGCCTTCCACAGGTGCAACAACTTAACTTGCCTTGAACTAGTCAGGATCACCTATGTAATGCCGCATAACAAAAATGTCCCAAATCGCAGTAGCTTAACAAAACAGAAGTTCATTTCTCATTCATGTTGAAGAGAGGTCAGCAGGAGTCTCTGCTTACCCTTGTCACTTAGACTCCCAGGCTAAATTAAAATTGACACATGTGTCCTCAATTGCTATGGTTGGGGAGCGAGGGAAGAGAGTGTGGTAATTTTCCACTAGCTTTTACACCCCCTCTTCTACATCACTTCCCCTCATACCCATGGCCAAAGCACCATGGTCACACCTGGCTCCAAAGGGGCTGAGAAGTCCAGTTCTACTGTGTGCCCAGTTAAAGAATGGAGGTATTTATCAACAGCCCTATTACTGTGCATACACTAGATGGGGAAACCAAGTTTAAACCCATGTTGGCTGACTCCAAAGCCCGCATTCTATCCCCCCACTATTCTAGAGGAGAAAGTCTCCTGACCCCTTCATGTCCTACCCCTCACTGTCCTTACCAAGCCTCTTCCCCTCCCTTCCCAGGCCTCAGGCAAGGAGACAGGCACGGGGTGATTGATGGCTCCCAGCAATAGTCTGGAGAGATTATCTAACAGCATGTGCTAAAGGAGCCATGGCTGGGAGGCTGCTCATAATAGCAATTGAAGCACTAGTTTCTGCAGGGCTTGGAGTGCCAGGGTCTCGAGGGCTTATTAATCCCATAGCAGTCTTGGGAGGGGTTCATTGTTGCTGTTATTTATACCTTTTGCTGTGCTCATCCAGCAAAGACAGTCAGCTGGGATTATGTTCCAGGGAAACAGAGCCCTGGCTCCGTTCCAAGTGAGGGCTGCAGAGGGGTCTTCCTTCTAGGTCAGCTTGTAGACTGCATTCACAAAGAAGAGTGAATGGAAGCTCTTACATCATAGAGATGCAGACATGCACATCCCATCAGAGAGGAGGATATGAAGTCTTGGGATTTTGTGAACTCCTTTAGCACTAAAATTAAGGGCTACCTCCTCTTGATGTCCCCTCACAGTCCACAGGGACTGAGTGTGCCTTCCTTGAAACCACTGTCCTCTTGATGTCTGTCCCTGCACCCTTTGTTAGTTACCTGGTTTTATTTTCTTTTTCCCTATGACATGCCCTGTCTGCTGCAATTAAAGTGAGTTTTTCTCAGCGCAGATTATGACTCATGCTTTGTGAAGACACACAGAGCACTGAGCACATGCAAGGTGTTCAGTCCGTGTTTGCAGCCCTGTCTTCTGCTCGCCTCTCGGAGCCTACCTTCGGCCATTCTCCCTGTGCTTTCACATCGCACTCCTGCCAGCTGTAAGGAAGGGCTCATCTTGCCTTTACATCCGTCCTTCTGTGAGCACACGTTTCCTTCAGCCTGGAGTGCCCTTCTCCTCCCCGTTGCCAACTCCCCACCCCAGCAAAGTGGATCCGTCCTTCCTTAGGCCAACACTGTCCCTTGCACATAGTTCCATTACAGAAATTTTTATGTTTCAATTAGCTGTTTACCTGTCTTTCCCAACTAGCCTGAGAACTACTTGAAAATAGGCACATATCTTCTTTATATTTTGTGCCCTCGTGCTCTTACCAATGTCTGGACGGGACTAGTGGGAGGTGAGTGAGGTGCTTGCCTAGGGAGCAGAACTTAAGGGTGGGTGGTGCCAAAACTCTCAGTAATGAAAATAGATAATATTTAATGCAATGTGTTTAAAAATCAAAATTAATGCAAAAGAATCTGAGATGAACAAAACATTTACATTTTAATCTTTTTTTAATGTTTATTTTGAGGGAGAGACAGAGTACGCGCAGGGGAGGGGCAGAGAACGAGGGAGACACAGAGTCCAAAGCAGACTCCAGGCTCTGAGCTGTTAGCACAGAGCCCAATGCAGGGCTTGAACTCACAAGCCGTGAGATTATGGCCTGAGCCAAAGTCGACACTTAACCGACTGAGCCACCGAGGTGCCCCACAAAAATGTAGATTTAAAACATCTACATTTTAAATAAAGATGGGATCAATAAGAGTATTGTGCTGAATCATACTGGAGCCTGAGGCAAAAGGAAAATTTGAAAATACTGATTTGTCTTTATTTGGGTGAATAAGCAAGTGAATAGTTGGAAAAACTTTGCAGATTGAACTGCCAGTTACCCAAAGTTTTAGTATTTATGGTGAGAATTACCCTTGTGTGCTTTCCAGATCCTTTTTCATTCTATTTTCTGCCTGTGGTGCAATCAGAACCCTTTCCCAAGTTGAGAGAAGAGGAAGACACGCAAAACAATGGCCCAACTCCAGTCAGCTGCATGTATCTTGCTCGGTTAGTCCAAGCACCTTGCTGTGGGTCGAAGACTTGAGACCCATCCATGGTTTGGGTGTAAAGACAAAGAGCTACCTCCATCCCCACCCCCAGATGGTCACTTTGCAAACAGAAGGCTTTGATCACTGGGGACAGACACTGAGTAAGAAACTGGATGTTAGAGTAAATCCACATCCACCACCAGCAACACAGAATGTGTACCCCTGGGGGGAAAGTTGACGTTTTGGGTTGAAATTAGTTTTTTGGGGTCTTTTACATATCATTGTTGTCATAGATAAATGCCCAAGAACTGACCCTACAGCCAGGTCTGAAGCCACTCTTGTCCTTAGTTGAAGGCGTTCGTGTGGGATATTTGGAAAGGCACCGGGCCCAGGATGAAGAGCTTTGTTTGGGCCCAGTTCTGCTCTCACTAGCTGTGTGACCCTGACCATGCTATTTAGCCATTCTGAGCTTCAGATTATTCGTGTGTAAAAAGAAGGGGTTAATCTGCAAGATTATGGTTTTTAAACCCTGTACTATGAGACCTTAGGGCTATAAGAAGCTCTCTTAGGGGCCACAGATAGAATTGTGAAGCTCCCCTGTTTTACCCAGAGCATCCTGATTTCCATCACTTATTAGATTCCCATGCAGGATTTGTTTTTAAAAACAGGGAGAGTTCCCACTGCTTATAAAAAAAAAATGACGTAAAACACTGGTCTAGATGATTTAATAATCCTACCAGCCATACTATGTGATACGATCTGTTAGCTGCAACCTTCAAGAGTGACACATGTGCTCTAGCTGTGTCCAAAGGATATGTCCCCAAAGCCTGTGGACTAGGAGGGCCCAAGGTAGAGACACACAGAGAATGATGACTTGAATTTCTTCATCCTTCTGTGGTATAAGTGTCTTTGTTTCAAGAACTCACTCAAAATTAATCACACTGCTATTGCCACAAGTTTTGAGAGAGGTTACTAAGACTAGTCCAATGACTTATTCAATGCTTGAATCCCTTCCTTCCCATCCCCATCAAGTGGTCGTGCAATGTCTTCTTGAATTCCTCCAGTGACTGTGAACTCACTGCCTTTGGTCATAGATGATTTGAACCCCTGATTCATAGTGATTGACATTTTTAGATCGTGGAGGACAAGCCTAATCTGTCTTTATAGAATAACCCTTCAAATATTTGAAGAGAGTGGCCACTGGCTCCTCCTCATCTTCAATTGGTTGAGCTAATCAACCTGGCCCTTGAGCTCTTGTCATTCTAGTGTGTGTTTCACTGTGCAGGTGGCCCTCCCTATTTCCTCTTTTACTGGACATGCACCAGAATGGAATGCCACATCCTGCACAGCAGCAGACCAGAATAGAGCAGAACAGTTTCATTTTTCTAGTTCAGTGCTTTTCAACCCTGCTGCACACTATAATCACCTGCGCAGCTTTTGAAAAAATATTGTTTTCAAGACTCCATCTTTTGACCCAGGGTACAGAAGTTTGCTCGATTCTTGCTCTGATTGGCCAATAATCTATTGGCGTGTACTACGCGGCTTGGTTGATCGACGAATTTGAAGGAAGAAGGGAAGAATACCATTGTTTGAGTATCTTTCATTCATAATTCTGAGCTAGACATTTGGGTACATTATTCCATTTACTCTTCATCTATGAGCCAGGTGGTTTTGCCCCAGTTTTACAAAGGAGAAATCTGAGGCTAAATGAAATTCAGCCATTCACTCAAGTTCACTCAACTAGACCAGTGGAGAATTGGGATTCCAACCCAAGTCCATTTGAGCCCAGAGCTCACTTTCTTGTTATCATGCTTCTCTCTCTCTTTTTAAATTTTTAATGTTTATTATTTACTTTTGAGAGATAGAGATGAAGCACGAGTGGAGGAGGGGCAGAGAGAGAGGGAGACACAGAATCTGAAGCAGGCTCCAGGCTCCAAGCTGTCAGCACAGAGCCCGACACAGGGCTCAACCACGAACCGTGAGATCATGACCTGAGCCAAAGTCGGACGCTCAACCAACTGAGGCGCCCCATTATCATGCTTTTCTTAATTCAATTAAGTTAGCAGTTCTTCATTAAGAATCAGTACCTACCAAATGCTAGACATGTTCTAGGCCAGCAACTTTTGTGAGCTGGAGTTTTTGTGGCAATCTGCCAAGCGGTGCCAGGACACAGAGCATTTCCTTTTTTCATTCAATGATTTGTTTATGGGTACGTTTTCTTGAAGGAAAAATCATGTCGGTGTAATGCAGGCTTTGTAGAGAAATAAGTCTTTGGTATTTGGTTGTAAAATAAATGTCAGAATAAAATGTTTGAGAAAATAAAGAGCTGTATATGAAATCACTTCCCACGGAGCTGTAGAATACTGATGGACTGTTGCTGGTGTTTCATTATTTAAGGCAAATTTGGTACATAAGGAAGGAACTGCTGTACCCTGGTGGTTATTGATCCCCAGAGCTCTCGTCTCATTGCCAGCAATGATTTCAGAGTGGCTTCTCCTTGTCTTAGCCACGAGGTTTAAAGACCATTCTAATCACAGAGCGACATGACCATCAACCAGTGGCTTTGTGACTCTTCACACCAAAGCCTCTGCAACATACTCTAATAAAGACGTTGACCACTGTTTCCATCTTAGATTGACTAAGCAGGGCCATTTGTGGGGGCTATTTATAGGCTGAAAATACCAGCCAGGGAAGAATAACAAGGTAAGAATAAGGAAAGCATTCCAGATCAGAGAAGGAGATAGAAAAAACAAAAGTGAGATAATACAAGGTGTGTATGGAGCACCAATACTCTAAATGGGATTCCTCTAGCCGTACATGTCCTCCTACCCAGCAGCCATCTCTTTCCCAGGCTTAAATCAACCCCTCTTACAGATGATAGCCTAGGATGCCCCTCTTCCTTAAGGGCTTCCTTGATGACCTAAGATTGGCTCAGTATCCCTCCCGTGATCTCCCAGTCCCTTATTGTCATTGTAGGACACACAATACTGTATTAACATTCACCCATCATTTAGGGGGTTTCCTCTCCCAGACCAAAGCTTCTTAACTATGGCCTCCAGGTGAGTTACAGGTGTGCCCCAGGTTTTGCACACCTCAGCACTTGGGACATCCCCACTGCTGGAGCTGAATAGCTTAGACTGTCTGGCCATATGTGGCAAAACTATTTCTTGTATGCCATGATACAGAAAATGTTAGGAAACACTGTTCTAGACTATTCATGAATGACAGGGAGGGAGGGAGTTTGAGAGGGAGGGAAGGAAGAAAGGAGGGAAGGAGGAAGAGAGAAATAGCCTGTCCAGGTGGGAATAGATTGTTTTAGCAACTGGAGATACTTGAGGACTACCGTTTACCAGATTTTTCTGCAGGCACTTTTTGTCTGGGTAGGTAAGAGGTTATAATACATGACATTGATAGTCTCCCCTGTCTTTTGAGCCAGGCTGACTGGGTGAGAAGGGCATGGTCTTTGGATTCACCAAACTTAAGTCTAAATCCCAGCTCTAAGATAGGATCTGTAGGACCTCACCTAAATTATTTCACTTCTCTCTGCCTCAGCTTTCTCATCCATAAAATGAGAATAATGGTAGTTTTGTTTTTAGGCTACTATGAGAATTAACAAAATGATGTTGTGCAATATTCTTGGCACATGGTGACATACAGTCACTCAACATTTTCCCTCACATTTTAAATTTTGTTTCAGAGCCATTTCAGAAGCCACTTTTGCAATAAATGACAGTAACATGGTTTAGTGCTTTGGTTTGAGGAGCTGAAATCCAGTCCTGGTTCTATATTTATTAGTTGTTTGAGCTCAGGCAAATTACTTAACCTTCCCCAGCTCCTGTGCATCTCTCTTTCTCAATCTGTAAAATGTGAATAACTGCTCCTGCTTTGCCATTTTTGTTCAGAGGATGAAATGGGTTGACGTGGGTAAAGTCCTCGGAACATGCCTGCACATCGTTAACACTCATGTTTATGTTTGCTTTTGTCCACACGACCCAGGGGGAGGCAGCTGAAGGTAGCCAGCAAGCTGAGGACACGCACAGGCACACTGCCATCCGGCTTTCTGCTTTGTGGTTGTGGAGATTTCAAAGCATCTGCAACTGGGGTCCTGTGCTGACGGCTGGGTGGGAAAGGCAGGAAAGTTCATTTGCAGCTAATATATATTCAGCTGTACTAATTAGCCCAAGCCCCAAAGCCTAGAACAAATTAAGCCAGTCTTAAAAAAAAAAAAAAAAAATGAGGCCGTAGGCTAGAAAGTATGTTGAGAACTTCTTTTTGTTATTATTGTTCTAATTGTTGTAGGAGTGAAAATGTTCTTACGAACCAAGGTTGTCTGTGAACCAGAAGATCCTGGGCCCCTGTGTCCAGGGTCATAAAGGGATCTGAGCATAAAATAGCAAGTATTTATTATTGTAACTTTCAGGTTTTCAGAGTCGGCTATGGCCACACATTCCACATATCGTGCACTCAAACTTTGCAACCCGCCTGTAATAGCTTCCTAGAGCTGTCGTAAAAAGTACCAAAAACTGGATGGCTTGCAACTACACAAACTACTGTCTCAAGTTCTAGAAGCCAGAAGTTCAAAATCAGGGTGTCATCAGGCCCGGGCTCTGACATCTCTGGCAGAGAATCCTTCTTAAAAGACTTTTTTTAATGTTTATTATTTTGAGAGAGAAAGTGCATGTGCACAAGTGGAAGAGGGACACAGAGAGAGGGAGAGAGAGAATCCCAAGCAGGCTCCGCACTGTCAGCGTAGAGCGCGATGCTGGGCTCGGACTCACAAACTGTGAGATCGTGACCTGAGCTGAAATCAAGAGTCGGATGCTTAACTGACTGAGCCACCCAGGCACTCCTGGTGGAGAATCCTTTGCCTCTTTTAGCTTCTGGTATTGGTCAGCATTCCCTGGCAGCCCTTGGCTTGTGGGTGCAGCACCCCAGGAACCCAGCTGCCTTCTCCCTGTGTCCTCCCATTGTCTTCCCTCTATCCATGCTTGCCTTATGTACACATTTTCCCTTTTCATAAGGACACCAGTCATACTGGATTAGGATCCACCCTGAGGACTTTATTTTAGTTTGACTGTCTCTGCAAGGGTCTTATTTCTAAATAGAGCCACATGCCCATGTGCTTGGGTTAGACTTCAACATACCTTTTCGGGGGACATGATTTAACCCTTTACCATCACCCTTTAAGATTTGTATTTTATCATCTTGTTTTATAGATGAGGTCGTTGAGCCTCAGGAGGACAAGAAATGTGTTCAGGTCACACAGCTGGCATTTAGAGATAGCCCATGTCTTGCAGACTCAGGCGGGATCCCCCCACACTCCTCCTGGCTTCTTTGTTGTGTCATGGTGTTGTAGGTTGACCTAGAACTTCTTATGACACTGGTTGATCCCACACCTCACTTGTACACATATGCGTCTGAGTCTGATTAATCAGTTCTGTGATCTTTGCGTGAACTCTCAACTGGAGATGTCCCTTTCCTGTTTTGGACCTGAACAGTGGCTGATCCTCACTGTGGTGAGGCCAGAGAGCACTCCAGAGAGCTGGAGTGAGTGACCAGGTAGATGAGGACAGGGGTACTTTGTTTCTACCAAGGCAACAAGCCGGTTCTTCCTGACCATCAAGAATCAACTCAAGTCTCTGATGCCCTGTCTTCGTTGACCCCTGGCCTGCCATGGTCTCCACTGACCAGTTTACGCACTGTCCTCCCTGTGTGCTGACCCACGTGGCTCCTCGGATCCACCTCTCGGGGGGTGCTCTGGGCTCCCTGGTGTGGGCAGGAGTGAGAACTGTGTATGCTGTTAGCATCAGGAGGGGATCTCTTGTCCACGTGGCATCATGTCACTCTTGTGACAGGTTTGTTATTGCTCTGGGCCAGCTCAGCAGGCTCGCACAGCTCCCTCCACCTCTCACAGACAATGTGACTTTCTGAGGCTCCCCTGCCAGCTCAGTCCCCTGCCTGGGTTTTCCTGCTCCTGGCCGCTCTGGCAGGACTTCCTGACTCTCTGGTCCTTCTATGTTCTACTCAGGCACAGACGACCTGCTGGCCCTTTGGGAGCCAGCCAAGCCCCGGGAGGGGGGGGGGGGGTAGGGGTGGGAGTGGGAGGGGCCATTTCCTCAGAACCTCTCACTGCCCACATATATCCTGCCACCCTTTCATGTGAACAACGCACCCCCACGGTGGCATGGGGCTCTGTGCCCGGTGGGTCAGGCAAGAAGCATGGCTAAGGCTTCTCTGCCCACTCTGTGGGGTTCCCAGAGTCTCAACCTCAAGGTGGAGCCCCGAGTGCAGTCCACACTCACACAGAAACCTTTGCACTCCCCTTCACTTCTTCAGCACCACCTTCCAAAGCTCAGAACATTCTTATCTCCTCCCTGTATGAGGGGGAAACTGCCTCTTACTGCCTCAGGCATCCACCCCCCCCCCCTTCTCTGGACTGAGGTATGAATTCCTTGCTTGAGTCCTCCAGCCCTTGCACTTGATAGTCAAACCTCCACTGTTGGTATTAAAACAATAATGCAACAATAGCTCTGGTGCCATTGTTTGCAATAGCAAGCCCTGGCTTTCGGGAACTCAAGGTCAAAAATCCAAGTCCTGGTTCTCGAGAGGTTCTTTGGTGACCTGGGGCCATTAGTTGTAGCCTGCTAGTCTAGTTTTAAAGGGGAGAGACTTGTAGGGTCGAAAGGAAAATTCACAAGGTAATATTTTAGAATACTGCTCTAATTTTATTTCCCTTTGAGATTTTGTTGCCAAGAAGAGGAACATTTCTGGGCACCACCCAGAATTTGTAAGCCGATTTGGTGGAAGTCATTTTCATGAGTTCTAGGCTCTGACCTGTAGGAGCTGATTGGTTTTGCTCTCGTCCAGGGCCAGAGACAAGATCTCTAATTCTGGCTCCTCGCATTTGAAACATGTGCTGTCAGTCCCCAGAATGTGAATATAGATAGATTAGCCCAAGATGGTCTGCAGCTAGAACATGATGGAATTATAGTGAGTTGTCCCTGAGCTTCATTTTTCTTTATTAGCAGAAAACATGTCACTTTACTCCTGCCACCAACACTATTACCTGATCACCTTGTCCAATCTCTGTCATTTTACAAATGCAGAAACGGAACCCTAGAAAGGTAAGAAAAATTGCCCCAAAGACTCCAACACTTCATTGCCGTGAAGCCAAGGCAAGGAGCCCTGAGTGGAGATGAGCACTCCTACCTTTTCTCTCTACCACCCCATGTTGCCACGAGGTTTCCTTACTCTTCCCAAACTACATGTTGTTTTTCAACTATAAATATTCAGTTTGGAACGCAAAGCCTTGACCCCAAGAAGCCCCAATCCATCTGCTCGTGGCTGCCGAAGACAGAATTTCTGATGAGCTGGAACTCAGTTTCTTTGCCAAGAGCCTTCAGCCCGCTTGCCAAGGGAAGATCGGTTCTCTGCTCAGATGAACCCCCATCTGGGGGCGTACGGATTACAGTGGAGGCTGCTTCTTGATGTGTCCACGGCACACCATCACAAGGCCCTTGGTCGGCAGGAGGAGGCCCCGCACAGCTACAGCCAGATGGCGAGGACGAGGGGCCCCATCTCCAGTTCCAGGTAACACAACCACAGCGGCAGCAAGCTCGGCAAAGCCTGGGTCAGCCCCAACACCATGCAGACATTTCTGTGAATTTTTTTTTTTTTTTTTTTTTTTTTTTAAATTTTTTTTTTTCAACGTTTATTTATTTTTGGGACAGAGAGAGACAGAGCATGAACGGGGGAGGAGCAGAGAGAGAGGGAGACACAGAATCGGAAACAGGCTCCAGGCTCTGAGCCATCAGCCCAGAGCCTGATGCGGGGCTCGAACTCACGGACCGCGAGATCGTGACCTGGCTGAAGTCGGACGCTTAACCGACTGCGCCACCCAGGCGCCCCTCTGTGAATTTTTAAAAAGCAGCTGTCAGCTCACACTTGCTCCACTGAGCTTTCCGTCCTGATGGCTAGACTGGCAGGATTCCCACTTGGAAACCTGGGAAGAAAACTTACTTACCGTCAATCACAACTGTGCACCCTTCAGCTCTGTGTTTGTTTTCAAAGCAGAGTCCTCCTGAAGACTTGAAACACACCGTTCTTTCTGTTAGAATACACAGAAGCTCCACACCTTGCCTTCAAAAGACAGTAGTGAGAATTCAAAAAGCTGTTGGGGCAAATAGAGACACATGGCACACTGTGGTGGTGGTGCGGGGGGTGGAACCACGCAAGCTCTCCTTGTATGGACCCCAAACACACAGGCACATAGTCACTCATGCATCTCCCCTCCTCCCTTTATGCAAATCCAATCTGGTGAAAATAAACACCATAGACCATCTTGAAGGTCAAAAGAAAATCAGTGACAAAAGGGCTTCTTTGAAAGGGGGCAAAAAGAGTCCCACTAGCTTTCCTTTGCTGCAAGTTGTTGAAGAAGGGAAGGCTTATTCCGTGTGCACGGGGTTATTATAATGTAATAAGACGGCTGGTCTTGTGTGGCTCGTTAGCTAGTCCTGAAGATAATTCTAAGAGAAGTTCAAAGGATATTTTGAGCGGTGGGAGAATCAGCAAAGGCATTACTTTGAATGACAGTCCTCCCTTGGATCTCTGTAAAAAGTTAATCACGTTTCATATGCAGATTGGTACCCCCCAGGTATAAGTGTTGGGCTTCGTTCATTTATTCAAATGGTATTTCTGCGCTCTCACCCGCTGCGCGTCACCGTGGCAGGTGCGGAGAGGCAGACAGAGAAGGTAGCCTGGTTCTCCTGCCCCTGCTCTGTTTGGGGTGAAGTTAGGTTGTGCAGAACAAAACATTTAACTGACATGGCAAGACAGAATTGTCAAAATAATTGGCCACGCCTCACGTGAAAGCATGAAGTTGTCTCGCATCAGCTGCTGGAGCCACCTCCCTGAGTCTCCCCCAGAAGTTGTGTCCCTGAATCAATGTGTAGATGTCAGATGGTGGGGTTCTTGGGGTCATCTCGGCAGGTGATGGTCTTCATGGTGGGGTTCTCATCTTAGTTTTTCCTTTGCTTAGACTGTTGTGACCTCAGCATCTTTTTTTTTTTTTTTTAAGAGAGAGGGAGACAGAGCACGAGCAGGGGAGGGGCAGAGAGACAGAGGGAGACACAGAATCTGAAGAAGGCTCCAGGCTTTGAGCTATCAGCACAGAGCCCCTGACACAGGGCTCAAACTCACAAACCACGAGATTATGACCTGAACCCAAGTTGGTGCTTAACCGACTGAGCTACCCAGGCGTCTCGTGACCTCAGCATCTTTTAAGGGATCTCTGATGTGTTTGAGTTGCTGTGAGGGTCAATATACTCCTTAAAAACTGAAGCTGCCCCATGGAGGGGGAAAGGAGGGGGTGGGAAAGGAGTGGAAGAATAAAAGGCAGGGCTTGCAGGGGACAAGCATACAAGTTGGGCATCCCAAGGAGAAAGAAGTGTTGGAAAGAAGAGGGCTCAGAGGTGCTGTTGGCAAGAAGGAAGCATGGGCAGTGTTGCCCCTGATGGTGGCTCTCTATTTCCAGGTGGACCCCTGAAGCGGCCTCCCTGTCTCCACCCCCTGTGTCCTCCCCATCATTTTACCCATCGTCGCCCCAACTCTGACTTTGTTTCTACCCCCTCAGAACCCTCAATGTGTTATCACTGATGCTGGTAAAGTTCACATTCCTGACCCTGACACCTCACTGAGCCAAACCACTCTCTACCACTCTCCTCCCTGAATCCTTTCCTCCTGCCACACGGTCTATTTGGAGTTGCCCAAACACACTGTGTGTTTCCTGGCTCAGGCCTTCACCTCCACCTGGAATGCCTTGCACCCCATCCCCTTACTGAACCGGCCCATCCCTCAAGCCCCCTCAAAGCCCATCCTGCTTGCCTTTGAATTCCCGTCATCCCTACAGCCTGGAACCCTCCCGTAGCCCTAATATAATGCCTCGTGTTACAGAATAATGGCTATGTGCTTCATAAATCTTAAATGCAGGCAGGCAGGCAGGCAGACAGGAAGGAAGGACTAGATGGAGGGAGGGAGGGAAGATTCCCTTCATCCTTTACTCTGAATAAACAGGACTTATGTTAGGAAATGATGAAGGGCTCTGAGTCAGTTATTTTGCTTAGCTGAGAGAGTGTTATATCGATAAAGCTCAGAAAAACTTCTTGACACTTGGTGGTACCACCATGGTAAAGGCAAAGAGCACCTGACTTTGGGGTGAGCTGAGCCAGGGCGTCAGATGACAGCAGGGGTCCCTGGTGGGAGAGGAAGGGGCTTCTGCCCAGAGACAGCCCAACTCTCTTGGGGTGGGCACAGCCCTGCCACCTGGCCTGGCATCAGAGTCCTCTCAGCCACAGGATGACACAGTAATTGCCAGGCTGGCTCTCTTTTAAATTCCTCTCAATGGCAAGTGCAGTAAAGGTGAGAAAATCCCGACAGGATTTCCATTTGTTTTAATTCTAGTTCAGCTCCAGGGATCTCCTCATTAAGCCACATCACCGGGGCCGTTAGGGGCCAGAGCACAGGGCTGGAGGCAGCAAGGCGAGGTCTGGCGGTGGCCAGGGTCCCCCCTCCGCAGCCCCACCAGCTCCTGCCTGGATGCCTTCTCCCTCTCCTCATTCATCGCTTTTCTCCCAAAGTGATGCTTCCCGCCTACCTGCCTGTGTCATTTTCATATTCTATTCATCGGGCTACTTACACTGTTGATATTTTCTGTCTATTCTATTTTAAGACCACTTTCCATCCACAGGTCTAGCTTGTTGATATTCTGGTCTATTTATATCCCCTGCCCTGCCCAGCCCCTACCCCCCTAATCTGTTTTTATCAATCTTTGTTTACTTTCTTCAGTGCGATTCTTCTTCTTATTAGCTGGTCATCTATCTAGTTAAATGGCCTCGCCCTTCCCTCTCTGTCTCCCACTTTCATCAGAGTCCACCCCACGTTCCTCTGGCAAGCCCTCCTGCCTCATCCCTACCCCCTTCCTGCACTTGATGAGTGAGCCCCCCTGACTCGAACTCCCCTGTGGGCAAAGCTTGCTCAGTAGGACACCCACTACCACGTGCCCATAGATTCCCTCCATCTCCTACTAGTAGTGACCAGAGCTAACGCTCCTGAGCATCATCCAGCATGAGTCGAGTCAGGCCTGAGCTAGGTCTTTGTTTCCTGCTTTCTACAACTTTTCAAGGCAGTTTCCCCTCATATTAGAGGAGGAAGCCGAGGCTCAGGGAGGTGAAGAAACCGGCTCCCACAGTTAATATGTGGAATATTGACAACCTAATCTTAGTTATCTGCATGAGCAATGGCACGGATAATCTCCCCCTGCAGAAAAATGTAGACCTCATTTCTAATAGGCTCTGGGATATTGCATTTGGGGCAGTAGATTTCCCTCCTGGTGTTTCTCTGCTGTGGCTGATAGTCAAGCTACAGTGCAGGAGAGCCCACTCTATGGAATGGTGCTCTGCCAAAGATTCCCCACAGAAATGATAATGTGCACAGAGGCATTGTTCCCTGCAATGGGGAGAGCCAGTGTGATGGCTGCGGGCCCCGGCCCCACACCTTCACATGGTCTCAGCCCCATCAGCCACTGACCACGCAAGGCGGTGTCAGATGCCTAATAAAGACCAAAGGAAACCTACCCAGGATTCCAAGATGGTCTTGGCTCAATAATAGAGGGCAGCTGAGTGTCCTCTGTTATTTAGCAAGAGGGAGAGCCCTGCAATGGAACTGCCATGGGATAGGATGGACACAAGTGAACCTTCAGGCCACTGGTCAAGAAAAAAAAAATGGCTATACTCCCAGATGGGGTGAACTTCTAAACCCAGAATCCCAAAGACAGAGAAAAGCAACAAAGAAACAGAGCTCCCAGGCAAAGTGTAGGGGACATTAGTGAACTCCCTGAAAGGAGTTGCCTCCAATTATGCCCGGGCTTCCTCTTGCCTCTAGAGTTGAATCAAAACTTCCAAGCAGGATATTCAACCCCCCCTCTCCCCACCCCAACCTATATCTCTTGTACATTGTCCACCCTTCCTCTGCATGAACTTCTTGTCCCTGCCAAATTAGAATAACACAGGGTCCTTGCACATACCTTTCCGTGTGGGGAGATGACCCCCAGGGTGCATGCATGAGAAAGAATGGATGCCCTTTCTTAGGCTAATTATTAGGGTTTTATACCGGTCCTTCATGATTTTAGAATTTGGTGGTGGAAAGACACATGCCTGTCCATTATAACCTACAGAGTAGAAGGTGATCAGCACAGAAATAAAGGTAATTAATATGAATTAGGAGCACAGAGGGAAGAGGCAGACATCCTGGTATGGAGGGGTGAGGAAGGCCTCCTGGAAAAGGTGGCATCTAAACTGGGCCTAGAAGAATAGGTAGGGTTTATGCAGACATTCTAAGTGGAAAATCATCATTAGCAAAGGACAGGAAAGAAACTTCATGGAGTATTCACACACTCCAGGCGGTGATGAGGGTAGAGAAAGATGGCACCCCTCTGTGAGCATCTGCCTCTGCTACCTGCAAACTCCGGTGGGGGGCAGTGGCCATGTCTTTGTAGCTGCTGTGTCTAGCACGGTCATGGCTGGTGCTCAAGGAGTGTGTCTAATCGCTGGCAGGGTAATGACGATGCCGATGGCGTGTGTAATGGTGACACGGATGCCGCTTTATGGGACTCAGACCACTGTCGCGGGCACTGTGAGACTGAGCTTGGGAAGCTGGGTGAATCTCCAGCTGCACTTTCCCCTCTTGCTCTCTCCACCGGACTTTGCATCTTTTTCAGGGAAACCAGGTGGGGTGTTGCCCCTGCCCAGGGTGACAGACCCTGTCACAGAAAAGCTATCTCTGGAAACTCGTGTCGGGTGAAATCCTGCTGCAGCACACAGCAGGCTGGGCCGGGCCAGCATGGCCGCCCCACCACCGCAGTGCTGGGGAATAAAGGGAAATGGTTAGCATTAAATTTCATGTAAATCAGACTTTATTTGCTCTGGTGACAGGTTATTACCATCTGCAGGGAATGAGAGGGAAAACGGCTGCTGGCTGGAGAGGAGGCTCCCCAAATGAGGATGCCTCTGGTAGCAGCCTCCCTGGTGCAGGCAGGCCAGCCCCTCCTTCCTCTGACCTCCAGCCTGCATTTCATTCTCCCGGCACCTCAGTTCAGCAGCTCCTCCCCACAGCCCAGTGTTCTCACTGCTCCCATGGGGCATCTATTTACAACGACTGCCCCGGGCCACGTCTCACATAGCCCTCCTGTGCACTGTGGTACAGGTCCTCTTCCGACCAGAACCATCTATGCACTTATGTCCACCTCGCTGAGCTTGATGTAGCCCTAAAAGCCAAGTCAAGTCCAAAATCTTCACTCACCACCCAGGCTGTGGCATCCTCTCTCTTTTGAGTTTTGTTCGTGCTTAACCTCCGTCCCATAAGCTAGCCCGTCCTGACTGATGTGTCCCCATCAGCAACCGAGGTGTTGGTTGGCTTCTATTCTGGAATCCGCTGTGCGCCAGGCCCAGTGCTGGGCACTGTGCATCGGTCACAGTCTCTACCCTCAGCTGCTCACAGCCTGCTCGGGCAGCTAAGTTATGTGCGTGATGAAGTCAGCCATCACTTTAAGCACAGAGTAGATTTTTAATAAAAGCTTTGGTTGCTGGTAGGAGGATATCAGCCAGGAGAGGCTCAGTAATGCCAAAGCAATAAATGACCCCCAAATCTCAGTAGCTTAAAACAACAAAAGTTTATTTCTTGTTCATGCTACATGTCCGCTGTAGTAATTCAGCAGACTGCTCCTTGTAGACACTCGGAGACCCGGGCTGATGGAGCGACCACCAGCTTGAACGCTGCATGGGAAGACCTCACATCAGCAATGAAATAAAGCTTTCTCCTGACAGAGATCACTTCCACTCCCAAGTCACCCAGTCCTGCCAAACTAAAGGGGCCAGCAAGGGCAATCCTACCCTGTGTCCAGAAGGCAGAGAACTAGAATACTTGGTGAAGAGTGCCAGTGCCTTCTGTAAAGTCTTAGTCACTAAATCCCATGAGAAATGTATGCGCTACATACATACATCTGTTCTGAATCCCCAGTGGCTGACACAGTGCCTGGTACATAATAAAGACTCAGTAAATACTTGGGTTGATGGCTGGCTTTGGCTCTGACCTTTAATCTTGATGCATAACTGACCTATGTGTTTTATTGGCCTCAAATCTGCCTTCTGCAACTCTGCAGACCACAAGCCCTTTGATGGGAGGCGGCCATGTCTTCACTGCCTTGCAGCCCTTGGAGTGTAGCTTAGGCCTATCCCCTCTGCACCAGAGGAGAGGCAGGAGAGGGGGACACCATTATCTATTGAGACTGTTTGCCATTATTTGGTGAGTAGACACTTTGAAAAGTACACATATAAAGGTTTGTGTGTGCATGAGGGTGTGTGTGTATATAAAAGCTAACACTGGAGGAGAGGAAGGCAGAAAGTGACTCCATATTCTATTGTTGTATTCCTCCCAGTAGTAGTTAATCCGTGTTGTGTTTGATGTAGGATGGATTGTGGGGATTGGGGGCAAAGATCTGGGAGGTGGTGGTGCCATCTGGGGCAGCTCTGTCTGCTTCCCTACTGAGAGTGGCTCCTACTCCGATTTTTTCTTCCTCTCCTCTCTTCTCTTTCCACCCTCTCCTCTCTTTCTTTATTCCCCGCCCCCCCTTATCCCTTTCTGCAAAACCACAGTGGCAGATAGGAGGAGAGGATGGGGTGAAGGTGTGCCCTGAGTCAGGAGCCTGAGAACGGGACTGGGGTCTGGCTGCAGACTGGCCGGCATTTGAGGCCACGGTCATGGCTGGAGTGTCCTTGTCACGGACACAGTTTTAGATATACTTGACCCAGTTTGAGAGACCTGGCAGGGGAAGCTGGGAGCAGAAATCATTCCAGGTCCTCCCTTCACCCCTCCACCTCCATCCCTCATCTTCCTCTTCAAGGCTTGAGGTGAAAACCAACCGGGACTCGATCCCACGACTGCTGTCCAGGGATGGGCCTCCTCGGTCGCTTCTCCCACAGCCAGGATACAGAATAAGGCTGGGGTCTCCCACCGATCCTGCCCAAGTCTGTGTGGGCTTTTCCAGCATCTCTGACCAAGGACTGCAGCTCTGAGAAGGCAGAGCGGGTCCAGCAGCCCTGGTCCACAGCCTCCAAGGTTGGATGTCTGCCAAGCTCACCATCTGTACCCTCCGGCCAGTGGTATGCATTGCCAGCTTCTGCATTAAGCCCTCCCCCAGCGCGCTGCCCCCAGCCTGTGCTGGGAATCTGCCAGCGCCCCAGACTGCATCATACAATCAGATAAGCTTTGCCAGGTTTATGGCTGGTAATTTATGGCCTTCTTTAACAACATCTATCACGCCGTACAGTCATTAATCCCAGAGTCTTTGCCCACTTTGTAGAAAATAGCTTTAGTAATTCCTTACAATGTAGCATTTGCTAACTCACCTGTCGGGCTGTCAGGCTGGGTGGGTGTGACAAGCCACTCTCCAGTTACTTCTTTCCATCTTACTTTGCTTAGGTGAGCCAGGCCTTCTCCCTCTAGAAAATCCCAGAAAAGATCTTTATTACCCAGCTCCCAGCCTGCTCTCTCCTGTTACCCCTGTAGTGGCGGCTCCATAGCTAACCCCCATGCCTCCTGGAAAGGCAGGAGGGGTGCTGATGATGGGGTGGGCTCCCAACTCTGGTAAGAGACAAGAGCCTTTCCACTGCTACAAAAGAGAGAGCAGATCCCAGGCGACCCAAACTTACTCCCTCCTGATTCAGTGTCGGAGGGAGAGGGGAGTGACCTGAGTGTACATCTATAAACTTTTACACAAGAACAGGATGTGTGAAATGCCTCTGTGGGCAGCTGGCTTGGGCACACTAATCAAAGGATCAGCCTGGACTGTTTGAAAACCTCCAGCAAAGGCAAGCAAAATGATACATAACTGCATTTGGCTCCAGGATGAATCGGTATTTTGCAGCCAAATAAATTTAACTTAAGCTATTCCAGCATTAAAATTAAGTCTCCTTCCCTTAAGGCATGTCTCCCTGGGTGAAAGAGGAAGTGTCATGGGAAATTCTAAATTATGGCGAAGGAGGACAGGTGGGCTGAAAAGGTTTGGACTGTGATCATGGGACACTTTGAGTATATATTGAGCAATTAAAAATTAAAAAAAAAAATCTGATGGGGCGCCTGGGTGGCGCAGTCGGTTAAGCGTCCGACTTCAGCCAGGTCACGATCTCACCGTCCGTGAGTTCGAGCCCCGCGTCAGGCTCTGGGCTGATGGCTCGGAGCCTGGAGCCTGTTTCCGATTCTGTGTCTCCCTCTCTCTCTGCCCCTCCCCCGTTCATGCTCTGTCTCTCTCTGTCCCAAAAAATAAAAATAAAATAAACGTTGAAAAAAAAAAATCTGAGGGAAAGATGGAGTGAAACATACTAGAAGGCAATATATAAAATGATTAAAAGGTTAAATTCAGATGTTGGCACATATGTATGTATTACATATGTTTATACATATTTATTATGTATAATACATAGATGTTATATATATATATATATATATATATATATACATATATATATACATAGCTTCCAATTTAATATTTTTTTAATCTTTTCTAAATTTCCCACAATCAGCATGCATTTGTCTACTTGGAATAAACACAAACACCACAAATGAATGATAATGTTCATTATGATTGACCAGTTAGTTAATGTGACTAACATCAAAGGTGTTCATCCCCCTCCTATATATTCCTAAGACCAGGAGAATTTCTAGAAACATGCTATCTGCCCATCTCCTCTCCTTGGGCCCATTCTCTCTCTGTCTTTTTCAAAAATAATAGCTAACATTTATTGAACACTTTATGCCAGCTTTTGTGCTAAGCACATTATAAGCATTATTTTATTCTATCTTTACAACAAGTCAGAGATAACAGTCTTTAATATTGGTGTACTTTTTTCCTCCCAGACTTTGAAAAAAAAATAGACTTTGTTGGGACAGTTTTAAATTTACAGAAAAATAGAGAAGATAGTACAGAAAGTTCCCATCTAACTTGAAACCAGCCTCCCCTATTATTAACATCTTACACTAGCATGATACATTTGCTGCAATTAATGAACCAGTACTGAGACTTTATTATTAACTTAGACTCACAGTTTATTTAGAGTTCCTTAGTTTTTACCTAATTTCCTTTTTCTGTTCCCTCCATGATCCCACATACTAAACGGTCATCCTGTCTCTCTCTAAGGTCCTCTTAGTTGCAATAGTCTCTCTGCCTTTCTTTGGTTTTGATGACCTGACAATTTTGAGGATGCCCCTCAGAAATTTTCTGAGATTTTCTTCTTGATAGGACTGGGGTGAGAGTTGGTTTTTAAATTTAACTCTTAAAAATTATTGTGGTATAGATGACATACAATGTTATATTAGTCTCATGTGTGCCACACAGTGATTCGACAATTCTACACAGCGCGCAACACTCCTTGGACCCATTCGCTACTAAAGCACCCGCATCCCTCTGGTTTCATATTTGATTTTCTCATAGTAAATATAGGAAGGAAGTCCCCATTGCTGAAGAACTTAAATATTTCCCAATGCAAATGTTATATTCTTTATGGCATCTTCAGTGCTTAACTGAAGGTGCTTGGGAAATATTTGTTGAATGGATGGATGGGTGGATGGATGGACGGATGGGTGGATGGATGGATGGATGGGTGGATGGATGGATGGATGGATGGGTGGATGGATGGACAGTGGCTGCTTTTCATTTCAAATAAGGCAATTGAGGTTCAAGCTGGTGTCATTTTGCTGTCCCTGGCATGGGCTCCTTGGCATCGGTGCCGAGGACAGCAGCAGCCACGGTACTTGTTCTTGTCCAGTTGGAGTGTGCATGGTGCCGACACAGCCCTCACTGCAGAGGGTGAGGACACTTTCTATATTAGGACTGCGGGCATCGTCAGGTTTCTCACTGAATTCACCCGAGAGCACTTGTTTGCTTGCTTGTGTGTCATTATTGACACTCTTCAGTGGAAAGCACGGATGTTCCTGCAGGACATACGAGCAGATGCAATGCTGTCTCTTGGACTCCATTGTCATGTCATTGTTCTCTTTGAGGGTCTGTCTTCTCTTTGCAACTTGGCTTCTGAAGACACTCAGCTGAAGTGGTGTTGACATTAGACTCTCTGATTTGGGTGTGGTGGGAGTGATCTTAAGTGAGTCTTTGTAACCCAGTCCTTTAGGGTATAGTCAGCTACAGCACAGAATAAAGTTGTAAAACTCACTCATTTCAGCGTGTCTACCTTATGCACGCCCACGCATGTGCATGCACACACGCATGCACACATGCTCATGTACACCCTCTCCAAATGGCAATGAAAGCAGCTCCCTCTTTCAGCCACATACATTAGGAACCCAGGCCCTGCCTCTTTCTCCTCCCCACCCCAGCTCAACCATCATTTTAACCAGGGTTGGAGGGGTGAGGAGGTTGAGGGAAGTTGTGCAAACATCCCTGACAAATTGAGGTGAGTTTGCAAAGCTCATCCTGGGCCTCTGGAGACCTTCACAAAGATCACAAATCAGCAGCTTGGTCTTCCCTACACAGGAGAGTCTGGGAAGAAAGACGCCAGGAGAATGCATGTGCCGATCTATACGAAATTGAGAAAGGGAATTCCTAAGGTTCCTATTTTTGGTACTTGCAGGAGATCCTTTTTATCCATGAGTGAAGGTGAGGCATGGGGGTGGGGAGGATGCAGAAAGTCAGGACAGAAAAACTTGCCTATGGCGAGCCACAGTCACTCCCCATGCAGGTGGGCTGGGGGCCCCTGGGTGGCTCAGTTGGTTAGGCTTCCAACTTCCGCTAAAGTCATGATCTCTCAGTTCACGGGTTCGAGCCCCGCATAGGGTTCTGTGCTGACATCTCAGAGCCTGAAGTCTGTTTTGGATTCTGTGTCTCCCTCTCTCTCTGCCCCTACCCCAATCACACTCTGTCTCTCTCTCAAAAATAAATAAATGTTAAAAAAAATTAAAAAAAAAAAAAAAAGGTGGGCTGGTGGAGGGTGTGTGATCACAGAGGAAGTTACAGCGTTGGGTCCCAAACTAATAACCCAGGGGCCTTGGCAGAACTACCTAACCTTTCTGAGCCTCATTGTTCATCTCCTGTAAACCAACCAACATCAAATGAGTCGGTGTTTGTTTTTATTTATTTTTTAAATGTTTGTTTATTTTGAGAGAGAGAGCAAGCATATGCACAAAAAGGGGAGAGACAGAGAGTGAGGGAGAGGAAGAATCCCGAGCAGGCTCTGTGCTCTCATCACAAAGCCCAAAGCAGGGCTCCATCTCATGAACCATGAGATCATGACCTGGACTGAAATAAAGAGTCGGACACTTAACCCACTGAGACACCCAGGAGCCCCAAATGAGCAGGTGTTTGTGAAAGCGTTTTGCAAACCGTAAGATTCTTTACAATGTAAAACATGGCTAGAATGAGTGCATAATAATAAGCACTTGTTGAATGAGTGAGTAAATGGAACTCAGTCGTGGCATGCTATTAATTTTGATGACATATTGATATCACCAGCAAGCATTTTATCGATCGATGACAATCCTGTGAGTACTGGTCAAAACAAAACTGCAAAAACCACAAATTTCATCGCTGAGTGATATACGGTTTTATAGTGGTTTTCTTTGTTTCATTTGTCTCTGTCTTGTCTCTGCAATTACCCTGTAAGCTGCTTGAAAGCAGAGATCTGGCCATGCACAGCTTGTCCAGCATCAGCCAGGCACAAGAATCGACCTTAGTGAATATTTGGGGATTGCATTTTGGATCTTTCATGGGCAGAGCTTGGGGTGCTGTGAGTGTGCATGTGCATGGGAAAACCATCTGCTGGTTGGACAGGCGGGGTCGGGAAGAAGCAGGGCTGGTTGGAGACTACTCTTGCAGACATGCCCACAGACCCGTTTATCTCTCCTGTTCAACACAGTTGGCCTAGAATTAATGAAGAGAAAAATGGAATGTCTGTGGCAAGTGAAATTAAGCCACCAACTTCTGAGCTTTTTGGATGATGTCCCACCAGCTCCTGAGAGGGTTAACTAGATTTCTGCTGTGACTTCTCTAGACTCCTCTTTAAGTGCTATGCTTTCCTTTCCTTCTGACCAGCCAAGAGCCCTTCCTTAGCAGTCATTGGCTAGAAAGTAGCAGAAAATTATTGAGACTTGGGGGGTGGGGGGAGGGAAGGCTTTTACTGAAAAAAAAAAAAAAAAAAAAAAAAAACAACTCCTAAGTGAACAGAACAGCCAGGGCAAAAGAAAGGGATCCTTTAAAAGGAACTTATATTTAGTCCCAGCATCAAAATGAAGGCAAGCTCTTTCTTCTCCACCAGGTTCACACTGAGGAGAGTGAAATTGCTCTCCCTCCATTTCATTACAGGGAAGCCTTTTCAGCTTCCTTCAAGAGTCTCAAGTCCCCAAGAAGAGTGTCGCTGTGAACTCCAGCTCCCACACATTGCTCTTCTCTGCACTGTGCTTTGCGGTAGAAACTGTGAACAGAAATGAGGTAACTTACAGGGGGTCCAACAATTGATCTAGGACTGGGCAGGAGGCAGAGGACTGGATACAGCAGATAACCCGGTCCGGGTACTCAGTGAAATTAAAGCCAAAGGGCTAATGAGAAGCAAGAGCATGTCGAGTACCACAAACAGGCAGAGATAAAGGGTCCAAACAAGGCTGATGGATGGAGAGACACAGAGACCATTTCAAACCTGAGCACCTTTTGTAATACGAAGGAATCATCTCTATGGGAAGGGACTGAGCTATTAAAAGGGTGAATTGATAGCTGAGCAATGCCCACCAAGCTTGTTCCGTGGACCCAAAGCTCTTTAAACAATTACACGAAACAGGTAGAAACTAGCTATTAACAAGGAAAAGGAAACCCAGAGGTCAGGCTTGTTTGTTTAAAAAGAGAACGGCAGTGATTCATCATCATACTTCAGACGGCTACATAAACATTTACTAAATGAGGGCAATAGTACGCGAAAGGGAGCCTGGAAAGTGGGCTGAGAAGGTGCTTCTCTGCAGCTGGGGTTTGCTGGCACTTTGCTCTGGGACCATGGGGGCTTGGCCTTGAAAGGACACGCCAGGTATAGTTTCATGCATCACCTTTAGCAAGTTCACACAAGCAACCTGAACGGTTTTTTGGCAGACTCCTGTCATTGCAACTATACCTAACTTGTTAGCATTTTGGGTTTACGGGCATAAGAGCAACAGGAAAATGGAAATAAGGAAATACCCAAACTGCCTCTAAATAATGAATTTCTCCAGTCACCGCATTCCTTGATGAATTTTATTTTTTTTTTCCAGTTAATTTTGGGATTTTGGAATTTGGGGATTGGAAGAAACCCAACAAGAGCATTCATCCCCATTCTATTTAGATGAAAGTATCAAAGAGTCCTGGAATGGTCGGCTGTGAAGGCTGTCGAAATCTCTAGCCCCATCTCCAATTATAGCAGTGGCAAACAAGTCCCAGAGTGGTGAGGGGCTTGTTCAAGGCACAAAGGGGTCTGGTCCCAGGACCATGCTTCCCACAACCACACTCCCTTCACTAAAGTATACTTGCTGCTCCTTAAATGGAAGAGTTCTTGATATCCTCTAAATATCACACAGAGATGTTTTCATATGGCTATATTAGACCCATGGGTGCCAACCACTCTTTGGCTCTGAGGTGCTTCCTAAGGATCACAGGACCTGGCAGCTCTGAAGGGTGGCATAGATTCTTCTGTAAGCAAACTACAGGAAGAGATCCTTGGTGGGCACCACTGTCCTTCATGGCCTCCCAAGTGGCTACAGTGGCTGTGTTCATACAAGCCCACAAGCCTGCAATATAGTCACCAGGCAGCTGCTCGCTCCGTGGATCATGCAGAGGACATGGCTCCTCCCAGGACATCTTTCCCTTTCCAGCCCACACATTCCAGGCTCTTCCTTCCTCTTAGGGCATTTAAGCTTAAATATTGTTCTAAACATAATTAAACACAAGGAAACATGATTATGCCCACAGGAGATCTCTGGGAGACCTGAGGTTTGAAAACTTTCATGCTATTGCTTGAATAGGAAGAGTAACGAGAGGTTAACGGCTGAAGGTCTTGAATACCTTGAAAGATCTTAAGAAGAGAACAACTTGGGCTGAGGCAAACAGGACAGAAAATAAAAACTGAGGTAATGGTTTTGTGGAGAAGAAAATAAGACCATTGGTGTCGATGGTGGAGAAGATGTACCACGGCTCAAGTAGGGGCAGTAGCTGCGAACACGAATTCGTGATGCATTTTTATTTTTATTCCCTAAAGAATACTTCAGAAAATAACAGTTTAAAGACCACAGTCAGAGTTGTCTTCTCCTTGTGGGCCAAAAAAAAAAAAAAAAAAAAAAGGTAGATTTATGATATTCAAATGAGTAAAGGATTATGGAAAATGGAATAGGCAGAGACCATAGGTACAGTGACACTCGAGTCTAGGGAATCAGAACCTGAGTAGGGGGCATGAGTAAGGCTGTCTGTCAGGCCTTACATCAGGATATTTATGTACTGACTTAGAATCACTCAGAGACCTCACAGGGATAGGAGGGGTCATATTTCTGAAGTGAAGTCAGGAGTCAGGGCCAGTAGAAGAAGATCCCCTTCTGGCTGAATTTTCTTTCTTATTGGAATTCCCAGGAAATCTGTCTGGCTTTGGTGTCTAAGAGCAGACTCCCTCATTCAGGATCTATGTAGTGCCCATCACTGAGGGCCTACTGTGTGTCCCTGGGACCTGTACTCCAAACCACCCAACACCATGTTATATCCTGCCTGCCTCCACCACCCACCCCAGTCCATCGTTAACAAGTAACAAAATTGATTCATTTGGATTTTATCTCCTTTTTATTTCCCCCACTCACCCCATCTTGGGGTTGCTAATAAACTACATCATAGGGTAAAAGGCTGGCAGCCGGGGGGAAAGAAGGAAAATGCAAGGGCTGAACTAATGAATTAATTGGATTTTGATGTACTAAGAGTCCATAATGAGCTCTCGATTATTCAGGGATATGTTCCCAACCTAATGTGGTCTTCTTTATTTTCCTCCTGCTCTGCTTGAGGCTGAGCAATTTGGAACTTGTATAAAGCAACAAGGATTCTTGTGGAAACAAAACAAAATAAACAACCATAGTCTAATTTTCTTTTCTTTTCAAAGCCTTTTCAAGCTTTTGCTTGTCACCTATTCCCTATTCAAATGCAAACTTTTTGAGGGTCGGGATCTAATTTACATCCTTCCTGCCCCCACAACCCCACTCAACAATATTTATGAATATTTTTTCATGCTAACAAATACTATTCACTTTTAGTGGTTTTGTAGTATTCCATTTTATGCTGTTTCATCATTTATTTAACTAGACTCATCATTGGACACTTAGATTGTTGTTTAATTTTAGTATCCCTACTGGTACCTTATAAATAAACCTGTGCACTTTCTTAATTACTTTGTGAAGATAAAGATAAAGAAGAAAATTCTGGGTCAGAGTGGGTGTGTGTTTTTAAGGGTTTTGACTCATGTTGCCAAATATGTGCCAGAATTATTGTGCCAACAGTGTATGAGAGTCCTTATCTCCTCATACCCTTGCTCAGTGCTTCCTGCGGGGGTGTGGGGGGCAGGATTTCCTGTCATGAGAGAGTGAGACATAACTTCCTTCCATGGGGCTGCTCCTTGGAAGTAGCATTATTATTCAATGCCTTTACCCTGGGCAACTGGAGTCCAAGTTTAAGCCCTTTCAAATCCAATAGTGTACATTTATAAAGGTCAATCTATTGTTTTCATCCTCCACTGGTTTGTCTGACCTCATTTGCAGACTCACCATTTCCACCCTTGGCTGGGGTGGGGGTTGAGGAATGCGGACAGTAAGACGAAAAAGACAAGAGCTCTCTGTTCTTAGAAAGGTAGCACCCTCAGAAACAAAATGGCAGACTCCACGGGGTCATCCTGTTACTTCTGGTTTGTCAAATGGAAAACAAGTGAACATTTTCGTGATTCTCTTAGGATCCAGAATTCTTTATGGACTGAACCATCTCAAACAATGGTTCTCATAATAGAAAAATGAGCTTGGATCTTACGTCATAATACTGGTTTTATGGCAGGCCCCTGGGTGTTCCTGCCTTCCAGCCCGTCATTACCAGACAGATTTTGAAACAGAGTTAGAGATGAGGGAACGGGCAAAGGTTGAGGTGTAGAGCTAAAGGGGAGAAGCATGATATATAGGAGGCAGGAGATAGGAGCAGAGCGAGAGGTGGGGCAGGAGATAAAAGGACAGTGTGCACAATAGCAGAGCCTTCTGGGTTGGCAGGATGGGCTTCAGAGCACCAAGAATGCAAAAGGGCTCAGAGCACGGGAGAGTTTAGGAGCAGCCTCTATCTCCTCTTTTACTTCCCCTCTCAAAAAGCCACCCCAAAGAAACATTTTAATCTTAATTATGTTCCCTTAGCCTTCCTTCCAATCAAACTGCAGCCTTAAGCCCCTTCTCTGTGGAAATTCTGCAGCTGTCACTGGAAGTACCTAGAATCACCATCAAAACATGCAATCAATACAAAATTCCTCTTAAATATTCTAGGCCTCTAGGTACCATTTGATATATTAATTATGTAATATACTGATTAAGTGGATTAATAAAGAACCACTACTCAGAGATTTTCTAAGGCTCTTGATACGATGTTTCTTTCCTGTCCTATAAAGCACAGAAGGGCCTCAGAAAGCATAATAGCTGAATGCTAACAAGCCAGACTTTGGAGCCCAAGTTTGAGCCCTAGAGGGCCCACTTCCCAGCCTCTCACCCTTGCCTACAGTGAGTAGGTGAGCCGTGAACAGGGAGAAAGGGTGGGAGCCTGTAATGGGGAAGACACAGGTAGATCTCAAGTGTCATGAGCGGCCTAGTGTCTTGAGAAGTCAGGACCATGGAGAGCAGAGTCAGATTTCTGCTGTTTGGCTTGTTATTTACAGGTCTCTTTGAAGGTACTTTTTTAATGGTAATAATTGTGCCTTTGCTAATCCATGTCTAAATCAACAACTGGTTTTCTGGTTAGAAAGCTTTACTGTGACTCTTGTCTAAAGAGTGAGAATTCAGTACACAGCAGCCTCTGAAATGACAGAGGAAGGTAAACAAGCCCAGTTCTTTGGGAGGGTTTTGTGAATTTTGCAAAAGGGGACACAAGGGTTAAAGAAAGCACTTTGCTACCACAAATTGATGTAAGAGAAAACCCTCTATCGTTAGCCAAAATATCAGACAGGGCCCGCTTACTCATAGTTGATTAGAAAATAACAGATCCCCTTCCTGTGACTCAGCAGGGCAGTGCCCCTGTGGGCAATACCAGCACTCATGGCTCTTCTTTTGCATGCATTCAGATGGCAATGCATTTTTCCCAGCAGAAGCCTCCATGTTGTTTCCTGCCAAAACCGAGCAATGAATTTGGAACTCAGGCCAAAAGAGCTTAGTATATATGTCAACACTGTATAGAGCTTTGTAAAGCTGCCCCAATTTAAGTGATAGATGCTCTCTTCATTAGAGACTGGGGGCTCTAAACATAGGCTTTGAGGAAGCGGGCAAAGCAGAAATTGTGCTCATGTTGCCTCTATTGTCCTCAAGACTAATAACTGATGTACCCTTTAATACTCTGATAGGCTACTGACCATCCTAAAATAGACAGACGTGAGGTAAGGCCTGAAGTACTTACATGGGGGACCACAAGAATGCTCAGTGGACCTTGGCCAGAAAACAGGGCAAGTGATTTCTGTGTCCCAATAAATTTTTTGATCAATTTTAGAACTTGTTTAATCCTGGCTTATACTCTTCCATGACTTTTCACTGGTTTTCCCCATCCTTTCTTTTCTGATGTGATCAGCCTAAAAGAGAGCAAGCCCTTGTCCTTGTGTGACTTGTAGGAAAACATACTTTCAATGAAGGGAAAGGGAGAGCCATGTTGGATGTATTTGAGGCTCAAGCCAATGCCCTGGGATCTTCTAGAGGAAAATTCTCAGACACCCAAGAGAGTCTTTTATGCTCTAATACAATGTCTTATTTGCCTGACGCTCTGTGGGACAATGCTGATCATGCTCCCTGACTTGCCTTGTCCATTTGGGCAAACAGCTGATTTCTATTGATCTCTTTGTGGAACTTGGCCAGACATTTGATTGAATTTACCAATCTGAGTGGCTGGTTTTTTCTAGTAGACACAACCAATGCCTCAGGTTATCATTAGATATTTTACTTCTGGTGTTTGGGGCCTGGCAGAGAAAAAGCAATATTGACTCTTCACAACAACAGCTAAAAACTGGCAGCTTCACATTGCCAGCCAAATTCCCCTGTCCCTTGTCAGCCAGGCTGCACCAGGAGGGGGACTTCCCAGCATCAGCTTCCATGGAGCCCAAGTAGCTCTCCTTTGGCTGTGCCATTCTGTAGCATCCATTCTCTTCTCTGCAGGGTCCACTGGGGACTTGTATTTCTGCAAGAATTCCTTGGGTGTGTTGTGTGTTCTCCCCTGCTTAGTCATTCAGCCATAACCTTTCCATTTAGAATCCTGCCCTGCTGATGGTTCAGCTCCCTAGTTCAATATTTTACATTTATCTCTATTGAATTCCAGTTGCCTTCTGTTACAAGAGGCACTTAAATTATCCGAGCCTCGCTCCACAGGCTCAGGCTCCAAGTCCAGGACAAATCTGTTTAGCACTTAGGGATCACTGGCTGTGTGAGGGGCTTGGGCATATAAATGTATCTGAATTGGGTATCTCTTAATGATGGGCGAAAGCAGCAGACTTGGGTGGAGAGCATGGGAGCCACTGATATTATAAAATCTCAATTAGGTTTCCTCAGTACTGGGGGAAAATGGACCAGAAACATTATTTGGAGAATGGGGAAATAAATAACAATACAGCCTTGTAGTAAAGGAGCAGCTAGCATATTGCAAGCACCTGCTGGATATGAACACTGTTATGTACATCTAAAAGGTAATACAGCTTTTTCTTCATCAAGGACATTTACAATATATTATGCCGTTAGGCATTAGCTCTCTTATTGCCCTCCCACTGATGATGGCAGGAGTCATATGACTTTTCCCATATTTCAGGATTGGAAGGGTGGTTCAGGAAGAAGAAAGAGCTTGTGATATGCTGCGAGTGGTCCCCAGCTAAGCTGTTCTATACTACTGTTCTTGCCAATGGATTATGGCTACTGAAAAACAAAGAAAACAGGCACTCAGGATAAGGGTCCCCAGAATGAAGGACTCTAGATTGTGCCACTCTGTAAACCAAGCTTTTACACAAAAATCCCAGTTCTAATGTGGGAGGAAGTGTATAACATACAATTCTGACCAGATTCTTTCCCTAGACACATCCCTCACATTATAGAATCCAAATTTTATTGACCGTCTAATGTCTGAATGCAGCAGTTTGATGGCTTCTTTTGGGATCCAGTGAGAACTTCTGGTCTTATAAAACCTTACAACCATAAGGCCAAAGAGTTCAAGAAGGCTGAAAAGTTCCTTGCATGCATGAATCCACGGTTTCCTTCTGATTCTTTAAGATCTTTTACCTCCATGAGGGTTAAAGGAATAGAAAAAAAGAAGAAACCAGCCATAGGAGGTGGAACTGGTTTGGAAGGAAATATGTGGAAGGTGATGACTATGCTGTTTCCTGACGGCATGTCTTTCGGCACCCTTTTTCCCCTTGAGAAGTATACAAGCGATGGCATTGTTTTTGGGGAGAGAGGGAGACAATGAGGTGGTATCCTGAGGTAACAATGAGGCTGCCCAGAGAGCTCTTGATTAACTCATATTTTAAAAGGTCATGTATGAAAGATGGAAGGAGAAACACATAACCAAGGACAAATACAAAAGAATATCACAAGCCTGTAAGAATAGTGCCAGCAAGACTAAAGCTCAGAATGAGCAGAGACTTCAGAAAAATGCTAGGGACAACACAAAAGCTTTTAGTAGCTATGTTCAGAATTAAAAAGTACAGGCTCACTGCTTGGGGAAATTGGAGCAAGGTTAAGAATAAGAAGAGAAAGAACAACTCAAATATTTTGTTTTTTTACCAAAAGGCAAGATCTTTCAGCAGAAGAGAATAGAATCAATATTGTTCAAATAATCTTGAAACTTAAACTGGGCAAACAAAAAGTAAGTGGTCACCTGGAGGCTTTAAAAGTTTCCACACCTGACATTATTTCATGCCAGGATTTTGAAGAAACTTTGATAAATGTTTATAAAACTAAAGTTTGGACATGATTGAAGGAAGAAACCAGAAGCCTAGAGATGAGAAAAACCTGGATTTTCATAGAAAGAACATGGGTTCCAGATTGTAGAGCCCAGTGTCTTTGATACTGACCACCATAGAAATTCTAATATTAATTAATATTCAACTTGCCTGTGGACTCTTAGAAGGGAAGTGGCAATCACTGGGAGCTAGCATGGGTTCACTGAGAACAAGGCATATTAAGTGCACTGCTATATTCATTTTGTATCAGATTGCTAGATATGTAAATAAGCTGAATACTGCAGATATGCCAAGGTCCTTGACAAACTTAGCTTGATATTCTTGTGAGTTGACTGGAAATTCAGGACTGCATAATACTGTTAGCTAGCATCATGGTTAGTTGGCCAGCCATGCCCAGGCATTAGCTTACATCAACAGAGTGGGAATATCTTATATATCCAAAGTCTACATCTTTGGCTCTATTCTTTCCATTTTTATTAAGTACCAAGATGTAAAATAAGCAGAAAGCATGTTTATCAAATTTATGAATAGGATAGCAGAACCAGGATTCAAAATATCTCTACAGATTATACGAATGGCTGAAGCCAACAAGGTGAAATTCGATAGGGATAGAATTAAGTCCTGTACTTAGGCTTACGAAAAATCAGCAATGCAGGTCCAGATTGGGGATATCTGGTTTAAGAATAATTCATCTGAACAAATCACTTAGGTGTTATTGTCTGACTAAAATGCAAATAGCAGCTATAGTACATAAGGCCTCTAAAGCATTTCCTTCAATCACAGACCACTGTAGAGGTATTCTGTCTAGGACAAAGGCGGCAACCATTCATTGTCCTGGAAAAAGTCCCTAACAAGTCAGAGCTGTTCCAGGGCGGGCTAACTCAACAGGGAAGCATCTTACAACCTTGCTGTGAGAGTAACTTGGTAATGGCTAGTGGAGCTGAAGATTCCTAGATATATAACCCAGAAAAGTTCTTGCACCTGTGCACAAAAAGGCACAGGTTAGATTGTTTTTAGCAACATTGATTGTGATGGCTAAGAACACAAATAACCTAAATGTCCATCAACAGGACAATGGCTAAAGAAAATGTGCATGCATAAATCTCACAGACATAATTAGAACGGAAAAAGCAAGTTGAATAAGAATACCTACATTATGAGAGCATTTATTTACATTTAAAAATGTGCACAATACTATTTACTGTACAATGATACATATGTATGAACTAAAACAATAAAGAAATACATGGGAGGGAGGCGCCTGGGTGGCTGGGTCGGTTAAGCAACTGACTTGATTTCGGCTCAGGTCATGATCTCACGGTTTGTGAATTCGAGCCCCACAGTGGAGCTCGCTTTGGATCCTCTGTCTCCCTCTCTCTGCCCCTCCCCTGCTCATGCTCATTCCCTGTCTCTCAGAAATAAAACAACGTTCAAAACATTTTAATAAAGAAAAAAGAAAAAAGAAATACATGAGAGTAAGAATACCAAATCCAGGATCATGCTTATTTCTCAGTGGAAAGGGAGGGTAGTGCTGTGTGTAGTGGAAAAACAGGACTCTTATTTCTTTTACAATGTTTCTTTTTAAAGTTGGGTATTTGGTAAACGGGTCTATGTTGTTTTAATCTTTATACCATTTTCTATGTTTAAAATATCCAAAATACTTGTTTGTGGATTTGAAAAGATTTATTGAGATGAAGTTTGCATAACTTAAAATTAACCATTTAATTAATTAATTAATTTTTAAGATTTTTACATTTAAAAATTTTCTTAATATTTATTTTTGAGAGAGAGAGGACGAATGGGGGAAGGGCAGAGAGAGAGGGAGACACAAAATCCAAAGCAGGCTCCAGGCTCCGAGCTGTCAGCACAGAGCCGGACACACTGCTAGAACCCACAAACTGTGAGATCATGACCTGAGCTGAAGTCAGACGCTTAACCGACTAAGTTACCCAGGTGCCCCGAGATTTAAAAAATTTTTAAAGTAAATCTCTACACCCAACATGGGGCTGGAACTTTTAACCCTGAGATCAAGGGTCACGTGTTCTACTGACTGAGCCTGCCAGGCACCCAAAAGTAACCATTTTAAAGTGAACAATTGGGTAGTATTTGGTACATTCACAGTGTTGTGCTACCACCAACTCTATTTAATTCCAAAATATTCCCATCATTCCATGTAAAAGTCTGTACCCATTGAGTAGTTTCTCTCCATCCTCCTTTGAAATGTTTTTTGTTTTTCTTTGGATAGTGAGAACTTTCTTTAAAAAATAGTCTTTTTTATTTTAAAGCAGTTGTTTGCAACAACACTAAGAAGAAGGTACAGAGATTTTTCATATATCCCCTACCCTCGCACACACATAGCCCCCTCATCAACATCCCCCACCAGAGTGATGCATTTGTTACAACTGATAAACTTACATTGACTCATCATCATCACCCAGAGTCCATAGTTTATATTAGGATTCATTTTTAGTGAACATTTTATGGTTTTGGACAAATGTGTAATGACATGTGTCCACCATTATAGTATCATATAGAGTATTTTTATGCCATAAAAGTCCTCTGTGCTCCATCTATTTACCTCTCTCCATAATACGTTTTTAAGGAGCATGCTTTAAAAAAACATTCATAAGGAAGAAGAAAAGGGAGATACATGAAAACTATCTCTAAACATTAAAACATTTTTTTTCTGTGAAAGAGAAATTCAATCTTGTAAAGCTCCCAAGGGATTGATGAGTATATATTAGAAGAAGGAAGACTTTGGTTTAACATAAAGAAGAGCTTTCTAGCAAGATTGGAGCAGTATTTCACAGTAGTTCAAAACATGGGCTTCGAGTTAGAGTCTGCTGCTTTATTAGTCCTGGGAAAGTTGCCTGACTTCTCTGAGCCTTCATTTCATGTTTATAAAGTAGATAATAATGGCATCAACCTAATAGGATTATTGTAAGGAATAATTTAAATGAAGTATATAGATTATAGTGTAGAGAGCAGCACAGAATAAGTGCTACATAAATATAAAGTAAACATAAAAAATAAAGGAAGAGCTGTCCATAGATATAATGATTATCTTATAAGACACTGAACTTCCCGTTGGTGTCAAAGTTCAAGTTGAGGCTGAATGATGAATTGTCCAAGGTACTGGGGAGGGAGACTTCTGCATCAAAGGGAGGCTAAGTTCCCTACTGGTTTCCTCACACATTGTTGAATCTAAAAGTCTTTGCTTCAAACACTGCAGAGACATATTGTTGGGTGCTTGTATGAGCAAAATACATTACTTTTCTTGTTCTGTGAGTAATATTACTACAAAATTAGTGGCTTAAAACAGCACATACATATTATCTCAGTTTCTGAGGGCCAGGTTCAGTTGGACCCTTTGGCTTAGGGTTTCACCTGAAAACTGCAGGCAAAGTGCCGGCCAAGACTTTGGTCTCTTTTCAAGGCTCGGCCTGCTTCCAGTTTCAAATTGCTGTTAGCAGAGTTCACGTCCTTCTGGAATATTGCATTAGGGGCCCCAGTTTTATCCCAGCTGTCTGCTGGAAACTGCCCTCAATTCCTAGTGACTGCTGGTGGTGGTGGGGTCATCCCCAGTTCCTCGTCACATGAACTTTCACAGTATGGCTGCTTGTTCCATAACAAGGGAGGGAGTCTGCCAACAAGAAGATGTTACAACCTGCAAACATATAATCGTGCAGGTGACATCCCATCACTTTTGCCATATTCAATTGGTTAGAAGCAAGTCTCAGATCCTGCCCATAGGCAAGATGAGGGGATTACACAAGGGTGTGACTTTTGGAGGCAAGGGGAAAGGAGGTCATTTTCAAGTCCACCTGCTATAGACAGGAAGCTGCATGAGGAAACAGGAGTACAAGTGCCTCCCTCATATTGTGGCAGGGGCAACAGAGGGCCAGACAGGCATGTAAACTGAGATTGAGAGGGAGCGAGAGAAGGAAAATTAGGGAAAGCTGGCAGGCTGAATAACCATCAAAGCAGCATTCAGGGAAAGCAAGTGGTTGTGGATACCCCAGGCTGACTGAACAGCCATTATGGCTACTGGGGGCCTGCCTGGTGTGAAGGCAAGCTGTGCCTGCAAATCTTGCCAAAATTCCCTGTTTTCATGAAGCATAGAGAGACATTTTGTCAGGATGTATGTAGGTACAAGGTGGATTTAGAAAAAGAGAAAAGACGTGTGCAAAGATCCGGCTTGGTTTTATACTAAGCCTATGTCAGTCCTTTGCCTATTTGCATCCACTTCCTTCTCCTTGGGAGTTATTTTGTGCTGGACGTGGCTAAGGCTGCCTGCCACTGACTTGAGTGTGTTCAGCTTCGTGCTGCAGATCATTGGTCTTCTGGTGGGGAGGTGGAAAAGAATCAAAGGGCAGGGGGCTGAGGTTAAAGCCCCAGGGTACAGCTCCAGTGGCTAAGGTGTCTCCTTTCAGAGTGCCCTGCATCTCATCCCATGCCAACAAGGGAGATATATTTGCAAAGGGGACCAGAAACTCTAGTTACAGTCCTGGCTAGCCCCCAATTAGATACCGACAGCTGGACATTCTTCTTTGTTGCTTTTTTTTTTTTACCATAAGTGTCCAGGGGGGGTGCAGAAAGTCTGAGTCTGTATATCTGGCTTGAATAGGGTCTGGAGAAGCTTCAAATCAATGCATAATAGAAGCATGTAAAGCCAGCAGCATGCTGGTTGGGTTGGTCTTAAAGCCATACTACCTCAGAGCTGGAAGGAACCTTCTGGTGGAATCTTCCCATGTAAGGCTGAACTCAAGAATGACTTGGCTCAGCTACTTCAGTTTCTTCCTGATTTTATGCCTCTGGTTTTTGGATGACAGTGAATCAAGGAGAATTTTAAATCTCTGGAAAATGAGAGTCCGGGTATGAGTTTGGGAAATGGATACTGAAGCTTGAGTTCCAGGCCAAATACCTTTGACAGTGTGTCCCCCAGACAACCATCCCGGGGTGTGTTTCAATGATCCTTTCCTCTGTAGAGATGATATTTGCATCTTGTCAGTGTTTCCATCTCCACCAAGACCTTGAGGAGGTGGCTTTTCTGCCTCGTAGGTGTCAGTGAGTCAGCACTAATGCGTCTGAGTCAGACCAGTGTGGGTGAGCCTTGTGTTTATCCAATACCCTGGAATAGAGGGGCAGCAAGAGAAGTTATGCCTTTATAGAATACTGAGGAGTTCTTCCAGAACTGGACGTGGCCTAGGAGATTTTATTCTAGAGCTAGAAAATGGGATTTTGAAGAAGTGACTGGAGTTAATGTTACTTGGCCCCCTCCTGACTATTTCTATTACTTGTCCCTCAGCTCCTCTCCTGACATCTGCAAGAACTTGACTAATTCAGGTGTCTGAGCTGTCTCTCCCTTCTAGGTGTATTAGTGGGGGAAGGAGAGGGCAAAGGGAATGAAATCTGGGGCCGGCAGACTGCTTCCTCTGGGCGCTTGTATCAGGTCCCCTATGATGTGGTCTCGTTTGATATCTACTATGCCCTCTACTCTGTGGTTTCTTTGAACTTGCAGCACTTAGCATGATGCTTAACCCATACCAGGAACTCAGTAATAGTTGCTGAATTTAAAAGAATTAAATCAACACAGGAGGAGGATGGAACCGTGGCTGGCTAGTAAAGAGATCTGTGTTGTAGCCCTAGCTGTGCCTGCTGCCAGATGACCTTGGGGGTAGCTAACCACTCTGAGCCTCAGAATCTTCATTTATACAACAAGAAGGTTGAATAAGATGATCTCTAAGGTCCAACCAACTCTAACTCCCAATGGCCATATGATTCGACAGGCATGGGAATGGGAAAATCCTAGACTTCACTATGAAAGGAAAATAGTCATTACAAAGAGAGGCATCCTGAATACCAGCTCAGCCTTCCCAGAAATGAACGTGCTTGGGGTGGGGACTGGAGGAGTCATGGGGCCAGGAGCCTGTCCTCGACAGTGTCAGCAGCCCCCATGGGCATGAACACAGCCTTGGCTGTCAAAGAATGCATAGCCCCACCTCTTAGCAAACACAGCTCTGCTTGAGAAGGCATACAGTAACTAGTCATGGGAGAAATAATTACCAAATTGCCTGAAATAATTATAGTTTCTAAACAAATAAAGCCCTATGCTATGTACCAATTCCTTCACACACACACACACACACACACATGATTACAAGAGATCTTTGCCTGAACTGTGAGGGTCACCAGCCTCAAAATATGCCTTGCTTTTAAAAAGTCTTAAGTGCAGACAGGGTATCTTTTTTTTTTTTTTTTTTTTTTTTGAGACGTAGAATACCTTTTTGTTAATCCCTGAAGAGTACTCATAAGCATGTGTTTGTGCACACAGGCATACACCGGAGTTTAAAGACAGGAGTACCACCTCTAAAATGGAAATTATAGCACAGCTAACTCCCTGAGCTCAGCCTACAGCATCAGATTTTGTTCAGCAGTGTGGAGCTTTGACTCCCCTCCCCACCAAGCAAAAGCAGAAGCTAATGCAGGGTAAGCATATGCAGTAGGCCTTTGAAGAACCTTAAAAATGCCAGATCCCTGGGTGTTTGACCAGAGAGGAAATATGCCCATCTCCAGCCATCCAGTGAGAGAAAGGAGGTGGTCACTCCCTAGATATCTTTTATCTACACTCAGCTTCCTGAGATCCCTCATTTTGTGGGATGCCCAGGGTTTAAGATGATGCATTTGTTCTGCTCACAGAATGACAGTATTTCCGTTAGTATATTTTGGGTCTCCTTTCTTTCAGAAATGGTTGACTATTCCATATATGTGTATGTGTGTGTGTGTGCATGTGTGGTGTGCATGTGCATGCACGCGTGTGTGCATGAACATGTACTGTATACGTGCGCACAAGCACATATGTGTATGCACGTATAGACGTGTGTGTGTGCACTAAGGTACTGAGATTATGTAAAATACAGACAAGCCAGCTGATAGAGTCATTCTTAGAGCCACTTCATGTGATTGTTGTATTTTTCTTTCTCTCTGAATCAAAAATGCTGCAGAACTGTGGAGCTGCTCTCGTCTTAATTACCGCAAAAATACTGCTAATTAGAAACAAGGGAAGAAGTGTTAGGGATTTGTCTCCAAATCAAAGACGGCACTATTTTCCAATGCATATTAAAAGACTTGAAAAGAGGCTAAGATGGTGTGGTAGATAGAGTTGTGAAGTGTGTTTAGGGCCCCAGTGGTAAAACGGCTAGAAGGGGAAATTAAATATCTGGGAGGAAATGTTCTCAGATGTTGGATTATGCCTGCGGCCATAACACCGGATGCTGTGATCCCATCTACCTCAAACACAAAATGGGATCAAGAGATCTCCAAGGAACCGGGGGGGGGGGGGGGGGGGGCGGAAATGTTGGTGGTTTGAATAGGGGCCCCTCTAACCACCTTAGCCCAGCAGGCATCAGCAGCAGAGGACACTAATGCAAATATTTTGAACGTATCATCTTTCTGCCCCATGTTTCCCATCTCATTGTTTTCCCACCAGTTCTTTAGACTGAAATTGTTAAAATACAACAAGAAGCCCACTTTTGGGGTCTATTCCATGGAAGACTGAACTTCTAGATGAGCGGAGAGCCGAGGACAGAACACACAATGTGAAGGTTGCCTGTGGTTTTGTTCAAGTGGCCTCCATGTGTGATCCAGGTTGTAGGCTGAGACACACGATGATGCTTTCCTTCATCCACGGAGACAAATCATGATTGATCTGATCACTCTCAGGGTTTCAAAGGCTTCAATTCTCAAAGCCAACAATTAAGTCTGGAGGCATGAGGAAAGGGTTAGGGATGAGAACCAAGCAGTGGCATGAGAGTAATTGAGGAACAGGAAAGAAGAAGGTAGGTGCCAGCATGGTGGAAAAACAAGGAAGATGAATAGAATGAGTCAATGTCCTAAAATTAGATGGCCCCAAAATAGACACCGTATCAGGAATAGATAAATGACCTATTCCAAACTTATGCCTTACTTCCTTTTGCTTTAGATAGATGGCTTCAGTAGGTTCATAAAGTAGTCGTTGGCTTGGAGTCTAGGCTGTGTGACTGTGGATAAGTCACCCAAACTTTCTGAATTCCAGATTCCTTGTCTGTATGTTATTCAAGTCCCTGACTACCTCACAGGTTGCTACAAGGATCAAACAAGGGAATGTGTGCACAGGGACTTTGTAAGTTGAATAGCACTATATGCATGGTAGGCATGATTGTGGGCTTTGCCACCCAAAACTGAGGGTTATCAGAGAGAACCAGGGGTATCTGCTCACATAAAACCTTGGCTTTCAAGCCTTGATAAAGTCATCAGAAATAATCTTTTCCCACTGCTCACCTCAACCATGGAATAAGAGGAGAGCATTCTTATTGTCAACATGCTACATAAAGATTGTCTTCTATGGCCTCCTGATTGCTGACACAGAGTTTGAAAAATTCAAACAAAACTATAAGGCTCATCATGGAAAAAAACAATTCCCTGGCTCATCCCACCAAGCTCTGAAGGCTGTTCTTCAGAGGCAACCACTTTTAGCCATTTATTTTAGTATTTGCCTAAATAAATGTAGATCGTATATTTAGACCACTATTTCTTGAGGTTATTTTTTTTTCTTTCAAATTTGAGAAATCATATGTCAATTTTACTCCTGTGGAAGGTACAGATTTAGTTATTTTACAACCCTGGCTTCACTCCATCTACCCCCCCCCCCCCCACACACACACACTCACTCACACACACAGGAATGCTCACACATGCACACAGACATTTCCCCTCCCATCCTTCCAGTATAGTTGATCACAACCATTGTTTAAATCAATATTTAGTATTTACATTCTTCTGCCTTTGCAAATATTATTCACAACAAAGCAGTGTGGGATAAAGTGATCATGGCTGATCTCTCATATACCTTCTTCATTGTCCCTAGAGTTCAACATTTGATCATTTTATTTTCCTTTGTGATTAATTACAATTCTTAGTAAACTCTTCGACAGACCCATGAAAACATAAGAACAGCAAGGCACATCAAGCAAAGTGTCACTTCTGTGTTTTCTTGGAGGGTCACCCCCCCCCCCCCCCCAGAGACTTCAGTCTTCCTGCTGGTGGTGCTCTGGGAACTTCCTCCAAACCCCCTGTCTCCTGTACCCAGTGCCTTCCTATGTGGCACACTCCTTTGCTTGGTGGCATACATCCTTTTCCAGCTTCCTGAGAAGTGATGCCTCAGAAGTAATTTTTTAAGGCTGAGAACTTAGATATCTGGAGGTGCACTTATTCTTTCCTCACTCCTGATTGGTAGTGTGGGTACAAAACTGGAGATGGAAAATTACCTTCACTCAGAACTTGGAAAGAACTACTCTATGCCTTTTGGAAGCTGGCATTGCCCTTGGAAAGCCAATGCCATTCTGATTTCTGATATTCTGCAGGTTTCTTTCCTTTTCCCTCTGGCAGCTTTTCAAAGAGATGGTAAGACCTTTTAATCCCTGATCTTAAATTTTATGATGGTATGCCTTGATGTGATTCTTATTTTCATTTATTTTTCTGGGCACATAGTTAGCCCATTCCTTCTGGAAAGTCATGTCTTCCAATAGAAGAAAATGTTATTATGTTTTTCTTTAATAATTTTCACTCCTTGATTTTCTTTGTTCTCTCTCTGACTCTTGTTAGTTGAAAGTTGGACCTCCGGGGATGAATCACCTAATTTTCTTATCTCTTCATTCCTATTTTCTATCTTTGTATACTATTTTCTGGGAGATTGCCTCACTTTTATCTTCTACACATTCTGTCGATTTTTACATTTTTTTCTGTTATCTTAATCTTTACTATCCAAGAGATTTTTCTTGTTTTCTGAGGGTTCCTTTCTAAATAAAATCCTATTTTGTTGTTTCATGGATGAAATATTGCTTTCTCAAGTTTTTTTCTGTTCCCTGAATTTTCTGTTCCATCTGATTCTCATTTCCTCATTTGTTTTGATCCCTTCTATACTAGAGCCCTTCCTCAAATGCCTGGTAATTCTTTTCTGTCTATTCACATCTTTTATTTTTTATTTTTTACAGACACAGAGAGAGAGAGAGAGAGAGAGAGAGCAGGTGGGGAAGAGGGGCAGAGGGAGAGAGAGAAAGAGAGAGACAGAGAATCCCAAGCAGGTTGCATGCTCAGCACAGATCCCAGAGCTGGGCTCGATCCCATGACCCTGGGATCATGACCTTAGCTGAAATCAGGAGTCAGATGCTCAACTGACTGAGCCATCCAGGCACCCCTATTCATATCTTAAATACCAAAGGGCCACTAGAAAGCTAATTAGATGCGGTATGCATATATATGCATGTAAGCACACACACTGTGAGGGCAGGGTGCCTGCAGGACTATGGAGTAATTAGTAGGGTAATCACTTGCAGCCCAAGTCGCTTAATTAGGAGACATTTCAGTTCTTAAGAGACATTTTTTCCAGTCTCCTCCCCAGGGGGTGAGAGTAATACATGCCTAACTGAGAGGGCAAAGTAGAGGCAGGGCAGTCTCATGGTCCAGGATATATGTTTCACTCAATATCCCTGCTTTCATCTGCTCACAGCTGTGACTGGTGTCAAGCCCACAGGCCATCTGATTCCGTGTCACCAGAGAGTGAGCTTCTTTCCTTCTGTAGAGGTGATGGGAGGAAAGCGATCTGACAGGGTGGGGGAGGGGAGGGTATCTAGGGGATGTAGCAGCAGCTCGTGCAACTTTCACCCAGTCTTCCTGTCCGCTGTGCCACCTGCACCCCAGTCTTCAGAGGCACCTGTGTATCTAGTTCCTGAGTCTTTCCTGAATCCCAACTTTTTGGCTTCTCCTTCTGTAGGTACTTTCTCTGCTCTTCTAAATTGGTGACCTATGTGCATCTGCTTCACATCTTTCAAAACCCTTCTCTGCTCTAAGTGTCTCCTTCATCTCTGTGTCTTTTAAAGACAGTATTCATTTTATTGCTGCGTAACAAATGACCACAAATGTAGCAACTAAAAACAACACAAAGTGAGATGATCATCTCACCATTTTTGGGGGGTTGGGAATCCAGAATGTTTTAATCAGCTCCTGGGCTCAGTATCTAATCAAAGGCCGAAATAGTGATGTTGGCCAGCTGCACCCTCATCTGGAAACAACTGGGAGGAGACCCACTTCTAAACAACCTCAGGTTGTTGGCAGAATTCATTTCCTTGCAATTGTAGTACTGAGTTCCCCATTTTCTTGCTGTTTGGTGACCAGTCTCAGGCCCTTGCCACGTGGCCTCCTCTACTTCAGCCACAGAAAATCTCATGTGCACTGATTCCTTCTCATGCCTCAGCAATGTCTCTGACTTGCCTCTATGCAATTAGCCAAAACAAATCTTTACTTTTAAAGGGCTCATGTGACTAGGACAGGCTCAGCTGTATTTCCCTATCTTAAGGTCAAGTGTGCCATATAATATACCTTGTTACAGGAATAAGACCTCATATTGACAACCCAGGGATTGTGCGGGGCATGTATACCCAGGGCTGGGAAATCTCGGGGACCATCTTAGAATTCTGCCTAAGGGTGAGATTTTTTTTTTTTTTTTGGAAGGAGCAGAAACAACTGCATGTGGTTTAATCCCACATGTTAATTAGAAGCTCTCGTGCCCTCATTAACACATGTTACTGTTACAGGGCATGTGAGTTAACATCAGTGCTCCAGACATAACAGCAAACTTGACCTTCAGCTCGTCACATGTGGGTGCTGCTCTCTTTAGTTATGGCTCAGGAAGAATGAGTCTTCCTCCTCTCTCATCCAAATGAATGAGCTTTATGTGCCTAAGAATCCAAAGAAGACTTGAGTGGATTCCCACATTCCTCTCTGGAGAGCATAAGCCTATTAGGAGCCCACAGGCGTGTCTGGAGAGCTGTGGTTCTGATCTACTCTTAGCGGTCCAGACACACAGGTGAGGTCTCTGTTCTGGCACGTGCATGAAGGTTGTGTACCAGCAGTACCCAGCTGCACATAGATGTTACCAATAAGAGGTAGCACTTTGGCAAAGGGATGTGCCGATTTTTCTTGGGTTGGCAGATCCCAATGGTAGTGGTTGTATCCAGTGATGAATCACTAATTTCTAGAAACCTTGACTGGAACCTGAAGGGGGGATAAATGTGAGTGGGGTGTTGCTCTGAGCATTCCTGAAGACAAATGACCAGTCATGACTAAAAGATGGTTTTACATTTTCTGAGTGTAATCAAGTGAGATGTAACCAATATTCCGGAGTTCATTAGCCTCATGTCTCCTAACCTTCACTGTCGGGTGTTCCCTCGTGGGAAAGCTCTCTGTAGATCTCAGATTTTTTTTAAATTAAATTTTAGCTTAGAGTAAAACCCGTGGGAGAGCCACTGGCAGGTAACCAGCCGGAGAAGGGGGCTAAAGGGAGGAAACGTTTGCACACAATATGGCCTTAGACTAAAAGGCCTGAGACTAAAAGACAGAGGTGGGGAAGCAGGAGTAAGCAGAAAGATTGGCAAGGGGTGAACAGGTTGATTTCCATATCTTTCTGGTGTGGGTGCATTTCTCTCATTAGAGCCAACTGGACACCAGCAAACCAATGAAATGTGTTCAATACTGGAAAAAAGTCTTAGGGGAGCCTCTTCTTGCTGCTACTACAGGGAGTGGCAGTGAGACATACATTACTCTACACACATGAAGCCTTCATTCCGAGCAAGGGTCTCTGGGTTTACTTTTCAGAAAATCTACTTTATCCTGGGAAAAGAAAGGTAGGGAGACAGGGTTCTGAGACTATCTCCCAGAGAAGATATGAGATTCTTCCCTGCAGCAGGCTGTGCGACAGCCTATCTTCCCTGTGCTGACTTCATGGTCTGCCTGGTCCCCTGGGGACAGATGCTAAGAGCCTGGCTGTGGTCTTGCCTGGGTGGGATTTCAGTGGCTTCTCACCAGGCCTCTCTGCCTTGAGTCTTTGCCTACCAGCTCCACCTGTCACGCAGCCACATTTAGATTTCTAAAACCCAAACCCAAATATAATCACATTAGATTTTCCTACTTAAAGACCCTTGGTTAGACCTCAACTGTCTACAGAGCCAAGCCCAAGACTGAGTTTCTAATCATGATGTTCAGTGCTCTTTACACGACTTCAGCGGTGTCACTTTTGGTTGCCACTCTCCATACATAGGCTGCACCTCTCCTGAATTCACTCTGTCCTGTCACACTTTGGTCCTTTTGCACATGCTGTCCCTTCTTCTGCCTAGAGCATTCTTCCTTTCCTTGTTTATACGTCGGGAAGTGTGCTGTGTCCTTCAAGTACCAACCCCAATTTCACTTTTTATGAAGGCCTTACCTTACCACTGACTTCTACTTCATCTTTTCCACATAAAGGCACCCAGGGAGGAGCAGAGTGGGCTAGCTGCTAATTAAGGACAAGGCTAGATAGGCTCAAGATTGCCCGGGAGGCATTATGGACTCTCCCAAAGAGGGTGGCAACAGTCGAGAACAAAATAAATCCATGGACACACGCTTTTGACATGACTCAGGTGGGGAGTGGCAGCTGGATGTGGAGGGCATTGGGGTAGGAGGTGCTGGGGTCAGAGATGCTCACAAGAGCTGTATCTGGTGGGTCAGGACTCTGCCAGGCAGATCTGCAGGAAGCAGGCCAGGCTACCTGGGAGACAGAAGTCCCAAGGCACAAAACACCAATGTTTGTGGCGTGTTTGTTTAGACAATAGTTGCTCTTAAATAGAGAGTCAGGGGAGGAGGTAGGGAGACAAAGTCAAGTGCAAAGGAAGGAAGAGGGAGAGGGACGAACACTTTGCGGGGCAGAACCAACTGTTCATTTCACTACAGCTCAGCAACAAGAATAAATGGAGGGAAGTCTTCAGACTTCCCAAGAGCCCAGGGGCATCCTTTCCAGTTCAGAGCACTGCCACACACGGAGGTGACACAGGGAGACCTGACAACTCACAACGCGTCCTGCAGACCCAATAGTGATGAAAGGCCACCCGCACTTTGAAATGCCGCCTAAAAGGCACCCCGAGCTTGGGTACTTAGATGTATGGTATCAGTTTAGATTTCTCCAACTTTGAACTCTGAAAAGCAACTCTGCCCTCGTGGTCTTTCTGCCTTTGGTCTAGGCTGGAGGGGAGTTCCACATCCCATCAGCTGTGTCCTGATCTTCACAGAGCATGAAAAAAAGGGGCATCTGTAAGATGAGAGATACTGACAACCTGCTTCTTGCTCAGTGGAATCTGTGCCGGCAGATTCTGTCTCTCTGTGTCCACTTTTCACTAGGCTTTTGTGCCACACCACACCTAACCTCACCCTGGAGTCAAAGTAGCCTCTTATGTGTGTCTTCCCATCATCCTGGGGAGCTCCTCCAGGAAAGGGCTGGGCCTTCCCCCTCAGAACCGCCAGCCCCACATAGCACTTGGCACGTAGTGAGTGAAGTGAGCCTGGTTCTCCCTCCTTTGCCTACCCTTTGATTCTTCTGTAGTGATTTTTATCTAGCTTTTTTCTGCTCCTTTTCTTTTTCATCTTTGCTTACCTCCCAATTCCAGCCAGACTGACAGAGGCTGAGGGGAGACTAAAAAAACCAAGCTGGTACCCCAGCTGGAAGGTTCAATGCCCATGACTTGCCAATTCCACTCTCGAAGAAACCAGAACTGTATCCTCCTTGGGCACTCCCTTTATACTCGTCTGCCACACCCCTCATTCAGGGCGCCTATGACCCTCTCTCTGGCACATCATCTTCCCAGGTAGGGTTTATAGCTCAAAATCTTTCTTTACCTCTGGGAGAGGCAATATACCATGATTGTTAAGGACCTGCTCGCTGGAGCTGGTGGCCTTAGTTTGAATTCTGGCTCTGCCACTCATTAGCTGCGTGAACTTGGATGAGCTGATGACATTCTCCATACCTCAGTTTACTCAACTATATAATGCAAGTGATGATAAGAGTACTTACCTCATAGAGTTGTTTTGACGATTAAATTAATACATGCAAGGCAGTCAAAGCTGAACTGGGCACTTGGTGAGCACTACATAAGCATTTGCTGTTATTATTGTTAATGTTATGATACAGATATACCTATTTTCAGGCATTTAACCTCAATACTTAATCTTCAATCTCTCCATTTCCAGGAAAGCTTTCTCCTCAGTCTACAAACAGTTGCAAGTCTCTTTTCTCCTAAATAAAATTCCCTCCTACTCTATCTCCACCTTAAGCTGTTCTCTCTCTCTCTCTCTCTCTCTCTCTCTCTCTCTCTCTCTCGTTTGCAGTCAACACTATGAACGGAGAAATCTACCCTTACAATCTCCACCTTCTCACCTCCCATTCATGTCACCATCCATAGCAATCTGGCCTCAGCTTCCAGCACTCCATCAAAGCTGTTCCCCCTCAGATTACCAATAACTTCCCTATGGCCACATCTAATTACCTTGCTGTCCCTTGTGACCTTATTGACCACTTGCTTTTGCTTGAAGTGTTTCCTGTATTTCTGAGACGCTATTCTTTCCTGGTTGTAATTGTCAGCTTTTGCTATGTCACGCTAAAGTGATAACTGCCAATGTCGCTGGCTTACAACAATGAAGGTTTTCCTTCATGCTCATGTTCCACATTAGCTGAGGGGTGGATGTTGCTCTGCTCCTTGTATGTTCCTCATCTGGGGATCCGGGGTGAAGGAACAGAGGCTGTTCCGGCAGAATCACCCAGTGACTCCTAAGACTTCTTTTTGGATGTTGTGTGGATCCCCTGTGCTCATATTCCATTGGCCAGAGCAAGTCACATGGCCGAGTCTGCTAATTAGAGATGAAGGAAGTGCACTCGTCCACTGGCAATGACCAGGGACATACACTGATCTTCCAGAAAAGATAGCTAATAATAGGAAACAATAATACCATCTACCACACTGATTCTCCCTCTGTCTTTCCAATAGCTTATCCTTAGCCTCTTTCACTAGATCATGTTCATCCCCTCACTTTCTAAATTTCAGTATTCTCCAGAGATTCTGGCCTTACAGACCTTCTGTGGGTAATCCCACCCATGCTCTTAACCTCAATAAGTATCTATATTCTTATGACTTCCAAATTTCTAGCACAGATAATCACTGGGCATATTTAGTGGTCCCTTGAACTTAACATGTCCAAATTCAACTCACTTTCTTACCTTCCTCCTATCCCTTTATTCTCCATCATGACTAATGGCAATGCTGTCAATCCAAATATGAAAGTCAGAAACCGGGGAAGGTTTCATTGTACCTCCCCCCACCCCCATTCCATCCAATAAGCCAACTAGAATCCATTATACCTTTAGGATAAATCCTTTGTCTCTTCCCCACTTTCTGTTTACTCTGATATCACCTGGCATTGGGCCTTTCTTATCCCCTGCTTGAATTTTGGTGATCACTTCTTCCCCAACCAGCCTGCCTGCTTCTGTTACTCTTCACTTGAATTCATCTCTGCACCGCAGCAAAAGATATCTCTCCCTCCTTTTCCCCGAAATCTGATCTTCTCTATTTAAGAAACTTCAAAGGCTCTTCCATGAACCAGAAGTAAAATTCATGCCCCATATTATAGCATTCAAGTCTCTTTACAACCAGGATTCTTCTAGTCTTTTTATCACCGTGTCTTGCTACTCACTATCTTGTACCCTCTGCTTTGCTTGTATTAGACTTCTCCTCAGTATCAGATGCCCCATGATACTACCATGGTTCTCAGCTCCATATATTTACTCACACTATTCCCTCCATGCAAATGCTTGTCTCATTGTCTTTGTTGGCTGAACTCTTATGACCCTTCAAAATCTAGTCGTAGCACCTTTCATAAAACCTCCCCCAACGTTGCTCATTCCCTTTACCCTTACTCTACAATAGGCAATCGCAACCTTTGTTTTAACATTAATCACATCACGTGATCATTCACATGTCTTTCTCTTCTTTAGGGGTTAGGAGTTCCCCAGAGCAGAGACTGAGTTGTCGTCATCTTCAAAATGGCTCATGAACTAGAGGAGTACATACACATTAGATACTCAGTCAGCGTTGGTTAAGGGAATAAATAACAAATAAAAGACACACTCCAGTCTATGTCACACGAACGCAATAGGCAGACTTTTCCAGTTATTGCTTTCACTCTCTGGCTGCTTGCTGGCTCTAGGAGACACGATCTTCCTGCTACGTTGGAGGACTAACTTCTTGCCTTCGTGTTGAAGTAGTCTCTGCAGCCTCAAGAGCCTAAACCTGATAGTTCTAGCCTTGTAGGAATCCTTAGCAAATCTCCTTCTTCTCGAGCCTGTCTCTCAACCAACAAGGGTCCTCTGCAGCTACACTCCCTGCTCTCAGCTTTCCTTAAAAGTGCCCTGCTGGCTGACTTAGGCCCTCTTCAGACTCTCCCCTGGAGCCCTCTACTCTTGGATTACACCATCACTCTTGCCACCTCTGGGTTTTCTCACTGTGTCCTTTCCTCTCCATCTCTGCCAACACTGGCTATATGCTTTGCCCCAAAATAAGAATGTGGGGTCTCTTGTCCAAACATTAGTACATTACTAAAAATTTCAAAATGGCAACAGCAAAGCGGTAAGCCAAGCCTTCTGAGTATGTTACCGTATGAGCACATGGTTCTCTGCCTGTGAAGTTGGCCTTCAGCTCTGTCTCTCACTTCCAGGATGAAGGCACATATGGGGGTGTGGGGGCAGGGTCGAGGATTGGGCGGGAGGAGTGGTGTTAAAGTAGGCATGTATCAGTTCTTTGGGAAAATGAGTTAGCCAGGGTAAAGAGAGGATGCATTTTTGCCTGATGAGGATGAAAGCATTGGAGAGAATTTGGTAGAATAAGTTAAATCTGATTAAGGCTTTTATTGCAGAGGGAAAAGGGAGTTTAAAAATTTGTGTAGGTAGAGGCTTATGGGTGGCTCAGTCGGTTAAGCGTACAACTTCGGCTCAGGTCATGATCTCATGGGTTATGAATTTGACCCCCGTGTTGGGCTCTGTATTGACAGCTCAGATTCTGTGTATCCCTCTCTCTCTGCCCCTCCCCCACTTGCTCTCTGTCTCTCAAAAAAAAAATTGTGTGTGTGTGTGTGTGTGTGTGTTATATAGATGGTTAATATATATGAGTTTTTGGTAAGTAAAGGGTTTTGACCAATGCCACATAGAAGTTATTTTAAAAGTAAGAATAAGCTGTCTCATTAGAAGCATTTTGTAATTATGAAGAAATTGCTTGCCATCATTTGCATCAAATCAGCAGATGTAAAATGACGCTAATTCCATGGCTTGGGGGTGTGGGCATTTATCCCCTATCAGGGCTCTGTCGGAATGGCAAAAGGAGAGGCCACAGGCTGAGTGGGGTTTGAGAGCTCATTTAATTCCGTCTTCCATTCATTCCACTAAACACATTTATTGAGCACTCATTTCATGCCAGTGACTCAGACTCAGAGGTTTCCGCACAGTGAGGGGTAGTGAGAGATCAGATCCGGCCCCAGAGCCGGAGATGGGCTAAGCGTATCTAATACCAGACAGGCTCCTCTACCCCCGAACCTACTGTAAATTCAGAGGGAAATAGCCTCACTTATAGAGTTCTTAAAAAAAAAAAATCACAGTGAAATAAAACGTATGCTTACAAATAAAATACCAGTGGGGGTGGCACAGAGTGCCCTGGTGGAGACAGAGCTGGGAAAGGGAGGGCCTGGGTTGGGAGTTGGGAGAATTCTTTTACCACTTCTGGTCTTTCCCTTTCCCCTTCCTCCAACCTTAACTAATTAAGGCAAACGAGCGGATCTCCCAAGCTGCTCACCACGCTGCTGCCACTTATCACAGTCTTGCTCTTGCTCTAATGCTGGGAGAGCCTTTTCGGGGCGCCTTGCATTTACGAAGCACCTCCCGAGTCACGACCATTATGTCATTTTGATCCCCAGTTTGGTAGATAGTTGAACCATATGCAATCGCCACTTCTGTAGGTCAGATATAGCCAAATGTCGGCAATTTCTTATACTGTTCAGTCTAACGGTGGTGGTGCTATTATCCTCATCATTCTTTTCTCAGAGGATGATAGGGAAGGTTAGAGAAGCTGTACCCATCTCACAGAGCCAGGCCTGGGGTTTGGATCCCAATCCGAACTGGTACTCGGATTCACGCCCTTTCTGACGTTTGGCGCCCCGTTGGCGTTATATCGCAAATCAGCCCTGTGCAGCCACTCACACGCAGGTTGGGAGTCTCGTCTCGTGTTAATGTGCTTTAACTGTCTTTTTTTCAGCCCTAGATTCAGTGATGGTTCTCTGTACAAACTCATTCATTTTTAATCAGTTGACTGTAATGATTTGTTACAAATGATCTTTAATTCTCAGCTGCAGTTAATCAGTACTGAAAAGCACTTTTCCTGTTATTTTATTTGGATAGGACTCTTAGTGAACTACTTGCCTGCCATTACTTAATCACTTGTTTGTTTTGCCTCTGCACACAGTTTCGAGCAGCGTACGTCAGTGTGCAATGTGGGCATTCGCCCTCGTTCTCCAAGCTGTGGTAGGTGCAGGGAGCCGGGGCGGGGACCGTGGAGGGTCATGCTGACGTCTGATGCTAACTGACCTCCTTCTGCAGGTCAAGCACAGAGCCGGGCGCTGAGGATAAGACAGCTTATACATAGGCAACTGCAACACAACTTGAAAGGTTGTTATGAGAGCACGTGGTGTAGGGGAGAGGGAGCGGAGGTGAGGGCACTTAACTTGTCCCTGGAGGGTCAGGAAGTCTTCTTGGAGAAGCCAAATCCTGGACAATCAGTATTAAGCAGGCAGACGTTTCTAGGCAGATGGAACAGCAGATGCAAAGGCCCAGACAGCAGGAGAAAGGGAACTGAGACCGAACAAGCCTGGAGTGCAGAAAGGAGGCAGGGGAAACCAGCAGAGAGCGGGTTCAGGCTAGTGAGAAGGACCGGGTCACGCAGGGCCTTAGTCACATCTGATACCTTGAAAGGGAAAAAAGCTGAGTAGATTTACTTTAGAAAAAGCCTGGAAGTGGCATGGAGAATGACTGGAAGGGGCTGAGAGAGGGGCAGGAAGCCCAGAGAGGAGGAGGAGGTGGAGGAAGAGGCAGGAGATGCTGGGGCCTGAGCCCAGTGAGTATCTGCAGGATGGCGAGGAGCAGGTGTCCCGGAGAGCAGGCTGGCCTGGAAAGGAGGTTGGGGACGGAGGCAGGGCACAGAAGAAGAATGTCTAGTTTCAATCTTCCAGGGCCAGGCCGGGGCACTTGTTTGCTGTCCGAGAGACCAAACTCTCCAGCTGCAGGCCAGGGTTACCTGTAGGCGGGAGCAGGCGGCCACAGCAGGGAGAGCCCAGATCTCAGCTCTTCCTGAGCCACCAGCTCTCTTGAGGCCCTGAGGTCCGCCTTGTGTCATTTTCCGGTGGTGCTGACCAATGAAGGGAAATTGAAAATTTCCCCTCACCACCCCCAGGTTCTGGTATTTCTGGGCTTCCTGGGAGTCCAGCATGACTACTGTAAGATTTGAGTCAAACCCTGGAGCAGATCTAGAATCTAGAATGATGCTAGAAGATACTTTTCAGAATCACTTTGTCCGGAGATGTGATCAGTGATGCTTCAGGACGTCAAGCCCTGTGCTCGGCGGCAGGGGGAAGTGAAGCCTGCCCAGGACTTCTTCCACAGCCTGTGTGTGGTAGGACCCACAATTCCAGAGTTCAGGGGCCACATGGATCTTCTCTTAGCAGAATGGTGCTTGCCACGGTGGTGAGGGAGGGCCTAACTGACGAGGGCATCAGCATAGTAATACAAAAGCAAAGATAAAAAACCAGACTGTACCTGCTCCCTCCTCTGCATTTGAGACCCATTTACCTTTTTTTTTTTTGATCCAAGCACAGAAAGTGTGAAGCAGATTTAATTTGTCTCCATTATCTCCATTTCTGATTGGCCTTGCCATACTCCTTTTATCCTTTTGATGTCTGCCATGGAGGTCATTAAGTATCCCTTTTCTCTTGGAGTCCCAGACCAAAAGCTAAGGAGACTAATTCATGCTATAGTGTGAGTGACTTGCGCTTTGGTTTAAAATGCAAATATCTATGGAAAGGGCAAGTCGTAAGACAAAGGTATAAATCTAATGGTAGAAAATTGAGTTTCAGCACAGGAACTTGGAGGGTTTCGTGAAGAATTTCCAATCATACTGTATAAACAACTGCCTGGCCTAAGGATGGGGCTTCTTGGTTCTGACCCATCCCCAGAAGGTTTCTTTAGAATGTCAATGATACAGATCAGAAGGATCTGTGTTTCTCTGCAACCTCACTGTGAGAAATGGATTTCAAATAGACTCAGGATTCACCAGGTATCTCCACAACTGGCTCTGTCTGCATTCAATGCTCTTTCCCATTTCTGATCCTTGGCACTGCACTTCTATCTTTATATCTTAAAATTTTTTAACATTTATTCATGTTTGAGAGACAGAGTGTGAGTGAGGGAGGGGCAGAGAGAGAGGAAGACACAGAATCCGCAGCAGGCTCCAGGCTCTGAGCTGTCAGCACAGAGCCTGACGCGGGGCTCGAACTCGTGGACTGTGCAATCATGACCCGAGCTGAAGTCAGATGCTTAACCAACGGAGCCACCTAGGCATGCTTGGCACTCCTGTCTTTATCCAGCCCCTCTCTGCTGTGAGTTCTCTCAGGTTCCATGATCAGTGTTCCAGGGTGCTTTGTTCATACCTCCATTAAAGTCTTGACACAGAAGCCCCATGAATAGATCCTTCCATACACATGACTGTGTCTTCTCCATGGACTGTGTGGTCTTCTTTCTCAAGGGCCAAAATTATTTCTTATTCATTTCTTTCTCTCCTGTGATTTTAGTTCTGGCAGATACTAAGTGATCAGTACGTGTTTTTGGTTTTTGTTGTTCTTTTTTTGGTGTTGGTTTTCTTTTCTTTCTCTGGGGAGGGGTGCAAACAGATGATTGCAATGTGGAAAGCAGAGTGGGATTGTGTTTGGGAGCATACCTTCAGAATTTCTCAAGGCTGTGCTGTCATATTGACCTGGCCGTCCCTGGGGCCATTAGATGAACAAGTCACTATCTGTGCCTTCAAGGAATTTATAGTGTCAGTTCAAACGTAGATGTAAGAAAGCAAAAACACTGAAAGCATGGTTTTCCTCTTAGCCCAATAGAGAAGCTACATTAACGGGGGTGGTCCTGACTTCCCTCTTCCCTCTTACTCTTGGAAATATTTGGAAATGTATATATAGTAGTCAAGATGTGTGTGCAGTGGTCAAAATGTTTGGACATATGTGTATGGTGGCCAAAATGCCAATGTAGGGTGAATCGAGGTGAGATTTGAAGATCAGTTTGCAATACTGTGGACAGTATCTTCCAAAGAAGAATCAACTCTCCCAAAATGGCAATAGTGTAATCTATAAAGCACAAGGCTAGGGGCGCCTGGGTGGCGCAGTCGGTTAAGCGTCCGACTTCAGCCAGGTCACGATCTCGCGGTCCGTGAGTTCGAGCCCCGCGTCAGGCTCTGGGCTGATGGCTCGGAGCCTGGAGCCGGTTTCCGATTCTGTGTCTCCCTCTCTCTCTGCCCCTCCCCCGTTCATGCTCTGTCTCTCTCTGTCTCAAAAATAAATAAACGTTGAAAAAAAAAAAATTTAAAAAAAAAAAAAAAAAAAAGCACAAGGCTAGACGACCTTGGATCATACCAGGACACTAAGAATTCAAGGTTTTAGACCAAATTGTAATTTCTGAACACTTAGAACAATTAAAGAAAGTAAGCCTTCATTTTCCAGGACCTTCTTCATGTTAACCCACTGTCAATACACACTTGCACTGGATTGAACCCCCCTTTCCACACCTTGCACAGGTCATGCTAAGACAGATTCCTCTCAAGCCACTGTAGCCCCAGGGACATTGGCCCGGTAGTCACACTGCAATTGGCCACGCTCTCTGTTCCAATCCTGTACTTCCCCTTCCCATTTCCCACAAGGCCAGCATCTGAACAGAGCGAGTTTGAACACCCCAGCCCTAGTTGTGGCCCCATGGGCCGCGTTTGCCTTGTCCTGGCCTTGTACCCAACTTCCTGGTCTGGTCCTACATGCACTAAGCTCTTGACCTCTGGCTCTGCCTCCCCTATTTACCCTGGCTCAGATATCCTAAATATTTTCTACTTCTCCAGATTTTGATCTTGGACATTCTCACCTAAAAATGAGTCATCCCACTCGAAATGACAGTGGTGCCTCCACTGAATTATACAAGATCATTGGTTTAATCCATTTCCTGTTTGACCAGGGGACTCCCCACCTGCTCTTCCAGAAGCAGGCCCCAGGAGAGGGCCCTGGTCTGAGAAGTGCCTGAACTGACCCTGACAAGAGAGGAGGACGCAGGTGCTGTGTCTTCGGCCTAGTGTTCTAGTCTTGTGTCCTCCAAGCTCACGTTGACTGATGGGGAAGCAGCAGAACATTGGCTCACACCCCAACGGAAACCAGAGGAGAGACCTTTCTCAAGTGCTTGGGAAGTTGACCTTGTGTCACTCTAGCAATTGATCCACCCTAAATTGTGGATCCAATGATATGTAACAAGTTAAAACTGAACTTGTCCCAAGAAGACAGGAAATGCTGGGCCAGTTGTAAAGTTGTGCCCCCTGGGTCAGGTGCTTTGAGGGGAAATTGGCTATCTTTGAGGAAGACCAGAGAGCTGCCATCAGAGAAAATATACTCAGCCTCTGGCCCTGAGGGTCACACTTTTGCCAGCCAAGTACTGGGTTAGCCAATTACCTGCCCCAGGAGTCATTTAAAGGAGAGAAGAAATACTGCCCTCTGTCCATACCCGGGCAAGGCAGAGCTCTATATCAGATGAAGAAAGGGCCAGGGCTCACCTTAGATCCATAGCTTTCTCTTTCCCTTTTTGGACTCATTTTCAGCTTCTTTCACTAAGGAGAGCACACATCCTTAGGCAGAAAATTACCCTGGTGATTGATGTCTAGTAAATGCAATTAGACCCCAGTTTAGTGCTCTCCAAGGGGTGCCCTTCAGTGTGGTGTTCGGTGTTTGGTGATCACTTAACAACCATGCACCCGAGGCCTCCTGGTTATGAAGTGTTTGTCTGTGTCAGGCTTTGACCACCAGAACCTCCCACTCTCTTTAGACGGAGGGAGGCTGTGGGCAAAGAGATAAGAATGGCAGATGGGACAGGAAGATGGCAGAGAGGATGCTGGGAGGGAGACATTCAGAATAAAAACAGCCTGGTTGGCCAAAAAGACATGATGACTCCCAAGGGAAGGCCAGAACATAAGCTGGGGACCGGTGGGGTGTGGGGATGCCTTCCATGGCTGAAGTTCTATAATATTTGCTAGTCAACTTAGTGCTTGAAATGTAATCCTTTAATTCTACTGCCTTGGGGGCTTTGGAGGGATAGATAAAGAAAACTGGCCCAGATGCCCATCCTTGAGGTATTTGCATTGTAGTTGGAAAGGTCAAACACACCCCGTCAAACTTCCACGCCACAAACTCCCATCGGGCTTGGCCACACGCAAGCCCATGGAGTAGCATACGCAGTATTGACCCATCTGTGGAGCTAAGAGAAGGACAAAGGAGGCCATCTGCATTCCTCTTCAGCCAGGGCCAGTTAACCCTTTTCATGTCATGGCCCTTTTTGGCCTGGTGATGCATGTGAACCCCTTCTCAGAATAATGGTATAAGTGTAGAAAACAAAATCTGTAAGATTACAGAGGAAACCGCATTTTTATCGAAATGCAGTTATCAAAATACTAAAAAACCAAATTTTGCTGTATGGTAATATATATGCTTCTTTATTAACACAGTAAATAACAAGATTTGCTGGCAGCCCTAATAAGTACTGTAATTTTGAAATAGTAATAAGCTTAAACAATATTTCAACATATCTGCAGCAACTGTAATGAGATATAAAAATATCTGTGATTTCTATTGGTGACGGAATTACAGCTACTGCTCAGACTATTATGACTTGTTGGCCACATTTAAAATTAGAGGGACTTCTAAATTTTTGTTAGAGGTTGGTGAAAAAGCAGATATAACTTTTTTTCCATAGGCATTCATGAACTCTCTGTGGACCGCATGCTAAGAACCATTGGTGTAAGACTTGGTACAATAAGTTATAACCGTACTTTCTAAAGTTTTAAAAATCACACTCATTTTCACATTGTTAAAGCGAAATACAAGCATGATAGAAATGTTAAGAAATTTAGATTAAGTGGGAAAAGACAAAGAAAATTAAAAAAAGAAAAACAAGCACATGACTCAGAGAGAACCACAGCTAACAGTTTGATTTTTAAGACACGGAGCTCATTGCTAATCCTTTTTTCATGCACCAAATCTACTCCACTTAGGGTTATTAGATTGCAGTGTCGCTCAGAAGGATGTCAAAGAACGACGGATGATCAGTGAAAAAGCAACTCAAAGCACCGTGAATGTAGACTGGAAACTACATGAAGCCTAATCGTAGAAAAGGAACCTTGCTCTTTACAGCACAGCCACCCACAGGCAGGGCAAAGCGCCAGGCAACAGAGCGAGGGAGATCCAGCAATCCAGAGGACACGCTGGAGTCTTCCAGCCCCACGAATAGGAGCTATCCCCCTCCTGTTCGTCAGGATGAATTATCTTAAGTTGGAACTGTGCATTGTTAATATCTGAAATTACCCACTTGGTGGGAGATACTGACTGTGCTCCAAACTTGTCAGGTGCTTAGATCAGATCCTTGATACGTGTTGGCAGAGCGGGAGGTCTCATCCAAAGAATCCACTGCAGAATAACGATAATGAGGTAGCAGGTACCTAGGAGGTGTTGCGCGATCTATACAGACATCCAGGCACATGTGGGCAGAGAGGGACCATTGTGCTGCCCCGAGTGATCCCCTGTGGCAATATTGTGCAGCTGTCTCTGAGGTGAAAGGTAGTCTGATACATATTCGGCTGTCCCCGGTTACCTCCGGGAGACTAAAGCCTTGGAATGGCTTGTCTGGTCCCTCTTAAACAGCACCCACAGAGGATCCCCTGTGGGCGAATTCAGAATAGAGCAGAAGCCAAGCCCCAGCTTACTTTCCCCGAGTCTTCCAAGCAGTGGCCAAGTTCTGGGCTCTTGACTTGCCACGCTTCCCGTATGAACGTGAGGTTGTGAAGCCAGTAACCACCAGCTTGGGGCCTCACCACACCTCCTACAAAGAACTTCCATGAAGATGGGGCCAACATCACTATAGCCACATTGGGAAAGTGCCTCCCTTCCCTTCTCCAGCTCAGACCTTATAGCAACATCTTTTTCTGACCTCCAAACAGAGACCTTGCCTGGTGGGGGGGGGGGGGTGCGGAGGAGGAGGAGGGTGTTAATGAAATACTGCAGGCATAGTCATCAAAATGTGACTGTGAGCTTTCTTAGAGGGACCTTGCAACCCCCAGGTGGCAGGCCCTGCTTCCTCTGAGCCTAGCTAAAGATCGCAGCCTAGGATAACAGGCCAGCCAAACTCCTGAGTGCAAGGCAGCTCCAAATTTCAAAATGTTTTTAATAAAACAATGTGGAAAGGGCAGACTGCTCATTTTGATTCTCCCCACTGGGTCGTTCAATTAAAGCTGAAATTCTGGGGAAACGTGAACCACCCTGACCATATTTTCCATTAGTAATAATGATAAAAGATAATTATTGAGCCTGTCTGTCAGATATTCCAGACACCCGCACCTTCACTTAATTAATTGCTAATTAAGATATGAAAGAGGCGGTGTCTCTCACACATCCTGACTTTATTAAGCCTCAGCAAATCTTCCTCGGGGAAAACAAACCTAAACCACCAAGGCTTGGGTTTGGGAAAACACAGACGGAAGGGGGTGAGGCAGGGAAGAAGGTCAACTCTGAATTGCCATCATTTACCATTCTGATGATGCACCATGATCCTGAGAGGCAAGAATGAGGGAGAAAGAGAGAGAAACAAACAAGGTTTGCATTCCTACCTTCTGTTATACACTGAGCTAGGTGAGCTTTTCACTTATATTATCTGAGTTAATTCTGACAGCAATCCTATAAAGAGGTATTATGATCCCCATTTTACAGATTAGAAAAGGTACTCTTGGCAGGATTCAGTAAATATCTTTTCCAAAAATATGTAATTGGTAAGAGCTGGAATTTGAGTCAAATTCCACACTCTTCCATTTATTGTTCCATGGAGGTACAAGAAACAGAGATTTTTTTTTTTTTTTTTTTTTTTTTTTTTTTTTTTACCAGTTCTTTACCATTACTGATAAAAGCAGAAAAGCATCGTGGTAGCTAGCCTTCAAGATGACTTCCAATTACCCCTTGCTTTTTAGTATTCATACCCTTGTATTGTCTCCTCCCACATTAAATAGAACTAACCATGTAACCAATAGGATATTGTAGAAAGGATAAGGTGGGTCATAAAAGATGTGGTTGCTTTCCCCTGGCTCTCCCTTGGGTCACTCAGGGGAAAGTCAACCATGCTGTGAGGATACTCAAGCAGCCCAGCAGAGGGCCACATGGGGACGCCTCCTGCAACAACCAGTACCATCCAAGTGAGCCCTCATGGAACCAGAGTCTCCCAACTTAGCAGGTCTTCAGCCTGCTGAAGGATTCCAGCCTTCACTGACATCTTACCTGAAACTTCATGAGACTTTGAACCTGAACCACAGATAAACCACTTCTGACCCACAGAATCATGAGATAAAAATGCTTGTTTTAATCCAGTGAATTTGGGGGGTAATCATTATACAGCAATAGATAATGAATTCATGAACTCTTCATATCCTGCTGAATTCCAATGTCTTGCCAATACCAATGGGTAGGATTAGAAATCCTTCTAAGAAAACTTCAATGTATATGCCTGAAGATAAGAGCCCCAAATAATAGTCATTTAAGGTCCCTTGTGAGTTTAGGAGCTGACTATGGGTCAGATCACCAAGAGTTGCCTCAATTTTCCATTTTCTCATCAAGATGACTAAGTACAATTTGTTGGCCATTGTACTGAAAATCTGATCCATTTTTAGCAACCAACAGTTATAAGAGGAAAAATGTGAATTGACAAGAATTTAGCACATTGGGTAGTCTTGTCTAGAACTGATGAGCACCCTTGCAATCACGTGGCTATTTCTGGGACATCTTCGGCAATTTGCAATCAACAAACCCAAACCACCCAAGTATGAAGGTTTACACTGAATGTCAAAATGAACTATTTCTATGGAGTCCAAAAGCTCCTCAGGTTTTGATTGCTACGTCCCACCCGGCCTGGCAGTGTTCTTCTTCTGCCCATGATCTGCCTAAGCCAGAGGGGAAATCGACACAGGGCTTTGGAGAAAATCTGTGTTTGCAATCAACAGACATCTAAGGTTGCACTCCTCAGACCACCCAATTCCTCAGATCCTGCCCAGGCAAGCAGGGACAGAGGGCCCAACCAACAAAGCCCCTCGGATTTCTGGACTCACATTCAGTAGAAGAGGGGTCACCATTTGATGTGGAGAGAAAATAAAGTGCACATTTTTCTGGACATATTTCATAGGAAAGCTTTTTTTTTTCCTCCAAAGATGAGCTGTTACAAGCTGACCCCAGAAAATAGCTATCAAGGGAATGTTGGCCATAAAGAGCAGGAGTGCAGGTAGATGAGTGGGTTGAGAGAATGAACAGAAAGAACACAGCAATTTTCTGAAGTTGCTGGGGAGTCAGGTCACCATGCTCCTTAGCTTTGTGTGCGTCTCCTGTGGTTCCATTTCCTCTCTCCCTCGGTCCCCCCTGCAGTGTGCCAGCTGAAAGGATATGGGAGCAAGAGCCCTGCACTCGGTATTTATCCAACAGCTTTGCCTCGGAACTTGTTACCACGGAATACTTGCTCATGTTGTGACCCACTGACGTCACTTTCTGTTATAGGAATCGTTCGCCTCGTCACTGGTTATATGAGAACCTACCCTGAGATGGCGCATTTGTGTGATCTCTTTAGGGCTAGATGGCTTGTTAAGTCAAATGGGTCTATTAGTGAGGTAGTGCACATTATATCACAAGGGCTGGTATATCAGGTTCAATATGAGCTTCTCTGACATAGCGAGTATGGTCGCGGCTTCAAAAAGACCAGTGCACACTTGCTTGAATTCACTGTGGTCATTGCTCAGCCCACAGTTTGAAGCTTATTTAGGAAAAAATAAAAGTAGTTAAAAAAAATATCAACATATATACAAGCTGGTTAAATGGAAGGAGCACAGGACTAGAACACAGGGGTCCGTAGGCTAGTTCTAATGTCCCCAGTAACTCTGTGTGTTTGGTGCCTGCCTCCATGAGTGGACTTCTCCTGTAACTGCCAGCCTGGGGTCTCTCTCCCCCAGGGCAGGACTCCATCAGGGCAGAGGCTGTGTCCTCTTCTTGTATCCCAGTGCCTGGCACAGACCTGGTTACTCAGAAGGCTCTTAGCGAATGGTTGTTGCCAATGACCAAAACACCGAATCAGAGCATCTATCCGTAGTCACATACGAATGTATGTGGTTATATGAGCATGGAGGAAAGGACCGAAGTCTGCATTCAACCTGGGAGCTGAGGATAATACGGATGGTGCAGGAGGGAGAGGAGGTGGAGAGAGGCAAGAAATAGAGAGAGAAAAAAAATAAGGACATGGCACTAAAAAGCCTTGATGTGTAATACGATCTTTTTTGTGAAAGTATGTGTATGTATGTGTGAGTAAATTAGGGAAAAAATGATGATGCTCATATGTTAAGTCAAAACAAGTTGCAGAGAATTTTGGCTAAAAACTATAAACAAAAACATCATATATCTGTGTCTATATGCCTGATTGGGTTTAAATGAGCATGAAGGAGGGTGTGGGTGAGGGGTGCTGTGAGGCACTTCCCCACAGCAGCACTCACCCTCCCCCACCCAGGTGCTGGAAGTGTTGGTAGCTCACAGCTCACAGCTGGGGTCCCGTCCAGGAGTCACCTTCAGCCAGAGGAAGCTGCTTTGCCCAGTGTCTCCTCGGGGGCAGCCAAGGACAGGTGGGGTTCAAAGGCCTGTCCCTTCTCAATGCAGGGTGGCTCCAGAACTCCCTCTGGCCAATCCTGCTCTGTCCTCCCTGATGAGAGTATGCCCCAGTGAACCTTCAGTGCACATAACCTACTGCATCTGTTTCCCTAGAACGGGACTTGTGATGGTGTGGAAAGATACATAACTGGTCTATCAGAATGTTACATCAAGGGGCTGAGGTTGGGGGGGGGGGGGCGGTGATTAGCTTTTTCTGTATAAATCTTTGCATTGATTTACCTGATACAATGAACACATATCCCTTTTCTAATTTTGAGAATATGAAACAAAGAAATGTAAAATGTAGTCAACAAATATATGTTACTTAAATGAGTGAATGACTCTGCTCATACCTCATTGGAGAAATAGGTAATAAAATAGCACATCGAAGGAACTGATTTTCAATCAAGGAACCTGAAGGGGATTTTGCTAACATGTTTGATGACTTTTGACTTAGTTGGTTCAAAAGAGATTGGGCCAGCTTTCTACAAGTGAAGTCACCACCCTGCAGGGTGAGGAATAAAAGGGCCAATAGGTAAAAGCAAAAAGAAGAGGGAGTTTCGATTCCATGGAAGAAGAAATTTTCAAATATCAGAGTTATCTGCCAGAAAAAAAATGGGCTGCAAATTTGGGTAGCCACTGTCCAAATTACACTGACCAGAAGAAGTGTAATTATTCCATTTGGTGAGCTGTTAGGTTAGAACCGGAGGGGGGGACACCTGGCATTTACATGTCACTTCCAACACTTACCCACACTGGACACTGGCAGGACTGCTGATGAACACTCTCCTTCCCAATGATGCAGCCTCAGAATCTTTCCTAATCCCAGACTCCAAGCAGCCACTGCTGCTACACTGGGGGAAGGATTCCCCAGAGATGAAATCTATTTGCCCTTCCAGAACTAAATGATCTTTCCACTTCTTCTAGTTCTAAGGTTCCATGGGGTCTTCCAGGGAAGGCTAATTTATTCAGGAAGAACTTAGTCGAGCAAGCCTACACCCCAGCCAATGGCTTGCTCCTTCCTCCCTCCAGTGCTAATTGATTTTTTTGCAAATACAGTTGAGATCCCTAAGGCTCCGTGTCCCCTTTGGAGAAAGCCCAGAGGATTTGTGGGAAGCAAGCCCACAAAGGCATAATCATCCGGTAATGGACGGGTGGCGATGGTCCCTGGGAATTGTGTACAGGGGAGAACTGGTCCAAGTCCTGCATGGGAGCCAGGCTTACACAGGTTGACAAATTACTGCCACGGAAGCTCCCCACTTGCAGTAGGTGTCACCGCTTCTGTGGGGGGAGGGTTCTAACCTGCGAGGATTATCCTTTGTTACGCATTCATTTCCTCCATGAGTATTTGGTGAACTTCTCTGTGCTGCACTGTGCTTGGGACAAGAACCAAAGCAGCGAGAGGGACAGAGAGTCCAGAGTGAGAATAGCGCAGATGAAGAGGCTGACGACAAGTGGTGACTTTTTGGATATGGGAATGCCTGAGTGCTGCTCACATTAAGGACAGAAGAGGGGCTCCGGTTTAGGGGCAACGGGCGGCTTCTGGAGGAATTGCCAAGCGTCTGTCATAATCAGATCACCTCTCTATGTTACTGTGGCCACCTGCGAAGACCTCAGAATAGATTTGTCACCTAAAACACATTTCTGGATTTATAATCATTCTGTAGAACGGTTTCTTAAATATTTACCGCTTCATTGTAAAGCTATGAGAATGAACGAAAGAAAATTAATAAAATAAACACAACTCTCCGGAGAGGAAACAAAAGAACTTCTTGTTTTCTTTGCTTTAGACATCCCCCTGGTGTACCTCCAAGTTTATTGAAAAAGAGATATGGCGGCTGGGATGGAAAGGGAAACTGAGATTCCTTATTTTGAAACCATCAACGCACTTCTTCCTTCCCTATTCCTGTTTCAGGTGGACGTTTGCTGCACGTGCACAGAGGCCAGGTCTCTTGGAGTTGGGATTGAAGAGCGTGTGGGGAAGAGAAAACATCGAAGACACCGTCACTAAAGGTACCATTTCTGTGAAACTTTTCCCATCCATCACTGCAATGGCCAGTTCCAGGCTTTCACTTGTGACTGCATATTCCCAGGGACTGAGACTCTTTGCCACTGCAACAACGGCCTAGGGGACAGCCTCCCTGAAATGAGGTGCTCAAGAGCATTAGCTCCCCTGGGCTTCCTGCCGTCTCAGAAAAAAACTGGGGAAACCGGGCACCAAGGTTTTGGCTTTTCATAAAATATTTCTGAAATGCATTGCATGATGTGGTTGGTAATAAAAGTGTATTACTGCTCTCAGTCCCTCCAAGACTAGGCTTGATTCCCAGCCCAGCCGTGCCTGCACTGGGCCTGCAGGAATCGGTGCTAAATTATTCACCAGCCCGACTAAAATTTCTGGAGTTCCAAAACCTCTAATAAAGTATTATGAAAAAATATCCATCTCTTTATCTCTATCCATAACCATTTATATGGCTAGAGGAAAAACCTGTCGTTTTATTTCTTTTAATTTAAAAGCTTTCCTAATTCCTTTTTCACACCACATATATATGTCTAAAGAATTTTCAGGTTGAAATAATAACCTTCTAAAAAATGGTCCATGGGCGAAGGCTCTTGGGATTCAGAGTTGACAGGCACAGTGAATATTTTGCTCCCTTAATAACTTTTGCTGGCTCTCAAACTTGACATGCCGAACTGGGAACTTCTCAACTAGGTATGGCCCTTATTTTATTGTAGGAAACAATGATAATATACCCACCAGCCTTCTCTCTATGCGTTTATATGGTTGCTAAAATTTGTTCTGGAAAAATTAACTTCCAACCTCAGATCCATAAGGTACCATTATCTGTCATGGCATTCTGCAGCATGGCATTCTGAAGCCCCAAGTTTGAATCAATCCAGACCAGCCCCAGCAGCACCCTGCCTCACTTGGGGACATTGGCTACAAAGTACCCCAGGCTGTTTAACATACCTTTGAACGCAGAAACTTATGAGACGTTAGCACATGAAGCTGGTTATCAGCCATTCACACTTTATTTTTAAAAAAGTTTTTAAATGTTTTTATATTTATTTTTGAGAGAGAGAGAGAAACACAAAGTATGAGCAGGGGAGGGGCGGAGAGAAAGGGAGACACAGAATCCGAAGCGGGTTCCAGACTCTCAGCTGTCAGCACAGAGCCTGACGCACAGCTCGAACTGTGAATGGTGAGATCATGACCTGAACCGAAGTTGGACTCTCAACCGACTGAGCCACCCAGGCACCCCTAGCCAGTCACACTTTAAAGAAAATTGGTTAATTTGGTGTTTTGAAGGTAACAGCTGGTTGAGATCAAGCTCTCTGCAACCAAGCAGAGCCAAAACAGGGTGGACCATCTGGGCGGCAACTAAGGGTAGCTGTTGCGAGAAAGTCATAGGAAATGTATTAAGATGAAGACATTTGAACTTACTAGAACTCTACTGAGAGAAGATATTGTGTAGCTGAAAGAATAGTGACAAGGCACTTACGTTATAAGGTTAATATTTCTCCCCACCCTCCCACCTCCGCCAAAGAAACCCATTCAAGTAAAACTCATTGGTTTCTAAACTGACTTCTGAATAACGTGGGTTCGGGGGGGTATGAGATCCAGGGTGCTGTCATCCTCTGCTAAGTCGACGTTGAATAAATGTTTAAAGAATGTTGGTTTAAATGTAAGACAAATTATTAGCCTGACAAGAGCACCCAGCTATTTTCATCAGCCCTAATACCTGAGGCTTCTGATGGAGGGGGTGGAGGGATGAAAGAGGGAGCCCAGGACCCCGCCAGTCGGATGAGACTCTGTGAGGGCACTGAGAAGTCAGTGTGCGGACAGACAGTGGGAGAGGGGTGACCCATGAGGACAAGCATCACATCCCGTCTGGACCTAGCTTTACTCCAGCAACAAGGACCCTGCTGCGGTCTGACCTCATGCAAATCAATCTGCAGGCTGAATCAGAGAACATTCATGGAAAGCAAGGATGAGCCTAATGATTAAACAGCCCCCGAGGATGACCCTTGTGATACTGTGATTTATAATAAGAAACATATATTTGGTCTTCATCCAGTTTCTGACACAGAACTTCCCAAACGCTTGAAAAGTCCTAAATGATAAGAGCTACATAGGTGTCTTGATATTCATAACAAACCCCTTTCAACCACACCTGAGTTTATGCTAATATGGAGACTTTGGAAAAGCACCTAAGGATGGGGGCTGGAAACCAACCTTGACATTGGAGTGTTGGAAATTTTAGTCCCACCCCCTTACCCTCTGGGGAGGGGAGAGAGTTGGGAGACTGAGTTCAATCACCAATGGCTAATGATTTAACACATCACACCCGTATAATGAAGTCTCCATGAAACCCAAAGGGACTGGCTTCAGAGAGCTTCCTGGTTCGGGAACCAGGACACCTCCATGTGCCACCGTGCTGGGCCCCATAGAGACATAGACACAGAAGCCCCTTTGTTCAGGGCCTTGCCCAATGTATCTCTTCATCTGGCCGTTGATTTGTGTCCTTTAAAATCCTTGGTGATAAACTGGCAATCCAGTGAGTAAACTGTTTTCCTGAGTTCTGCAAGCCGCTCTACCAAATTAATTGAACCCAAGGACGGGGTCATGGGAACCTCTGATTTATAGCCAGTTGGAAGCACAGGTAAAGGAGACTTCTGATGGGCATGCGAAGTGGGGGCAGTCTGGTGGGACTGAGCCCTTAGCCTGTGGAATCTGACACCGTCTCCAGGTAGGCGGTGTCAGAATTGCATTGAATTGTAGCACACGCGGCTGGCATCAGAGAAAAGCTTGGTGTGGGGGAACAAAACCCACATGCTGGAATTGGTGTCAGAATCAGAACGGTAATTCCAAACCACATCAGGGCTGTCAGCACATCAGGGTTAAGCTCCGTTTCAGGATGGGGCTGAGGGATGGTCAAACCACGGCTGGAGGTGAGGGGCCTACCCTGAAGCCAGCGAAACACTGTCAAGGCAGGGGTGTGGGATGCTGCTGGCCCTCCTGAGGGTGCAAACTCTCAGAAGTCTACAGGATGCAGTATGCAGAGGTAGTTCTCAGAAGCACCAGCTGCTCTGTTGATTGAATCTCAAAGCCACCTCTGAGCTCCGAGGCCAGTCCATCTTAACCCTGCCAGGCTTTGTCACCTGTGTGCACTTGACCTCACAGGGGTGCTCGGATTGTCCAGATTAGCCCTCTCCCCCACAGACTTTCAAATAGCTCTTCCCCAGCGTGGGCTGGTGTTAGAATTGCAGCAGTCCCGCCCGCAGGTCACCCGGTGGCTCTTTGGCAGTTCACTCGGAGGAGTGCTTGCCAGGCTGGTCCGAACTGCCTTCCTTGGCCTGCTTCTATCCCACCTTCATTCCCCATGCATTTGAAAGCAGCTTATTTTAAAAGCTGATTACATGAGCCTTTAATAACATTAGAATTTAAATGGCCCCAGATAGGCTTTCAGCCTCTTGCCAAATTGAGATAAATGTGATATTTGGGGAGCTGAGCTCCCAGCTTCATGGTTGCTCCGGACCGCAGACAGGCTTTGAAGCTCTGTGTCTCCCATGCTTCTCTGCAGCCTGACACTGGGTTTTTGTGGGTCTCTAAGGTCCCTTTTATCCCTAAAGGTCTAGGGCTCTGTGTGTAGCTGTGTCTCCGTGATCAGGCATTAATTATTAAGGAAAAGTAAGGTGGGGACAAGGGCATAGGACAAAGTTATAATCTGTGTGTGATGCACTGTGGGGAAACTTCTCTCTGTGATCCCGGACCCTCTGATAACTTTCAGTTCCAGGCAGCACGCCTTTATTGAACAGCTACTATTTAGGCATGGTGCTAAGAAGGAAATGGTCAGGAGTAAGGATGTTTCATCTGGGTTAATACATTCAGCTCCCTCGGTGACTCTTCCAGGTGGGTTCAGTTCTGGGAAGGGGAAACACCCTTATGGAGCCATACAAATATGACTGCCTCCTGATTTAATACTCTGCTGCATGTTTAAAATTTTTTTTAATGTTTATTTATTTCTGAGAGAGAGAGAGAGAGAGAGAGAGAGAGAGAGAGAGAGAGAAGGCACGAACAGGGGAGGGGCAGAGAGAGAGAGGGAGACACAGAATCCATAGCAGGCTCCAGGCTCTGAACTGTCGGCACAGAACCCGATGCAGGGCTCGAACCCAAGAACTGTGAGACCATGACCTGAGCCTAAGTCAGATGCTTAACTGACTGAACTACCCAGGCGCCCCATCTACTGCACTTTTTAGAAAAAGTGAAAAACACAGTGGGGCTGTGGAGTGGGAACCCACCAAAGGTGAACATAACAGATAGTTCGGCATTGAGGCTGTGTTTTCTCTCCACGTCTTGCAGTTTACATGGGAAAAATGTGCCCACATTGGGTGTGTCACCTGAGTCTACATGCAAGTTCATCTGTCCTTTCGCTAAGCCTGGGGCCATACAGGGTATCCTCAGCTTGTTCCTCTTCTTGGAAAGCCTCTACACAAGCATCCTCCCCAACTTGCTCTCTCCTGTCTCTCTGGAGAGAAAGTGTCCCTCCTCCTTCCGAGGATGACTCCTCCCCTGAGTTCTCAGTACCTTCCCTTTCACCTCCTCCAGGACCGTCACCCAGGCGTTGTGCGTCTCCTCACTCACATCACCTCTCACTTTCTGTAAGTTCTTCCTCTGTCGCTTATAAACATATCTTGGTCTCCATTACAATGAGCAAACAGAAACAGCTTTCCCTTGATTTTGTGACTCTCTCCTCTTCTCCTAAATTCTGTGAAGAATAGTCTAGATTCGCTTTTCACCTACCCGAGCAACAAGTTCAACTTACTTCCTCGCACACGCATGGAGTGCACACTATGTGCCATGCCTGGCTGGATCCTGGCCCCTGGGAGGATTCCCTTGTAAGGCGGCCGAGCATGTGGGAAGTGAGCTGATGGGCTCACACACTACAGAGGAGGAGAATGGGAACCATCAGCCCTATCTTGGGGCCAGGGGGCAGCAAGGAAAGTGTCATAGAAGTTCTGCGGGCACATGGAGAACCCAGGAAGGGAGAATAGGAAGGAGGAGGGGCAGTTCAGGTAGAAGGGACGGCAGTGGCCAAGGGCACTGAGGGGACTGAGGCAACACAATATGGAGATGGCACCATCTACCCAACAAGACAAGGGGCGTTGAGGCAGCAGAGGACAACAGACTGTCCTCAAGTGTGAGATTCCAAAAAACTTCAACTCTTTCTTGCAAACAGTGGAGAGGTCCAAGCCGGAGAGTGACGTAATCAGATTGCCTTTTACTTCTTTTTTAAGTGATTTTTTTTATTATTTTTTTTATTTTTTTAACATAGTTTATTGTCAAAACGGCTAACATCCAGTGTGTGCAGTGTGCTCTTGGCTCTTGGTTTTGGGGTCGATTCCTGTAGTTCATCACTTACCTACAACACCCAGTGCTCATCCCAACAGCTGCCCTCCTCATATTTAAAGAGAGACAGAGACAGAGACAGTGCGAGTAGGGGAGGGGCAGAGAGAAGGAGAGAGAGAGAGAATCCCAAGCAGGCTCTGTCTGCCCTGTCAGCATAGAGCTCAAAGTGGGAGACCATGACCTGAGCTGAAACCAAGAAGCGGACGCTTAACCAACTGAGCCACCTAGGCGTCCCAATCTGATTGCCTTTTAGAAAGACCCCTGGGAAACATCAATTAGAGGGGGAGCTCCGATAAGAAGCTGCTCTAATCGTCCAGATAAGAGGCGATAGAGGCCTGGGCACCTGGGTGTCTCAGTCGGTTAAGCATCTGACTTCGGCTCAGGTCACGATCTTGCGGTTTGAGAGTTTGAGCCCCGCGTCGGGCTCTGTGCTGACAGCTCGGAGCCCGGAGCCTGTTTCGGATTCTGTGTCTCCCTCTTTCTCTGCCCCTCCCCTGCTCACACTCTGTCTCTCAATAATAATGAATAAAACGTTAAAAAAAAATTTAAGAGGGGATAGAGGCCTGAACTAAGAGTGGCCTGGGGATGAAGGGCAGGGAATGTTAACACAATCCTCCCCACCCCCCATGTATCTCGTTTTGGGTTCACCCAAACAGCAGTTCTCTCCCTGCTCTACACCTTGATCATCCGTGATGCCTTCCTTATTGTCCTTACTGAACTTGTATTATAGTCATTTGTGTATGTCCCTGATTTTCCTTATCAGATTGTATTTTCGTCTCTCCTTCTTCAAATTACAGTACCTTGCTCATAATGAGAGCTGAAGAAAAGGTTATTTAGTTGAATTGAATTTTCAAGAGCTTCAAACCATGAATAATTGAGGAATCGACCATGTATAAGTGCTTATCATTTACATAATTGTATAAACAAGCTGATAAGATTTTTTTTTCTTCCGTTATTTTTATTATCCCAGAATGCCCCACTATCTCCCTGGTTCTCTAGATTTTAAGGAAGTGGTAAACAAGTGTTCTGTAACACACACAAGTAACAGAGGCTCTGACTGGCTCTCACCTCCCCAGGCAAGGGAAGCAGTTGCAAGCAAGGAACAGATGAATGCATTGATTGAAAATGAAAGCCATGTATAAATATTGAGAAATATGCTGTCTGAAGAGACAGAGAATTGCGGAGCACACTGCATGATGGGACCTGTGTGCAGAGTCCCGAAGGTCAATGTGCAGATACAAATTGATTAAGCTAAGTACTTACTGAAATTGCTTTCCAACACACTGATGAGAATTGATCATAAGCAGGACCCATATTTACAGTGAAAATGCTTATGTAAAGTTACCCTTTGGTATGTGACCAAAGCAAATTTAGATTGTCCGGATTTTTTCCCAAGTGGAGGTACCCGCGGGTAGAGTTGACAAATGCGTCATAAAGAGTCCGCCAGCACTTAGAATTTCGTGAATGCGGATCTGCCCCAGAACGGCCTTATTGTGACATCTTTTTATAACCCTGAGGTTAGCCTCCCTCTCATCCTCTCGCATGCCAAACCAAAGGATCCTGACTAGCCACGAGTCAGCCTTACCTAGGGTGGTACCCACACTGCCACTCCTTTTTGTTTTTGTTTTTTAACATTTCTTCATCTAGTTTGAGAGGGGGTGGGCAGAGAAAGAGGGAGAGAGAGAATCCCAAGCAGGCTCCTCATTGTCAGCGCAGAGCCCGATGCAGGCCTTGAACTTACAAACTGTGAGATCATGGCCTGAGCCGAAATCAAGAGTCGGATGCTTAACTGACTGAGCCCCCCAGGCGCACTGCCCACCCCCGCCTTACACTGCCACTCTACAACACAATCCCTAGCTCCTAGGAAACTGGAAGGCAGAAATCTCACCTGGAATGCATCTAACATGCTTAAGCGGTGACGTGAGTGCCACTGGCCAGGGCCCTTTCGGCCGCGGGGAAGAGAAGGAAAGAGAAGCAGGTGGTCAAAAGGAAAGACAAGGCAGATACAGGGGAAATAAGAAAGGGGAACAGAAGGTCCAGTTAGCGAGTCTTTACTGAGTAATTTTTATGTGTCAAATACAAAAGTAATGAGCCATGGGCCACGCTAAAGGAGTCCATATCATGGTCCCTGCACCCGAGGAGCTTAGGACTTCATCAGGAGGGCAATTCTAAACCCAGAAAACAAATTACATACCAGTGCATGACAATATAATGGCGTACTGATATTGCACCCCAGCGTTGGCTGTGCTGTTACTGAAAACCGAGATGGAGCAAGTATCACGGGTTCTGGGAGGTGAACGTGGACAGAGAACACCTCACGGCAGAGGTCGTGGGCATCAAGCTGAGCCTAGAAAGGAGAGGCGGAAGGAAGCCAGGGAGGCAGAATGAACATGACACCTCGGACTTAACGAAAAACAATAAGAACAAAAGGAGAGGAAAGAAAGAGAACTAGAGGAGGAAAGAGGTGCCGGTGGTGGTCAAGGTAGAGTAGCCTCACGTCTTTCGGGCACCTGTGCCAACCCTTGGATTGCCTTGGCCGAAGACCAACAATTTAGAGGCAGAGAATATTTCTGTGGTCCCAGTAGCCTCAGTGGGCTTGGGCTAGTGCCAGCCAATTTTTGTTGTCTCTGCCATCACTAAGTGGAGCATCTTTTTCCTCATGTTTGCTCGAGAGGAATGTTGTTTACACTGACAGCCTCATGCACTTCAGACAGATCTCTGACAACTGAATTCTCTTATTACTAACAATTGAGTGTGAAGAACCCGTGGAAACTCCACAGCAGATGAGATGGCTTCATTAGCTCAAAGTTCTGGTGGCCTCTGAGAAATGGAGAGATTGGTAAATTGAGGATAATTTATTAGATGCATTTCAAGTGATTTTATGAAGAGAACAGGGTCTTGCCCACAAAATATATTTTGATTGGTGCAGAGAAATCTCCCTGCACCCCAAATTACTTTCCTACTCCACCCTCACTCCGTTTTAAATTTTAAGAAAATAGAATTAAACAGAAAATGCCTGGCTCTGCCATTGTCTAAAATTCTACCATTTGAGATACATTCTTGCTAAGGTGTTGTCTCTCTCAGAGGTCCCTTTTGAAAAGCATGTGTCCCCAGAGAGACCCGTTTATCTGCGCCAGAATGCTTATTGTTTTATTAGGTGATTTTCTGTCTAAAGGCCACTGGAGGAGGAAAACTCTTAGAAGAGGAGGAGAAATGATTTTTTTTTTTTTTTTTTTTTTTTTTTTTTTAGCACATGGGGCCCTGCTAGGGAAGGCAGAATGGAGGAGGGTATTCAGTGCAAGCAATGGATGGTCTGGATGGCTGAAGAGCAAAAGAAGGGGTAGAAAATAGAGCCAAAAGATGGGAGTGGGGAGGAAGAGAGAGAGTGAGAGAGAGAGAGAGAGAGAGAGAGGATGAATCAGGATGGAACAAAGCTAGAATCAATCTTTGTCTCCTCTGTATGTGGTCTGGAGCAGCCCTGACCGATGGGCAAATTCAGGTGCCACCTGTGAACTCAGCATCACTCAGAAAGGAGGAGGGGCAAGGATAAGACCCACAGGGGGGCTACTTGGGAGGCTTTGCCGGGTGCAGGCTGGATGTACGCGTACGCAGCTAAGTCACGTCCAGCTGCAGCAAAACCATAACACGTCTTTCATTAGGTGCAGAGAAGAAATGCCTAGAGATCACCCCAGTGCAGAGCAATCGTGGCCATGGGCCAAGGGGGTGTCATGATCCCCAGCTGAGTCGGCAGACTACAATAAGCTGGGGAATGATTTAAGAACTTTGGAGATGAAACTATGAGAACCCAGATAATCTGATACTAGAAACACCCACCCACCAAATGTTTGGTCTAGGACTTTAGACGTTAGTCTAGTCCAACCCTCATCTTCTAGTGGGGGAGAGGGAGCCCAGAGAAGAACTGAGATTTGTTGCTTTCTGTCTGCTAGGTACTGTTTCAATCGCTTTTTATGTACCAACTCCTCCCAACAACCAATAGTAATAGTTATCGTTGTTATCTCTATTCTACAGATAAGGAAACTGAGGTATAGAAAAGCTAAATGACTTGAGCAGGATCAAACCACCTAGTAAGCGGCAGAGTGGGGATTTGAACCCAGGCAGTCTGAGTCCAGAACTCCTCCACAGAAGCCCTGCCCTGAAAGATTTGTCTGAGAGCACACAGTCAGACACCAGCAAGGAAAAGCCATATCTTGTAATGTGAACCCTGGCACATTGAGGTGACAGTGCAGGTACATTTGTGCGACGATGATGGCACGTCGGGGACAGGCTACAACACACCTGGTGATTCTTAGTGGGAGCTGAAGGCCATTCTGGAAGGGCAGTGAGTTGTCTATCTCTCCTTAATCAAAGAGAGGCAATGGATTTGTAATGGAGACACTGCTATTGAAGCTGTGATAATTATTGAGAGAATGGCACAGAAATGGAGGAGTAGATGTCTCTCTCCTCAAAGAGGAGGAGCTTGAGGTGATGAGACTGTAAAGAGAGTATTGATGAGGGTTTGATAGTGGTCAATGCAACAGCAATAGACTGTGAGGGTGAAGATAGAGGAAGGGCAGCGATGCATGGAGTCGCTCAGTCAACCATGCTTCCTGAATGCTAACTTTGGCCAGCTGCTAAGTGCCCTGGAAGGAATGAGGTCTAATCCACCATGAGCTTACTTACCATCGGATGGATAAGATGGGGCAGTGGTAAACAACTCACCTCGCCAGACACACACTGAAATATGAGAGATATAGGCATGCATCACCAGTTATATTAATACAGCCTCAAACCGTTCTGAAGAAGAAATTGGTAGTTAGGATTCTTGGAATCAGGGAGACAACCATAACAGAGGGCCGGCAGACGAGATGCTGACACCTTCAGATGAGGGTTATCACTGGTTGTTTTGGAATGAGACATGCGGATGGAGTGGTGAGTTGTAAAAAGGTGACAATGGCAATAGTGAAGTCGCCTTGGGAAGTGGCAGATCTTTTGTAGTCACCTCGATCATGGGCAATGCGATAAAGGAAAAGGAGGGAGGCCTCTAACCTTAATAGAGACATTGGGTACATGTCTAGAGTGGAAGAGGAATGCCTATAGCTTTATCAAAGCTGACCGGGGTCTTGTATCAGAGAGGGGTGGATAAAGACACTGAAATTGTTATGGGAACAATTATGACTGTAACTGAGGTAATAATGAAGATAATGGACCTGTAATGAAAAGCTCGTGGCTATAAAGGAGAAGGTGAGGGCAACTGGAATGTAGAAGGGGGAGATGAGGGAGGTAATGGTCGTGATGCGAAAGGTAATGGAGTTATAACGTAGATGATGCGAAAGGTAATGGAGTTATAATGAGGTGATGACTACAGAGTTGGGTGCGGGGTTGGGGGGGGAGATGATCATCTTAATGGAAGCAAGAGGAACTGTATGATACAGGTGAGAACTGTATGCAGAGCATGGCCACAGCTGTGGGTGACTGGGGGAGTAATGAACAGCTACACCCAAAATTCTTGTTATGCCAGGAGTTCTAATGGACCCTAGAATAAGATAATAATGTTAATGGAAAAGATGATGACCGCCATGAAAACCAGGAGCCTTGTGATGGTATTTAGAAATACCTATTTAGGGGGAGAGACAAGAGGAGGGATGGAAATGTGACTGAGGGCGGACCGGTGTGGACGTATCCGTACGTTCCAGGGCTGAGGCTCCTGAGGGTGGTTCACTGGACTCATCCCCACGGGTGATTTGGCTTTAGCGCAGCTGCTCCCACTTGTACGAGGCATTTGTCATGCATGAAGCAAGTCTGAGATGAACAGACGTGGCTGCAGGAACAATTCAAGCTTACAATCTAAATTTTGTTCTTAAATTAGGCATGACAACACACTAGCTCAGATATAGTACTTCTGTGAGCAGATATGTAAACAAAACGTCTGGGAGATGCATGGGTTTGCAGCAGAAATAAATGTATACAAGGATTTATTTTTTTAATATATTTTAAACCATTAATGCCTTTTCCAAGTGAAGAAATGGGAGCTTAATCCTCCACGGGTCACTGATGAACTTCGGAGACCTTCAATTGGGAAACGTGGTTGTGGCAGCTTGTGCTGCTGGTCTGGCCGGGGAGACTCTGATGTGGGCTCTGCACGGGGATCTGGGGAGCCGGCATTCACAAGGGTCCCCAGTGCAGCTGGTGTTTCTGCATCGAGCAGCCTAGACATGTACACAGAATGTAAACCACAGACCCGAGAACTAACACATGATTCCAGACCCACACCAGGCATCCAGGAAACACAAGCAAAAATGTACAGCCTTTAAGGGAAGCAGAGACAGCCAGAGAAACTCATTGTCTATACAAGGAATTACTGTGCATGGAACACAGGTGCTCTCTGCCTCCGTCCAGTACGTAGATGCCACCTCTCAGACCAACTATATCCAAGCCACTGGAAAAGCTTTTACACAAATGGAGATTCCTGGGTCCCGCTTCCTGGACAGTCTGATTCTGTTGATTAGGATCAGGGCCTGTAAATCTGAATTTTTTTTTTTTTTTTTTTTTTTTTTAAATTTTTTTTTTTCAACGTTTATTTATTTTTTGGGACAGAGAGAGACAGAGCATGAACGGGGGAGGGTCAGAGAGAGAGGGAGACACAGAATCGGAAACAGGCTCCAGGCTCTGAGCCATCAGCCCAGAGCCTGACGCGGGGCTCGAATTCACGGACCGCGAGATCGTGACCTGGCTGAAGTCGGACGCTTAACCGACTGCGCCACCCAGGCGCCCCTAAATCTGAATTTTAACCTCCCCTCACCCCTGGAAATTTTCCCACGGACTCTAGTGTGGGAACCACTCTGCTCACCCATGGCCCTTATAAGGAGACTGTCAGCAAGACATGTAGAAAGCACATTTCATGAGTGTAAACCAAACCAACCTTTCAAGTAGATTTGTCCTAACGGTGGGATTTGAGCAGCATTCAGCAGCCTCTCCCTAACAGAAAATTATCCTCTACCCAAGTGTGCTTTTCCCTCGATGGAGACTCGCACAATTGACTTATGCAGCCTCCCAGCAAGGGACTTCTAGAACGCTGCAATGGCACGAGGCAGTGCCAGGCAACCAGACCCTATTTCCTCTAGAATAGAAGGAATGAAGCAGTATGAGGACAGAAATATGTGTGTGGGGGTGGGGGGGGGGGGGAGGAACTGGAGTGGTGAGGAGGGAGGGAAATATCCAGAGAAGACATTCCAAGTCCTGGTTACAGAAATGGGTATGGATTTGGAGGTGAGAGTGGGCATGACCATGCTGTCTTCTGAAGGTCCGTCCTGTCCAGCCCTCAGACATGCCACTTTGTCCTTCAGGATTCCCAGGGATTAAAAGATGTCAATATTAAGAAATATTCAGCTTAAGTTTGGGGAGGGACACATCGCTTCTGTCCTTGCATGATACGTAAGTTGTGCACGTGTACCCACGTCTACACCTAAATCAGCCAAATTAGAAAATGAGTACAAATACCAAACAGTTCCATTACGAAGAAAATTTATTTTTTTAATCGCTGGACAAAATGATAGAATATTCTTCAATAACCTGTGTCTTAATTCTTCCTGCCCCTTCAACTAAACTCTTTTTAAAGAGACCAGCGGGGCGCCTGGGTGGCGCAGTCGGTTAAGCGTCCGACTTCAGCCAGGTCACGATCTCGCGGTCCGTGAGTTCGAGCCCCGCGTCAGGCTCTGGGCTGATGGCTCGGAGCCTGGAGCCTGTTTCCGATGCTGTGTCTCCCTCTCTCTCTGCCCCTCCCCCGTTCATGCTCTGTCTCTCTCTGTCCCAAAAATAAATAAAAAACGTTGAAAAAAAAATTAAAAAAAAAAAAAAAGAGACCAGCAATGTCCTGAAAGATTGAAGTACAAAGCCAGTCACGGTCTTCTTTTCTTTGGAAGAAAAACTTGGGTCCATTAGCACCAGCTTGCCCAGCTCTGTCTCAGGGACAAAAACCCAGAGCATTTGCTCACGTTCCCTTAGAGGAATAGTGAAGTTCAAGCCCTACTTGATCCACTTGGGAGTAACTCGGGCAATCAGGTTGCGGCTGTGATAGAAAGTGACTTTGTGGGCACAGTGTGGATCTTCTCTTCAGCTGGTCACTTCTCCTGTCCTCCCTGGTCACCACCTTTCTGAGAAATTGTACCCGCAGTCCTTTCAGAACTATGCCTCACTTTCCCAGGGGTGCTGACCCGCCTCTTGAGAAATGCCACCTTCCTCCTGAGCCATGTTGTCATTTGTTAGCGGCTAATCATTCATTAACCTCCCAGGTACCTCCTGGAAGCCAGGACCTCACCTTCATTTGTAAAGGTGGTTCATCGGGTCCCCCTTTAATAAAATTACAATTTCAGGAAACAGATCATTTGTATCAAATACAACCCCATGGCTTCCTCTTATGTTAATCATTTCAGGCAGGTGCTATTAGGTAATTCAATCACTGGGCTACAGAAAGCAGCCACTGAATTAATGAGGAATGAACTCAAATTCTGAGTAAGAGATTTTCTGAATAAATGGCTCTGAATGAAAAAGCAGGAGCCAAGCCTATAATCACAGCAGATGACAACAATACAAAATTGCATATTAAACACAGTCCCAACTTCCATCTATTCTCAGTCCACAAACTCTTTTGGAGCCAAAAGAACATATTGCGACTGCCGCCAGCAGCTTCCACGTTTGCCACTTGTCTAATATTTCCTTAACGCTTTTTCAGGTGAACTGAATATATTCTGTAGCTCTCATCCCAATGTAAAATAAGCTTTAGTTTATCCCCAGGGCTCGCCTTGCATTAAAAAGAGCATCTTTGGGGTGCCTGGGTGGCGCCTTTGGTTAAGTGTCTGACTCTTGATCTTGGCTCAGGTCATGATCCTGTGGTTCATGAGTGCAAGCCCTGCATCAGGCTCTGCACTGATGGTGCGGAGCCTGCTTGGGATTCTGTCTCTCCTTCTCTCTTCCCTTCCCCTGCTTGTTCTCTCTCTCTTGCTCTCTCGAAATAAATAAACATTAAAAAAAATTTTTTTTTTTAAAAGAGCATCTTTGTCCACAGCCGCATTCAGACTTGAAACTTGTCTGGCCTCCCATCTCGTCTGCCTGCATCTGGCCTCCCTTCCCTCTAGGACACTTTCTTCACAGCCACCAGGATGACCCTCCCCAAGCTCCGATCTCACTACATCACATCCCTGCCAGACACCCTCCATTCACTGTCACTGTCCTCATCTTTTTAGCGTGTCACACAAAATGCTTGGTGACTGGGCCCCAGCCTGTCTTTCTAGCTCGTCTCTGGTTGCCACTATATAGGAATGCATCCTAAATTCTAGCCATACCCAGATTCTTGACATCTCTGAACATTCCATGCTCTTTCTTAGTGCCTCATGTTTCTTCCTCTAGAGTGCCTACGCCAACCTAATTCTGAGCAATGCCCATCCTGATCCCCTTGGTACCTCCATTCCTAGACTGAGTCAGGTGCCCTTTTCCTCATCCTTCTTTAGCAGCCAAAGGCAGAATTCAGTTATTTAACATAGCACTCAATACTACAACAGCTGGAACATGGAGTCTCTTTCTTCAACTGTCCTGACACCAAGTTGAGAATAAGACACTATGTAGTGTTGAACCTTGTATTTGCAATGCTGGGCATATGGTAGATACACAATAAATATTTGATAAATGAATGAGCCAGTGATAGAATAAATGAAGTCGGGGTTGAATAAATGAATGAACCCAATGACACGATTTAGGCCAATTCTAGCAGCCACACTTCCCAACTCTGAGCAGCAGCATTTACAAAGTTTATTTTCATGATCTGAAGTTCGGTCAGTGAAGACGTGGCACAGGATGAGTGAGTTTTCCTACAGCTGATGATATCATCACCACGTCTTCATCTTCCCTCTCTTTAGTAAATATCTGATGAACTAGACTCTGCAGCAGAGATGGGATGCTCCCCTGTGGCCAGAAACCACTGATAGGACGAGCCACGTGGTGACCCACATGGCCTCCCTGGGACTGGAGCTTCCAGCTCCATAGGAAATCTCCCAGGCTCTGCACACGGCATTTGGTTCTCATGGAGCTGTGGTCGCCTGGCATTTATCACGCTGTGCTTCATCAGAGATTTAATCAGGTTTGAGTTTTTAACAACGTGCTCGTCACGCTCACTTAACTTAAAATCAAGCCTGCTCAGGCATTAGTTGGTCCTATTCACTCAGTCTGGTAGTTTGGGCATTTAAAACTCTAGGATTTTTCATCAAGGAGCACTGTACATTTTTACCAAGCATCCCTTATGTGCAAACCTCGCAGGCTGGCTCCCTGGTTGAAATAGTCCAACTTTGGGGATCGTACTGCAATGGAGGAAGTATCTTTATAGTAGTTTCCTATTGATGACATAGCAAATGACCACAAGCTGAGTGGCTTAAAACAATGAAAATTTACTATCTTAGAGGTCTATAGGTCAGAAGTCTGACATGGGTCTTACTGGGCTAAAATCAAGAAGGTGGCAAGGCTGTATTCCCTCTGGGGGGCCTAGGGTAGAACCCACTTTCTCACCCTTTCCACCTTCTGCCATATAAGGTAACATGCACAGGTTCTAGGGATTAATACATGGATGTCTTTGGGGGGCTGTTATACTGCCTGCCACACTTGTGTGTCTCTGGACCTCCAGAAGGCATCCTTTGCATAACCTTGTGGGTCCAGCGTGGACTTCCCAACAGCATTCATATTTCCTGAAAGCTTGACACAATTGTAGACTTGCAGGCCCAACCCCAGACCTTCAAAATCAAAATCTACATTTTCACCAACTCCCAGAGGATTCTGCATAGTATGAGAAACACCACTCTAGAGGCTCCCTGAGTGGCAGAGGAAAGAGCCGGCACTTAGTGTTATACAGACAGTGGTGTTATCCAGGATCATGTATGTAAAGTTGGACAGATCTTGAAGGGGGAGCTCAATCAACAGGCTCCCTCTCTCTCAGGACTCTGAATGGAAGATAAAGAAGAGGGTCAGGTGGGACCATGATATCACTTGATAAGCTGAGATCAGGTCGTGTAGCTTTACTGCAGATGTAACATTGAACCAACGAGGAGAACTTTTTTCCCTGCCCCAGCCATGGCTGCACCAGACTGGGGAGGAGTCTGCCCGACCACAGTGCCATGCCGGCAGGGGCACAGTCTGTGTAGGAGAATTTCTGGCACAGAGTAGTGCATTGGGGAGCATGTGCTCTCTGTGGGTGGGCCAGCTCACAAGAGGAAGGAAGAAAAAGAGCCTGGGCTACATACACATGCCCGGTTTCTCCTTTCAAACTCAGCAACCAGATAGGTTGCTAGTGAATAAAAGCATAATAAGACAGAAGTGTTCCAGCTAATAGACCTGCCTCCACATGGAAGGGAACATCAGGAGAGGGAATCAGCCTTTCCCCTAATAAATAGCATCTATATCACAGAGTCATTGTGAGGAAAGTGATACAGCGTGTGGGGTGGCACTCAGTACATCACAGTCCAACTACAAGGACTTTTGGATTACCCAGCAATACTAAAATGGGGCAACCCATTAGAATATCCTAATGACTTTGTTATACAATTCGAATTACTGGAAGCCCACTCTAGGGGATTAGGATTCAGCAGGTCTAAGACAGGGCTTGAGAATCAAATGGATATGAAATCCTGATAGCACACAAATAAGAAAACGGCTTCTATCGTGATCCCTTCAGTCATTTGGACAGGACTTTACCTAAACCAGAAAGAATGAGTATTAGACAAGATGCTTTTGGTTGCAAGTTACAGACACCAACTTGAACTGGTTTACACAAAAAAGGGAATATGTTGCAGGACTCATGGGTGTCTTATAGAGCACAGGAGGCAAGAGCAAGTGTGGAGAAAGGACTGGCCTCAGGAACCAGGCGCTTTCAGGAACCCGGTGGTGCTGTCTCTCCATCTCTCCTGTCTTCTTCTTTCTATGACCAACACCATCTTCTCTCTGTGTTGCCATGTGTGCAGTGAGAAGATTACACTCTTGAAGATTCTTTGTTCCTGGACACTGCAGGCAGATGAGCTCTCCTTTGGTTCCAATTCTGAATTCCCAGGACGGAGAATGTGACTGGCCCAAGTCAGGTCAATTGTCTCCACCAGGTGCAGGAGCTTGAGGTCATAGGACCCATCCCTCTATCTTTGTGGGGTATGTTGGAGGGAAGGCAATTCTCAGAGAAGGGAAGTCATTGCCAATTCAGTGGATACTCAATAGAATCTATTCTATAGAATATAGAATAGACATACTATATCACGTCAGTATTTAAAAAATTGCTTTCCACCCAATAATAAAAAAATAAAAGGAAAACCTTGAAACTTTGAGTGTCTGACAAATTTTTTTTTAATTTCGAGCTTATACTTAGAATCAATGTCACTAAAATATCAGTTCTAGTGAAATCTTCAAGATTATGCCTCCTCCAACTTGGAAGAGAAATCTCAGCTCCTTTGGAGAGGATGCTCTTATTCTATGTGGGTTCACATTCCCAGATCATTCAGGGCCCTTCTACAAGCTTCTTCCTGGTGTGAAGAGGGTTCTTTTCCATGAAGACATTTGTTAGGAGGGACTGCCAAATCCACTTATGTTATAATTATTCTTTATGAATGTGTCCACCTACCAGACGATAGGTTCTTCCAAGGTCAAGATCTCACTCATCCTATAGTTACAGTGTCTATTATAGTAGCTGGCTCAGAATGACTACTCAATATGGGCTTGTTTACTTTAGGGATGCATGAGTCATTGTCTCTCAAAAAGTGATATAATAATGTACCAGGAATGGGGTCTAGGAAAGGAAAGGAGAACTTCCAGAGCTTTGGCTGTGTGAGAAGCAGTCTGCTCAAATCCTTACCTTTCACTCCAAGGTGTGCTGAGAACTAGAAGTGTTACCTCTCAGAGATGCCACATGGCAGCTGTCTTAGGGTCATCATAGGGAGTGGAAGGTATAGATACTCTTTATGAATGTTTATTTTAATTACTGCTTAAAAAAACCCTTAGATTTCATAATTCACCATTCTGCTATGAAATCAATATTCTGGGGCTCAAATACCTTTATCGTGACAGTGTTTTATTCTAAAAATGTATTTTTCTACGTTTTAACTTCTAAAATAATAAAAAAATTTCATTTATGGCATGACATAAATGAAACCACAATTTAATGAAATGGCATTTTGTGAATTTAAACCGAAGCAAATATTTGACATGCTTTATTTAGATTAATTTTCTGTGCATACTCTCCTGTTTTGATAGCAGGCAAGCTCTATGGTATCATACATTTACTGCACTAGGTTCTGAGACTCGAAGTGTGGAAGTAGAAGCTGTGGGATCCAAGGGGACCCAATTCTGAGGGTCTCACAAGCCCACACTCAGGTTTCACTGGCAGTAAAAATTGGCTAGGAAGTTGTTTAACAAAATGATTATATCCACTCTTGCAAAACAAGAGTGTGATATTCATTTCCATGTTGGTAGCACTTTTGCCATGTAAATATTAATTTGCTTTTCATAATCTTAAACCAGTCCTAATGTACATTCTATGTAAATTATAAGCTAAACAATTTTTTGTGTGCATTATAAATACCATCCTGTACTAAACTTTCTCAAAAAATAATCTGCCAGTTCTAGGACACGAACACTATCAGTTCAAGGGAGAAACTAAGGCATATGTTGAGTAAGTTACTATCTGGTCCTTTATGAAAAAGTGTGCCAGTCTCTGGATTTATAGAATTAACGTGATTTATAATGACTGAATAATACTGGTTTTGATTTGGAATCCCAGATACTAATCCAATTTATTCCAGCCTCCTGGTAGATCTGAGTAAGAGCTTCCCAATACTTTATAGTTATAGAAGCTGTATTTGACTATGGTTATGATTTGCCTTCCAGAACCACTAACCTGGCACAATGACCTCTATTCCAGAAGGGGGTCTGAAACAATAATAATGGTGCTGGTGACCCCCAAGGATGAGTCATGATCATCATGATAGATGTTATGAACTGGTATGGGTCATGAAAAAAAACGGCATATAACTTTCACATCTGTGGATAGCAACTTGTGGTGTCTTTTTCACTTTTGTGTGAAGGTCTTCACAGCTCTTAAGACCAAGTGCACTTTGAAGATGAGGATATAATTCACAGACCCAATAAAAAATTCTGATTTATGGGAGGAAACTGAAATACATTTTCAAAAGAGATTTCACACACACACACACACACACACACACACACACTCACACACACCCCATAGGGCTCGTCTTCACCATTAGGAAAACTTAAGTTCCATTTTTTGCATTTACAGGAAAAAGAAGAAAATTTTAAAAATGCAGTATAAGATGGCCCCTGATCCCGAAATCTCTACATTTAATAAAGCATCCGTTCTTCATTGGTGAGAAAGAGTTTAGACATAGTCCTTTCAAACCTAAATCAGACAGGGTTAATTTTTAGCTCTTTAGAGTCACTGTTGGGCCACATCATTGAGTTGACTGGAAAAGGTCCCCTTCTAAAAGCCTGTCCTGTGTGCCCACTGTTTGCCCGCTCCCAGAGCCAAGCATCAGAAGCAAGGTAGCCTGAAGTTGTCATGAACAAACTTTTGAAAATGGGAGTGAAGAGAGGATTCTTTAGGTACCCAGGGAACTGTGAAATAACGAAAAGGAGATAAGAACCAACAAAACCAAGAAGCAGGAGGAAAACTGGAAGCAAAATAATACAGTGGATTACATTTTTTCAAAGATAACCTGGGAACAGGCTTTATCGTCCAAAGACCATTTTCTCTCTCATCTAGAAATTCAAAGAGAAGAGTGAAAAGGATCAACTCTACAGCAAAGTTTGACTTAAGTAACCTTAACAGCTAATTGAAAAGAGCTTTCAGGTGTTTGTTTTCTTTTTTTTAATTTTTATTTTTTCAAATGAAAACTCAACTGGTAAGAGAAACCATAGTTCCTATGCCGGCTCAGAAAAAACTAGACATCGGAGAACAGAAATAATTGCCCCAGCCAATAATGGCTCCTGATTTTCTAATAAGAAACCGAAACTAAACCAAACCAAAACAATAATGAAAAACAGTTTCATCAGTGCATTCAGAAAATTCTCAGTGAAAGATGTCTATTTGCTTTGTAAGATACAGTCCCTGCCTTTAAAGAATCTCTAATCCCCTTCTGGAGATAGGACTGAACACATCATTAGAAAACAGCATGAGGTGGCTTCTGTTCATGTGCTCACTCTAACAGTGCTATAGAAGTTAGAAGGGAGAGATACAAGGGAGTCATTTGGGGCATATAACTGTATTAATCATCATTGCTGATAACAGATTACCCCGAGTCTAATAAGTTAAAGTAGTAACCATTGATTATCTCACAGTTTCTGTGATTAAGAATCTGAAAGCAGCTTGGTTTCTTGGTTCAGGCTCAGGGTCCCTTGTGGGGTTGCAATCTAGCTGTCAGCTGGAGCTTTAGTCATCACAAGGTATGAGCCTACTCATACGGTGGTTGGAAGTCCTTGGTTCTTCACCGTGTGTGTCTCTCCATAGGATGAGTAACCACATGGTAAGCTAGCTTCTGCCAGAGCTAGCGATCTAAGAGAGAACAAGTTAGAGAGAGGGAGGATGCCCCAAGAAGGTGACCACGGTCTTTTTATAACCTAACCTTGGAAGTGACCTCCCATCACTTCTGCCATATACTATTTGTTAGAAGTGAGTCAACGCATGCAGCGCACACTCCAGGGGAAGGAATTACACAAGGGTGTGAATATCGGGAGAAGGGGTCATGGGGGGCCACCCTAAAGGTTTCTACTAGAGTAACAAACGTGCTGAACTCAAGGGGGGTGGTTAGCAAACCACGGCTAGAGGGTCTGACACTGGCTTTTGTAAATAAAGTTGTATCGGCCCTCAGCCACACTCACTTGTTTGCCTGTTGTCTGTGGCTGCTCTTGTGCTAACAACTGCAGAGTTGAGTAGTTGTAACATAGACCTTATGGTCCGCAAAGCTTAAAGTATTTACTATCTGGGGCGCCTGGATGGCTCAGTCAAGTGGTCATCTGACTCTTGATTTCGGTTCAGGTCATGATCTCACGGTTCATGGGATAGAGCTTCACATCGGGCTCTGTGCTGTCAGTGTGGAGCCTGCTTGGGATTCTCTCTTTCCCTCATTGTGTCCCTCCCTTGCTCTCTCTCTCTCTCTCTCTCTCTCTCAATAAATAAATAAATAAACTTTAAAGTATTTACTATCTGAAACTTAACAGGAAAGATTTGCTGAGCCCTGCTCTAGAGCATTACTTCTCAAAATTTATATGCATGTAAATCACCTGGAGATCTTTAAAATGTGGTTTCTGATTCAGTAGGTCTGAGCGAGGTCTGAAACTCTGCATTTATAACAAGCTCCCAGGTGATGCTGTGGCTGCTGGACCACAGACCACACTTTGAGGAACAAGGCTTATAGACCTTGAGGGATGAGAAAGTCTTGAATAGGTGGGAGATGGCCTCCCAAGTAGGGAGAAACGACATGAGAAAAGATGAGAAAGGGAACAGGCATGGCTTTTGGGGAGAAAATAAGAAGACTTGACAGTCTGAAACAGAATAGAGGACACAGTCATATCCTCCCTGTGAAGAACAACTGCAAAGAGCAACACTTGGCCTTGGGGCAACTGAGAAGGCAGTGGGGAAAACTATAGTGTTGGTTCTTCCTATTTCAAAATACACAGCCTTAAAAAAATGATCAGAATACTGTTGATTGTGTATCCAACCAAAACACCCGAATTAAAAAAAAAAAGGAGAGATAGAGAAAGAAAGAAAGAAAGAAAGAAAGAAAAAGAAAGAAAGAAAGAAAGAAAGAAAGAAAGAAAGAAAGAAGGGAGGGAGGGAGGGAGGAAGGGAGGAAGGGAGGAAGGAAGGAAGGAAGGAAGGAGGGAAGGAAGAAGGAAGGAAGAAGAATCTACACAGATATTTGTTTAGTGCCCACTTTGCATCACTGATGTGCTAGGTCCTGTCGATGAAGATAAATAGACAGTCCCTTCTTACCACTCAGGCTGGTGATGGACAGAGACAAATATAAATACACTGGAGGCCATGCATTGTGATAGGTATATTAATAGAAATATCTGCCTGACACTGCAGCAAAACATGAGAAGGGACAGCGTCTTAAAGGATGGGTAGGAGTTTGTTATGCTGGAGAGATGAAGAAAGCATTTGAGGTTGAGGAATATCATAGAGCCATGAGAGGGCAGGGACTGGATAGAGGTTGTACAGGCCTGAGGCGTGGGGTGTGTGCTAGGTAGGAGAACATGGGGGTTCAGGAAGGAAAGAGGGTTGGACTGACAGACAGTAGAGAAAGGCTGCCACTGGCTGCAGGAAGACATTCAGACTTCATCAGCTGATGACATCAGAAAACCCATGTGACATTCATGGCACATAGGAGGGCTCAATTATCACTAGCTGTGGTTCTATTTTAGAGACTCTGATGGCCATGTGGAGGATCTCATATCTGGGAAAGCAGAGAAAGGGAGGATCATCATCCATTTGGCGTGCAGGTGAACTAATTCTCGGAATCCTTGAAATCAGGGTTCCAAAGCAACCTGCTGAAGTTCACGTGATACATGGGTTGCATCATAGTATGCCCATCCTCGTTGGCTTGTGTCCCCACACACTGGTCCTGCTCCTTCCAGTTGGGCATGCCTGCCATGGCAGTGGAGGAAGCAGCTGTTCAACTAGCATGGCTATCTTTATCCACGGGGCAGTGGCAAGGTCTTTGCTGACATTGAGCGGGGGACCTGCTGAACCAGTTCAGACTGGCCCCATTACCCTTGGCACCACTGTGGTCCTGGGGTCCCCACATTTCCCATCATGCCATGCACCCCTGCCACACTGCTGTAGTATATTGACTTGTCTGTCTCCATCTGAGACAAGTCTGCCTGTCTTTAAGCTCTCCAAAGTAAGAGGCCATATCTGTTTCATTACCACCTCCCTGGTGCTTAACCCAGTCCTGGGCTCAGAGAGGGCACATAGCAAATCTATGTCACATGAGCCAATGAATGACAACAGGGCTAATAATATCTCCTTCCTCATTGTTCATTGTGAGGATTTTATTAGTTTGCTAGGACTTCCATAACATACATCGGGTGGGTTCAGATACTATTTCCTCACAGTTTTAGAGCCTGGAAATCCAAGATGAAGGCATTAACAAGATTAATTTCCTCTAAGCCCTCTCTCCTTGGCTTACAGAGGGCCTGGCTAGCTTCTCACTGGGACTTCACCTGGTGTTTCCTCTATCCATGTGTCCTGCTGGCATCTCTGTGTATCTTAATCTCCCTTTCTTATTAGGACAGTCAGACTGGATTAGAACCCATACCAATAACCCAATTTTAACTTAATTACCTCTTTAAAGACCTTATCTTCAAATACAGTCACATTCTGAGATACAGGGGGTTAGCACTTCCACATATGAATTGGGGGAAGACACAATTTTTTCAGCCCATGACAAGGATTGAATGGCCTAATATAAGTGTCTAGAATGTTGCCTGGGATGTAGCACCACAAAAGTGCTCACAATTATCATGAGGGAAGGAACACGTGGAGAATACTTTGTCTTTGAACCAGGATTACAGAGGGACACTCTAGACTCAGCTCCTTTTTAAACAGTGTTCGGAGTTTTGAGGTTTATTCAGAAAGTCAGAGGAGAGATCTAGAACTTTGTACTCCTGCACAGTGATGGGGGCCACTAAGGAACATGAGATGGTGGCAGCCTCACGACGTGTTGATTCCAGTGAGCTGTTTGCACGGCTGACTTGCCTCCTCTTCTGTGGCAGAGGAGGAGTTATCCACACTTTTGAAGCCTCAGTGTCCACATCTGTAAATCAGATCTTCATGGCGCCTACCTTGGAGTAGTGTGAGTAATGAAGAGATAATGCACCAGGCTTGTAAAGGTCAGCCATCCCTTCAACACTGGCTGATTGTAAAATGACAACTATAATCACAATAACGTGAAATATTAAGATGCCAGTTGACCCACCAACCCAAGGGAGAGTTTTCACCCTAGAAAATGAAACTCCCTTTAAAGACCAGTTTCCTCCAGGACCAACCTCATCATAGGCAAAGCAGTGTGAAATGTGTAGTGTTTCAGACATCAGTCCTCTCATTACACCCCACAGTCAAGACCCTCACAACATCTACCATTAAGGCCACACCTCATGATAAGCCTTGTAAGACTGAAAGCCCCATGTTAACACGGAACCCTGGCATACCATCTAGAAGGGCATTCCACACAAGCATGGTTTTGCCTGGGTCTGATTCCCAGCACTCTTTTCATGATGCAAAAGACTATGGCAAAAGAAAAAAAATCTCTAAAAAATTTCTGCCTGCCTCCTCCTTCTTCCTCCTCACCTCCTCCCTCCTTCTAGGATCTGTTACAGGAATTTTATTCCTCTTAATTTACTCTGCAAATTGCTCAGCTTGAATACCGTTATTCCGCAGCTCTGTGAATGGAGTGTGTGAGCTTTCAGCCCACCTGCTCTGCGCACAGCACTCATTCTGCTGGGAGAGCGCTGCCCTTGCGGGATGGAAGACAGGACCTGCCTGCCCCAGGCTTCAGGCACCTTGCGAAATACCTAATCATGCAGCTTCTCATTTGTACAGGGATTTATAGTTTCCAGAACACGGTTATCCCCATCGGCTCATTTACATAAATACCATGGAAGACATAATACCTTTCATCTGTATAGCTCTTTTTTCCATTTACCAAGTACTCTCATATATATGACCTAATTTATAGATGACATATAATAATATAATACTCTAAAAATGTATTGATTCCTTCCATATGAATAGTGCTATTATAACCCATTACTGAAAAAGAACTTGGGCTGGCTGGTTCCTGAGCACCAAGGCATAAGCCTGTCTTTGGTTGAGATCTTCCATTAGGGCTTATACTACTGGATGCAGGCTCCCAGATGCCTCTTGAGCTTGGCCTTCTCTTCTCAAAGAGCCCTCTATTCCTTCAGCCATGGCCCAGGGTCTCTGTCCAAGGATCTAGTCTCCCAGTCACATCCTGAGCAATGCCACTGAGCCTGTCTGTAAGGACCCTGTGTGCATCCAGGCACAGCTGGGGTGGGGAGGGGGGCGTCCTGCTCACTCGCTCTCTCTGTCATGTGTTGCCGCCCTGGGTAGCTGCATGAGCAGATGTTGCCTACTTTCAAGACTATGTGACTAGCCCTTAATCCATGGTCTAATATTTAGGAGAGAACTCCTCAAAAAACCTTGAAGGATGTCCTTGATTCCTCTAGTAAATCCAATCCATCCTGCAGTCTTGGTAATCTTTATCAAGGGTGTATCTTATCATGCCCTCCGTGCCCCTGGTTTACTCTTTGCCACCTTCAAATCCTCCACATCTTCACCAACACTTGTCTTGGTATGTCTTGTCTTTCTGATAATAGTCAACTTAACATGTGGAAGGTGAGATCTCATTGTGGTTTTGATATGCATTTCCTGATGATTAGTGATTTTGAGCGCCTGTCGTGATAACTGTTATTCATTGCTTTAGATTGGTTTTCCTGGAAACAGTCTTTAAGCCAGAGAGTTGCATGTACAAGGTTTATTGGGAAGAACACTCGAGGTAGATCTTTACAGAGGTAAGGAAGGAAGGACTGAGCAGTGAGAAGAGGTGACAATGTGGTTTTAACTGAGGCCTCAATCAACACTACAGGGCACTCTAGAGCTGGGATGACCCACTGAGTTGTCCCAAATTGAGGCACAGGGACAGGCCTTTGTATCTCTGCAAAGGACTGGAAAGGGGAAGCTCAGGTGGAGAAATTCCCTGCGGCCCAGGACAATGTTCAGTGAGGGACATAGCTGTGAGTCTTCAACAGCCAATATTCCAGCATGGGGGTTTGATGTATCTGGACAGAGGACCCCTAGCATACACTCCAGTGGAGGTCCCCACATGTCGCTGCACCAGATGAGAATGTTGGAGGCCATCTTGGAATCCTGGTTAACAATGGAACAGAAGTCCATTACCCTTCTGCCTGGCCCTGCTTTACTTCCTCATGCATCAGAACTGGATGACTATATCTTTGCCAAGACCCCATTTAGCTGGCAGCAGCTAAATTCTATCTTCTGTTGCACACCTCTTCTGTCAGACTCTTTGAATTGGGCAACTCCCCTTCTGTGCCATGGTCTTAATCAGGCTTTTCTAGGGCATGTTACATTCCTTGCCCTGCTGCCTCCCTGCATGGAACCTTCTTTCCCTAATTTATTTTCAGCCCTGAAGCAGATCTCAGAGGCAGCATCTGGTTCTGCTTTTAAAACAAAGCTTTGGCTGAGTCGGGCAGAGAAGCACAGAAGTCAAATGCACGCTTGTCCTCAAGGTCACCCAGCAACAGCGCAGCCTTGGTTCTTCCCTGCCCACACTGCCTCCTCCCAGCATTCTTTGTTGTCAACACACAACTTTTACTCACCTGGGCTTATTACAGGGTCCCGGGGTTATGGAATCCACAGCTAGGTCAGAGCCACAGGGCTTTGGAGGCCCTCCCAAGCACCAATCCACTCAGAAATTCTACATCCATACAAGGAAAATAGAAACTGAGGAGGATGTGACTTGTGAAGCTTGAGCTTCACTTTTTAGCTTTCCTTTTGGCAAGTGAAGAACCTGCCAGAAACTCCCTGGGCTCAACGTTCAATATCCAGAAACCAAAGTGACTGGTCTGTCACAGAAGCTAAACTACCCCCAGTGTATCCCACAGGAGGTACTGACCCTTCATGGCTCCCGGGGGACGTGAAGGCACCCTTTGAGTTCCACTAGGGGTGTTGTTCCCATTTTGGTTTAAGTCTCAGTAAGATTGAGGCCATCATGGAACGACCCTCATCACTATGTTGGGGGCAGGAGAGACTTGTAGCAGGTCAGTTGTGCAGTCACAACTGTCCTTTGTGGTGGAAAACCAGTTCAACTGTAGTTCTAAAAACATGGTCATGGTAGCTATTCAGTGGACTGCCTGGGAGTAGGGGTGGGGAGGGAAGCAAGAGGTGGGCAGAGCAGACAGCTACATGTCCTACTGGGATAGCACTAAGAAATGTAGAGTTTTCCTTCACCCAACCCCTCATCTCTATCACTGTGCCTCTCCAACAGGACTTGGAGGGCCCATTACCTAGGACACTGAAGTCTGTAAGGGGGAACTCTTTTATTAACTACTTATAAGAGATAATTTACTTGGTTAGCTCATTTCTTCCCAGAAAAGCCTATCATGGAGGAAGGACCTAACACAGAGGAAGACCCTCACAGCACGGGGCCTAGAGTCATGAAGGAAGACTGACATGTTTGCAGAGACTGGGGCACAGAGACGGGGCTCCTTGAGGGAGGGTGTGAAGGGAATGGAACAGGGCAGCAAGTACAAAACATACCCAGATTTTTTAATGTTGATTTATTTTTGGGAGAGAGAGCACAAGCAGGAGAGGGGCAAGGAGAGAGAGAGAGAGAGAGGACAACAGAGGATCCAAAGCAGGCTCTGCACTGACAGCAGTGAGCCTGATGTGGGGCTTAAATTCATGAACCCTGAGATCATGATCTGAGCTGAAGTCAGACACTCAATGAACTGAGCCACCTAGGTGCCCCTGGGGGTACAGAGGGAACAAGGTGACAGGTCAAGGGTCATGGAGAAGATGGGTCAGCATCCCTGCCTCAGCCTCTGTCGTCCTTGCATGGAGATCCCAGCTCTATCATCCTGCATTTGACAAGGTTAGTTCTTAGAGATACACCAGGCTCATATTAAATACTCAAAAATGTCAGTTATCATTACTGTAATTATTATTATTACTCCTGAGGCATGTTTTCCTTTGTTATTTTTAATTGGAGGGGAGGACAGTGGCATTCCCAATTTCTACTCTGAAGAAATATTTTTCTGCCTCTTCTGTATATATTTGGAAAGGGAAAGCCACCAACAAAAACCAGCAAACACAAAACCCGCACAAATTCAACACGTGACTGGAGAGATCTGCACAATTTCAACCTCGAAGGAGCCAGAGTCCAGGGCATGCGCCGCGTGGAATGTCGGCTTGCATAGGTTTTGTTTCTGGTTTATGTTTCCTCTGCTGTTGTTGTTTTTCTTTTTAATTATGATCCAATGACCTTGTTCCATAAAGTGCGGTTCGAATATGAGCAACAGAAGGTTGAACAAACAGAGCTTAATGCTATAATCAAATGCAACCTACACCCTCGTTCTTATGGTACATATTAGTGATAGATGATGATACTAATAGGTGTATGGGCTGCGTGGTAATTAGCCACACCAGGCACGCAGTTCGCTCAGAGTTTGACTTTTCCATGGTTGGGGTTCTAAAGCCCCTCCTCCCTGTGCTCTCTGCTGGCTCCCCAGCACCCCCCCTGCCCCATACCACACCCTTTCTCTGCTTAGATTTCAAACTAGGGCCTGGAGCTTCCCTGCCTTAATAAGGGAGAAAACAAGAATAGAAGGATGGAAGAGAATCCCTCAGGGTGACACAAGCTTCTGACACAGACACCCCATAATAGAAGTCTATATCACACTCACGGAGGCCAGCATGGGCGCCCCTCACCAGCCGACAGTCTCCCTCGGCATGGACGCTGAGGGTCCGAGGTTCCCCCGTCTATGGCTCCACCGTCCCTTGGTCCTCGGGATTCCCTGAACCCAGGTGCACCCAGACGGAGGACAGGGGGGAAAGGCACACCTACGTACCCTCCTCTGCCAGGAAGGGCCCCTCGTCACCCAGGCTCATGTGCCCTCAGGGAGGACTTGCCGTGGGTGTAAGGGGATGGAGAACGTTCCAGGCTGTGGCAGCTGCCCTTTGCACCATGGCAGCACTCACATGGGGTTTGGGTGGGTAGTCAGCCATCTCTGCTACAAGGCATTTTGTAAGACCCCGGCAGGACCTATTCGGTTTAAGCGCTGGTGATTATTACCTAATGTGAGCCCTGAAGATACCGAGGGACCAGCTAATGGTACTGATGTAGGACTAGGCAGAGAACACGTGTGAGCCCCAGGGATCCCCAGAAACATGTATTCTTACATAAAGTGGAAGCCTATTTCTCCCACAGGACCCCACCCCGCATCAGCAGCTGCCCCAGGCATTGGGATCCAGGAACCTCCGTGAAACACAAAGGCTGATTTGATTGCCCTTTACAGCAAAAACCTTGTTAAGCAGATATTGGTTTATCCAAGAGAATGCACAATTGGAAGCGATTGTTGTTCCCCAGCTAACTGGACACCCTGTCATGCTCCAGTAAAAATATCAGATTATCGGAACTAGTTAATTCAAAATCCATTCTTCCTGGTCCCTTGCCTTTCAAATTAATGACATTTGCTGAAATTGACAGCAAGAGAGGGGGCGATGGGGCGGGTGGAGGAGTATATGATTCCTGGGTGTTAGTGTCTCCTGCTCCCACGGGCCCGATACGGAGGTGAAGTGGAGGGAAGTAGGGAGGGCGACCCAGCAGGAAAGTGCGCATACTGGAAAATTAGATTTTGAGTACTATTTTCTCCCCCAAAAGACTTTTAAAAGGAGCCGAGGAGGAAATGAAGAATACCCAGGTAGCTGAACAATTAGTGTCATAATTAAGAAGTTCAGAGAAGGGGGGATCCTTCTTCTGGTGGGCTTTGTTCCATGGCGGGGGGTGAGGGGCACCCATCCCTGGGAAACATGACTTGAGGTCCAGGAGCTAGGAAAGGCAGCAGGGGTGTGGCCCCACCATTTACCAGCTGGATAAAGGTGTGCAAATCACTTCACCTGCCCGTGCCTCAGTTTCCTTATCTGTTAACGTCAGACAGTTCCTACCCGGAAGCGTGATGATAAGGATTAAACGCGTTCATATTTGTAATTGTTTTGAATGGCACCTAGAAAATTCAGGCCCTATACAGATGTGTATTTAAAGAAAAAAAAAGACAGAAAAGAAAAAAGAAAGGTGGATTAAAACCTCTGTTCCCTCTTTAAGTAGCTAAGAGAACTCGAGCTAGTTTATTTAAACTCTGAGCTTCAGTTTCTTGTTCGGAAGACGCAGATCATTTCACAGACGCACAGAAGGATCTCATGGGTGGTGAGATTAGTGAGACGGGGAAGCACGGACGTGCTGCCCAGTGCCTGGCACGGAACTAGCAGCTAATAAATGCTAAGTGCTACCTCGAGCTGAATGTTTAAAGTATTCCCAGATCCCAGCAAGACAGAAAATGAGAGACGTCAGTAAACAGTGCCAGGGAGGCGCCTGCGTATGGCAGCCCCGAGTCACCAAGAAAAGCGTGTGCCAGCTAGCACTTCAATTTTTACTTATTTCACAGAACAAGGAGCCCTGCGTGTGCCGAGCTCCCACCCAGGTCATTAGAGAGACATATGCAGCACATCCACACAGATTGGCAGGGTGGGAAAACAAGGAGAAATCAGGGAATACCTGGTGAAAGGTATTTAAATAAGTGAGATGGATTTGCTCCTGCAGACCTCAGTCGCATAGATGCTGGAGTCTAAAAATAGCGCAGAGACACAGGATCCGAGAATCAGGCAGTCAGAAAGTAGGAGCTGGGAGCCTTTCCGTTTTAATAACAGGAAAACGCACAAGAACATGAATTTCTCTATGTAGAAAAACAATGCAAAGACTTCCTAAAATTAATTCCAAAACGCCTCGAGGAGGGTAGGATGTTAAACATGAGCCGGGAGGAATCAGCCAGCAGGCTCCCCCCTGAAGTACACAATCCAGTGTCTCTCGGTGGCTCGGTGATGGGACCTGGGGAAGAGATGCAATGTACTATTTAGGGACTTCAGCTAGACTTCTTAATCCTGCTCCTTTTCCTGAGTGAGTTCAAGAGAAACACAGTGAGGGTATGTGAGGATTAACGTGACTGCCTGTGTAAAATGCCTACTGCAGGTTCCAGGCCACAGCAGACACATAGGCACCTACAATGCCATGATCATCACTTGGTCTCGATGTACGAGTTCAGTCAGCCAGCACGCAGCGGATGTCCACGTGAACATGGAGCGTGTCACCGGATAGCTGCGGGCTGGACCCTTCCCGGTGCTTGGTCCTGAATCTAGTTGGGGAGCATCCTTATTAGTGACCTCAATCATATTCTGTTCCCCAATGCCACTCGCAGTATGTCTAAGATCCTGGATCCCAGACATCTCTTACATCTTCGTGTCCTGAGAATATCTTCTTTCATTCACTCACTAACCATTTAATCGGCACTTACTATGAGCCGCGGGCACTGTGCAGGCACCAGAGCTAAAAACACGGATATGCCAGGGTCCTTGCCCTTGAGGAGCTTATAGTCCAGCCAGAGGGGCAGACAACAGACAGACATTTAGAGATGTTTTATGAGTGCTGTGGGGTATCTATAGAGGGAGTTCAGACGACTTCACGAGGAGGTCACCATCTCTTGTGTAGGGAATGGTGAGTGCATATGTCTATAGAGTTGTTTACTTAAAGCGTTTATATATGTATGACAGAGGAAGGGAGGGGGGAGAGGAAATGAGGAAGAAAGGGAAAAGGAAGAAGGGGGTGGGGGGAGAAGGGAGACTTGATAAACTGCAAAATTTCAGGCCATTAGGAACTTTGCCTGCCTTTGCTCCTGCAACCTAAGGCTTTTCCTCAACTAGATGAGGCCAGTAATAGGCCTGGGTCCTCCATGGATGTTATGGACTGAATGTTTGTGTCTTCCCAAAATGCATGTTGAAGCCCTACCCCCCAGTGTAGTGGTATTGGGAGATGGGGCCCTTGGGAGGTAATTAGGGTTAGATGAGGTCATAAGAGTGGGGTCCTCATGATAAGATCAGTGCCCTAATAAGAAGATGCACCAGAGAGCTTGTCCCTCCCCACCCCCATGCTCCCATTCATCCCTGCACCCCCCATCCCTGTGAGCACACACACAAAAGAAGTCATATGCACACCCAGCAAGAAGGCCGCTGTCTACAACCCAAGGGGAGAGCCCTCATCAGAGAACAACCAGGCTGGAACCTTCATCTTGAAGCTCCAGGCTCCAGAATTGTGAGAAAAGAAATTTTTGTTGTGTAAGCCACCTAGTCTGTGGTATTTCGTCATGGCAGTCCTAGCAGACTATAACAGGGACGAGTGTAGTTCTTGGGTACATGAAGAAAGAGTAGACCACGTAGGAGCTGTGAGGATACCCCCTCGTGATCAGCACTGTGCAGATCCTTTCTCAAGAAGATGTGCATGGAAAGCTTCCCCAGCAAGGAATGTCCAAAGTGTGGACAAGAGTCAGCCAAGAGCCACTGAAGGTTGACCAGTAAGAACTACACTGAGTCTGGAGGGACCGGGGTTATTATTTGGGAGAAGATAATTGCCATTGGCTCCATTTTCTGTAGGATGAGGTCTAAACACGTGAGGCCCCTTATGATCTGACCCAGCTCTGCCTCCAGCTTGATAACAATTCCTCACACACATAATCCACAGGCCCCAGCCATACTGATTTCTTCATGGGTTCCCCGAACATTCCGTGTTCATTTAGAGGCAACACGGTAAAACAGTGGAAAGCCAGCCTGCCTGGGTTCAAATCCAAGGTCTGAAACTTCCTTAGTGTGATCCTTTGCCAAGTCATTTTTCCTTACTATGCCTTGGTTTTCACCTTTATCAAATGGAGATAATAATAATACTGACCTCATAGAACTGCTATGCAGGAGAAATATGTTACTGTCTGGAAAGTGTCTCGAATAGTGCTTTGTACTCAGTAACTGCTAAGTAAAGTATTTGGTTCTATTACTTCTCTCCATTTAGGAAATTTTATTTCTGCTAAATAACACTTCAAACGTCATCTGTTCTGTGTGGTGTCGTCACACCCTCCTCTGGGTTGCCATAGCTCCATGACCTGGCTAATTAGCACAGTACATGATGTATTTGTCTCTGTCTGCACTGGGTTGTGAATTCTCAAGAGTAGGCAGGGAAGAACTCTGGGCGAGAACTTACCGACACTGAAATGTTTTAGACGCTGAGAACAGTGTGCCCCCTTCCTCCAATGATCTATCCTTGAGAAGAGGCTGGATTTTGCTCTGTCTGAGATCACTGAGGCACTGTCCAGACTCCTTCAGGTTTCCTAGGTTTCAATGGCAAAGATGAAACAGGTACATGGTATCTAATCCTTAACAACAGAGGGCAAATGGATCAGAGCCACAGGACGTTTTTATCATTCAGGACACAGCCAGACGTATAAATACAGAGGTGATAAACAGGAGGCCAGGAGCCTGCATCCAATACCTGCTTGTTCTACAGGTCTTCCAGCCCACCAGCTCCACAACAACGCCCTACAGACTCCATCCTCCCCAGGTAGGCCGTCTCTCTGGCCAGAAAGCCCCACCGTCTCTCCCCACCGCCCCCCACCATTCCCCAAAAGCAAAGGCAAAATCAATGCTTTTCCACTCAGGCCCGGCCTTCCCTGACCACTCTGCTGCCACAGTAACAGCGGCACTGTGTGCTCAGCTGGGGACTAGGAATCAGCTCCCACCCCAGATTAACATTCAGGCAGAGGCCCTGGTGATGAATATTTTAATATAATGTTTACTGTTTACCCACATGAATGGAAAGAACTTGCATCTGCCAGGGCCACCTGTGCCCACAGAACGGCAGCCCAAGCAGCAGGTCCTCAGAGAGCCCAGCTGTGCCAGGGCCGATGGGGGACAGAGGGAGGGGTGAGGGGCAAGGGGCCGCTAGGGCCAGGAACCGGGAGGAGCTGGGAGGGGGGCTCAGACCCAGCCTGTAAAAGGGCGAAGAACAGAGGAGGAGGAGGAGGGGGGAGGAAGCAGGGGGAGCCTGATAGCAAAGGAAAGTTGAGGTTATCAGGGCCAGCCTCCCAGAAGAGATGTCGTTACCACCCAGCCCCTGCCCCGGCTGTGCAGCTGACTGGAGCACTGGGCGGGTTGCAGAGTTGTGGGCATCTCCTGGGACTGCTCTCTGTGGCCACGCTGCCATATGGTCTCCCTGTAGCACAGCAAATGCTCTCGCCTCCTCCCAGGCCCTCAGCCCCAAGCACGTCTCCCTCTGTAGAGAAGGAGGGAGGCTCATCCTGAGACCCAGTTGGTAGCTGGGAACGGAAAGGGTCATTCACGAGCTTAGTTCAGAGTATTTGTGGTTTTGGAAAGGTCTGGAAGGGAGCCTGGCAGAGGCTGTCCTGGCTGGAAAGGTAGCCATCACATCTCCCTTTGAGACTGTAACAAGCCAGAGACGCCTTAGAGTGGTGGGCAAGGGCACAGCCACCTGCTACTAGTCGGGCATCCGCCGGGGCGGGGCCAGGCCCTGTCCGATGGCCTGAGGCACACAGACTCCCCTCTTCAGGGCACCTGCCTGTTCTGTAATTAGGTCCATGGCTCAGGTGAGCCTCTCCCCCAGAGATGAATACTTCCTCTTGCTTTTGTTGACTTTGTCGCCTTCCCTCTTCCACCTTTCTCTCTTTCTTGGGCTACACCTTAGTTTGGGGTTGGAGCTCTGACAGACTGTGGCATTAGCACTCATTCAATTTCTCCCAGCCCCTTTTCTGGTCATGTTTCTAGGTTCCAGGGAACCATGAACTCCCTTCCTCTTAGTGACGGCCAAGCGTTTGGGGAAAGGGCATGGGAACAGCCACGACACACGAGAAAAAGACACCTGCTTTCTAGTGGGTGCAGGAGAGAATAATGTGCCATGAGAGAAAAGTGCCAAGTCCTTTCTCTCCCACTGAGCTTCTTCTGCCCCTTCTCTCAGCCTCTCTCTTGTCCCACTTCTCGCCCTCGCTCTGCGGGTGACCCTCTACCCATTCCTGCACTCCCACAGCCAGCCACTACCTGGAATTAATAAAAGGCCTAAAAATATGAATTGTACTTCTGGGTGCCCATATGTAGGAACAGATTTTGTTTTTAACTTTTTATTACAGAAAATTATTTAAATTCATAAAAATAGAGAGAGTTGTCAATTGGTACAACCCTGTGTACCGATTACTCAGCTATAAAAATCATCAATCCTGTACTTCTCTTTTCCATCCATAACCCTCACTCCTCACACACCCCCACATCCACAGAGGGTTTGTTTTTTAAGAAATTCCAATTGGGCTCAGTTTCATCCATGAATATTCATGGGAGCAGTTTGACTAACCCTCCAGACTGTCCCTAGCCCCCAAAACCATCTCAGGCCTTGGCACACAACTGCCTTCGAGGACGGAAATCCTGTGAACCCTCTTTTCCGGCATGTGTACCTCACCGTCTTGCCCAACGGTTCTCAGAAAATCTTTGTGAGGAACGAATCAGAGCCCCAGCTCACGGACAGCTTTGTCGAAGGCCTTAGGCAATTTCTTGTCTTCATTCCCAGAAGAGATCATTCTGTAAGCGAGTTGGCCTATCAGAAAACACCTGCCTGCCAGATGTGCTCAGCTCTATGTGAGCAACTGTCGATGCATCTGCACAACTATCGGAACAAGGGAGACATGCAATCTGATCACCAAATGACTCTTGTGAATGATACCAGCACATGCAATATTCCAAAACAGCAGACGAAACAAACATGGGCTTTCTCCAGAAAGAAAAAAACCTGAAAAAATAAGTGCTCTTCTTAGCCCCCCAGATTTGCTGAGATCTGTTTGTTCATGGAGCAGGAAAACAAATTTAGTTCTGAGAGAGTGGTTCCTGGGAGGCCTACGTGTGGGCCCTACATCAAATTGCCATCAGTGGCCCTTGACCCACAATGAGAGACCTTCCTTTATGTGACTTCTAAATAATTCATGGATCGAACTCTCGAAAAGCTTACAGTTGAAAAGTCTGGGCCTGGAACTTTAGACGTGGTTACGCGGATGCTCGTGCCCTGGTGGAATATATAGTATTTAAACTCAGGACGCCTGGATGTGTCCACTACCTTGTGTCATCCTGAGGTGTTTATTTCACTGCTCTAGGGTCCTATTTTCCCAAACGGGGACAGGAGGAAATCTCCAGAGCTCAGTCTCCCTCACCAGCAAGCAGGTGGTGAAGCAGTCAGGAGATGAAATGCTGGAAGGATTTTATGACAAAATAGGAAATGAATTATTATTTGAATTTATTATAAGAAACCCATATATTGTGGATTGAAAATGTTTAGTTCCTTTGGTTGAAGTTAGAAAAACGTGTGGATATACCATTTCAACGTTTGAAAAACAACGTTATGGTAGATATAAAGTTCTTAGACAAGAACAATACTCTGAAAGGTATTACTAAAAACTAAGCATGGTCAAGGACAAAGGGCACTCAGCTTACCATCAGCCGGCCCTCATTAATGTCACAACATGAAATAATTAGTCAGCACTCCTCGAGATTCCGTGCCCTCGGGTGTTCCAGGGCGGTGAGACCACAGGGCGGGGAGTGAACCTACCTGGTCTCCCTAGGAAGGCGCCATCTCTACTCATGTCATAGCCCATCCTGAATGAATGGTGACACACAGTTCAGCTTGGCTCAGCAGCCATGCTTTACTTGGGTGTTTGGACAAGAACACTATTTGCACAGACCCTCAAGAGGACTGTAGGAGTCCTCAGCTTTTCCCCAACGACGACTACAGATGTGATCCTGTCTAACCAATGGTCATCCTTTGCGTGGGATGGCAAGGTCCCTGGGAACCACATGAATTACTCAGAAGTGGACTTGACCTTTATGAGCAAGGTGGAGGGAAGGAAAGGACCTGTATTGGAATTCAGGAGGTTCTGGGGCGTTTCCGGCTCGTCCTGGGTGACCTGGGCTGTTTGTTTTTTCTGGAATAACTCCGCTTGCCCACATATTCAGTGGAGATGATCAGATCACCTCCTTGCACCCTCAGAGTGTTGACAGGGGTCTAAAATATGTGTGAAGACACTAACAAATAAATTACTAAGTTCCTCTGTGAATTGAAGTTCTAGGGCTATGACACATTCACCACTACATTCAATGACTTTTATTGACCTTCCCTGGGGTAGACTTTAAATTCACTCACAGGTTCAAACCCCATAAACTCCAAACACCCCATTTTCCTCAGGATTCCTGTTCCTTTATCCTAAACGTTCCATCTTCTTTGGCCTTTCTTCCAGGCATTGGAACCCCCTTCCCTCCCCACTTGCCTCATAACCCTCTCCCCCTCTACCCTTCTGGGGACCAGCAGAAACATTCCTTTCTCATTCCCCTCCCCACAGATAATCTGCCAGCTTTCCATGGCAGCAGGGGATTCTGGGAGTTTCTTCTTCTTGTGTTTCCTTGTGTGACATGTGCAATGGCCCATGCTGGAACTTTGGTGAGAGCTGGGGATCAATAATCAGTGCCCTAACCCAAGTGACTTATGTGGGGAGAGATGCCTGGGAAGCCTTTGAAGCTGGGCCTGGTAACAAATCTGCCCCACTTTCCACCAGAGACTGTGCAGGGCCTCTGAGGATCCCCTGCCCAGCTCCCGCTAAATCAATTTCCCAGCCCAGCAGAAAAACTGGGCAGGGTTGTATTGAATCTATTCCCCTCCATTGCCCCTCACTGCATTCCCAAATCACATCTGGCTTCGAGTGCTTTCTTCCAACCAGCATTTAATCCTCAGTGGTGATCCTTTTAAGAAATTTAATTTCATTCTCCACCCTTCTCTTCCCACCCAACTTTGCCCATAAAAAACTGTTCTTGGAGTTTTCAAATTCTGACATCACATAAAAACTTCTTTGTTCTGCAAAGTACTCATTCTCAATGCTCAATCCATCTCCCAACACCATCCGCAGCAATGCACTGCGTGTTCCCGGGGTTTATAGATCTCTCATTTGCTGGCTGCTTCTTACAACAGCCTGGAAGTTCAGCCTTTTAAAAATCAATCTGGCTCTCCACGTTCCTGCTCCCCACCTCACAGTCTGCATAGAGTGGCGGTCTGTTCGCTGAAGTCTCCCGAAGATATTATTAGCTCTTATTTCTTAACTACCCCTGGCCTGCAAGGAAACACCAGCTCAATGTCCTCAGCCAAGCTCCACATGGACACCTTCACAGCCACCTACACTCTCAACTCTGCCCTTCCCTCCAGGAACATGTCTGGAAATATGGGTTGAAAGCTTAAGGTCCCAGACACCACCAGAGAACCTTAACTAGAACCCTGTGATTCCACAAATGATCAGGAGAAATAATATCAATAACAACAGGAAAAGTAACAATTAGAATTAGTATTAAAAATAAGGAACACATTTTTGTTTTTTGGAAGCCCACCCTGTACCAGGCACAGTGCTAAGTACTTTACCTGAGTTATAACCCCCAGGAAGATCTTTGGTGGTGGCTACTATTATTATCCCCCTTTTTCAGATGAGGTTGGGGCATGCTGCTCAAGATTGCAGAAGCAAGAGTTAGTGGAGGCTGGATTAGGCTTAGGCTATCTGGCTCGAAAGCCTGTGCACATATCCACTACCCTGCACTGCTTTCCTGAGGCCAATTTGAGGTAACTAAAGAAAAGGAGCATCTTTACCGTAAGGGCACTAGGGTGGCTTGGGGGAGCCCAGGAGCAGGAATTGGTCCCCAGGAGTAAGTGCAACCAGGCCCTCTCCCCTAGCTAGGTCACGTGCCAGAAAATGTGGCTGGCGTCAGACCCCAGGTATCAGTAGAATTTCAGACTGATCTTGCTCTCTCTTCAAGGATTCAAAATTGCCTGCAGGTGAGCCCGATTGACAGGGGGCAAGCCACAAAAAAAACATGGCTGCTTCCACTGTAGCCATATGTGTAGGTTGGAGGAAAAGGGGAACAGCAGTTCCCAGAAGGAAGGCAGCCAATTCCTCAGAGAAAAGGATGCTGGGAAGATCATCAAACGAATGTGCCTTAGAGTGACCTTGGGTAGTTTGGATCACCCAGGATGGCGATGACGACGTGTTCCTTCCTTATAGAGCTGTTGCGAGAACAAAATAAGAAATTATGTATCAAATGCTTGGCATGATGCCTGGCACATGGTAAATACCTAATAAATGTTAGCTATTACTATTATTAAGTCTGAACCATTGCAAGCTCACAGTGCCTAGCTCAATTTTATTCCTTATAAATAAACATTATTATACTAAATCCCTTGGCACACAAGATGCTTGCAGCCAATTCTTTTTCCATCTTGGAAAAGTGGGGAAAGAGCTAAGGCGAGAGCCATGATGTCTCCAGAAGAAACTGCTCTAGGATGATCATGGATCCAGCAGGTGTGATGGGAAAGAACAGAATGGAAAACTCCCAATGTGTCTTTTCTGAGTCCACACCCTTTATGTATTTCATGGCAGACCAGAGATTTGAGGGCTCTGAGGTTGGATGGGAATCCTCCATTTCTAACTGCCCCTCCTCTTTGCCGATGTCCTGGTCCCACTGAAGTGGGCAAGGCCGGGGAGAGCTGGGGGGTCCGTGGCTAGTGAGGAGAGACAACAGATTCCTTACTTCCATTCTTAGTCAACAAAATTGTTTATGCTTTGGGAAACTTCCAGTGCTGTCAGGAACTCTCATGCCTGCTCTCCGGCCCTTCCCCAGACTCACTGAGTCCAGCATATTCTTCAGCTGGCAGTGTGGGGCTGAAGGAGGGAGTCAGACACTTGGATCCCTAAATGCCAAATGCATCAGTCTAACTTATTCAGATAAGTTTTCATCTGGGTATCTTCTATACTATCAAACTCTGTATCCTTCAGTGAAGACATTTGTCTTAGCTGAATAAAATCTCTTAATGGTTTAATAAAAAGCACTTAACTCAGTTTTTCCAGTTTTATGAGTGCCTTGGGGTCCTTTAGGAGAGCAAACATCTTTGCTGGGATCATTGAGGGAAACATAATTATTTTCCTGCCTTCTGATATATTATTTTCTGGAAGGAACAGTTCCAGATGCTCATCATATGCTTGCAAATTCTCCGTAGCTCCGTCGAAGGACAGGTTATTCTCAGTGATGAATTCAGGGGTGTCCATCCTTCCTTCCACAACTGACCTTCTGGTCCCTTCAAAGACACCTTGTACTTCTTTATTCCTTTCTTTGCTGAAATAGCATCCATTTTATTATCATCGCCAATTTGTTCTGTTCAGAATAAATGGAGAAAAGCGTCTGGAGGTCAGTTAGAACCAAGTGCCAGGAGCAAAAGCCAAGCAGGAAATTAGGTTAGTAGAAATTTCATGAGGACATAAACATCCAGGGAAGGGAAGGTGGACCAAATGGGAAGAAGCAGGGGGCAGTCAGGGAGAGAGAAAACCAGGAGAGCCAGGAAGCAAGGGAAGGGCAAAGGGAGTGTGACCTGCAGGGGGAGAGAGCGCAGAGGTGAGGGGAGGGAGTGTATGCAGCAGGAAAGCCAGGGGAAGGCGAAGAACTAGAACACAACATAGGAGCAGAGGATGCACAGTATTAGCAAGGGAAAGAGGAGGCAATGGGAGCACAGAGAGAGGAGGAGGAGGAGGAGGGAGAGAAGTTGCAGGGAAGAGGGAAAGTAACCCATTAGGGATTGTAGAGGACTGGAGTGAAGAGTTTCATAATCAGAATAGAGCATAGAGATGGTTTTCATTTTACCAATATGCAAATGAAGTAAATAAAAGCTCAGAGAGGCTAAGTGACCTTCCGTCCACCCAGCTATCCATCCATTCCCTTCTTTGGTCATTGAAAGAATATTTGTTGAGCACCTTCTACATGCCCTGCTCTGTGCTATGCCCCAGAGGATACCATGTTGAACAAGGCTAACAAGGTCCTTGGCCTCAAGGAGCTCATGATGCCGTGGGGGCATATGGGCAAGTACAGTGGCTTGTACAGCACCATGAGATGAGAGTCATAGTGGAGCATGGGCCATGGGACCTGTAGCAGAGGCCCCTGGTGTGCAGCCTAGTGAATTTCAATCACTAATTCTTCTAAGACCTACAGTTACCAGGCAGGGTAACTGCAGACACAAAGGTGAGCTGCCAGGAGCCCTCCAGCTCCAGGGGAGCTCAGTGACAGAGCCTGAACTGGAAACCCAACCTCCTGGTTGCCAGCCCCTTACACCCAGCTGCCTCTGGGCTTTGGTTTTGTCCCCTTCAAAAGCCAGCATCCTGATAGTGCATCTCTAAACTGAGTGCAGAGGATCAAATCTAATAACAACCCCCTTTTCTATCCATCATGAAGTCCTTCAGTGGCCCACTATTCCTTTCAGGGTCAAATCTCAACTCCTAGCATCCAGGCGCTCCCTCCTTCAGCTGGCCTGGTTACCTTTGCCCATCTTCTTCCTCCTTCCCCCTCCTTCCCATTGTGTTCTAGCTCTACCTCTACTTGCAGGTGCAGGGATGGGCCTCCATTGTATTACAGGTAAGGCCCTCTTTGCTGTATCTGCCCCAACCTATTGTCCCAAAGCCCTGGACATAGTCTTTGAACTCATCCAAGACTTAGCCCAGGCTCCACCTCCTCTCAAGGAGCCCTCTCCCTCCAATGGTCCGCTCTGAGCCAGTGGGATCAGGTGTCCCCTCCACTAGGCCCCCACTGCATCTCTCTAATAGCAATTACAACACCAGATGTCTCACTCAGCTCTTTGATGTATCTGCCTCCCCCAGTAGACTGTAAGGTCAGCAAAGGCAGGGATGCTAGCCTGTTCACTCATCTGTTCAGCACTGGCACCTAGCACAGCTCCTTGCTTGCACAAAAGGATTTAATAAATGCTCAGGGAGCTGACTTGAATTGAATGCCCAGTGTGTTAAGTTGCAGGAACCCTCTAGCTCAGTTTGGGGTGACTAGTCAACCTCTTCCTTTCACACGAGACAAAATAAGTTTGGATCTGCAAACCACCGGGTGAGTGAGGTCTCCGTCTGGTAAGGTCTTGGCCTCTCCTTTCCTGTGTCCGTGGACCCACACGGCCCAGGGAGAGTGGCAGACCCGGATTTTGGCTCTCTTGGTGCTAGCTCCACATTTCATGGAACCTTAGAGAATTTTGGGTGAACTTGGCTCTGATCATCTATTATGAAGGAAACAGAGGGACCTTACCTTCTTCACTTATCGCATTGTTTGTAACCAGTTAATTCATTCATATGTTCAACTACTAATTATAAAGCGCCAGGCTAGATATTCCCCTTCTTAGTGTGTCCCCTCTGTGTGCATTTATTTTGCTCTGCTCGGGGGTACAGAGTGTTACTGTTCTTTGCTGAGTAAACTTTAATCAGCATTTTCCTCATTAGCCTATGGTAGCATATAAGCTTATGGTTCATGCAATTCGTTTCATCTTTTTAAATTTAATAAGACACAAGTTGGATGGTCATTAAGGGTCTCCTGTTGTGCGTGAAGAACCGAAAATAAACATGGATAAAATTAACTCTGGTTCATTATGTTCAGCAAGAAAAGTTTTATCCTTTCCAGTCATCATAGCAAGGGCCAAAGGCAAAGTCGGGGAAGTGCTGCTTTAATTTCCTGCCCTTCCCTGTATCCACATCACATAAATAACCTGACAGTTAAATAGTAGGTTAATTTGGTCATCCTAGTCACTGATTTGGATCATCATAGTGCAGCCTAATGGATTTCAATCACTAATTCTTCTAAGACCTACAGATAAAAAAAAGAAAAAGAAAAAGAAAAACTATCTCTGCCCTTGAAAAATGTGCACTGACATACCCAGAAAATGTCAATAACTGTTCTGCGTTGGTATGTAATATGATGACACCTGGGGCAGGGGTGTGACTGGAGAGGGACAAGTGTATCAGGGGGTCTTCATAGAACAGATAACCCCCAGATCCTATTCAAATGGCTCTGGCACAGAGGAATGGCAACCAGGGCAGCTATTACCCTCACTCTCAACAGGACTCATTGGGACAGTGCTTTCTGGGCAAAAGACTATGGTTGTTCCCAGAGAAAAGTTCTGGGTCCATCTAACTTCCCAGATTCCCATCTGAGTTACCACAATGAAGTTTGGAATTGGAGGACTATCTGGAATACTGCCTTCTGGTAGTGCTCTAATCAGAAAGTTATACCAAAAAGCAGAGACCAACATTTAGCCAGTGCTCAATCCCCACAGCCACCTTCTTCTTCTCCAGAGCCAGCCATAAGTGCAGAATCCAATGGGGTAGGTTTTTGCAGCCATCATTCTACCGGGGCTGTGTGTCAAGTGATCTCCCCAATAGTACCAGCCATTCTAGGGAGGGGTAGGGTCCTGCCTTCTCTCCAAGCAACAGAGAGAACGATCCCTTATCTGTACTTCTTTTTTTTTAAATTTTTTTTTTTTTTTCAACGTTTATTTATTTTTGGTACAGAGAGAGACAGAGCATGAACGGGGGAGGGGCAGAGAGAGAGGGAGACACAGAATCGGAAACAGGCTCCAGGCTCCGAGCCATCAGCCCAGAGCCTGACGCGGGGCTCGAACTCACGGACCGCGAGATCGTGACCTGGCTGAAGTCGGACGCTTAACCGACTGCGCCACCCAGGCGCCCCCCCTTATCTGTACTTCTGATGAAGGACTTGGTCAGGGGAGAGAGCACACTGAAATTCATCTCAGGATTTTATCCCCAGAATCAACCTTTAGGATAACAGAATTTTCCATGCCCCAGGCTTTCCCTGCAAAGATTAGTACTAGCACAGATGTTGGAAAATGTTAACAGCGGCCTCTACTGTCCAGACATAGTATTACCACACACTTAACTCTTGTCTAGATATTTTCACATTCATTCATTCGTTTCTTCACTCATTCATTCATTCAGCTATTTTTTCAGAAAACGTTTATTGAGCATTTACTATATGTCAAGATAGTAATATAATGTGATTCACAGGATGCAAAGATGAATGACGCACTCCCCTTTCCCTAACCTCAAATTTTCTCTCTCCCTGGTCCAGATATAAAGCCTAAGATTTACAAATTTCTCTCTCTTTGGTGTTAAGGCACAGAAATCCACTGTGACAATGCAGAGGGTCTTCAGTTTAAGGTAACATGTTATTCCTTGGTAGCCATTAACACTCTAGCAGAAATTAGTTTATTCTTTCAGAAAGAAGGATCCCTAGGGTGAATACATACAGAACATTGTAAATGTGGATTAATAAAAGGATAAGAAGTAGTCCAAGATACCCCCCCCAAGATAGACAAAGTAGTACAATGAGACCCAAAGGGCTAAAGGGAGAATTGAGGACATTAGTCACCTGGAGGGAGGCCAGTGAAAAGGCAGTGTAACTAGTGTTTTTAGGGGGTTGTGTTCTGAGTTCAAATCTGACCTCTCTAATTTACTAACATTTGATTTCATGTGAGCTTCTTACCCTTTCTGAGATGTCCCTCCAAATTAGCATTGTGGGAACTAGGTTATATAATGCTGTGTGAAGTACTTAGCACAGTGCCAAATATAGTGTAAGCATTTAGTAAATTAGCCATTATGATTAGAGGGGAGGAAAAATGAGGCCGTAGAGACAGTGGAGACAAACTACTGCTCACAGTTTTGACTAAATCCACCCTCTCTCTGCCCATCACATTCTCCAGGCCAGTTGTCAGTCCTGCTTCCTTAGTTTTTCCCGTAGATCTCCTTCAAAGGGCATAGCCCCTGGGCACATGCAAGCTCCTGACCTTGAAGCTGGAGAATGAGGCCAAGGATCAGCCCAGAGACCCGCAGGAGCCCAGGGGTCACTGTCAGTCCTAGAACTGCCATGAAGAAGCTGAAGGAGAGCCTTCATGGAGACTGCCAGAATTCAGCACATGTGGGCAGATGGTTCCCTGTGGCCATTCTGGCTTCTCCTCCCTCTGCCCCTGCTCCTATTGGCTGCTGCCACCGTCTGTCCTTGTTCCTTCCAAGAAACATGAAGACAAGAGCTACTTCTGGGGGTTTCAGATGCCTCAGCATCTATCTAGAGTCTCACCAGAATCCTATTCCTGGAGATTTGAAGTAGATTTGTCGATGGTTATGCATCTTCCAAAATTAGCATGCCTCATTAGCTTGACTTAGAAATAACTGGAAAATGCAGCTACCCACAGCAGCTGGGGGGTTTTCAAAGGAGCTAGCCAGCCACAAAGCATATCAGAGGGATGCCATGAGATCCTTAGAAATCCACATCTTATATTCAGAGCTCAGAGCTCGGTGAGTCAGTAATCAATGAATAGCCAAGCTGTGCTGTTATTTTAGCTTGGTATCGAGAAGGGTATGTGGGGCTAATGTGAATACCAGCCTCAGGAACTCTGATTGCCAAGTCCAGCCAAGAGATCTATGTGCAACAGGAGCCAACAGGCTTATGGACAGCTTAGAGAAATGGGGGGGTGCTGAATTTGGGGTACCAGGTCACCAGGATTAAAATTCTTAGGGAGAGGAGCAGGATGAAGAACACTCCATCACTTACAGACTCCCCAGGTGAGTAGGCTCATGACTGTAACATAGAAGAGTTTGCAGCAAGAAGGGCTTCTCTGGGGGGATTCTGACTTGTTGGTGGGGGGGAGCCTCTTGAGGTGGTCCCGGGGGAAGCCTTCTGAACATGCTCCAATCCAGTGCTAGGTGTCCCGAATTTTTCAAGGAAACCAAAGAGTTACACTGTGGATGGAGAGAGCATCCTTCCTCTGTGCAAAGAAGCACAGTTGGGCAGCCCCTTGGCAGATGCTTAGAGTCATCAAGAAGCAAAGTCTTGCCAGCGGTTGAGAACAAATTGTCTAGAGTTTGCATCCCAGCTCCACCTTGTATGTCATCTTGAAAAAGCTTTTTAACTCTTCTGAACCGTAAGTTTTTCACCTGTCGAATGGGGATAATAGCATCAAGCTACTACAGTAAGGATGAAATATGGTACAGAATGGACTTGGCATAAAATAATCCCCAAAGTACACAGGCTGATATAATCCATGTGCCCCAGAATCGACTAGCTTAGAACCATAGCATAAAGTCCTATTTCCTTTTACCGACTGCATTTGTACTCTACAAGCCCCAGTGGCCTAATTGCCAGTGATCGTAAGTAGAATTTAACAGAAGATGCTTTCAGTTTAAGCACAGTTTCTGGAGAAGCAAGAGCAGATCCTACCACAGGGAGGCAGCCATATCATCTTGTATCAACAGGTCCCTTGATTGTCCTCTTCCACAGTGGCGGGGATCTTTGAGCTGGCTATCAGTCTCCTTCCATCCTTTCTTACTTCATTCCCCCTGAGGGATGCTTGAAGGAAAGTGCAGATAGTGGACTTTGTTAACGGAGTGTTGGGTAAATGTCGCCAAAGGATGGGCTGGATAGAATTCATTGACAGACACCAAGATGAATCTAAGGGCTGTATCTACTCTACCTCTTGAACCACACCAGAAAGGTAATTGAGTGTTTACAGGGTACATACCTAGATGGAGAAATGGAAGCACAGAGAGGTTAAGTGACCTGCAAGGTCAGACCCCGAGAAGTGGGGTTTTCTGCCCCACTTCTGCTATCTGTGACACTCCGCTTTATTTTTCAAATTCACGAGACCGAGTCCTGCCTGCTCCATTCCCTTTCTCTCTCTCTTTCTCTTCCACTCAGATGGCGTTCACTCCATGTGGGCCATGTATGCATACATATTGAAAGTTGGTACAAGTTTTCTCACCCAAAACCATGGAGAGCTGTGTGGGGAGTTTCCAATTATCCACTCTAAAGAGAATTGCTGATGAAGTAAAGAATCCAAGAGAGCAATCACACATAACCTCAAATAGTTTATTTTTAATGTGAGGATGAACTATATGCCCCTCTCTTTGCAGCACATTAAATTTCTCTATTGCGCCTGGTGATCACTAATACACAACTGAATTTCCATTCTTGGAGCACCCAGCCAGGGACAGTATAGACAGCAAGCCACCCAGAGGCATGCTGGGTGGCAGAGGGAGCCAGCTGGAGACTAAACGTTTGCTTCGCGAAGACCTGCACTTAAATGGCCTGTCCCCACTGTTGGGGATGATCAAGGTCAAGGCACATGGGGGAAGGGAGAGAAAAACACATGCGGAAATGAAGGAAACAGATGACTTCTATAGGTTCTTTCCCACTCTGTGTGTGTGTGTGTGTCTGTGTGTAAGAATGGCCTCTGTGTGTGCCTCAGTTAGAACATGTTCTCCCTCCAAATTCTTCCCTCTCTTTCTCCAAACCCTCAAAGCCCTGACTGGCCTTCCCCGATCCCCAAGCCAGCAGCATCTTTCATCTTGTATTTATATGATTTCCAGTGCACTGGGCTTGTCTATTTTCATTAAATGGTGCTCTCCACAGGGCAGGGAGCTGGGTCTGCTCGCATCGGCAAAGCACCATGTGTGTCCAGCACTTTATAAACAATACAAACAGACAAGAAATTGGCCAATGCCTGAGATAAGCAGTTGACACAAAACTCCACGTGTAGAGGGCATCTCAATGAGAGGTAAAAGCACAGACCTCCACGTAGAGTTATAGGAAGCGAGCTCTTCAAAGAGATGAATGTTACAACCCAGAAAATTTCATCAGCAAAAATATTCTAAGCAGGTTCTTCTGAGTATGTGTGGAACATATGAAAATGGCATATCTCCTTTACGCCGGAGCTAGGAAAGAAAATGTTATTAGTGCGAATGACATATGTGAGTTTCGCTGTGAATAAATATACAATGTCTCTCTCTCTATTATACGCATAATAATAACACCTCAAATCTATATGGTGCTGTGCTTCCCAGGAACTAAAAGTGATCCATGGTTATTATCATCTCATTTATCCTTACGGGTTTTTTTCACTTATATTTTGCTAGTGTGTTACCAAAATATAGAAACATTTAAAAGCCATTCTTCTAGCACTCCTTTTTCATTAAGTTCCACCTTTCCATTATACTCTCCTTAAAATGCAGTTAAGGGAAGGAGCTATAATCCTATTACAAGGTCCTGCAGTTTATTCACAGACTTGCATGGCAGATGCCTCCTTTGTGTTGTTACAGGTCTGTAAGGACCAGCTGTCCTGAGTTTGCTTCCCCAGTCCCCATCCTGAGCTTACTTGGCGTTCACCTTCGCCCAAAGGGCCACCATTTGGGTCTGGAGTGATGTGTTCGGTGATAGGGCTCCATTACCTTACCGAGGGGGCGTAGCCCCCAATGCTGTGGTGACTTGTGAATGCTTTTGCAAAACTCAGTCAGCAGATTAATCCCTCCACTTTCCAGCAAGCCCCGGAAGTAAACTGGTGGTGCTTTGATTGGGGACCTGGGAGGGAGTGTGGAATTTGAATGGTTCCCCCGTGCCTCCAAAGAGGAGAAGCCCAGAGGTCACTGAGCAGCTTGAGGACTTGGGGACTGTGGATTGGGTGCTGGAAGGAGCTGTCAAGGCAGGAAAGTGAAGTAATGATGACGAGCACTAAAACCACTTACATGGAGTGGTTCCGCCCCCAAGAGAATCCTGAACCTGCAGTGTTCTGAGTTAGAAACGTCCTCTTGCCATTCATTGCTTACTTAGTCCTCTGGGTAATCTTACACATCAGACCATTTTATAGACGTATAAACCGATCCTCGGAGAGATTGCGGTTTTCCTGACATCTCCCTGTCCCATCATCACGGCACATGCTAGCTTGTTTCTAGGCTCCGGGAGGTAGGTATGTGGTCACCAAGCCTCTCGCCTACAGTCCCAGATGTCCAAAGATGGAATGGAGTGGGAACGAAACAGCAGACCGCCATTCATGGCACTTTGAGGACTTTAAGGTCCTTGGGCTAAAACTAACCTGACACTCCTTTGATTCTCCCATCTGGGCAGCTTGTGGTCTTTCTGCACAGCTCTTTTGCCACCACAGAGCTCTTGACTCTGTTGGCACTAATGCCCTCTTCGGCAGCAGGGCTAGCTTGCTACTCAAAATATCACTTTATCATAGCACTGCTGAAGTTTTGAAGTTCTTCCAGATACTCTGGAAGAAATGCCAGTTTTTGCCCTTCAGCGATTTCAAATTCCTACTTATTCTCTGGATTCTCCTTCTTGTATTTATGTACTTGTTGATAGTAAGGAAGCTGGATAGGAACGAGTTTTGTTTTCTTCTCCGGGATAAGAACAGAATGACTTGGGAACTCTGAATCCTATTAGTATCGGCCTCAAGGAGGCCTCCTGGACTTTGGAAGACGAACATAAACTCATCAGATTGAGAATGAAAAGAAGGGAAAGAGTGTTCCAGGGCACAGAGAATACACAGGGCAGAGCATGTGCAAAGGCACCGTAGCGTCAACACCAGAACTGCATTTTCCCAGAACTGTATGCATTCTGCATTTGTGTAGCATGAACTCTGAGTAGTAGGAATTGCAGTCAGAGAAGTATACTAAGGATCACACTATAAGAGACCCTTTTGGTGCCAAAGAACTTGATTTTATCCCTTGCACTCCCGAAAAGCTAGCATGTCCACGACACTTAACATATTGCTTCGTGCAATTTCTAAACCAACTCATCAGCACCCTAAACCCTTAGGTTGTGGAGATAATAAGCAGAACTATGCCACACTTTTTTTAAAATATTACTTTGGCAGGATGGTGGAAAGGAAACCGGGGGAGAAGATGCTGGGGGCTAAGGGGATCAGATGCAAGACGGTCTAGATGAGAGTCAGAGACACTCTGAAGAAAAGCAGCCCCAGAAAGCAGAGGGGACACTGAGGCAGCACACAGGACTTGGGACTGGGGAGATAGAGGGCTTGCCGCCACGGGGATCCTGTTCCACTTTTGCATGGGTGGCTGTGGCTCTGGACTTCCTCAGGTCGAACCCAAGCCACTCCCTTACTTGAACACAGCGCGTTCAATGCCGGGCATCGCTCCGAGCGTGGTAAAAAAACAACCTTAGCTGAATTCTCACAGCAGCCCATGAGGTAGGTACTACTGGGACTCCCATATCACAGATGGACCCATTGAGGCAAGGAGAGGTCCCGTAGCCCATGTGTGGTGGAGCCGGGGTTCCAGCGCCTGTGATTCTAGCACCTACGCTATGCTGTCTCTCAGTTCATTCAGGGATATCCGGCGAATAGGAACGGGTGCCTGTCTACCTGCTTTTCTGTGCAAACTCGAAACCAGCCATTATGAATGAGCACCACCCCTCCTGCAGCACGTCCTAAGTGTATTCTTTCTTACAAGGGCAGTATTTGAGGCATCCAAAGATAGAGATGGCCACTGCTACCATCACCCTCACTCTCTGTTTTCCAGAAGTTTCCAGTTGCCCCCACTGGCCTCACTCCAGGGCATACATGGCTATGGGCTGTCCCCTCTTGCCCTTGGATCACTTTCTTCTCTCAGAGAATGAGCTCAGAGCCCACTGCACCAGTCTCAAGCTTGGGTCTCCTATTAGTTTTCCAGGGCCGCCACAACAAAGTACCACAGACCAGGTGGCTTAAACAACAACGGAAATCTATTTTCTTACACTCTGGAGGCTGGAAGTCCAAGGTCAAGGTGCCGGCAGGGTTGGTTTTCCCCGAGGCCTCTCTCCTGAGCTTGCAGACGGCCACCCTCTTGCTGCCTCTTCGCTTGGTCTTTTCTGCATGCACACGTGCTCCCAGGGTCTCTCCGTGCATCCGGTCTCCTCTTCTCATAAGGACCCCAGTCAGATTGGATTGGGGCTCACTGTAACAGCCTCATTTTAATTTAATTACCTCTTCAAAGACCTTATCTCCCAATATGGTCACCCCATTCTGAAGCTCTGAAGGTTAGGACTTCAACATATAAATCTGGGGGAACACAATTCAGCCCGTAGCCAGACTCTTCTCTCCACTTCTCTACTGACCCAGCTTATAGCTCACCTTTTTCCCAAATACACATCTTTGGAAAGACATCATACGATGGGGAATAAAGGGAATTAAATTGAAACGTACACACCAGTGAAATGGATCTTTCCAGAAATGAGGAGTTTGCGTGTGTGTGTATGTGTGATTCCTGAAATGACATTCCTCTGCTTCCCTCCCACAGAGCGGCTTGTGCTCTGACAGCTCAAGGGGAGGCAGTAGTGATAAAAGCACAGAGGCTAGCCATGAATCTTCTCATGTTAATGCACTTCATTAAAACCAGCATTTTTATTACAAAGACCTGCCAAAGTGAATATTAGACAGAAATGCATGTTAAGCTGCCATTGATCTTTCCGGCTGGATTGTACATTAAAGGGTGTACTTTCTCACTCTGTTAGCCGCTCACACATAAAAAAGAAGTAAGAATCAAAGGTAAAGTGCCTAAGCCTTATCCCTCCGACGTCACTATGGCTACCCAGTGGGGCTGAGTGAGCAGAATCAGGCAAGGGGTAGGAGCCACCCAAATCTCATTTCCAGAGTTTTTAGACATAAGGACCTTGGCCATATTCTCTGCATGTCCGGCTGGCCTTCCTCCGTGACTAGGAGGTCACTGCTGGTTTACCAGGTGACTGTTTCCAACCTCCATTTCCCAGGAAGGGGTCTGACTTGGTCCATTTCTTAGGAACGATGGTTCGGCTAGAAGCACGTACAGGATAACGTTTCTCCCAAAAGGCATTTCTGCTTGAGGGGGGCAAGGTTAATTTAACATGAGGGCCGGGAATATCTTTGAGGGTCTCCTGGGGATTGGCACGTGCGTGTGCATGCGTGTGTGTTTCCACACTGACAGCAGTGGAAACCAGACGTTTAATGAAAAGAGAAAGAAAATGCATTTGGCAGCTGGGGAAGAAGTTGCATAAAGAAATTGTATGTCTGGGGTTTACTAGAGCCTGAGGTGGAGACCAGGCTTTTCTGCAGACAGGTGAACAAGTCTCACTAGGGTTCCTGTCTGCTAAAATATAACAATTCAAGACGAGTGAGCGGAGCTTAAGCGCTAAGGGCTAATCCTGCCAGAAAAATAATTTCTTTCAGGACCACCACTCACTTTAAATCAGTCACCTCTCTCATCACTCCTATATTCCCGCTGTTGCTCCAGAGCCCCCTGTTCTTATACCCCATCCTAACTTGTGCCTCAGTGTAACTTTCCAAAGCTAGAGACCCCTAATCCCCCGGCACAAAGACGGCTGCAAGACAGAACCCCGTGGTGTCCTCTCTGCCCCAGTGCTCATTGGGAAGGGCAGATAAGAAGCCAAACTCATCCTCAGCTAAGCCAATGGGGGTAAATATTAGAAATCAGAGGTTCAGGCACCCGAAAGGGACTCAGATAACCAGATACCCCCCCCTCCTCCAAGCTATCATCCCTTCCCAACTTAATGCCCCCCCCCAATTACGGTAAGTCAACATCAGCACAAATTATTCATATCCCAGCAGGTACAACCTGACATGATCACTAGTCTGTCAAAGACCCCAAATAAAGAAATACATAAGTGGTGATTCGCCAAGTATGGAGGTGGACAGGAAAGGACATTAGCGAGTTCATCACTCAGACCGATGTGTTAGCTTCAGTCTGTCGTGACTCATAAGACAGTTCTTCTGTTTTACTAATTGCAGTGTATTTATTACTTTTCACTCTCCGCCACCTGGTCCAGATATGCCAAACAAGAGCGACGGAATTCCTGTTCCTGACAGTGCAGACTAGCATCTTCCTTCCGCCCCCCAGTGGTTCAACCCTCTCACCGCCATGACACAGAAACCCCAAAGTTTCCAGTGCATCCAGTTACCTCCATTTCTTCATTATACCTGATTTCCTACAACACTGGGCAGCATTGACTTCGTATTCAATTATTTGGCAAACATTCAAGAGCTCCCGCCCTGCTCCCAGGCCTGTGCCAAGTTTTCGGCCAACATTGATGCGGGGCACGATGCTGAAGTTCAGGAGCCCATAGGCTGATGGGGAAGCCAGTGAACAATTACAAAGCAGGAGATACCTCCCTGTCCGAGGGAGACTGGAGGAGGCATGCATGTTTCTCTTCTCCGGCTTCTGGGGCATTTCTTTAGGCTGATTCTCTTTTGAGCCCTCCTCACTGGGCTTTCCTCTTTTTACAAATTGCTCTCCTCTGGGAGGAGCAGGGGAGCAGTGTTCCCCTGCTTCATCTGCCTTCTTTTCATTTCATTCTGTACCTTTCCTTTAGCTGATCCGACCCATTCCTAAGGATTCGACTATCACACGTCCATTCATGACCCTTAAATCTGAGCCTCTCTCCTAAGCTCCAACCCACACACCTGCTGCTCATCAGAATTCTCCTCCGATGCCTCAAGTGCAACGTATCCAAACCTGAACCCACTCTGCACCCCCACCCCTCCTCTGTCGACTCCTTCTCACCATTTCTTTTACAGAGAGCATCCCACGCCTCAGTGCCAATGAGAAACCTCTCGAGCGTCCCTGCCTCTTCCCTGCGTCCCGTCCCCCACCACCACCTAGTGCCTGTTGCTACACGTTTTCCCTCTGAGGGGTTCTTACATTGGCCCTTGCTGTTCATTCACTTGCTCTTTCCATCTCCCACCTGGACCACTGCAGTCGTCTCCAGCTGTTCTCCATGTTTGCAGCTTCAGTCTCTCTTTACTCCAGTCTATGAGCCACTCTAATGCCAGAGAGATGTGTCCCAAACCCAGCTTCCCATTTTTGAGACTGTTGAGCTCCATTCCTCAAGAACTATGCCAGCTTCTTAGCCATCTTTCCAAGAACCTCCAGGTATCAGGGCAGCCCCCGGTCCAGCCACAAGAGGCAATGATCCCCAAGGCCAACCTTCCAGCTCCTCTGTGGCTTTGCGTGTCCTCTTCCCACGCACCAACCTCAGCACCTGCCTGGGGAGTTCTAGGCATCCCTTAGGGTCCAGCTCAATACTCCCCTGCTCTCTGAACCTTCTCTGGCCCAACACACATAATCAACCACCCTCGAGTTGTGTTCTCCTCTATCTGCCTCCTGGGAGGACCATGGGCCTCAAGGGCCAAGGCCATGGCTGTTTGTGGTTGAAGCTCCAGAACATCTAGAGCAGAGTCAGTGCCCATTTCCCATCCTGCCCTGTATGTCCCTGCCCTCGCTGCTCAGCCCAGCCAGCAGCCCTGTGGGTCCCTCAGACTGTGACTTCCTCATCAAGTGCCTCTCTTCCCGGATTTGCTGTCAGTTGGTGGCAATCTCCAAACACAAGGCCATTTTGACTCCCCCCCCTCACCCTTGTTCTCTGCCCACTTCACTTCCTCAAAGTGGCTGGAGCCTCTGTCCCCCTCGCCATCCCCACCCCCACTCTGACACTATTTCTGACTTGCTTCCACCGTCACCGGGACTAGAACCGCAGGAGCCTCCCAGACAGCCACTCTGCCCCAGCCTCCCTGAGCCAGCCTCCACACACTCCAAGATCCATAGTCACCTTCCTTCAGTGACTCCCTTTCACTACTCAAAACAAGCTCCCCCTGCTCGGCACGGAACCCTGCCCGCTCTGACTGCGGATGGCCTGGTTGGCCTCACCTGCTCCTGCCCTCCCGACACCACCTCTTGCTCCGGCCACACTGAGGCTCTAAGCACACCGTGCCGCGGCTCTTGCCCTCCCCTCCGCCTGGATGCCTTCCTCCGGAGTCTCCTGCTCACACTAAACACTAAATGTGGGTGTCGCCTCCTCCTGGCGACTTTCTCAGATTTCTCCTCTTCCTCACCTGGGATGGATTCCTCCTCTTCTGTGCTTTCGTGATTTCCTCTGCACTTACCACAATATCCTAGGCTCCTGGAGGCCAGGAGCCATGTTGTGCATAACACAAGCTCAGCAAATATGGAATAAATGAACATACTTTGTTGAAGGAAGCTCTAAAAGTAAAGGGAACAAACTACTATCATGTGCCGCGTGCTTAATACGTAGTATCTCAATTAAATCTCACATGAACTCCACAGGGAAGTATTGTCCCCATCCCTACATGATTGAGGAAACCAAGGCTCAGAGAGGGTAGGTAACTTGCCCAGAGATGACCAGGAGGGATCCAAACCCCTATCTACACCTCTGTACCCCGACCCTTCCCGCCACAGCGTGCAGCCTCCTTTACCAGGCCAGCGGTGGCAAGCTCTTAAGCCTGCCCTCAGAAGGTCTCCGGCGAGGCCCGCAGGCAGCCCAAGTTCCCCGGGATTGAGACCCGGCGCCCCAGCAGTGGCGCCTGCGACCCCACGAGCCGCCTCTTCAGCTCTGCATGTCCGCAGGTGCAGGGCTGCGTGCAAGCTTTCTCTGCTGCCACATCATATTGCAAACTTCCATCTAATTTGCCATTCCCTGTCTCCCTAAGGACACATCCGCGTTAGTACTTTAAAGGCGAGCTTCTCTCTAGGAGGCAGGCACGAATCCATTTTTCACTGGCATTCACATTATGGGAAATGCAGTGCTTTATATATTAACGAGTAATTTTCTTTGCCCACTGCAGCTCAAAATTCAATAAATGTTGTTTAAGCCCAATTTTCCCACTTGTAGGTCAGAGAGCAGCCTTGTGGGGTGGGGGGAATTCCCACATACTTCCTTGTCCTCCTCCCTGCCCTCACTGCCACCATCCCTCCAGACACGGTCCCCCCCTGCCCCCCATCCACCGACAGCAGGGCGGCTGCCGAAGCAGGAGGTGGTGTCGGGAGGGCAGGAGCACGTGAGGCCAACCAGGCCCTGTTCATCAAGGGGCCTCAAGACTCACCTTGTCATTTCATGTGCCCCTCTGAAACTCCCAGCCGTCTCTGGATGTCTGTGCATGGGCAAGCCCCTCAAGCGTCTCCCCAGTGGACTGAATCCCCAGTCAGAAAGGTCATTCCTCTGAGTTAAGCATTGCCTACGTTCTTCTGTTCTCTTTTAGGATAGAAATACTCCATTAAGTCATTCACACCTTGGATTCAGTGTTTTATCTTGCAAACCAAGTCAACCTGTGGTTTGAACTTGAGTTTGAAATGGTTAAGGAAAACCAGGGGGCAGAAGCCAAACTGCTCTGTGTTTGCTATTCTTGAAAGGTTGACCCTCTCTGGCCCCGGGGAGGGGAGAGCAAGAGGCTGCCCATGGCCCCTCACTGGGAGAGAGTGGACATCATGCTCGGGCAGGACATACTCCCCCATCTCCGAACACAGGACTCCTGGGACACTTAGGAATATGGGTCCAGGTCTGCCCTCTGCATCGAATAATAATTCAGTAAAATCTCAATTAAAACCAAGTCATAAATCACATTTAATGTTGCCCTGATGGGTCGAATCTAATATGCCAGACCTATTAATCATCTGCCAGGCCCTGGGATCCCAGCCTCCCTCTTCTGAGGATTCAGGGGTTAAGGCCTATTTGTTCCACCTCTGCCACCACTCAATTAGACCCCAGGGAGCAGGCGCCAGGGAGTTCTGGAACTGCATTCTGTCCTGGAATGTGGGGCTTGGCAGCCTGCGTATGGCTGGGGGGTCCAGTAGGGAAGGGGAGCCCAGATTCCTAAATGGACTATCTGCCTGCCTTTTGGGTGGGGGATTGTGACACGCAGACCCAGCAGCCCGAGCTAGACATGCAACCTGTCAGGTCGAATGGGCTGTCGTCCCCTGTCTCCAGGCAGTGGGCATCAGAGGTCTGGGGGAGGAGACAGGGTTTCCTGACATAAGCGGATCAATGATCAGGAGCCCCACATAGGGAGCTGGTGGATGCCCTGGCTGGCCCAGGAAAACATGGCCGTGATGGCAGGGCCTAGTAACCAGACAGAAATTTGGGGCAGGACTTTGGTCCCTGGGAGGGTGCCGTCCAAACCCGAGGCAATGGGGTCTGCAGCGTAGAGAGCTCCTCGGAGCTATCATGCCTGAGGCCTTTGAGAGTTCTGAGAGCCAAGTGGACGTCCGCTAAAAAAGCTAAGGCTGAAGAATGACCAGGGCATGAGATCTGAAGCCAGATGCTGGCGTTTGATTCCTGGCTATATGGCCCTGAGTCAGACATTTCACCCCTCTGAACCTCAGTTTCTCCCTCCATAGAACAAAGTTCACAGAATTTAATTTCCAGGCTTGTTTTGAGGGTTCAAGGACATAATGATGTCCAGTGTGATGCCCACGTGTGGCATGTAGGGGCTCAAATAACAAAAACTGTCTTGTTGGTGCAACCGTGGAAAGGTCCCTTCTGCACAGCAAGTTCAAGAGACCAGCAGTAGAATGGAGGTCAAGGTTGCAGATCCAGGGGTCCAAGTCAATAAAACCAGGGCTGGGGTATACATAGGTGGGGACCAAGTGAGAGCTGTCTGAAGCCACTCCACAACACCTTGGAACCCCACCAATGGTTATGTCAACCAGCAGGTGTGCTTACTGGAGGGCCTAAGGGGCCAGAGGCAGGTGGGTTTCAGAGGTCAGCCTGGGCCATGGACAAGCCCGCACCAGAGTGAGGATAAGGTAGACCTCTTGGGTCCGTCTTCACTCCCTCCATTCCTTCCTCTTCCTTTCCTTTCAATTTCCTTCAACATACATCTCTAGGTCCCCTACTATGTGCCAGGCATTGGAGGCTTGACCCTAAGAACATGGATAAAGTTGAACCTGCAGGGTGCAGAAGGCGGGAAGCAGGTTGCACTGGCTCCAAGGGGGAGAAGCAAGCACCTTCTCACTTTTGAAAGAGCTCGTTTTTTTTTTGTTTTTTTTTTAAAGGCACATAAGGGCACTTAGCTGCTTTATGATCAATATGCTTTGAAACCTACTTAAGCATTTGTCAAGTCTCATTTTATGCCACTGACTGACACAAAATAATAGTTGGCATTTATCGAACACTTAGAATATGGGCAAAAACATTTGCCTGGATCAGCTATTTTAACCCTCTGTCAAAAAGGTTCAGTAGTATTATCATCCCTGTTTTATAAGTCAGGAAACTGAGGCTAAATGAAAGGAAGGAATTTCCTGAGGTCTTACAATAAGTGGCAGAGCTGGGGTTGCAATTGTGGCCAGCCGAGCTTTGAACAGCTGTGTGTCACAGGCTCTTCATCCACAGCCAGCCGGGCTCCTGCTCATTCCTCCAGGTTGCCTGGCCACTACCTGGCATAGGGGGCTTGAAGTACATTGACGTTTGTCCTACAAGTCCGTGAGAGCTCAGAAACAAAAACCTGATCTGTCTACTTGCTTTCCAGTCCCTCCCAGGCTCAGTGCCCATTTCGGTAGAAGCAGGGCTGGATGGGTGCCTGTCAAGGCTAACGGGCCGCTGCCCCCTGCCCTCCAGAAAAGACAAAGTCCTGCAGGTGGCAAGGCCTACTCTCTAGCAGCAAGCCGGTGGCTGGGTTTCTCAAGGCTTGCATCTGAATAATTGTGTTCATTTTTAGTGCCCTTTCCATGGGCACTAAACAGGAAAAAAAATTAAATATATCGACCGATAGGGTAGAAGACAATGAAAAACAAATGTTATCTATTATAATGAGCATTTTCTAGCTATTGTTAAGGCAATATGACAGTGCAAGGTGCCAAAAGGGCTGCTTCTCTGCTCTAGAAAATGGCCTCAGTTCACATGAACCTATGTTCATGTACATCTTCTCAGTTTGTGACATTTGCTCAGCCTCTTGCTAAGGAATGATCCAGTGTGCAGTCCAGAAATTGCCCAGGCACTTGCCCGCCTGTGCTCTGGGTACCATTACACCTGAGGTGTGTGGCTTTCCCAGCAACTCCTGAACTCATTGCTAATCCCTTCTCCTCCACTTTGAATCCTTTGGCCAACTTCTCATCCTCCTCGGAGCTGACAGTGTCTTCTTGCTCTGTACTGTCCACGGGCTTTGTCACTCTGCTTCAGGAACATTCACATTTCACTCCATACTCTGATTCTGGGTATTGGATTTCTGAAGCCCTGGGGTCCTAAGACAAAGGTCAACCCGTGTCTATTTAACCTGGTGGACAAAATGGATTTGCCCCTCATTCGGAAGTCCTGAGTTCAGTGCATTTGAGATTTGCTCTATTATCAAATAATTTTTTTCCTTGGTTATTCCTCTCTGAGTTCATAGCTTTCTATCAAGTGTTGGAGAGAAGAGATTTGTGATTTAGACTGTGTGAGGGCAGTGATTAGTCACGTGAGGATCAAGGGACCAATTATTCAGAATTAACAAGCCTGTGTGATGATAACCACACAATCTTTTTGACAGCACTAATGTGTCAGATTCAAGAACCCTGAGACGGGTCAGACAAGAGAAGAAAAGAACATCTCTCCTTGGCAGCCTTCTGCTTTACATACTCCTGATTATGTTGCCAATTTCACCGGAAAGCATGTGTTCCATGGGTATCTGCCCAGCAGCCTTCTTTCCTTCCTTCTCTGTAGCAGAATTTGAATCCAGTTCAAGTGTCTAATGGCAATCAGTGTAGGAGGAGGCTCCAGCCCTTGGTGGGAAGAGGGGAATCTTGATCCATCTAAACCAATGATGGTGACTCTGTTCTCCTTTGTGAGGAATCATCATGGAAATGGGCACATGCACAATTATGGCCAATGAGCTGTGGGGCATCTTTAGGGAACATCCTCACTTTCAAAAATGGATATAAGATGGGGCGCCTGGGTGGCGCAGTCGGTTAAGCATCCGACTTCAGCCAGGTCACGATCTCGCGGTCCGTGAGTTCGAGCCCCGCATCAGGCTCTGGGCTGATGGCTCAGAGCCTGGAGCCTGTTTCCGATTCTGTGTCTCCCTCTCTCTCTGCTCCTCCCCCGTTCATGCTCTGTCTCTCTCTGTCCCAAAAATAAATAAACGTTGAAAAAAAAATTAAAAAAAAATGGATATAAGGAAGGGGGAGCTCCTCTTACTCCACTTCCAAACTTTGGACATTGCCAAGTAAGAATGTGATCGCTGGAGCTATGGCAACTATTTTGAGACCAAGAAGAGTCTAGCCTGAGAACAAAACCCAACACGATGAGAATGCTAGTGCAAGAAGACAGAAATAACGTAATTCCTTGATGATGCATTAAGCTGCTAGATGAACCAGCTTTGCCCATGCTTTGGCTTTTGACAAGCATACACATTGAAAGGATGGTAAATGAAGAAAGACTGAGGGCTCTGGCAAATGCCTCTTTAATGGAGTTTGTGAAATAGATCCAGGAAAGGGCTGAACATGGAGGAATGAAGAGCTCCAGTTGAAACGTCAGGTGAGTGGTGTCAGTGAATCTAACAAGGTCCTACCTAAAGGTCGCCTGGTGCCTCTTGGACTCCAGGCTCCCTAGAGATGGAAACAGATATACAGTCTTTCAAGGCAGAGCTTCTCCAATGTGATATATGATTCAGAGAAAACTGCCTTTTTTTCTCTGTTCCCTGACTTCTGGAACGTTACTGTTGGCCAGTTTCCTCCCCTAATGGAAGTCGCATCACAGGATTCTACATTCTACAGAACAATTTCTAAACATGGTCTAGCACTACATCAAAAGAATAATAATAATCTTTTTGGCAAAGCTGGTATGAACCAAAAAAAAAAAAAAAACCCAAAACCCTGTCACTCTAGGATGCAAATGTTTGCCCCTCCACCATTGCCCTCCCAACCAATGCTCAAGTTCTCCGACCAGCCATTTTGCCTTGGTGCTGTTGTTATAATTGGGGGTGGGCAGCATTGTTAGTGTGGATAGGGGCGAAGTTATGGGTAAAGCATCAAACCTACCCCGTCAGCATGAATTAACTAAGTTTTAAGGCAACAAGGACGCTGCCTACTTAATCATCATTACAATTCCAGAAATGGTTCCCAGTGAACCCAAATATTGAGACTGCTTATTTTACTGCAGAATCCAAATACACAAAATTAGCAAGATCAGCTCTTGGAGTGTCAGCCGTTGCCAAATAAGAACTTGGGAGCATGCCTGTGTATTTTATTAAATTGTGCATAATGATGGTGTGTGTCTAGAAGCTGACTTCCCTGGACGAGTACATCTTTATCTTGCGGGCCATGACAGCTCGTTTGAACAGAGGAGCACATTTTGATTTTTCTTCTTCCCCATTTATCAAAATGTTTTCAGTACACGCACGCAGTGTGAGGGGACTGAGCTGCTGACGCATTCCAGCCTCATCATTTCCTTCCTTGGTTATGTCGCTTCTGTGTTTTTATTTGAGTTGGCATCAGATCAGACCTGTCTTGTTTGGGATCCTCCACATACACACATTAAGCATATGTCTACCTTTATGTGGCCTGATTTACCCAGGCAATTTAATCTAGGTAAGCTAATGACTCAGGAAGGGGCTAGAACTGGATACATTTTATTCAAATGAGGAAACAATGAGGGCAACTGGACATTCTGTGAGCACCTGCTATGTGTCAGGTCCTGGGATCTCATTTAGCTCTTGAAACAGCTCTACATTATAGTTACGAATACCATATATTAGATTTGAAATCTATTTGAAATAGATTTCAAATCTAGAAACCAAGTCTCCGAGAGTGGCAGAAGTGGTCTGCCAAGGTCGTGCTGCTATTGACGTGGAGGAGTCCAGAGTCAAGTTTATGTCTGCCCCAATCCCGAAGCCCTCACTCCGCCTAGAACGCCTCCTTGCACAGGACGGAGGGCCAACACAACGGCAAAGATGAAGAAAGGCTCAGGGCCCGAGGAAAGAGAAAGAAAAAGAATTGACAGAAATAAGGGACTATCTGAAGGAAACCATTATAAATTCATGGGGGTGGAAGGAAAAGGTCTCATTGAAAAGAAAACTAAAAATTGACAGAAAAAAAATGTATGAGCAGAAGCAGTAAACACTTGAAAATAAGAAGTAAGATTTCCCAGGAGATGCTGCAGGAAGAAATCCGAGTAAAAGATGGGCATAAACAGGGGTGTGGGGAGGGAAATATTAGACGTAGAGAATTCGTTTTCTGTGATTTCATGGAAAGTTCCTTGTAGGTTATTTGAGTGGAGAATCAAGAAAAGAACCTTTGAGAAAAACACAATTCAGCTCTGACATGAATGTTACCTAATCTTTGGGGAAGTGAATCTAATATTTTAAATTTTAGACACTTTCACCTCTCTGAGTGATTCCTTACATCCAAAGGTGAGTCAGGGGAGGAAAACATTTTCTTGGGAGTAAAAGTTGTCCCTCCTGTGAGGTAAATTACATCTTCCTGGACACTGAGTGCTACAAATCTCAGTCCCAGCAAATTGTGGCCACTGACTGCTATGAACCCCGATTGGAGGTCAGTGGCTAAAAGAGCCTGTGGATCATGATTCTCCAGGATTGCAGACCCCTGCAGGGTAGAAATCGTTTCCTGGGGTTCCCAGGCTATTCCCTCCATCCACTGGGGACCAGGAGGAGTGATTCTTGAGGCTTTGAGTGATTTTCTACTGAAGTAAAGGAAAACAACCTGAATAGCAGCCCCCCCGCCCCCCAACTTGGAATGCTCCTGAGGCGTCAGCTGTGCGAGTATATGTGCACGTGTGTGCGCGGGCCTTTGTGTGTGCGCGTGTGTGTGTAGCACACGCATGTGTGTGTGCACCCATGTCGGCATGCATCCGCGCGTAACCATGTGCAGCTATGTGTGTGTCTGTGTGATGCGTCCCATGCGTGTGTGCGTGAGTGTGTGTGCATGTGAATGTATGTCCCCCGTGTGTGCATGCCCCTCCCCCCACACAAAGAAGAACAGTCTCTGCAGAAGTGTCTCTAGAGAGGCAGCCTTGACTAGTGAACTTAAAGTCAGAAACCTGAACTTGGAGCATATTTGAGTGAATTCTTCCTCTCGCTCGCTTTGCCACTATGGACGAGTTGCTAAACCATTCCTAGCCTCAGTTTCCTCTTCTATAAAATGGGAGTCACAACTCTCGCCCCATTGTTGTGAGGATCCAACAAAGACAGCACGTGTGAGCATACTTCGTAAGCCAAGTTACACTAAAAATGCCTGACATCTCTCTTGTTCAGGGGCAGCAGGGAAGGTAGTGTACGACCCAATTACTAATTTCTCAGCTTGAGTCCAGCGTTCGTCTTCTTCACATCCAAGGGCTGGCAGAATCAGGAAACTTTTTTGATAGCCTGGGGTTTCTTCCTTCTTGGTAGGAGCAAGGGGCCCTCCCCTGGCCTCTGGGAAGTGCACCAGGAAAGCCTGGGTGCATATCTCTGCCCTCTTTCCAGCGCCCAGTGGGTGTCTTTGACTTGCTGTGATATTTGGACGAAAGAAGCTAGCAGAAGGCGGCAGAGTAAGCCTCTCAAGACGCACACCCACCCTGCCCGCCTGCACCTTGGTCTCTCCATCCTGCTGACACATGTCATCTTCTTACCACCCGTTCCCAGGATCCCAGGGCACGACGGGATCTCCATCTGTCTCCTCCTTCCCTTCCCACATCTCCACGGGAAGGCAAAGGCGCCCTGCACCCCCCGCTCAAGGGAAAAGCCAGATTAACCTTTCTGACACTACAGCAAATGTTAACAGTCTGCCCTGCCTTTCATAATGCCAATCCAGACACCAGTCATTCACCGTCTGTTAGAAATACAGAGAATAGATGTCAAAACTCACCCGCACATGCTGAATCGGAAAAGAGCAGTTACTACTGCAAACTCTATATACATTATTTATCAAATGAACTCTCTGCAGTAGGAATACAATTCATTTCTACTCTCTCCCTCTCTTGTTCTTTCATTTCAATAGGAGATGAAAGAAACCATATATAGAATCTTTCCGGGCATTACTCATGCAGCAATGTCCCTGGCTAGGGTTTGAAGTCAGAGCTGTCTATTGCCTGAAGGGAGTGGGAAGCTTCGAGTGGGAGAGAAACAGCCCCTGTCTGCCAGCTTCTCTCAGGCTCCCTTCCCCATGGCCACCACCGCCACCCCACATTGGGAACTATGAGTAATGGATCTCTCTTCAGTTTGCCAGGCACACTTGAAGGAGGTGGGAATGCTGGCTCAGAGTGAGGCAAGTAACTTTAAGTTCATTTTCTTTGCAACAACCGCAGAACAAATTATCACAAGGAAGGGAAGGTGTTCCCAGTAGGTCTATGTGGGGTCAAGACTCGTTTCCCATTGACCTCACCTTAGAGAACAGAAGAAATAAATGTCTTATTCAGGTGAGGCTGACACAGGCCTTAAAGTGCGGACCACTCATTTGCATAATCACCTTGGATCAGAGTTAGGAGTTTTGGCCGGTGGAGATGGTGACGGTCATGGCGATAGCAGCGATGCTGGAGGTGAGGATGGTGGAGATGATGGTACTCATGGCGGTGGTATTGGTGGTGATGGTGGAGGGGAAGGTGGTGATGGTTACGGTAACAGGGGTTCTAAAGGAAAGGATAACATTGTCGAGGGTAACAGAGGCGATAGAAGGGATGAAGCCAGTGGCAGAGGTGAGAATGCTAGTGAGGGTGATAACGGGGGCGGTGATGATGGTAGGTGGTCTGTGTGTGATGGTAGAGTGTTACAATATAATATTTGTGTTCAGAAGAATTTTCAGAAGGAATAACCTACTTCTTTTGCTTCTATGCCAAGTCAGAGCCCCATAAAACCCCTCCCTCCCTGAATCATGTCCAATTTTCCCTATCTCAGTGTAGAGGTTGCAAAATGGAAGTTCCGCGCTTGAGAGACTGACCGCCTGCTCATGCCCAAAGCACTTTCTTAACTTTGGGACTGGGTGTCCTGACCATCTTCTCTCCTAAAAGCCAAATACTTCTTATTTTTAGAGCCCATCACAAGCTCAGCTCCACACCTCTGGCCCATGGTGACTGCCCTCCTCCAACCTTGCTCCCTTAACTTAGCTCATTTATTTCCTTCATGATTTCAAATTATGTGTTATGTTTGTCCATCTCAACCAGACTGTAAGCTCCTTGAAGACGAGGGGCATTTCTTGTCTTCCTTAATTCCCATACCCTTTAACTAACTATATATTGAACAAATGAATGAATGGATTGATGAATGAATTTGTGACGTCATCATTTTCTCCCCAAAATACATAGCAGAATGTTGCCTGCAGTAGTCAAGAAATTAATTCAAGCATAAAGATCTCTTTTGGCATTGCAAGAAAGGGGGCATTTAATTACTACTGCTGCTGTTTCTCTTACAGCTAACATTTATTGAGCTCTGTGCCAGGCTGTGTGCTAAGCACCTCACACACAGTACCTCCTTTAATGTTTACAACACAACCTTATGAAGTGTGTAATATTTCCCCATTTTACAGATGGAAAACTGGGATCAGAGTTTCAATAGTTTATATTAAAGCTTCATGGTGAAACGTATTAGCTTTGGATTCACATGGACCCAAGTTCAAATAACAACTCTGTCATTTGCCATTTACATGGCTTTTATTAAGTCAGTTGTTATCTCTGGACCTTGGTCTCTCATCTGAAAAGTAGGAAAATAACATCTAATTGTACAAGGGAGAACTAAATGAAGAGAATCATATATACATATACATATATATATATGTGTGTGTGTGTATATGTATATATATGCTCCCTTGGCTTAGCTCATTTATATTTATATTTATATTTATATTTATATTTATAAATATACACATAATAAATTTACACACACACACACACACACTCCTTTGCTCAGTGTCCAAGGCAAAATAAGTATTCAAAAGTGATTGTTCTTTTCATTCCTTCTCTAATTTTCTGCTTGAGGACGTATAGCTGTTAAGTGACAAAAACAAAGCTTTGCCGATGTATCTGGTTGTAAAGCCCATGGTCTCACATACCATATGTTCAGGTTCAAAAATGAGCTATTTCCTTGAGGACCACAGCTGAGTCACAAGATGTCTTCAAGAGTGATGGCACCACATGACTAATTCCATGAAAACCCAGGCCGGCCAGCTTTGTGGGCCATCTCAGTGGACACCCATACTAGTCTATAAAGCCAAAGTCTTGCTTAGCAATCCACCTGCCTGTGGTCCATCCACTCTAGCCTGGGATCCCACCATGAACTATTATGCTGCTGGGAGCACCGTCTATGGACACAGAGCCGCTCTGATGCATCCAAATGGTGTTGCGGGCCAGCCTCTGCGGGAGTCAGCTGGTCCAAGCGCCCCTAGCAGCCCCGCAGCCCACGTGTGGTTTCACTGGGGGCACATTTCTCTTCTGCAGCTTTACCCAAGTGTTAAAAATTAATTTAACTCTAATCACACTGACAGGGGAAAAGTTAATAGAAGTTTTATTTTTAATATATGAGGAACCTTAACAGGATTTAAAGTTAATGCCTCAAAAATGGAAAAGACTGCTGACGGTTTATCTACCAGAATCTGCAGACTTTGGTGGAAAGCTAAAGAAATGGAAGAAGTATTACTCCAGCAGCTAGAGGCAGATTTGAAATACCCCCCACAGCAATTGGGAGAAATCCCAACAGTCTGCCAGCCTAAGAAATTGACTCATAGGGGCGCCTGGGTGGCTCAGTTGGTTAAGCGTCCGACTTCAGCTCAGGTCACGATCTCACGGTCCGTGAGTTCGAGCCCCGCGTCGGGCTCTGGGCTGATGGCTCAGAGCCTGGAGCCTGCTTCCGGTTCTGTGTCTCCCTCTCTCTCTGCCCCTCCCCAGTTCATGCTCTGTCTCTCTCTGTCCCCCCCAAAAAAATAAATAAACGTTAAAAAAAAATTAAAAGAAAAAAAAAAGAAATTGACTCATAAATTGCCCAAATCCTCAGTTTCCCCTTATTACCTGACCTCCAGTTTTCTTTACTATCCAGAAAAAAATATCATTTCAATTTTTTTAAGATATAATAGAGCTTTTCACTTAGAATCATAGAATTTTAGAGCTGATTTCTTCCAGCTATAATAATTTATGATACTGAGAGATGTGGAGGGAAAGTTTACAACAGAAAAGCGTGCTGAGTGTGGGCTATACATTTTGTTTTAGACATGGCTCGTGGCTGTTTTCAAAAGCTACTAACTTAAAAAACTCTCTCATGCAAAACATTCTTCGGCAACCTCAGACCAAGCTACCCAAACTATCCGTTGTCAGACGATAGTTCATTTAGGAGACCAGTCCGCTACTTTCGCTCAGGAATTCTCTCACCGGGTATTTATTGTGGACCGACTAGATGCCAGGCGTCATTCTGGACATTTAGGGGTACAGCAACAAATTAAACAAAAATTCTTGCCTGTTTGGAACTTGCATGCTAGTGAAGAGAGACAAAAATAGTAACAAAATAAATATTTATCATATTGTTTTATGGTACATTAGAAAGAGGTGAGTGCCAGGAAGGAGAACAAAGCAAGGAAGAAAGAAGATGATTGAGTCAGTCCATTTTCAATGGGGGATGCAGGAAAGGCCTTGCAAAGAAATGACATTTGAGTGGACACTTGAAGGAAGGGAGGGAATGAGCCTCTCTGATGTGACCATCCAGGTGAAGAGCACCTTAGGCAGGGACCAGAGGTGCAAAGAGATGGAGGCAGGAGCTTGCCCTATGTAATCAAGAATCATCAGGAAAGCTAGCACAGCTGGCCTAGGGTGAACAAGGAGGAGAGAGAAGTAGGAGAGGTGGCCAAGGGCCTTCCGGGTGGTATGTAGGGATAGGACTTAGAAAGTTATACAGGCGGTGACTGTACATTCCAGCTGCCTAGAACGATCTTGAATTACACCTGTTGTCTTGGCAGAATTATTAATAGTGTCACTGCTCATTCTCAAAATGCCCCAGTTTGGATGATAAATTATTGTTGAAGAAGGTCATCAAGAGGATGTGACTGCTGGTTGACCAGTGAGCTAGATCCAGGCAATTGGAGGCTCCTCTCTGCTGCCCTGTCCTTGGAATGCACATTCTGCCCACTGTTCCCACACTAGGAATCACCTCAAGGACTCAGCTTTGAGACAGCAATATGTTATTGAAATCATCCAGATGGTATATGTGACTGAACCCCATTATGGTCTCTATGTAAGTATTTAAGATGTGGCAGGCAGATGTAATATCTTCTCTTGTAACCGCCCAGGACAAGCCTCGTATGTAAGTTCCCTTGCTTATTAAACCTGCGACCTACCAGCCCAGAGTTACCTGCCGCTTCCCTCCCTGCCCTCTGTGTACGGGGGCCAGTCTCAAATTTCACTCAGGGAACTCCAAAGTTTGCAAACAATTCTATGGTCACTCCACTCGTGGACCACCATTAGGACTGGCTTTTTCTCTGAGCACAATCGAAGCCATGGGAGTTGAACCAGGGTATGAGGACCTGACTTACATCATCAAGGACTCACTGGCCGTTCCGTTTAGAAGAGCCTGACCCAGGGCCGAGGTGACAGGAAGGAAACAACTGGAAGGATTACCAAACTCAGTCTGCTGCGTCTCTCCCTGGAAGGCCCCCCTCCCACTTTGCTGGTCTTTCGGGGCCTGATTTAAATGTCTCCTGAAATTTCCCCTGACACAGTCTCCTATCCCCCAATCCTCACAAAATTAAATTGCTCCTTGATTGATTTTTTCACTTTATTTTCATATCCATTATAGTGTTTGCACATTGTGTTTAGTTATTAGTTGGCGTGCCTGCTTCTATTGATAGACAGCAAAGATCATTCTTCTGAAAAGGGAAACACCTATTTATTGGGCTCCTGTGCTATGATCTGAATGTTTGTGTCCCCTCCAGATTCCTATATTGAATTCTAACCCCCAAAGGTATTTGGAGGAGGGACCTTAGAGAGGTGATTAGGTCATGAGCTTGGAGCCTTTATAAATGGCATTAGTGCCCTTATAAAAGACACCCCACGGAGCTCCCTGGCCCCTTTGCCATGTGAGGATGCGATGAGAATGAGAGATCCCTCCCCTGACCATGCTGGCGTCCTGACCTCCAACCTCCAGCCTCCAGACCAGTGAGAAATAAATTCTTGTTGCTTATAAGTCACCTAGGTTGTGGTATTTTGTTGCAGCATCCCAAACAGACTGGGACAATAATATAAGCGAGATGCTTTGTAAGCTTTTTCGTTTTCCATTTAAAATGCACTATAATCCTAAGGGAAGTAATACTGCTCACATTCTGGTTATCTGTGCAACAAACCACCCCGAAACCTAGCACTATAAAATATCAGCCGTTTCACTGATTGCATGAATTCTTGCAACCCTGAAGAATGATTCTATCGCCAGGCCAGGGATTTGCACAATTGCATAATGAGCACAGCTGGTCCCTGGTTAGAGTCGAACAGCAGAGGTGAGAAGAATCAGGGCTGGAGAATCCGGTTCCAAGATGGCTTTCCTGGTATGTCTGGCCCAGGCCCTGGGATGAGCAGCAAGCTGGAGCGTCTCCCCCGTGGCCTCTCTGGGGTGGTGGCTTATGTCGTCGCTCAGTGTTCCAGAGAATAAAGGAGGAAGCTCCGTGACTTTTAAGACTTAGCCTCAGGAGTCACATGGCATCGCTCCTGCCGTGTTCTATTGATTGAAGCAATCAAAATCTGCCCAGATTTGAGGGGAGGCAACAGAGACCCCACCTCTCAATGAGGGGACTATAAAAAAATTTGCGCCATGCTTTAATACTGCCACAGTTCCCACGTTGCAGATGAAGAAACCACGGCTCAGAGAGTGTAGGTTCCTGGTCCAATATCATTAAACATGAGGGAAACAGTACTCAAAGTGCTCTGTCTGACTGTGAGGCATATGTTCTTTCCAAAATACCACATGCCCATTGTGAGGAGGAGATAATGTCTTAGTTCTATCGCCCTGTGCTTAGCACAGTTTAGCACATTATGAATGAATGAATGAATGAAGCACGACCAACTGCTTTTAAGCATTTTCTGCTTGCAACCCTAAAGAATGATTCCATCCCTGGATTTCAATCACTGTGGCAAGACCTATGGGAGCCATTTGGGAGTGTGGGGAGGCATTTCAGGTAGAGTTCTGTCTGCTAAAACCCTTTTAACTGAAAACCATGTTCTCCTTACTCCCATTACAGTAACCCCAGCAGACAGACTGCTAGACTCATTTAGAAGATGAAGAAACTGAGCAACTTTCTGGTGCCTTCGACAGTTAACAGACCTAAGCCCATCTTCCTTTCCCCATAAGGATATTAGGAGCCTGGGAGGAGGGAGACACGATCCATCTCAGAGTAACCAGCCCTGCCCACCTCTCCCCCACTAATCGCCTGACCTTTTCAGAAAGATGAAAAATGGCTAAAATGAAAGCAGTTTTACCTTTGATCAAAAACTGCAGATGTGTTGAGCTCACATTCTGGTGCTGCCACGAGTTCACTGTGTGTCCCAGGAAAGCTCACCTCACCTCTCTGGGCCTGGCTTTGCTAGCTGCTACTTAATGGTCAGCAACTTGATGCATGCCCTTCCATATCCAGCGTCCTGTAGTTCCAGGGAAGGGACCACAAGTGTGCCTTCCCACAGCCCTGGTTCCTGGACCATCACAAAGTCAGGCTCAACTTTATTTCCGAAATATTTCACCGATCCCCTGGGTAAAGAGTTACAGAGGGTTTTTGCTTATCCTTGCAACTTTTCTCGAAGTTTGAAATTATTTCCACCCTTTTCTTTCTCTCTCCATTCATCCACCTGGTCCGAACCACCACCCACCTGGGTCACTACAGCTGTCTCGTAATGTTGTGCGTTTGTGTTTCTGCTTCCACTTGCTCTCCGACCATCAATTGTTCACACAGAAGCTAGTGTGGTCTGTTTTTTATTCATTTTTGTTTGTGCTTTTCTTAATTGTGCTAAAATGTGCATACTGTCAAATTTACTCTTTTCGCCATTTTTCAGTGTACGATTCACTGACGTTAAGTACATTCACACTGTTGCCACCGTCCCCGCCATCCATCTTCAGAACTTTTCCTCATCTCCAAATGAAACTCTGTGCCTATCAAATATTTCCTCCAGCCCCTCCAGCCCCTGGTGACCACCTTTCTGCTTTCTGTCCCTGTGACTCTGTAAGTGGGATTGTATAATATTTGTCCTTTCACAACTGGCTTATTCCCCTCGGCTCATCGTCTTTAAGGTGCACCCATGTTGCAGCATATGTCAGAATTTCCCTCCTTTTAACACTGGATAATACTATGATGTATGTATATCCTGTACTTTGTTTCTCCATCCGTCCGTTGATGGACATTGGGGTTGTTTCCACCTCTCTGCTATTGTGAATAATGCTGCTGTGAACACTGGCTTATGGGATCATCTTCTTAAAAATACAAATCAGTTCCCGTCACTCTCTGCTCCCTTAAAGCTCTCCAAAGTTTCACGCTAAGAATAAAATCCAAACTCCTTTCTCTTGTCCACTAGGCCCTGTGGGTCCTTTCTGTCTATTTTCTCTCTCCCCCGAAAGCTTCTCAGGCTCCAGCTATATCAGCCTTCTGTCCGTTTCTCAGACACATCAAGCATGTGTGTTGTCCATTTACAAAATGGACAAGCATGGCCAACTTCTGTCTTCATCCAGGTCTCTGCTCAAATATGTCCTCCTCAGGAAGGATTCTCCGTGCTCCCAAATTGCGGGATCTCACATGCCCAACCAGTCACGAGGTCCTGTTTCTGAGCATTTTGACTCCCTAACAGCTGCACCCCTGACGTCACATAGCACCCCTGTTGGGTCTTGTCTTCTCCCACCGCACCCCCCCTCCCAGACTGTAAAACAAGCTGTCTTGTTCAGTGCTGAATCCCAGAGCCTAGACGGGGCCTGGCATACAGAGGCACTCAGTGTTTGCGGGACAAATGAAGTCTCAATACGTGATTTGACAGTCCACAGTAGAAGCGTAGCAGGACAGAGGAATCACGGGACCCCAAAATGAGTTGAGAGAAGGGAGATGCAGGGCACAGCATGTTGGCTCCCATTACATTGTCGCCTTGGCTGGGAACTGTTCCTTCGACTGCTGCTTTGGCTGTCTCCAAGCGGGAACCTGGGCCGACAAACATACAGCGTGACAGGGTACGCTTGGGACGCTAATACCCACGGCACACGTCCCCACTATGTCGGGCTTTGTGTTTCCCAGAAAGCTCAGAGATGACAAGGGAGACCTGGCGGGGTCCATTCAGAGCAATTCTTTACAGACTCGCCCCTAAGTCACTGTACCACATAACCCATTAGTCTGTGTCTCTCCAACATTCAAAATGCTAAGTCATTTTTCAGACTTGTCTTGAAATCTCTTTCATCAATAAGAGCTACAATCCTGCCAAGTTGGGAACAGATAGCTCTACCTGCTGCTTAGAGAGGCAGCCTTGTAAAAGGTGAAGGGAATGCCAGTGGGTTCCACGTGTCTGCTCTTCAGGGCTGTTAGAGGCTCTCTTCCCTGGGCAACAGGGGACCTAACAGGATGGCCTACCCTAGGGCTACAGTGATGAAATCCCCCACTGGAGAGACATAACCAAGACGAGTCCTGCTGGAAGCAATGCAGCCCAGTGGACAGGGGAGCAGATTGGAGATCTGGAGGCTAGGCTTCTAGATGCACACCTTTTACTAACTAGGTGGCATCAGGAAGTCTTTTAACTCATTGGGCCTCAGTTTCCTCAAGTGCAAAAGCAAGGAATTGGGCCAGACGGTCCATACGATCCCTTCAAGCTTGAAAATTCTAGCTCTTTGACACAGCAAAAGGGGACAAAGAGAGATGGGAGGGAGAGAGGGGAACCAAACAGTGCTTAATCCCCTTCATGTTCTCTCATGCACCTGCTTATAGTTGGTTGTACATGTCAGGACTCTAAGCCAAGGGTGAATTTATCTTTGTGGAAGAGAAGAACAGGAGAGGAAATCGCTTCCCCTCCCTCCAAAATGAGCCATTAAAGATCTGTGGAGTGCCAGTTGGTGAGAACAGCTTTCTCATTGTGAGAAGGACGTAACTGGCTGTGCCTCCAGATCACCATGCGGCAGATGGTTCCTTAGGACCTCTGGGATTTCCCTGTGCCCCTTTAGAGAGACGCCCTGCCCCTGTGTGCCATACAGTGCACCTGGTCAGCGTTCATGCATTCATTAATCAAACAAAAATGTGCCGAGGGGCGCCAGGGTAGCTCCGTCGGTTGAGCGTCCGACTTCGCCTCAGGTCATGATCTCACTGTTCATGAATTCGAGCCCCACGTCGGGCTCTGTGCTGACGGCTCAGAGCCTGGAGTCTGCTTCAGATTCTGTGTTCCCCTCTCTCTCCGCTGCACCCCTGCTTGTGCTCTGTCTCTCTCTGTCTTTCAAAAATGAATAAACATTAAAAAAAAAATGTGCCGAGCACTTACTCTGTACTGGGCACTCTCGATACAGAGATAAGATACGGTCCTTGTTCTCCAGAAGCTCCCCACCCAGAAAGTCCAGTAAACAGTTTGGCATGATAAGTGCTATGGTAAATAGAAGTACAAGCTTCTATGGGAGCCCAGAGCAGAGAACTTAACCTAGACTCAGGAGGAGTACTCTGCTCTCAGGGAGGTCTCCCTGGAGGAGGTGACAAATGAGCTATGTCTTAGAGGATTCTACCTAACTTCTTTATTTTTTCATTGCTAAAGGTGAAGATCAGCTCACAGCTGCAAGGGGCTATGGAGAGATAGTACGAGGGCTTGGGGAGAGGAGGGAGGGTCCGATGGAGGGACAGAGGGAAGGGTTATGAAGCCCTATTTGTGCCCAGCTTTAGCTGAAACTTTAATGGCTCTAAATGACAAGGCTGGATAGGTTTTTCCCGAGTTCCCAGGAAGGCAGAAGGACCCCTAGGTGCAGTGTAGAGGCTACCCCGGGACATACAGGAGATGGACATGAGAGGGAATAATCGGCCCTCCCAATAGACAGTCATTTACAGGACAGGTCACAGGTCTAAGCCTGGCAGGGAGAAGGAAGGGGTGCCGGGAGGGAGCAGGCCCAGGAGAAGACGGAGGCATGGAGGGCGCAGTGAGCCAATGTCAGTGGATGAGCATGTATTGCAAAAGCAAAGAAAAGACATGCTGAAGGTCGTTGATAAGGCTGCAGATGAAACCCGTGTCAGGCAGAAAAATGGAGACTCTCTGGGTTACGAGGAGGAAGCTTTGAGGGGGGAGGCTCTGCCCTCCAAAATCTCAAGTGCGAGGAGTTTCTCTGGCCTTCTGGACTCAGAGGCCTCTCCTCTGTCCTACGTGAGCAGGTGAGAGAGGATCCCCCAGAAAATTCAACCCAGGTCAGTGGGGACTCAGCCACATAGATGCCCTACTTCCTCTGACATTTTAGTGAAGCTTAGCATTTCCATCCTTTTTGTTACCCTTTCACCATAATCTTCACAAAGGCCTTCCCAGGAGAGATGGCAGCCACAAGTATCTAGTCTTCAGGGCTATTCATTTAGTGAGTGACCCAGCACAAAATGCAAATGTCTCCTAACTCATCTACACAACTCAATATTTTCAAGAATCTAGCATGTGCTCAATTTGCTGGAGCAAGGAAAAGAAAAGGGAAAAGGAATGCCCTTAAGTCCTGCTGCAGGATCAGCCTACCTGAGGTATTCAGGGCGTGTGGGTATCCTGAACATTGCGGTGGGCATGTGTGCGTGTCTGTGTGTATGTGCATGCATGTATATTCGTGGGTATGTGTGTGTCCACATGCCTGTGTGTGTGTGTGTATGTGTGCCCGCACCTGTGTGTGTGCTTGTGTGAGGGAGTGAAAGAGCAGCAGAGATCCCCGGGGAAATGGAGGTTTGGCCCGCCATTCCGTACAGGTCTGGAGATGTCATGCATTCAGGCCGCTTAGGCAAGCAGCTGTTTCCACACAGCATTTTCTACAACTCCAAGGGGTCTCTACTATTTCAGATGAAACACAGCTCAGTGTCTTTGCAGAACTTCCCATGATTTGCTACCACTGACACGTGTCAGCAGGTGGCAATACCAGCAGGCCAATCGCCAGGTCAGATGACAGGACCCTCCGGAAAAAGAATCCTCTTGGTTTGGAGCTAGCCCCAAGGAAGGACTAAAGCAGGCCCAGGCAACGTCAACATTTCCTGGCCTATCCCTCTGTGTGGGATGCAGGGACCCTCTCGGCATGGAGGGAAGCAGGACAGCTGGAAGCCACAGCCAGGTGGCTCCCTCTCTGGGCTCCCCCACCTGCCTTAGAGGTGGGAACAGCTCCAGGCTCAGTCCTAGACCACAGGTTTGCAGGTGGGCTTCCAGGAGCCACTAATGGGAACCTTGAACCTGGGAGCACTTGCTTCCACCAGGGAGAATATGTGATTGGTCAGTCTCTTCCAGTGGCTTTTAATTGCCTCTGCTGTTCCCAAGCCAAGCCAGCACACCTACCCATGGGACCATATATACCTTGGCCTGGTTAGAGGTGGGCAGGGGAGCACAGTGGGCCACCACTGTGAGATCACCAGACTGGGAAGCTAGGAACCCCCTGGACTCTCCTGGGAGCCAGATATGGGGGGCAAAGCTAGAGTGGCCATGCCAGAGCTCAGGAGCCGCCCAGGGTAAGGAAGCCAGGTATGGGCAGAATGGCACCTGTGCAGGTCACTGGAGCTTTGATGCGGCATCAATCCACCCGTGTTCACACCTGGGGGAGATAAATCCAGGCATCTGCTGTCTTTTCCCAGTGGAAAGTAATGGACAGCATGATAGTAATAATAATAGATAACATTTATTATTGAGCCCTTACTACGCACCAGGCAGTGTGTTAAAGGTTCTCATGGATTAGCTCATTAAATCCTCATAACAACCTGAAAAGATAGGAACATAATTGGTCCCATCTTCCATGTGCTAGAATAAAATTTGATGATATTAACTGAGAAATGTTCCCCTGTTGAGAGCCATATACCTCCCTCCCCACATGGAGCTAAGGCCTTTGTTGCCTCTGAAGCTGCTCCTTGCCTGCAAGTGGGAAGGATACAAATCAAGGACAAAAAAACCCCAAACAAACAACAACAAAAAAACAGCCAACTAGCAACCAAAAAAAAGAAAAGAAAGAAAAGAAAAGAAAAGAAAAGAAAAGAAAAGAAAAGAAAAGAAAAACACAGAAATCGATTGCGTCTCCAAATAGGTCTTGAAAAGGTCACAGCAGAGAAGTCTGTCTTGAAGCCCCAGTAGTTTTGACTGGCGAAAGTAGTTTTGACTGGATTTGATGTTTTATGGAGAAAATATTTTCTGTGTTCCAAAAGTTTGACTTTGATTATTAAGAGTCACAAGTGGAAGGCACCGAGTGTCGAAAGTGTCTGCCATAAGCAGGGGCAGGGAAGAAGGCCGGATGATAAATGGTTCAAGAACTGTGCCCTCCCCTCCAAAAAACAAAACACAACGCAACAAAACACAAAAATGAGTAGGAATAAAATAAAAAGAGAAGGGGGAGGAGGAAGAGGACGAGAAGGAGGAGGACTAGGAGTGGAAGAGGGGGAGGAGGATGGGGAAGAAGTGGACATCTTACAGAGAAGCAGGGGAAGACCAGGAAAAGGGAGGAACCAAATTCACCCCTGGTGACGGTATCAGTATCGGCGAAGGAAACTTCCCACCCTCTTGGCGACCACCCCTCCCCCGCTCCATGCCACCAATCCTTCCAGAAGATGATAGGAACCCAAGTGAACTGTTTCCTGGGTTTATGTCCAGGCAACAGCACAGGGTGGTTTTGAGCCTCTGGAACACAAACACACACACACACACACACACACACACACACACACACACGAACACACAGCAAATGTGTCTCTGAGTTCCTCAGGGGCTGGCTCATCCTGCAGGGTGTTATAAGGACTATCACTTCTCTCCTCCCCACCCCAGCTCACTTGCTCTGAGCATCAAGAACGAACAATTTTTTCCTTGCTTTGTTTTTTATTATATAAATAATTCAGGTTAATGTAAACCAAATAACCTTTCCATGGTGAAAAAAAAGTTAGAAAATACAGATAAACAAAAGGAAAAATCATTAAAATCCTACCATCCAGAGATGGCCACTACTAATAATTTGTGTACCTGTGCATATCTATAGATCTATACATACTACATATCTTTGGAGCAATAAAGTGTCTAATTGGTTTTACAATCAGTTGGAGAAGGACTAGAGCCAAAACTTAGACTACGTCACCAATAATCACAAGGCAGCTCTTGATTCAGGAATTTCTACATAGTCCCAGAAAGATGAAATAAAGGAAAAATCATAGCCATCTTGTGGCTGGAATAATGTGCCTTGGGGGAAAGAAGTGACAGAGCCCAGCTTCTGACCCAAGATCTGGTGCAGACGGGGTCAGACCCTGAGCTCAGGTCCTTGCAGTGGTTCCCTGGGTGCTGGTGTCGGGCTCAGGGGGGCTGAGATGTGCATTGGGCTTCGCTCATTCAAAGTACGTGCCAGGCCTTCCTGCAACATGCCCTGAGTTAGAAAGCCTGCCCTCAGGATCAGCGAGATCTGTGTCGTGGAGCGGAGGGGTGAATTGATCCATGAGAAAGCGAGAGCCCCAAGTCCTTGGACCTCCGCAAGGTTGAGACCCACATCCAACCACAGTCTTAGAGATCAGCATGAAAAGATCTTAAAAGCCAGACACACAGGAACCATGTGTTCCCCATAATGGTTCCGATGAAATTCTATTGTCCAGAACATTTTAAAAGCAAGCAGCTTATTTCAAACAGGGGCACACACCGGCTACTGATGTGCACGGTGGAGACTCAATAAAGGAGAACATCTAATGAAAACAGATAAAACGTACAACTACAATCGCAGGCCACGCATGAATTATTAACCTCGGGGAGTTTTCTATCGGTTCTGGGAACTATGGATTGTGTCTCTGGTATATAATTTGGGAGATATTGGTTCTCCATTTCATAAGAGAAAGCTTGAAGCAGGAAATGTAGTTATTTCTCCTTTAAGTATATACTGTAATTGCCAGTCGGCAATGACTAAATGTTATTATCCATCTGTTGGCTGTTCAGGGACCTGTGATGAGTAAACCTGAGCAGCTTCATACCATTTCCTGTAGCACAGTGGCTGGGGCATGTACACACCTGTAACATATTGGGAATTTGTTATTGAAAAATGTTATAGAGACCAAGAAATGGAAAAATTCTTGAACGTGTTTAAGACTTCTGCTCAAAATCTTTTGATGTATGCTCATGGCCATGAGAATCAAATCTAACCTCCTATGTTTGGTGCATAAGGCCTTATATGATCTGGCCCAACTCACTCCCCAATTCTGTGTCATGTCTCTTGCCTCCTTGCTAACTATGCATCAGCCATCTTGGTCTTCAGGAGTCTTCAAAGGTGCCAAGTTCTTTCCAAACACAGGGCCTTTGTACATGCTTTCCTCTCTCCCTGAACCGTTCCTCTCCACCTCCACACTCTCTGCCTGACTTTCTCATTCTTCAGGTCCCCATATAATATCACCTTTTTGGCAAGGTCTTCCCTGAACGCCTTCTCTTAAGTGGCTTTTGCCTGTCCAGCAATATTCTCTATCTCAGCATCCTGTTGGTTACCAATTGCAATTTAGTGTTGTTTAGGTGTGGGTTTACGTGCTAGGCCTCTGTCTCTCCCAGGGGACAGAACAGCAGAGACTGTGTGTCTGTATTATTTGCAATGAGTCTAGCAATAACAATGCTACATGTCATCGATTTATTGAATGGATGAATGAACAAATCGTGCTGTTTGTTAGTTTTTGGATGTGATGTGTGAAGGACATATTTGAGTCAGAAACTATGACACATTCAGAGGAATCGGGGTCCAGGAAGCTCTGCCCATAGACCAATAGGTACGGCACCTAGTGGCGGGCCAGCTGCACATCAAGTCCCCTACATCACACCTGTTCATGTGTGCCTCTCTTATGGCATACACCCAAATTCCCCTTGGCCTGTTCAAATCCTTAGCTCTTGTAAAGCCCCCATCACGTCTCACTTCCTCTATTAAAAAGGTCTTAGATTCTGAGGTACCTGGGTGCCGGTGGCATCTAACTCTTGATTTTGGCTCAGGTCATGATCTCATGGTTTGTGAGATTGAGCCCCACATTAGGCTCCAAGCTGATGGTGTGGAGTCTCCTTGGCATTCTCTCTTCCTCTCTCTCTCTCGACCCCTCCCCTCCTTGCACGTGTGCACTCTCCTTCTTTCTCAAATAAATAGACTTTAAAAAAGAGATCTTAGATTCCTTGGTCAGAAAATGAAGACTCCTTAAAACCTTTGTTTATATTACAGGGGTCCTTCCTCCCTGCTCTGACAACCACCTTCCTAACTTGCAATTCACTACTTCGTTGGATTCTGTCTCTCTCAGACATCTCCGATCTGTATGCTGGGTTTGACTTTCCTAACAGATTGTATTTTGATTAGAGTCTCTGATTCTGGTTCCTCCCTATTCTGAGAGATCTAGATTTCATCGACACAGACCCCCAAGTCCATGGCCAGATTAAGCCTGACGCTTTCCCATGGGCTTAAGCTTTTATGGACCCCTCTGCCTCAAGTTCATATTGACCAGAAATTTAGTCCTCTATTAGGTTCCTTTGAGGAAGCCCTACCCCCCAAAAAAATCAATAATCAAATAGATCATTCGTAGGCACAGTAACGTTTCCTGAAGGTTTTGGGAGCTGGAGGGAAGGAAATCACATGTCGTATCATGGAGTGATCAATCTCCGGATCTGTCTTTTTGTATCCCTTTCTTCTCAAGTCCTTCCCAGCAGCCCCATCCAGACTTCATCATCCTTTCTCACGGTCCTCCCATCTTTCCTCTTCCTCTTCTTTCCCGGGACAAAGCAAGTCTCCTTGCTTAAGTGTGGTTATCACCTGCGGGTACCGATGCCTGCATTAAGGGTATCTCACTCTTCTCTCCAGGTTCAACACAGCACAGCTTGTTGTGAACTTCTTACCCCAGATTATAACCTTGCTTTGATATCCCCCACCATCCCTACCACAGTGCCAAGCACATAGTAGGTGATCAGTAAACCCTTGCTCACATACATGGACTGAAGGAGCTGGCTGGCCTGAGAGTCATGAGCACTCAGCAGCGACAGCACATTCCAGGCCAGCGTTCATGTCCCCGATCCTTCTGGTGTGTGGCATGAGAGTTCCCTTCTCCAAAACTATAAGGGCAGTGCCATCCAGAGACAGGAAATCCATCGTTCAAATTAAAATAAAATGGCAATAAAGTGACGCACACATATCTAGCTGTAAATGCTGAAAGGACTTGACTTAATCAAGCAAAAGGGCACAGCTTTTCTCTTGCCGCATAATGTAAAGGCGTTTTATTACTCTGGCAATCGGCAAAAAAGTCAAATGACTTTATGGGGCTTTTTGTAAATTACCTTTATTAATGCATGCAATATTATTGAAAAATTCTACTACAGAGTAAATGTTCCATTGAGCTACAAGTTGCCTGCGGGAATGTGTTGTAAATACACATGGTGAATATGTTACTATCTTTACAAGGGATTTCGCACCTTTTACAGCCTTCTGAAATCAGACGAGGGCGGCGCAGTGTGCTTGGAAAGGTAAGGCTAATCTTACAACACAGTATACAACGCGGATAAATTTGCAGAGCCTGGAAGTTCGCCGATTGTCTGAGAGTGTGATGCCCTGTTCGGGAGTTATTTCAAGGCTCCTTCTTCCCAGACACCTTACAACTTTCTGATATGTTGGCATTTACTTTAAGAAACCTGTTCTGGCTGATTTGAATCAGGACGGTCTTGGGCAGTTGACAGGACTTTTCATATTTATTGTCCTGTAACGCTTGGAAACAGAGGAGCCAGTGGCTGAGGTAGGTCAGGACAGATGCGGGGGAGGCTTTCCTCTCTTCCCCTCCGCTCTCTCTGCATGCATCAGTCTTGATGGTGCATCTGCTTCTGGTTCAGGGATTCTAAACACAATTGCTCTTCGCCTCCCCGGATGGCTCTAAGACCTCTGTCTCTCTCTCCACCTCTCCATGTTCCAGTAATCCAGCCGGTGTAACATCAGAGCCCTGAGATTTAGCATCAATGTTCGAACCCATCTCTCGCGGCCTCACAGCCTCCCCTCAGGTGGGACCCCAGGCCGCCCCACCTTCACTCATTCTCATCTTGCTCCTCATTGAGTTTCTTACCACTGTCAGGGCTGAGTCCAATGGATGGGAATCATCTGGTCCTAATTTATGAGGCAAGTTTTCATGTCCTGTGGCCTGCTGTTCACAGTGAATTCTGTGAACTGGCTGAAGCAGAAGGGAGAGGGGGAAAAAGCCAAGAGAAAATTAATATATATATTACTTATATATATAAGTATTATATATATAAGTATTATATATATAAGTAATATATATATTACTTATATAATTTATATATATATATATATATATATATATATATATATATATATAAAGGGGAGGTCAGTGAGACAAACTAAAATTTACTGCACTGCTCACTTCATAGATTCCTCCAGAACTCCCACTTTGGAGAAGCATGCCGTCCCTCTGCAGGCTGAAGCCACGGCTGTTCCTGAGGGCACATCTTCGCCCAACAGTCAGCAGGCTCTGCCCCTCTGTTCCCACTGCAGTTCCCCTCTGGTTCCCGGCTGGGAATGCTTCCAAATGCAAAATATGTCACACTTACACGTGACTTTTAAATTTTAGTAACTCGCACTCTCTTTCCTTGCTTACCTAATCCTATTTTCTGATTATTTTATTGTCGTTGTTTAAAGCCTGTTTTCACGTTGTTCTCTTGGTGAGCCCCAGTATGAGGACTGGGTGTGTGAGGTAAAGTGATTTCTCTAATGCAGCTCACAGGGCTGTCTAGAGACCCCCTTCTCCCACCACAGCTCATTCTCTGGCCTCCTGTGGACCTGACTCCACACAATCTTTTGAAAGTATGTGTATTTCTACAGCTGGCAAAATATTGCCCATGTCAGGGTGCCTGGGTGATTCAGTCAGTTGAGCATCTGACTCTTGATTTAGGGGTCATGATCCCAGGGTCGTGGGGTGGAGCCCGCTTAAGATTCTCTCTCTCCCTCCCTCTCCTTCTTCTCCTCTCCCCCACTTGCTCGCTCTCTCTCTCTCTCTCGCTCTCTCTAAAAAAAAAGTTACCCATGTCTATAACAGGGAAGAATAATGATCTAAGATGGATTAATCTAGTTCATAGTAATTATTAATGTCTATTAAGTTGGTTTAATTTTTAAGTATCTATGTGTAACATATATGCATCTAGATAGATAGATAGATAGATAGAGATGGTATATAAATATGCACAGAAATTTTTTTTTATCAAATCACATTGTGTTTCCACCATGGCATCCCATCTTGTCTTCTTGCAGAATTCCAGCAAGTGTTCTGATAAGCAGTACGAAGCTAGAGTAATGTTACATTTCCCAGACAACCAGAAAATGCCAAGTCATTGGGTAGACCTTCAACTCATCCACCATGCGTTAATGACAACCATGTGCCGGGCACCATGTTAATTGCTGGGGACCTGGAGATTGATAACACATGTGCCCTCACCTTCATTTTCAGCAGATGACCTGGCATCTTACTTGGAGAAATGGAAACAAGCAGAAGAGAAATCTACTCTCACTTTCCCATCTGTCAACCCACTTGCTTTTACCCTGTCTTCCCCCCAGTGACTAGGCTCTTATCTAAAGGCAACTTTTTCCATTTGATTACTGGATCCCATTCCCTCCTTGCATACTCAAGGACATCAGTTTACCAAACATCCTCTTTATTCTGCATCATCTATTTTCTTCTGCTCTGAAGTCACTTATCCCTTCCATTGCCAAATCCGGGGATCACTTCTCAGTCCTCATCTCATTGGATTGATTCATAGCTCTTAACACAGTTGAATCGTCCCTACTCCTTGAAACAGTGTCTTCACTTGGTACTGATAAATCCACTCTCTCTCGGCTCTTCTCAAACCTCAGCAGGTCCTCGTTCTCATTCATCTATACTGGCTCCTCATTGTCAATGGGGTCTCTAAAAGTTGTACACCAGAGGGACCAGTGCTCAGAACCCTTCTGTCCTCCTATAGTCCCTCCATTCACTTCCATGAACATTCAGTGGCAACTTTCAAAATTATATCTCTAGCCCGACTTCCTTGAATTCCAGACTCACATCCAACTTCCTCCTCAGTATGACTTTTGGGGGTTCTAACAGCTATCTCAAACTTCATACACACCTAGTCATGCCTCTGGTTACTCCATGCTCTAAACCTGATCCTCTGTTCCTAGTTAATGTCAAAGCTATTCTATCTGCACAGACCAAAGATCTTGGGGCCATCCTTCATTCCTTTCTTTCTCTGATCTACCATGTTCAGTCCACCAGCAAACCCCATTACTTTCTCCTCCAACATGTCATGGAAGTCACACTCTGCTGCTCATAACCCTGCAATGGTTCTCCATACTATTCAGAGAAAAACTCATAGTTCTCGTCATGGCTTCTAAGGCTCTGCAGAGTCAGAACCACTCTCAGACACCCCTCTGACTTTCCTTTGTGTCACTCTCCCTCTAGCTCATTTTCCTTCTTACTATTCTTAGAATATCTCAAACATAACCCCACCCCAGGGCTTTGCACTTGCTGGACTCTCTGACTAGAATGCTTTCTAGTCATCTGCATGGCTCATTCCCTCACTTCCTTTAAGGAGCTGCTTAGTTTCTCATCAGAAGTGTCCTAGGGGCGCCTGGGTGGCCCAGTTGGTTAAGCGGCCGACTTCGGCTCAGGTCATGATCTTGCTGTCCGTGAGCTCGAGCCCCACATTGGGCTCTGTGCTGACAGCTCAGAGCCTGGAGCCTGTTTCGGATTCTGTGTCTCCCTCTCTCTGACCCTCTCCCATTCATGCTCTGTCTCTCTGTCTCAAAAATAAATAAACGTTAAAAAAAAAAAAAAAGAAGTGTCCTTAGACCTCCTAACACTGTTTTGCTTCCCTGTTTATTCGATTTGAACTTTCTTTACAGTACTCATTATTACTTAATGCATTTATGTCTCTTTTCTCTCTTCCACCACTAGGGTATAAATTCTTTGGGGGTTATTTTGTTCATTGCTGTGTCCCCAGTGCCTAGAATATACCAAAAAAATATGAATTTGTGAATGGAATTAAAAGCTCAGTGCTTGCCTTTAAAGAACTCATCGTCTGGTAGGGAAAACAGAAATATAAAAATACATTCAGAAGGCAATGAAGAAAGTGAAATGCAGAAAGCCGTGGGAGTGAAAAGAGATGCAAAATTATTAGCCCAACCTGAGGAGGATCACAGAAAGCTTCCCAAAAGTGGTGACAATCAGTCTTAAAGTTAAGGAGGCATTAGCTAGGCACAGTGCATTGGTGGGGAGAGAGAGGTAGGGAAGCAAGAAATAGAAAAGAATTGTCAGGAGCATATTAGGCAGAGGGACAGTCGGAGCAAATCCAGTGAATTCAAAAACTCCTTGCTGTATGCTAGAACATGGTAGGAGCCAGCATAGGTGGAAACATGTTCCCAGGCACAAATCAAGAGACAAGTGGTGGTAAGACGTGAGGTTGGAGGCCTAAATAGAATCATGTCATGAAACACTTTCAATGCCAAGTTAATGAACTTGGAATGTAGATGGCGGGGAGACACTGCAGGATTGTAAGTAGAGGTATGATGGTGTTATTCACTCAGAAACCCAACAAACTTCTTTTGAATTAACATAGGCAAGATGCCAACTGTTGGGCAAATGGTACTGAGGGCACAGTGTTATAGTCCAGTGGGAGACGTCAGTGATAGCACCATGCAGGGAGGGATGGAGAATGGTTCGAGCCGTGTCACCTTCCTCGCAGGAGGATGGCGGGGAAGGAAACACACAGGAAGCGGTGAAAGATCAGTTGGAGGACTCATATTTCAATTCAGGTGAGAGATGATAAATTATCAGGCCCAGGGAAGGAACAATGTTCCCAGAGACAGTCAACACCCCATATGTTGTCATCATAAGAGGTAGAGCTTATCTGGAGTCTCCACTCTTCTTCAGGGCTCCACCTCACACCTGCTTTCTGGAAACGAATGTGTGTTACCTCACAGGCTGCCAGAACCTTCCTGGGAAACCAGCATGTGGATGAATCTTGAAAATTCAATCTGGCTACATCCTGAGAGTTTCACATGCTGGTTCCCTGGGACCACACACTGAGACACTTTGCAAGAAAATTGAACAGAAAACAGATGGCAAATGTCGTGGGGCCTCACATAACTGAGAAGGCAAAGGAATAAACCAAAAAACAAAGTGCTAGAACCACAGTTCTTAGAACAGGCAGAGAAGTGGTCACCTCTCCTCTGCTCTTTAACTGGGAGGACTGGGAAGGGGTGATGACCTCTTGCGGGGGCAGCTATGGTCTCTGCGACCTGGTAGGCGAGCTTGGTGGTTAGATTGATCAAATGGTCTCACATCTCTTCACTCTGTTCCTTCACTCTGAATATTCTTTGGGATCATTACAACAGCTCAGAATGAACACTCTAAATTTAGACCCTAACTATTTCATGTTTCCAAGGGAACTGTAAATTACTTTGTGAATGTACATACAACACAGCCAGCAAAATTCGCTTGATGAAGCCCTCTCTTACACTGGTGTCTGAAGCTGCCTCGTAAATCGTTGCCTTGTCCAGGCTCCTGGACAGCTGACAGCCTCAGACAGATTGCCTTTGCTTCCCCATCTGACATTCTGTGGGAGACTCTGCTGTGGGTACTCAAACCTTCAAAAGCTACAGCTCCAAACTCCCCCAAAGTCCCATGTTGTGCCCATGAAGGGTTTGCTAGATGGAGAACCCAGTCAGGGATGCTTCATTGCACATGACTGGCCAGGTAACATAAGAATGCCTAGGTTTTACCCAGCAGCATAGAGTCCTGCCTAATAGTGAGGACAAAAGAGTCAATGACCCAGGAGGCAAAATGGAGCATGGGAAACAGTTTTGATGAAGCTAGTCAATCTTTTAGGACTAAATTCAGCTATAGCAACAGAGAATGGAAATAACAAGGGCTTAACCAACATAGAAATTTATCTTTTCTCTCATGTATAAGAAGTCCAGAGGCATTCGGTCCAAAGGCTGGATGCAAAGGTGCCATAGCTGCACAGTGTCACCATGAACCCAGACTCCTTCTGTCTTCTCTCCAATCTTCTTGTTGTGTAGTCCCCATCTTTAATTTCAAGATCCAAGATGCATGATCCAAGATGCTTTCTGGAGCTCCAGCTCCCACGTCCATGCTCTAGTCACCAGGAAGGAGGAAGGGGGTGGGGGGCAAAATGTCTGCAATTCTCGGCTGATCAACTTCCTCTATGCATCTTTCCCAAAGTCCCACACAATATTCTGCTTATGTCTCACTGGACCCACCTTGATTGCTTAGCACACCAAACAAGAAAGACTGAGAAATGTAGTTTTTTTTTTTTAATTGGATGCAATATGGCCCCAAATAATATTATGCATTTGCCACCAAGAGAGAAGAGGAAAACAAATATTGGGAGGAGCCTAGTAGTCTCAACTACAATGAGGTTGTAGTCATATGAGGAGCAGAAGACTCTGTGCTTTTGATACGACGGAACCTAAAATAACAGTAAATACTGAGCAAAAGGAAAAAGTCTTAAAAGAACAGAAAGATTGAAAGGAGAAGAGACAGAAAAGGACTACCTTTCCTTTCCCTGAGGAAGGAAGGAAAAAGAAATGAAAGGAATGAGGGAAGAAAAGAGAACTGAAAAGAGCAGGAAGAAAAAAGGAGAAATCAAGAGCAGGCTGAAGAAAGGAGGGAAGGGAAAATGCAAGCTGGGTGTGTCAGGGTGCCTCCATTTTCCATCCTCAGATTTCTGCTACCTTGGGGAAGTTCTGGCTTCCTCCTTCTCTAGCCTAGGGTCTTCTTCTGTGCCTTCCTAGGAGCAGGCTCCCCACCTCTGCTGTAACCACAGTTGTTTTAGCCCCTTCCCCTGTAATGTCTGGAAAATGGGACAAGCCAGGTCCCTCTATCTCTGGGCTTCTCTTGACCATGAGTTGTCCCCAGACTAAGCACTCTGGAAAATAATGTACCTGCTCAGGATCAGGCACGCCTCCTGTGTAGAAGCTGCAGCTAACTTAGAAGGCCCCTTCTGGACCCACTTCTGCAACATAGTGTCCTCCGTGATTGCCTTCTCCACGTAAGACATGAGGTCCCTGCATCAAGGCTGGTTGTTATCCACCACCCCATCCCTTTTCCAGCCCTCTCCAGAGGAGGAGGCTCCTTCCTCCTTGTGTGTTGCCAGTTGGGGCAACAGTGTCTCAAGCTTTGGCAGAAGGCAGAGCGCTCACCTCAATCGGTAGCCTGCAGAGATAGGTTATGGTCCATAAACAAGGGAATGTGGATTCCCAGTGAGAGCTGAAGACCGGCTGATCTTCCTAGGTTACCTACAAAGTAATCGCCTTTCACAGAAGCAAGCTATGGCTTCTCTCAGCTTTTGATCTTGCCCTTTAGGAACCAGAAGACCACCACATGGTCTCTACCCCCCTCTCAATGATTGTGTGAGAAGCATTGGTTCTTTCCTGCTCTGCTGAGGTCTGGCCTCAATGCAAGAGAAATGGCATTGTCAGAAGAAATTCTCCTGGCCACCTGGGAGCAAAGGTGCCCATGCTGATTAAATGATTTTTATTCTGGACCCTCCTAGGACCTCAGGCATTGGGTGGATGCTAGTTCATCCCCTGATGGAACAGAGGGAAGAGGGAAATGGAAGGTGTCACCTGTGGTATCACCTCCATTAGAGTTTAAGCTTCTGTAGAGCAGAGAGTATCATCTTACATCTATTTTATATTACCTTCAATACCAAACATGATGCTTTCCATACATGCTAGATACTTGATAATACTTGTTAGATAAATATATGAGAAGATGTCTATTGTTTTTCAGCACTGAACAGCAGAGACAAAACCCTTGTTTTTTTGCATAACAGATTAATATGAAAAACTTCCGAGGAAAACTTTATGTTCTGATTTTTCCCCCACTTGATTTATTCCTCCCTAAACGTCCATTTGGTACGGTCCCCAAATGCAAAGGCACTTTTGAGAATGTCCGATGCTGAATGTCATGCACAATGAATATGCGAGATGCAGGCTGTTCCCTGGGCTCTGTGGGGAGCTGTGAACAACTCCATTCCTAGAATTGGTACTCTTCTGAGAAAAAGCAGATGATGGGGTCACATAGCTCTCTCATGCCATTTATAGACACGTGTAACATACGGGTGCCCAAACTGGGCCCCAGAGAGCCTCCAGAATACCTGGAGTGGTGCTGAAGCAAAATTTTCCTTCTTGTGGAAAATCGTATTTTTTTTTCACTCCAAAGTATAAAGGAACCCCCATCATTGGAGTAATAATTTCCCTTTGGGTGATGATGTTTCATGGGGCCCTCTTCTCCACGTGGTAGGTATAAGTAGCTTCTATCTACAGACAGTGAAAGGAAAGCAGAGAAGAACCTGAAGGATTCCAACCATACCTGCGGCACTGTGCGGGTGTAAAGGAAAACCCTGAGGCAGCATCGAAGAGGAAGACCGTACAGGGCACAGAGCAGGGAACTGGGAGTCAGGAGACCCACGTTCTAGTCTCAGGTCCGCCGCTAAGAATTGGGGCTGCTTCCTCACCTGCCAGATACAAAGGCCTCAGGTGAGCCCTAAATCTCTGCGCCCACTATCTGGAGTGTGTGCCCACTGGGAGGACTCGAAGATGAGAGCGGGGAGGATGAGAAACTATCCTCGGACATGATGGCACCTCAGCTACGAGAATGACCCTTCCAGCCTGAGATGTGGAAGAACTCAAGTCCTCACTGAGACCTCTGTCAAATTCTCGCTTCAGGAACCCGGTCTTAATTCCCTTCTCAGAAGTGAATCCCTAAAAGTCATCTGAATTGCCATTCAGCTACCTCCCCACCAACGTCTTTCTCACTTTGACTGTTACTGACTGCCGTGACTTTTGTTGTTATTTAACTTCCTCAGGCTCTAAGCAATGCTGGCTGAAAACGTGGCATCTTGGTAGGATTAGCTGTCCATGCTGTGTCCTGGGGTCCCCGCTGCCAGCTGGGGCAACGTGCCACTGCTACTTTCTTTGTCATTCCATCCTTCCTCATGCAGGGCTGCATGGGCTGCTGTGTTGATGAGTCGGTGGGAGAGAGCGTCATGGTCAGTTAGCGGTATCTGCCATGAGGGAAGAAGGCAGAGGTGATGACAGTCATGTCACCTAAATTCTCTCCCTGGGCCCAGGCCCTTGAGCTACCAACCTATGTCCAAGACGTCAATGATGAGGACCCAATTCCTCCAATGATGACATCTTTCCTCAACCAGTGATGTCATATGGCACTCCCCCCGCCCCCCATCTTCTAGAAGATGGCTCCCAGATCCTACTCTGTTCCAGCCTGCACTCCAAGCCCCTGAAAGAATTTTAGGAAGAGTAGCCCATGTAATACAAATCCCATAAGATGCTATTAAAAGAAGAGTCTTTGATCCTACATTTGGGAAACACTACATGCTAAATATAGCTAACATTGTCATCTACTAGTTAGTGAGCATTTATCATGTTGCAGGTTCTGTTCTAAGTGCTTTATATATATATATATATATATATATATATATATATATATTCGTTAAGTTAATCCTCACAACAACCCTAATGTCATGTCCATTTTACAGAGGAGGAAACAGAGGCAGAGAGGTCATACAACTAGCAACTATTGGTTCAATCTGGCAATCCAAATCTAGAATCTATTCTTTTAACCACTACATGATGCTTCCTTTCATTTCTATATCGTCTATCTCTTATCTATCTATCTATCTATCTATCTATCTGTATCTATCTATCTATCATCTATCTATCTCTATCCATCCGTCTTTCTCTCTTATCTATGTATGTCTATCTAACATTATTATCTCTGTTTTCACCTCCATATCTACACTAAATCTATACTTACATCTATGTCTAGATCTATCTTGATGATTCACAAATCACATTAGCATGTTCAAGGCTCTGAAAATTTCTTCTGTAAAGAAATCTATTTAATTGTTTAACTAGGTGACTTCTAAATTTATTCAACACAAAAAAACCCTCTACAGACACCTTTTCCCCCTTGTGCTTAGTTTCTACTAACAACTCATGCCATAGAATGTTCTAGAGCACCATGCAAATATGCTCCTGAGGATTTTCTGAAGGAAGAATGAGAATCTTGATTCCTAGATTCAGCTTTCTGCTTTATTCAGGACAATATTAGTATAATTGATTAGTATAACTGATGACTCAAACTGCACATGAGAGTTATCCGATTCTTCAGGTCTTTAATGAGTTTAAAAAGCGTTGGTAAATGTAGATAACAGAGACGACTCTATCCCTGAATATTTGACTAACTGTTTAAGTAACGGATGATAGATGGTAGACAGATGAGTCAATTCAAGCCAAGAATAAACTGATAGTAGATGGTGAGCACTTCCACATACATAAAATGAGAATAGAACGGAATGGAAAGAAAGCTTGAAATTTGGACTGTGGAGATTTTCATTTGAACCCACATTCAATCAAAAGCTGGAACTTTATTCCTTGTTATATGCTCAACATATAGTATTGGGCCTGGTAGGTAGGCATCAAAGAAATATGTTGATCTAAATAAATGTTTGATCTAGAACAATTTACTTACCCTCCCTGGGTCTTAACTTCCTTGTATATAAAATTGAGACAATAATAACAGTTTCAATTTCCAGGGTTGCTGTGATTATTAAATCAGATGATGTATTTATAAGCAAGTTTTAACTTTAAAGCCTGATATAAATATCAACTCCAAGTGCTATTATCATCAACAGCAATAAACTTAGTCGGGTTTGAAACATTGCTGTCTTAGTTTACATCTGTTCTTTCAGCCATGACCCCATGAGAGTTACACCCTGAGCAGGGGTGCTGGTCAGCAGTAAGCTCGCAGGGAGAAGCAAGCCCCTGGTGTAGAAAGGCCACTGGGGACAAAGCAGGGACAACCCCTAAACAGCTCAGCTTCTGGCTTTGAAGAAAGATTCCCCCCAAACCCTTCCATACTGAGACATTTGGTTACTGTTGATACACAGAGGCTGCTCAATAATTGTTGAATTCAGCTTGTATCTCTTTTTTTAATGTTCATTTACTTTTGAGAAAGCGCAAGTTGGGGAGGGATGGTGGGGCATACAGAGGATCCCAAGCGGGCTCCATACTGACAGCAATGAGCCCGATGTGGGACTCGAACTCGCAAACTGCAGGATCATGATCTGAGCCGAAGTCAGATGCTCAACCAACTGAGCCACCCAGGTTCCTTCTCAGCTTGTACCTCTTAAGATTCATGGGGCGCCTGGGTGGCGCAGTCGGTTAAGCGCCCGACTTCAGCCAGGTCACGATCTCGCGGTCCGTGAGTTCGAGCCCCGCGTCGGGCTCTGGGCTGATGGCTCGGAGCCTGGAGCCTGTTTCCGATTCTGTGTCTCCCTCTCTCTCTGCCCCTCCCCCATTCATGCTCTGTCTCTCTCTGTCCCAAAAATAAATAAACGTTGAAAAAAAAAAAAAATTTAAAAAAAAAGATTCATTTAGAAGGTAGAATGGTGTCACCATTAACCTTCCCCTCAACTACTCCCCAAAGTTACAGAAAAGGTACGATTTCTAACAATAGATCTAGATCCCAACCCCAAGTTCCTTCTGCCATAATGTGCTTCTTGGTGCTGGGGGAGACGTGCCTGAGAAATGCAGCTTCAAACAAACAAACAGAAGATATTTTTTCAGTGCCTCACATACCTGTAAATACCATCATACCTATTGGATTCTTCTTCCCTGAATTATCCTCTAAAGCTACCCTGGCCAAAAGGGGAGTTAGCAGCCCCATGTGACTACTGAGCCCTTGAAACGTGGCTGGTCCAAACCGAGATGTGCTGGGAGTATAAGATGCATACTGGATTTCAAATTAGTATTTTTTAAAAAGCTCACTAATAGCTTTTAATATTGATTGCATGTTGAAACGATACTATGTTAGCATATTAAAACTAATTCCAGGGGCGCCTGGGTGGCGCAGTCGGTTAAGCGTCCGACTTCAGCCAGGTCACGATCTCGCGGTCCGTGAGTTCGAGCCCCACGTCGGGCTCTGGGCTGATGGCTCAGAGCCTGGAGCCTGTTTCCGATTCTGTGTCTCCCTCTCTCTGCCCCTCCCCCGTTCATGCTCTGTCTCTCTCTGTCCCAAAAATAATAAATAAACGTTTAAAAAAAATAAATAAATAAAAAAAATAAAACTAATTCCACCCCTTTATTCTGGCCATTTTTAGTGTGGCTAGCCAGAAAATTCTAAATTACTTATGTGGTGTCCATCGGTGACTTGTATTACACTTCTTTCAGACAGGTGCTTCTCGAAAGCAATGGTTTTGAAATTGTGGCCTGTGATGTATTAGTGGAGCATGAAACCAATTTAGCGGGTTTCAAACTCTATTGTTTCTTTTTTTTTAATTTTTTAAAAATGTTTTGTTTATTTTTGAGAGAGAGACAGAGAGTGAGCAGGGGAGAGGCAGAGAGAGAGGGAGACACAGAATCTGAAGCAGGCTCCAGGCTCTGAGCTGTCAGCACAGAGCCCGATGCAGGGCTCGAACTCACGAACCACGAGATCATGACCTGAGCCGAAGTGGTTGGATGCTTAACCGACTGAGCCACCCAGGTGCCCCTAAAATTTTTATTTTTATTTATTTACTTTCAACATTTACTCATTTTTGAGAGGCAAGAGTGTGAGTGAGGGAGGAGCAGAGAGAGAGGGAGACACAGAATCCGAAGCAGGATCCAGGCTCTGAGCCGTCAGCACAGAGCCCGACGCGGGGCTTGAACTCACGCACCATAATATCATGACCCGACCCGAAGTTGGATGCTTAACTGACTGAGCCACGCAGGCGCCCCCACCTGTATTGTTTCTTAACGAATAAAATATAAGAGAATGAATTAGAACGCATTCCAAACAGTAAGTACTATTCCGTGGAAATCGTGGTTTCAATTTTACTTATCCACGGGATTTACGTATTACATCCTGGGTTACAAAGTAAAAAAATATATTTACTGTCAATAGAGTAAAAAGTATTTGAGCACCCTCTTCTAAATTATCCATGATGAGACAGTCCTCCCTTGAGTCAGAATGTTCCGGCATAAACAACAAATGATTTGTATCTGACTGGGGAGATTCATAGTTGAGTCAGGTCAATGCTGTAACTTCAAAGTTCTGCCCAGGGAAGCTTTTCAGCCTCTCCTGATGTTGTACTAAAGTAGGAGAGGAGGTCCCTGTGCTGCCTAGTAATCCATCTGTGAGTCACGCAAGTACAGAGGCTGGAGTGGAGCCAGGCCAAGCACCCCTCTGCAACCTCGCCAAGAGCCCCCGGAGCCCTGGTAGATGAAGGCAGAGGGGCAAACAGCATCCAGCTCCCTGAGGAACAGGAAGCAATGCCTCTTTATAGGCAAATTAGACCCCGCGTTACTAATTTTATGCAGAGAGAACTGCTTCTCCCTTCAGCACATCCTTGTGCAGCTGGAAAAGTTTCTTCTCCAGACTAGTCAGGGAATCCACAACTCCAAAGAGGTCTTCCCTCGAGATAATTAAATTAGAAAATGCAACCGCCCGCACTTTCTGGAGGCTGAGCCTCAGTGATCTCAGCACACTCCCGAGGCAGCTTTTTCTAGGGGGTCAAAGGCTGGCTCAAGGTTGATTTAAGACCCCACAGAAGCATCATGGTTAACTACACTTTGAATAGGTCTTGCCTTACATATGGCAGAGGCTGAGGCCCACTGAGGAAGGGAGTCCTGCCCCGTGTGCAAGGACGTGGCGGCCATGGCAGCCGTGGCTCTCCGTATTACAACAGCTCCTTCACCCCGGCACTGCCCCAGAGTCTTAGCCCCGGGAGGGAGGGCCAGAGGGGCTCTGAGTTCCCAGGCCCCAGTCCAGGGGCTGCTGAAGGAACCCTAGCCTTTGCAGATCCAGGTGGAGTGGTAGCGGCAGCATGTAGGAAGAAAGGATGCAAACATGGCTGCCAGCTGCCATTTTGCCCGGCTCACGTGTGTCACTGAAAGCCTGATTTGCAGAACTGATCAGGACACTGCTTCAGGAACTGATGTCGCAGGTTTTGATAAAAACCAGTTCTATTCCATGCTCGTTAAGTACTTAGGGTACCTGCAGTGAAACACCTCAGATGGTAAGAACTCAAACTTATTCAGCTTGGGTCCCACATGGCGCCTCAGAAAACACTATTAGATAGACTAACACCTTTTAGAGCACTTGCTTTATGTAGGCCCCATATTAAATGCTTACTACATATTATATACTAAACACTTAAAACAACCATGAGAGATGGAGACCATTATTGCTTCCATTTAACGGATGAGGAAACTGAAGCTGATCGCTTGCCCACGATCACCCAGCTAACACACAGCCGACTCGATTTCAGGCCTATGTGATTCCCCAGCCCAACACCCATGACGCCGTTTTACCTCACATGTCAAGTATTCTTTTTTTTTTTTTTAACATTTATTTTTAAGAGAGAGAGACAGAGTGCGAGCAGAGGAGGGGCAGAGAGAGAGGGAGACTCAGAACCTGAAGCAGGCTCCGGGCTCTGAGCTGTCAGCACAGATGAAAATCAAGAATATGTGAAAATACTGTATAAACTAGGAAGTGTCACATAAGTTGATGGGACAGCGTCAGCATTGCTAATGTGTGAAGAATAAAGGAGCACGTGGTTCCATTTCTGCATGGGCCAGAGGTTTGTTATGGGACATACAGCCGTGGCAATATCTTTCCTCCTCAATTTTCTGTCAGCTCCAGCATTTAGAGGGCCACAGCAGGATGGTGAATCATCACTGGGTGCTAAGTTAATAATTGTTGAATTGAGTAAAGTGCAATTGAGGACGCTTAGGTGGCAATGAGTGACAAATCCCATGGTGGCAATTGTGGTGCATCTTTTTGACCCACATGTCTAGAGGAGAACTAGCATTTCATGCAGATGATCAGTAACTCTGAGGAAATGGTCAACTTTCCCAAGTGAGGAAGATCAGAATGTAACCCCCCCTGGGAATCACAGGGATTCTGAAATTATTCTTTGGCTGTTCCTGGACTATGTTTGATCCCTGAAACTAGACCCTATAAAACGATAGGGTCACCAGGTTCAAAGCTATTTACTTGGTTATAGAAGCTGGGCAGGAGGCCTAGGAGGCCAGCTTCAGGGTCCGAGGCCTAGGAGGCCAGCTTCAGGGTCCAAGGCCAAGGCAGGGCTGCCCTGAGCTGGACCAGAACACGATTCTAGGCAAGACTGAGGTGGGTAATGTGACATATCCAGGGCGCATCCAGGGTCAACTGAAGTTCACAGAGCTGGATTAAACGTACTAGGGTCAGGACCAAAAGGAGAGGGGACCCATCAACAGAACCAAGATGCAAATGCCCCATGTCTCAGGGGTAAAGGTGAGTGTATGCCAGCCAAACACTGTAAGTAACCTCGGGAGGTAGAATGCCCACACCAATGGCCTAAAGCTAAATCAACTCTATATTTTTAAATGTTTTTTTCCTGATTATGAAAACAGTATACATTCATTAAAAACTAACCAGAACATACAGAAAGGTTGTATTGTTAATACACCGACCCAGCAAAAGTCACTAGTGATTTTGGTGTATTTTTTCCTCCTACTTTTTTTCCGCGTTTATTTATATAATCGAGACTGTATTCTTTATAGTCTGGTGGTGTAAACACTTTAGACCCACAGATTCCTTGGGCTCGCTATCTCAGGAAAGCACTGCCCAGGGACACTGCCGCCTCTCGGGCAGGCCTGGAAGGCAGGTGTCAGGCAGACCAGGTCCACATCAGCTGGCAGGCTGCAGGATCATGCAGATGAGGAAGATGCCAGGAATGGTGAGGGGGTGGGGTGGGGGGGCGGGGAGGGGCAGGGCAGACCCCCACAAGGGACAGCTTCTGTATTTTTCCTTCTGCCCCTCGTACCAAGCACACTTCTCTGCCAGTGGGGAGCCCAGGCACGCGCTGACGGGTTGACTAGCTTCCTCCGCACAGTTCTCCTCATTAACGTGTGTGCAGCATCATGTCTGAACATGTAGCTGTTGCGGGGAACATTGTGTTTCAGTCCCGATCAGAATTAACAAACCAAGTCTGCTAGAGAGAGGCCTGTGGGAGAGAAGGGTCTGCTCCTCGCCCGGCCCTGTGATTTCTGACTAGTCTGAACAGCTGACCCTCAGGCAGGTGGACCTGAGGTCTGGAGAAGAGAAGTTTCAGCAGGGGTGGGAATGACTTGAGCAGGGGACAGAGCAGACACGACAGGTGGGGGATGGAAGTCCCTGGGTTCCCACGCACCCCTCCGCACCAGCCAGGTTCCATCAGAGGGAGCGGGGAAGCGGCCAAGTTTGAGCAGAAGACAGAGGCTGCCGGCTAAGACAGAAAGTGTGCTTCGGGTACCTAGACCACGCAGGGAAGACCAACTCAAAGACTCTCGATGGTGACTCAAACCAGAGGCCTCTGGGCATGTTTCAACTACCAACATCACCGCGGGTTCAGGGAGGATGGATTCTCACTCCCTTAGAGAGACTTGAGAGTCACTCTTACACCAAGTAGTACAAGCAGCCCTCCAGGCTCAGGTCTGAGGATGTTGCTGTGGGCTTAACAAGCCCTTTGCTAAGATCTTGAGTCAAGAATACTTGGGGTGCTTGGGTGGCTCAGTCGGTTGAGCCTCCGACTTCGGCTCAGGCCCTGATCTCACAGTTCGTGGGCTCGAGCTCCACAGTGGGCTCTGTGCGGACAGTGAGAAGCCTGCTCTGGATTCTCTCTCTCTCTCCCCCCTTCTCTCTCTGCCCTTCCCCCACTAGCTCTCTCTCTCTCTCTCTCAAAATAAATAAATAAACTAAAAAAAGAATTAAAAAAATTAATAATTCCCCCTTCACAGATGAGGAAACTGAGACTCAGAGCTGTCACATGACCCGCTCAACCGCATAAAGCCAGTGACTGGAAGTGGCAGGAGACACAGAGAGAAATGTGTCTTCAAGGCAGGTGCCCTGCCCACCAGGCAATGATCCCACTCTAAAGTCTCCCTGAGGTGGGACCTGGCCCTGGGCCCATCTATGACCTGGAGGGGACCATCTATGACCCGGCTCACAGCCAACCACCTGCATCAGGTCCAAGGACATAGAAGGCCACAAATCACTCCTTCATCCCTGAGAAGAATCAAATAAATCCATGCGACTGACAGGGCCTGCGTAATCAGAGAAACCAGCTTTTCAGCGAAGACGGACAAGCAGCACACAAAGACAATTGGGGGTGTGAGTGGTCTGACAGGTACCAAGGTCAATAATAGGGAACAATGTGACAGGCAGCAGTAATCAAAAGAGAAGTGAGGGGGGAAGACGAATCATCCTGAAGCTATCAGTGAGAGAGCCTGGGAAACGATGGGCAGGACATTTATTACCCTAACAATAAACTGTGCCAACAGCTAGAGGAACAGTGTGTCCCCAGGCCCCTCAGTGTCACCTCACACACTCCGGGCAGCAGTTCTTGGGAATAACAGCCCATTGGAAAACTTGAGAAACTTTGGGAACAGGAAAAGCCAGTTTGTGGGGAAATGTGGACCCCTCAGTAGGCAGGCTGGCCGGAACCACATCAGGTGTGTATGGATGTACACATTTAGATAAAGAACCCCTAGATTTCAGTAGTATATGCTGGGACGATAGATAGCTAGATGATAGATCTGCCCTGTGGGCTCTCTGTTTGCAGCGGGGAGGAAACGACTCTCCAAATAACTACCATGTTAAGTGTAGTAGTAACACATGCTACTTGAGCTCAGAGAGAGATCATTGTTGCAAATTCTTTCTTGCATGAAGGCTTCCCGGTCCGCTGGTTACATCCCTTGGCATTCAGCAAGTCTCAGTCTTGGTGCCCTCACTTAAAGGCTTTGTGATTTTAGACAAGCCATTTAACCTCCCTGTGACTCAATCTCCTCACCTGTAAAATGGGGACAATCCTAGTAGCTTGTAAGGTTGCTGTAAGGATTAAAGGAGTTAATATGCAAAAGCCTTAGAAGAGTACCTGGCACGTGTGTGGAATGCATGTGCGTCAGCCCGAGAAACTCTCCGTTTCCCTCAAAGCGCAGTCCTGCAATCATCCTGCGGTGGGGTCATGTAGGTACATGTGACCAGCTCGCTGAAGGTGGCGGGGAGCCTCCCTGCCTAATCAAATGCAGCAGATTTTGACAAACCCAACCACGTCTCCAATCTTCTAGGAAAAGCCCAGAGATTTTGCTATTTCGGAGAAAGGCAATAAATATCTATCGTTAATCGATTCCTATGGACTCGTCTTGCAGATCAACAGTTTGGACCATTCTAGAGACATTGGTGGGTCTGGACTAATGAATGTATAATCTTCCAGACCAGGATGAGGGCATGTCACTGCCTACCTCATAATTATCCTCAAACATAGCTCCTGATGGATAAGTCATGGAAAATTCTCAGCGCTGGCTCGGGAAATCATTCCTGCTTCAGGCTTCCCGTTCAGTGAATCAGCTGGTGTCTTCCTCCGCAGGGGGTACTCTTATAATGATTTCGCTGCAGGAATCCTATTTGATAACGCAAACTAGGATCAAAGGGATACGTTTTCCTACTCCAAACTCCAAAGAAAGGATCCAGTCTTGATCTGTTCTTAGGGAAATCTGAGAGCCTCTTGGGAGTACAGTCCTCCAGCCCTTGAGTAGAGGGGAGCTGTTGAGTAAATCCACAGAGAGAAACAGAAAGTTCCCTGTGCACTGACCAACTGAGGGCCTTGGTTGTCAGACCCCACTCCATCTCCAGACCCGCAGCTGACAGTCAATGTTGGTGAGCCCCCTGCCTCGCCCCCAGCCAACTGCTCATGGAAGCACCTGTCAGTGACCAAAGCATAGAGAAAGTAGAAGGCTGAAACTTTTTTTTTAATTAATAGAACATATTTCTTGCTGAGAAATCAATAAACCTGTGCCTTTATTATTATTATTTTTTAGTGTCACTGTATTTCTTCAGTTTCCCTGTGACAAAAATAAACCCAAGGAGATGTGAGCCAGATTCCTTTTGACCCCCTAAATTTCTCAAATGTAGCAGAGGTCACCCTCAGAATACTCAATTTCTTTAATACCAGCTTTAAAACATGTCATTTACAGGCATAAGCCTCAGTTTACTCATCTGTAAAGTGGGTCAACATACCTACCTTATATACTTAACAAAATTCGCAGAAGGAGGAACCAAGATTATACATTTTGTGAACCATAATGAGCCCTGCAAACACCAGGTGTTCTGGCACGCTGGCTCACTTCAGTGCTTTTCAAGCGGGGAAAGGTAGAAAGATCAATGCGAGGAAAGATGTTGAAACCTTTTACAGGCAATGAATCTTATTCTCTGTTACTGCATGAAACCACGCTGAACCATGTCCACTGTTAGGTTAGATGAGGCTGTTGTTAAAATGAAAAATGTCACTGTTATTTACGGTCTAAGGCCTACCTGTCTCCAAATAGGTTTTCCGAAGGTGTTAATTTATTGCCAATACTGTCTCTTGTATTACTTTGGCATTTGACTACTGAGGGAACGAGGCCCAGAGGACAGGTAAATTTTAAGCAGAGCTGGGGACAGGAGGAAAGACTGGGGGTAAACTGCTGTCCCCGGGGGCAGCCCGGTCTCTGCGGGTACCTGCAGGGATGAACATAGGAAGGCCGTGCTCAGTGAGGACACTGGATCCAGACCTCTGGGCTCAGTAGAAACTGAGCCGTTACCATCCCTAAGGCCCAAAGGACGTGAGGGGAGTTAGCAGACAGGTTACTAGAACCCAGAAAGAGACTCAGTCATGTAGAGAAGGTCACCTTGAGAGGAACAACGCCCTTGAGCTGAGGGACACAGCCGGCCTGAGCGACCTCCCCGGTGGAAGCCGGGACCCGCTCTCCTCCTGACTGGAGCCGCCGCTGAACTACTGGGCCCCCCCACTTCGGCTGAGACAGATGGCGGGGGAGAGGGTGTGGACAGGAAGACGGAGGTGCCGCAGAGCCGCGTTGCGGACACAGGGAGTGAGCCCCCTGGCGGTGCGCACGGAGGCCCCTGTCCCGTCCGGGCGGAAGGAGAGCTCGCATCGAAGGGACAGGACACCAGGCACGCGTTATTGCGGGCATAAACCCCAACCCACCGGAGACACTGTGCATCCCCAGTGGGCTTTTTTGTACTTCTTTGCACCCCGTACGGATCACCCATGGACTCCGGGAACCCTCAAAACACGCTTGGCTCACTCCCCAAGCCTCAGTGGCCCCGGCCCCGCTCGGAGCCTACTCGGCGGCGACCACATTCTTAATTTGTCAGAAAGGCGGCCGCTTGGGGCCAAATGGTCGATTCTTTTTTTTTTTTTTTATTCAGATCGAAAACATGTAAAAGCCCAATATTTTGCAATACATATCCTGAATTTAGCAGTTAATAAAACAACATTGGAATTCGACGGGAGCCTCCTCGTAACAACAATGAACAAAGATGATGCCGTATAACTTAATGGAGAGCAAAACGCACTTTGTCAAGACAGAGTGAGAGAAAAGGAATGTAAGAAATTATGTACCCTGAAAAACCACTCTCTAAAGTAATGAGGAGAGCTAATCGGAGCCTCACTGACTGAATAACTGCAAAATAAGATAAACGACAAGCGAACCACCTTCTGAGGTTTTCGGATTAGTATTCATCTTAGGCTCCAATTGCAGCAGCAGATGTCAAAGGGTTTCTTAATCACATCGTGTCCCGCTTAAAACACACTGATGGTTCAACAGGCCCGCAGAGGACAGAGCATGTTTCTAAAGATGCCAGTCAAGGCTCTGAGACAACTTGGCACCCTCGTCCGTAAACTCACGCGAACACCCGGGTGCCACCACCCTGGGGACAGGGCCCCTCCTCAAGGAGGATCTTCCTTATTCTCTACCCCTCACTCACCACAACTGCCTTTCCCTCTGTCTCCTCCCTTCAAAATCTTTCTCATTCTTCAAGAACCAGCTCAAAGGCCACCCTCCCCATTGAGCTTTCTCTAGAGAGTCTTGCGGTTGAAATGCTTCCTTCTGCTGGGCTCCCTAAAGAATATTTCCCCAGACTTCTGAGATGGCACTCATCGTGGTCTGCTGTTTATTCTCAGTTTCTGAAGACCTCCCTCCCAGTTACCCAGAGAGTTACCTGAGAGTTCACTAGCTCGTCCCTGGCGTCTCAGATGGAACCCAGCCCAGCGGCTGGCATGCAATCAACATGTAACTGAAGGTAATTAAGCCAGTTGTGTTACGTATACCAGTACTCTGAGAACTTCCTCGAACTTCGAGGAACAGATAAGGATGTTATTTCATGCTCTAGAAAATATAATTCACCTGTGTGTCGTCTTTGGGTCAGGCTGGTGCTATTTCATGCTCTAAAAGGCATAATTTACACAATGAAGGAAATAACTCCTTTAGACCTCCAGAGCTGAACTTTTATAAGTTGCCACCTCCAATATACAGGCCATCTGAAGAAATTAATGAATATCCGATATGAAAGCAATTATTTGGTTCCTGCTGGAAGGACCAACTCTGACATAGTTATGCCATATAATTGGAAACAGCATGAATTTGATATTTGAATCTGTCATTAGACATTTTTAGAGCGGATGAATTATCTAGTATTCTGGATGTGAGTGAACATGATTTTTGCAGGTGACTACTCCTAAGATTTGTTTATTTTCTAAAAGGTTTCAATGCCCTAGGATCAAGCAAATAATTCCTACATTTACAGTTATAATTAATTAGAAGTTCGGAACACACATTTATAAATTGGCATGGCCCAGAGTTGGCCTCCTGGACCCACTGGTCCTTGGACATCAAGCCCTAGAATCAATGAGAAGACATGGCCAGATCCCTTATCTCAGAAGTACCCACAGTCATGTATGTGTTGTTTCCATAGTCTAGCTTTAATTGATTTTAAGTCTTTGTAAAGACTGAACGTGGTCTCTTCAGAGGCAGAACTACCTTGCCTTTGGCCCTGAGGCTCTAATAAACTCTGCTTCTGCTGTGCCCTCTGCCCCCTTCCCCCTCTCCCTACCTGCCCTCTGCAACTCCTGTGCACCTTTCCACCCTCTTGCCTCCATCTGAACTGGGACCACAGCTTCAGGAAGGCTTCTCTGGCCACTGCTCCCACAGCCAGCTCCATTCACTGCTCAAGACACCTGTTAAACTTGGCACGAGGACCTTGAGTGTAATAATAAAAATGGACTGCGTCACTTTTTCTTTTGGTATCATGTGTATATGTCTACTCTTCTAACTGGATTGTGAGCCCCGTGAGGGCAGAGAATACACACACACACACACACACACACACACACACACACACACATATTCCAAACCAATTTCTCTCTCTGTTCTATGGGGTATCCCAGGCAGGAGATAGAAGCCATTGATTTGGGATGCAGTTTGACGGGCGGTCCTTCTTACAAGGGAATTTTCTTTGCATTTTTTTAAATGTAAAAAAGAGGAAGATGAAAAGTAATACTGATGACTCTTCAAGAAGAATAATTGAATAGCAAATGGTGGCATGGTGTTCTCTCAGCTCAGGAAACACAGACGAAAAATAGATATTAATGATAGCAAAAGGTCAGACTCTTGGAAGAATTTGTGACCAAAAGGGTGGAAACTAATGAGGAATTTATTATTTATGTCCAACCTACTTCCAAAGGATAGAGGCGGGTGATGAAGGGGGGCTAAGGCATCCACAACTGAACTGAGAGTCTGGAAATATGACTGAGGATTTAGCTCGGCTCTAACTTTCTTCATGTAGTTGGGCAAATCACTTCCGTACTCTAGCTTCATCTGTAAAATGGGAATAATCCCATGGACCCTTGTGAGGATCAAATGGGACTATACTAAAAAATAAATATAAATATAAATTGTATTATACTATACTATATTTTTTTGTTACATTATATTAATATTATTACTATATAATAATTAATATATGTTAATCATAGTATATGTCAACATGTAATAGATTATATCATTAATATATTATGGTATATATTTTCATATATTCTACAGGTGCTATAATATATTATTAATGTACTAGTTAACTTTGCACATATTAATACATTATAGTCTATTAACATATTACATACATTATTATGAATATATGATATTTTTGTTAAAAAAATTTTTTTTAATGTTTATTTATTTTTGAGACACAGAGAGACAGAGTGCAAGTGGGGGAGGGGCAGAGAGAGAGGGAGACACAGAATCTGAAACAGGCTCCAGGCTCTGAGCTGTCAGCACAGAGCCCGACGCGGGGCTTGAACCATGAGATCATGACCTGAGCTGAAGTCGGACGCTTAACCGACTGAGCCACCCAGGCGCCCCTGAATATATGATATTTTAAAATACATTCAGATACCCTACAGAATCATCTGGGGTCTATGAAAATTGGATCCATTCTTACCTAAATGGAATCTTCATTTACCAAAAATCATGGGCAGGCCTGGAAGGCAGACTGTCGGTTGTCCCTGCGCATAAGGAAATCGGTGCCCTCCGCCGTAAAGCTTGTCCAGCCTTACCGACTGCATTGTAAAGTGGAAATTCAAAACGAGGTTGACCTCACACTCACTTCCGATCATGAGATTTTTATGACTCGCTGGGTATCATTCCCATGACTGATATTCGAGACCCCCGTATTTCAGATGAAAAAGGCATTTCTTTGAGAGGTCTGGCCAGAGAGAGCTCTCAGAGGTGGCGCCAGACGGAGCCGGGGGTGGGGACCAGAAGCCAGATTGCCCATCCGTCCCTGCCACTGTGGTTTCTCTAATCCACACTGACACAGAACCACATACTGGGCTGACCATTTGCGACGAAAAGTGAATGTGGCTCCATCGGATTCTGAACCGCAGACCCTTCCTGCGGATTCTCACGCGGGGCCCAGCAAGGTGGACGCTGTTCGGGCCCGGGCAGTGGCCGGGCCTGGTGGGAGGGTTGCCGGGGCCTGGCCCCGTGTGCCCTCCCGCGCCACTCCGCGTCCTTGCTGACAGCTCTGGGCCAGCCACGGGCCCTGTCTGCGGGGAGGTTTCTGCCCTCGGGTTCTTTTCGGAAATCTGACAGGCCCAATAAAAGCCCAGGGCTGAGGGAGACGGCGGGCTGAGCCCTCCCGGCAGCCTGGACCGCGCCACCGCTGACACAATGGGGCCGGCTGTAATCACATTACACCCTCCTCTTTCATAATTACCCTCTTTCTCCGAGTGACAGAGCATCCCAACGGCAGGGAGGGAACTATTTTTAAACTAATTCTTACTAAAAAAAAAAAAAAAAAAAAAAAAAAAAAGGCACAAAAAAGAGTGTCATTTTTCCACAGATACAGTTCTGGTTTATAAATCGCCCCTAGGGACAGAGCGGGGACTGAGGCTGGCAGGAACTAGACGATCCAAACAGGGCTGTGGCCACCCACCCCTGGGGATCACCTCTCCTTCCCAGCCCAACAACCTACACGCTCACTTTTTCTCTCCCATCTCCTGTTGTTGTGTTTCCTGAGGAATTTCTGCCCGTCTTCATCTCCTGTGTCTCCTGAGTCTAGGGGAGCAAAACAAGAAAAAGAAAACCCCAAAGGCATAGCTTCATTTTGAGTGACTAGTGCCTCGTCTCCTGGTCCCCCACCCCCACCCCCACCTTCTGGAAGCCAGGTCTCCTCTCCCTTCTCTGGGCATGCTTTTCCATCACCGGCGCAAAGCTCTTCAAGGTGAACAGACAGAGCCAGGAGAGGGCCTGTGGAGGTGGCCAAGGGAAAGAAAAGCCACCGGAGAACGACTTTATCTGGGGCAAGAGCTCCAGCCGAGCCAGGTGACCCCGGCCGTGCCCGCGGGGGCCTCGGGAGAGCAGTGGGCACCTGGTAAACAGGGCACCAGCTCGCCTGGAGGACCGGCCTGCTCTCCGCCTCTTACAAATTACCCAGAGACACCTCTGGTGCCGGCCCCGATAATTACATTGATAAGGAAGCGGGGTAGAGGAAATGAATCAATGGCCCTGCACGGATTTCCTGAGTATCAATCTGCCGAATTACCGCAACTCTATTGCACTCTCGTTTGGAGGGTCATTAGCTATCTGTCTTGCTCACAACTGCTGGCGTGTCACCGAGGCCTGGGTGTGCTCACTGTCCCTCAGGGTTACCTATGCTCACTCTGCCTGTAGGAGTCTCGTCTGGTCCTCTCGCCGGCCTGGCGTGTGTCCATTTTTCCTTCTCCATCTCCTCTGCTTTTCCCTCCTGCTTCCCCTACCCCCCAGCGTTCCCACTTTCACTGGCCCATGCTGACCCTCGTCCTGGAGTCTTATTAACTGTAGTTGGAGGAGTCATCGGAGAGGGGGGAAGACCACGAGGGCGCAGGGAGGCTCCTCTGATCCCCTCCGGCCCGGGTCGCCTTTGGTCACAGATTCTGCGTCTAGCTTACAGGTGAAACCACCAAAGCCAGGTCGTGGGTCTCAGAGCAGGTGGGGCCCCTCTGAAGGAGACAAGCCTACCAAATGTGGCGCTCCTGGATACGCCCTGGGATTAGGCCTTGCCTACCAGCGTCACCGAAAAGCGCCACAGAGAGAGACCGCGTGCAAAACAGTCAATATTCTTTGTTGGGGTAGGAGGCGGAGGTAGAGAATGAGGCCAGAAGGGGAGGCTTCAGGGACGCAAGAAAGAAAAGCCGCTTGGAAGTAATTAAGTGACATGAGCTTAGCAGAACTGAGGGCGCATTTATTCAGTCAGCATTAAACGAACGTCTGCTTCACTCCCCTTCTCCCTCAGCAACGTCAGATGAAGGGAGAAAAATGGAGCCCCTCCTGCCATTCAGTCCACACTCTGTCTCTGCCTGCCCCAGAGCAGCCACAGCAGCCACACAGAAGTGCAGATACAAGAGAGAAGCAGACAGGCCTGTGCTGTGGCCTGTGGTGTACTTGGGGCTGAGCCGTGTGGGCAGCACGCCGGTGGGAGCCTGTGCAGGCCCCGATCTCTGTAACCACTCAGAAAGCACACGTTTTTAAATGTCCCCCAGCTCCTCTAAGATCAAGGCTTACTGGTTCAGAATTGTTCTTGATTCTTTGGGACATGGTCGAGGCTGGGCACTTGTGAGTAAAGAGCCATCAGACAAGACTTCCCTCCAGTGGGAGAGACTAAAGCAATTTCTGGGGTAGCTGCCTGCAGTGGTGGAGAAAACATTAAGCTAAAAGTCATCGCTGTCAGGACGTCCTAAAGATGATCCCAGGAGAGGAAAGTGTTGATTTTAAGAACTCTGAGTCTCTTCATGAGAATGGTGTGTGGCCACTAATTAAAGCTGGCTGAAGACAGTAGTTAGGAATACAGACGATGGTCAGCAAGATCTGGTTCAGTCTTGGCTCCTCTGCTCATTAGCCGTGCAATCTTGGCCAAATTCCTTGGCCTTTCCTGAAGCTCATTTCCTCGTCTCAGATAATGGAAAGAAAGAGGACCAAGCATGTTAGCAAAATCACCACAAGGCCCTGCTGGTTGTTTACAGAGGTCTGATGGATGGATGCCTCTTTCTGGTTGGCTGTTGCCCGAGCCATGCCTGTTGCTAAATATCTTGCCTCCTAAACCTCACCCCTCCCTTGTTTATAGGATTATTGTCCGGAATGGATACAACAATATAAGAAAAATGCTTAGCTTGGCGCCTGGGACATGCCCAATTAGCTGTTGCTTTTGTTATAGATTGAATGGCGTCCTACAAAGAATGTATGGTAAAGTTCTAACCCCCAGTACCTCAGAATGTGACCTTATTTGGAAATAGAGTCATGCAGACGTAGTTAAGATGGGGTCATACTGGAGCGATGGGCTCCTAATACAGTATGACTGATGATGATCACGTGAGACACAGAGGAGAAGACAATGTGACAATGGAGGCAGAGATTGGAGTGACCCATCTAATCAAACCCGAGAATGCCAAGGACTACCAGCCATCACCGGAAGTGAGGACAGAGGCATGGGAGAGATGTTCCCTCAGAGCCCTCAGAAGGAGCCAGTCATGATGATACCTTGATTTTGGACTTCCTCCAGTCTCCAGAACCGCAACACAATAAAGTTCTATAGTTTTGAGTTAGTCAGTTGTGGTGATCTGTGACCGCATCCCTAAGAAACAAGTATAGTTTTATAGTGAGTAGATGCCTCAAAGCCACATGAGACCATGAATTCATAAAGTAGCGGCAAAGAGAAGATCGTAATGTTCATTTTAGTTCACCCTCTCATGTGATGCTTGAAAGTCCATCTTCAGCATTCTCATTAAGTAGTCTTTTGGCTTGTGCCTAAATACCTCCAGTGACAGGGAACTCACTACCCATAATGACAGCTCAGTAGTTCTGATGGTTAGAAAAATTATTCTTTATATGGAGCCCAAATCTGTTTCCTTGTAGATTACCCCAGTTGACGGAAACTACTTCCCTCGGACCTTTTGCCATACAAAAGTCCAAACCTGGGGCACCTGGGTGGCTCAGTTGGTTAAGCATCCGACTTCAGCTCGGGTCATGATCTCACGGTTCGTGGGTTTGAGCCCCGCATCGGGCTCTGTGCTGACAGCTCAGAGCCTGGAGCCTGCTTCGGATTCTGTGTCTCCCTCCCTCTCTGCCTCTCCCCTGCTTGCTCTCTCTCAAAAATAAACATTAAAAAAAAAAGTCCAAACTTTCAGCATTCAACAGCCTTTCAAATACTTACGTCCACTGAGCAAGAACATTCACGTTCTTGTACATATTAGAGTTTTAGGAAACGCAATGTCTTTTTGTGTGTGACAAGCTTCTGCTTTCTCTACCGGAAGAGTAATCCATTAAAATCTAGTTTTGTATCGTCTCCTGATGGGCTATTACGCTGCTGGAAAAACCAGTACCAAAATCTGTGCCTCAAAGCCAGAAGCTTATTTCTGTCTCACCTACTGCCCATCCACTCCGGGTCAGCAGGGGCACTGTGTGTGTTGTAGTCACTGAGGGGACCCAGACTGAGAAAACAGCCACCGTCTCGAACGCTGACAGCCACTAGGCGAGAGGGAGAGCTCTGGAGGGTCTCTCGTCAGCCACCAGCAATGAATGCACTAACCCGGAAGTGACACGCTTCACTTCCTCAGAGCTCAGGTGTCAGTTCTAGTGGCCTGGCCACACCAAGCCAAAAGGAGGCCAGAAAATGTAGTCCTACCACGTGTCTGGAAAGCCAGGCCAGAAATACTTGGCAAAGGGAGCTGACAATTATGCTACCCCTTCTGCGTAGCTGTCCCTGCTACCCCTGACTGGCTTGTATTACCTGCAGCCTCCTCTGGGCGTTCTGTGTATTTGCTCGTCGTGGTAATGATGATATTACACTGTTTTGTGTTTCCATCTTCTCCACAAGGCTGAGAGTTTCTCAAGGATAGGGACCAGGTCACAAGAAGTGTTTGGTTGGGGAGGAATTTTAGAAGAGTGACCCTATAGCCCCAGTAAAAAGCCAGAGCCCTAATAGTGGTTTACAAGGTCATATCTGGCCCCCACTACTTCTCGGACCTCACCTCCTCACCTCTGCTCCTTCCTTCTTCACTTGGCCACAATCTCACTGTCACTCAGACTCACTGGTCCAGCTCCAGCCTCAGGGCCCTCACACTCGCTGTTCCCTGTGTCTGGAATGCTGTTCCTCAGCCATTCATGTGGCTCACCACTCCACTTCTTTGAGGTCTCTGCTCAGCTGTCACCATCTCAGAGAAGCCTTCCCTGACCATGCCCTGTAATATCAGCATGATTTCTCCTGCCCTGTTAGCTCCCTCGCCCCTCACCTTTTCTTTTTTCCCACAGCAGTGGAGTCTTACCACTTGCTGATACAAACACACCTCAAATGCATCTTACATTATCATTCATTAAATACCATATAATATGCATTCTATGATACATTGTATGTGATACACAGGTTCCCCTGCTATCTGAAAATAGAGCCTTCCTAGGAAAGCTCCTGGAAGCTGAAATGGCATAAAGTGAAAAAGCAATTACCGTTAATTTATATGGAAAAATTGGCGAGCATTCCCAGACCCCCAAAATAACCTCTCTTAAGCTTTTCTAATACCTTATGACACATCTCACTAACGGATGCACGAAATACATTGAGATAAAGCACAGATGCCCACACAGTCCAAAGCTCCAGCGGATTGATGCCTGGATGCCCAGCGTCATTCCGGGAAGGAGCTGGGCAGTGGCGCTCTCCCTGCTTGAGGTGCGCTCTGCCTCTGTGACGGCTCACTGCACAATCAACGCTGAACACTATTTTAGCTTGTTGCCTTATTTCCTAAAGGCGAAAATCCTTTTCAGAACTCTTCCCCAGTGCAAACTGCCAGAGTGGAAACTTTCAAAAAGCAAGAGATACCTGCACACAATTATTTTCACCGTATATCACCCCCCAATGCACACGCCCCCCCAATGCACCCCCAATGCACACGCGCACACACACTCGTGCAAACACACTTGGATGCAAATTCTGTGAATGGAGGAAGCAGCATTTGGCAGATACTCAATAAATATCTGTCAAATGAAGGAAAAAGGAACCAGTATACTTCCCAGGTCTTCACTGCTCTGGACCCACATGCCAAATTCCTCCCTGTGACAAGACTGAGTCCCTTCAACACCCTGGCCACCCCGAAGGGATCAGTGATCAGTGCAGTACAGAGCCAAACAGCCCCTTGCTTCTCCTTTATTTTCTGTATTTTAACTCATTAAGCCTAAATTTTTTTTTTTTAATTTTTTTTTTCCAACGTTTATTTATTTTTGGGACAGAGAGAGACAGAGCAAGAACGGGGGAGGGGCAGAGAGAGAGGGAGACACAGAATCGGAAACAGGCTCCAGGCTCTGAGCCATCAGCCCAGAGCCTGACGCGGGGCTCGAACCCATGGGCCGCGAGATCGTGACCTGGCTGAAGTCGGACGCTTAACCGACTGCGCCACCCAGGCGCCCCTCATTAAGCCTAAATTTAAAAGATTTTGGAACTTGCAAATAGCACAGTGTCGACTGACTCATAGCAAGTTTGGTTATTGACTAAGATCTTAAGTGTTTTTCACACATAAAGCCAAACTTTCTCTCCATAAATATTTTTGTAGTTGTTTTGGATCTAAGTGTAGGACCTGACATTTTTCCATCTTCATTTTCCTGTCACTTGCCTTCCTTTCCATTTATAACATCATCTCTTCTTTCACTTATTTATTGAGTGTCTACCGTGTGCAAAAAAAGCTGTATTGAATGCAATGGGTGTTAGGTGGCAATTCTACAGTTTCCGGGGGCGGGGGGGGGGGGGAAGCTATTCAGCAACATCAACATGGATCAGACGGACCAACTCTAGTTCAGTAAGAGAGACAGCCTTCAGTGTATGAGTGAGCATCAATGACTGGTAGCAGAGGTGTTTCTGGGAAGCTTTGGGTGACAGGAGGGCACAAGTGGCACTCTAGGGGGGCACCGGCTGGAGCACCTGGAAATGGAAAGCAAGCAGCACCTCGAATTGAGAGCTTGGAAAGAGCTGACAGCAATGAGGGCAATTTGGTTCAGACGTGTCACTCCATCCATCCCCAAGGGTGATGTAGGTCATTTGGATGTGACCGGCGGAGCACCGCCTCACACATGACTCCAAGGACCTCCCCCCTTCTATGAACAAGGGGGTGCTAAGTTGGGGCTTTCCTGCTGTCCATGAGTGGAGGAGACTTCTCACATGTTCCAGTGATTTCAGGGCAGTCCTTGGATTGGGGAAGAGTCAGAACAATTATTCTACTTGTCTGCAAACCACACTTATTTCAATGAATAATTAGCAATTATTTTAATGAATGCCAGGTACTAGGTAAGCATTATACAGATAATAACTCAACCATTACTGTAATTCCATAAGAGGGGTACTGCCATAATCCTCATTTTATTTTATTTAAGTGTATTTATGTGTTTTGAGAGAGAGAGAGAGAGAGAGAGAGAGCACCCGGGAGGGGCAGAGAGGGAGAGAGAGAGAATCCCAAGCAGGTTCTGCACCATCAGTGTGGAGCCCGACAGGGCTCAGACTCACGAACCGTGAGATCATGACCTGAGCCAAAACCAAGAGCCAGACACTTAACTAACTGAGCCACCCAGGTGCCCCAATCCCTGTTTTATAGATGGAGAAACAGAGGCACAGAGGCTAAATGATCTACGTACAGCTAGAAACCAAAGGAGCTGGGTGTGAACCCAGACAGTCTGGCTCCAGTGCCTGTAGTCTTAACAGCTCTTTTCTGCTTCCTTTTCATACTGGAAACAGGGACAGGTTATGGTCGAATATATAACGTCAAGGTGGCTGAGTAATGAGACATGGTTTTAAAATTTTTTTCAATGTTTATTGATTTTTGAGAGAGAGGGAGAGAGAGAGCAGGGGAGGGGCAGAGAGAGAGAAAGACACAGAATCTGAAGCAGGCTACAGGCTCTGAGCTGTCAGCACAGAGCCCAACACGGGGCTCAAATCCACGAACCATGAGATCATGGCCTGAGCTGAAGTTGGACGCTTAACCAACTGAGCCACCCAGGCGCCCTGAGACATAGTTTTTATACTAGTCACTAATATAGATTACTCCTACCAAAATCAACCCTCAGACATTGTTCAGTTGAGAATAATGGATAGATGAGAATAGTGAATAACTTGAAGATAATAGAAGGAGATAAAATAACTTGGAGAATGATTCAACCCTTTGCTCACTGGTCATTTACTTATTAATTCATCTGTTTATTCACCCTTCCATGCGTCCACTCATTCATTCAACAGCCACGTACTGAGCACTTTTGCTGCCCTAGGCGCACGTCAAACGCTGCAGAGAAGACGTGGTCTGACCGGAATGGATTTAGCAGTCCAGGTGGGGAGAAACAGGCAAAGGAAACCCAGGTCTAGTGTGAGAAATGCTGTCAGAGGGGCTCCGCGAGGAGAGCGGGGGTTCACTTTGCCTCACTGGGGGAACAGAGCAAGGGATAAGAGGGAACAGGCGAGAGAAGGCTTCACGGAGGAAGGAACCTTGGACCTGACCCTAGCAAAACTTTCTAATTTCAATATTCCTGGGAAGATCCTAGCGTGAACACAATTTCCAGCAGAGACAACAGAGAATTGAACATGCTTCTCAAGGAATGAGATGGAGCACAGCAGTCAAGATCACAGCTTTTGGAGTCAGTCAGGCCCGTATTCAAATCTGACCTCTCCAGGCAGAGCTGCCTCCATTATGAGATGGGGACAGTCACCGGGCCCCTTCGTGGGGCTGCCTGCGGGCCAGGAAGATCCCGTGCAGGATGCACAGTGCAGTCTGGACACCGCGCACAGTCAGATGGCATCAGCCATCCTTTGTGCCTTCTCAGAGTCAGAGCCACCCTTACCCCGTCCCTCCATCTTTAATCTTCTTAGAAGCTCTAACACTACCTTTAGAACCAAACTTTGTAAGCCTCTTTCCTCTTTTACATAGGGAATAAAAAAGAAATATAATTTCCGTAAAACTGATTTGCATTATAGTAAATTTATTGTTCTCTGTGGTTCTTGGTGACTAGGTAATCAGCAGAGGAGCTAATGCATTATTTTAGCAATTTAAACAGGACCTCGGAAGAAAGGCACCCTGTGGTCACAAAGCACCGGGACTAAACTAATGAGAAGATTAAAAGAAAGTTCGGCTCACACAGTCCCCGATAATCACAAATGTACCCTAGGATTATTAACAACCACAATTACCTGGAACTATATTATCTGCCTGGTTGGTTATTCGAAAGTCAACTTGTATTGAATACATGAGCTTAGAGGAGTTAATAAGTTATTTTGAAGTGGCTGGCGGGGACCCTTGCTAATAAACACGTGGGAAAATATGAGGATGCGCCTGAGGCTCCACGGTGCCTTTGTCCTACTTCTCACTCAGACGTGAAAGAGGCTCTGAGCTCTCCTTGGAGGAACAGTCTGTCTGGCTGTCCTCACAGGTCCTCTTTGCTGGGACCACTTGCCCACCACAGGGGCCAGCCCCATACATTCTAGATAAGTCTTTTGGGAAATCAAGATGTCCTTCAGCAGAAGATCCCTCCCCCTCGGCGACAAAGCTCTGGGCTTTTTTTGACCCTGGTAGCCATTGTCCCTTCCCAGCCTCCCCATGGAAAATCTTAACTGCCTATTCTTTAGCTTTGTAGAATTGTGCCCAGCCGTGGCGCTTGGCACAGCTCTCAGGGGTCATCTTGTTCCGTGGTTTCTCTTGCAGATTCCCGCAGCTCGGTGCTGGGAGCTGTAGGCTGGTCTCGAACCCAGAGCTCTGGCCGAGAGGATGGGGGTAGACGGGGAGACGGTGGTCCTGAAGAACATGCTCATTGGGGTCAACCTGATCCTTCTGGGCTTCCTGCTCAAGCCTTCCGAGTGTCAGCTGGAGGTCACCACCGAGAGGGTCCAGAGACAGGCGGTGGAGGAGGAAGGAGGTGTTGCCAGTTACAACGCCTCCGGCAAAGAGCGGCCGGTGGTCTTCAACCACGTGTACAACATCAACGTGCCCCTGGACAGCCTCTGCTCCTCGGGGCTGGAGGCCTCGGCCGAGCAGGAGGTGAGTGCCGAAGACGAGGCATTGACAGAGTACACGGGCCAGACCTCAGACCACGAGAGCCAGGTCACCTTCACCCACAGGATCAACCTCCCCAAAAAGGCCTGCCCGTGCGCCGGCTCCGCCCGGGTGCTGCAGGAGCTGCTGAGCCGGATCGAGATGCTGGAAAGGGAGGTGTCGGTGCTGCGGGACCAGTGCAACAGCAACTGCTGCCCGGAAAGCGCAGCCACAGGTAGGATCTGGGGGCGCACGGGTGTCCGAAGGGGAGCAGAGGCACAGGGGGGACGGCGCACCCACGGAGGGAAAACTGCCCTCGTCTGCAGCTCTCTGTTCATATGTCCCGGTGATCTAAATGCGGTCCCTCCCCAGGGGATTCGGGGCAGGGACTCTCTCCACTGCTCAGCCGGTTTGAAATACATTAACCTGATTTTGGAGGGACGTGTCAGGTAATGGTACATCGGTTCAGCGCAGCAACTTCTGTGGCGAGCGGGGAATCTGATGTCTGTCTTCATTCATCTTTGGTTTTCTCAGGCTGTTGAACTGATACCTATCCATGTTAACCTCGGGACTAGAGAATGCAGGTCCTCTGTTCTCTCTGTCGCAGCCTCTCTCCCATCTGAGTCAATGATAGTCTTTAAGGTCTCGGAGGACCTGTCCCCGTCTTCTCCGGCAAGATGGAGGTTTTGCCCC